>NC_136419.1:37965000-40365000 GCF_052625555.1 Lactuca saligna
AGTATACGAATTATTATATCAAATTTAATAACCACATAATTGTTATATTTAAAAAACATATATTGGTAAATATTTCAGCTATATAGATGTTTCTATGCAACGCGCGAGCATACGCCTAGTGTGTGTGTGTGTATATATATATATATATATATATATATATATATATATAGAGAGAGAGAGAGAGAGAGAGAGAGATAGATAGATAGAGAGAGAGTTAGGTTCAAATGTTTCTAGCAACTATTGTGTTCCTAAATGTACCAATCACAAATTAGCAAATAATTAAATATTTAATTCAATCAAAAGGGTATTTTTGGTTTTTTGCACTTGTAATTAAGGAAACAAGTTAAATATATGTTGACCTAATATCTCTTCTTTATGACCATCGGCCGTTCATCATCGTCCTAGACATACCTCTGTATCCATTATTTTGCCACTGCCGTATCTTCTTCTGCCTCCATCTTCTTTAGTCGTCTTCGTATTCCATCACCAAAATCGGTCTATAGCTGCTGTTGTACACCAACATCCTAGCCCTGGTATCTTCTTGAACTCAATTTCTAATTTTTAAACCTAATTTCTGATTTTACAATCAAATTTCTTTTGAGAATGGTGATATTTGTTCTATGTTATTACTATGATAAATCAATTTCCCTCTAACAAATGAAGCATAAATCATATTCAATCTATGTTATGAATTTCTGTTGAACATTTCACAAACAATTTTCCTAACATTTGGTTCATTTATGTTTATTTTCAACTTAAAGTGGTACCTTTTGTATTAATGAAACAGAATCAGAATAGCAATTTTATAAGATAATAAAATGAATTTTCCTGTGATGTATTTCCTATTAGTTCCTTACTTAGGCTTTTTTTATTAATATATATTGCATTTGCTGCTTAAAAATAATGAATTTTAATGTTAAAATAAGACTTGCATACACAATACTTAATTTAAAATTTATCTAAAAAGTAAAATAAAATAAGATCTAGAAAGCGTAGACAACATAATTTTTATGGGTTTTCAATGTGAAATACGGATTTATTGAACAAGTTTCAAGAAAACTTAACAAACCATTTGTTGCTGCAAATTTTATAACCACATTGCACAATACTGCTTTGGATTTTGGTTTTATAAATCAATTTTAAAACTAACGTTTTACAAATCAATTTAAAACGAACTTCATTTTTATCATTGTAATGGATGCAGATGTGTGTTGATGATTCAATAACAACTCTTGAATTTTGTATTCAATCACAACTCTTGAATTTTGTATTCAATCACAGCTTTGAATTCTGTAATGTATTCTATTAGAATTATCTATATAAATGTATTCTATTAGAATGTTTGAGAATAATTGTTAATAACAAGTATATTTGTTTAACTGGTAATGAATTTGTGATTCTTTATGGTTGACTTTATAGTCTCTGTTACATTCTGTTAGAATTTATAGTTTTTATTTTCTACTATATTCTATCAAACTTTATAGTCTTTAATACATTCGGTCAGAATTTAGAATTTTTATTCTCTTAGAATGCACTGAATTTTTTAATTTTTGAAACTTGATTATGTTTTCTTTTGTGGATTTAGGTTTTGAAGAGGCTAACAATGATGTGGAGAAGGAAGAAAACATATAGAACAAGAGTGTATTATATCAGAATGTGTTATGCTATAATGTATAAAGTGTTGCATAAAAATAATATTCTCTCAGAATAGATTAGTGTTTTTGTTAGATTTTGATGTTTTTTTTTTTTCTTTCAGAATGTTGTTATTATTCAATGAATCACAATTATACAATGTAATTATTTGGTATCTTATTAGTTCAAGAATTGATTTTCTGTAGTCTTTTTCAGAATGTATTTACTAGTTTATAGTTGGCATTTTGTCATTCTGACAGAATAAAATCGAAAAATATGTTTATCAATTTGTGGTTAACATTCTATCATTCTGACAGAATAAAATCGGATTTTTAATTTTGAATTAATTTAAAATATTCAGATTTTTAAAAATAAAAGAATTAATTATCCTTAAAAATTCGAAAATTTCCTTTTTAATATAGGTTAATTGAATAAAATGCTCTTATGCTGAAATTTGTGTGATTATATGGTACATGTTATTATATTCTACTATCATAGACCCTCATATCATGATCTTTGATTATTTTCCATCCAATGGTGCAGATCTGTGCATTCTGGTACACAATAGTTACTAGAAACAAAATAACGTAAACCTATATATATATATATATATATATATATATATATATATATATATATATATATATATATATATAATAAAACCTCATAAATGGTCCCTTTGGTTATCTAAAATCTAAAGCTTAGTCCTCGTGGTTTAAAAACCTCATAGATGGTCCTTGTGTTTTCAAAACTTTTAATGTTTTGTCCTTTTTGCTAACTCCGTTAAGTTTGTTCTGGAGGGTATTTTCATCATTTCACAACAACAGGTACCATTTATGATGTTTTCACTTAATTTTTTTTAAATGGAATAAATGCATATGGGTCCCACCCCCACCTCTCTCTCTCTCTCTCTCTCTCTCTCTCTCTCTCTCTCTCTCTCTCTCTCTCTTCCAAAAAACCCTAATTCTGTAAGTTGATTTAGAATGTCTGCACCTCAACCCACATCCAAAAACCGTACCTCTCTTAAGATCCATCTCGCTTATCGATTCCTTCGTGCTTTAAACACCCTCAACATGAAAAGATCAGTTTTTGATCATACCCAGAACCATAAATGCTCTCAACGTGTAAAATTTGTAGCCTACACATCAATGAAGTTTGTTGTTGGACCAAGAAGAGCTTGGAGCCGTGCGATTTTATGGAAGATCAGAAACGGAGGTGTGTTAACAAGAAACAAGAAGTTCATCATATAACTACTAGTCTTCGCCTTCATCTAACAGGTGAAATCTCAGATTCAATTCAAGCATTGAAACATTGAGATCATCGATCTCTCTACAAACAAGCTCACTAGAAAATCTCTGGAGGTTTCGGTAATCTAATGTGGTTAACAAACTTGAGTCTCAGGTGAAATCCCATGAAGATCGAAATTTGAATTTGAAAACTTTTAAGTTTGACTCAGTAAAATTAATAAACATACATCAATTTTTTTAAGGGAACCTACAAGTCGGACTCAAGAAAAAAGAAAGGAAATTAATTTGTTTTTATTTCTGGGCAACAAAAATGTTCACAACAGATGGCTTTCACCCTGTTTTTTGTTGGTAATTTACTGGCAAATAGAGCCCTATGGTCAGCATCAATCTCACCACCACCTCTAGCAAACTGAAGAGGGTAAGGATTTCAATCAAGATGGCTTCGGTAGGTCGATTTCAATGCCCGATTTCACATGGTTTGTCATCAAATGAACTCAAATGCTAAAATAAACCTTTTTGAGGGTTGGGGTTCCATCAGTGATGCAAAAAAATTGATCATTTTTGGTGTACAAGGGGAAAATTCAAATGACGATAATTAGGTCACGAAGGGGCAATTAATATGAAGTAGGTGGTTGGTGGAGAGGGAGGAGGATGAAGAAGATGGATGTTGATGGTGAAGATGGAGGAGGGAAGATGGCGGTCAAGAGGGAGGAAACATCAATGAAAGCTATTGTACATGCTCCGATTCATAATCAGAAAGGGAATTGGGTTTTTGGTTTCTTGTCTTGAACAACATTGTTTTTGGTATTGGGAAACTCCAACGAAGGAGTTGCAGACAAATATGGACTTGCAAACGAATAGGGAGAAGCAGTGGGAAGGACACACACAAAGAAAAAAAATCGATCCTCTGATATTGGGCAACTCCATTAATGGATCAATAATCTTCACAGGTTTGTAAATCTTTTTTTGAAGAACACACAAAAATTGATCCTCTGATCTTGTTTGTTTACTAGTTATGGATCGAGAGAGAGAGAACCATCGACTCCTCTATTCAGATCAAGAAAGAGAACAATCTACTCCAACACCTTCTGGACAGCCTATTAATGGGTTTTCAGGGTATTGATTTTAAGAGAGAGAGAGAGAGAGAGAGAGAGAGAGAGAGACCTTTGATATTAAAATTAATTTTTTTTTTCTTTTTTAAAAAAATAAAAAAAAAATAAAAGGTCCTTCGACAGGGAAAAGACGAAAATGTCATTTAGTTAACGGACAAACTTAACGGAGTTAGCAATAAGGACCAATCGTCAAAATTTTTGAAAGCACATGGACCATTTATGATGTTTTTAAACCATGGGGACTAAATTTCAGATTTTGGGAAACTACAGAGACCATTTATGATGTTTTTTCTATATATATATATATATATATATATATATATATATATATATATATATATATATATATATATATATATATATATATATATATATATATATATATATATATATATATATTAAATACGTTTATGTCACTAACTTATACATATTTTACACGTACACTCATATACATATACCATCGAAACTCATTAAAAACGACATTTTTTTATCAGTGTTGCAAAACTTTATTATAGATTAAATACATTGATCTCACTAACTTATACATATATATACCTTCAAAACTCATTACAAACAATATTATTTTATCAAACAAACTTAGTTTTTGGACCTCAAACTATTATGAGGCCCGCTCATCTAAAAAATTATCTATGAAGTAATAATGAATACAAAAATATTTCCCGACCGGTTTTAGCCTGCAAGACACATTAATGCCTATACATATAATAGTATTTTTTTTTTTTTTTGGTTTAAATGTCTACTACGAAAATTTTTAAAATGACTTTTTGAACAACCACCTACATCAACAAATTTTGGCCGTATTTTTTTTTTCGAAATATACTCATAAACTTTTGAAGAAAATGCATTGTAGCAAACCATAAAATATTATGCTCCTTGTACAGGCTTATAAATATATGAATTGAAATGACCTGAACATTGGGGAACTAGAATCACGAATATGATATGAAGAAAAAACAGTTAGTTCACAATTTCAACCTATCATCCAATCACGACGCTCTCATGCATGGGAACAAGTCCCAAATGTAATTCTTTTTAATAATAAGGAATTGCTGCCCTAATTCAAGTAGAAGCCACCGATTTCGATAAGCTTATTAATCATCAAGTTAATACTTTTACACGATAGTAGCATCATTTAAAATATAATTACCTCGACTTCCTATAAGTAACAACCAAGCCACGTTACCTAATTTTCGCATACTACTTTCAAACTTGTATTGTAACATCTCTCTCCTAACATAACAAAAGATAGAAATGAGCGATAATTCAAGAAAATATGGGAGCACCACAAGATTGCTAGGAGGCACTGAGCTAAACTGGTGCAAGGTAGCGGCTAGTGGCACAGGGATAACCACACTGGCACTTCAAGTCTCAAAACAACCAAATATCACTATTCTGAAAAAATCCCTTCACAAAATCCAGAGTGATCATCCTATCCTCAATTCCATGTTATACAAAAACACCTCCACTGGCTCAACGTCTTTCATCATCAACCCTCCTATCCCTCACCTCCGCCTAACCATGATCAACCTCAGCACCACCTCGGAGCTCCTCCAGACCCTCATGAGCTCTGGCTCCAACGCTTCCCTGTCTCCTTTACAACTGATTCTCGAGCATGAGCTCAACATCAACGAATGGTCCACTATTGCTACCCGTTCAATGTGCATGGGAGGGTTCTATTTATGGTTTGTTAACTTGTACACATTGCCAGACCAGAAATGGATTCTTGTGTTGCGGTTGCACACCTCAGTGTGTGATCGGACCACAGCAGTTTCGTTGCTCAAGGAGTTGAGTGAGGGGCTGGGGGAGAGGGAGGGAGGAGGGTATAAAGACGAGGGTAATATGGGAATAGAGGAATTAATTCCAAGTGGCAAGGCGAAGAAGACGATGTGGGCACATGGGAAGGACATGTTGACATACTCAGTCAACTCATTCCGTCTTTCAAATTTGAAGTTTAAAGATATGAAAGGGCCTCTACATTCAGAAGTAGTGAGATTGAAAATGAGCACAGAAGAAACTAGTATGCTATTAGCTGTAAGTTGAATTTCCGTGTGGCAATTTTCTAATTAGTTAGTAATGTTAACATGTAAACTTGTACTAAATATAGTTGTCAATCTTTACTTATGATCATTTCGTTCATTTCATAGGGTTGCAAGTCAAGAGGTATCAAATTATGTGGAGTATTAGCAGCGGTGACACTACTTGCGGTTTATTCCTCCAAACGCCGCCCTAATAACAACAACCGGAAAAAATATGGTGTGATTTATTTAAATGATTGTCGCTCATATCTCCAACCACCACTATTTCGCCATAATTTAGGTAGGTTGTTTTTGGATAAAAACATGCACCAAACATACATATATACAGTAGTAACTATATCTTGATTATGGAATTGTGTTCTCGTTGAAATACTAACTGCTCATTGCTGAAAATTTGAAATTCTAAGAGATATATAGATCACCTTTTATCAATCCTACATTTGCCATTTGTTTTTCAGGATTTTACCATTCTGCTATCAGCACGATTCAAGAAGTTAAACGAGGGGAAAACCTTTGGGACTTGGCAACAAGAAGCTACACCTCATTCGCAAGCTTAAAGAACAACAACAAACATTTCACAGATATGGCTGACTTGAACTTCCTCATGTCCAAGGCTGTAGACAACCCTAGTTTGACACCGAAGTCATCCTTGAGAACTGCATTGCTAACGGTGTTTGAAGATACTGTTATTGAGACGACTACTGAAATGAGACAAGATCTTTTCCTAGAAGACTATGTTGGCTGTGCTTCAGTTCATGGAGTAGGCCCATCCATCGCCATTTTTGATACAGTAGTAGATGGACAGTTGGACTGTGTTTTTGTTTATCCTTCACCACTTCATTCTAGGGAGCAGATGCAAGAACTGATTGCTAATATCAAAATTAGTCTTGTTGACGGTATTAAAATGGAGGAAACCCTTGAAATCTAGCTAGGGTTGCATAATTTGATGGTTGGTTTACATTAAATATAATTAGATATTATTTTTATATGTATATTATTAACTAGTTTATAACTCGTGGAATCACGGTTACAAATTTAATTAAAATTTTATACTAAAACTTCAAAATTACTAAATAAATATTTTAAATAAATTAACAATTAATAGATATTATTAGTTATATAAATTTTAATCATTGATTTAAAAAATATGTGAAATTTATCATTTTATAAATTGTATTAATTTTATTTTAATTTTTATTCTAATGTTATTAATTTAATGTAATTAAAGTTGAAAATTTAAAATTTAAATTTTGAAATGAAGTTGGCAAGTAAAATGCATTAATTATGAGACATAATGGAATAACATATGATAAAAGAAGAATAAATATGCATTAATTAGGAGACCTAATAGGATGACACATGTCAAAAGAAGAATAAAATTATCATTTTATTAGAATAAGGATATATGAGAAATTAAATTGATTACAATATTTTATGCCTACAAATATTCCTACCCAATAAAATTATGACAAATGTCATCATTTCATATATTTTTTTTAAACTAACTCATTAAGATTATATTAGGAATATATCAAATAAAATAAAATAAAATAATAATTTATCATAATTTTACTGGATAGAAATAATTATAGACATAAAAGGTAGGGTGTAATTTAATTTCTCTTACATTAATACTTGTAAACTTGTAGAGGTTTTTATTTTGTTATGAAATGAATAATATAATAAACAACCAAAACACTTAACAATAATTTCAAACAAAATTTCAATTTTCTATTGTCTATGAGTTTCCTTATTTAAGTCAAAATTTTATAGATCCAAAAGGGAATACACAAAAAATCAAACCACATAAGCTATTTTAATTAACAAAAAAATACATTTAATAAGCATCAATGTGAGCCTTATTTTTAATACTTCTACACCTGCAAAACATAAAACATAAACAAAACAGTCACAGAGATCAGAAACATGAAGATCTGTAAAGTAACACATAGATCTATGAATGCTCACGTTATTTTATTTTCTAACATATCCATATACATGTTTACTTCTTTGTATGGTGACGTTTGATGATTTGTGATGCTGCCGACAGTGATGTATTCCAATCCGTTGGTGTTGTTAAAGGCCGAGAATAGCGAGGTGTTTTAGATCTAGGATCTTATGGGCTTATTTAGATCTACGGTTTACTTATGGTGATGTTGGTTGTGCGCTGTTGGAGGTTTAATAGTGGTAGGTCAATGGTGTTGTTGGGTTGAAAGTGGTGCTGATGGTGGAAGTATCGGCATCACCAGTGAAAACAGACGTCAAGATAAATTCTAGGCGGTGGTTGTATGTCACAACGAAGAGAAGGAGGGTTGAAGTTAACACAGTAATGGTTGATGTTTCCAACGGTTTAAAAGATGGTTTGGAAGACGGATCCAAAAGTAGTTCGCTAGGTACATTTTAGAGAGAAAGACTAACAAGGAATTTTTAAAAAGAACGGTTTCAAATTAGGGTTAAGGAGGTTTCCATGGTATATGGTATATATAGTGTGATATATGTATTCTCATTAGTCAAATTTGTTTCATTTGGATTACAAACATGTTTTTGATATCCACCATTTAAATTTCACGGCCTTGTTTTTAAGATTTTAGTCTTAAAAAATTTTGGACTTCCATTATGTATAAATTATAAAGTAGTAAGATATGTGTGTGTGTGTATGTGTCACACCCCCAAACCGGAACGACGGAAACGTTCAGCAGAGGAGGATGTCATGTGTAGTATCACAACAATACACAATAGTAATCAAAGTACAACATTCATTACATTCATAAAATATAGCTTTACATCTGTGTTCAGATGATTATATATTTAACACCAAAAAGTATAATTTACAAACATAATAATATAATATTGTGTCTTCCTCAAAATCTTCCAATACCTGTTTAATGATGTCCTGAAAATACATGTAGTTTTAAAAAGAGTGTCAACAATTAAGTTTGTGAGTTCATAAGTATGAAATGAAAATATTCTTTCATTTGTTTTTCTATAATGTAAATATGTTCACCCACAAATTCCTATATCTTTTGTTGTATATGTATCTGTATTCCAAAATAGTATAGTTTTAAATCCCCATAAAACTATAAAAAGTATGTTTTCTCTGTATTTGAATAGTATCATGTATATCTACTCGTATAAAGTTGTAAATATCAAGATTTTACCCTTTATAGTTTTATTACTATAAAACTATATGAAGTTGTTTACTTATTATTCAATACCAAATTGTGAGTTATCATAACCATACTTGATGACCTAAGCCTCGCCTGAAACACAACGTTCTTCAGGCGTTGTAATATGGTACGACAATCGTCACCCCAGGCCTGCTGGCCTAGCTGTTGCAAGCAGCTTAGGCAATGGATTGTCAGTCCCGTATAGATCTATACATAAATGTCACACTCTCCCACCAGGAGACACTGGTTATAATTTTCAAGAGTTTTGTTTTATACTTAAATAAGTACTTGAATCGAGTCTCACAAAAACTATATTGATAGTATGTAGGATAGTAAAGTATTACATTTGTTTTCTGATAATTGTTTTATATGTTTACTTCATGGTAAAGTATTCCATTTGTTTTATGATGATTGTTTTATATTTTTACTTCATGGTAAAGTATTCCATTTGTATTTTGATGATTGTTTTATATGTTTATACTATGTTTATATGTTTTAAAACTTGAAACAAGAGAATATGTTCTCTAAACTATACCTATTATAGTTTAGTTTCTTGTTATTGTAATAAATTCCGAACCGGTAAAATAGTTTGTTTATAATAATCATAAATTAAATAACCAAATTTATGTTATTCATACGAGAAATCTTTGTATTTTACTTGTATTTCCCCCCTTAAAACATTTTAAAAATAATGAAAATATAGGGGTATGAACTCACTTGATAGATGATGATTTTGATAGAGTTTTGTCTTCTGGAAAGGAGTTTTTATTTGAAGAAAAATCGGCTTTATTTGGACAGAGTTTCGACTGGATAAGGTTGTTTTTCCCGAGAATCCTAGGGCTTCGAGGCTTGCTTAGGGTTTTAGATATGATACCGGGGCTTTTGGGGTTGTAGGTGAGGTTGTGGGAGTGAAAGGGGTGAATGTGTGTGAAATTTGGGGTGAAAATAGCCTTGGAACCGAGAGATCTCGCAGCCTTTATATAGGTGCAAGACTTCGGCCGAAGTAGCTGAGTCATCGGACACACGACATCACCAGCGAAGGCCACAAGCAACATTGCAAGCAGTAGAGTGCGAGTCTTGGAAGTGGACACATGTGTGAGGCACGTCGGAAGGGGATTGGCCGAGACTTCAGTCCAATGAGAAGATGACACGGGCCCGAGCTCGGTGACATCCTCATGTGAATGGCCTCGGATAGCTATTGGACCTTGACTTCGGTCGAATTAGAATGCGATGCGTGTCATACCCGGGTATGGCAGTTACCGTTCATGCGAAAATTCCGGGTTTTATCTAATTTTTCTCGGTTTTTGAGCCTAAATCTTCCGAAATTCATAACTTTCGCATACGAACTCCATTTTTGACGTTATTTATGTGCACGCGTAGGTAAAATTATACTCTACATCTTTCGTTTAGACTTCGTCAGCTAAATTTGACTTTATTTTTAATATTATGATTTTTAACAGACTGGGACAAGAAAATCCGTTAAAATTTCATAACTTTTTCGTCCGAAGTCCGTTTTCGTCTGTCTTTTTACCGTTGTACTACTATTGACGAGACCCTCGATTCTCGTTTTGGTTGTGTCGGATAAAAATCACTCGACCTTTATTTCGAGTTTTTAGCTGTCTACTGCTATTTTGAAACTTAGAAAAATCATACTTTCTTCATACGAAGTCAGATTTAGGCGTTCTTTTTAGAGACTTTGTTAGGTTAATGTATTCTATGAATTTCATTTAAATAGTTAAGGCTAAAAAGTATTTTATTTAAAAACTTTATTCTTACACTTACAGTGTTTTTCCAGATTTGTCGTGGATCTTCGATTGTTCATAACTTCTTCGTTATAACTCGGTTTTGGGATTTCTTTATATTTTCGGAATCCTTGTTAAAATATCTATCACTTGGTTCATCTCAAATGAGTTTATTTAATACTTCATTTTGACCTTATTTTTTATTTCATTAAATTTATATTTCAATGTAATTTATAATAGTTAACCTAAACTATTACATGGTAAATTTATAAGTATCTAAGTAGTGTTTAGACTCCAATAACTATAGAATTTCTCCATTTATGACATTATCCCCCCGTTAAAGGGAATTTCGCCCTGAAATTATTTCTAAAATGGTACTCATGGATTAGGAAAAAGATGTGGATATTTCTGTTTCATCTGATCTTCCCATTCCCAAGTGAATTCAGGTCCTCGCTTAGCATTCCAGCGAACCTTCACTATTGGTATATGACTTTGTTTTGTTCTTTTTATTTCCCTATCTAGGACCTCCACTGGTTCTTCTATGAAGTGTAGACTCTCGTTTAATTCAATTTCATTGAGTGGAATTACAAGAGTCTCATCAGATAGACACTTCTTGAGATTTGAGACGTGAAAAGTGGGATGAATGTTACTGAGTTCTTGCGGTAGTTTAAGTTTATAAGCAACTGGACAAATTCTAGCAAGAATCTAAAACTGTCCGATGTACCTTGGACTTAGTTTTCCACTTTTTCCAAAACGTATCATTCCTTTCCAGGGTGAGACCTTTAATAGAACGCGATCACCAACCTGGAATTCCAAGGGGTTTCATTCCTTATCCGCATAACTCTTCTGTTTATCACGAGAAGCTTTCAACCGTTCCCGAATTTTTACAATCTTTTATGTGGTTTCTTATATGATCTCGGGACCAGTTAGATTGTTGTTGGTTACTTGATTCTTGCGTAGTTGCGTATCACCCACTTCAGCCCAACACACAAGGGATATGCACTTACAGCCATAGAGAGCTTCAGAGGGTGCAACTTTGATGCTAGTATGATAGTTATTGTTGTAGGTGAATTCAACTAGTGGTAAATGGATGTCCCAATCTTTACCAAAATCTATCACATAGGCTCTTAACATGTCTTCCAGCGTTTGTATAGTTCTTTCGATTTGCCCATCGGTCTGAGGATGATATGTTGTACTCATGTCAAGATTGGTTCCCAAGGATTTTTGCAATGATTGCCAAAACCGGGATGTAAATCTACTATCTCGGTCAGAGATAATAGATATTGGCACACCATGCAATCATACTATCTCTCTAAGGTATGTCTTTGTTAACTTCTCCATTTTCTCAGTTTCTTTTATTGGTAGGAAGTGGGCATATTTAGTTAATCTGTCTACAATTACCCAAATGGTTTCATAACCACTCGTCGTCTTTGATAACTTGGTTATGAAGTCCATTGTAATCCGTTCCCACTTCCACTAAGGTATTTCTGGTTTTTGAAGTAAGCCTGAGGGCTTTTGGTATTCTACCTTTACTTTGGCACAAGTTAGACACTTTCCAACATTTGTAGCAATCTATGATTTTATATTGGGCCACCAATAGAGTTTTTTTAGGTCCAGATACATCTTATATGAACCCAGATGAACATAGTATCTAGTTTTATGAGCTTCCTTCATGACAAAATCTCCATAGCCACCAGAATTTAGTGTCCAGATTCGATTCATGAGATAAAGTACTCCATCTCCGGGTGACATTCCCAGAACATAGTAGAGCCAGGTCACTGAACCTAGCAGTGTAAGCAATGATATTGGAGCCTTTCATCTTTATACCCCAGAGTTCCTGTTCTAGTTTTTGGCATTTCTCCCCTCGGGCAGTATTTAACTAGCATTAATTCTTTCAAATCCTTCCAGCTTATACTGTTAGCTATTGGAAGAGTCAGAGATTTGACTTGGCCATTCCACCAAGTGAGAGCTCTATCTGTAAAATTGCATGCTGCAAATTTCACTTTGTTAGCCTCGGGGCATGTGCAAATTTCGAATATTGATTCGATTTTCTCGAACCAACGAGTTAACACAATGATACCTCCCATTCCATCAAAGGATCGAGGTTTAGCATTTGTGAAATCCTTGTATGAGCATTCCTTTGGATGATTATGATAATCCTCATGATTAGGATGATGGGCACCATTTCCGATCTCAATGTTGCCACTAGCATTGATCTGAGTTATTGTTGCTGCCATAACAGCGGTTACTTCTGCTTGAAAGACAACATCATCATATTGTGGGGGTGGCATCGGTGGAGGATTTGGTGGATTATTGTTCTTCATATTGGATTTTCTTGGAGGCATCTTTTATCTATAATGTTTTAAGAAAATAAGGGTAAGTACAACATTTGTAAAAAAAAAATTTAACATAATAAATTTGTAACTAAGATTCATGAAATGGAATGGTTATGAAAAGTTGTAATAACTTCTTAAATGGAGTAAAATACTTTATATTATACATGAAGTCAACCTAGATATAGGTTTATATTACATTGTAAAAAAGGAATATTTTATAATATTACTACCTACGAGTAGTACATTACTTAATCGTAGGATATAGTAGTATATACATTCTATAATTTATAGAAAGTAGAAGTAGTGTAAACACTACTTGTGGCGAGTACTACGCCGTTTGCTAGATTCTGCTTCATCTTGTACTTTCCAGTGTTTTTCTTGTGCACCTTGTTGATCCTTCAATTTTCAAATTTCAGACTGAGCCTCATTGACCTGTCTTTGGAGGGCTTTAGTATGATTTTGGGTGTCATCCTGCATTTCATCAAGACGAAGGATATCCGCAGTGTTAGTCTACACAATGGCATTTACTTCAAGGATACGGTTGATCGAAATCCTTGCTTGATCGGTTTGACGGTTTATTTGACAGATCATAACTGGAAGATCTGTATCGGTTGTGCCTCCATTATCGAGGTTATAAAAACCTCTTGCCATCCCATAATGAGGGCGTAGGCCTTCTTGTCGACTCCAGTGGTTTATATGTTCTCCCAATCTGGTATAGGTATTGCTTCACCTTGTCTCAGGAGGCGTTGAATTGTAGACTTGTGGCTCAGTGTCCGTACCACTTGAATCACTGTCTTCGAAAGGTTCTTCATCTGAGTCTAGATTCCCACCCGCATCTTGTTGATTGTAGGGGTCTCTAGGTAAATTATACTCATCCATATTGTATGCATTTGAAGTTAGGATAAGAATAGTAAAATACTCCTATTATGTAGATTTGGTAAGTTTTAGATATGTCACAACACCACTATCACTCCCAAACACATGTTGGTCATATCTCAAATAAATATAGTTGATCAGGCTAAATTGATCCCATATATGATTACATAATTGTATGGGTTTAATTGTAGTGTTCAACATCTAAATACTTTTGTATTGTAGAATTGTTTCTTGTATATTTATGCATGTTAGTATACCTTTTGATAAAATAAAATAATAATTTTTTTAAAAGTATACTTGTAATCAAAGCTCTCAGCCCTATGTATTTATAGCCTGTATATCTTTTTATGAATTGATATACTAAGTTCGCTATAAACAATGCTTTGATACTAATCTGTCACACCCCAAACCGGAACGGCGGAAACGTTGAGGGGCGGAGGACGTCATGTGTAGTATCACAACAATACACAATAGTAATCAAAGTACAACATTCATTACATTTATAAAATATAGCTTTACATATGTGTTCAAATGATTATATATTTGACACCAAAAAGTATAATTTACAAACATAATAATATAATATTGTTTCTTCCTCAAAATCTTCCAATACCTGTTTAATGATGTCCTGAAAATACAAGTAGTTTTAAAAAGAGTGTCAACAATTAAGTTTGTGAGTTCATAAGTATGAAATGAAAATATTCTATCATTTGTTTTTCTATAATGTAAATATGTTCACCCAGAAAATCCTATATCTTCTGGTGTATATGTATTTGTATTCCAAAATAGTATAGTTTAAATCCCCATAAAACTATAAAAAGTATGTTTTCTCTGTATTTGAATAGCATCCTGTATATCTACTTTTATAAAGTTGTAAATATCAAGATTTTACCCTTTATAGTTTTATTATTATAAAACTATATGAAGTTGTTTACTTATGATTCAATACCAAATTGTGAGTTATCATAACCATACTTGAAGACCTAAGCCTTGCCTGAAACAGAATGTTCTTCAGGCGTTGTAATATGGTACGACAGTTGTCACCAAAGGCCTGCCGGCATAGCTATTGCAAGTAGCTTAGGTGCGCGATTGTCAGTCCCATATAGATCAATACACAAGTGTCACACTCTCCATACAGGAGACACTGGTTATAATTTTCAGAACTTTTGTTTTATACTTAAATAAGTACTTGAAGTGAGTCTCACAAAAGCTATATTGATAATATGTAAGATAGTAAGAAGTTACTTTATTATAACTATACGAATAAATAAGTTTCATAAACTATATAAAATTATATGAATAAATGAGTTTCATAAACTATATAAAATATAGTTTTATATATAGTAAAATATTCCATTTGTTTTCTGATGATTGTTTTATATGTTTACTTCATGGTAAAGTATTCTATTTGTTTTCTAATGATTATATTATATCTTTACTTCATGGTAAAGTATTCCATTTATTTTCTTATGATTGTTTTATATGTTTATACTATGTTTATATGTTTTGAAACTTGAAACCAAAGAATATGTTCTCTAAACTATGCCTATTATAGTTTAGTTGTTTGTTATTGTAATAAATTCTGAACCGGTAAAATAGTTTGTTTATAATAATCATAAACTAAATAATCAAATTTATATTATTCATACGAGAAATATTTGTATTTTACTTGTACTTTCCCCCTTAAAATATTATAAAAATAGTGAAAATATAGGGGTATGAACTTACTTGATAGATGGTGATTTTGATAGCGTTTCGTCTTCTGGAAAGGAGTTTATTTGAAGAAAAACAGACTTTATTTGGATAGAGTTTAGACTGGAGAAGGTTGTTTTTCTCGAGACTCTCGGGGCTTCGAGGCTTGCTTAGGGTTTTAGATATGATACCGGGGCTTTAGTGGTTGTAGGTGAGGTTGTGGGAGTGAAAGAGGTGAAAGTGTGTGAAAATAGCCTTGGAACTGAGAGATCTCGCAGCCTTTGTATAGGTGCGAGACTTCGGCTGAAGTAGCTGAGTCATCGGACATGCGACATCAGCAGCGAAAGCCACAAGCGACATTGGAAGCAGCAACATGCGGTGCTCAGAAGTGGACACTTGTGCGAGGCGCGTCGGAAGGGGATTGGCTGAGACTTCAGTCCAATGAGAAGATGACATGGGTCTAAGCTCAGTGGCACCCTCGTGCGAATGGCGTCGGATAGCTATTGGACCTTGACTTCGGTCGAATCAAAATGTGATGCGTGTCGGACCTGGGTATGGCGGTTACTGCTCATGCGAAAATTCTCGGTTTTATCCAAATTTTCTCGGTTTTTGAACCTAAATCTCCCGAAATTCATAACTTTCGCATACGAATTCCGTTTTTGATGTTACTTATATGCACACGTAGGTAATATTATACTCTACGTCTTTTGTTTAGACTTCGTCAGCTAACTTTGATTTTATTTTTAATATTATTATTTTTAACAGACTAGGACATGAAAAATTCGTTAAAATTTCATAACTTCTTCGTCCAAAGTCCGTTTTCGTCTTTATTTTTACCTTTGTACTACTATTGATGAGACCCTCGATTCTCGTTTTGGTTGTGTTGGCTAAAAATCACTCGACCTTTATTTCAAGTTTTTAGTTGTCTACTGCTATTCCGAAACTTAGAAAAATCATAACTTCTTCATACAAAGTCATATTTGAGCGTTCTTTTTAAAGACTTTGTCAGGTTAATGTATTCTATGACTTTCATTTAGATGGTTAAGGCTAAAAAGTATTTATTTAAAAACATTATTTTTACACTTATAGTGTTTTGCCGGATTTGTCGCGGATCTTCGATTAGTCATAACTTCTTCGTTATAACTCGGTTTTGGGATTTATTTATATTTTTGGAATCGTTGTTAAAATATCTATCAATTGGTTCATCTCAAATGAGTTTATTTAATACTTCATTTTTGACCTTATTTTTCATTTCAATAAATTTATATTTCAACATAAATTACAATATTTAACCTAAACGATTACATTGTAAATTTATAAGTATCTAGGTAGAGTTTAGACTCCAATAACTATATAATTTCTCCAGTTAAGACAATATGTGTGTGTGTGTGTTTTGATAAAGTAGTTTGATAAGCATGTATCCCCCCTCCCCGTAAAACATTTAAAATAGTATAGTGTGGCCATGAACTCACCCTAGTAGCATGATCGAAGGTATCCTCACTACTGCACCCAAATCTTCATGCCGTTGGGAGGATTTTTGAGATAGATCAAGAGAAAGAGAGAGATTTTGGGTTTGAAGAATTCAGGAGGTGAGCACCTCTATTTATACTGCATATAAACTCGACATACTTCATGCGTGATCATGAAATCGACTTGTGGCTCCATCCAAGTCTGGTCGTAGGTTACTCTTTTGATGGTGCCCGTCTCTCCAATCTCGATGAATCTAGGTGTCAGCCTACATGGCGTACACTTAGCGTACATTACTAATTTTTCTATAAAAATTCATATCTTCCTTGTATGATTATTGTTTCTTACCCTCTTTATATATTTGTGTAGTTCTCTACTAATTCTAAAACTTTTCTTAAGATTTCGTTGTCAAATTTGAACTTTTATTTTAACATGTATTTTATATTTTTCCAAAAATCATAGATATCTTTATGTTTTGTAGGTTCAGGTTTATATGTCAACAGCAGTGGTACCAGAGGAGAGGACATGAGCACACGAGCAAGATGCAAGTAGTAGGATGCTACTATTGTGTTTTTCATTTTTATATAAATAGATAGATATTATTGTGATCGCTTGATTTAACCTAGGATGTCAAAGTTTTAAATTTGAGTAGATTCCTACATTTTAAGTAAACTTTGATATATTTATATATGAGATGTAAAAGTTTTAAATCTGAGTAGATTTCTACATTTGTAAGAAAACTCGACCATTCCCTCGGGCAAAGCTAACATCGCGGCTTCGCACAACCTCTGGCGAAGAGTCTCAAATGAGGTCTGCTGCTTGGGGCCCCAAGTAAAAGTAATGCCCTTACGAGTTAATCTGGTAGGGGGGGACAGCAATCTTGGAGAAATCTCGGATAAATCTCCTATAGTACCCGACTAATCCTAGAAAGCTCTTGATCTCGGTGGGGGATCTCGGCACCTCCAATCTCATAACTGCCTCAGTCTTGGATGGATCGACCAGAATCTCATTCTAATTAACGAGGTGTCCCAGGAACTGGATCACTCGTAACCAGAAATCACACATTGAGAATTTGGCATAAACCCTCTCCGATCTCAATACCCCAAGAATCTCTTGCAAATGCTCATCATGCTGCTCTCTGGATCTCGAGTATACCAAAATATCATTGATGACACGATCACCGATCGATCCAACATAGGCCTGCACACCCGGTTCATGAGATCCATGAATGTTGTCGGTGCGTTGGTGAGCCCAAAAGGCATCACCACGAACTCGTAATGCCCATAACGAGTTCTAAAGGCCGTCTTCTGGATATCCTCCTCGCGGACTCTAATATGATGATATCCAGACCTCAAGTCGATCTTGCAAAACCAATATGCACCCTGAAACCGATCGAACAGATCGTCGGTCCTCGGCAGTGGATAACAGTTATTAACCATCAACTTGTTCAACTCCCGGTAATCAATTCACATCCGGTGTGAACCATCCTTTTTCTTGACAAAAAGGATCAGCGCTCCCCACAATAACCTACTCGATCGGATAAAACCTTTCCCCAACAGCTCCTGAAGCTGCGACGATAACTGATGCATGTGACATCCCCAATTTTCACGGCCAGATGACCGATTTTGTTTATGCTTTATAAAAATCAGAGTACTTCATTTCATAAAAATGTTACGGAATTTGTTCCCAGAAAAAACATGATAAATACATTATCAAAACATTTTCAAAGAAACGTATTTTATTCATTTTAAAATGTTTGGAATGTCATCGTCAATACAGAAACATAACCATAAACGAAACTTACATTTATTTACACTAGTGATCTACATCTCTTTAATCTCTCAGTGTAATGTGACTTCGTATCAACACATGTGATATAAATAAACTGAGTGGGTCAGGTTGGGAAACCTGGTGAGTACATAGGGTTTTCAACCCACAATATTATAATTATTATGTTTAAACAATCACTACAAGAAAAAGTCGAAATAACGACGGGAAAATTCCGTAGCTAAAACATGATATTCCGTAGTTAAAATCGATTAGCAACGGAATTTGGTACGGATCCATTATGTAGGCATATTCTTCGTTAGTAAAGGTTCGTTACGGAATCCGTAGCACCTTCACAATGGAATTTACAGACTTATTTCGTAGAAAACTTGCTATGGACTACATCCGTAGCAACATTGTAGCAAATTAACTACAATTTATTTCCGTAGCATGTCCGTAGTGAATTAACTACGCCCCGATCCGTAGTAAATTTGTCGCAAATTAACTACAAACTAAATTCATAGCTAGTTTCTCTAGCAAATCCACTATGGGTAATGGCGTAGCTAGTACTCCGTAATAAATTTACTATTACCTAATTTTGTTACAAATTAACTACAAACTAGCCCCGTAGCTAATTTTCGTAGCAAATCAACTATGGGTAATATTGTAGCAAAGATTCGATAGTGAATTTACTATGATGTATCAAATATGTTGTAGTAAATTTACCACAACCTAGTTATGTTGCAGAAAAAGTTTGACAGAATATGTTTCATAGCAACATCCATAACAATTCAACTACAAAAATGTGACAGAATTATTTAAAATAAATACAAAAATAAGTCGACTTTTTCCAAAAAAAAAAATTAATAACAATATCAACATTATAAAATTGCATTAAACAGTAAAAGAAATTACATCAACTCTTAATAAAAACATAGTTTATCATCAAATAAAATTTCACTTTGTCCAAAACACGAATTATAGTATCCCAAAATTTTCTAATAAATTTAAACTTTTCGAAACATTTACTTTGTAAAAAAAAACATCCATCCATAATATAACTTAAGCAATTTATAAAACTCAAATCCCCAATTTAGTAATTCCAAACATACTGTAGATAAACCATTTGTTATAACTCAGTTATAATAGAATAATAAAAGCCTTAAAATTCGTAATAAAATTTATGACAAGGATCCACTCTTCAACCTCGTCAGTGTACAGTTAAGTCGAACCCTTACCCTTATTGGTACCCGATGTACCTGTAATAACCATTTATAGAATAAAATGGTAAGTACAAAGCTTAGTGACTTCCAACACAACATAACATTAGAAATATTACACCCTACTCCTACTTATCATGCCACCAACAAAATATGCAAACATCCATATAACATATAAACATTAATATCATATATCTCGTGTCTATTTGGGAACAAATACCAAAAAACACCTAAATAAATACTCGGTATTCAGCCGTCGAGTCCACGGACTTGGTGTTTCCGCATTCGGTCCCCCTAACTTGGCATAATAGCCTTCGGTCTGTCGGCTCGGTATTCAGCCGCCAAGACCCAAAATATTGACTTGGTATTCAGCCATCGAGCCCAAACGTATCATGCATATACATTCCACGTAACAAATAAGTACATCAAACATAACTAATGCAACAAGTATTAGTTTAAGTGTCAACCATATAGTTCATAGTCTCACCCGACCTAACAGTAGGCATATAATACTCTAAGGTTATGAAGTGAGGAACTCACCTCTACCAGTCAAACACCCTTCAAATAATACAAACACCCCTTCACACCAGGTTAACCTTCAAATTCCTAATAATGACCAAAAAGAGTTAAGTTATGGTACTTTGATATCTCAAAAGTATAATGGCTTTAGTGTTATTTTTTTTTCTTCAGGTTTATACATAGAAATTATAGTCTTTTTTGGGACATGTTTTACCCCCCTTAAACATCTTATTTTTCAAAACTGTTTTATATCCATTAAGTACAGGTCATTAGCTTTAAAAGTAGTATTCGCACACTATTGTATGATTTTTCTACAATTTTTGACGATTTTTACAAAACTGCTTCGCAAAACAGTTCATTACGGACCAGTCTTGGTAAATGATCGATTTCACCCTAGTTAGGGGCATTTCTGGCCTTTGGTCAAAACTAATGAAATGTATAGGACTCAAAAACCAAACTCTGGATTTTGGTTTCGACTAAAAAGGTTTTCATATGATCGAGATATCATCTCTCAAAGATATGGACAGATTAGGGTAAAATCCTGAAATCACAGCTTTGTCTTTTTAGGGTTAATTTGACCTCTTAACCCATTAAGACCTATCCAATGAAGCTTATAATCAGTAAAATGAGTTCATAACAGTAGATTACTTCATTGATATAGAATTCAATGAAAATCTCAACCCCTTTTCTTGATATTTCATGTATAAAACATCAAAATAATTACAATGCCCTCATAGGAAGAATACCAACTAGGGTTTAAGGTTTGGGACCAAAACAACCCATGTCACCACTTAGCCCTCAAAACACATTGGGGCATCACTACCCACTGCCATAGTGGCAGTGGTGGCTGGCAGTGACTGCCACCACCTTGGCGGTGGTGGTGGTGAAGATTTCGTTTAAAGGTAGAAGAGAAAGAAGGAGAATAAGATTGCATGACTTACTTGAGAATGATGAATGTTTCTCCCTTGATGAAGATGTCGTAGCCTCCTCCCAACCTTCACTTTCGATGCTCCCTTCTTCTCCACTCCCGTTCTTTCTTTTCTCCCTTCTCACTCACGGCTACACAAATAAAAACGGCACCCCCTTGACTTCATAGGGTTAGGCCGCATTTTTTAGGCTTAATAGGCCTTTTAGACGTGATTATGGGCTGCCCTAAGTTGGTGTCCAATTAAGGGGGTCCAAGGCTTCAAAAACATAACATTTGGCCCTTCAAGTTTGACATAACGACTCCTCTAACCCTAAAAACAATTCCATTGCACAATGGGTCCATAATTAGCCCTAATTACCCCACCTTATTATTTTTTTTGTAGTTAAATATACCAGAAACAATTAATTAAGTATAATAAATTCATGTACCATGAACCGGGGCGTTACACCAATCAAATTAATCTAATAGTTAAACTCAACTAGAAATCCTAAACATGCAATCACTAAAAAATATATCATTAATTATTTGTGTTTCTCATATCATTGACCATGTTTTTCACATCACCCAACTCTATCCTTTGTTTATGTATGGTTTCCTCTAGTTTCTGGATCTTTGAATAGAGATGATGATTTTCCGAACTACTATCTAGTGAAATGCATATTTAAGAAGAGTTTTCAAGAAAAATGGGCATGTCATATGATCCAAACCCATAAACTCTTTTCTTGCAATCCTGTCCTCCAACAACAACTTGCTTTCAAGAATTTGGAAAATTGATTCAAATACTAAGCATTCCAGAAAACTAAGTCTCATAATTTTTAGATATTCGGATTGCCTCAAATGGATTTTTGAAGTTGAAGGGCAGAATTGGAAAAATATGCCATTTTAGCTTTTCATTCATTTTTGGTGTTTCATTAAGGACTTAATGGTTAAGTTTATAGTTTAACATCTTTAATATAACTATTGACTACATATGAGGTTTCCAAAATATACAAAACAACTTTACTCAAAAGTCTTAATGCATGACTTAATGGAGTATAAAGTTAGGGCTTAACAAAATAATAATAAAAATGTATAAAGATTCATTTCATGTCTTAGCCTAGGACTTCCTCAGACCAAAATACCACAACCACCAAACCATGGTGGCCTGTGGTGGCAAGAGCTGACTCAAAGTGGCGGTAGGAGGCTGCCAGTGGCGGTTCTTGGTGGTTTTACAGTGGAAAGAAGAAAAAGAGATCAGAAAAAGAGATGAAGAATTACCCAATAACTAGAATGAGACTGGAACACTCCACCCGACACCCTTTTCCCTACAAGTAGCACCTCCGGTAACACCAAGTCCGATAGTACCCTCCTTCCGATCGCAACAATCCTTCATGTTGACCCTTTTCTCAACCGGCAAATGAAAACACGCACATAATTTGGTCCTAGATCGATTAAGGTTAGATTAGGGCTTATAAATGTGTTTCTTGAAATCGTGGGCTGCCAAAAATCCAATCCCGATCCTCCCTAATTTATCCAGTCGAGTACAACGAAGAAAAACCTCAATTTTTCAATTTAGACCCTAATTTTTCCCATAATGACGGAAAATACCCTCAAAATAAGTTTATTTTCACAGTAAGTTTTCAACTGTGACACTTTTAGCCCCTAATTCTTCATTATCTTTCATTATTGATTCATGGATGTTATTTCATCTTAACTGTTGTTATTATTATTATTATTATTATTATTATTATTATTATTATTATTATTATTATTATTATTATTATTTTCTTTATTTATTATTTAACCACTTAATATTTATCGGATCTTTTTTATTTGTTTTTATCACCCACAAAATTACATAAAATGATTCTCCTTAATTATATAATTATTAATTTAACTAACATTCGATTTTTGAAACAATTATCATAAAAAATAGAGCATTACAGGTTTATTTCCATTTCAATACATTTTCTATAAAAATAAGTCATGGTGACTTAAAATTGCATACTGGAAAATTCTATTGTATAATATTTATGGTTTTTATATTATAGTAAAGATAGCTATGACCTATGATCTTGTAGCAAATTTTGTAGCGATATAGCTACGGATTTTGACTCCGTAACAAATGCCGTAGCAAGCTAGCTACAAACTTAGATGCGGTAGCAAATTTTGTAGCAAAATAGCTACAAATTTTGATTCTGTAACAATTTATGAAGCAAAGTAACTACAAACTTTAATCTGTAGCAACAATTGTAGCAAAATACCTACACATTATAATTCTGTAGCAGATTTCGTAGCATGATAACTACGGACTCCGATTGCATAGCAAAATTCTGTAGTTATTCAAATATTAGCTATAGAATGCAATTTTGTAGTTAATTCCGTAGCAAATATACCTACGTCTAACTAGTTTGAAGTACATTCCATAGTAGAATAACTATGGTTTTTAATTTTGTAGCAAAATTCCATAGTTATTCAAATATTACCTACATAATGTACTTTTGTAGCAAGTTCCATAGCAAAATAGCCACGACAAGCCATTCCGTAGCATAATCCGTAGCAGAGTAACTACGGATTTTACTTTCGTAGAAAATTTCCGTAGTTATTTCAACTTTTTCTTGTAGTGAATCAAACAATCAACCCAATTACACATCCCCATTATCTTCTTTAGTCTTAAGGATTTAACCTAAGAGTCATCTATCCTGCATTCATTTATTCCGAAGTCCCTTACTTCTAGGGTTATAGGACTGGCACCAAGTCCATAGCTGCCAATGTTCGTTTGTAAAACACTAATTCCATTGTTGCTATAGTCTATTCATTAGGTATTAAATCCATAGCTACCAGTGTTTATCTAATAGGTACTAAGTCCATAGATACCAATTCCCAACAGGTACTAAATCCATAGCTACCGGTGTTTGTCCAGTAGGCACTAAGTCCATAACAGCCAATGTTTATTAGGCACTAAGTCCATAGCTGCCAATGTTTACTCACATCATCTTTTATCTCTCATCGTTCATCTACCCATGTCATATCCAACATATTCGTATATATAAAATACGTATACAGATTAAATCCTTTAAAACATGCATAAAAACGTTCATCCAACATAGACACCAAGTACTCAAATAATATGCACACTTAGCATGTAATTTATATAAAATACTTCGTATATATGTGTAAGATGAAAGTAACTATGCACTCACCTGAAAGGTGGTGAGTCGGCACTCGGACAACACTTCGTTACTCTTAAAACAATTATCCCTTGACGAAACCTAGTATCATTACCACTAGAGTTTAATCTAACGCTTGACGAGACTAATTTAATAGTCTATCTATTATTACTATTATATAAGCGTTAAATAACACTCAATATAACTCATAATAATAGCCCAAATAATTATTTTAAGGTCCTAATAATATTACTATAATTAAATAAAATCTATATTAAATATAGTATAGGTGTAGCTCACTTACAGCGGGTTTTTATTAAAAAACGGGCTTCGCTGGAGCAGCGTTTCCGAGCCAAAAGGTTTTCTTCTCGGAGCCGTCGGGCGCTCCGGGACTTTCATCTCTTATTTATAGGAATTGTATAGTAAAGTAGTCTCCAAGCTTTGTCCGTAACTTCGGCATACGACCTCCGTTTTTGTCTGTCTTTTTACCGTTGAGTTCCTATTAATGAGATCTTCAACTTTCATTTAGACCTCCTTGGCTAATTCTCATTCTATCTCGGATTTACAAAATTGTATCGAATTCGTCGCGCTCGAAAAGTAGAGACTAAGCTTCGTCCATAACTTTCGCATACGAGCTCTATTATCGACGTTATTTATATCCACGCGTTGGTATTTACAAGTACTACAACTTTCATTTAGATCCCGTCGGCTAATTCTCACTCTATCTCAGATTTACAAAACTGTATCGAATTCACAACGCTCGAAGAGTAGGGACTAAGCTTCGTCCATATCTTTCTCATACGAGCTCCATTTTCGACTGTCTTTTTATCATTTAACTCCTATTAACGATATCTTCATTTATCGTTTAGATTATTTTGGCTAAAAATCGATCGATCTAAAATTCAGATTTCGGGTTGTGCACTGCTATGCTAAATCTTAGAAAAATCATAACTTCCTCATACGAAGTCAGATTTGGATATTCTTTTTATGCACACTATCGGTTTAACATATACTACGACTTTAGTTTAGATCGCTAAGGCTAAATCTTGCTCTATCATAAATTCACTATTTATGCCTCCCGGTATCGTGTTGGTTCCGTCGCGAAATTTCGACTAGTCATAACTTCTTTGTTATAACTCGGATTTTGACGTTCTTTATATGTACGGAAACCTTGTAACATATATCAAAACTTGGTTGAGATTATTTATTCTTAATAATCTTTTTTCGAAAAGTCGTTTTCGACCCCTATTACCTCTAAATTGACTAACCCGGATCTACGGGCGTTACAATGCATCTAGGGCAACGCAAGGCGATAAGGTGCCTTGGCAATAGGCGCCTCTCCTGGAACCAAATCATTCCGGAACTCCAATTGCCTCTCATGAGGCACATCCAGTAATTCCTTGGGAAAAACATCTGGAAATTCACTCATTATCGGAACCTCAGCGATAGAACTCGATCTCTCGGTAGCAACTCGTGTATCCATCATATACGCTACAAAACCCCTGCAACCCTGATGAAGACTCTGTCTCACTCTGATAACCGAGCAAAATGATGTCCCAGATTGGGTACCTTTACCATATACTGTAAGCACTCCCCCACTAGCCTCTCATATGGTCACCAACTAACACTCGCAATCAATCACAGCTCCGAATCGACTCAACCAGTCCATGCCCACGATGAAACAGACATCCCCATTACAATCGGTACCAGATCTATTGGAAACTCAACTCCAAAAATCTCAAGTACACATCCTCGGATCACATCAGTTGCAAACACCGCGTGCTCATCAGCTATAGAGACTCTCAAAGGTTGACTCAACGCCTCTCCTCAGATACTTATGTGACGACTAAATGCTAATGATATGAAGGATCGACTCGCACCCGAGTCAAATAACACCAAGGCATGTATAGAACTCACAAGAAAAGTACCTATGCATAACACAATATTAGAACAAAGTAACTCAATTAAAATAAATAAAATAACACATACCGTCCACGACATCAGGTGTTGCGTGGACCTCCTCCGTTGTCAGTTGGAAAGGTCTCCCGTGAGCCTACGGTGCCTCGGTCTTCACTGGCCGGCTCTCTGTAGCTCATATAGTAGTAGGGGAAGATCCATGTGCTGATCCCTGTAGTAGTTGTGGGCACTCGGTCTTCCGATGGCCGTTCTGGTTGCAGTGGAAACAAACTACAAACCCCTTAGCAGTAATCCCTCGTGATATGCCCCTCTTTGCCAAACTTTTAGCAAACACCATCTCGACACACCTGTCTTGAATCTTGCCGCACCTTCCACAAGTGCGGCCCTTTTAGCCTCTAGATCTCGAATCAGCGGGCTTTTCCCGCTTGGTTCCCGGCTGAGACTGTGTCGGTCGCCTATCCCTCCCCTAAGACTCCACCTCCTATCTGGCCTTAGTCTCCAACTCAATCTCCTTCTTCCAGGCATTTTCCTGGAGCTCAGCAAATGTCCGGTATGTCGAGTTCGCCACAAACTTACGAATATCCCTCCTTAGGATACTTAAATATCAGCTCATACGTGCCTACTTGGTAGACATGTGCTCAGGTCAGAACATCTCCCTCTCATGGAACATCATCGTAATCACTGTCACCGACTCTGTCCTCTACTTCAGGGACAAGAACTCCTAGGAAAACTGTTCCCTCTCCACCGGGGGAACATACTCATCTCGAAACATAGTAGTAAACCTCTCCCAAGACACTGCAGTGAGCTCTGCTAATGTGAAGCTGACTGTCACAAACTTCCACTAATCCTTCACCCCCAAACGAAGCTGGTTCAACGCAAATCGTACCCTTAAATGTTCCAGACAGGAACAAGTGTAGAAACACCCCTCGATGTTAGAGATCCATCTCATTGTGGCAATCAGGTCCTGAGTCTCATCAAACTCCAGTGGCTTCGTGTTGTTGAATTCCCGGTACAACAACGAGTCACCTATGGCAGCAGCGACAGCTGCGGTGGCTGCAGCAGCAACCGCCTCGGTAACCGCAGCGTAACACTCATCAAACGTCTCAATCAAGGTGGTATTGATAGACCTAAACATCTGCAGGATGGCCTCTTGGATAGTTGCGGCCACCTCCTCGTGAATCATCCTGCGAATCTCATCATCACTAACTCCACTGCTCTAAGGGTTGTGGCACGTACCCACCATGATGTCACTGAAACACAACATAAAATAATCAGAGAGTTGCTTGAGTATACTCCACACTTGATCACTCCTCCTACTTGTTCCTGAAGGGTTTTGAGCATTCTAACACTCCTAAGGTATGTATGCAACCCTAGAAACATAGATCCAAGGTTTCTAGGGTTTCATGCACACCTTAGGAGTGTTAGAATGCTCAAAACCCTTCAGTGGTATCAGAGTCTAGGCTTGTTTGTTTGATAATTGATGCATAATAGCTAGAAAAGTATAAATTCTTGTTGTCTGCACAAGGGACTTGCCGAGTCCATGGGGGGACTCAACGAGTCCAAGCGAATCTTCAACTAACTTTACGAGTTGGTTCTTGCACTCGACGAGTTGGTCAGGCGGAGTGCATATTTTCAATTTTTGCTGCTGGAAATGGACTAGAAACATTAACCTGAATTGTTTTGGTGTTTTAAAACTTCTTTTAGATGGTGTAATGGTTGTTCTAATCCATTTACAATGGCTAATATCAATATTCCATGTTTATATGTGTTCATATGTTCTTGCAAGATCATAGGAATTATGTGCCATTGATTGGTAGATAATTCATGATCATGATGTGTTTTAATGGAGTCCATAACTTGTCCTCAAGTTATGGATAACCAAAAGTCACTTTGTAATAAATCCATTAAAAGAACAAATAAGTTACAAAGAATGAAGAGTCTTCATTTTAATAAACAATAACTCGTAAGTTATAAATTGAAAAGTTTGTAAAGTTACAAAACTTGCCCTCAAGTTTTGGAACATGTAAAGTCATCTAGTAAACTTTAGTTCCAACCCCTAGAATTTTAAAAGTTAAAATTCAACCCTTATACTTTATAATATTATAAGTTAATATATATATATATATATATATATATATATATATATATATATATATATATATATATTATTAACTTATAATATTATAAAGTATAAGGGTTGAATTTTAACTTTTAAGATAAAGTTGTTTTACCGTTAGTAGGTCTTATTCACGAAGTCGGTCTATAAGGGGGCTATATGGTTGTTGCTTATAAAATAGAAGCTTAATGGGTGTCCACTCTCACCCACTGCTTCCTTGACCGGTGGAGGGTCGTTAGCCGAACGGGTAGGACAATGACTTAAAAATTCTCATTAAAAGTATAATGATTATTATAAAGTAACTAAATTCTTTTATAAATTCTCAATCTTAGTTACTTTAGGAAAATGTGAATAAGGTGCTAACCCACGAAATTACACTTGCAGTTTGATTAAATCGTTAGTGGAGTGTGTGTGGTTAAGCAACACACTAACTTGGACTTAAAGAGGTAGGCAAAGGGTGACTTAAGGTTTTTCATAGGTCGGTGAAGCGCATGTGGTTAACCGGCACATCGATTAAGTGAAAAACATTAAGGGTACCAAGTAATTTACATGGTTACATCACACCTTGTTTTGTGATCCTCAGCATCCCAGTCACAAAACATGAAGGGCACACTCGAGATTGAAACATGTAGTTGAAAAGTTCAATGAATCTCAAAAGAATCTAGGAATTTCTAAAAAAAACAATTAAAACCTAATAATTAATATTTCGTTTTTCATGGTGGAAATTGGTTAATCGTCATTCACCTACCTTTCAAATATGTTATATCTTAGATTACGACATCCCTCTTCTAAGTTATAATATATTATGATTGGATCCTAGCCATAATATTATATTTGGGTGTTTTATTAAGGACTATCTTTATATCTAATCTAAACTCACTCTCTTCCTTTTCAGATGTCTACGAACAATGTTGCTTTTGGCTCAAACCCTACCGACTCCTTCTCTCTCATGAACCTATGTGGGAGAGTCATCTTTGATGGTTCCAACTTTATGGATTGGATCTGGAACATCCAGATGGTCACACGCTATGAGGACAAGAAATATGTCCTAGACAAGGAGCTAAAGGAAATTCATGAGTCCATTGCTACCCCTCAGGAGATCGCTGACTTCCGGGCTCATGAAAGAGATACCACTAAAGTGGCATGTATCATGATGGCTACTATGACAGCTAAACTCCAAAAGTCCTCTGAGGACTGTTACCCTTTTGAGATGCACCAGGACTTGATGGACATCTACCATCAGAGTGCTCAACAAGAGAGGTATGACATCATCTGCTCCATGATAACAACCCGAATGAAGGATGGTGAACCCATCACCGGCCACTTGCAGAAAATGCAAACGTATGTGGACTGGTTCCTGAAAATTAATGTGAACTTCCCCGAGGAGTTGGCAATAGATATCATTTTGCACTCCTTACACTTGTGTTATGATCAATTCCACATGACATACAGTTACCCTCAGCAAACTTCAAGGACTCCTAAAGACCGTTGAAACTGGTCTTAAAGGTAAGTCGGTTGTTACCACTCCTACCCCTACTCCAAACTCTGCCCCTATCCTGTCAATTGGAAAAAGTAGAGGGAAAAAGAGGAAGAACCCTTCGAAGGGTACCAAGGGTAAGACCCTTGATGGCTCATCTTCAAGTGGAACCAAAAAAGGTTTCGTCACTCCTTCCTCTGACCCAAAAGAGGCTGAATGCTTCTATTGCCATGAAAAGTCGCATTGGAAGCAGGACTGCCCAAAGTACCAGCAAGACATAAAGGATGGGAAAGTGAAACCCACCCATGCAGGTATTTACACAATATTGTCTAATAACTCACCCTATTCTAACTCTTGGGTCCTTGATACAGGTTGTGGAATTCACATATGTTCTGATTTGCAGGGTCTAAGAAGAAGTGAGAATGTGGAGCATAGAAAGATAAACTTGATCATGGAGAATAGGAAAGCTTCACCTATCACCAAGATTGGAGTTTATTCTTTGTTGCTAAGGAGTGGGTTTACATTAGATTTGAATAAATGTTATTACTCGCCTGAAATGGCAAGAAATATTATTTCCTTTCATGCTTTGTACAAACAAGGTTTTACCTTTTCTTTTGATAATGAAGTTGGTGGGATAAATGCTTTCTTTAATAATGTTATTTATTTTAAAGCATTACCTTGTGATGGTGTATATGAAGCTGTGTCCGTTGTAGATAACCTAGGAAATAATATGTTGTGTATTGATTCTTCTTCTTCTAATAACTTAGATAAAACATCATTATGGCATTGTCGTCGGGGAGATATAAGCAAGAAACGCATAGACCAACTCTAAAAGGATGGAGTCTTGAAGTCATTTGACCTACAGTCAGATGATATTTGTGAATCATGCTTACTTGGAAAAATGATAAAGTCACCCTTTACTGGTTCTTGTGTAAAGGGTGAAGGTTTGTTGGATCTAGTGCAGATAGATGTTTGTGGACCCTTCAAAACTGTCACAAGGGATGCTAATCATTATTATGTGACTTTTACAGATGATTATAGTAGATATGGATATGTCTACTTAATCAAGCATAAGTCAGAGACTCTTGAAATGTTTAAAGAGTTTAAACAAGAAGTCGAGATTGAATTGGGCAGGAACATTAAGATGCTTCGATCCGATCATGGTGGTGAGTATCTTAGTACAGAGTTCCTCGACTATCTTAAGGAATGTGGGATTGTCTCACAATTGACACCTCCCAGGACACCACAGCTGAATGGCGTGGCTGAGAGGCTTAAACGAACCTTGTTGGATATTGTTCGTTCCATGATGAGTCGAGTTTCGCTACCAATCTCATTCCGGGGGTATGCCTTAAAGACTGTTGCCCATATCCTTAATCTAATCCCAATAATGAAGGTTTCCAAACACCTCACGAGATGTGGACTGGAAAAGTTCCTAGTCTAGCCCACATCAATATTTGGGGTTGCGAGGCGTTCGTGAGATGCAAGACTCACGATAAACTCGCACCTCGAAGTGAGAGGTGTATTTTCATCGACTACCCATAGAAATTGTTTGGTTACCTCTTCTATAGACCTAGTGATAATGTGGTATTTGGATCAAGGAAGGGAGGAGAGAGAGAGAGAGAGAGAGAGAGAGAGATAGAGGGGGGGTTCATAAGCTAAAGAAATAGTTGGGGCAAATTGACCTTGAAGAAATTCTAGAGTCAAGTGGTGAAGGAACCTTAAACCCTAGCAGTCAACCTGAGGAGGAAACTCTTGTTGATCCAATTGACGAGTCTGTACGTATGAGGCGTTCCACAAGGGTTAGGAATGCACCTGAGCACTACTATGGTTTCCATATTACTACGGAAGGTGAGACACTTATTAGTGATGAGACATTGGTAAGTCTGGATGAACCTAACAACTATATGGAAGACATGTGTAACGCCCGCAAATCCGGGCTAGTCAAATTAGAGACAATAGGAGTCGAAAACGACTTTTCGACAAAAGATTATTTAGAATAAATAATCTTAACCAAGTTGTGGAATATGTCTCAAGGTTTCCGTACATATAAATAATGCCGAAATCCGAGCTATAACGAAGAAGTTATGGCCCGCCGAAGCTTTACGGCAAAACCGGCACGGCACCGGAAAACATAAAATAGTAAATTTACGATAGAAGACTTTTTAACCTTAGAAATCTAAACAAAAGTTGTAGAATATGTTAAACTAAGAACATCGATAAAAAGAACGCCCAAATCCGACTTCGTATGAAGAAGTTACGCCTTTTCGAAGTTTCGGACTAGCAATGTACTGCCCGAAATTCGAATGTTTGATCGAGCGGTTTTTAGCCGACACGACCTGAACAAGAATCGAAGATCTCGTTGAGATTAGCGTAATGAGAAAAAGATGGGCAAAAATGGATGTCGGATGAAGAAGTTATGAGGATTTAACGGATCAATCGTGTCCCGGCCCATTAATAATATAAAATTTAAAACCGAGCCAAAATTAGCCGACGAAGTTTAAACGAAAGTTGTAGAGTACGTTCCCACCTTCGCGTGGATATAAAGAACGTCAAAAACGGAGCTCGTATGCGAAAGTTACGAATTTTTGAAGTTTGAACTCGAAAATGCGAAACTGATGCGAATCAGGGTGACGTGGCCGCTTCTGAACCGTCGCTTGCTGACCACGGCTTCGCTCTGTATGAAGAACACGACACCTCGCCCTTACGCCGCACGTACGAAGCGAACGCCCCGCGTCCGAGTACGCCTCGCGTCGGAAGTCGCTACGTGTAACGCCCGGGTTTTCAGGGCTAAGCATTTTTGTCAATGTAATAGTCTAGGTCAACTATTGTAACTCTTTTTGAAGTAATAAATATGAAATATTTGAGTATTATGTGAATTATGTGTGTTTATGTGTTTATTATTTAATTATAAATGTATAATTAATAAAGAATAAAAATGAGCGTCAAAATTAAAGTGTGAGATAATCCCGATATCTCTACATAAAGTTGTAGAATATGTCTCAAGGTTTCCGTGCATATAAAGAATGCCGAAATCCGAGCTATAAAGAAGAAGTTATGGCCCGCCGAAGTTTTACGACAAAACCGGCACGACACCGGGAAACGTAAATAGTGAATTTACGATAGAAGACTTTTTAGCCTTAGCAATCTAAACAAAAGTCGTAGAATATGTTAAACTAAGAACATCGATAAAAAGAACGCCCAAATCTGACTTCGTATGAAGAAGTTATGATTTTTCTAAGATTCGGCTTAGCAGTGCACGGCCTGAAACTCGAATTTTAGTTCGAGCGGTTTTTGGCTTACGCAACATAAATGAGAGTTGAAGATCTCATTAATAGGAAATCAACGGTAAAAAGACAGACAAAAACAGAGTCCGTATGTAGAAGTTATTAATTTTACGCAGACGTTTAACAGTATAATCTCCTTGTACTGTTAAATTTAAGATCGGTCGAGAATTAGCTGACGGTGTCAAAATGAAAGTTGTAGATCTTATTATTACCTACGCGTGGATATAAAGAACGTCAAAAACGGAGGTCGTATGTGAAAGTTACGGATTTTAGAAGTCGGAAGTGTGCTGTGCGAAAATGGGTGATGTGGCACAATCTTGGCCATTGCTTTCTCCCCAAGGCTTGCCACCAGATGGTGACATGTGGCACCAAGTTCAGCCACATTTCACCCTATAAATACCACCTCTCCCACCCTCATTTTCTTCACACCTTTCCCATTCTTTCTTCTCTTTACTCTCTCTCTCTCTCTAGAACCTCTCTCTAGCCCCGAAATCCCCCGAAAAGCCTAGGGAACCTCCCTAGCACGAGGCGGAAGCCCCGGAGTGCTCGAAGGCTCTGAGAAGAAGAGCTTTTCGGCTCGGGAACGCTGCTCCAAGCAAAGCCCGGTTTTCTATAAAACCCGCTGTAAGTGAGCTACGCCTACGCTATTTTTAATATAACTTTTATTTAATTATAGTAACGTTATTAGGAACTTATAATAAATACTTGGGCTATTATTATGGGTTATATAAGTATTTTTTTTGACGCTTATATAATAATAATAATAGCTAGACTATTAATTAGTCTCGACGAATAATAAACTAAACTCTAGTGGTAATAATACTAGGTTTCGTCGAAGAAAAATTCTTTTTAAGAAGCGAAGCGCTGTCTGAGTTCGGAATCACCACCTTTTCCGGTGAGTGCATAGTTACCTTCAACTTACACATAGATATGAAGTATTTTATATAAATTACGTGCTATGTGTGCATATTATCTGAATACTTGCTATCTATGCTAGATGAACGTTGTTATACATGTTTTCAATGATTTAAACTGTATATGTATTTTATATCTACGAAAATGTTGGGGTAAAACATGGGTAGATGTAATAGGTGATGTGTGATAAAATGATGAGAGGCCTCGATGTTGTTGTTGTTGATCCAGTCATCTAGCGGAGTATAGATGACGACCACGGACTCTTCTAGACAGTCCAGTGGAACACTAGCAGGCTCGCAACCTGTAGGTGTTGTGAACGATGTGTTCACCGGTGTACTCCATCCCCCACATGGTTGCTTATTAGGACATTTATTGCTGAGGAATCCCCTTAGCAGTAGTGTCCGTCCCGATGATGATCCTTAGGCTAGGTCCCTTATGATAGGTGTTTAGGGACGTAAAGTGAGGATAACGGGAACGGGTAATCGGGTTATTGTTGATTGATGAAATTAATAAACTTATTGTGGGTTGAAAACCCTATGTGCTCACCAGGCTCCCAAGCCTGACCCACTCAGTTTTATGCATTACAGGTAGTGGCGCATGAGCATAGGTGTGATGTTTTGGACGAGGGATTACGGATATAGGCCTGTAGATATGAAATAATGTAGTAAGGCTTATATTGTACTGTTTATACTTTTGATCTGTACGAACATGACATCCCGAGTCTTTTAATGAAATACATTTCTATGGAAATGCTTTTGATAAATCTTTATCATATTATTGTTTTGGGACAAATTCCGCAACCCTTTTATTAAAAGATAACTCTGATTTTGAAATAAAGTATAAACAAAACCGGTCTTTTCTGGCCGTGATTTTGGGGATGTCACACTACGCTTCGCGTCTCCGGTGATGCGAGCCAGCTGGTGCGAGCTGGCATCCTTATCCGAGCAGTACGCCCAGCGTACCCTCGGTACGCCCCGCGTAGAGGCGACCTTCGGCCTCTATAAATAGGTGCGAAATTCTCCGAATTTCTCACACCTTTTCTCATTCTCTCTCTAAAATCTTTCTCTCTCTAAGGTTTTGAAGCCTCCCTAAGGTCTAGGTGAACCCCTAGCACCCTAAGGAAGCCCCGAGGCTCCCGGAGTCCCGAGAAAAAGAAGTTTTTCGGTTTCGAAACGCTGCTCCAATTAAGTTCCGGTTTTCGATAAAATTCGTTGTAAGTGTGCTACGCTTACGCAATTTTTAATATAGCTTCCAAATAATTATAGGAATGTTATTAGGTCCTTAAAATAATTATTTGGGCTATTATTATGAGTTATATTGAGCATTATTAATGCTTAATAATAGTCAAACCGATTTAATGTGTCGCGGTTATCGTTAAACTAAACCCTAGTTGTATCGGTACTAGGTTTTATCGAAGGAACATCGTTTTGAGAGTATCGAAGCGCTGTCCGAGTGTGGAGTCACCACCTATCAGGTGAGTGCATAGTCCCTTTCATGAACATGATTTTAATACAAGTATTGATTGAAGTATTAATTATATGTTTATGTGCGAGTTAATTGATGTTGCTTGAAATTCGTGTTAAAGAACATACCTGATTATATTTGATAATTTAGGATAAAAAGTAGACCTAAATTAAATATGAGGAATATTGGGTAGTATATTCTTACGAGTACAAGTGAGTTAAACTCAGAGAATCGAAGTTAGTATATGTCACTTATCCGGGAGTATGGATTAGACATAGACATTGTCCCTAGTCCGAGAATATGGATTAGGCATAATCATTCGTCGTTAATCCAAGAGTATGGATTAGCTATTGTCCCTAGTCCGAGAGTATGGATTAGGCATAATCATTCGTCGTTAATCCGAGAGTATGGATTAGCTATTGTCCCTAGTCCGAGAGTATGGATTAGGCATAATCATTCATCTTTAATCCGAGAGTATGGATTAGTCATTCGTCCCTAGTCCGAGAGTAAGGATTTGGTATATTCATTCATTTCTAATCCTGGAGTATGGAGTAGGTAAAACGACTAATCTTAGGTCTGAGAGTATGGATAGCCTCGTTGCGAGGATCGATGGGGTGGGATAAGAGTTGTTTATATATATGTATGGTGAAATTGTATATTTTGTGAATTTTAAACTATATATATGGTATAACATTGTGGGATTGAAATCCCTATGTACTCACCAGGTTTCCCAACCTGACCCACTCAGTTTATTTACATCACAGGTGGCAATATGAAGTGACATTACACTGAGAGATTTAAAGAGATGTAGATCACTAGTGTAAATAATTGTAAGTTCTGTTTATGCTTATGGTTCTGTATTAACGATGACATCCCAAACGTTTTAAGATGAATAAAAAATACGTTTCTTCGAAAATGTTTTAATAACGTATTTATCGTGTTTTTCTGGGAACAAATTCCGCAACATTTTTATAAAATGAAGTACTCTGATTTTCATAAAGCATAAACAAAATCGGTCTTTTCTGGCCGTGATTTTGGGGATGTCACAACATGGCAGGCCCTGAGTCTGCTAAATGGAAAGAGGCAATCGACAGCGAGATACAGTCCATGTATGACAATCAAGTTTGGAACTTGGTTGACAATGTGCGAGGTCGTAAGACAGTTGGGTGCAAATGGATCTTCAAGAAGAAGACCGACATGGATGGTAATGTACACGCGTATAATACGTGACTGGTTACAAAGGGCTTTTCTCAAACTCTGGGAGTTGATTATGATGAGACCTTTTCACCAGTAGCAAGGATTAAGTCTATTAGGGTCCTATTAGCCATTTCTGCATTTCATGATTATGAAATATGGAAAACGGATGTCAAAACTACCTTCCTTAATGGAAGTTTGGCTGAAGACGTTTATATGTGTCAGCCAGAGGTTTTTGTCATCATAGAATACCCTAATAGAGTGTGTAAGCTTGAGAAATCCATCTATGGATTGAAACAAGTAACTCGCAGATGGAATCTTTGTTTTAATGAGAAAGTCAAAGAGTTTGGGTTTTCGAGGAGTGAAGATGAATCTTGTGTATATGTCAAGGCTAGTGGGAGTATAGTTAGCTTTTTGGTACTGTATGTGGATGACATACTACTCATAAGAAATGACATCCTAACCTTCCAGGAAGTGAAGTCCTAGCTTGGGAAGTGTTTCTCTATGAAAGACCTAGGAGAAGCTGCCTATATTATGGGGATAAGGATTTTGAGAGACCAAAGTAAAAGAATAATTGGACTTAGTCAGAGTACCTACTTGGATAAGGTGTTGAAGAGGTTCAACATGCAAGATTCCAAGAAAGGAGTGTTACCTATCCAGAGTAACGCCAGATTGAGTAAGACTCAGAGCCTGAGTACCGAGGCTGAGATAACAGAAATGAGTTGAGTACCTTATGCTTCCGTTGTAGGCTACCTTTCCCTTGAGCATGGTCAGCAAATATCAGGGGAACCCTAGCAAGGATCACTGGACTGCGGTAAAGAATATTCTCAAGTACCTTCGGAGGACTAAGGACAGGGTCATTACCCTCGGTGGGAGTGATGACTTGAGAGTTTTAGGGTATAGTGATGCTAGCTTCCAGACTGATAGGGATAATTTTCGCTCTCAGTCGGGTTGGGTCTTTACCTTAAACGAAGGAGCAATTACTTGGAAAAGTTCCAAGCAGGAGATAGTAGCTTATTCAACTTGTGAATCATAGTATATAGCAGCAAGCGAGGCAGCAAAGGAGGCGATATGGCTGAAGAACTTCATTGGAGACCTTGGAGTAGTACCAGCTATAAAGGAGCCTATAGAAATTTTATGTGATAGTGAAAGTGCAGTTGCCTTAGCGAAAGAACCAAGGGATCATGGGAGATCCAGACACATCGACAAAAAAAAAACCATTTCATCAGACATCGAATAGATGAAGGACGCATCGTGGCAAAGAGGGTATCATCGGATGAGAACCCAGCAGATTCCCTCATGAAGGGATTGGGTAGGGTTAAGCATCTCCAACATACGAGGCGCATTTATAGCTCTGAAATTTGTAAAGTGTAATTGACATTTGATGATGAATAAAATGTGTGTTCATTTATGAGTAAAGTGTTTCTATCCTTTGTCAATCGTTTACTATTATTTCTTTTGCATGTTTTGACTTCCAGAATATTTTTGTTGTGTACTACATATTATTCAAATTCTCCACAGTCAGTCATATGTCAGAAGTAGATATGAATCAAGACTGTCATGAGGTTGGCTTGTAGCAAAGGGGTGCTAAAACACTTCATGAGTACTCATAAGTTCTGAGTATTGGACTCAACCCACGCTCACTGGTATCACTTCATGGAATTTATCTCGAGTGATCAAGGGTTTTGGGGAGCACATAGATAATGCTTGAGATGACGTAACTCATATATCAGGTCATACAGTGGTTACAGATTGACAAGAGTCGACAAAACAGTTATACTGTCCGACAATGGTATGAGTTGGAGTTCCAGGTCGGGGATATGGTATTCCTAAAGGTGTCACCTTGGAAAGGCGTTATCCGATTCAGGAAGCGGGGAAAGTCGGGCCACAGGTTTATCAGACTGGGTGGTAACTAGGATGGGTAAGGTGGCTTACCAATTAGACTTACCGGATGAGTTTAGTCAGATTCATAACATCTTCGATGTTTCCCAATTGTGCAGATGTGTGACTGACGAGACATTAGTGGTACTTGTCAATGATATTTAAATTGATGACTGGTTGAATTATGTCGAGTGGCCAGTGGCGGTTATCGATAGGAAAATGAATACATTGTGTAACAAGGAAGTGGGGTTGGTCAAGGTGCAGTGGAAACACTAAAAGGGTTCTGAGTGGACTTAGGAACCTTGTGAGGAAATGCATACCCATTACCCAGTGTTGTTCGAGACTAAGGACTTCGATGAAGAAGTCTGTATCTAGTATAGGAGAATTTTAACATCTAATAAATGTATGTCGTCTTTTAAACTTTTGACTTAATTCAAGAATGTAAACCCTCAATTAATAGCTAGTCAGGAAGTGAGGAAGGAAGCCTCAAGACGTGACCATCAGGCTTAAACATGTGTCTAACCTCGTGGGTCATGACGTAATGCATAATTGGTCATGATGTGAGGATGGGTTTACCCTAATCCTGTGATATACATCCTACTTACAGGAAATAAGGGGCTAGGGTTTGCACACCCTCATCCTCTATCACTTTCCTCCTGCCTAAATTGAAGTTAGCCTCTTTTGTGACCTTGAAGAGCTTATTTGGTAATTTTTGACTCATTCAAAAAGAAGAAAACTCCTTGGGTGCATCATTTTAGCAATCAAGTCCATTATTCACCACCTTGCGTTGCTTCTGGACCATTGTAAATCCTAAATCTCTTGCTTTTCTCTATTAAGCATGCTAGATCTAAGTTGTATTTACTTCTCCTAATGGTTGGGTTGGATAACAAGCATGGGATCCTTAAAGTTAGTAACTTTATAGATCATTAAGGCCTCTTATTTAGTATAGGATTCATATATGAGGTTTGGTAGTGGGTTTAGACTCCAAGCATGATTTTTGGCTTTATTGTCTCTTTATTGACCTAGTTAGTGTTCAAGTCATACATTGGACATGCATGACTGAAAAGATTAAATTTTTATGGTCCTTTGGGTTAGGGAAGACCCTATGGAAGGTCTAAAGGATTAGCTTAAGGGATTAAGAGCATAATGCTCAAAGCTATCCATAACAGATCTCACGATGTGGTGGATGGCATGTCACGTTGAGACGTGGATTGTGTTTGCAAATATTTTGTCTTGGTCCTATCACGACGTGACCTACGGGTGGTCATGACATGATAGTTAGCTAAGGTTGAACACGGTTGACTTTTGGGTTAAACTAGGGTTTTACGGGTTTAGACTGAGAGGGTATTTCTTTACTATTGTTATGTGTCTTGTTGCTCCTGTCTACTATGTGTGTGATAGCTGTTGTATTTCTAGTTTCTATTTGAGAGGTGAGTCTTCTCAATATAGTTTCTTGTATGGTAGATATGTATGTTGACCAACTTGGTCTTAATTTCTGTTTGATGCTATATGTGAACCGAATTAACCGTGGTTAACTTTGAGATTGCTGAAACTTCCTATGGTTGCTGATAACCCGTGAAACATGCTGATAATCTATTGGGTGTGCTGTTAGCTCACTGGGATTGCTGAAAATCCCCATGGTTGCTGATAACCCATAGTTGTCATTTGTGTTATATTGTGTGGATATTTCTATAAGGACTCACTATGCTTTATGCTTAAAGTTGTGGATTAAATATCTTTAGGTTATTTCGGATGATCGCGGGAAGGCTTGTAGATTTTGATGCTTTTGCATTTTTGATACTCTGATTGGGATGATTGTACTTGGCATACCTGAGATTTTATTGGATTGGTTTCTATAACCCTTGAGGTTTTTTATATTAAAAATTAGAAATTTTTTGTTGAAAATTTGGGTTGTTACAGAGGAGAGTTGTAATACTCGTTTCCCATAATGGATGGTTCTTGAGTAAAACCATGACGTAACATGAAGGGTGTCACGACGTGGTGAACGTTGTAGCCCAATCCCATGATTTTTAGGGGTTCCTTTATATTAAAGAGTCATAACTCTTGGGTTAGGTCATTCTCTTCAGCCTCCACCCTCCCTAAATGAAACCCTAGCCTCTCCCCTTGTATTTTTTCTCTTTCATGATGTTTTGGTCACTTGAAGGTTGAAGGAAAACTTTATTGAACAAATGATCAACTAGCAAGCTTGTCTATATCTTTTGGTGTATCTTCTAAACCCTTGTAAGCCTCTAAGTTCTCATGTTTTAGGTTCATCCTTTTTAAATCTAGATTTTAAGACCTTTTCTTTGTGGTATGTTATTATGAATGTTTGCTTTTGATAAAGTTGGAAACTTTATTACTCGTGGAGGTCCCTTGGTTATCATATGTTCTAGATCAAGATTCTCTTGTTGTTTGGCGCAATGAACGAAGTTTTGACTCCCTTTCTTACCTTTTTTTTAATCTAGTTTTGGGAGAGACATGCATTGGACATGCATGTCCATAATGTATGGATTTTTTATGGTTCTTTAGAAGGCAAAGAAGCCTTCTAGAAAGTTGGAGTTGAGGTGTTACAGTTGGGGAAGGTCAGTTATGAGGATTATATATGAATGACTAGCGAATGACTTAACTATAAAGTGGTCAATGTAGGGTAGCTAAGGAAGGCAAGTTGTCAAGGGTATGCAATATGTTAGTATATGTTATGTGTTTATGTTACATAATTCTATGGTAGTGGTAGTTTGGTTCCTATGTAGTCTAAGTTGGATAGCCTGAGAACTCTTGAGCTAATATCTTATTGCAATGTTCTTGTCTGATTGTTCGCTATCAGGTGGAACATCTGTTCGACTGCCTATCATTACACATGACTTTATGTATTGTATGTAAGACTAATATGTGACTCATAACAGTGGAGTCTGGGTTGGGACCATTTACTCCTTGGGTGGGGCCTACTATGTATGGTTGGGCAGGGCCTGTTATATGAGTTGGGCTGGGCCCATTGCATATGATGCATGTATGTGTATAGGAGTTTTGTGTGCTCGATGCTAGAGTCAAAGACTGTATGGAGATGCATTCTATGTATGATGAAATATGTGGTATACTAGGGAACTCAATAAGTTTTATGTTTATAATTGTTGATTAAACATTTTGCAGGTTGTTCCTGAGAAGATATCGACGAGACTTTACATATATATTGAAGATATTCGTTTCCGCGATTTTGTAAACATAACTTGGATAGTTTATGGTTTTCAAAGAATCAAATGTTATTCAATAGTTTTTGGAGAAAAAAAAATTAATTAGTAAATCTGTTTTATGAAAAAAAATCTATTTGTGATTTTCGGGACGATAAATTATAAGAACATCGTATATTATAAAAATTATTGGTTCAATTTCTACCGCAACACATGCTATAAACTCTCATTTTTTTAACAAAGTTAATCAGGAGACATTGGTGGATTATGCAATTTGTACAATCGGCAAATTGAGTATAACTCAAATTGAAATTGACAAAACTTAAAAAATGGTCCATGTGGTTTTCGAAAATATCAAGTTTAGTCCCTAAGTTCAAAAAACCTCACAGATGGTCCCTGTGGTTTCAAAACTTTTAACAAATGGTCCTTCCGCCTAGCTCCGTCAGCTTTCTACCGTTAAGTGAGGGGTATTTTCGTAATTTCAATACATAGGGACTATTTATGAGGTTTTCTCTATTTAAGAAAAAGAAAAAAATATAATTATTTAATTAAAGGGCCCCAGCCCCTCTATCTCTCTCTCTCTCTCTCTCTCTCTCTCTCTCTCTCTCTCTCTCTCTCTCTCTCTCTCTCTCTCTCTCTCGTTTTACATCTGCACATTACAATGAAAGTAACATTGTAAACAAGTATCCATGGAAGGGCCTCTTGATTTATTTTAAATAAATAGGGTACTTAATATGGGTTTGGAAATTAAGTGAGGTACTGAATGTGTTTAAATTAAATGAAAGTTTTGGAGAGTCAATCATTTTCTTCCTGGATTTGGTTTCACGCAGGAAAGTCACGACCCATAATCTGGGTCTCTTGTGTCGACTGATCAAGATACGTGAACCACAAAATAAATACAAGCAAACGATGGTGGTGGTGGTCGAATATTCACAGTGGCAAGATGTGGTGGCTAGTTGAAGTCCTCACGGTGACAATAACCCAAAAAAATGGTAGGAGGTGATTATGGGTGATACACAGTGGCAGATCCACTGCTCCTCTTTTGCGTTTCGGTCGACGATATTGACGAGATATGGATGAGGACGATGGCAAATGGTCGGCGGAAAAGAGATCAATAATAGTAGCAGCGGTAGGTGGTGGTGGTGGTTCGCGTCAACAGTGGGTGGTAGCCCCACAGCGGTAGTGGGGCTACCACCCACTGTTGACGCGAACCACCACAGCTGGGTTTTTCTTGCTTCGATCGTTTTCTCCTGTATTCGCTCATTATTGTTGACGGTAGCATCGTCGAGGGTGTTGTAGCAAGTTGCAACTGACGATAGGAAGGTTGTGGAGGGTGGTGAAGTGATGCAATAGGTTTTGTCGTCAGGGGTGGGGTCGCAAGCAGTAGTTGCAAGGAGAACGAAATGAAGGGGTGTAGGGCAGTAGAAGGTGGTGGAGTGTGATCGGAGCAAAGGCGAAGGAGGGTTGACAGTCACTGTGATCGTCAGAGAGAGAGAGAGAGAGAGAGAGAGAGAGAGAGAGAGAGAGAGAGAGAGAGAGAGAGAGGTGGGGCCCTTTAATTATATAATTATATATATATATATATTTTTTTTTTTAAATAGAGAAAAACTCATAAATGGTCTCTGTGTATTGAAATGACGAAAATGTCCCTCACTTAACGGTAGAAAGCTGACGGAGTTAGGCCGAAGGACCATTTGTTAAAAGTTTTGAAACCACAGGGACCATCTGTGAGATTTTTTTTAACTTAGAAACAAAACTTGATATTTTCGAAAACCACATGAACCATTTTTAAAGTTCATTTTTTAAGTTTTCATTGAAATTTTTACGCCACTGTTGCATGTTATAGTATAGATAAGTTAATTATTGTTATAGTTGGAGACCAGTACATTTATTTAATGTATATTTAATTTTTCTGACATTTAAAATGTATTTAATGCATGCTTGGTGACTATGATTTTATGAAAATGATAGTTAATATTACTTGTTCTAGTCCAAAACTCTTTGGTTATCTAATAAAAAAGTCTTGTGCTCGTTAATGTTCGTTATTGGTTTTTCCCTTTAATAATATTTCTTCGCTTTTCCAATAAAAAAATTTAATACAAAAGTTGTGTGACCCGATTTTATACTTGAACATTAGGCTAAGATATACAAAATTCACACCAATCAAAAGAACTTATAAAAAAAAAAAAGAACCCGAAACACGAAAGGAGAAAAAGTAGCTTCTTCGAATAATTATGTTAAGATACATAATATTTGGTACATGAAAATAGACACACCAACATAAATTTTCTTTTCTAACAAAATATAGGTAGTAAATTGTATTAGTAAAAATGAGACTCTAGTTAAGTCTCAACCTTTTCCCCAACTTTAAAGCCCTCAAGAAGCTTGATCTTCATATTAGCAAGCAGTTCTTGCATCTGTTCTCTTGAATGTAATGGTGCAGGGTAAACACAAGCACAATCCAACTGTCCATCTCGCACGGTATCAAAAATGGCAATAGAGGGGCCTATTCCATGAGCCGAGGCACACCCAATATAGTCATCCAGTCCAAGGTCTCGTTCATAATCAGTAGATACCTCGATGACTGGATCTTCAAACACAGTTACCAAAGAAGTTCTCAATGAAGACGAAGGTGTTAAACTAGGGTTGTCAATGGCTTTTGCCATGAGGAAGTTCAAGTCAGTCATGTCAGAGAAATGTTTGTTGTTCTTCTTAGAGTTTTCAAATGCCTTGTAGATCTTAGTTGCCAAGTCCCATAAGGTTTCTTCTCCTTTGACTTCATGATTTGTAGAGATGGCAGAGTGGTAAAAACCTAAAAATATAGGGTAATATATAGTAAGCCATCAATTCATTAATATATATACTATTATAATTAATACGTCAAAACCTTTTTTTTTAGTCAATTAGTTTATTCAAATTAAAATTCTTCACATGACAATTATATCCATTTCAATATAAGTAACCAACTACTGGTCCACTCTTGGAGCATTGATTTATTTCATAAAAGTTGCTTTATAATTTATTACAAATATTTGATATCAGTTCACTGAAAACGACTATACCGTGTTTGTACAGTGTATGGTAATATAGGTAGATTCATTTATTGAAGTGCATGTTTGTGATGAGTCACACATCTTGTTTGTACCATCATGTCACAAAGATATTTGCAACGAAATCGTAAAACTTATTGACTGCTTTTATTATAAAGGCTTGAGAAACTGACAGATTTCATACGCCACGGGCAAAATTCATACCCAAAATGCATATATACGTTCTTCCCAAAAGAATAGTAAATGAGAAAATATATAGTTGATGTTGGATGTCAATATGTCTATTTTTTTTAATCTCAATTGATCTTTCATATATATATATATATATATATATATATTCACGTTTATTTGAGAGCATTCTAATTTTGTGAAACCGTAAGATCAAATTTAAAAATAAATTTAAAATGCAAACTAAATTGAAAAATCCAAAAAAAAATTTAAATATTATTTCCGGAACTTGAATTAACTAAAAAATAAATAAATAAAAAATATAAAAAATTCCGTTTTTTTTTTTAAAATAAGTGAAATATTCTAATAGAATATTACACTGACATATTCTAAAAAATAATTTTAAAATGCAAAATAAATGGAAAAATCTAAAAAATCTTTTTTTAAATATTATTTTCGGAACTTGAATTAACTAAAAAAAATTAAAAAAAAAATTTTTTTTTTTAAAAAATACGTGAAATATTCTAAATAGAATATTACACTGTACATATTCTAAAAATAATTTTAAAATACAAAATAAATGGAAAAATCAAAAAATTCTTTTTTTAAATATTATTTTCGGAACATGAATTAACTAAAAAAATATAAATAAATAAAAAAAATAAAAAATGCGTCTCACGGTCTCACAAAATATAGGTGGTCTCAAATGAACTTAACCTTATATATATATATATATATATATATATATATATATATATATATATATATATATATATATATATATATATATATATATATATATATATAACAACATTATTAAACGTCGTCTATGTTCTATGATATGCTATGAAATTCAGATACCTTTCAATAGTTTTGTTAATGAAAATGAGCATACCAAATTCATGGATAGACAGAGATGGTTGTAAAAATGAGCGACAGTCGTTTAGAAAGATCACTCCATACTTCTTCCGCTGGTTGTTTTCGTGACGTTTCGCGGAGTATGCTGCAAGTAGAGATGCTGCTGCTAATGCTCCACACAATTTGATCCGTCTTAGCTTGCATCCCTAGTAAAATGGACAATACATTAAAAATGCATAACATTATGAATAGATTAATTAATTATATATATATATATATATATATATATATATATATAGGGTTGAGTTCAATAATGAACTATTTTAAACCTTAGAATCAAAGAATCAATATTTTTTCAACTTTCAAAGCAAATTTTTCATAAAAAAAATTAATAATATACATATTCATAACTTTTTATTCTCCATCCATTGATATCAAATTTGATAAAAAAAAATGATCTATTTCACATTGTAAATTTGTGCAGATTTACATTGTCTATCAGTGTAAATTCATACAGTGAATTTATACGAAATTAATGATATATAGTTCAGATTCATAATATGAATACGAATAAATAAAAACGTAAAAAAAAAGTTATCAAATTTTATATCAACATAAAAAGATAAAAAAATTATATGAATTTCTATATGTTTGGTAATTTTTTTTTCAATAATTAATAAAATATAGAACTTGAAAATATAATGGTTTATAGGTTATATGGTTTAAAATAGTTCCTTGTTAAACTTTTATATATATATATATATATATATATATATATATATATATATATATATATATATATATATATATATATATATATATATATATATATATATATATATAACGGTCCAATAGTGTTCTAAAATGAATTTTAACGTATAATTATTAATACATTATTGCAGAATATTGATATAAAATAATATGTATAAAACTTATAACCCAGTAATAACATATAAATAATGTTTTTACATACTTATTTTATTTATTGTTTTCATTTGGTACCAAAAAAAATATAAAAAATAATAACTAGAATATATAACCTTATAAAATGACAAACGAGGTAATTGAATGAATAGTATCTACATTCCATAGTAAAGAATATGATGAACCATTCAAAAAGGTTTTCTGGTAATAATAAATAGAAAATTTTAATACAATTAAATTTTAAATGAATAAAAAAATATATTCTATTACAATAAACTTCATTTAAATACATTTATACAGTTAAATAAAATTGCATATAATTATATGTCAATTCGTCTAATATGCTATATTTATTTCCAAAGAATTCAACAATACATCTTTTATATAAATTAATTGTTAGCAAATAAAAATTACCATGAAATCTTAGAATATAATTAATAATAAAATACTTTTTAGTTATTTTGTAAAAACTAATTTAACTGGTATATTTTTTTTTAAATGTTTATATTATTGAAGACTATGTAAATCTATAAATAAAATAAAATTATAATTATAATATCATTCTGGTACTTAAAAACAATGAAATGAAAACAACCATCCCTTGTTGAAAGGATCGCATTTTACAAAGAATACTTTATTCCATTCTTTTGTAGCAGTTAAAATGATTTTTTTTTAATTATTTTTTTGTTTCTACGTAATATTTTATTTAGTCACATTAATACGGATCAATGTCTTCATCGACAGAAGTATGAAAAAAATAAGTCTTCCTTGTTGATGGATGAACAAGTCGAGTTGCAACAAATCTGTCTAAATATAAAATACTAACTTTTTAAATCAGTCAAAGAAGAAAACATTATTTTGTTACGTAAATATCATTCTTGATAGGTGTCTAAGCAAAATTAATTTCACTAGTACATATAACTATCATTATTTATTATTAAATAAGTAAGAAAAACATTATACATTCATCGGTGAATACTTAGTAAATGTTTTTTTTTTTTTTTATATATTCTTATAGATATTGACCTCAATGATTAATAATGTTTTTTAAGAAATTAAATATCGTACTATTTATTATTTTTATTTATGTTTGTATTATTTTTAGATGGTGACAAATATAATAAAAATTTATTAATTTTATTCAATAAAATAAATGTCGTAATATTAAATGTATTAAATGCATAGGAAGATAATATAAAGATAAAATAAAATGATATCTTATTATATATATATATATATATATATATATATATATATATATATATATATATATATATATATATATATATATATATATAAACCGAAAAATGTCTGTACATGAATAATAAAACACGTATGGTACTTTAAAATGATGTTAAAAGTTATATTGTTTTATATGTGATTATGAAAAAACATGTATTTAAACTGAGTGGTGTACTTTATTTATTTTGACATTCATTCTTGCTGGAAGTTAGAATAGGATGATGAAAAGCAAAATATGGTAGAATGAAAAGGAAGAAACTTTGAATTTGAACAGCAGAAGTGTGCCGGTAAGAATTGCCGCCGACAATAATAATCGATGCGAGACTGCCGCCGCTCATAGGCATACCGACTGCAGTACCACCACCATACCCCACAGATACCCAGAGTTTTATAAAAGTAATTTATCAATAAATTATCGATGCATAAAAGTAACTTCAAATACTGACACAATGACATGCATCAATAATGAAGTAATTATATAATTGGACTTGAAAAAGAAGTGGAAAATAAAAGAAAATAAAATTGCTTTTTTCCTTTATCTTTTCACATCATTTTCATCTATTCAATATTGATTTTTTTTTTCTTTGTCTTCTCATTTGATTTTGATATTTATTATAAATAATATTTAATAGGAAGATATTGATCTCTAAAAAAACAAAGCACAAAAGCAACCAATTTATCAACCTTAACCACAAACTTTACATAGGTTTGATATCTAATCTTTATTTATATGTTACCGATTCATCCATTAACATGTTTTTTTTTTCTTTTATATTACGCAACTTTTTATATATTTCTTTTTTCCTGAAAATGTGTAATATTTATAACTTTTTTGTTTTTTGTTAGTTAACCAATAATCCAAATAATTATACATACTTTTTTGCGAAAAGTATGACAATGTAGATGACATGGAACTAAAATTAAAATAATAAGCCATAGGGAAATCGGTTTTCTGCTGAAATATTCTATTGTGTCTAGAAAGTGAAAAGTTTATAATATGACTCATGTCTAGCTAGCTAGAACCATTTTGATAGATAGATTGCTAAAGATAAATGGTTGTTGTTTAAATGAATATTAATAAACACTGAATTCAAAAAGTTAAATAATAGAATAATAATTGCTACATTTTCTCAGTAGTAAAGTTGGCAGTGCAAGTATTTTAGACTGAAGCTTGAGTTTACAGATAAATAAATTACAATTCAATACATATATACTTCTGAAACAAACATATATTAATAGTAATATTATAATAACTTTCTAAATAGCTTTTTAAAAGAACTTATAAAGATGGTTAGTTATACTACTCTTTATACTCCTATGATGTCTACTTCTTAGAAACAAACAAGAGCTCTAATTAAATAGATTAAGAGCACTTCATGACTGTGTTCTTAATTAGAAATGGTTGTTGCAATTTTAATGAAATAGACATAGGATCATAAATGTTATTGATGGCAGATAGCAAGCGAACGAGGGACAGAAGTTAGGCCTTTGACCTAACATTTGACTCAGAATTGCATCTTTGATATTCAATAATGAAAAAAATAAGACATAAAACATGTAGCCAGCCATTATATTATATATATAACACTAAAGAACCATTGAAAAAAACGTAAGATATTAAGTAATATTAATATTGATAACGTTTAACTTACAGTCAACAGCATATGAGTTTCCTGTGTGTTCATCTTCAATCTCAACACCTCCGAACGTCTGGGTGACTTCACATCCTTAAACTTTAAATTCGTGAGCCTAAATGAGTTGACAGAGTACGCTACCATGTCTTTCCCATGAGCCCAAAGTGTCTTCTTAGCCTTTCCAATAGGAATAAGTTCTTCTATTCCCACATTACCTTCATCTTTACACCCTCCTCCCTCCTTCTGATCCCCCATCGCGTCCTTCAACTCCTTAAGAAACGAAACCGCAGTGGTCCGATCACAGATCCCCGCGTGAAACCTCAAAACCAGCACCCACTTGTGATCAGCCAACGTGTACACGTTAGCAAACCATAAGCGCATCCCTTTCATGCACGTCAAACGGCTAGTATCTTCGGCCCACTCATTGATGTTGAGTTCATGCTCCAGGATCAAATGTAAAGGCGACAGCGATGTGTAATTGGACCCACGGCTCATGAGGGTCCGAAGGAGTTCGGACGTTTTTGACAGGTTCATGATGTTAAGACGGAGGTGAGGGAGAGAAGGGTTGACGACGAAAGTGGCTGAGCCAGTGGAGGTGGTTTTCTGTAGCATGGAATTGAGGATAGGGTGGTTATTTTGGAGTTTTTGGAGGGCTTTCTTGAACACTGAAGTATTTGGCTCCTTTGAAATTTGGAGTGCCAATGCAGTAATGCCTGTCCCACCAGCCACTGCTTTGCACCAGTTTTGCTCTGTTCCCCCTAACAATCTTGTTTGGGCCTCAACCTTTCTTGGAGCATCACCCATTTGTAATTTTTGTGTGTGAATGTGAACGACTTAGCTAAGGTTGGATATGTTACTTATAGGAACCCATACTGAACCAAACTCTCAGAAGTTAGGTTAAATCTTAAATGATATTAACTCAATCTTTAACTACTTCCTTATCTAGATCTGTATAAGAGGTGGACCAGATGGTCCACTGTTTGCTTAGTTAGTTTTAGCATACATTAATGGTAGATGTTCAATTTGGGAAAACAAAAGAATGAAATAATCTGTGTACTTAAAGGCTTCAATAACTCGGTTTGCAGCGACGAATCCCACGGCGACAATATCATGATCTCACGATAGGTCGAGTCCTGGAGGTGACATTTTCAATTTGGGTTTCCGAAATTATTTAAATATTTTAACTTAATGCGACCACAGATTTCTTCATATAAGAGGTTGCGTTTATTTTGTAGTTGAGCGTGATTTCTCACTGCTACAAAAATTGGACATTTTTTATGGAATCCATCAGAATGTATAGTGAGTGATTCCCGACGATTATTTGGGAAATCATTTCCCTCTGACTTTTTTGTCAAAAGTCTGTCACTAATAACAGACCGCTTAGTGACGGAATTTAGTGCGGCTAACTGTAACCAATTTGACGACCGACGTATAGCAATAAAGTAATATTACTATTCTTATATTTATTAGTACTACTATTATATTTATTATTATACCTGCATAAAGATTACGATGCATGTACATGCACATAGATACAGGCATGGCACTTCAAAAAATATAGGTATGGGTCGCTATGGGTCGCTGCAACTGGGTCATCATACGTTGTTTCCTGGTTGCTATTGCCTGTTTTTGTCATAGCTAGTGTCAACGCAGATAGTCTTATTGCCTTATTTACCGATCGATTTTGGATAGAAAAGTAAGGGACCGTTAATTGATAGTTGTTGGTCGAAAAGTGCTAACCGGAAAACATCCGTAAGAAATCATGACTGAGTAAGAAATCCTGTAGTTTGATTGTACATCTGAGTGGATGTCTTGACTGATGAAAAAAATAACTATTTTACCCTGTTGTTTTATATAGTGATGGATGAAGTTACTGAATAGTTATAAAAACATACAGATTGTCATACAAAATGTAAATTACAGACAAATCATTTAAAAATCCTAATAAAAATTGCCATACAAAATACAAATTAAACATAAATAATTTAATATCCAAATAAAAACATAATGAAATTTAAATTAACATAATAATTTAAAGTAAACTAGGTGAAAATAGATGATTTGCGATGTGATCACGCAAAACATGCATATATTGAATGGCTTCTGGATCCCATTCTATGCCTTGTATGTTTTCTCTATCAATTCCCTCACATTGGACGTTAGGACTAACCATAGTGTTCTCCTCAAAATTTGTAAAGAAGTTATATTATACATTGTATTTCCTTATAAAATTATGGATCGTAACACAAGCAATGACTATGTTTATTTGCACTTTAAAAGGATAAGGAACCATTTGTTTTAAGATTGAGAATCTCGCCTTCAACACACCATAAGCATGATCAATAACATTTATATGTTGTGCATGAACATAATTGAACCTTTCTTCTCTAGTTACAAGTCTGCATCTTCGAAAATCGACTAACCAATACCTAGTATTGAGGTATGGAACCATAAACCCATGAGTGTTTGTATATGCGGTGTCACAATGGTAATATTTATCTGCAAATGAGCGTGACACATATTATATAAAGAAGACATATAATAAAAGTTTTATAAAGATTGCAAACCTAATGGAGAAAATGGAAATCTAGAAGTCGAATTGAATACAACTTCTTTTAAAAATCTTGAATCATATGCTATACTCTCCCATCCAGTCCAAACAAAGGTGAATATCATATCAAAATCACAAATTCCTATTACATTTTGAAAACATTCTCCTTTTCCTTTTCCCCTATAACGAGTTTGCTGATCAACGGGTACAACTGCATGTACAAAAGTTCCATCTAATGCACCTATTGCTTCGTAAAAAAACTCTTTTAACCGTGTATGTTGTTCCGAGTCATGTCTTGTTGTATTAGTAGTTGTTGGTACTAAAATTTCTTTTGCAAAACACATCATTGCAGTTAGGACCTCGTGAAAACGTTGATGAATCATTTGTGTGTAGTGATGAAATCTTCCCTTAACCGTGCAAAAATGTTCACTATGTTTTATAACATGTAAGAACATAGCCATCTTCTCTTCAACGCTTATTATTCTACTAGGTTGCAACCATTTTTTTTTGGTAAAATGGTTGCATAATAATGCAAATGCCTCTTGTGTAAGAAGAATCATATCGTAACATTGTGTAGGGTCTTCGTACATCAGATCTTGTGTATACGTATACCCGTGAATTCTGATTAGCCTGCGCCGGTTTAACCTCAACCAATTAGACACAAGTAAAAGAAAAACTATAACTTCACCATCAGAAACCATACTTAACCTATTACAAACAATTAGATAACATGTTAAAGTAAAAAAAAAATGCACCAAAGTCATATAACAAAAAACTATTAAATAACAAAAGTCATATTCAATATCCAATAACATATAATAACAATATCATGTAACAAAAAACTAGTAAACATTATGCAAAGTAACATCCAAAAAAGTCATCAAACATAGCATCCGAAAGTCATGAAAATTACACAAAAGTCATGCAAAAAAAAATAATAATAATAAATAAATAAAAATAAATAAATAAATAAATAAACTAATAAAAATCATCAAAGGTAACCAAACTTCCTACCCGCAACCATCACCAACGACTCACAACTAGTAGGCGGAAGTCTTAATCAAACTTTCCTAACATTGACACTTTCACCAAATGGCAAAAGAGTGGTCTTGTGCTTTCATATTCTTCTACCCATTCCATTTTGTTTAATTTCTCCATACATCCATCAACATCATTATTCATTTCACCTTTTTTTTCAATTCTTTCATTTTTTTCCACTAACGACCTTGCAAGCTTGACAATCTTCTCTTCAAATTCTAATGCCCTTGCATCTCTTTTTTTTTTTCCTCAAACTCTTTTGTTTCCACCAACTTCCTCATTTTTTGAATGCCCTGAAAATTCTTCACTTGAACCTACGTATTGTGTTGAGGTTTCCATTGAAACATCATCATCAATATCGGGGGCACTAAACTCTTCTACAGGACGAGGGAGCGTAGAAAATGGCCCCGAACTTTGAAAGTCGGTTGAGGTCGACCCTTCAAATAGTTAGGTGCAACGATCAGGGAACAAGGATTTAATTTTTCAATGACAAGATGAACTTGTTCAACTTTTTACAACTTTTATAAATATTAGTATATGTTATAAAAATAATCATACTAGTATTTATTATAAAAATATTATCTTCCCATTTTCCTTCTACTGTTCATCGGTCAAATTAAAATTTATTTTTTATAGGATCATATATATTGCTTGTTTTGTTTTTGAGTTTCACCCAAGCAATATACTTTCATTTATAGTAGTCAAAGTGGTTTCTCATTTGCTTCTAATCAACCTCATTACCGTGTTCATTTATCAATTTTTCGTGTATTGTCTTCCAGGAACTTGCCTTAAGTCCATAACCTTCACGATCATTAGTGGTTAGTTCATGGATACATGCATTAAGAAAAGTTTTGACGTCCTCACTCTCGTTCCAAATCAACATCCTGAAAAATTAATATTTAAAATAATTTATCATAAATTTTATCATGATCAAATACAATTTTAAATATAAAATAATTTTGTACCAATAAAAGAATAGAGATTATGGAATTGTGATATGTCTATTATAAAAGTGCATGAGATTGGTAATGATATGATGCTAGACACTCATGTTGATTCCATATAACCACAAACTCCTAATTATAACTGAATTGAAATAGGCATGTTAATTATGACATGTGTACACCTTCTCAAGCTCAAGTTAGTTAAGTATTTCAAAGACAAGACCTTTTTTTCTTTAATTTACCAAAAAGCGCAAAAACATGGTAAATAATATTAACTATTGGTAAATAAAGTCTACATCAAACAGTTCTGCCACTGCCTAGTAGCAACAAAAAATAAAAAACAATGCCTTGCAGCAGAAAAAAGCAAGCTCAATCGTTTATATGAAGTTTCATAACCAAAAAAATTGAAGAACATACTTGTATACATATACATCTATACTTTCGAAGCAATGAGTGAATTTCATAGTAGTAGTTAGATCAATCATAGTACCCTTGAGAGTAGATTGAATAACAGAAGCACATCGTCAAAATTGGATTTTGGATTCAGATTTTGAGGAATGTTTTGTTGGGGTTTTGAGCAAATCGGATTTTAAATTTATAGATAATACATAAAAGGAGAGGATTTTTAACTATTTTTGATGAATTGTAGTGGTTGAATGATAGGGAAAGCAAGAAACTAATCGAAGATGGCGAGCATTTTTTGGCCAGCGAGATGGTGGCTAGACGGTGGCGAGATGGCAGCAACCGGTGAGATGGCAGCTACAGGTGAGATGACAGGGATCTATTGATGGTGAAGTGGCGTTTTTTGAGTGGGCACTTTTTTTAGGTCAAGATGGAAAATTGTAATGATGGAAGAAAGAATACAAGGCCAGGAGTGTCTTTATTCCTAGTCATCATATGTTATAAAGTTGATTGGGTAAGATTATTAAGCAAACATCTTACCGAGAAAGCACACTATCAAACAACTACCGAGTCAACTTAATTTTGTAACGCTCGATAATTCCCCAAGGTATTATTTATATATTCGATTAATTATTTTATATTTACGGGGCTTGGATCCATTGGATCCTTGCAAACTGGGCTTAAGGGGTGTTGTACGCTAGACGTAGCACCCCAGGTACGCACAACGTACTGATGTGAATGGATCACACATGACATGCACCTACATGCAACGTACTGAAGAATACGCGTAGTGTACGTGTGCATTCCCCAAAACCCTAAATTTAGGGTTTTATCTTTATATAAAGAACATTATGCCCTTAAGTCCAGCCTACCACTCACCTTTAAGCATCTCCCACGAAACCCTAATCCATATTTGGTGTGTTCTTGTTCTCAAAAGGCCTCTTGAGAGTATTTTTGGTGTTTTTATCCAGTCTCCAAGGAAGTAAAGGCAAAGAAAGGTGGTGGTGCAAAGGAGAAGTTGTAGGTCGGGGATTATTGCTTCATTTCCGAGCTTCTCAACGTATAAAGTCTTGAACTTGATCCATGAGTACTTAGATCTCTTATGTTGAGTTTTTGGACCTTTTTGGTCCCAAGAATTAAGCTTTATTGCTCAAAACCGATTCCTAGGCTTAGGGTTGCCACCCTTAGTGGTATTTGAGTCCCTAATTGAGAAAGTTGTCATCTTGAAGGTCTTGGAGAGTTCATGTAACACCCATAAAAATCAAGCCAATTTAAAACTTTTTCAAACATCCAAAAGCCATTAATTATTACAAAATGTTTTCAAAATAGTTTAATATCGGAGTATCCCAGAAACCATAAGTCCAAAACACGAGGATGTGAACGGTCATGCCGTCGCTCTGCTGAGACATCTGAAACACCTGAAACAATAAATTGAAACCGTAAGAACAAAGCTTATTGAGTTCCCTCAGAATTACCAATGTCGTACAAATATAACCACATCATATAAAAAATACAGAACAACATGTATAATGAGCCTGAACCGCCTCTTGGGGCCTACAGCCTATCTGGACCGCTCCCGAGCCTTCGGCATGACTGCACTGCCTTACAGGGCCTACAACCTATTCGGACCGCTCGTTGGGTATGTTGGCCTACAATACAAAGCAGGACTGCCTCAACCCAACCCATAATCAAACAAACATATACACATAATATCATATGCTTGCTCATATCATATAATAGTCAAACCAATGTAACAAATCACTAATCATAGCAACATCCAAAAAACCAGGATACAGACCTAACCGATTAGTAACATAGCATCGTCTTATAAACAGGACACTAACCTAACCATGCCACTAAGCATAAGCATAAGCATAACACCATCCTAACTACCAGGATTCAAACCAATAAACATATCATGCCATAACCTGGATAAAATCCATAAAGGTTCGGCCTTAGTGCCTTAGACCATGTTGATATAGTGAGGATAACTCACATGACACTGCTGCAGTCCCACGGATGAAACTCCAGCAGCTGGTTGATAGATTCCCGAACTACCAACATAAAACAACACCAAATTAATAATTGGGTTCCAAGCCCAAGGTCCAACTCACACTCCAAAGGCCCAAAAGTCCAACTATGGCTCAAATCCCAACATATGGCCCAATTTTCCAAATTGGGCCCAAGCCTTTACATGGCCTTATTCAAAGGCCCAACCATTTAGTCCAGTCCAAACATTTGACATTTCTAATGGTCCAATATCTCATAATCATAAAGGTCCAAAGTATGGCCCATCTATGGCCCAATTTTCCAAATTAGGCCCAAGTCCTTCACATGGGCCTTACCCTAAAACTCGTCCAATTATTTTGGTCCATTTACTTGTTCTTGGATAGCCCATCAATATTCCAACCACAGACGCCCAATAGGAGGACACCACTCAAGGCCCAAGTGAAATTAGGGTTCCCACATGAAATGACAATTAGGGTTAAGATTTTCTTACTTAACCCATTAAGGACTTAATCCATTAAGTCCAATATTGCCTTAGGTTAATATTCCAATGATTATTAATTATTATTTTAGGTTTAATAATTAATTCTTGTGCGGTCCCGATCAATCCCAAAATTAGGGTTTCACATAAAATGACAATTAGGGTTAACTGTTTCTCACTTAAACCATTAAGGACTTAATCCATTAAGTCCATCACTCTTCTTTATAAATCATATGGTTTGATTGGGCTTAATACATAGTCCAATTCCAAAGGCCCAAATGTGGGTCCCGATAAGTCCAAAGCCCATAAATCTAATATTAGGGTTTTCTAAACCATAATTAGGGTTTCCAACCCTAACTTAGCCCAATAGGCCAAATAGCTAGGTCTTTTGATCAATTAAGGTTCATTAGGCCCATTGGGGTTTTAGTCCCTTTGACCAAACATCCCAAACGAGTCACAATACAAACGACGCACACCGCCACCGGACACGGCGGCCGGTGGCGGCAGCCACCACATCATGGTGGTGGTTAGGGTGTCTTTTCATTATTCAAATTCCTAATTACATCTTACAATACAACTCTCAATTCACACACACACACACAACTATGCTAACCACACACTGTAACGCCTGCAGATCTGGGCTAGTCAGTTTAGAGATAATGAGCGTTAAAAATGAGATTTTAATGGAAGATCATTTAGAAGGATTAATCTTAACCAATTTGTAGTATATGTTACAAGGGTTTCGTAGATATAAATAACGCCGAAATCCGAGTTATAATGAAGAAGTTATGGCCCGTCGAAGTTTTACGGCAAAACTGGCACGGCACCGGGAGACGTAAATAGTGAACTTACGATAGAGGACTATTTATCCTTAGTAATCTAAACAAAAGTTTTAGTATATGTTAAACCGAGAACATACAAAAAAAGAACGCCCAAATATGACTTCATATGAGGAAGTTATTAATTTTCTAAGATTTGACATAGCAATGCAATGCCCGAAACTCGAATTTTAGTTCGAACGGTTTTTAGCCTACGCGACCTAAATGAGAGTTGAAGATCTCGTTAGTAAGAACTCAACGATAAAAACACGGACGAAAACAGAGTTTGTATGTAGAAGTTATGAATTTTACGCGGATATTTAATAGTATAATCTCATCCTACTATTAAACTTAAGATCGGTCGAGAATTAGCCGACAATGTCAAAATGAAAGTTGTATACCTTATTTTTACCTACGTGTGGATATAAAGAATGTTAAAAACGGAGCTCGTATGCAAAAGTTAAGGATTTTAAAAGTCGGAAGTGTGCTGTTCGAAAATCAGTAACGTGACACAATCTTTGCCATTGGTTTCTCCTCAAGTCTTGCCACCAGATGGTGACATTTGGCCCCAAGTTTAGCCATATTTCACCCTATAAATAGAACCTCTCACACCCTTATTTTCTTCACACATTTCACATTCTGTCTTCTCTCTACACTATCTCTAAACCTCCTAAAACTCCCCTAACGCTAGAAGAAAGCCCCGACTTCTACACTCTCTCTAAACCTCATAAAACTCCTGACTTCTAGCCAAACCCCCTCATAGGTAAGATACACATACACTATTTTAAATATAGTTTTTATTTAAATATACTAATGTTATTAGGACCTTATAATAAATATTTGGGTTACTATTATGAGTTATATAAGTGTCGTTATAATATCTTTTTAACCACTCGCGGTACGGGGAATCTGGTTTGGAGGGCCACTTGGGTTGATGGATTTGAGAAGTGCTATATGCCAAAATGATCCTGCCCTCCGGTGTTCCATATCTGACCCCTGTCTGTACATAGTGGGTGAAAAGTATTTTGTTAACGCTTATATAATAGTAATAATAGTTAGACTATTAATTAGTTTTGTCAAGCATTAGACTAAACTCTAGTGGTAATGATACTAGGTTCTGTCAAAGGAGTTGTTTAAAGTAAACGTAGTACCGTCCGAGTGTCGAGTCACCACCTTTTCAAGTGAGTGAATGGTCCCTTTCATCTTACACATAGATATGAAGTATTTTATATAAAGTACGTGCTATGTGTGCAAATTATCTGTATACTTGCTATCTATGTTGGATGAACGATTTTATACAAGTTTTATATGATTTAAACTGTATATGTATTTATATCTACATAATATGTTGGGTAAAACATGGGTAGATGAAATATGAGTTGGATGATGAGTTAAGAGGTGATATAGACCATGAGGTAAGGGTGTGAGGTGAACGATGTGATAAGCCTTGTTCCCAAATGTTGGCCCCATCATCTAGCAGAGTATGGATGACAACCACAGACTATTCTAGAAAGTCCAGTGGAACACTAGTAGACTCGCAACCTGTAGGTGTTGTGAACGATATGTTCACCGATTTACTCTAAAAACCCATTGACATGTATTGTGAGTGGACTTTCGAAAATGATACTGTCAATAAATGAGATAACCCTAGCAGCCGTTCCCGAAGGAAAATACCAGCAGCTGCGCCTCATAGAGAATGTCACAATACTGACAGTTGTGCCTAAGTGATAGTACTAGTAGCTGTTCTTAACAGTTGTGTCATTGACAATGATGGACTTCATACCTATTCCTTAGGATAATCCTTAGGAATGAATGAGTGAGAAATAGCTGATTCTTAGGGTAGATCCTTAAAAGTAAAGAAGATAATGGGGATGGGTAATTGGGTTAACTGTTTGATGATTAAACATAATAATTATATTATTGTGGGTTGAAGACCCTATTTACGCACTAGGTTTCCCAACCTGACCCAATCAGTTTATTTATATCATAGGTGTTGATATGAAGTCACATTACACTGAGAGTTTAAGAAGATATAAATCGTTGGTGATAATGAATGTAAGTTCTATTTATGCTTATGTTTCTGTATTAACAATGACATCCCAAATATTTTAAATGAATAAAAATACTTTTCTTCGGAAATGCTTTGATAAAGTATTTATCATGTTTTACTGGGAACAAATTCCGCAACATTTTTATTAAAGGAGGTACTCTGATTTTTATAATGTATAAACAAAACCAGTCTTTTCTGGCCGTGAGAATGGGGATGCCACAGTTGGTATCAGAGCATTAGTTTAAGAGAACTAGGAAGATTGTTTTATTTCTAGACTTAAACTTAGAATGCTAAGCAATGATTGTGAGGAGTGTGTCTTAGGTAATACACCTAAATAGACACAAGCACTGGCTTATTTAGGGAAAATGCCTAAAATGCTTTTATGTGATAAATGATTTATGATGCTTTCTAATGCTAAATATATGATCGGATCTATGGTCTGTTGCCGACCGGATCTGGAAACTTTATGTATTAAGATTTCTAAACGTTTAATTACGGTATTAGAAATGGCATCTAACTTTTCGGATTAATAGGGAGATTTACACATCGATCGTAAATAAAATCTTTCCTATCTAAATTCTTGTCACTGGACACTGAACGTTTGAATCGGTGTATAGATCGACATGGTGAGAACTCGAAGCGGATTGGGAAGCGGTAACCTGCAACGTGAGCCACAAGTGATTGAGCATGCGGCAGAAGTAGCAGCTGCACCCGAGTCAATCACTATGGCTGGGGTACAAGAAATGATCCAGATGATGTTAGATCGTTAAATGGAAGAAACAAGGCGTTTTCTTCAACAGAATCGAGATGAACCTACAGTGCCTATTGAGTAGCCCGAACTAAATGAAGAGTTGTTAGAATAGGGAAATTACAGTCATACACTGAGTCAAGTTGGACCCCGAGCAGTCAGGAGAAACGACCCAGATTGAAGGATTGACTAGGATGGGCGCATGTATAAGAACCTCTTGAGTGCCAAACCACCAAGTCTTGCTGGAAGCCCAAACCAGTGGAGATTATGGACTGAATCTCCGAGATGGAGATGGTATTTGAGAGATGTGACTATAGCGATAAGCAAAAGACGGGCTTTGTAGTCAGACAACTAAAGATCGGTGTTTTAAGTTGGTGGAAGTTGTTGGCAGATACAATGCCATAGGGAGAAGTCATGCGCATGTCCTTAGAAGCATTCATGGAGCAGCAAAAATGCAATACTACTGAGAGATAGATCTGATAGACCTAAATAACGAGTTTCAGAACCTGAAGAAAGGGAAGATGAGTGTCGATGAGTATGTCACTACATTCACCGACAGGATGAAGCTGTTTCCCTACTTGGTGCCTACTGAACTCTCCAAGATAGATAGTTTTACTAACGGACCGCCCACAGACTTTGGCCCAATGGTCAAAATGGCAGCTACTTTGAAAACGGTTGTTAGAGTAGCTAAGAATGTAAAGACCCAGATAAGAGAAAGGGGTCTAGAAAAAGATAAGGCAGGAGAAAAGAGGAAGTTTGAAGGATCTTTAAGGTCCAACAATGAGTGAAAATTCCTGAAGTCTGGAGGAGGAAGAGGAAGTGAAGCAAGATGGTGCGAGAAGTTCAAAAAGTAACACTATGGAAAATACGGTGAGGAGGTGACTTGTTTCAAGTGTGGAAAGCATGGGCATTACGTTAATGAATGTAGATTCAACAAAAGGGTATGTTATGAATGTAATGAGGAATGGCACTTCAAGCAAGACTTCCTAAAGAGAGAATTGGCTACAAAGCCATATATTCCGCTAAGGCCAAAGGCAAGTGCATTCCACATGATCCTCGACAATGTAGAAAACAACGCGAGGAATCAAGGATGAGGACTTCATATCCAAAGATCGAGTTACACAGTATCCGTGAGGATAATATCGTATGGTGTAGCCTATTAAAGGCATAGTCTAGGGTGAACTTGAACACCTATTATTATTATTTGATTAATATAATTCATAAATTAATTAGGAATTAATTTGGTGACTTAAAGAGATTAATTAAATAAAAGGACTTAAACTGTCAAATGTGTGATAGTTATACTTTAGGCTGTAATCTCTTATGGATAATATGGTGGACGATTTTAGGGCTTAGGATAATCCTAAAATTCGTCCAAAGGGTTATCATAAAGGGATTAGGATTGCTTTGTGCTTAAGTTATCCAATTAGGGTTTAAGGGTGCACTACAACAAATATGACATTTAGTGGCATACAAAAAGTGCCACTAAAAATCCTAAAAAATGCCACTAAAGACTGCTCGGAGAATGAGCGGTACAAATAAAAATTGTCACTAGAAACGCTCCCACTAAAACCCTTTAGTGACACATTTTGGTTATGATGCTGCAGCATTTTAGGACTTTAGTGGCACTTCTTTATTTGAGACAATAGAAAATAAGTTTTTTGTGGCATATATTTTGTGTCGGTAAATAGTAATTCAGTTTTAGAGTTCATGTTGCTTTAGTGGCACTTTTTTAAGCTCCAGAATACAACAAAAGTTTTGTGACACATATTTTGTGTCATTAAATATCAATGGAGATTCTAGAATTATACAACTAATAGAACTACATTTTTCAAGCTATAATATAAAACAAAAAAGCTAATTAAATTATAATCCATGAAAAATAATAAAATTTTCATTATTCTATATCTATGCCAAATAACTTTAAATGTCAAACCACATAGCCACTAAATATAATATATAAATAAACAAAGGTAACAAAAAACTTTAAACTTCGTTGCAGTTGAACTTCTTCCCTGAACTTCATGTCATCTTGAATAATCTTGCATATAACAAATACTAGCAATTCCCTGTTAATTACACATAAAAATGTCATTTTTTATTGTAATTTTACTAGAATACTTTTTTACCTCATTAAACACGAGACCGGATATTTTAGAGTAAGTAACTAAGATGATATCAACCTACACGACATAAAATTTATTTTATAACTCTTGTTATATATATATATATATATATATATATATATATATATATATATATATATATATATATATATATATATATATATATATGGATATTTTAGTAAATACCAGACATCAGTCTCATTGGGAATATATAGTATCGGGGGGATCATAAGTTATTTTATATATTCTACCAAGAGGGTGAAAAGGGCCTAAACTGGTTCAAAACCTTCTCCAGCAGGCTTAACAGCATCAATTTGAAAGCAAGTTCAGTAAACTTTTAGAAAGTTACACATTTGACCCTTAAATATCATATATCAATTCTTTTACGACAAAAAAGTAAGAATATTACCTTTCAGACATTCGTTTTTAAGTTGTAATATTCGATAGTAGGGACACTGGATTCCAAGAAAACTTTGACTTGCTTCCTAATTTTATCAACATTGCGATCTTTTATGTGTTTTCTCCTCTTTATAAAAAATCAAGATGTTAAAATAAGGAAAATTATATATATATATATATATATATATATATATATATATATATATATATAGAGAGAGAGAGAGAGAGAGATAGACTATGTGGAAAACAGAGTAAACATACAAAGGTGAAATACAAAGATTTATATATCCAACCTGATTGAGACACAAGAGGTGGCATAACCAAAGTTTTCACCTAGGAAAAATACAACAAAAACTTGACTAATATCACTTCCACCTGATTCCTATAACCATAGATGCATATGAACTCAAAGTTACTACATTGTTCGAATAATGATATGAGTGATGTCACATGTGTGATTCCCAAATTTCATAAAGTGGGAGAAATCTGTGTAAAGCCATAGAAGTAATATATATTAATAAAAAACAAACAACGATTGATAAAAGGCTTAGGAAATGACTACCTTGTTTGTAGCTTCAACAACAGTCCTCATGACTTATTCAACCACAATCTACTACATATCAACATACTTTCATTAAATTGTTTATTATAGCATCATATTTTCGATCAGTATTTAGGTAGATTCTTCGAAGTATAATGCCCTAATAAGAAAAAAAAATGAAAGTGCATTACTATGGTTCCATACATATTTCAAACTACAATGCTTTCTTTATAAGGAAAAAGTTGTAATAAAAAAATGAAAGTAGGGTACTATGATACACAAATTATTAAATCTATATTGCCTAATATTTTGCATTTAGAAGCAAGTAGAGAGCAGGATTGAGAAAGACAAGTGCTTAATAGCGTTTGTTTCAAAAATATCTTGCCCGAATTTCAAATTATCCCTGTGTAGCTGAAGATGGAATGAAAATGCAAGTCATAAAAAACCCATCATAAAAACCATAATTTTTATTATTAATTTCAAGAGTTGATTGTTATAATTTTAGAAACAGAGTTTTGGCTGTCAAGAGTGGGATGTTGGTTTGCAATTCAAGATTGACATGCTACAGATCTTATAGAAATATTTGGTTTTCCTTTGATGAAAGAAAGTGAATTCATTAAAACTTCACAGGTCCCTAAAACTCATAAGACATTTATTTAAATTTTTTACTGGATTTCCTGGAAACACTTAAAAGAAATTCACTTAATAATAAACTAATTTGTTCTTGATGATGATATAGAGCAAAAATAGTGGGATAGTTGTATGGGAACCGACATCATCAAAATTGTTGGAGATTCTCAATCCTACATAGTTCTTTGTTGAAATTTTCATTGAGCGCAAGTAAGAATATTTCTTTTCTGATTAGCAAAAAAAAAAAACAATGGCACAAATTAGTAATTAAATAATTTAACCCTATTAACAACTAAAAAGATTCAAAAATGCAAAATATTAATAACACTGATTTGCAAAACAAAAACTAATTTGACAACCGCAGAGCCATTGCTAGACTAAGGCGGCGTTTGGTTCATAGAATGTTTTTGAAGGAATTGGAATCTGTTGAAGAATTGGAATCTGTCTTGAATTGGAATCTAATTCAATATCCTGTTTGGTTAGAAGTAAATAGAATTTGAATTCAATTTTATATTTTTTTGGTTGGCAGAAAGTGGAATTAGAATAGTGTAAAATTACATAACTACTATTCTTGGTTTTTGTTTACTTTTCATTTTTTATAATTATATGCAAAAATATATTATATAAATTATAAAAATAGTAAACGGTGGTGGTGGCGGCGGCGATGGTGGCAGAAGCGACGGTGGTTGTGATGGCAGTAGTGTGTGGTGGTGACGAAGGTAGAGGTGGTGGTAGTAGTGACATCACTAGTGTTAATGGTAGATACAGTGATGGTTGTGGCGGTGGGTGTTAGTGGCGGCGATGGTGGTGGTGGTGGGTGCAGGTGGCGGTGACGGTGACGGTGGTGGTGGTGATGGAAATAGAGGTGATGGTGGTGATGATAGAGTTAGTAGTGACTACGGTAGTGGTAGGGTTGTGGTGTAAGTGGTAATGGAGGTTATGGGTAGTGGTGGTAGTGGTGATGGTGGTGTTAGTAGTGGTGTCAGCGATGGTGATGGTGGTAACGGAAACGGTGGGTGGTGGTGGCGAAGGTGGTAGCAGTAGCGATGACATTAGTGATGATGGTTAGTGGTGGTGGTGGGTTGTAGTGGAGGTGGTGGGTAGTGGTGGCGAAGGTTGTGGTGGAGGTGGTCGCAAGTAGTTACAGAGGTTTTTCATATTTAATGTTAAAAATGAAAAGGGTAATATAGTAATATTCAACACTCCCACATGAAGGAATTTGAATTTCCCCATCTTTTAGATGGAATTTATTTTCCCTCAATGGAAGGAAAGTTGGACACATTTAGGAATCCAATTCCTTCTCAAAACTTGAACCAAACATAGGAAAGTGATGGAACTAAATTCCAATTCCTTACGATTCCAACAGATTCCAGCAAACCAAACGACTCCTAATAGTCAATAAACAAAATTAATTTAAGTAGTAATTACCCTGGTCCTAATTCAATTGACAAGTGACAATAAAGACCTATAAACAAAGAGCAGTTACCATAGCAAAATATTGAATAATGAAAATAGAAACTTCACCTTGCCAAGAAGACTCAATCATATCTTAGTGCATTCAACTTAGATCAAAGAAATCATTCTTACACTTAAAGCTTAGAAAAACATTAACTTTATGTATACCACTACATATTTAGAAGATTTCCAGCAAAACCTGTAACTCCGGTAAGTTTCATAATCTAGCTAATTAGGGTAAGAATTTTACACAAATGTGCTCAAAACTAGTTTAGCCACATAAATTAGAATGTTCTGCTTGTAGCTACCATCAAAAATCAATTATATTAATGTTTAAACATGATATATGTGAACAAGAGACATCTATTCAATTTTAAAGCTAGCTTCACAATTTTGGCTATTATTTCTTAAGAAATAACAACCTAATGTTGTTATTACAAGATTGAGATGAATATATGCATGCCTCGAGAACTAACCTCATGTACCTGTCGTTGTTCATCAGAATCTACTTGTGCCAGTAAAGAATCCAGCAACAAACTATTGGCGTCGTTCATCCGAATCCACTAGTGTTACCTCCTTAGTATACATCGAGGATCTTCCCGTTCTATGAAAACTATTCTCAGAAAACTACTATCGTCGATTTCAATCACTCAATCCCTAGCTTTCACTTCCTCTTGTATAGCCATTATCGATATCTGTCATGGATACAATGATATCATTAGTCAGCGATTTTTTCTTCAATTGAAGCATTCAACACGATTGAAGGCTTATAATGACATAATCAAATCGATCGAAGACTTATAAGTTTGAAATTGAAAATTAGGGCCATACTCAAATTAGATCCATACTCGGACTTGGGGATCTCTGATGATGGTATGATGCTCTAAGATGTGAAATACCGTCGATTACTGTATGATAAAGGGTGGAAGCATCAAATTCCATATATATATATATATATATATATATATATATATATATATATATATATATATATATATATATATATATATATATATATGTTTTTTTTGGCAACAAATGCCAATTCATTTTGGCAAGGGGAATATGAAGAGGAAATTCAACTTTTTTTTAGTGGCACAAAATAAATTAGTAAAATCATACAATAAAACTCTAGTGACATAAATAAATATATGACACAAAAAAAGAGTTTTTCGTCGCATTTAATATTTTTAAGCCACTGATAAGTATTATATTAATGACATAAATTTTTAAGTGTCATTAAATCTATTAATTTTATAGTGGCACATAAAGTATGTCACTAAAAACATGCTATAGTGGTATAAAAAATATATGCCCTTAAAAACATATGCCACTAAATGTCTTTTTGTTTGTAGTGAGTAATGCGGATGAATCGTTTGAAGACTCGTTAGCGGGAAAGCTTAGGTTGTGTTGTTTCTATCTTATCTACTATGGTGTCGGACTTTTTTAGTCAAAATCAGTTGGCTCCAAAATCCAATATTATATTGACTGGTCTTTATGGGAACACTACAAGAAAAACAACCTTTTACGACGCGCAATTTACGACACGCGCTGATTAATTATATGCAAAAGTGTTCGCCCTAAAAAAGCTGTCAGATCTTTAGAAATTTGAAGAATTTTGGACGCACATTTTGATGGGTTTTGAGCATTCTAACACTTCCTAAGTGTACATGCAACCCTAATAACCTTGGATCTATGTTTGTCTAATTATCATGCAAAGTTGAATTCCAAGGATATATTCCTATCTAGCATACATGGGGAACAATCTTAACTTGAATGATAGATAGAATAACTTACCTAGTTGTTGTTTGTGTTCCTTGAAACCTTATGAGCCTAGCACCCCAAGTGTGATGCCTCAAATGCTTCACACAACACCAAATTCTCTTGGAAAGACTTTTGAGAGAATGCACACTTCTTGAAATCGGCCTAGCCCTCTTGTTTCCTTAGTGTAGCCGATTTTGGTGGAGAATGAGATCCTTATATAGTGTTGACACATCTAGGGTTACACCATGTAAACCCTAATGTGTCATGACTCTTCATTTCCATGACCCATGGGTTTGTAACTCCCATGGAGCATCCATGAAGCATCCTATGGGTACAACCCAACTTGATAATCCATGGAGCCTCTTAGCCCACTATACAAGATATGGATGATTTACATAATCAACCCATATATTTAATTAGTTCTCTTTTGATCACTTAATTAATTCTAAATTAATTATTGATCAAACTAATCAAATAATATTATTAATATATTAGAAGTTATAATATATTAATAATCTCCAAGTGTTATTTCTCTCATTTAGTCTATCCAATTGCATGGTGCCATGCAACCCAAATGGACCATGCCGGGTCGGGTCAAGTACATACCAGAAATAGTTATGGACTTAGACACCTTATCCAACAGTCTCCCACTTGGATAAGTCTAATAACTATTACTGTAAGTATGACTTCAGGAACCGATCGGCAATCGTAGCTCTTTTCAAGGTTTCTCGGAACTGAGAAGATGATGGTACGCCATTTAAGATAAGTGATCATATAATCCTCTGTTCTTAGATATCAGTCGGACAAATACATGGAACAATGTCTTACTTATTGTCCAACAGTTTGTTTCCCGATTTCCGATTTGTTTGACAAAGAACTTAATTGAACACATCAACTTAGTTCTGACCAGGCCCGATACATGGGTCAAAACAAAATCATCGAGGGGCCCAGATATCAGCTTCTAATCCAAGAAGGAACAGATAAACTTCGACTGATATGTTTGTTCTACCACTCATTTAATTACACACAAGAGCACGATTTATAACATCGAGTTACCAATGCATTTTCATACAATCAATGCATAACCAACTTGTAAGTAACAAATCATATCTCTAGGTTTGAAGACTTATATGATATTACCGTCTCACGATCACTCGAGATAGAATTCCATGAAGTGATTCCAGTGAGCGTGGGTTGAGTCCAATGCTCAGAACTTATGAACACTCATGATTGTTGTAGCCTTGTCTAACACCTTAGACCTCTACAACCAATCATGACAGTCTTGATTCATACCTACTTCCGACATATGACCGACTGTGGAGGTTTGAATAATATGTTATACCAAACAAAATTATTCTGGAAGTCAAAACATGCAAAAGAAATATAGTAAACGATTGACAAGAGATAGCAACACTTTACTCATAAATAAAACACCTTTTATTCATCATCTAATGTCAATTACACTTTACAAATTTCGAGGTTATCTAACTACTAAATCTAATATCATCCTTCAGCCCTATGCTCCGAGCATGCTGGAGATGCTTAACCCGACTCAGTCCCTTCGTGAGGGGATCTTCTGGGTTCTCATCCGATGATACCCTCTTTGCCACGAGGAGTCCTTCTTCTATTCGATGTCTAATAAAATGGTATTTTCTGTCGATGTGTCTGGATCTCCCGTGATCCCTTGGTTCCTTGGCTAAGGCAACAGCGCTTTCACTATCACAGAAAATTTCCATTGGCTCTTTAATAGCTGGTACAACTCCAAGGTCTCCGATGAAGTTCTTTAGCCATATAGCCTCCTTTGCCGCCTCGCTCGCTGCAATATACTCAGATTCACAAGTAGAATCTGTCACTGTCTCTTGCTTGGAACTCTTCCAAGAAATTGCTCCTCCATTTAGGGTAAAGACCCAGCCTGACTGAGAGCGGAAATTATCCCTATCGGTCTGGAAGCTAGCATCACTATACCCTACAACTCTCAAGTCATCACTCCCACCGAGGGTAAGGACCCAGTCCTTAGTCCTTCGTAGGTACTTGAGAATATTCTTTACCGCAGTCCAGTGTGCCTTGCCAGGGTTCCCCTGAAACCTGCTAACCATGCTCAGGGCAAAGGCTACATCAGGTCGAGTACACGTCATAGCATACATGATCGACCCTACAGCCGAAGCATAAGGTATTCGAATCATTTATGCTATCTCAGCCTCAGTGCTAGGGCTTTGTGTCTTACTCAATTTGGCGTTACTCTGGATGGGTAACTCTCCTTTTTTGGAGTCCTGCATGCTGAATCTTTTCAGCACCTTATCCAAGTAGGTACTCTGACTAAGTCCAATTAGTCTTTTACTCCGATCTCTCAAGATCCTTATCCCTAAAATATAGGCAGCTTCACCAAGGTCCTTCATAGCGAAACACTTCCCAAGCCAGGACTTTACTTCCTGCAGGGTTGGAATGTCGTTTCCTATGAGTAGTATGTCATCCACATACAATACCAAAAAGCTAACTATACTCCCACTAGCCTTGACATACACACAAGATTCATCTTCACTCCTAGAAAAGCCAAATTCCTTGACCTTTTCATCAAAGCAAAGATTCCATCTGCGAGGTGCTTGCTTTAACCCATAGATGGATTTCTCAAGCTTACACACTCTATTAGGGTACTTGCTGCTGACAAAACCTTCCGGCTGACTCATGTAAACATCTTCAGCCAATTTTCCATTAAGGAAAGCGGTTTTGACATCCATTTGCCAAATTTCATAGTCATTAAATGTGGCTATGGCTAACATAACCCTAATAGACTTAATCTTGGCTACTGGAGAAAAGGTCTCATTATAATCCACTCTAGGAATTTGTGAGAACCCCTTTGCAACCAGTCTAGCCTTATAAGTGTGTACATTACCATCCATGTCGGTCTTCTTCTTGAAGATCCATTTGCACCCCACCGTCTTACGACCTGGTACATTTTCAACCAAGTTCCAAACTTGATTGTCATACATAGATTGTATCTCGCTATCCATAGCCTCTTTCCATTTAGCAGACTCGGGGCCTGCCATGGCTTCCTCGTAGCTGTTAGGGTCATCTTGACTTACTAGTGTCCCATCACTAATAAGTGTCTCACCTTCTGCAGCAATATGGAATCCATAGTAATGCTCAGGTGCACTCCTAACTCTCGTGGAACGTTTCAGAGGTACAGATTCGTCAATTGGCTCAACAGGAGTTTCCTCCTCAAGTTGAGGGCTAGAGTTTGAAGTTCGTTCACCACTTGACTCTTGAATTTCTTCAAGATCAATTTGCCTCCCACTGTCTCCTTGGCTTATAAACTCTCTTTCTCGAAAGACTCCTCTTCTTGTTACAAAGACCACATTGTCACTAGGTCTGTAGAAGAGGTAACCAAAGGATTGCTGTGGGTAGCCGATGAAAATACACCTCTCGCTTCGAGGTTCGAGCTTATCATGAGTCTCGCGTCTCACGAAATCCTCGCAACCCCAAATCTTGATGTGGTCTAGTTTAGGTACTTTACCAGTCCACATCTCGTGAGGAGTTTTGGCAACTTTCTTTGTAGGGACTAGATTAAGAATATGGGCGGCAGTCTCTAAGGCATACCACCAGAATGAGATTGGTAGCGAAGCTCGACTCATCATGGAACGAACCATGTCTAACAAGGTTCGATTACACCTCTCAGCCACACCATTCAACTGCGGTGTCCTGGGAGGTGTCAATTGTGAGACAATCCCACATTCCCTTAGATAGTCGAGGAATTCTGAACTAAGATACTCACCACCTCGATCGGATCGAAGCATCTTAATGTTCCTGCCCAATTGATTCTCGACTTCCTGTTTAAATTCCTTAAACCTCTCGAAAGTCTCTGACTTATGCTTGATTAAGTAGACATATCCATATCTATTGTAATCATCAGTAAAAGTCAAATAATAACGATTAGCATCCCTTGTGGCATGTTTGAATGGTCCACACACATCCTTGTGTATAAGGTCCAACAAACCTTCACCCCTTTCACACGAGCCTGTGAAGGGTGACTTTGTCATTTTTCCAAGTAAGCATGATTCGCAACTATCATCTGACTTTAGGTCAAACGACTCCAAGACTCCATCCTTTTGGAGTTGGCCTATGCGTTTCTTGCTTATATGTCCAAGACGACAATGCCATAATGATGCTTTATCCAAGTTATTATTATTAGGAGAATCAATACACAAAACATTATTTCCTAAGTTATATACAACAGATACAACTTCATACACACCATCACAAGGTAATTCTTTAAAATAAAGAACATTATTAAAGAAAGCATTAATCGAACCAACTTCATTATCAAATGAAAAGGTGAAACCTTGTTTATACAATGCATGAAAGGAAATAATATTTCTTGCCATTTCTGGCGAATAACAACATTTATTCAAATCTAAATTTAACCCACTACTTAGCGATAAAGTATAAACTCCAATCTTGGTGACAGGTGTAACTTTCCTATTCCCCATGATTAAGTTTATTCTTCCTTGCTCCACATTCTCACTTCTTCTTAGTCCCTGCAAGTCACAACAAATGTGAATACCACAACCCGTATCAAGGACCCAAGATTTCGAATGGGGTGAGTTATTAGAAGTGATAGTGTAAATACCTGCATGGTTGGGTTTAACTTTCCCATCCTTCACATCTTGCTGGTATTTTGGGCAGTTCCGCTTCCAATGTGATTTTTCATGGCAATAGAAGCATTCAGCCTCTTTTGGGTCAGAAGAAGGAGTGACAAAACCTTTCTTGGTTCCACTTGAAGAAGAGCCATCAAGGGTCCTAACCTTGGTACCCTTCGAAGAACTCTTTCTCTTCTTCCCTCGACTTTTCCCGATTGCCAAAACCGGAGTGGAGTTTGGAGTAGGAGTGTTAACAACCGACTTCCCCTTAAGACCTGATTCTGCGGTCTTGAGAAGTCCCTGAAGTTTGCTGAGTGTGACCTCTTCCTTATTCATGTGATATGTCATGCGGAATTGATCATAGCACGATGGTAAGGAGCGCAAAATTATATCTATTGCAAGCTCCCCAGGGAAGTTCACATTAAGCTTTAGCAATCGATCCACATACCTTTGCATTTTCTGCATGTGGCTCGTGACGGAATCCCCATCCTTCATCATGGTTGTTATCATGGAGCAGATGATTTCGTACCTCTCTTGTCGTGCACTTTGATGGTATCTTTCCATCAAATCTTGGTGCATTTCATAAGGGTAGAAATCCTCATAGGACTTTTGGAGTTCTGTTGTCATTGTGGCCATCATGATGCATGCTACTTTCGTAGCATCCCTTTCATGTGCCTGAAAGTCAGCGATCTCCTGAGGAGTTGCAGTGGTCTCATCAATCTCCTTAAGCTCCTTGTCGAGGACATAGTCTTTGTCCTCGTAGCGGGTAATCATCCTGATGTTTCTGATCCACTCATTGAAGTTGGATCCATCAAAAGTGACTTTCCCACACAAGCTCATAAGAGTAAAGGAGCCATTAGGATTCGAGCCAGAAGCAGCATTGTTTGAAGACATCTGAAGGAAGAGGACAAGATTAGTTTAGATATTAAGAGAGTCCTTAATAAAACACCCAAATGTAATATTAAGGCTAGGATCCAATCACAATATATTATAACTTAGAAGAGGTATGCCGTAATCCAAGCTATAACATATTTGAAAGGTAGGTGAATGACGATTCACCAAGTTCCACCACGCAAACCGAAATATTAGATATTAGGTTTTATGATTGGTTCTTAGAAATTCCTAGATTCTTTAAGATTCAATGAACTTTTCAAAGGCATGTTTCAATCTCGAGTGTGCCCTCCAAGTTTTGTGACTGGGATACCGAGGATCACAAAACGAGGTGTGAAGTAACCATGCAAATCACTTGGTACCCTTAAAGTTTATCACTCAACCGATGTGCCGGTAAACCACACACGCTCCACCGATACTATAGTAAACCTTAAGTCACCCTTTACTTACCTTGTTAAGTCCAAGTTAGTGTGCCGGTTAACCACACACGCTCCACCAACGACTTAGACAAAGTGTAAAGTGTAATTTCATGGATTAGCACCTTATTCACATTTTTCCTAAAGTAACTAAGATTGGGAATTTAATAAAACATTTAGTTACGGGGCGTACTTTGACGTCACTGCGTGCGTCGACTGGTGGCACTCGAGTATTGGTCAGACAAGTTGCATCCGACTGAGTACGCGGGGCGTACTCAAATTACGCGGGGCGTAATTGACTTGTTAAACTTCTAAATTACGTAACTTTCGCATACGAGCTCCGTTTTCGACGTTCTTTATATCCACGCGAAGGTCAGACCATACTCTACAACTTTCATTTAGACTCCGTCGGCTAATTTTGACTTTTATTTTTATTATTTATTTTTAGAAGGCCGGGACAGAAAAACTTCGTTATAAATTCATAACTTCTTCGTCTGACGTCCGTTCTCGCCTAACTTTTCATTGCTTCGCTACTAACAATAAGATCTTCGATTCTCATTTAGATTGTTTCGGCTAAAAACCGGTCGATCTCAAATCGAGTATTCGGGCTGCATACTGCTAAGTCGAAACTTAGAAAAATCATAACTTCCTCATACGAAGTCAGATTTGGGCGTTCCTTTTATGCACGCTCTCGGTTTAACGAAATCTACGACTTTCGTTTAGATCGCTAAGGCTAAATATCGCTCTATCTTAAATTCATATTTTACGTCATTCGGCGTCGTGTCGGTTCTGTCGCGAAACTTCGACAGGTCATAACTTCTTCGTTATAACTCGGATTTTGGCATTCCTTATATATCCGGAATCCTTGTTTCGACCACTACAACTTTATGCAAAGATGTCGGGCTTATCTCACACTTAAATTTTGATGCTTATTTTATTCTTAATTTATTAAATTATAAAATTAAGAAAATACACACATAAATCACATAATTCAAATAATTCACAAATAATACATTCTTATTATTTCAAGTTGAGTTACAAGGTTAACCTAGACTATTACATTGCTAAAAATGGCAAGCCTAGAAACACGGGCGTTACAATTCTCTCCACCTTAGAATGATTCCGTCCCCGGAATCACACACTAGCAAACAAATGTGGATAGCGACTCATCATGTCACTCTCCGTCTCCCAGGTGAGATTTGGCCCATTCGTGTGTTTCCATCGGACAAGCACTAACTCCACCATCTTACGTCGCAATTTCTTAGTCTTTCGGTCAACAATTGCCTCCGGTTCCTCAATCAACCTTTTGTTCTCATCGATCCTCAACTCTGAAAGTGGAATTATGTCGGGAACTTCTCCCGTGAACTTCCTCAAATAACATACATGGAAAGTGTTATGAATTCCATTCAGTTCTTCTGGTAGTTCGAGCTTGTAAGCTTGGTTCCTAATCCTCTGAAGAACTTTAAACGGTCCAATAAACCTTGGACTTAACTTTCCCCTTTTTCCAAATCTTATAAGTCCCTTTCACGGCGAGACTTTAAGCAAAACCAAATATCCAACTTCAAAATTCATCGGTCTTTGCTTTTTGTCAGCATAACTCTTTTGACGATCCTGAGCTGCTAACATTCTCTCCCTAATTATTTTCAACTTTTCAGCAGTTTGATGGACTATCTCCGGCCCCATAAACTGCTTTTCCCCAGCCTCAAGCCAACAAGACGGCGTACGACACTTCTGTCCATACAAGGCTTGATAAGGTGCCATCTTTATGCTCGAGTGAAAACTATTATTATAGGAAAATTCTACCAAAGGTAAATGTTCATCCCAATTACCTAGGAATTCCAAGGTACACGCTCTCAACATATCTTCAAGTGTTTGTATCGTCCGTTCGCTCTGACCATCAGTCTGCGGATGGTAAGTTGTACTTAAACACAACTTGGTACCCAATTCCTCTTGTAGACTTTTCCAAAATCGTGAGGTGAAACGGCTATCACGATCCGACACAATCGTTAACGGAACACCGTGAAGTCTCACAATTTCCTTCACATAAGAATTCGCAAGCTTTTCCATAGACCATTTCTCATTGGCTGCTATGAAATGCGCACTCTTAGTGAATCGATCGACGACCACCCAAATCATGTCGTGACCATTCTTTGTTCTGGGCAGTTTAGTGACAAAATCCATAGTAATGTCTTCCCACTTACCCATAGGCACAGGAAATGGTTCTAAACTCCCGTACGGTTTCTGATGTTGTGTCTTGACTCTTGCACAAGTCACACACTCGGCCACATACTTCGCAATGTCGAGCTTCATCGTCGGCCACCAATAATAGGGTTTCAGGTCCCTATACATTTTAGTGCTACCGGATGAATTGAGTACATGGTCTTGTGAGCTTCTTCCATCAGGAGATCTCTGACTCCTCCTGTCTTAGGTATCCATATCCGATCTTGGAACACCTTCAGTCCGTGACTGTTTACACCGAACACCAACGTTTTGCCCAAACGTTCCTCCTTTCGGTCATTCTTCTCCGAAGCTTCCTCTTGAGCTTTCTTTATACTTTCTAAAATGGTTGAGACAACTTCAATTCTCAACGCTCTTGGCCTTCTCCTTTCAAGATTGACTTTCCGACTGAGAGCATCAGCAACAACATTGGCCTTACCGGGGTGGTAAAGTATCTCACAGTCGTAGTCTTTAAGTAGTTCTAGCCAGCGTCGTTGCCTCATATTCAATTCTTTCTGACTAAAGAGATATTGGAGACTCTTATGATCAGTGAAAAGTTTGCACTTCGTGCCATAGAGGTAATGCCTCCATATTTTCAGAGCGAAAACTACCGCTGCCAACTCCAAATCATGAGTCGGGTAGTTCTTTTCATGCTCTTTCAGCTGTCGAGATGCATACGCGATCAACTTATCTCTTTGGGTCAAAACACAACCCAATCCAACACCAGACGCATCGCTATAAACAGCGAAGTCTTCAACTCCATCGGGTAGAGAAAGTATCGGTGCCTCGCATAGTTTCTTCTTTAGCTTCTCGAATGCTTCTTTATGCTTATCACTCCAAGCATAAGTAGCTCCTTTGTGGGTCAAAGCTGTTAATGGACTAGCAATCGAAGAAAAGCCTTGGATAAACCTTCGGTAATATCCGGCTAATCCTAAAAAGCTTCGAATCTCCATGGGACTTTTCGGTTGTTCCCACTTCATTACAACTTCAATCTTTGCTGGATCAACCATTATACCTTCTTGGTTGACCACGTGACCCAAGAATTGGACTTCTCGAATCCAAAAATCACATTTGGAGAACTTCGCATACAGCTTCTCCTTCTTCAAGACTTCCAAAACTTCTCGCAAGTGTCTGCCATGCTCCTCTTGGCTTTTTGAATAAATCAGAATGTCATCAATGAACACTATCACAGATTTATTAAGGAACGGATTACAAACCCTGTTCATTAAATCCATGAATGTTGCTGGAGCATTGGTTAGTCCAAACGACATAACCAAAAACTCATAGTGTCCATATCGGGTTCTGAATGCAGTCTTCTCTATATCCTGCTCTCTTACTTTTAGCTGATGATATCCTGACCTCAAGTCGATCTTTGAGAAATAACTTGAACCTTGTAGCTGATCGAATAGGTCATCAATCCTCGGCAACGGATATCTATTCTTTATTGTTGCCTTATTCAGCTCTCGGTAATCAATGCACATCCTCATGCTTCCATCTTTCTTCTTTACGAATAACACCGGAGCTCCCCAGGGTGATGAACTAGGTCTAATGAAACCTTTGTCCAATAACTCCTGAAGTTGCATCATTAGCTCCTTCATCTCCGTTGGTGCTAATCGATAAGGTGCTTTTGCAATTGGCGTTGTTCCGGGCAACAAGTCAATACGAAATTCTACTTGTCGATCGGGCGGTAATCCAGGAAGATCTTCGGGAAATACTTCCGGATAATCACACACAACAGGAATATTTTGCATCACCTTCTTTTCCTTCTTAGCATCGATCACGAATGCTAAATATGATGTACATCCCTTGGTCAAACACTTTCTGGCTTTCATTAGGGAAATGATTCCAGAATTTACTCTGCGTTTATCTCCATACACCATAAACGATTCCTTTCCAGGCGAATTCACTTTCACTATTTTCTTCTTGCATAAAATTTCGGCATCATTGGCACTAAGCCAATCCATTCCCAAAACGATGTCGAAACCATTAAGTTCTATAGGTAATAATTCCTCGTGGAACTTATTCCCATTCAAATCAATTAAAATGTTTTTCATACGATGGCTAACAGGTACAATCTTGCCACTAGCAACTTCGAATAATAAAGCATTATCTAGTCTCACAATAGGCAAAGCTAGTTTTCTACCAAATTCATGCGATATAAAGGAGTAGTTGGCTCCAGAATCAAATAAAATTTGGGCAGGCAATTTGTTAACGAGAAAGGTACCTGAAGCGACATCAGCTTCATCTTTAGCAGCTTCCAGTGTCATCTGGAATGCTCTCGCCTTTGGCTTTGGCGGAATGTTGGGTCTTGCTGCCTCCTTCTTCTTCGGACAATCCCTTGAGATGTGCCCCTCCTCACCGCAACCATAACAAACATTCTTGGTGAAGGTGCATTCGTTGGCATAATGCCCTGGCTTTCCACATTTGAAGCATGTGGTTTCCGCGCCACACTTCCCATGATGCTTCTTCTTGCACTTGTTGCACCATTTCGCCTCTACCTTTCCTCCACTTCCTCTCGAACTAGACTTCGAGAATTTACTTTTCTTGCTGGACCCTGAAAATCCATCGATTTTCCTTTTCTCACCAACCTCTGACCTTTCCAGACCTTTTTCCCTGATCTGGGTCTCAACATTTCTAGCAGCCCAGATGGCGGCTTTCAATGTGGTTGCTTGCTTAACCATTGGACCATAGTCCGCTGCTAGTCCAAGGGCAAACTTGTTGACCTTAGAGAGTTCTGTAAGCACCAAATATGGGATAACTTCATCTTTTCCGTGAAACTTGTAGCGTATTCAGTATCGCTCAATTTCCCTTTCTTCAAATTCTGAAACGCATTACTGATTTCCAGAAGGTCCTGCTCGGAGCAGTATTGCAGTTTTAGTTGTTCCAGAAAGTCTTCCCAAGACATTTTGCTTGCTTCTCCCTTGGGCATAGAGTCAGCTAACAGCTTCCACCAACTCAACACGCCAGATTTTAGCAGAGGGATCGCAAGAGCGGTCTTCTGCCTGTTGCTGCATTCGCAACTTTCAAACATAGTCTCCATTTCAGAGACCCAGTCTATAACTTGTACCGGCGTCGGGCTTCCGGATAGGCATGGTGGTTTGGATGCCATGAAATCCTTATACTTGCACCCACGACCATCATTTCCTCCATATTGGTTATTGCGTCTAACCACTGGTTGTTCGTCTTGACTAATGATCCCACTAAAGTTTTCTCCTTCAGACTGCCCTCCATTCTCCTCGGGTTCTTCCGCTTGAATTGATGGTTCTTCACGATTCTGCCTAAGCAGGCGTCTTGTTTCTTCCATCTGACGATCTAACATCATTTGAATCATCATTTGTACACCAACCATTGTTATCGGCTCAGGTGCAGCAACTACGACAGGTACTTGCTCGATTACAGGTGGTTGATTCCTGTTTTCATTAGCATTTCCAACTCCGCTTCTTGTTCTAACCATTTTGATCTATACACCGAATAATTTGACCTTATTACTCCAAGCGATTACATGCTAGTTCTAATATCGTATACATACGCTTAGAATCCTAAACACATAAACCTTCAGATCCGGCTGGCAACAAACCATAGATCCGAACAAATAATATCATATATGGCAACATATAACATTTAGCACATAAAAGCATTTTAGGCAACTTTCCTAAAATAAACTAGTGCTTGTGTCTAAGATCCAACAGACACACACCTCGCAATCTCCACTTAGAATGCTAAGTTTAAGTTTAGAAATCCTACAAATTCCTAATTCGCTTAAACTAATGCTCTGATACCAACTGTGACATCCCCAAAATCTCGACCAGAAAAGTCCGATTTCATTTATGCTTTTTAAAATAATTTTCAGAGTAAATCCTTTTAATTTTAAAAGAGATGCGGAATTTGTTCCCAAAAACAAAACATGATAAAATAGATATTTATCAAAACATTTCATAAAGAAATATGATTTCATTTCACAATCAAAAGTCGGGATGTCATGTTCCGATACAGATCATAAAGCATAAACGATAGCATTACAAGTCATTCAACAAATATATACATATACAGACTTGTAAACAAAACAACTTGATGTTCGCCCATCTTAAGCTCTTGCGCCACTTCCTGTAAAATAAATCAACTGAGTGGGTCAGGCTTGGGAGCCTGGTGAGCATATAGGGTTTTCAACCCACAATAATTATATTTAATTTCAACAATCAACAATAAACCCGATTACCCATTCCCGTTATCCTCACCTTACGTTCCTAAAAATAACGTCTATTATAAGGAACCTATTTCAGGATTTTTCATCGGGACGGACATCACTGCAGAGGGGCTTCCTCAACAATAAGTGTCCTAAAGGCAACCATGTGGGGGATAGAGTACACCGGTGAACACGTCGTTCACAACACCTACAGGTAATGAGCCTGCTAGTGTTCCACAGGACAGTCTAGAATAGTCCGTGGTCGTCATCCATACTCTGCTGAATGACTAGAATAACACCAATAACACCGAGGCCTCTCATCTGTTTATTACACACCAATTATCTACCCATGTTCTACCCAACATATTAGTAGATAAAAATATACATTTTTATACATAGTTTAAAAACCTGTATAACATGTTTTAATCAATACATATTCCACATAACAGATGAGGCATACACACATAACACGTATTTCATAGAGAATACATCAGATCTATAAGATAGAAGAGAGTGAATATACACTCACACGTATAACAACCAAGTATATACACATAACACGTATTTTATAGGAAATACTTCATAATATTGCGTTGGAATGAAAATAACTACACACTCACTTGATCAAAAGATGATCGGGCAGCACTACGGCTTGCAGAAGAGGTGTTTCTCCGTAGATCTGGAAGATCTTCACAAAACCGGGCTCCTTGCGGGCAGCGTTTCGGCTCGGGAATAACGCTCTTCGGGATCCTCGGGGCTTCGGATCTTGCTTCGGGGCTCGGGAATATTACCGGGGCTTTGGGGTATAAACGACACGCAAAACGAGGCAAAACTTAGAGAGAGGGAAGAGTTTGAACAAGAGAAAATGGTTGAATTCGAGTTCTATTTATAGGCTGCTGGGTCTGGGATTACGCGGGGCGTACTCAAATTACGCGGGGCGTACTCGGGTTACGCGGGGCGTACTTTGACGTCACTGCGTGCGGACTGGTGGCACTCGAGTATTGGTCAGACAAGTTGCATCCGACTGAGTACGCGGGGCGTACTCAAATTACGCGGGGCGTAATTGACTTGTTAAACTTCTAAATTACGTAACTTTCGCATACGAGCTCCGTTTTCGACGTTCTTTATATCCACGTGAAGGTCAGACCATACTCTACAACTTTCATTTAGACTCCGTCGGCTAATTTTGACTTTTATTTTTATTATTTATTTTTAGAAGGCCGGGACAGAAAAACTTCGTTATAAATTCATAACTTCTTCGTCTGACGTCCGTTCTCGCCTAACTTTTCATTGCTTCGCTACTAACAACAAGATCTTCGATTCTCATTTAGATTGTTTCGGCTAAAAACCGGTCGATCTCAAATCGAGTATTCGGGCTGCATACTGCTAAGTCGAAACTTAGAAAAATCATAACTTCCTCATACGAAGTCAGATTTGGGCGTTCCTTTTATGCACGCTTTCGGTTTAACGAAATATACGACTTTCGTTTAGATCGCTAAGGCTAAATATCGCTCTATCTTAAATTCATATTTTACGTCATTCGGCGTCGTGTCGATTCTGTCGCGAAACTTCGACAGGTCATAACTTCTTCGTTATAACTCGGATTTTGGCATTCCTTATATCTTCGGAATCCTTGTTTCGACCACTACAACTTTATGCAAAGATGTCGGGCTTATCTCACACTTAAATTTTGATGCTTATTTTATTCTTAATTTATTAAATTATAAAATTAAGAAAATACACACATAAATCACATAATTCAAATAATTCACAAATAATACATTCTTATTATTTCAAGTTGAGTTACAAGGTTAACCTAGACTATTACATTGCTAAAAATGGCAAGCCTAGAAACACGGGCGTTACAGTTACTTTATAATATTCATCATACTTTGAATGAAAATTTATAAGTCCTTGTCTTACCCGTTCGGCTAACGACCCTCCACCAGTCAAGCAAGCGGTGGGTGAGAGTAGACACCCATTAAGTCACCATTTTATAGGCAACAACCTTATACCCACCTTATAGACCGGCTTCGTGAATGAGGCGTACTAGCGGTAAGACGACTTTGTTCTTATACATATATATATATATATATATATATATATATATATATATATATATATATATATATATATATATAATTATTAAGTCATCATAATATAAGTATAAGGATTGAATTTTAACTTTTAAAATTCTAAGGGTTGGAACTAAAGTTTTAACTTAACTTTACTTGTTCGAAAACTTGAGGGCAAGTTTTGTAACTTTCAAAACTTTTCACTTCTTGTAACTTATGAGTTTAATAGAGTAATAAAATGAAGACTCTTCATTTTTCTAACTCTTGTGTTCTTTTTAATGGTTTTAATTCAAGTGTGACTCTTGGTTTTCCATAACTTGAGGACAAGTTATGGACTCCATTAAAACACATTATGATCAAGAATTAATCTACCACATAGGTTACAAATAATTCCTGTGATCATCTAAAACATCATAAGAACAAGAACATGAATATGAACACATTCATAAATCAAAATTACACTTAAAACTTTGTAATTTTGATAACTACTTGTTGTAAATGAATTAGAAAGAACATTACACCATCAAAACAAGTTTTCAAGTACCAAAACAGTTTAGGGTAATGTTTCTAGTCCATTTCCAGCAACTAAAGTCGAAATTCTGCAATCTGTTGACCCTACTCGCCGAGTGCATGAACTTACTCGCCGAGTAGGTTGAAGATATTCGTGAACTCGACGAGTCCATTCGTTAGACAACAAGATTTTCGACTTTTTTCAACTTTTAAGCACAAATAAAAAGCAAACAAGCCTAGGCTCTTATACCACTGATGGGTTTTGAGCATTCTAACACTTCCTAAGTGTACATGCAACCCTAATAACCTTGGATCTATGTTTGTCTAATTATCATGCAAAGTTGAATTCCAAGGCTATATTCCTATCTAGCATACATGGGGAACAATCTTAACTTGAATGATAGATAGAATAACTTACCTTGTTGTTGCTTGTGTTCCTTGAAACCTTATGAGCCTAGCACCCCAAGTGTGATGCCTCAAATGCTTCACACAACACCAAATTCTCTTGGAAAGACTTTTGAGAGAATGCACACTTCTTGAAATTGGCCTAGCCCTCTTGTTTCCTTAGTGTAGCCGATTTTGGTGGAGAATGAGATCCTTATATAGTGTTGACACATCTAGGGTTACACCATGTAAACCCTAATGTGTCATGACTCTTCATTTCCATGACCCATGGGTTTGTAACTCCCATGGAGCATCCATGAAGCATCCTATGGGTAGAACCCAACTTGATAATCCATGGAGCCTCTTAGCCCACTATACAAGATATGGATGATTTGCATAATCAACCCATATATTTAATTAGTTCTCTTTTGATCACTTAATTAATTCTAAATTAATTATTGATCAAACTAATCAAATAATCTTAAATATTACTAAAAGAGAAACTTTATGACATCATCTTAAATAATCTGGACCATTGATTGTATTTGAATCTTATTTTTTCCACCCTTAGATCAAATTGCTGACATCATCTTCCCCATATGGAATGTATTTAATTCCAATAAATGTTTTCCAATCATCAATCAATAATTTACATTCATTGAAATGGAATGTATTTAATTCCAATAAAAGCTTTCCATATTTTACATCTTGAATTTTTAGTTATGAAGATTTTAATATGATCAATTTTAAAAATATATTACTAACAAATCATTTCAATCAAGGCCTTAATATCAACCATTAATACAAATCCGTTTATATTAGTAAACCAGTAATATAAAATCTTTTTTTTATTAGGAAATCATTAATACCGAAAAATCATATTCTAATTATCACATACATATACGATTCATCATTGAATCCGCGATTCACATTTATTTTCAATCGTTTCTTTTCTTCAAACATTCTCCTACAACATCGTTAATATTGCTTATAACTTCCATCATCATTCTCTGCTATCAACATTAGCTCTTGTGCGCTAGAAGGTCAGTACCTTCTTTCGCTTTTTATATTTTTTTCGATCATTTTTTGTTCCTATATCAAATATATGTATTCATATATTTCGATTTTCTTTGTCACAAATTACATGAAATCAGTTAACTACTTTTCTGAAACTTTTCAAATAAACATGAAAAGGTATTAGGTACCTTTAACAAAACAAAAAATAACTATCCTGGTAACTGACATTAATTACGAAAATGTTACTTTTATATATTAGAGATGATTATGATTTTTTTTTTAAATTTTTATGTCATAAGAATCTGGTTAATTTTGGTATGATTTTAAAATATCATTGAAATTATTATGTTTTTAGATATCATATCAACCTACTTTTTTATCTTCGTATAGTAACAATAAAATTTATTAATTTACACAACAAATATAGATATTTCAAATTTTGTAATATTATTATACCTTACAAAATACAACTCCTTCCAAAATAAATTTTCGTCAGTAATTTCATCCATAATTTCAACAAATTTAAATTTGTATTTTCTTTATATAATTTTTTTTAATGATCCTGATTTTTTTTTCTCCAAAAGTATATCAAACATTTACGTTTTAGATAATGTTGCCCTATTATAATTATTATTTTCCAAAAGTATATCCGTTTAATGAGGAATTTGATATAATAAAGGAAGTGAATGTTAATTAAAATGAGATATATATTCCATAATTATTACATGAGTTTATTAAAAAAAATTAATATCAAGGTGTAAACATTAAACATTTTTAAAGTGAAATTTCAGAATACATACAAACGATAATGTTGTACAATGAAATATAAAATTGAATAGACTGAAAAAAAAACACTATTAAAGCAGTCAATTTTGAAAATAACATAGTTATGAAAAATTATAAAGTAAGATTAAAATTATAAGATATTAGGAGATTTGTAAAAAGTACATTTAGTAAAAGCGTTACGGTTATTAGAAAAAATAAGACCGTTAAGATTAGTGAAAATAGAATATATAAACTAAATTATCACAATAGTAATGAAATGTCATTATTTGATATTTCATATAATTGACAGATATATCAAAATAAATTGATATACTAAAATTATTCAAAGTTGCGCCAAAATTTTTGCGAACACTAAATAAATAAGAACAAACATAAAAACTAGCATTTATATTTATAATCAATTTAAAATAAATCAATCATGATTTAGAAAAGAATCTCCATTGATGATATACTAAAATTAAATCTATATAACATTTAACACTTTATAAATTATATTACATAACTTTATTTGAATAAATAAAATAGTTGTTAATATTTAATGCAATAGAAAAAATGGTATATTGATTGTCAATATATGTTTAAATTAGGTAACATTATTATGCAATGAACGTCTAATTAAAATGCTTATAAATATATAAATATCATAACTATATAAGACGATGAAAATCGTTCAACTAATAAAACAAAAAATGATGTCTACAAAGAGATCTTTCAATGATTATATATATTTATCGTTTTCAATGTATTTTCTACATATTTCAATAATACCAATAACCATATATTTTTTTTATAATCATTATACAATATCTATAAACGATTATATGTTTTTTTATGCGTTTCCCGCGGGCTATAATCTAGTATTATTAATATATTAGAACTTATAATATATTAATAATCTCCAAGTGTTATTTCTCTCATTTAGTCTATCAAATTGCATGGTACCATGCAACCCACATGGACCATACCGGGTCGGATCAAGTACATACCAGAAATAGTTATGAACTTAGACACCTTATCCAACACATTTTTACGTGCCCTTAAATTTGTGTCACAAAAAAAAAAAAAAAAACACGGAGGTCACTTATTAAAAAGAGCGTGTCGTATAAGCATGTCGTTTTATAATTTTTTAGGAAACGTGCGTCTCTGTTAATAACAAAGGGTGGAAACGAAATCCCAAAAGTTAAAAACCCCGCCTTGTGTTCTTTTCTCCCTTGTTTTCACCAGTCGAAAATCCCTTCTCCTTATAAGCCCTATGTTCGATTGACGCCGAAGCAGGTTCGATTCTTCTCTTATATGTTATCTTGAGCTTGATTTTCGATATTAGAATAGAATGCAGGGGTTATTTTTTAACTATCCTAAATTCCACAAAATCGCAGGAACTATTCTTGCTAGGGCTTTTTTCAAGAACAAAGCTCTCGGTGTTCTCTGGCCTCTACAACAATCATCGATCATGACTGTGCTTGAATAGTTGAATGTACCGCTTTCTCAACACGCTTTCTTGCTCGTATCTGTCTCTGATTATCCCTCATGACTTCCACGTACAAACATTATCGATCATGAAACGTCTTCAAGGTAATTGTCATTCTCCCTCTTCTTCTCTATTCTCTTTTGTTACGGCCGAGCAACCTACCGCCTCCACTACCGCCATCACACCCTTCTACTATGCTCTTCTTCCATCACTCTATGAGGAAAAACCTAAAACCTTCTATCGCCATCACATCGATGCTTCACCTACTGAATCAATAGTTACGACAACTACCTCGTCATCCAACGATCCCAAGCAAAACCTAAACCAAGTCATCAATTCAATTCAGAAAACCCTAGGAACCATCCATCGGCTCTGCCTCACTGACTCTTCCTTCAATGTTTCCTCCCAACTCCCGCTTCGATAAGGGAGGAGGCGACGGCGGATATGATTCCAATGATAGCAAGGGGTTTAGCTCTGGTCCTCCGGGTTCGATTCTTTGTTCTAATCTCATTTTTCATGTACCTTTACGCTGTAGGGTTTGTGATTGTGGTTATTGCTTTGGTAACCACGTGTTTATCTCTAGACGAGCATGTCATTTGAGTGAATTCGAATAAACTTAGGTAATACTGAAAAACGAATCTTCTAATTGTTTCAGAGTTGTTTCAGAGCAACTAGAAAGGGATTATTATAGGAATAGGAAGAATTCTGTTTTATGATTAAGTGGGTTGAATAAATTGTAACAAACAGTTTAGGTTTAATTTGTGCTTTCACTCACAGATACACGTGCACAAAATGTGTGAAGTACTTAATGTGTACATGATCTGAAAACAAATGTGTTTTGTGGTTTTAAATCAATAATGATTTATATACGTCCTCAGATCACCTGTTTATGGTTTACTTTTCTGTAAGTGCAGATTATGGACAAAAGCCTTATTCAACCACTGTTGTATCTTCTGCTTATGGTTATGGCAACCCAAGTAAAAATATCAACATCCCAAATGGAAGGGTAGGTGTGATAATTGGTAAAGGTGGAGAGACTATAAATATCTTCAGATGCAATATGGAGCAAAGATCCAAGTTACGAGAGACATGGATTCAGATCCTAATTCACTCACCCGAACTGTAGAGCTAACAGGTACTTCAGAATCAATAGCAAAGGCTGAGAAGTTGATTAAGGATGTGCTTGCTGAGGTATAGTTGATATCAACATGATATGATTTCCATTTAGTTGTGAGATGCTTTGACTAGCTTGTATACATTTAGATGATCTTAATTCTTGATTTTCTTATTCAGGCCGAGTCAGGCAGTTCTGGCATAGTTTCTAGAAGAATGCCTGGTGAGTAAGCTGGTGCTGAACAATTTGTGGTGGTTTAAGTTTACTAGCCATTTGTTGCAATTGGTCTTTAACTTTTCCATTTCTTGTTCATGCTTCTAGGTTGGTCTTATTATTGGTAAAGGGGGGAGACCATAACGAATATGCAAGCCAGTACAGGAGCTCGTATTCAGGTCTAGTTAAGTTTCTCTTTTCTCTATGAGCCTCTCTTCTATATTGAGTGTTAAAGTCTCTCTTTTGAGGACTACACTTGACAAGAGAAATGATTATGGCTGAAAAGATTATTGTACCTGTTATCAGGTGATACCACTACACCCACCCCCTGGTGATACTTCAACAGAGAGGATAGTACAGATAAATGGATTCAGTGAGCATATTGAGGCTGAAAAACAGTTGGTTAATGAAGCAATCAGTGAGGTATGTGCAGTTTTACAAGGAGACCAAGCATCAGCTTGGTTTCAGAAACTATATGCTAGATTGCACTTGCTTTTCAGTATACATAGCATCTTTATTCTTACTTGGATAATATAGTATACTTTGATTGCTCAATATGTGAATCCAACAGCTGCATGATTCAAAATGAAACTCTTTAAAATGGTTTTTTTTTAAAGAACTTTCTGCTAATTTAATACAAATTGGGTATCTTTTAGTTAAAGGTTCTTACACCTCCCATTTATGACCTTCTTAAACTGTTATTGTAGAATATATCTTTTAGACAAATTGGGTTTTTTTAAAGAACCTTCTGCTGGTGGCTATGATTACTACAACCAGCAACAAGCTCCCCAAACCCAACCACCTGGCGGCACCGTGGCGGCAACAGACGGGTCTGGTTACGGAATAAACTGCTAAATTATTGGGCAGAAAATAGCATGTATTAAAAGATTTGTACATGTGCTTTAAACACTTTAAAATTTGGTTATTTTTATTAAAAAATCATCACATGGTTCTTGAAAACCGTGACAAGGAAGAAGAATGACACACACCCCACAGTTGTATAATTTTGCTTGGTACCGACTACTGAGCCCCAAGCCTTCCAACAATGACAAAAACCATTCAAACACCAACAGGGCTAGGAGTCAGCTCCTGGAAACTCATCTGGCAAAGTTGTTTAAACAAAAAATGGAAATATTCACAAAAGTCCAACACACACAGGTAGGTACTACTCTAGATAAAAATATCCAGTTCATCAAACTGATAATTAATGAACATTGCAGGAATCTGTTGTGATGAGCATCGTGAACTTTGCCTGAAATATTAATATCAATATAAATATTATCATCATCCCCAAATAATTCTTCACCCATGTCCTGCCACCCAATTTTCCAAAACTTAAACTACAAAACTCTTCAAATTTTTTTTTTTTTTTTTTTTTTTTTTAATCTTTTAAGGCAATATACCTGTTTGGATAAGATTCAATAAACCAATTCAAAATCAGATATTTATCTGTTTTTTTTTAAGGAACAAACAAATCTACTCCATCAACTTGTAATTTTTTTTTTTCGCAATAAGTAGTGTCTGGATATAGTGTTGGATAATGAATAAATGATTTAATCTTAACAGGCTACTCAATTGAGCCCTAAAATTTTGAAGTCTGAAGGGGTCCCAATTTATCGACCTTCTCAGTGTTGTTGAGAGTTTATTGTTACTTTTCCAAGGGCATATCATGCAGGATTCAGTTGTGGTTTTAACTGTGTGGAGGCTGTCAATGTGGCGCCTGTTGATTGGCTGGAACATGGACAAGGTGTAGTCGAGGTGTACAGTCAGCAAAGACGAAAAACATCAATATCTCATAAGTCGTTATTAGCTTGAGAAAGGATTAGGGCTTTATGGGAAGCTTGATTTTTGAATAAAGAAACTTGCGAGAATTTATATTGGAAACATGTTTGTGGGAAGAATGGGATACTCACCAATGTTGTCAAGGTAAAAAAAAAAACTTTATTTATTTATTTATTTATTTGTTGTTTTCTAATGTTCTTTTAATATAATAATTTCAAATGAGAGTTGAAATGGAGCTAAAAAAGGATCTAGCACCTTCAAACCAGTTTTCAGTTTCAAAAAATGGAAGATGATTTTGAAAAACCTAATGAAAAAGAATGTTATCTATGTTTTTATGACTTGCACATGTCAGCAACCTCCGGTACATGCTTGCTAGATTGCTTCGTGTGTCTAAGACATGGGTGCTCTATAGATTTGAATCTTGATAACATTGGTTCAACAAAAGTAGAGAATAATGAACAATTTGATAATATTGGTTGAATTTGTTGAAGGTATCTGAACGAAAATAGTAAGCAGTCCTTACATGTTGATGTCATGCATTTGTTGACTTGGGCTCTTTTTGGTTTGGTTTGGTTTTCAATGTTATTCATTGCATGCATGCTAAAATAAACACTAAATAATTTGATAATCTAGAAAACAACCAACCTTTTATTGTTTTGACAGGAAGTTGAAGTCGCTTTCAACAACGGATCTTTTTTACTTTGGATGTTTTCTTATGCTGGCTTCTGGAATTATTCTATTACAAACAAACAGGTTTAGTAAGGGAATCTAGTCCTTAATCAATTGTTTCTGTTCTTAGGTTTGTTTGTGGTTCATTCCTAAGACTTGCCATTGATTAGACTTACATGGATCAAATCTAAAACTTCAACCAAGGGCAGCATAGGAATAACTCAGCAACAAGACCTGTTATTGATGAGAAATTACATATAAAGTAGATAAACTAAGGAGCTTATTCATACATGTTGTACTGGTATATATTTATTAACTTCTCTAATGTTGTTCTTTTACAATATTGTTCTTATACAGGTGGTTGGAATTCGACCTAAAGTTGGTTGCTGATATAGGAATATTGTGTGCTCCAAATGTAAGAAAAATCATGTTTTTAAGTGTTATTAGTGTTAACATATAGTGTTAGGTAACTTGTTTGACATGTGATTTTTTTTAAATGAATTTTTGTTAACGATTATTTGTATGACATTAAATTTATACAACGAATTCTATTTTTTGTATATTATATTTTAATTTCTATTATGAAACATTAAAATACAAATTTAATCTGAAAATAAGTAAATCTGTAAATAATATTTTTTTTAAACATTTAAAATTACGATACGCAAAAATGTGTGTCATCTTCATTTATGACATGGCCTTTCTTGATAGGGGCTTTCTTGATACGCATTGCGTGTCATTACCACGCGCGTCGTAAGGTTACGACACGCGAATGCATGTCGTCTTCCTTTATGACAGGGCCTTTGTTGATACGCATTGCGCGTTGTAATTGTGAGTCGTAAATGAGCGTCATAAATGCGCGTCGTCTTTTTTTATGACAGGGCCTTCCTTGACGCGCATTTGCGCGTCGTCTAAGCCTTTTACGACGCGCAATGAGCGTCGTAAAAGGCTGTTTTTCTAGTAGTGGAAAATTGAGTGTTATAGAATTATTCACATTTTAAAGTACCTTATGCGACGTTTGAAGTGTAGATTTTGGTCGTTAAAGTCTGTAGATTGTTGTTTAACTGTTTGTTTTTTTTAAATGGTTGTAACTTTTTCATATGAACTCCGTTTTTGATGTTTAATATATCCAAATAATCGTGTTTTCATGTACTATCTGTTTACTGTGTTATCCATGCATAATAATACTTAATACATAAATCTTGTTGCAATGTATCAAATCATTACTTATGTATAATGAATAGTGTTTTCCTATTAGCGATCTACATCCATCGAATACTCTAATGTTATTTTGTATGCATTTCCAAGTATAAAAACTACAATTGAATTTAATAGAGTGGAATATATTACATTAGGTCTATTACATATAGTGTTCATGTTTAATCTGCGAACGTTAACATAATTTTCCTGTTTGTCTCATAGCTATTGTGTCTCCAACAAAGAGGAACAAAGGAACGCCTTGTAGTGGATTGTGGTTGTGAAAATAGCAAGAAAGGGTTACGTGGTGGTAATTACCAACATGAAGGCGTGGTGATCGTCAAAAGCTTGTAGAGAGAACTTTAGACTGAATGCAACGAGGAAAAGAGGGGAAAGAGGATGAAATTGTATTAGGCTTTGACAGTAATGTTTGTCTTTCTAGTGACATTCAAGTTGTAATAGAGGCAAAAATGGCAAACAGGAGGAAAATATTCAAGTGTAATTTTCTGAAGGAAGGAAGGACCAAAATAGTGGAAAAGGACCACACCTGAAAATCACTAGTCTAATTGCTACTAGTTCTATTTCACCAAAGGAAGGACGACATCCAATCTACCAAACCAATTAATGGTTAGGATATTCATGGATAAAGCATAAGCAATGACACCACCAATAGCGAAGACACTTAAATGCATCGATTAAGCATCACTGCTATTGATGGTGGCGTCACTTAAAGGCTTGATTTCTTGTAGTGTGGTGATAATAATAGCATCATACACATACACATATATATACATGCACACATATGATAAAGGAAAACAACAAGATAATAATAGCATCATACACATGCACATACATATACATGCACACATATGATAAATGACAACAACAACAACAAAAACAACAACAACAACAACAACAATAATAATAATAATAATAATAATAATAATAATAATAATAAACTTCTTAATCCCTCGGTGATTACTTTGTTGATTTCCGATTGATCTCCCGCAAAATGAAAAAAAAATATATCATTGATTCGTCGCTAATTAGCGACGTAATACTATTGGATAAGATTATTTTTTTGTCGAACACCTTTCATACAAATAAAAACTACGGAATTTTAGTTTTTAGCTATAACTACTTTTCAAAAAAAATAATAATAAGGAATTGATAAAGGTTATTATGAACCTCTTGAAAGGGTAAAAGTAGAACGATGGTTGTGCTTTAAAGCATGATTGTCAAAATCAAGATCCTGATCATATGATTGTACAATCATAGATATGAAAAATGATCTAGATCATAAATGAATCATATTTATAGTAGGATCCCAGGTAGGATCGTAAGATCATAAGTAAGATTACAGGATCGAGATTCGATTCGATCCTACTTTACATTGATTTTTTTTTTCAAATAAATATTTTTACGAGTTTATGTTTTTTATCATTTACTAATTTACCTTGACTTTGAACTAATATTTTGAGTGTTTATAAATTTTTAACGAAAAACTACTTATCGTAAGATTATAGGTAGGATTATAGGATCCAGATCCGATCCGATCCTACCCTACCTTGATTTTTTTTTTTTAATTTTTTAATTTTTTTATTTCTATTTTTTTTTGCAAATAAATATTTTTACAACTTTATGTTTTTTATCATTTACCAATTTACCTTGACTTAGAACTAATATTTTGAAGTGTTTATAATTCTTTAACGAAAAATTGAATGTTTGAAATATATTTTATGTTTTAAAATTATAAATTAAAATTATGCTTTACTTTTTAGGATATTAAGATCTCGATCCCGATCTTACAAACCAAAAACGATCCAGATCTTGACGTTCTTGTTATAAGGTCTAAACATGTATTACTTTCACATATTCATAAAACCGAATGTAACTAAGGACATCCACAATGCATTGAACTTCATAGACTTTAATAGATTGCCACATTATCATTCTAAAATTCATACAACTCTATTGTTGTTTACTCTACAATGCATTGAACTCTACAAAGTTTAATAGAATATTACAAAATATAATTTATAATAAATATTTAAGGATTAAAACTTTCCTTTTTCTCATTGAAGAGTTCAATGGTCATTGAACTCCAAATCCATTGAATGTCAAGGTGGCATCTCACAATGGTTGAGTTTCATCCATTGAATGACATATAAACTTGTCACCTCATTCAACTCTCCCATTGAATTCACCATTGTGGATGCTCTAAATACATTTTAGAAGTTACATAAGTAGTTTTCTTTTTCCTTTATTGACGGCCAAGATTAATTTAATTAAAGCTTCCTAGATTTTATTTGTAGTTTAATTTATGGACTAAATTATGAAGTTAATTATCTTTTTGTATTTTTCCTACTTATTTAACTAATTTTTTTTATAAATCTAGATAACAACTTGTTAGAATCGGTTATGACCGGCTGTAGTTGCTCATAATGATCAAATGCAAACAATTCCAACAAATTTATTAACTAGATATATGTACAAAAAAAATTACCTAGATGTAAGCAAATTAAAAACATAATTATCCTCATAAATTATATTTCTTTTAATGTATTAGAATTAAAATGCACAAATAAGGCAACTTTAACGTGTAAACAAGATTTAGTTATTATTTTTTGCATCAAACGATAAATATATGAACTTTGTTGTTCATTCACTTATAGTTTGTGTGAAAATCATGTATGACAAAGTAAAACGTAAAAACTTTTGGTCTAAATGGAGTTGCCATAGCACAACCTCTCTTTCAAGTAGCATTGTAATTGATCTCTTCAACCAAATATCTTAAATCGAACATGCCATTGTTGCATTTCACAGCTTTCACGACCTCTAAGAAAACGTCAATGGTGCACGGAATCACCAGCCTGTCTTTCTGAACGAACCCAAATTCTTCAGCAGTCTTCTCTAATAACATCTGGAACAGAGGGTGAGAAAGATGAGCTGTATTAACCACAAACCGTCGTCTCTCCTCTCCAACGTATAATGCAATACATCCTCTTGGGGTACTCACGCTTGATTGATGCCCTTGTTTATTGTCGCCATGATCACTGCTTAACAGACACTCGTAATGTAATGGCTCACAACCGAGACTAGTGCTAGTCCTTATCCTAATCTTGTTTCCCAGTCTCTTGACGAATCCTATTTTCTTGCCCAACATTTTGTAGAGTGAGCAGTCTGTTTACCAGTTTCTAGAGAAGAACCAAATTAAGTGGGAGGGTATCGTAGAAGGGGAAGTGGTGATATATAAAATGAAGGCAGCTTAACTTTCAGACTCGTTAAATTATTGTAGGGATATGATTAAATGTCCCAAGGTATCGTCTTCATGTGCTTTATACATATTATATGTTTTTTTAATGGTTGCATTCATTTTAACCAAATAAAAATTGAAAATAGGTAGAGAAGTAGCAAAGATTCTGTCTAAATACGTTGCATGATTTACAAATGTGCACGAGTCAACCAGTTAATTTTATTATCTACGGATGAGGTATTTTAGTTACGGCACAGCACACGAAGACTTGTTTTTGAGCATGAACATGTTCTGTCAACGAATGAAACATTGATCGATAAAGATACGCAGTATATTCAAGCTTTTTAATTATTACTTACAACAGGTCTAATGCATTCGGTTAAGTCTTTTTCAACAGAAATGACTTCATACAAACTTCCATATATGTCTGACCCCCTCGATCTTAAATATAATGGATGATAGGACATGTCTAATTAAATCATGGATTGAAATTCCATATCTATAGAATATGTATTCTCAATGAAGGATATAGGAACTTGAGTATGCCGGTTGGACCAATACTAGATCTTTATCTTTGTATATGATGTTATTTATATATGAGAATCAAAATGATGGTGATGCCTTAACATCGTTCATGAATTTCAATGAATTTCTATGGTTCAAAGTTTTAGAAATTTGGATGCAATCATACAGCACTACCCATAGTGGAAATTATATATAGCAAATTAATATTCCTTAAATATATTACAATTAATATCTTCAAATCTGTATAAATCAAAATTTATATATACAACTATTATGAACGTTATGTCGACGTCCGGGTGTGTTGCAAAACACCTTTTTTAGTTTTATTGCGATAAAAAAAAAAAAAAAAAACTTCATTCCGATGTTATTATGTACATAGACAGTTTTGAATTTTTCGTAAAAAAAAAAAACTATTCTGAATGGAAATATAAAGTGAACTAGCCATTAATTAATTTTCATCAAATGACTTCTGAATATTGAACTTATAATGACCACTTTAAAAAGTATACATCCAGATACTCAATGGATTATTAATGATCAATTAATTGGATGGATATAGTATTTATATACCTTTGGTAAAATGCATCCTCAAATTATAACTAGTTACCACATATTTTATTAATTAAACAATTTGCAAAATCAAAAGACAGCCGATTACAAAAGATTTCTTCGAAAAAAACAAAAAATAAAAATAAACTTTACTTTTATCATCAATCAGTTGTTATACATATACTCTATTGCCCCGTGAACATTTAACTAATTTTTTAATCCGAACTCAAAACTTACAGGCCTGTTGGCTGTAATGAACACCGGAGCATAAAAGTGAGTATGTATCTGTCTTTTGGAGCCGTGCGATTAGGTATGTACTTGGTATATCAAGAATAAAAGACCGACCACTTCTTTTATCAAAATCTTTATTGCATGAATATGTTCCTCAAAGCATAACAAGAAAACAAACACACAGGAATATATGGTTTGCTACAAGTGTCTTATCTCTGATCTTGGTTTGGTAGCTAGCTTTATTTTGACTAATTAAATATACTTCCCATGCCCGAAACAAAAAAGTAAAAATAAAATACCCGTATGTAACACTAATTATTTTCCCGGAATAGTCATAACTCATACTATATTTTTAAGATAAAATACAAACCTTATATATCTAGGGGAAACCTCTTAGGTACAAAAAGCTTGTAAACAAGTCTAACTATTACTACATCCCTAGAATGGGTCGCTTTTTTAGATTATACAACCACCGAGGAATATTGTGTTGTAGTCCCTTATATTTAAGTCCATATACTAGTATCTTTCATAATTTTGTGTCTGCATCTAAACGCCTTATTATTTTGTGTTGTAAGGGAAAGTATTTTGTGTTGTAAGGGGAAGTCAATAACAACAAACATGGCGTGTTCCTAGTCTATTTATCAACGTACGACGGGACGAGGTGGATATGTACATTTGAAAGAGAAAATCTTATAGATTATCCCATGTTTGTTTATGCTTTTCACATGTATAACAAAAATGGTACATTGCACTTGATAGCATCGTACTTTCCTTTATCTTCTTTTAATTTTTCATGTGTATTTGATAATTGTGAGATCCAAAATAAAGAAATTTACCAAATGAAGAACCCCCGCTTGTTTAATGTGGTTGAAAGCAAGGCTAAACATAGTCGGACATTTCCCAAATGATCATACTAGATGAGCGAGAGATAAACTAGTAATAGGAAGTGGAGGTTGATCAACGCACTGATGCCGTGATAGTTGTGAGTATGCAAGAGGAATATATAGGAAGTGGAGTGACATACGACAAGTATTTTGATTTTCCTCGAAACAGAAACGCATCAGATGAAAGAGTTGCATTACTTTAAGTTAAACTTAATAATGACAGACAAGAGCATGAAAAAAAAAGTAATCAAGAACTTGTTCGACGAGGTAGCACAAACATAGGGAATGGTTACTAAACTAATGAGTCAGTTGGCTTGACAATAGGAGAAGTTAAAGTCATTATCAACTCAATTTCTAGCATCAAAGGAAGGACACTTATTATGATTTTGCTAACATTTTCATTTTCTATTTCTAATAAATGTATTTCTTAATTTATATTGTAGGTGTCTCTAGTGGACATTAATCCTAAAGCTAGCAATACTCATCAAGAGGATGGAACCTACTTAAGTGTTGTTGGATGTTGGAAGGATGCAAACATTCAGAAGTCTAATGGACTTGAACTTCAGAAAAGGAAATAAAAACAATGGTAAGTTATAAAACATTTAATTTACATTGATTTTAGTATTTCCAAATGTGATTTTTGAATTTACATACATGAATTACTTACCGTTTTTTATATGGGAAATTCGTAACTCTGTGGGATTTAACAAAACACATAATCACAACAAAATGCATCTCCACGTCCAGAGTAACAATCACCACCAGTACTATCACAAGTACGTATTTCGACATGTTCATATTGATGGGTTTTACATGTATTAACACGGATAAATCGTTAACACTTAAGGGTATATGCAACCTAAAGATCTAAGTCCTAATACTATTGATGTAACATTCTATTGAACAACAACAACCCTCTAACCCTAGGTAATTCTGAAAATTGTAGAAGAAAAGCCATACCTTTTGATTATTGTGGTAAACAGTCAAGAATCCTTTTCTCCAATAACTTGGAAGCTATCATCAAAAGTGCCGTGATTCTGATGGTTTACACCCAAAATTAGCGACAATAAGCTTTTGAAAAAGGAGAGGAGATATGAGATTTTCAGCTATCTTTAGAACAGGAGGAGTTGGCCAAAATATTAAGCTCAAGGGGTCCTTTTATAATGCAACTTGGAAACCCTAGATAATTCTAAATGAATAAACTAATATTTATACAAATTTGTAATTATCCAACTTCCTATTTATCTACAAAGAATATTCCAGATACCATGAAATACCCTAGAATTCGTCCACCTCCTTCCGGGGACAGTTCTGGACTCTTTCTTGTTTAACTATTGAATAATTGTTGTAACATATCAAAAATTAAAACAAATTTGAACTTTTAAAAAATAACCCAAAACCATAAATATTAATGAAAACATTGTTTCAACAGTGTATTTCCGCAATCAGGGTATCCCAAAATCCAAATAACATAAAACCAAAGGATGTATACGATCATGCATTTGCCTTTTCACGGTCATCTAAGGTACCTGGAACAATAAATTGAAACTGTAAGCCAAAATTTAATGAGTTCCCTAAAGTACCACCATAAAAGATAACAACAACAACAACAACATGCATACAAAGCATTCAGCATGACTGGACAGTTACATCGGCCTTCAGCCTATCTGGACCGCTCTCTGGGCCTTTGGCCTGACTTGACTGCCTCACAGGCCTTCAATCTATCTGGACCTCCCTCGGTATTTTGGCCTTTAGTACTAGCTGGTCCGCCTCAACCCAGTAAACCAGAACATATCGATATAAACCTTATCAATCAATAGCAAAAAACACAGGTAGTCCTACAGATCTACGAATCTAATCACAAAACTAGTAACCACATATCTTCGTATAATAACATACAAAATTTTTGAATATCTAATCCAATAGGATGGCCTTCGTGCCTTCGACCCATAAGTACTGTAATGAAAACTCACATCTCAGTCTGAACAAATAGCTAAATAGGTCTTTGCTCCGAATCTCAACTCTACCCGTCACATATTCATCAAATAGTGACCATTCTCAAATACCACTCAAAATACCCAAAATGCCTTTACTTCAAACTTGGTCAAGGTCAAAGTCAACTACAGTTGGTCACCACACCGTGGCCATCCTTGGCTATGACGTGGCTACTAGATGACAATCTTGTCGAGTTGTGGGAACCTTGGCCACGTCATTTGAACTGGGCTCCAAAATAGCTTAATCGATTAAGTCGATTTCCTTGATCTAAAGAGCTCCAAGGCCCATATCTAGTCCATTCTAAGGTCTAAGTGGATAAAGTTTCTAACTTTACCCCTCTAGAATCTCTAAGGGATAGATATCCTTATTTCTAGACCTAAAAGGGTAAGAACAAAGCTTGGCTTAACCCATTAAGCACTTTCTCTTAAAGACAACTAGATCCCATTTTTTCCAAAATGTTCAAGCATCAAAATATAACCTTACCTTTTAGATATTCATGTTCAATGCATGTCTTGGACTCTATTAGGAAAAAAATAAGGGTTTTTGGCCAAATCTTCAATGCATATTGCTAAAACTCAGTGATATTCCAAATCCAAAGCATCTAAGATCGAAAATGACCTGGAGATTCATAAAGTAACAAACTATATGAGATCTCATCACCCAATAATCTGGGACATGAAGATTAAGGCATAAAAACCAAGATCTATTCACTTTAATCAAAAAAGCTTGGAACATAGGGACTTACAAGAGTCCAAAAGATGCATAAGAAGATGGTGAGAAGATTTGCTTGCTGAATCCTGACATAGAAGTTACATCCTTCTGAATAAATCGCCAAAAATTAACATAAAAGGCATAGAGAACAAAAATGGAGGTTAGGGTTTTCTTGGAGACTGAGAGAGTGTGATGGCGGCTGAGGGTGAGAAATTGTAGCCCTCATATTATGGAGCAAACCCCGGAAATTAGAGTTTCTCATTATACATGGCAGTAGGCTACCACATCGTGGCAGCCATTTAAAACCGATGATACCACGACCATTGCCACATCGCCTGATTCCTTTACCACAAATGTTACTATTCTTCCCCAATTGAATCAGACTTCGTTCTCGAAATCGGCTACTCAAAAAAACTTTAGGTAATGCTCCATAATCACTTACTCGGATTCCTAAGTCCATTCACAACCCTTCTGATGTTGTCACTGGACCTTGACCAAAGACACCACCTTGTTGCGCAAAGCCTTCTCCTTTCAATCTAAAATCGCTTGTAGTCTCTCAATGTAGTTCAAGCGATCATCAACCGGAACATCATCCAAAGGAATAATCACTGAATCATCATCCATACACTTTCGTAGCTGTGAAAAAAGGAAGGTGTTGTGAATCTGACTGAGCTCCTCATGCAATCCAACCTATAAGCTACCTTGGAAATCACGCGAAATAGCCTAATATATCGGGGCCCCAACTTTCTCCTCTTCCTGTAGCACATTACATGCATGTAACGACCCAAATTTACTTCCATCAGCAATATCAACATCCGTTACTCAATAAGTGTTTATGCAAATGATTTTTGGTTTTAACGTTTTATAATGAAATGAATTAAATAAAAATGGTGTTATTTAATATAGACAAAACTTCAAAAATGGTCCCTGTGGTTTCCGAAAATATCAAGTTTAATCCCTAAGTTCAAAAAACCTCACAGATGGTCCCTGTGGTTTCAAAACTTTTAACAAATGGTCCTTCTGCCTAACTCCGTCAACTTTCTACCGTTAAGTGAGGGGTATTTCTATCATTTCACTACCCAGGGACCATTTATGAGGTTTTCTATTGTTTTTTTTAAATAAATAAATAAATATGCAAGGGGTCTCACTCATCTCTCTCTCTCTCTCTCTCTCTCTCTCCCATTGTGTGTTCATCCCAAGAAAACTCAAAAGCTTCAACTGTTTGGTCACCCCTAACCCCCCCCCCCCCATTTCTCTCTCTTCGTTCATCTCTTCCCCTTTCTCTCTTCTTCTCTATTCTTCTCCATTCTTCTTCTTCCTCTAGAAAAAATCCCCCCCACTTCCCTTTTATCTGATTATGATTTTTTAAACCATGTCTCCAAAAGTTAAAGAACTTTTTTCAATTGGGAGACTGAGAGCTATTTGTAACCTTCTTTTGACTGTATAAGCATTATCACTTTGATCTAGCTCCATTCCTAAGACACATCCGGATTCAGTTTGAACAAAGGCTCGTCTTCTTCCTGTGAAATGTTTAATCCCTTCCATTTTAGTGTTTCCATGGTATTCATCTGCAGCTATTCCCCAATACAACTGTACTCCTCCATCTGAACCCTGTAATTATAGTTTTTTTTTCATTTAGGCATTTTCACGAACAATTGGTAGGTGAGACAAAGTAAAAAGAAAACACAGAGTCTTGTGAACCATGAATATGGAAGTTTACCAGTGCAGTGAAAACAGTTCCGGATTTACTATCATAGAAAACAAATGCGAAAATTCCTTCAAGATCTTTGATGACCTGATCAGCGGGGTAAGGCCCACGGTCTCGTAGCGTCCGATAAGCTTCAATCACAAACATGGCTTCGTTGGTGTTCTTTTACAGTCCGTATTGTTTGATTTGGGAGCAGAGATTGTTCAAACTCCCCATGAACAAACAATATATGTCATCAAAGGCAGTGAACAACCTTTGATGAATGGAGTAAGGACTATCCGGTTTAACATAAGCAAGCGCAGCAGCGTCGCCACTAATTCCACGCCGCCATGACTTGTGTTCTTCATCACATCGAGAGAGAGAGAGAGAGAGAGAGAGAGAGAGAGAGAGAGAGAGAGAGAGAGAGAGAGAGAGAGAGAGAGGGAGGGGGGGGGGGCTTTAGTTAAATAATTATATAATTTTTTTTTAAATAGAGAAATCTCATAAATGGTCCCTGTGTATTGAAATAACGAAAATACCCCTCACTTAACGGTAGAAAGCTGACGGAGTTAGGCGGAATGACCATTTGTTAAAAGTTTTGAAACCACAGGGACCATCTGTGAGGTTTTTTGAACTTAGGGATTAAACTTGATATTTTCGGAAACCACAGGGACCATTTTTGAAGTTTTGTCTTTAATATATAAAAGAATTACACAATAATTAAGAAGAAATAATTTAACAAATTAATTTGTGGGAGTATTTAGAGTAAATGTAACTTATGTAAAAATTATTAAGGTTGAGGGGCTAGAATGTAATTTTAAAAAAATATGAAACTTTAAAATAAAATAAGAATGGGGATATTATGGATCAATATAAGGAAGAAAAGGGACTGCTATTGTAATTTGGGAATTGCAATTACTTAGATAGGTTTCAAGTTTGAAACCTCCGTCGATTCCTCGCTCTTTTTCCTTCGGTTACGTCCTATGCATTGTAACCTAATTAAAGATGTCGTTGATCTTCATTTCTTTGGGGCTGCTACTTCGCGAGGGGAGAGAGATCGTAAAGCGAGAGAGGAAGTCGGGGAGAATTGAGGTGAGGCCGACAGGTTTTTCTTTAGTGACGCATCGAAGCTTTGAGAACCGAACCCAAATCTTGTAAGCCTTGAACTAGCATCCAGCAACAAGAACGGGATTTGAAATTCCTAGTAAGTATCCAAAACGAAAAAGCTTGCTGTGTTTTATTATAATCTGTCCCCTAGGCATCGTTGCGATGTTGTGTTTTCTTTTTCTTGGACATCATGATCTATCATTGATCCAACAACAAAGCAGGGGGATAGAATAAACCCATTTATCTCACCCAAACCGCATCAATAAACTCATGTGCATGGTCGATTTCATTTTTTTATGTACCTTTGATCGAGTATATGATCAAATGGGATGCTTGACATATGACTCTTGCTTAACCTTGAACTGTGATAACCTAGTGTGTTCTAAACCACAATTTTACCATAAAAAACAAATACAATAAATATAGACGACATGTAGTCTTTTTAACTAGTTGTGATGGTGAGCATAATAAATGAAATATTCAATAAAATAATAAGACATGAAGTTTTCCATTTTATTAATTTGGGAGAAACCGTTAACGATTTAAGAAGATATTGCACCATGCAACTTGACTTTTGGAAAACTTATTATTAAACATGAGGCTTATTACACTAGATCTCATAATTATCACCATTTTTAATCCTTTAGTTTCGGATTATATTAATAATATAATTACATGTTTAAAATTTCACCACATGTGTTGATCTTAAAGTAAATGGTGATTTTTGGTAAATGTCGGGATTCTGCACAGCAACGTTAACCTGTCTCGCGGGGCATATAAACGTCATTCAGTCCCGAATTAGGAAATGACCTCAAGAGGAAAGTTGTTGGAAATCGAGTCTAGTTTTCAGAAAATCCAGAATCAGATCAATCGGAGTTACGAATTCTATTTTATGATAAAAACACTGAACAATGATCATGGCTGGAATTATAAAAAAAAATACAATATAAAATTAAAATATGTTAAGCTAAACTTATAGACTTTGAATGTACTTAGTAACTTGATGATATATGCCATTAGGTGAGGTCTTGACGCCTTCAAGAGAGCTCAAAACTTGGAGTTACACAAATGATTCGTCAAGGCCGAGGTGAGTTAGTAATTTTTACTCACTAAATGTGCATAATTCCCGAGTACATTTCACACATGGATCATTGATTCACTTTATGTATAAATTAGTCAATGTTTTGTGTATGAGTATGATATGTACAATTAACATGCTTGCTTGCTAGTTTCCATGCTTAAGGTCTAAATTGATAATCGACTCCATTATGGTGATTATGTTGTTTATGGTATGCTAGCATAAATTTGATTAATATGATGATAGTTTGTTATGCTTTGGTGAATTGTTGATGTATTTGGTGTTATGATATTGGTTGATTGTATGAAATTTCATGCTTTATATGGCGTGTTGTTGAATCTTGCAGGGAGTTGCGTAATTGGTAGGGTAGTTTATTAAACTTGCCTTAAACCCTATCCGGAATAAATTTGGTGACATATTAGGTTGAAAGAGAACCCATACAAAAGAGCTTAAGCCGTTTTGGTGTTAGTCACCTCGTCTATCTAGAAGATCTCGCGATACATGGTACACGTACACTATCACTACAGTGTTCGTGGACTGGAGTTGTGTGGTCCTAGCAAGGAGGACTAGTACAAACTTCACGTTGGAATTGGGAGGTGTTATGGATGTACGACACTGTTGGTACCAATCCTAAACGATACCGCGGAATACTTGTATTTCGCATAGTCGGAGTAGCGAAAGGGTTGTCTGAGGTTGGTGTTTCATGTGGAAGTCATGAGCCACTTAGAGCATTCAACAATGCGGGCACACAAGTAGTGAACTGGGTGGTTCCTTTAGGGTAGGATGTACATAGAGTCTCGTGACTATCATAGGACGCTTTTGGTGATATGTGATGCTTTTGGTGAGATTCCTTTGGTGTTATGCTTTTGGTGACATTCCTTTAGTGTTATTCTTTTGGTGACATTTCTTTAGTGTTCTTCTTTTGGTGACATACCTTTGGTGATATGTTTTTATTGACATACTTTTAGTGATATGCATTTGGTGACATACTTTTGGTATTATGCATTTGGTGATGTGCTTATGGTGATATGCGTTTGAAGATATTTATTTCTTTTTGGTGATATATGTTGCTTTTGGTGATAAGTGTTGTTTCGGTGAAATGTTATGCTTTTGGTGTTACGTGATAAATTTCCTACTATATGTGAGTTTGTGTTGCTTAGTGTTATGATCTCATAAACTGAATTGTTGGCTTGTTTGGGAAATTGTACGTTTTCCTACGACTATATGCAACTTTTATTAACTCGCTCAGCAGGGGTTGACACTTGTTTCTTTTACTTTGTGCCATGTGATTGGTACAGGTAGCTTAGGAGCTTGGATTGGTGAGAGGGGTTGCTAATGGGTAATAGATTTCAATATCGATACCAATCTTGGACACGTTTTTTATTATTTACTTTAAAGTACTTTTGCTTCTGCTACATTTTAATTGGTTTGGAATAATGTTTGAATTTTTAAGTAACGTTGTGGTTTGAAAATGTTTTAAACTAATATAATAAAGTATTCCATTGCGATTTTCCGTTAAAAGGTTTTTAAAATGATAAAAGAAAATTTTGAGGTGAAAATCATGACATTATATTACACCCTTCCAGGGCAACTCCTTCAGCAAAACCATCTCACCGACCTGAAACTCCAACTCATATCGACGCTTGTCGGCATAACTCTCCTGTCGACTCTAAGCTGTCTGCAACCTCTGAGTAATCTGTTGAATAAACACTAACGTCTGAAGACTTTCTCAGTCCTTCCCTGCCGACTCTAAGTTGTGCAGCTGCGAGGGCTAGGATACTTCTTCATCAGGGTTGTTCAGGATTGTTGGTTTATGTCTTGGATATGAGGGTTGAGACCCCGATAGATTTGGGAAGTGTACCGTTTGTACAGGATTATCGGGTTGTATTTCCCGAGGAGTTGCCTGAGGTGCCTTCAGAGAGGCAAGTAGAGTTTCACATTGATTTGGTGTCGGCTGCCGCTCCGATAGCTAAGGCACCGTACCGGCTAGCTCCGCCCGAGATATAGGAGCTATCTATGCAGCTTCAGGTGCTGCTAAACTGAGGGTTTATTCGTCCGAGTAGTTCCCCGTGGGGAACTACCGATCCTATTCGTGAAAAAGGATGGGTCACACACGATTTATATCGACTATAGGGAGCTAAACATGCTAATGGTGAAAACCGTTATCCGCTCCGAGGATTAGTGATTTGTTCGATCAACTACAGGGTGTGTCTTGGTTTTCCAAAATTGATCTTCGATCGAGGTATCATTAGATGAGGATTAGGGCTAAGGATATACCGAAGACAGTTTTCAGGACTTGGTACGGACACTATGAGTTTGTGGTGATGTCATTCCGGATCACCAATTCCCGAACAATGTTCACTGATCTCATGAACATGGTATGTACACCGATGTTGAATCGGCCGGTGATCGTTTTCATTGATGATATTCTGGTCTATTCTAAGGCCAAGGAGCAACATGCGCAACATCTGAGGGAGGTATTGGAGACACTGAGAACGGAAAAGCTTTATGCCAAGTTCTCAAAGTGTGATTTCTATTTAGGAGAGGTGCGGTTTTTGGGGCACATCATCAACCAAGAGGGTATTTCGGTTTGATTCGGCCAAGGTTGAGGAAATGATGCGGTGGGAAGTACCGAAGATTGCATCTGAGATCCACAGCTTCTTGGGTCTAACGAGGTATCATCAGAGATTCATTAGGGATTTCTCCAAAATCGTTGTGTCATTGACCCATTTGACAAAGAAGAATGTGACTTTCCGGTGGGGCCCAGACCAACAGTCAGCATTCGAGACCTTGAGGCAGAGGTTAAGTGAGTCCTCGATTCTAGTACTAACCGAAGGGTTGGATGATTTGGTGGTGTATTGTGACGCATCAATCTCGAGGTTAGGGGTGGTTTTGATGCAGAGGGGGCATGTGATCGCGTATGCCTCGAGGCAGTTGAAGCCACATGAGGCAGATTACCCCACCCATAACATGCAATTAGGGGCAGTGGTGTTTTCCCTCAAAATTTGGAGGCATTACTTATACGGGGTGCAATGAACCATCTATACTGACCACAAAAGTTATAAGTATTTCATGGATTAGCATAACCTCAATATACGACAAAAGAGGTAGTTGGATGTACTGAAAGACTATGACTGCAAGATCTTATGCCATCCAGGAAAGGGCAACATGGTGGCCGATGCTTTGAGCCGCAAGACGACGGGTTCTCTAATCAGGAACGTTTATTTGAGGATAATGGTGGTCTCTCCACTATTAGATATGATCAATAAGGCTTAATTGGAGGGTTTGAAGAAAGAAAACTGGAAGATATAGCGGATTTGGGGTTAGTTTCCCTTATTTGTATGGGACAGTCGGGGACTCTTGACACAGTGTGGTCGGGTGTTGGTACTAGTGACTGGGGGAGTGAGATAGAAGATATTAGAGGAGGCACATAAGACCAAGTTCTATATACATCAGGGAGCTACAAAAATCTATAGAGATTTTCGGCTGAGCTACTGGTGGCCCTGCATTAAGCGAGAGATCGCCTGGTTTGTTGAGCGATGCTAGACCTGTAGTAAGGTTAAAGTAGGAGATCAACAGCCTTATGGAAAGGTTCAGTCGCTACCCATTCCTACGTGAAAGTGGGAAGAGATCAACATTGACTTCATCACAAATTTACAGAGGACAACAAGGGGTGTGGATGCCATTTGGGTTAGTGTGGACAAATTGACGAAGAGTGCCCATTTTATTCAAATCTCTGCTGAGAAATTACCAAATATTTATATGAAAGAGGTGGTGGTTAGGCACGTGGTGCCGGTGTCAGTGGTCTCTGAACGGGACATCCAGTTTACATCCAGATTTTAGAGGAAGTTCCATGAGGAACTAGGCACACAGTTACACCTCAACACTACATATCACCCCCAGATAGATGGCCAGAGTGAGCATACAATCCAGATGCTCGAGGATATGTTGCGCGCATGCGTTCTAGATTTCAAAGGGAGTTGGGATACATACCTCCCACTAGCAGAGTTTTCATATAAAAACAGTTAACATGCTAGTATAGACCAACCCCAGTTTTAGATGTTGTAAGGTCGGAGGTGTAGGACCCCGGTTTGTTGTGGAGAATTTGGGCACCAAGTCATGGGAAGCACCAAGGTAGTGCTTAAGACTACCAAGTGGATCCAGCACATGCGCAACAGGCTGCAGGTCATGTAAAGCCGTCAGAAGAGCTATACTGACCGGTATCACTCAGATCTCGAGTTCCAGGTGGGAGACTTCGTATTGCTGAAAGTGTCACCATTGAAGGGTGTTATTCGGTTCTAGAAGATGGGTAAATTAGGGCCCCGGTATATTGGTCCACCAAGGATTACCGTCTAGGTGGGAAAGATGGCTTACCGTTTGGATCTGCCAAAGGAGCTTAGCCAGAATCACAACACCTTCTATATGTATTAGCTATGGAAGTGTGTTATTGACGAGGGTGTGGTTCTATTTTTGGATGACATTCAGGTGGATGAGATTTTGAACTACATTGGCAGGCCCGTTGCTTTCTTGGATAGGAAAGCTAAGGTCATTCGTAATAAATACGTGAAGCTAGTGAAGGTGTAATGGTAGCACCGAAGGGACTCGAAATGAATATGGTAGCTGGAGAATGAGATGCGGGAGCACTAACCAGATCTGTTCGCATCAACAGACTTTGTGGATGAAGTATAGTTCAAGTGGGGGATTTTTGTAACACTTGGTCGAGGTAATATATATTTATTTTCATGTTTTAGGTATTTGGATAGGAACTCGACGAGTTGGGGAGCTCCAACTCATCATGTAGAGATTTTTTCTAGATGTGGGTTAAGGACCCTACTCGACGAATTAGGAGCCCCTCGGTAGTAAACTGAAACGCGCAGCTCTTCACCGCTGGAGATTCCGCCATAGCAGGGCGGCCATCAGTGATCCTCATTATGGCGGGTGCAGGTGCCGCCATTGCTCCTCCTCCTCCCTGCAAGCTCGGATAATTGGCCCGTTTGTGCCCAGTCTGGTTGCAGTGAAAACAAATCAAGCCCTTCTTGGGGCAATCACTGCTCACGTGGCCTGGCTGACCACATGTATAACATATCGGGCCCGTTCCCCGGCAAGCTCCACCATGAGATCTCCCACAATTGGCACACCAGAAACGGCCCTGTTGCCCCCCTACTAAAAGAATTAGAGGACTTAGGCTTTTTAGCCTAACCTACAACTGTTTGTGCCTGCTCTGGTTTCCGCTTGGTGCAGAACTCCAACTTCATCTCCCACTCACAGGCCTTCGCCACCATCTCATTCAGGGTTATGCACCCTGTGAAGCTCACAAACTCTAGGATATCATCCCTCAGCATGGAATGATACCTCATCCTCCTCATGTCCTCATCTGTAGCATACTGTGGGATCAACAATGCTCGTTCCCAAAACTTGGTGGTGGTCTCTGCCATAGTCTCGGTGGTCTGCTGGAGCTCATGAAACTCTCTCACTAGTCGTTGCAGCTTAACAGATGGCGCAAACTCCAAATCAAATTGTTTGAAAAACTCCACCCATGTCATCTCTGCTACTCCAGTTTCCCCCACCTGATTGTTCACCTTTCTCCACCAGTCACGGTCTCGGTCTCTCAACATACATGAAGCGAATCCCACCTTGCAAGAACTAGTGTGTTGGGTGTTCTCCATGTCTACCACCCAACGTCGGCTAACTATGGGGTCCCTAACCCCAAAGATCTTCGAGGCCCCACACGCCTTGAATTCTTGGAATGAGGGATTTTGGGCCCCAACCTGGTCCACAACAATCTTGGCTTTGAATGTCCTAATCCTCTCCTCCATAATCTTTTTCATTCCTTCCTTGACCGTCCCAAAAATCATGGGGGTAGCGTCAAGGATGCCCCTCATAACTTCGGCTGCAATAAGCTCGCACAACCTCTCATCAATGGGCTCTGTAGTGTCACCTAACCTAGACTTGGATCCAGATCCCCCTGCTCCACATCGTGTCACCACCATACTGCTCTGCAATACCATAAACATAATGATCAAGATGTCCAAAGAGGGGATTCTCCCGCACACCATTTCTCCTTAGAGCTCCCAGATCTAACATTGGTTTGGGTATATGTCATGTGCTTTCAGTAGTACGGGCCCAATACAACCTTCCACACCTATTTGTACCTTCCCCAAGGTTATACCTGATAACTCTAATTCATCCCAATCTCACAGGCTACCACATAGCTCAAATCCTATGCTATCCTAAGATTTCCTCCATCCATATCAAACCATAACCCAATCATAAGAGGTTGCCTTATGCATGAAAATTATACATAGAACAAGATCAAATAGAATTTTGTATACCAGACTCTACCCTAAGACCACAACCAGACAAGGAACATGAAATAAGGCCAAATCAATCATTCTGAGGATATAAGACCCTTAACGTATACAATTTTGAAAGCATACACGTAGCAAGATTCATAATATTATCATAACTCATATAGCAGTATAACATACCTATCATATTGGGTAACTACTTACTTGGCTCGGCCGATCACATGCATTACACTCTCGTCTTTTCCATTTTAAGAAGTTTTTAACTTTTATTTTTGAAAACAATTTTACCATTTCCTTAGTTTGAGTCCTGAGACACCCGAGAGTTTGCCTGAAATCCCTCAAACCAAGGGTCTGATACCAACTTGTAACTACCCAAATTTCAAAAAAAAAATTCATTTTTAACTCACCAAAAAGATTCAAATTATCCATAAAATCTCAAGAACAATTGTTTTCAAATCCATAATATCAACAATTTTATTTCAAATATCAGAGTGTCCTACAAAAAACGTCTGAGAGAGTGCATGTCACACCATTAAGCCTTGCTCTTGCCCTTAGGCTCAGAAGTACCTGAAACAATCAACAAACTGTAGTCCAATGCTTAGTGAGTTCCCTAGAGCACACCCCACACAATCTACATAATCACATAATCCATATTAGCTATAAAAGCTACATAACCACATAAGCCATGCATACAAACATATAGGAAAGCTTTGGAAACCCTCCAGGGTCTTACTCCGGGTGCCATGTGAACCCCCACATGGTCTTAGCCTAATGCCTCAAGAACCCCCCGAGGTCTAGATTAAGGATGTCATGGAAACCATCGAGTGTCTTATACCCTAATGCCTAGGGAACCCCCAAGGTCTTTACCTAGGATGCCATGTAAGCCATCTAAGGTCTTACACCTAAATGCCTTGGGAACCCACCGAGGTCCTTACCTAGGATGTCGTGGAAACCCTCTAAGGTCTTACACCTAAATTCCTCGGAACCCCCCCCCCCCCCCCCGAGGTCTTTACCTAGGATGTCGTGGAAACCCTCCAAGGTCTTACACCTACATGCCATGGGAACCCCTCGAGGTCTTTCATGCAAGTATCATAGATACAACTAGCATATTGCATATCACGTAATCAACTAGCACAAAGATAGCAAGTAATGGGCCGACCTTGGTGCCTTCGACACATTGGTATGGTGAGAAGACCCACCTCTCAAAAATGTTGAACTGATAAGATAAGATCGCATAAGTCCCCACACATAGCTACAACTCAGTTTCATGCAATCATCATGTGACTAGTTTATCAAACTCCGGAATAACAAAAATATCCTCTAGGTCACACTTGGTCAACCCTGGTCAAAGTCCAAGTCAACAATCAAGTTCAAGAGTCTATGTTGACCCGAACTCATCGAGTGCATCTAGGAACTTGTCGAGTTCCTTCAGAGTCAAGAAATATGAAATCACAAGTCAACTCGCCGAGTAACTCGTCGAGTTCACTAGTGTCCAAGGGCTGAAAACTCTATATCGAAATATCTAGACCAAAACCCCTAACCAGCTCACCGAGATCACTATGGATCTTGAAAATGGGTGAAACTTTTCTGACTCGTCGATTTGGCTAAGCAACTCGTTGAGTCCCTTCCGTCATTTTCATGTCCAATCCTTTCCAGTGGATTCCAAGGACTCGACGAGTTGCTTAGCCAAATCGACGAGTCAGACAAGGTTCACCCATTTTTCGGGATTTAATGATGATGACTGAAGGGTTTCTATAGGATGTAATGACAATGAGAGAGGCTACAATGAGCCATAAATTCTTTAAATATGGTACAAATCCCTGAAAATTAGGGTTTCACTTTTACAGTGTCTACTCGTCGAGTTGGGCCATCCAACTCGTCGGGTAGATCCTAAGTCCCGCGTCCGAAAAGGATTTCTAATCGATGAGTTGGAGCTCCCCAACTCGTCGAGTTTCAATCTAAAACCCTAAATTACTTAGAAAATTAAATGATACCTGGAACAAGCATTACACGATTTTGTATCAGTATCTGGATGTATTCCTAGAGGATTTACCTGGGGTACCACCGAAGAGGTAGGTGGAGTTCAGGATCGATTTGATCCCAGGTGCGACTCCGATAGCTAAAGCACCGTATCGGTTGTCTCCTCCTCGAGATGCAGGAGTTGTCTACACAACTGAAGGAGCTATTAGACAAGGGACTCATTAGACCGAGCAGTTCGCCTTGTTGAGTCCTAATATTGTTTTTGAAGAAAAGGACGGATCCCATCGGATATGTATTGACTACCGGGAGTTGAATAAGGTAAAGGTGAAGAACTGTTACTGAATCCCGATGATCGATGATTACTTCGACCAACTTCAAGGTGCATCTTGGTTTTCGAAGATTGATTTATGATCGGGCTATCATCAAATGAGGTTCAGGGATGAGGATATGTAGAAGACAGCTTTCCAGACTCGTCATATCCTTTATGAGTTTGTGTTGATTCCATTTGGGCACACCAATGCTCCTACCACATTCATGTATCTCATGAACCGCATATGTAGACTGATGTTGGATAAGTCTGTGATAGTCTTTATTGATGATATCCTGGTTTATTCCAAGATGCAAGAGTTGTTGGATTAGGTGTCTAAGACCATAACTATAATTAGTATGTACTTCAATTGATAGTAGCAATGTCCTTTTGGGTTGCCTTCAAACCTAACAATGGAATAGGATAATTGTTGGAGAGAGAAGAATGATTTATTAATTTATTACTTGGATAATAAATTAATTTGAAATCAAGATAAATGATTTATTAATGTATTATGGATATAATATATTGATTAGAAATCATATTGTTTAATTAATATTTAATCATAAATTAATTTGGAATTAATTTTAGGATTAAAGGAATTAATTAAAACTGCAGGGACTAAAGGTGACAATGCTCAAAAGTTGAGCATTGAAGCATTCTAGAACCTCCCTTAGAGGTGGGGAACAAAATCTAGAGTGGGTTTCCTTGGGCTCTAAAGGTGCCTTAGAAGCCTTAGGGAGGAAGTTAAGGGATTAGGGTTATCTAAGATACACCTGCCTTATCCTAAACCTTCCTTATCACCTATATAAACCCCTATAGGGTTGGGTTTCATAAAAAGGCACTCCAAGAGAGGCTTAAAGCCAAATTTTCGACTTCCCTTCTCTCTCCGTAGTAATCCTTGGTTGCTAGGTTTGTTTGTGAGCCATTAGAGGCGCAACACTTGTGGCGCTTGCTACTAAAGTTAAAGATCTTCAAGGAATTGATTGTTATTACAATATAACAATCAAGGTATGTATCCTAACCCTAATTATATGTTAGTTTCGAAAATTACATGTTCCTCCTAGGGTTTTCTAGTTTTGTGTTCAATGCTTGTATGTCTAATAGTGAAAAACATAGATCCTCAAATTAGGGTTGCATGCACACATAGGAATGTTTGTTATGTATAAATCCCATCAGTGGTATCAGAGCCTTAGGTTTTTTGTTTTCAAATTTGATACAAATGTATGAATATGACAATTAGGGTTTATGGCTAATAAACCCTGGAGGCTTAATTTTCGAAATTAGGGTTTCTAAACCCTAGATTTTGAAATTTTGGTAGGGTTTCCTAAACCCTTTTCCTTTGGCCCCAAGATTTCGATTTTAGGGTTGTCTAACCCTAGAATTTCGAAATTTGCATTGTCCCCAAGATATGATTCCCAAATTTTAGAGATTTGGATAATGTCATATCTTGTAATTATCCTTGATTCCTTAAACAAATAATTAAAGATCTTATGAATTATTCCATTCCATAAATTTTCAAATCTTAGGAGATATTGGATTAGATTAAATTAATTGTTTAATTTAATAAATAATCCTACAAGATTTAATAATTTTAAATTAATTGTTTAATTTTGGATAATTATTAAATCAATATTTTAATATTTAAGAGTTTAAAATTAAAAGGTTTTAATTTTCGAAAAAGTTAAATATGATTAAAACCCTAGCATTTTAAAAGTATAAAATACACCCTTATACTATATGTAACATTAAAAGTCTAACATTATATATATATATATATATATATATATATATATATATATATATATATATATATATATATATATATGAGTATAGAGTCAGTCTTACCGTTAGTAGGCCTCATTTACAAAGCTGGTCTATAAGTGGGTGTTTAAGGAAATTGCCTATAAAATGGCGCTTGAATGGGTATTCACTCTTACCCACCGCACTCTTGACTAGTGGAGGGTCGTTAGCCAAACGGGTAGGATTAGATTATTAACCTTCCATTATAAGTATAACGAAGTACAAAGTAACTAAATGCTTTTACAAATTCCCAAATCATAGTTACTTTAGGAAAAATGAGCAATTGTATGCTAATCCATGGAATTACATTTCGTACCCTTGTCAAACATTAGTGGAGCGTGCGTGGTTAACTGGCACACTAATTTGGGATTGACATTGGTGGAAAAGGGTGGCTCAATGTTTATCATAGATCAATGGAGCGTGTGTGGCTAACCGACACATTGATTAGGTGATAGTAGCGTTGAGTGCACTATGTAGATTCGTATGGTTATTCACACCTTATTTGTGATCCTCGGCATCCCAATCACAAATAGAAGGGCATAATCGAGATTAAACATGCCATTGAAAAGTTCAATGAATCTCAAAAGGATCTAGGAGTTTCAATTCATTTAAAACTTAAATTTCCTTTTAGCTTTTCATGGTGGAAATTGGTAAATCGTCATTTACCTACCTTCAAATATTTTGCAACTAGATTACGGCATCCCTATTCTAGGTTGTAGAGTATTGTCTTGGATCCTATCCTCGATGTTTCATTTGGGTGTTACATCAAGGATTCTAATAATCTTAACTTGAATTTTCTCCCGTTTTGTAGATCATGGTCTTCCCAAATTCCATGAAACAAGCTTTCCAAATGAAGATGATGTTCCACGATATGATCGAGGAACAAGAAATCATGCTTCACGTCCTCCACCTCCTCCAATTATTCTCCCTAACCCACAAGTTCGAAGGCTTGAAAAGTTCAAGATCACTCAAGCCCTTTTGGTAAGTAAACACGAAGATGGGAAACCTGTGTATGCACACGTCTTAGAGATGAAGTCACACATTGATAGGTTAAGGATGTTAGGTGTCAAGATTTCAGGCGAGTCGGCTGTTAACTGGGTTCTTTAGTCGCTTCCTGAGTCATATAGTGAGTTTGTTAGAGAGTACTATATGATGGATCATGATGTGACCCTCATTGATCTCACCTATTATCTTATAGCTGCTGAATCAGCAATGATTTAGCGTACTGGTCAAGAAAATTTATCTGGTGAATGAAACTCCCAAACTTCAATGGACATTGAAAATGGTGACATTGGAAATCCAAAAAAGGTAAACTCTTAGATAGTTCCTTGTTCCATTCCAAAAGAGTCCATTTGCTTTTATTTCCAAAAGAAGGGGCATTGGAGACGAAGCTGCCCTATTTACCTGAGAGATCTAAGAGATGGGAGAGTCAAGACGTATGACTCTACTTCAGGTAAAATCCATTAACTAACTCTTTTAAGTTCCTATTCTAGATTCTTAATACATGATGTGATAAGATTAGATTTTGATGTTTTGTAGGATCAAAGAAAAGAGAGGAAGCTTAAGGGAAGAAGTGAGCTGAATCTAATCGTGAAGAAATGGATTTCGATCGCATTGCTTGAAGATTAGATTGTTGAGCTACTACTTGGATTTAGAATAGATTGTTAAGAAATATGAAATAACATAGTTTTTCAATTGAATTGCATTGTAAGGACGAATTTTTCCACAATAAAATAAATTTTGGTTTTATCTTATTTATTTATCCTTACAATGGTGTGTATGAAAACTTGATGTTTGTGTACTTCTATTATTAGCAAAATGGATTTGAGTCTTAATTAGGATATTTGTGGAAGTGTCAAGAGTTTACCAAATAGGGAGAGTTTCTCATTGCCCAAGTTTCAAGTGGATAGAAACTTGGAATCATGCCACGAGTATTGTATAATGAATGAAAAACTTTCACATTTGGAAAATTTAGACTAATTCTTTGACAAAGTGTCAATTGGAGGACTAGGAGATCGAGTGCACTAGGTCGTATGTTTATCAAGTCTACCACAAGAGTGACAAAGATATTCATCATGATTTACTAAAGTTTAGTAAATATGGTTATACTTATAAGATTGAGTATAATTTTGGGTTGATTGAAAGAGTTTCAATCAATAGCAGAAAGAATAAGAAGAATCAAGTAGGCAGAATAATAAAAGTTGTTCTATTCTAAGAAGAAGGGAGATTACCTTTTATTGTGTTTTATGATAAGTCTTAATGATTAAGAACCATGTCTCAATTGATCCTCTAAGCGAGTCTTAGTACAATTGCATGTCTAAGAAGAGGAATCGAGAATTGTAGAAATGGTTAAATCAAGAAGTCAATCATATCAAGTCTTAGAGTCAGGATTGTGACTTGAGTGAAAAGTCTTAAGTAGGTTTATAACACTCATCAAATGTGGAATTTGGAAAATTTTTCTTATTCTTGCACATTTGAAATTGGTAAGTTGTGATGTCTTGGATAACACAAAGACCAACTAGGACCAATTTTGTGAAGTGTTTTGTCTTGATAAAAGCTACATTGACTCTTGAATATTTTTTTATCAAGAAAAGTTTCTTGACAAGAGAACCTTATATGTCAAGGAGTCAGTGGGAGTCTTAAATGTCTTGAAAAGTTTCAAGAACAAATTCAAGAATAAACCTAGTTGATCATCACTAGCACACGACTTGAGGTTTATAACCTATCATGACTGACATACTCTAGTTTATGTGCCATTCCATTTGAATTAACTATGTATTGAGTTCTGTGAGTTCTCATTTGAACTCATAAAGCCAAGCACCTTGATCAATGAAAAGTACATTGATAGGTAAGGGTAAGCTGCTTAACAACCTGGAAGCAATGGTGGGCACGCGTGCTGCCATGAGGCAGGACGTTGAGATTGAACAAATTCTGTCCATAAGAGATGGATTTGTCACAAACATTGTCTTATGATTGTTGTTATGACAAATTTACATGGATAGGAACGCATACACCATAAAATCTAAGTGTCATAAGGTTTCCCTTCTTCATGAAAATGATTGTGAGGAAATGCTTTCACTAAGAGAGATTTTAAGGAGATAGCAGTTGTGCAAATTGTATTCTCAAATTCGATTATGATTACGACATCCCTCTTCATAGTTCGAATTGTGAGATTTGGCAATTAGTCTGAACATTTGGGACTTAGTAACATAAGTTCTGAATTTGTTTAGACACACAGGTAAGCTTTCTAAGAAAATGTGTATGAGTTTAAGAAGCTTAGATAAAGGATTATCAAAGCATCTGGTATTAGAAATATGAACTTAAGGAATTCAATAAGCATTGTTTTCTGGAAGTTCAACTTTTTTTTTAATACATGTCAAAGCTAGTGGGAGCATAAGTGTTATGCTTCAAATAATCATCATAATAGTGGGAGAATAAGTGTTATGCTTGTATGATTATTTTGGTAAGTATTGCAAGTTAGCAATATTAATTATAGAAAACAAAGATTCACTTTGCAAAGTTGTAGGGGTTGAACAGTTGTTTTGCTATAATTAAAGGAGAGAATATTGTACTTCGTTTCAAAATCTAAAGCTTAGATTGAGACATTTTAATAAATTTAGTCAAAGGATACATAGTGTGTTCTCAAATTTCGATTATGATTACGACATCCCTCTTCATAGTTCGAATAGTGAGAACATGACACATAAAATATTATGGCAGAATATTGATAAAGTATTATATCTTTATGTAAGACATTATGCATCGTGTCCCATACGCTTGGGGTATAGGATCGATTGCAAATGCTATAATATTTGATCGTTCTAAAATTTTCCAAATGCCAAGGGCATTAAGAGGGAAATGGGACTAGAACTGGTTTTGACTAAAATAATTAAACAACTATCAAAGGACAATCCAAAGTTCGCTGAGGATTGGTTGCTTGTGAGTAGTTCGAAGTATAGTATTGGATGGACCATATCAACATTATTATGAATAGATAAGATTCTATTTAGAATGAGTTTTCATATGGAAAATATGGAAATGTCTCCATAATTGGGAGTTGGAAATTAAAAATTTATGTCTAGATTAGAAAATTTTATGCAAAAAGGATGTTCAAAGGAATGTACTTTGAGTGAGAGACATCACATCTATAGAATTGTTTTGTAACAATTTCTGATAGAGTACCTTGTGATTTCATTGACCGAGTCTTTGTGATTTTTGTGTCATGACTTCACGAAAAGATCATTGCATAAAATATTAGAATCTGACATATTCTAAAAATGGCAAGAATTTGGTATTCTTACACTAATAATGAGGATTGGGGATTGTGAAATGAGTTTCATTGGAAAAGTTTTTCTATTGATCTATTTCATAAAGTATGGACCATAGGAAACCAAAGTGTGCATGCTTGGAGCACGGGATAATTGTGGTTATAATTCAAGTATAAAGTTGATTATCTGAAACATTAAACAATGAATAATGAGTAATCAATATGGTGATTAAATAAATATGTTTTATTTATACTCACAAGTTTGGGGTCATATAGGATTAAGTATTATCATTGTGTTTCTCTTTGCATGTTTTGACTTCCAGAATAACTGGGTTATTCGAACCTCCACAGACGGTCATACGTTGGAAGTAGGTATGAAGGAAGACTGTCATGAAGAGTCTGTAGATTGTCTGAAGCGTTTAGACATAGCACAAGTTTGCTTCAGAGTTCATAAGTGCTTTAATAAGATTAGAGTATTGGATTAAACCCACGCTTAGAAAAATCACTTCATGGATTTTGTCACGAGTGATTATGAGTCGATAATATTGTATATTCTTATAATCGAGATGTGTGAATTGTTATTTTCTGGTCAGTTGCACATTGATAATAAGTAAACACACCAGTAATATGGTGTTATAAACTTATTGTTGTGTGTGATTCGATCAGTAGGTGCAAGCGAGTATTTGAGTCAAATTTTATCCATTCCTTTTACCCAAAGTGGGATAAAAGCGTTATCTGTGGCCCCTCGATGATTTAGTGATGACATCCTAAAGTGCTTGGCCAAGCCAGGACTGATTTGATTTGTTCAATCATTCATGGCCGTTATAAATCGGAAATCGGGAAATAGAACATAGACTGAGAGAATGATCAAAATCCATGTCTCATGTCTATACGATATCTACAATGGAGGAATATATGATCCCTTATCTAAAGGTGTCTACGCCCATAACTATAATTGACATGTACTTGAATTGATAGTAGCAATGTCCTTTTGGATTGCCTTCAAACCTAGCAATGGAATAGGATAATTGAAGCATTCTATAACCTCCCTTAGAGGTGGGGAACGAAATCTAGAGTGTCCTAGTAATATGTCATCAAGAAAAAGGTAGATTATGTGGAAGAATTGAAAGCTAAGACCATCATCACTGATCAGTTTGGATCACTATCTCTAAAATCGAGATCGATGTGCAGGAGAGAGATCTCTGGTGATGAAGGAGCGAAGACCAGAGGAAGAAGATTGAAAACATATAGAATAGTCTGGTGTGATCGATCAGAGTGGAAGGAATCTCATGATAGCCAGGTATTTGATAAAACAATCTTCGACTTTTCTCTCTTGTTGACGTTAAAGTTAGATGTGCAACAGATTAAAGCCATCAAGGAAAGATCAAAACCATCGGAGAAAGATCAGGTACATCATTGGATATCACAAATCTTCCACCGTCAAGGAGGCGAGATGAAGCGTAGAATGAAAGAAAAATTAGATAGATTGCATTTGATTTGAATCTACGAGATTTAATTTGGGGGAAGTATATTAATTAATTTATCCCTAAAATGCCCTTATCTAATTTCATAAGATACCCATCGTGTCTTATTTTTCCAATTATTTATAAAAATACTATGAAACATATTAACCTTTTATTATTTTGATCTAACGGCTATTATTTAGTTTTTGGTTTTTCGGGAAACTATAAGTTCTCAAATGATCTATTTTATATATATATAGGCTTAGGTTATTTTGTTTTTACTAACTATTATGTGATGGAATGCATCGATTTGGACCACCGGATGGAATAGAATCAAAATTCATGATCTAAGGGTCTATGTTATTACAGTAGGGTAACATGTATCATATAATCACACAAATTTCAACATAAGGGCATTTTAGTGAATTAACCTATATTAAACAAAAGGAATTTTCGTATTTTTAGGGATAATTAATTCATTTATTTTTAAAAATCTAAATATTTTAAATTAATTCAAATTTAAAAATCCGATTTTATTCTGTCAGAATGACAAAATGCCAAAAATAAACTAGTAAATATATTTTCAATTCCATTCTTGTAGAATATATTTCCAATGCAGATATTTTTAATAACTAACCTGATTTAAGAATTCTACATTATTCTTCATATACATCCAAATTAGGTCTATGATTTTATTCTTAATACACATCTGAAATAAAATACAAATTAATACATATTCGTACAGACTAATATCCTTATACATTTTAATATATTTATACATATTCTAACAAAATATCATAAAAAAAAAAAAATTCTTAAAAAATAACATTCTTGAATATACAATTATTGAACAAATACACTTGATCTTCTTCGGTGGTCCATATAATCCACTTGATCTTCGCATACATACTTGTTGAACTCGATTCCAAATATTTCTCTTGTATGATCAATATTAAACTCCTTTTTCATGCAATTCTGAAAGAATAACATACATTTCTCGTTAGTATTACCAGTTAAACAAATATACTTGTTGTTAACAAACATTCTCAAAAGACATTCTAACATAATGCATATATATAAATAAATTCTAATAGAATACATTACAGAAAACACTTAAATCATAGTCTTTTTTTCTATATGCATAAACATTCTAAAACATATATAAATGTATTCTCTTAGAATTACTAGCAACACATGTTTTATGATATATATATATATATATATATATATATATATATATATATATATATATTCTCATAGAATAAACATGTGTTTACATTCTAATATGAAAAAAAAATCCCCAGCTTTACCCTTTTCACTTAACCCTTTTCATCAAAGACAAATTTAGAACAATCAAGTATCACGAATAAATGGAAAATCAAGAACAATCTATCATTATTTAAGTCAGATTCTAAATTGCAAAATCAACTTGAATGATGGGTATTTAAAATTAAAGAAGAATGAGAGCACAATGGGTATATTAGTGAAATCGGAAATTAATAGGAAGTATATTAGTGACATGGCAACGGCAAGACCTTCTATTGTACTTCTTAGAGTTAGTTCCTTCTTTATGTAAACTACAGCTCTTATATTCATTAGGAAACATGTTATAGATATTCTAAAGCTTGGATCCCATGCTTTTGAACCCCAATAAGTTTGATAAGACAAGTGAAATTCATTTGGATTCAAAACCAAGAGAAACAAATTGAGTACCTATAATTGTAGCATTATCCCAACCCTATAAAAGATTGTCATTTGTGGCAATGATAACAACTAATGCAGCCCCATTCATCTTGTCAAACAGCTCCAACAAATGTAATTCGAAAACCTGCAAACAAAAAAACGATAGGTAAAAATTGGTATTTTAGTGAAAGAAAGCTTTCTTGATTTCTTGGGGTAGTCATACACATTATACCCCACTTAAGTTCTACCTACTCATCGTTATATGACACTTAAAAAACGCCCAAAGCATTCGACTGAAAAGGAACGTAGATCCATATATATTTTGTAATCACATAATTCAATCCTGAAAAGTTAATTTATAACCCTTTCAGAGGAAGAATTGCAAGCAATCAAGAAGTAGAAGAATCAGAAATCAAATATTTCATGGAATAATGGAAGAATTGAGTAGTTGTGATGGAGTGCTTAACCGTTTCCATCTTAACCCATTCCAAAGTCAAAATTGATAAACCTTGGAAATCAAAAATGATAGGAAAGAACGAACATCACCATTCTCAAAAGAAATTTGATTGTAAAATTAGAAATTAGGTTTAAAAATTAAAAATTTAGTTCAAGAACATACCAGGGATGAATATCTAGAAAAAAGGTGACGATGGAGAGGGAGGAAGATCTGGAAAAAAAGGCAATTATCGCAATTAGGTTTTGGGCTTTACACCTATGAATAAACAAAACAACCATAAAAAGCAAGGATGAAATAATTAGGTTACCTAGATGATGATTGTGGGTGATAGGTTGCTGCTCAAATCATTCGGTGGTATAAGGTTGTTGCGATGGATTTGATGTACATCGGTTATTACAGAGGTGGTGCAGGAATGCAAGATGAAACTAAAAGCTTTGATTTCGAGGTGCTGATGGTCGGCTGGTAGAGGAGCGGCATTGAAGTTGTCGATTGAGGTGAGGCCATAGATTTTTGAGGCCGATCGTTTGACGTTAAAGATGAGAGAAGACTAGGTTTTAGGAAGTTAATGAAATTGCCATAATTAAATATGCAAAGATTACTATAATACTCTTACATGATTTATTTAATGATTTATTATTTTCTTAAATTCTCATTGATACATACATGCACACAATAGTTGCTAGAAATATTTGAACTTTTACATTTATATATATATATATATATATATATATATATATATATATATATATATATATATAGAGAGAGAGAGAGAGAGAGAGAGAGATCCGTGCATAACAACTAAAAAGAAAAAAATGTGTATAAATTTACATTAATGAATCTAGTGGTAAATTCAGTGTTTTTCTATCCTAATCTTCATAAGTAAATAATCCATTCAATATAGTCGACTGATAGTATTAAAATATGTCCAGAAAATTCCATTCAATAGTCAAATGACTTAATAAAATTCAAACGGTTAAAAAAGTATAACAAAATCAAAATATAATAGGCCAAATTATTTACGTTGCTGAGGTCAAATAAGTTGTTCAACCAAGTTCCCAAGATCAAACATGCCATTAGAACAATTCACCTTGTTAACCACCTCACGGAAATTGGCCACACTGCATGGCACCACCAACCGGTTCTTCTGGTGCTCATCATTATGAGCTTTCTCTAACAACATTTTGAATAGTGGGTGGGAAAGATAACGCGTAGGGATAACAAATCGTTTCCTCTCCTCTCCAACATAAAGCACAAAAAAACCTCTTGGGGTTGATAGTTTGCAATCATTTTCATCATATGTCCCTAGCAAATGTTCCTGGTTCTTTGATTCGTGGTTTGACCAGGCGCCTTTGACCTTAATCTTCATTGCTAGTTTTCTGAAGGACCTAATCTTCTTCCCCAGCATTTATCAGAAAGAAACAGCAGTGTATGTGCAGTGGATATGGAAGGGAAATGCTCATGTTTGGCTTTTAAATTAAAACATTTGAATTTTGTGTTTGTTTTCTTTCTAAATTTGTCTTATTGGCTTGTTCTAAACTTACATATATATATATATATATATATATATATATATATATATATATATATATATATATATATATATTATAGTTTTTACAAGAGTAATCAATTATTTTATATTAGAAATGATTGAGACTTGTAACTAAAATTGAGGAATTTGCTCTTGTAATTAACCCCGAATCGAAATATTCTTTTGTTCTTGTTATATACTAGAAGATGGTTATTAAGAGTTGCATCTCTCTTTTATTAGTTATGTGTAAGAGAAATGAGTCCCTATGTTGTGCTATAATTGATATAGACGTGTAGCAACTGGATTATACAAAAAAAACCTCATCCATCTACAATAAAAAGCTAAGGGTACTTAATAACTTAATATAACAAAATAGACTTCAGCAGAGAAATTTGAAATTTACTATGCAATTATTCATATTTTTTAGTTTAACCAAACTCTTTTTTCGTAAATTTCTGGTAATAAACAATTTGTTTTAGTATATATCCTTATTACCGGGTGTATAATGTTTACTCAATTAAATTCATTTTCATAAACTTCTTTTATAATTTTTTAACCGAACTAACATGCTCTTAAAATCACCTATATCTTCTAATGAGATTTGAAATCATAACCTTTCATTTCAGACTGTTACTTAGTACCGGTAGGTTAAAAACCTTTTGGTAACTTTTTTTTTATATACATGTAGCTTCTTTAAAAAAAAATATCAATTTTTTCTTATATCTTTATTAAATGAAAATATATTATTATCTTGTTTTAAGTTTTCCATGTATATTTTTTTTATATTATTATCAAATTTTAAATAGAGGTTTCCATCACATATTAGCAGATTGATTGCATTTGCGGATGAAGACCATTTGATCGTTATTGTTAACGTATCCCTCTAGCAATACGTTAAAAATAGCAGGACCGTTATCTTTAGGATGACCTAGTTAACAGTCGTTGCCTGTCCTAGCGCTTAATCCAGGCCCTCACCCCCCGTAGTCTCGTCAGGGCCGGGCCAACACGATTGGAGGCCCGGAGCAAAATAAAAAATGGGGCCCTTTCAAAAAAATTATAGATTCGTATATTACAGTATTTTATACATACATAAAAATACATTTAAATTCATATACCATAGAATGGGGAAAACTAAAAATACAATGCTATAAGAAGTATAAAAATACTAAAATCTCATCCCCTTTGTTTCTTCATTAACTTGTTCAGTTCTGTTCCTGTACATAACTTGTTGACCTCCAACAGAAGTAGATTTATCATCGACAAAAAGTTGTTAGGTGAATTGCTTAAATTCAGAATACTTATTGTTAATAACCTGGAAGTAGTTGAAAAAACTATACAACAACAGAAAAATCTATACGTATCAAAAACATAGAAATAGAAATAAAAAAGAATATCATTCATAAATAAAAAATAAGAATATTAACATTACAAATCGAAATTAAGCAATAAAGTTCAAGAATTGTCTCTAACTCGAAAATATTAACATTTGATTATGTCTCTAACTTGATCAGCCTCATAAAAATCGAAATTTAAAAAAGAATAAGAAATTTCAAGAGCGATAGAACATACAAAGATTCACAGTCATATTATCAGAAATCAATTTCACCTCTAACACTCGATTCTGAAAACTGAACCTTCAAATTTCTAGAAATTGAGAAAGAAATCCAATTGAGGCAATGACTGGTACTCTCAATTCAAACCTCTAGGCCAGATTCCTAAAATAAATCAAATAACCTGATTAACTTCCCATGGGTGCTATATTAGAAAAAGGAAATCGACAACAAGAAGGGAAACAATAGAGTTTCCCTTTTTCTGAAATCGTGAGAATAATGAGACACAATCAATCTCTCAATTCTAAAATAACATTCGATTCACTAATGGTTGTTGTGGACGAATTCGAAAAATCAGAAAAGAATGAAAGAAATCGATTAAATTGAAATCTTGAATAAGAAATAGAAGAATGATCGTTAACTCTTGCTTTTGGAGAAGACGTCGTTTGGATTTTCCATGACAATGTTTGGATTTTCTATAGAAATTTGACTGTTGAAGAGTTACGACGCCTTGTAATTAGGACGCATGCCAGGTAAGTCTCATTCTCTCCCACGCTCCATCTTTTGGATTAGTTCCTGATAAGAGTATTGGAGCTTGAAGTAGTCCAATTAGCTAAAAAGTAATGAGTTGTTAATATATAACCAAAATAACAAGTTAAAAATTGGGGCCCTATAGTATTTGGGGGCCCGGGCCGGTCGCCCAACTTGCCCATGCCCACGGGTCGGCCGTGCAGTCTCGTGCTAGAACCTTGGTACATGGCACTCTTGCGCCTAGGTTCGACTCTAGACGACAATCTCCGATCTATAATAAGCCAAAGCATCATTGGTCACTCCTCATAGTGACAAGTGTAGCGCTCAGGGCGCTGTCCACCGTTTCTTCTGCACTAGTGGCATATGACCACTAGTGGTGCAAGATCCACCAATAGGAATCCTCCAATTCCTGTCGGCTGAGATTGGACAAATGATACTGTTGGGATCATGTGCGAATGACAATAGGTATAAAAGGAACCCTTCTTTTTTAGAAGGAGGAATGATCTCACTATTCTCCTAAACCCTAATCTCCATATCCTCATACATATACTAACTAGACCATCGGAGCTTTGTCCCAAGACTGCCCCCCGTACGACGGCTAACGTTCTTTCTTCATTGTTGTGATTACAAGGTTCAACCGAACTGGTACCATCAAGTGACAGAGTTAAGCCCCAAGTACATATCACGACATTTAACGTCATCTGGACATGTACTCAGAGTTACACAACCTTGATAAGACACTAGACGCCGGCGATGACAGGAAAAGCACCTACGACGTCCGGCGTAGGAGAGACAAGTCCACTCAAATCTATGTCGTCGCTCGACGACATGCAAAGATTTTTTATTAGAAGGACAAGCCTCTACCCAAACGCCAATCGCACAAGCACCAGGCTCCACACCGGAAACAGTAGTGGCAGAAATAGCCGCCTTATGGTGACTACCACCCGTCACAGCAGAGCATCCAATCACAACCACAACTTCAGCCCATAGATAACAGTGACCCACACCAGTCACAACCACCGACTCAATACTCACAACCACCATTTTCTCAGCTACAGTCATTGTTGCAGCAAGTAGGGGAAAATAGTTGGTCCCTAAGAACCATGTCGTCCTCCGTGCAACAACCAATGTCGAACTATCAATTCTCCCTAATAGTAGGCATGTCACACGTTCCATTCATCACACATCAGCCGCTAATGTTCAATCCTTACATTTAGTAAGTGTAGGGATCCATTCCTCAAGTACCATCGGTGCAGGAATCTAATCCTCACTCATCATTGGCACAACAGTTGAGTGCCCACACACAACAATCGTAAGGACCAAATCTGTACATCCGCCAGTAGCCAGGATCGAGCTCACAAATGCAGCAAAGCATGCAAATGAGCTCACAGCAGCAACAATACATATCGCAGGTAGTGTTGTATAATCAGACATATGGCAACCCACATTATGCTCAACAATTCATGATGTATAGTGGATTTTCATATCCATATATGGAAAACCCGGTGAGGATTTCCAACTCTGCTTTCAGCCAGGAACTCTTATAATATGAGATTATGCACTCGACGATGATACCGAACATCCCAAAATACGACGTTACCACTGATCCAGACGAGCACATCGACAATAACGAGTGGACGATGACTTCACTAAGGATGGATAATCGGTTTACATGCACGTATTTCCATGTTAGGCTATCGGGATATGCGGGAAAATGGTTCAAGGCACTATGACCTGGAAGAATCTCGAGCTTTGAGCAATTACGATACCTTTTCCTCAATAATTTAATATAATTAAGGAAGGGTAAGGGAGATGCGAACTCAATCAAGACATGAAAGAAAAAGTAGGGAGAATCAATAATAGCATATTACGATAGGTTTACTCTAGCAACGCTAAACGTCCCAGGTCACGAGGTATTCCTTGTCACTAGTGCTTTCTCCCAAGGTCAAAGAAGATACAATGGATGATACCTCAGTCGAGGGACGAGCTCAAGTAGAGAGTTGAGAAATATCTCCTAAGGGGTAAAGCCCCTGTCTGGGTCGAATTTTTGTCTTAAACTCGGTTTTGTGATCTTGTATTTGAACCCGTTTTTAGTGGCAGTTTTATGATAAGGTATGGTGGTTGTGAAACTATTTATAATAGGTTTTCTTGTCAATTTCCAGACAAGGGTTATATGCCTTTTTTTTTATAATTTTTCTGGTACATATAAGATCATATCATCTTCTTCATTCTTTGTTCTTGAACATTGAGTTTTATCTTATTAGAGATTTTCAAATGTACCCTCGAAATGCTTTAATATGAAAGTGTTGTTACAACTCTCATTGATCCAAGCATTCTAATATCCCGATTTGTTAACGTCTCGTTCTTGTGTACCATTCCACCTGTTCTTCTCTTGAATCACATTCTGTCTCATTCATGTCCTTCTTTAATCTCGTTTAGGGATGGTTGTTTGTGTTTCAGATTTATAGATGAATGATAGGTGTATAGAATAAGATGTTTATTATTTCAAAAGATTGGTGGTATTGAAAGTTTTGTGCCTATGTGTGTGTATTTGTGTGCGTGTGTGTTTGTTTATACAAGTGTTCAATTTCCTAATTGCATTTCTAGAATTTAGTGGTGCTGGTACACGAAGCTCCGTGTTGAGGTAAAGGTGGGTCACTTGACCCACCTATTTTGTTTTATATCAATTTCATTTCAACCGTGAACGTTTACGTTCTAGACTCGTTACTGTGACGGAGTTTAATGTGACAGTGGCCAGAGTTGGTTTTCCGGTCACAGAGAAGATGATAGTCGTTTGGGTTTTCAATTAAAAGGTACCCGTTTATTAATTACTATATTTATAATATAATTAATTAATATTTTTCCATTAATTAATAGTATTAAAAAACCAGTAAAGACAAATCAATCATTTTGCGTTATTTTGCGTTATTTTGCGTTAAGTAAAGACCAATTTGAAAACCAAACCAAACAAGGAAGACCTCAAACCACTAGACCATATTATAATTTAGACAAAACTACAAATTTAGTCCCTGTGGTATTTAAAAAACTTTGGATGGGGTCCAAAAACTTTCGAGGTTGCATGGAAGGTCCAAAATCAAAACATTTCTTTGATTTTGGTCCAAAAAAACTTTAAATGATGATTATGCCCTTTTTATTTTCTTTTTTGTATTTTTTTATATTTTCTTTAATAACTTGTTAATCAAAAATTATAAATAAAAGAATTGGGCCCACCACCACCCCTACCGATACTCTCTCTCTCTCTCTCTCTCTCTCTTTTAAGGAGTCGCCTTCTTCTCTTTCGGTTATTATCTCTCTTTTATATGAAAACAGCCATGGCGAAAACCTCTCAAGACAAGAAACACTTCTACTGGTCAAACAAAGTCAGGAACGAAGATCAAGAAGAAGAAGAAGAAGCCCCTTCCTTCAATCCTTGTCACCAGATTGAGAAAGACTTGAACGAATCACCATCACCATTAACAAGAAACAAGTTTCAAACCGTTACAATAGCTAGATTTCGAACAGTTCTTACTTCACTCAGTAAAAACTGCCCAAATTTGCTGCATGGGTTGGGACCGAAGGTCGTCGGAACCCTATTTGGGTCTCGCCGTGGCCATGTCCATTTTGCATTTCAGAAGAACCCCACATCCCAACCTGCTTTCTTGATCGAGCTTCAAACTCCGATCAGTGGTTTGGTGAGAGAAATGGCTTCTGGGCTCGTTAGAATTGCTCTCGAGTGTGATAAAGATGATGAAAAGATCAAGAAAGTTGGAAATTCAAGAAGGCTCTTGGAAGAGGGTGTTTGGAGGACTTTCTGCAATGGGAAGAAGTGTGGTTTTGCGACTAAAAGGGAGTGTGGAGAGAAAGAATGGAGAGTTCTGAAAGCTGTAGAGCCGATCTCCATGGGAGTTGGTGTGTTGCCTGCAGGTGATGAAGAAGATGAAGGTGAGATGATGTACCGAGATCTGAAGACGAAACGAGATCTAAAGGCAAAATATCAATTTCTACAATGTGGGATATTTTTTTTCTTTTTTCTTTATTTTTTAATTAGAATAGTATTAAAATAATTATAAAAAATACAAAATAGAAAATAAAAGGGCATAATCGTCTTTTCAAATATTTTTGGACCAAAATCACGGAAATGTTTTGATTTTGGACCTTCCATGCAAGTGAGAAAGTTTTTGGACCCCATCCAAAGTTTTTTGAATACCACAGGGACTAAATTTATAGTTTTGTCTATAATTTATCCAAATGGAAACTAGTCTACAATTCAAATACTTGTTTGGAGCAAATAAATATTTGATTTATGAATCCATGTAAAAACACCACTTAGGTAGTTGACACCTATTATTATTATTATTATTATTATTATTATTATTATTATTATTATTATTATTATTATTATTATTATTATTAGAGAAAATGACAAAAATAGCCAATTATACTAATTACATTACAAAAATAACCAAAAAAAAATCGAAATTGCAAAAATAGCCCTCAATTTCGCAGATGGAATTGCCCCATCTACGAAATGACAATTCCATCTGCGAATGTACAAGCTGCTAAAGCACAGTTGTGCTTTAGCAGCTTGTATATTCGCAGGTGTTTTTTTTTTTCCTGTATATATATTGAAAATGTAGGGTAAAATCGCAGATGGAATAGCCCCATCTACGATTTCCTCTCATTCCATCTGCGAAATTGTGATTTTTTTTTTTTTTTTAGTTTGACTACGAAATCATGTTGCTATATAAAAAGTTTTGTAGACATGCACGTAAGGTGCCAACACTTATGTTGATCGATTTTTTTCGTGCTACAATAAAACAATGGTGGTTTCAAAGACATAATTTTACATGTATTAATTTCATAGTGAAACTAAAAAAATAAATAAATAAATAAATAAATAAAATCACAATTTCGCAGATGGAATGAGAGTAAATCGCAGATGGAGCTATTCCATCTGCGATTTTACCCTACATTTTCAATATATATACAGAAAAAAAAAAAACTGCGAATGTACAAGCTGCTAAAGCACAGTTGTGCTTTAGCAGCTTGTACATTTGCAGATGGAATGGTCATTTCGCAGATGGGGCAATTTCATCTACGAAATTGAGGGCTATTTTTGTAATTTCGATTTTTTTTTTATTATTTTTGTAATGTAATTAGTATAATTGGTTATTTTTGTCATTTTCTATTATTATTATGATGATGATGGTATGTTTAATTTGATTTGTTCAATTTAGGTCATACTTGATATGTAATGTCTTTTTCTGAAGTTTTTGATCGTAAACCACATCATAATCAATTAGATAAAAAAATCAAATTGATCAGAATATTGCTTATTAGTGGAGAAGTTTTATGCATAATTTTCCTAATTTTTATTATTCCTTTATACAAAAAACTAGACTTTTTTTATATATCCAACAAAAAATGCGGACCCATAAAGACTAGATATGGCTCGCTGCCTTTTTGAGCTTAGCCCATTAGGTCAGACATTCAGGCCCAGATCCTTGATGTTAAATTGTTAACTCAGATAGATAGAATATCACGTAGTTGTATAAATATGCATTTAATATTTTCTTTTTATGTGTAAACTTTTTTTCTTAAGAAAGTAAACGTTTATATTGATATTATATCTTATTAGAATATGTAGATAAATCTCAATTTTTTTTTTTTTTTTCTAATGGAAATAGTTGCAATCAACTACGGTTACCTCGAAAGCTCATCTTCATCTTTTCTTCTTTAAGGTTTAAAGGGTCACAAACCGCGTTATACATAAAGTCATACAATTCTTTATTTTTTCTCTCCCAATCCTACACAAATATCACCTTACATCGCATTTAAAGGGTCCCACTTGCTCATAGTTTTCAAATAAAGATACATATTCAACTTCTTGATTTCTTCCCGATCCAGATCTCATCGGATGAGATGAATTAACCCAAATCCATACTGGGTTCTTCTCATCGGACTTCGAATCGGAAAACCCATAAGTTAATTGGGATTTCGTTCAATCGATTAGTATCTTTCCGATCGTTAACAGTATGGGTGTCCAAGAAAATGGGAGTGGTGGCGATAAGGGTATGTCTAGTGTTCCTCTTGGAGCGAAGAACAAATACAGAAGAATGGATTCTGAGCTTAACGATTACAGTGATGATGATTTGGAGGTTGCACCGTATAAGCAGACACAGCAGGAGAGGACGAAAAGCACAAGGAAATATGTATTCGCCTGTGCTGTATTTGCATCTCTCAACAATGTTCTCCTTGGTTATGGTACTCGATCTTTTCTTATCTCTTTAATGGTATCTCAAACCTTCAAATCCAGCTTTAGAAGTCTGTAGCCGACAGACAAATGTACAACTGTTTCAGCTGATGTTACAACCATTTTTCTGGGCTGGATTTAAGGTTTGACTTTCTTCATCCCCTACATCTAATTGATCTTTCGTTTGAATCCCCCAAAAAACCCGAAAAAACCCGAGATTTCGAATCATGTTCTTGATCGAAACAGCAAAGATTCATGCGATCCATGTGTTTTGGCTGTCAGCCGTTTCCAAGCTACACGACATAAATGCTATAATACCTAATTTCGCCTAATTCATTGGAATTTTAAATGCATTCTAAAAAAAACTGTTACGTACAGATACCTGATGCATATCGTACATTATTCGATGCGTATCCCGTTGTGCTAATTGTGCTAATTGCGTATTGTGTCAATGTGATTATTAATGCGATGTTGAAATTTGATTCAAGAACTATTGAATTTTCAGATGTGGGTGTTATGAGTGGTGCAATCATATTTATCCAAGAAGATTTAAAAATCACCGAGTTTCAAGAAGAAATTCTCGTCGGAATCTTGAGTGTCATCTCCCTATTGGGCAGTCTAGGCGGCGGCCGTGCCTCCGATGCACTTGGCCGGAAATGGACAATGGGCATAGCTGCAATTATATTTCAGATCGGAGCACTTATAATGACTTTAGCTCCTAGTTTCCAAGTTCTGATGATGGGTCGCCTCCTCGCCGGAATTGGTATCGGTTTTGGTGTCATGATTGCTCCGGTGTACATCGCCGAGATTTCTCCGACTATCTCTCGAGGCTCCTTCACTTCCTTCCCTGAAATATTTATTAATATCGGGATTCTCTTGGGATATGTGTCCAACTATGCATTTTCCGGATTTTCTTCACATATAAACTGGCGAATCATGCTAGCTGTCGGAATCCTTCCATCGGTGTTCATAGCATTCGCATTGTTCATAATTCCGGAGTCTCCAAGATGGTTAGTGATGCAAAACCGAGTCGATGAAGCTAGATCCGTTTTGATGAAAACAAACGAAATCGAATCCGAGGTAGAGGAGAGACTATCGGAAATCCTGAAGGCGGCCGGAATCGGAACTGGAACCGGAACCGGAACCGGAGAGAATCAAGAAGAGAAAGCCGTGTGGCGGGAATTACTAAATCCGTCTCCTTCTTTACGAAGAATGCTCATCACCGGATTCGGAATCCAGTGTTTCCAACAAATCACCGGAATCGACGCGACCGTATACTACAGTCCCGAGATTCTACAAACCGCCGGAATTGAGGAAAAGTCGAGACTCTTGGCCGCAACCGTAGCCGTCGGAATTGCAAAAACCTTATTCATTTTGGTTGCCATTATGCTCATCGATAGAATCGGGAGAAAACCGTTGTTATACGTTAGCACAATCGGAATGACCGTTTGTTTATGCGGTCTAGCGATAAGTCTTTCGTTGTTCAAAGGAACAACTCTCGGAGTGGAATTAGCGATTCTATCGATATGTGGAAACGTAGCGTTCTTTTCGATCGGAATCGGGCCGGTTTGTTGGGTTTTAACATCGGAAATCTTTCCATTACGTCTTCGAGCTCAGGCATCGGCATTGGGAGCGGTCGGAAACAGGGTTTGCAGTGGAGTCGTGGCAATGTCGTTTTTATCGGTTTCTCGTGCAATTTCAATGGCGGGAACGTTTCTTATATTCACAATTCTTTCGTTTTTGTCGGTTGGTTTTGTTTATAAACTTGTTCCGGAAACGAAAGGGAAGTCGTTGGAACAGATTGAGTTGTTGTTCCAAAAGGACAGGAATTGGAATGAAGAGGAAGTAGAGTTATCGGATACTCAACAGTTGGTGAAAAACGAAGGGAATTAAGTGGATTTTAGATGTCGTAATGAGTTATACTATATGCATAGGAAGTTGTAAATTGTTGACGATATTTTTTTACCTTGGAAACGGGAGTAGTAGCGATGTGTTATTGGTGTTTGTATTGATCACGTAAATGTTTGAGAAAGAGGATATGTCGAAACATGCATTTAAACAAAAGAATGTGTTCGTTGTTTTAAAGATTTTGCCATGTTTGTTATACTTTGTTGTAACTATTGCATTACATAAAGTAATCAAAATAAATCTTTATATTTTCTCTGATGAAATCAAATATTGTTTTGCACAAACTTCAGGTTACAATAAAAATAATTTATCTATAAAAAAATGAATTTCAATATTTGAACCAAGTGTTACGATAGAAAGAAAACGTACTCCGCAGTTTTAAAAACATCGTCGAAATTCGATGAATAAATCAAAAATTTCAAGATTTTTTTTGTTTTTACCGAAACTTGATATAAAGTTATCTTTTTATTAAAAACAGTGATTAACAATTCAAATTTAAAGCGTAGAGATTTAAAAAAAAAAAAAAAAAGTTCGATGCAAATTAAAAAGAAAAAAAAAAAAACTTTTTGTATATTATTAAAATACACTATAATCCATATCCAAATTCGTGATTAATAATGTTGGTAAATATTTAAAAATCAGGTCATTTCTTTATACTTTCCATAATTTCTTTATACTTTCCATAATCATATGATCTTTTTGTGATTATTCTTATTTTCTTATTCTTATATGTTTGGTTAGCCTTACGTGATTTGAATTATTATAAAAAAAAATTAATTTATATATAACAAAAGTGATTAGTTTCAACTTTAATTTATATATTATTAAATTATAATTACTTAAATTTTTAGTTACAAACAAAAAAAACATAATAAGCAGAACATTAAACAGCAAATAGATTATAATAATACAAAAAAAAAAATTACTTTTAAATAATAAAATTCTAATTTAAAATTTTAAAATTAACAAAATAGAAGAACTAAAATCCTTAAAAAAGTATTCATTGACAAAACTAATAGTTGTTCTCATTATAATGTAATAGTATCACTATTCCTTCATCGATCAGTTCATACCAAACAACTAGTAGATGAAACGACAAAGAAATATATAAAATAGACAAAAAATCATCATTATTAAAACTGAAACAGTCGTATATATGGAAAGCAAACACTCAATATTTTTTTTCTTAACAATTCTCTAAAACTTTGTGTCTTTGTGACCACTATGTTCTTACCTCAGCCCTTTTGCGAAAACCTTATCAAAGAGTTTTAATTGCCACATACTAGTGATTTCCATTATTCCATATACATTCAAAATTAGATCATGTACAGTTACCGACAAAAATAGGAACACATTATTAGTATCATCATGAGGTATTAGTGCCGTAAGTAAAAAAGGCTGGAATTTTTTTTTTTTTTTTTAAAATTTTTTATAGTTTGTAAAATTGTTTTTGTAGGTGTAAGAACAAAACAACTAGCTATATAAATATGAAGTTTAGCTGTTTCCAGAAGTTGAAACTTGACTTTGTTATGGCTATTGACGGATAGGACATGAGCTAGTAAAATATTGAAGTTAGAACTGATGATGTGTGTATTACCTTCATGTATTTGTTGGATTTTCTAGGTAATAAAATTACATATGAGTGGAAAACACTTAAATCCTTAAGTTCGCGTGCAACATAGAAAGGATCAATGGTTTCTATACCGAGAGCAATAAATTATGAATATCAAGAAATCCTAAGAAAAGCCTATGAAAATCAAAATTCACACAAAGATTAGGGTTACATACATTTTGATTATTATAGCAAATAATCACCACAAATCATCTTGAAGTTCCTTGAAAAGCAAGCACCAAAAGTTTGAATGCCTGTAATAGCTTGTATCAAAAACCCTAGTAATTAGAAGACTTTATGAGAAAGAAGATAGAGAGCAAATTTTTGGTTCTATTTAGTTACTGTTTATGAGGATAACCCAAAAAAGTCTTTGCTTCTAATTCAATAATATACCAATTTAGTTACGAGCTTCGACACCTTAATCAAATAGTCTCCCACTTAGATAAATCTATAACTACAATTGCAAGTATATACCATGAATTAAATAGTAAAGTGTGCTTTCTAAAGCCACTACCAAACTCTGATCCAAGTTAAACGTTGGCCCTAAGATAAGTGATTAACTATTCATTCGTTCTTCATGATATCGTATGGACATTAGAAATGGATCAAAATCAATCTCATTATCCAAGATTCTGTTTCCCAATTTCCCGATTTGTAAAGACTTTATTGGACTTCAATTGAACACATCAATTAGTCCTGCTTGGGCCCACCACTATAATGTCAACATCAAATCATCAAGGGGCACGATGATATCGCTTTTTACTATTAGGGAAAAAGAAACGAATAAGCTTTCACTACATAATTGTTACCATTACTTACCAAATCATATATGATTCTACGTTTTATAATATCAAGTTACTGATACGTTTATGCAACACCAATACATAACCAATTTATGAATTGCAAGTATAGACCATGAATTAAATAGTAAAGTGTGCTTTCTAAATCCACTACCAAACTCTGATCCAAGTTAGCCATTGGCCCTAAGATAGGTGATCAAGTATTCATTCGTTCTTCATGATATCGTATGGACATTAGAAATGGATCAAAATCAATCTCATTGTCTAAGATCCTGTTTCCCAATTTCCCGATTTGTAAAGACTTTATTGGACTTCAATTGAACACATCAATTAGTCATGCTTGGGCGCACCACTATAATGTCAACATCAAATCATCAAGGGGCCCAATGATATCGCTTTTTACTATTAGGGAAAAAGAAACGAATAAACTTTCACTACATAATTGTAACCATTACTTACCAAATCATATATGATGTTACGTTTTATAACATCAAGTTACTGATACGTTTATGCAACACCATACATAACCAATTTGTGAATTACAACTTATATATCTCCATTTGAAAAATAGTTGATATTATCGTCTTAGAATTACTCGTGACAGTATCCATGAAGTAATTTCTTAGTGTGGGTTTATCTAATACATAAAATCTCAATTTTCAAAGTACTCATGAATATGGTAGCAATTCCAATTGCAATGTCTGAACCTCAATCAAAAATCTACAATCAATTCATGACAATCTTAATTCACTACTTACTTCCAAAAGTATGAACGGTTGTGGAAGTTTAAATAACTCAAATTACTCAGGAAGTAAAACATGTAAAATGAAACACATGAATAAATAATTGAATAAGACAATACAATACTCATAAATAATTTTCTATTGTTCATTCACCAAAATCAATTACATTTATTTTGTTACAAGTTTCAAAACTATCACCTAGCTACTAAAACTAATATCTTCTCCTAAGCCTATGCTCTTCGCATGTTGGTAGTGTGTGACTATGCTCAGAGCCTTTGTAAGCGAATCTGTAACATTATCTTCTGATGATACTCTCTTCACCAGAAGGTGTCCTTCTTTAAACCGATGTCGAATGTAATAGTACTTTCTATCGATATGCTTGGATCTACCATGATCCTTTGGTTCTTTTATCAAAGCAACCACGCCTTCATTATCACATAAGAGTTCTATTGGTTTTTGAATAGTTGGAATAACTCTGAGATCTCCGATAAAGTTCTTCAGCCAAGCTACTTCCTTCGATGCTTCACTTGCTACAATACAAAGTACTCTGACTCACATGTGGAATCAACCACCATTTCTTGCTTGGAAACTTTCCAAGTATCTGCTCCCTTATTCAATAAGAATACCTAGCCAGACTGCGAACAATAGTATCAGTATGTTTGAAAGTTGGCGTCACTGTAACCACTCATTCTTAACATATCACTGACGCTGAGGACTAGGAACATGTCTTTTGTTCTTCGCAGATACTCAAGAATATTCTTCACCGCAATCCAATGAGCTATACCAGGATTTCCCTAAAATCGATTAACCATGCTCAAAGCATAAGACACATCAGGGTGTGTACATTTCATTGCATACATGACCGATCCTATAACTGAAGCATATAGGACTCGACTCATGTCAACTACTCTTCATCAATACTGGGGCTTTTAGTCTTACTCAACTTAACAATACTATGAATGGGCATTTCTCATTTCTTTGATTTCTCCATACTTAAACGCTTCATTATTTTATCCAAATATGTACTTTGGCTAGGACCAATAACGTGATTCTATCTATCCTGGTGAACTCTAATTCCAAGAATATAGGTTGCTTCCCCTAGATCCTTCATAGCGAAACACTTTCCAAGCCAAGACTTAACTTATTACAAAGTTGGAATGTTGTTTCATATAAGGAGTATGCCATCAACATACAAGACTAGGAAGGTCACTATACTCCTACTAGGTTTGACGTATACATAGGAATCATCCTCACTTCTAGAGAATCCAAACTGTTTAACTGTCTCATGGAAACAAAGATTCCAATTGCAAGATGCTTGTTTCCATCCATAAATGAATTTCTCTAGCTTACATACTCTATCAGGAAACTTGGCATGTACAAAATGTTAGATAAGGTGTCTAAGTCCATAACTATTTCTGGTATGTACTTGACCCGACCCGACATGGTCCATTTGGGTTGCATGACACCATGCAATTGGATAGACTAAATGAGAAAAATAACACTTGTGGTTTATTAATATATTATAAGTTCTAATATATTAATAATATTATTTAATTAGTTTAGTAAAAAATTAATTTAGAATTAATTAAGTGATCAAAAGATAACTAATTAAATATATGGCTTGCTTATGTAAATCATCCATAACTTGTATAGTGGGCTAAGAGGCTCCATGGATTATCAAGGTTTACTCCTTTGCAAGTGTAAGATTCTCTCAAGGTTTATTCCTTTGCATTTGGTGTTGTGTGAAGCATTTGAGGCATTACAATTGGGGTGCTAGGCTCACAAGGTTTCAAGGATCATAATCAACAACAAGGTAAGTTATTCTATCTTTCATTGAAGTTAAAAATGTTCCCCATGTATGCTAGGTAGGAATATAACCTTGGAGTTCAACTTTGCATGATAATTAGACAAACATAGATCCAAGGTTAATAGGGTTGCATGTACACTTAGGAAGTGTTAGAATGCTCAAAACCCATCAGTGGTATCAGAGCCCAGGTTTGTTTGTTGATTTTTTGTGCAAACTGCTTGAAAAAATTGTTTTTCTGTTTTCTGCTCATATGAACTCGCCGAGTCCATGGGGGGACTCGACGAGTCCATGAACAAATGCAAGCTACTCGTCGAGTATGTTCTTGCACTCGATGAGTAGAGGCTGCAGTTTTCAGAATTTCGACATTTGTTGCTGGAAATGGACTAGAAACGTTACCCTAAACTGTTTTGGTACTTGAAAACCTGTTTTAGATGGTGTAATGTTTATGCTAACCCATTTTCAATGGCAATTATCAAAATTACAAGTTTTTAAGTGTAATTTTTTATTCTTGAAAGTGTTTATATTCATGTTCTTGAACTTATGAAGATTAGATGATCATATGAATTGCTTGTAACCTTCATGGTAGTTTAATTCATGATCATAATGTGTTTTAATGGAGTCCATAACTTGTCCTCATGTTATGGAAAACCAAAAGTCACACTTTTATTAAAGCCATTAAAAGAACACAATAGTTATAAAAAATGAAGTGTCTTCATTTTTATTACTCAATTAATTCATAAGTTATAAGAAATAAAAAGTTTTGAAAGTTTACAAAACTTGCCCTAAAGTTTTAGAACAAGTAAAGTCTTGATTAAAACTTTAGTTCCAACCCTTAGAATTTTAAAAGTTAAAATTCAACCCTTATACTTTATAATATTATATATATATATATATATATATATATATACATATATATATATATATATATATATATATATATATATATATATATATATATATATATATATATATATATATATATATATATATATATATATATATATATATATAAGATCAAGTCGTCTTACTACTAGTACGCCTCATTCACGAAGCCGGTCTATAAGGGGCGTATAAGGTTGTTGCCTATGAAATGGCAACTTAATAGGTGTCCACTCTCACCCATCGCTTCCTTGATCGGTGGAGGGTCGTTAGTCGAACGGGTAGGACAAGGACTTATGAATTCTCATTAAAAGTATGATGAATATTATAAAGTAACTAAATACTTTTATTAAATTCCCAGTCTTAGTTACTTTAGGAAAAATGTGAATGAGGTACTAATCCATGAAATTACACTTTACACTTTGTTTAAGTCATTGGTGGAGCATGTGTGGTTAACCGACACACTAACTTGGATTTAACAAGGTAGGTAAAGGGTGACTTAAGGTTTATCATAGTATCGGTGTAACGTATGTTGTTTACCGGCATATCGATTAAGTGATAAAATTTAAGGGTACCAAGTGATTTGCATGGTTACTTCACACCTCGTTTTGTGATCCTCGATAGCCCAGTCACAAAATTTGGAGGGCACACTCGAGATTAAAACATGCCTTTGAAATGTTCATTGAATCTCAAAAGAATCTAGGAATTTCTAAGAACAAATTAAAAACCTAATATCAATATTTCGTTTTTCATGAAATTGGTGAATCGTCATTCACCTACCTTTCAAATATGTTATAGCTTGGATTACGACATACATCTTCTAAGTTATAATATATTGTGATTAGATCCTAGCCTTAATATTACATTTGGGTGTTTTATTAAGGACTCTCTTAATATCTAAACTAATCTTGTTCTCTTCTTTCAGATGTCTTCAAACAATGCTGCTTCTGGCTCTAATCCTAATAGCTCCTTTACCCTTATGAACTTGTGTGGGAAAGTCACTTTTGATGGATCCAACTTCAATGAATGGATCAGAAACAACAAGATGATTACCCACTATGAGGACAAAGAATATGTCCTCGATAAGGAGCTTCAGGAGATTGATGAGACCACTGCAACTCCCCAAGAGATCGCTGACTTCCGGGCACATGAAATGGATGCTACCAAAGTAACATGCATCATGTTGGCCACCATGATAGCAGAACTCCAAAAGTCCTATGAGGACTTCTACCCTTTTAAAATGTACCAAGATCTAATGGAAAGATACCATCAAAGTGCACGACAAGAGAGGTATGAAATCATCTGCTCCATCATAACAACCATGATGAAGGACGGGGAATCCATCACGAGTCACATGCAGAAAATGCAAAGGTATGTGAATCGGTTGCTGAAACTTAATGTGAACTTCCCTGAGGAGCTTGCAATAGATATCATTTTGCACTCCTTACCATCGTGCTATGATCAATTCCGCATGACATATCACATGAATAAGGAAGAGGTCACACTCAGCAAACTTCAGGGACTCCTCAAGACCGCAAAAACAGGTCTTAAAGGTAAGTCGGTTGTTAAGACTCCTACTCAAAACTCCACCCCTGTGTTGGCAATCGGGAAAGGTAAAGGAAGAAGAGAAAGAGCTCTTCGAAGGGTACCAAGGCTAGGAACCTTGATGACTCTTCTTCAAGTGGAACAAAGAAAGGTTTCATCACTCCTTCTTCTGACCCAAAAGAGGCTGAATGCTTCTATTATCATATAAAGTCTCATTGGAAGCGGAACTGCCCAAAGTACCAGCAAGATGTGAAGGATGGGAAAGTTAAACCCAACCATGCTGGTATTTACACTATCTTATCTAATAACTCACCTCATTCTAACTCTTGGGTCCTTGATACCGGTTATGGTATTCATATTTGTTCTGATTTACAGGGACTAAGAAGAAGTGAGAATGTGGAGCATGGCAGAATAAACTTAATCATGGGGAATAGGAAAGCTTTACCTATCACCAAGATTGGAGTTTATACTTTATCGCTAAGTAGTGGGTTTAATTTAGATTTGAATAAATGTTGTTATTCGCCAGAAATGGCAAGAAATATTATTTCCATTCATGCAATGTATAAACAAAGTTTTACCTTTTCATTTGATAATGAAGTTGGTTCGATTAATGCTTTCTTTAATAATGTCCTTTATTTTAAAGAATTACCTTGTGATGGTGTGTATGAAACTATATTTGTGGTTGATAACTTAGGAAATAATGTATTGTGTATTGATTATGTTAATGATAATAACTTGGATAAAGCGTCATTATGACATTGTCGTCTTGGACATATAAGCAAGAAATGCATAGGACAACTCCAAAAGGATGGAGTCTTGGAGTCATTTGACCTAAGGTCAGATGATAGTTGCGAATCATGCTTACTTGGAAAAATGACAAATTCACCCTTCACAGGTTCTTGTGAGAGGGGTGAAGGTTTGTTGGATCTTGTACACACGGATGTGTGTGGACCCTTCAAACATGCCACAAGGGATGCTAATCGTTATTATTTGACTTTTACTGATGATTACAGTAGATATGGATATGTCTACTTAATCAAGCATAAGTCAGAGACTTAAAGAGTAGATATTTGACTTATTATTTGACTTTTACTGATGATTACAGTAGATATTTGACTTTTTGAAAGGTTTAAAGAGTTTACAGAGGAAGTCGAGAATCAATAGGGCAGGAACATTAAGATGCTTCGATCCGATCGAGGTGGTGAGTATCTTAGTTCAGAGTTCCTCGACTATCTTAGGGAATGTGGGATTGTCTCACAATTGACACCTCCCAGGACACCATAGTTGAATGGTGTGGCTGAGAGGCGTAATCAAACCTTGTTGGACGTGGTTCGTTCCATGATGAGTTGAGCATTGCTACCAATCTCATTTTGGGGGTACGCCTTAGAGACTTCCGCCCATATCCTTAATATGGTACCTACAAAGAAATTTGCCAAAAATCCTCATGAGATGTGGACTGGTAAAGTACCCAAACTAGACCACATCAAGATTTGGGGTTGCGAGGCTTTCGTGAGACGCAAGACTCATGATAAGCTCGAACCTCGAAGCGAGAGGTGTATTTTCATCGGCTACCCACAACAATCCTTTGGTTACCTCTTCTACAGACCTAGTGAAAATGTGGTCTTTGTAGCAAGGAGGGCTATCTTTCGAGAAAGAGAGTTCATAAGCCAAGGAAACAGTGGGAGGCAAGTTGACCTTGAAGAAATTCAAGAGTCAAGTTGTGAAGGAACTTCAAACCCTAGCACTCAACTTGAGGAGGAAACTCCTGTTGAGCCAATTGACAAGTCTGTACCTTTGAGGCATTCCACAAGGGTTAGCAATGCACCTGAGCATTACTATGGATTCCATATTATTGTGGAAGGTGATACACTTATCAGTGATGAGACACTAATAGGTATGGATGAACCTAACAGTTACACGGAAGCCATGGCAGGCCTTGAGTCAGCCAAATGGAAAGAGGCAATGGACAGCGAGATACAGTCCATGTATGACAATCAAGTTTGGAACTTGGTTGAGAATGTACCAGGTCGTAAGACTGTTAGGTGCAAATGGATCTTCAAGAAGAAGACCGAAATGGATGGTAATGTACACACTTATAAGGCACGACTGGTTGCAAAGGGTTTCTCACAAACTCCGGGAGTTGATTATGATGAGACCTTTTCTCCAGTAGCCAAGATTAAGTCTATTAGGGTTCTGTTAGCCATAGCCGCATTTCATGACTATGAAATATGGCAAATGGATGTCAAAACCATTTTCCTTAATGGAAAGTTGGTTGAGGATGTTTACATGAGTCAGCCAGAGGGTTTTGTCAACACAAAGTACCCTAATAGAGTGTGTAAGCTTGAGAAATCCATTTATGGATTAAAGCAAGCACCTCACATATGGAATCTTTTCTTTGATGAGAAAGTCAAAGAGTTTGGCTTTTCTAGGAGTGAAGATCAATCTTGTGTATATGTCAAGGCTAGTGGGGGTATAGTTAGCTTTTTGGTATTGTATGTGGATGACATACTACTCACAGGAAATGACATCCCAAATCTGCAGGAAGTTAAGTCCTGGCTTGGGAAGTGTTTCTCTATGAAGGACCTAGGAGAAGCTACCTATATTCTAGGGATAATGATCTTGAGAGACCAGAGTAAAAGACTAATTGGACTTAGTCAGAGTACCTACTTGTATAAGGTGCTGAAGAGATTCAGAATGCAGGACTACAAGAAAGGAGAGTTACCTATCCAGAGTAACGCCAGATTGAGTAAGACATAAAGCCCTAGTACTGAGGCTGAGATAGTAGAAATGAGTCGAATACCTTATGCGTCGGCTGTAGGATCGATCATCTATGCTATGACGTGTACTTGACCTTATGTAGCCTTTGCCTTGAGCATGGTTAGCAGGTATCAGGGGAATCCTGGAAAGTCACACTGGACTGAGGTAAAGAATATCCTCAAGTACCTACGAAGGACTAAGGACTGGGTCCTTACCCTCAGTGGGAGTGATGACTTGAGAGTTATAGTGTATAGTGATGCTAGCTTTCAGACTAATAGGGATAATTTCCGCTCTCAGTCAGGCTGGGTCTTTACCTTAAACGGAGGAGAAATTTCTTGGAAGAGTTCCAAGCAAGAGACAGTGGCTGATTCAACTTGCAAATCAAAGTATATAGCAGCGAGCGAGGCAGCAAAGGAGGCGATATGGCTGAAGAACTTCATTGGAGATCTTGGAGTTGTACCAGCTATTAAGGATCCAATGGAAATTTTCTGTGATAGTGAAAGTGCAGTTGCCTTAGCCAAGGAACCAAGGGATCACGGGAGATACAGACACATCGATAGAAAATACCATTTCATCAGACATCGAATAGAAGAAGGACTCCTCGTGGCAAAGAGGGTATCATTGGATGAGAATCCAGCAGATCCCCTCACGACGGGACTGACTCGGGTTAAGCATCTCCAGCATGCTCGGAGCATAGGGCTGAAGGATGATATTACATTTAGTAGTTAGATAACCTTGAAATTTGTAAAGTGTAATTGACATTAGATGATGAATAAAAGGTGTTTTATTTATGAGTAAAGTGATGCTATCTCTTGTCGATCGTTTACTATATTTCTTTTGAATGTTTTGACTTCCAGAATAATTATGTTTGGTATATCATATTATTCGAACCTCCACAGTTGGTCATATGTCGAAAGTAGGTATGAATCAAGACTGTTATGATTGGTTGTAGAGGTCTAAGTTGTTAGACATGGCTACAAAAATCATGAGTACTCATAAGTTCTGAGCATTGGACTCAACCCACACTCACTGGAATCACTTCATGGAATTTATCTCAAGTGATCGTGAGACGGTAATATCATATAAGTCTTCAAACCTAGAGATATGATTTGTTACTTATGAGTTGGTTATGCATCGATTGTACGAACATATGAGTCGAAGTTTATATGTTCCTTCTTGGATTAGAAGCTGATATCTGTGCCCATCGATGATTTTTTTTGACCTATGTACCGGGCCCAGTCAGAACTAAGTTGATGTGTTCAATTAAGTTCTTTGTCAAACAAATCGGAAATCGGGAAACAAACTGTTGGACAATAAGTAAGACATTGTTCCATGTATTTGTCCGTCTGATATCTAGAACTGAGGATTATATGATCACTTATCTTAAATGGCGTATCATCATCTTCTTAGTTCCAAGAGACCTTGAAAGAGCTACGATTACTGATTGGTTCCTGAAGTCATACTTGCAGTTATAGTTATTAGACTTATCCAAGTGGGAGACTGTTCGATAAGGTATCTAAGTCCATAACTATTTCTGGTATGTACTTGACCTGACCCGAAATGGTCCATTTGGGTTGTAGGGCACCATGCAATTGGATAGACTAAATGGGAGAAATAACACTTGTGGTTTATTAATATATAATAAGTTCTAATATATTAATAATATTATTTAATTAGTTTGATCAAGAATTAATTTAGAATTAATTAAGTGATCAAAAGATAACTAATTAAATATATGGGTTGATTATGTAAATCATCCATAACTTGTATAGTGGGCTAAGAGGCTCCATGGATTATCAAGTTGGGTTACACCCATAGGATGCTCCATGGATGCTTCATGGGAGTTACAAACCCATGGGTCATGGAAATGAAGAGCCATGACACATTGGGTTTACATGGTGTAACCCTAGATGTGTCACACTATTTAAAGAGCATCTCATCCACGAAAACCGGCTACATATAAAGAAATAAGAGGGCTAGAGCCGATTTTGCAAGTATAAGATTCTCTCAAGGTTTACTCCTTTGCGTTTGGTGTTGTGTGAAGCATTTGAGGCATCACAATTGGGGTGCTAGGCTCACAAGGTTTCAAGGATCATAATCAACAACAAGGTAAGTTATTCTATCTTTTATTCAAGTTAAAAATGTTCCCCATGTATGCTAGGTAGGAATATAACCTTGGAGTTCAACTTTGCACAATAATTAGACAAACATAGATCCAAGGTTATTAGGGTTGCATGTACACCTAGGAAGTGTTAGAATGCTCAAAACCCATCACAAAACCCTCTAGTCTGACTCAAGTAAACGTCCTCGGATAACTTCTCATTAAGGAAAAGGGTTTTAACATCCATCTACCATATCTCATAATCATGAAATGAAGCTATAGAAATCATTATATGGATAGAATTTATCTTAGCTGCTGGTGAAAAGGTCTTATCATAGTCAACCCCTTAGGTTTGAGTAATTCCCTTTACAATCAGTCTATCTTTAAAAGTGTGTACTTTCACTTCCATGTCGATCTTCTTCTTGAATATCCGTTTTCACCCAACTGTCTTTCGACCAGGTACACGATCAACCAAGTTCCAAACTTGGTTATCATATATGGACTGAATCTCACTCTCCATTGCCTCCTTCCATTCAGTAGCTTCAAGGCATTCCATTTCTTCCTTGTAGTTAGCAATTTCATCCAAATTTACTAGTGTACGATCACTAACAAACATATGACTATTTGTAGTAATATGGAAACCATCAAACTCGGTTGGCATACTAACCTTACTGGATCGACGAAGAGGTAATGATTTGTCAAATGGCTCAACTGGGATTTTTTCTCATGCTAGTGTTGTTTGAGGTTCCTTCATTGAATGACTCTTGAACTTCTTCAAGATCAATAGCACTCCTACTATCCTATTTGAATATGAGCTCTCTTTCACGAAAGACTCATATTTGAGCTACAAAGACCATGTTCTCACTAGGTCTATAGAACAGGTATTGAAAGGACTTCTGTAACATCTTGATTTCCAAATATTTTACATTTTGACCATTGGTATGAGAATTGTTTTCAAATTGGTCACAAATGGGACTTAAATGAAAATTCGGACTTAATATGGTATGTTGGGTGTACATACTGATACGCTGGACATACATGGAGTTACTCATGTATGATGGGCTTACGTGGTCAGGGGTCAAACCCTAATTTTTAGGGTTTGAACCCTATTTAAACATCCTTAACTCCTACTACCCATTTCATTCATCAACCTCCAACCCCATCTTCGACCCTTACAAACCCTAATCCATTTTGATAACATCTTTGAGCCATTGGTGTGTATTTTGGCGATCTTAAATGAGGAAGAAAGAAGATGATACCATATTATAAGAGTAGAAAATTTTAGATCCATAACCACATCATCATTTGGCACCATTTGGAGGAAAAAAGCTATGATCTTGATGAAGTTTTGTTTAGATCTTCACTAGCCATTGATTTGTGTTCTTTTTGGTCCCATAAGCTTGGTATTATGACTATGGGTTACTTTAATTTATATAAGGTGTCATTCAAGACATTTTGGAGGGTTTAGAATCATAAAAATGTAATCTTGGACCTTAGTTTCCTTCCATGCATGAACTAGGATGGCTTAATGAGTTAAGAAGTTAGGATATTTTGGTATTGAGCACTTTATAGCCATGCAAGACCATACAGTTGGAAACTTTATGGTTAAGGATGTCATTTGATGAACAGATCTAGGTTTTGGACAAAAGAGCTTAATAATTAAGCTCTTAGTAGAAGGAGAAGGTGGTATCAGTGTGTGTTCGGTGTACATGTGGTACGTTGCACATACATGGTCAAACACCCCGTGTTTGGTCAAGTCTCGAGCACGCTATGCATACAAGCTGACTACGTTAGGAGTACTTAACTAAGTTGACACGTTTGAATTTTTTACTTTAACCAGGATTTGGCCAAGTTTCACCTAAGGGTATTTTGGATATTTTGAGTTGAAGTTGAGATTTGTCACAATTTGATGAATAGTTGACTGGTAGAGTTGATATTCGGAGCAATGACCTATTCAACTATTTTTTCAGACTAAGAGGTGAGTTTTACTCACTATACTTGTGGGTCGAAGGTACTAATGCTGACCTACTAGATTATGTATCCTGGCATGGAGGATGTTGCTATGTTGTAGTGATATGTTAGATCTGTGTCATGGTATATAGGATGTTGCTATGCGGTAGTGATATGTAGATTTTCCTATTTATTTGATTATATGATTATTTTTTGCTAGATATTATTTGTTATGTATATGTGGACATGGTATGGTGGGGTTGGGATTGTACTGCTTTGTGTTGTCAGTCAACAAACCGGGGTAATCCACCCGAGAGGTTGTGAGTCAGGGCATTCCAACCAGAAGGCTGTGGGCTAGGGGTAACCAACTAGGAGGTTGTGGAACTAGGTGATGGGTTTTTTACATAACAAAAACATATTTTTTGGCAGAAAAATAAAATCCTAAGTTTACAAACACCCTAAAGGAACTATGTTCTCACTATGATTTGCAAACAACAATTTGAATTCAAGAACCCTAAAGTAGATTGCTATTTTCGAAATTGAGAAGGGTTATTAGAATAACATACCTTTTATTTTATTGTTATAAATAATTTTGAATTCTTTGTTAGTAGAACTTTAGAAAGCCAGCACCTGAAATCTCGTGCCTCTGATGGCTCACACTCAAACACTAGAGCTTGAAGGTTATTGAAGAGAAAGAAGAGGGGATAGGATTTTCGGCTCTAGAGTTTCTTAGAATGAGTGACGAAAACATGAGGCTTTGGGACGATTCATATAGGTGACTAGAAGGGGCTTGGATAAGGCAGGTTTCCTTGGATAAGCCTTATCCCTTTTCTTTCCCCCAAGTTTCCTTAAAGTCCAAGAAAAACTCGATAAACCTTCTAGAACCCCTTATAATTCGTCCAACCTCTAAAGAGGTTCTAGAATTAGCTAATTCTCAATATTTAAACATGGTCACCTTTAGTCCTTCCACTTTTAATTATTCCAATTAATCCCAAAATTAATTCCAATTAATTTATGATTAATATAAAATTATACAATATAATTTCGAATTAATGTATTTTTCTCAAAATATATTAATAAATTATATTTTTTGATTTCTGATTTGTTTGATAACCAATTAATAATTTAATAAATCAGTCTCTCTCTCCAAATAGCATTCCAGTCTCTTATTAGGTTTGAGGGAAACCCGAAAAGACTTTGCGAACAATTTAAGTTTATAATAATTTAGTTAATGGCTTAGACATATAATCCAATAGTCTCCCATTTGGATAAGTCTATAACTACAATTACAAGCATCTACCGAATTCTAATTTAAACAGACATTGGTCCTTAGATAAGTGATCAAATATTCATCCGTTCTACTAGATATCATACAAACATGAGACATGCATTAGAATTAATCTCATTGTCCAAATTTTGTTTCCCGATTTCCTGATTTGTGATGACTACACAAGACTTCAAATTGAACACATCAATTGAGTCCTGGCTGGGCCGAACACTATAAGTCAACACTAAATCACCGAGGGGCCCAAATATATTGCTTTTCTCGTTAGGGAAAAAGGAACGATTAAACTTTGACTTATATGCTTGTATCTTTTACTCATCAAATCATACATGATACTACATTTTATAACATCATGTTACTGATGCGTTTACACAACACCAATGCACAACCGACTTGTAAATCACAATTCATATATATCCGTTTCAAGAATATAAGATATTATCGTCTCAGAATTACTCGTGATATAATCCATGAATTAATTATTTGAGCATGTAGCAATACAATATCCTTGTCTAACCTTCTTAGACAATCTGCAATGCAATTCATGATAGTCTTAATTCACTACTTACTTTCCAAGGTATGAGCGATCGTGGAATATGAATAATTAAATTATTCGGGAAGTAAAACACGCAAAACGAAACACAAGAATAAATAATTGACAAAGGCAGTAAAGAAACTCATAAATAATATGTCCCTTCGGGGACATCCGATTAAATTCGATCTCATAAATAATCCATATTATTTAATCACTAAAAGTCAATTAAATTTATTTTGTTACAAGTTTCAAACTAATCATCTAACTACTAAAACTAATGTCATCTCTTAATCCAATGTTCCTAACATGTTGTCTATGCTTAATCCTACTTAGAGCCTTTGTGAGAGGATCTATAGGATTATCTTCCGACGAGACTCTTTTCGCTATGAGATGACCATCTTCAACTCTATGTCTGATATAATGGTATTTTCTGTTGATATGTCTTGATTTTCCATGATATCTCGATTCTTTGGTTAAAGTAACCGCTCATTTATAATCGTAGAAAAGTTCCATTGGTTCTTAAATGGTTAAAACTATTCCAATATCTCGAATGAAGTTATTCAACCATGTTGCTTCCTTTGATGCTTCACTTGTCACTATGTATACTGATTCAGAGGTAGAATCAACCGCTGTGTCTTGCTTGGAACTTTTCCAAGTAACTGCTCCTCCATTTAAAGTAAATACCCAGCCAGATTAAGAACAGAAGTTATCTCTATCTGTTTGAAAGTTGGTGTCACTATACCCAGTGACTCTCAACGTATCACTGCCACCAAGGACTAGAACCATGACCTTTGTCCTTTGCAAATACTTGAGAATGTTCTGAACTGCTGTCTAATGAGCTCTACTAGGTTTTACCTGATAGCGATTGACCATGCTTAAAGTAAAAGACACATCAGGGAAAGTACATGTCATAGCGTGCATGATCGATCCTACAACCGAAGCATAAGAGACTTGACTCCTATCAGCTATCTCTTCATCCGTACTTGGGCTTTGAGTCTTACTCAATTTGGCATTGCTCTGAATAGGTAGCTTTCCTTTATTGGAATTTTCCACACTAAATCATTTTGGTACCTTGTCCAAATATGAACTTTGACTAAGTCCAATTAGTTTGTTCTTTCTATCTCTCAAAATTCTTCTCCTGAAAATATTGGGAGCCTCTCCTAGATCATTCATAGCGAAACACTTTCCAATCCAAGATTTTACTTCTTGCAAGGTCTGAATGTCGTTTCCCATGAGTAGTATGTCATCAACATACAATGCTAGAAAAGTTACTATACTCCCACTAGTCAACTCATGTAGACATCTTAAGCCAACTTCCCATTAAGGAAAATGATTTTGACATCCATCCACCAAATTTTATAATAATGAAAGGCAGTTATGGAAAGCATTATCCTAATTAATTTTATCTTAGTTATTGGTGAGAAAATATCATCATAGTAAACCCATTGGGTTTGAGTAAAGCCCTTCACAACCAGTCATGCATTGAAGGTATGCATGTTTCCATCTATGTTGGTCTTCTTATTAAAGATCCATTTGCAACCAACTGTTTCAACCAGGTTGTTGATCAACCAAATTACAAAATTGGCTGTCATGCATGGACTTGATCTCGTCGTCCATTTCCTCTTTCCATTTAGAATCCTCAGGGCCTGCCATTGCTTCCTTGTAGTTAGCTAGCTCATTCAAATTTATCAGTGTTTGATCACTGATAAACATATCACCATATGAAGTTATATGGAAACCATAGAACTAAGGTGGCATGATAACTCTACTAGAACATTATCAACTGGCTCAATTAGAACTTCTTCCTATGGTTGAGTGCTAGTGTCTTCTAAGGTTCCTTCGTTGGTTGACTATTGAATCTCTTTAAGGTCAATTGTGATCCTACTGTCCTCTTTGTATGTGATCTATCTCTCTCTCTCTCTTGAAAGACTCCTCTTCGTGCTACAAAGACTACATTTTCATTAGGTTTATAGAACAAATATCCAAAAGACTTTTGTGGGTAGCCAATGGAAATACATATTTCACTTATGGCTTCTAGCTTGTCATGAGTCTCTCGTTTAACGAAAGCTTCACAACCCTAGACTTTTATATGTGCTAACAAGGGAACTTTCTCTGTCCACATCTCATGAGGTATTTTGGAAACCTTTTTAGTAGGGACAAGATTGAGGATATGGGCGGCTGTCTCTAAGGCATACCCCCAGAAGGAAATGGGAAGAGTGGCTTGACTCATCATGGAACGAACCATGTCCAACAGGGTTTAATTGCGCCTTTCAACCACACCATTAATTTGTGGTGTCCTAAGAGGAGTCAATTGTTAAAATATTCCACATTCCTTGAGGTAGTCATGGAACGAACGGGGGTCTGGGGGCAGCACCCCTGGGAGTGGGGTCTAAGGGGCAGAGCCCCTGGTTGAGCTATCTTGTGAATATTTTCAAACAAGGGAGACACTTCACCAAATTTTGATCAATTTTCTAGTACTTATGAAATTCATAACAATCTTTTCATTTGTTTTAGTTTCTCATCTTGAGTCTTATCCAACTGTTGATCTCGGGAGTATCACCAAAACACTTCAATTTGAAAGTGTTACATGATTTTCAAAATTTCAAAGTGTTATTACATCCCAAAAATCTAACAAAAATATCGATGGCGAAGGACTTTTTGCTGACATGAAAATGGCAAAGGATGTGTAGATGATGTAACAGCCATAAATTCTCAATTAAATTTAATCCTTTCAAAACAACCCATTTATTAAAGAGGTGTTTACAAAACCGTTGTTTCCAAAACATTTATTTGAAACCGGAATCATTTACACATAGTTTTCAAAAACATTCATGTTATCAGAGTATCCTAGAAAACATAAGTTCCAAAAACACGAGGATGTGTACGGTTACGCCTTCACCTTGCCACGATCTACTGAAGTACTTGAAACCATAAACCAAAAATTTAAGCACGAAGCTTAGTGAGTTCCCCCAAAGTACTAACACAAAAACAATAGCACATATACAAAACAACTTACTATGGTCCAATCAACCATCGGGTTGGAATACCCCAGGCCCTCAACCATCGGGTTGGAATGCCAACATTATCACACCCCAAAACCAGGAACGGCGGAAACATTCTGGGGCGGAGGACGTCATGTATAGTATCAAAAACAATGTAAAGTAGTAAACAAGCAACAACATCATCCATTGCATTAATAATATAATTATTATACAAATGTGTTCTGTCAAATTTTGATAAACACTAAAGCGTAAATCAAAATGAAAGATAAGTCTTGAACAAGCTCCATCTTCCTTTCTCCTTGCATCGGTACCTGTTTATGATGACCTGAGGATACAAGTAATTTTGAAAGCGAGTATCAGCTTTGAAGCTGGTGAGATCATAAGTATTAATGTGTCTTAATTTGTAAAACTTATAATTTTTAAGACTTGACATTGTTTTGAAAGAAAGCTCGTATAAGTATGAAAATGTTTGTAGAACAACAATAAATGTTTGAAATGATGGGTTTTAGCCATAAGAACTTTCCTATGTGCGCATGCAAAACCCTAATGCTTGGATCTAGGCTTTCTAATTAAACATGCTTTGAATCCAAGACTTCTAATGGCTAATTAAGTTAAATAAAAACATTGAAATAGATCTAGAATCATACCTTTGAGTTCCTTGTTGATCTTGTTGTCTTGGAGCTTCTAGAGTCACAAATGTCACTCCTCTAATGGCTTACAAACACCAATAGCAAGCAAGATGATTTAGGAGAGAGGAGAGGGGAAGAATTCGACCAGAGTATCTCTACTTTGGATGGTGTGTCGAATTCCCTCACCCCTAGGGTCTATTTATACTTGTAGACTCCTTAAGGATTACAGCTTTAACCCTAATTGGATAACTTAGACTTTAAGTTGATCCATATCCTTTCCTTGATAACCCTATGGACGATTTTGGCTTATCCAAGCCCTAGAAATCGTCCATCCTATCTAGGATAAGGATTTATAGTCTAAAGTGTAACTATCAAACAATTGACAGTTTATACCCTCTTATTTAATTAATCCCTTTAAGTCACCAAATTAATTCCAATTAATCTATGACTTATATTAATCAAATAACCATATATTATTCCTTATAATATTTACTCTCTTTTAACAAATCATCCATCAAGTTGCTATGGTGAAGGCAACCCAAAAGGACCATGCACAACCGGATCAAATACTTGCCTAATATAGTTGCAGCCTTAGACACTATTCCAACAGTCTCCCACTTGGATAAGTCTAGTAACTATACAAGTACAATTCGGTTTGCAATCGTAGCTCTCAAAGACGCTATCAAACTCTAATCTAATCAATCTTGTCCTTTAGATAAGGGATCGTATAGTCCTCTGTTAGATATCATGCTGACAATCCTATGGAATGGTTAGTCAAGCATTTAGATTTCTCGATCTCTGATTTATTTGACATAGAACTTAATCAAACACATCAATTCAGTTCTGATCGGGCCCGGCACATAAGTCAAATCAAATCATCGAGTGGCCAAGATATCTCTTCTACCCTCTTAGTATAAAATTTACAGATAAACTTCGACTTATATGCATTTACTTATTCATTAACCAACTATACACAACAATGCGTTTTATAACACCAAGTTACTGATGCGTTTTCGCATTATCAATGTACAATCAATTAACAAACAATAAACCATATATCTAGGTTTTAAGACTATATGATATTATCGCCTTGCGATCACCTTTTATATCATATTCCATAAAGTGATTCCAGCAAGCGCGGGTTTATTCCAATGCTCAAAACCAGTTCATAAGCACTCATGAACGTTGCAGCAACCCTTGCTATGTCTAAAACCATTTAGACATTCTACACACCAATTCATGACAATCTTTATTCATATCTACTTCCAACATATGAACGATTGTGGACAATTTGAATAATTCGATTATTCCTAATAAACTCAATTATTCTGGAAGTCAAAACATGCAAAGTGAAACAATAGTTAAACAATTAACATATGACAGTAACTTTACTTATAAATAAAACTCCTTTATTTAATCATCAAATGTTAATTACATTTATCTATTATACATTTCTAATACTATCTAATCTATACTAATATCATCCTTCAGCCCAATACTCCTAGCATGCTGCAAGTGCTTAACCCTACTCAGTCCCTTCGTAAGCGGATCTGCTGGGTTATCTTCTGATGATATCCTCTTCACTACGAGTTGTCCTTCTTCTACACGATGTCTAATGAAGTGATATTTTCTGTCGATATGTTGAGATCTACCATGATCCCTCGGTTCCTTGGTCAAGGCAACCGCACCTTCGTTATCACATAAAATCTCCATGGGCTCCTTTATGGCCGGCACAACTCCAAGATCACCAATGAAGTTCTTTAGCCATATTGCCTCCTTCGACGCTTCGCTCGCTGCAATGTACTCTAATTCGCACGTTGAATCAGCTACGGTTTCTTGCTTGGAACTTTTCCAAGTCACTGCTACTCCATTTAGGGTAAAGACCCAGCCCGACTGCGAACGATAGTTGTCCCTGTCGGTCTGAAAGCTGGCGTCACTATACCCTTGCACCTTCAAGTCATCACTCCCTCCGAGGACTAAGAACCATTCCTTCGTCCTCCGAAGGTACTTAAGGATGTTTTTCACCGCAATCCAATGTGCTTTGCCAGGGTTCCCTTGATATCTGCTAACCATGCTCAAAGCGAAGGCTACATCAGGGCGAGTACAAGTCATAGCGTACATGATTGAGCCAACTGCGGAAGCGTATGGTACTCGGCTCATTTCTGCTATCTCAGCTTCGGTACTCGGACTTTGAGTCTTACTCAACTTGGCATTTCCTTGTATCGGTAATTCTCCCTTCTTTGAGTTTTCCATACTAAAACGTTTTAGTACCTTCTCTAAGTAAGTATTCTGACTAAGTCCAATTAGTCTCTTACTTCTTTCTCTTACTATCCTTATTCCCAAAATATAAGAAGCCTCTCCGAGGTCCTTTATAGCGAAACACTTCCCGAGCCAGGACTTGACTTCCTGCAAAGTCGGGATGTTGTTTCCTATGAGTAATATGTCATCAACATATAGAACGAGGAAGCTTACTATACTCCCACTGGCTTTGACATATAAACAAGATTCGTCTTCGCTTCGTACAAATCCAAACTCTTTGACTTTCTCATCGAAGCAAAGATTCCATCTGCGAGACGCTTGCTTAAGTCCATAAATGGACTTCTCAAGCTTACACACTCTATTCGGATGCTTCGGATCCACAAACCCCTCTGGCTGAGCCATGTAAACATCCTCAGCCAACTTTCCGTTAAGGAAAGCGGTCTTGACATCCATTTGCCAAATCTCATAATCATGAAATGCGGCAATTGCTAGCATCACTCTAATAGATTTAATCTTCGCAACTAGTGAGAAGGTCTCATCATAGTCAACTCCGGGAGTTTGAGTAAAGACCTTCGCGACCAATCGCGCCTTATATGTGTGTACGTTCCCATCCACGTCGGTCTTCTTTTTGAAGATCCATTTGCACCCAACGGTCTTACGTTCGGGCACATAATCAACCAAATTCCAAACTTGGTTAACGTACATGGATTGGATCTCGCTATCCATTGCCTCTTTCCATTTTGCAGACTCCGGGCCTGCCATGGCTTCCTTATAGCTATTAGGTTCATCAAGATTTACTAGTGTACCATCACTAATATACGTGTCCCCTTCGGTAGTAATATGAAAACCATAAAACTGGGGATGAACTCTAACTCTATCGGAACGTCTGAGAGGTAAGGATTCGTCAATCGGTTCAACCGGAGTTTCCTCCTCGGGTTGAATGCCAGCGGTAGAGGTTCCTTCATCTATCGATTCTTGAATCTCTTCAAGTTCGATTTTCCTCCCACTGTCTCCTTGGATTATGAGTTCTCGCTCTCGGAAAACTCCTCTCCTCGCAACAAAGACAACATTGTCTTTCGGTCTATAGAAGATATATCCAAAGGATGTTTGCGGGTAGCCGATGAAAATACATCGCTCACTTCGAGGTTCAAGCTTGTCGTGAGTATCTCGTCTTACGAAAGCCTCGCAACCCCAAACCTTGATATGTGCCAACGAGGGAGCTTTCCCTGTCCACATCTCGTGAGGTGTTTTGGCAACCTTCTTAGTAGGGACTCGGTTAAGGATATGGGCGGCAGTCTCTAAGGAATACCCCCAAAAGAAGATAGGTAGTGAAGCACGACACATCATAGAGCGAACCATATCTAATAAGGTTCGATTACGCCTTTCTGCCACACCATTCAACTGCGGTGTCCTAGGAGGCGTCAATTGCGAAACTATTCCACACTCCTTGAGATAATCGTGGAATTCAAGACTTAGGTACTCTCCTCCTCGATCGGATCGAAGCATCTTGATTTTCCTGCCCAATTGATTCTCCACTTCATTCTTGAACTCTTTGAACTTTTCAAAGGTGTCTGACTTTTGCTTGATTAAGTAGATATACCCATATCTACTATAGTCATCGGTAAAAGTCACATAGAAGCGGTTCCCATCCTTCGTGGTTGATCTAAAGGGTCCACATACATCGGTATGTATTAGGTCCAATAGCCCCTCACCCCTTTCACAAGTACTCGTGAAGGGTGACTTAGTCATCTTTCCAAGTAAACAAGACTCGCATGTGTCATCTTCCCTAAGGTCGAATGACTCCAACACTCCATCCTTTTGGAGTTGTGCTATGCGTTTCTTGTTGACATGTCCAAGACGACAATGCCACAAGGATGCTTTATCCAAACTAGTGGAAGAATCAATATTCAAAACATCATTTCCTAAGTTATCAACAATCATAACAGTTTCATATATTCCATTACATGGTATTACTTCAAAGTAAAAGACACCATTTAGATAAGCCAAAATAGAACCATTCTCATTATTAAAAGAAAATCTAAATGCTTGTCTATATAAACCATGAAATGAAATGATGTTTCTTGCCATTTCTGGCGAATAGCAACAATTGTTCAAATCTAAAATCAAACTATTCCTAAGCACTAAAGAATACACTCCAATCTTGGTCACAGGCGACGATCTTCTGTTCCCCATGATTAGATTGATCCTTCCTTGCTCTACATCCCTACTTCTTCTTAGTCCCTGCACATTAGAACAAATGTGATAACCACAACCGGTATCAAGAACCCAAGAAATAACATGATTAGAATCGTTAGACTTGATTATGTATATACCTGCGAAAGATGGCTTGATCTTTCCTTCTTTGATCGCTTGCAGGTAATCCGGGCAGCTTCTCTTCCAATGTCCTATCTTGTGGCAGTGGTGGCACTCTGCCTCCTTTGGGTTGGAGCAGGGCTTAGCGGGATCAACTTTGGTCCCACTAGAAGAGGCACCATCTTGGTCTTTCACCTTGCGATAGTTATTCGATGAAGCTTTCCTCTTCTTTCCCTTCCCTTGACCAATAGCCAAGACAGGAGCAGCGGACGGATTGGGAGTAGGTGCAACAGACTTGTCCTTGAAGTTGCTCTCAGCGACCCTCAAGAGACCTTGGAGTTTGCTTAGGGTGACCTCTTCTTTGTTCATGTGGTAGGTCATCCTAAATTGGTTGTACATCGGAGGCAAAGAGTGAAGCACCATATCGATCGCCAAGTCTTTACCGAAGTCAACATTTAACTTGCGAAGGCGGTCGACATACCTTTGCATCTTTTGCAGGTGCACGGTAAGAGATTCTCCATGACCCATCTTAGCGGAGATCATGTTAGTGAAAATCTCATAACGCTCTTGTCTCGCGTTTTGGTGGTATCTTTCCAACAAGTCTTGATGCATCTCATATGGATACATGTCCTCATAGGACTTTTGGAATTCGGAGTTCATGGTGGCGATCATGATGCAATGTACCTTCGTTGCATCTCGCTCATGAGTTTCAAAGGCGGTGATTTCTTCGGGAGTAGCAACTTCGGGGTTGATTTTCTCGAGCTTCTCATCGAGGACATACTCTTTATCCTCATAGCGAGCAATGGTGCGAATGTATCTTATCCATTCGCTAAAGTTCGTTCCATCGAAGGTGACCTTTTGGCAAAGGCTCATCAACGTGAAAGAACTAGTAGCAGCGTTGTTTGCGTTTGACATCTTCAATTAGAAAAAGGACAAAGATAGATTAGAATAATAATCCCTAATTATCACCCAATAAGAAAATTAGGGCTAGGATCCAACAATAACATTTACATACTAGAAAAGGGATGCCGTAATCTAACATGCAAATAAATTGAAGGTAAGTGAATGACGATTCACTAATTCTCCATTACAAAACTTAAACTATTAGTCCTAAGTGTTTTTGAGAATTCCTAGGTTCGGATGAGATTCATTGAAACTATTCAATGGCATGTTTAAATCTCGATATGCCCCTCTCGTTTGTGACTGAGATGCCGAGGATCACAAAGCGGGTGTGAATTACCATGCAAATTCACATGGTGCCTTCATTGTAACGATCACCTATTCGATGTGCCAGTAAACCACACACGCTCCATCGAACTATGATAAACAATGAATCACCCTTTGCCACCTTCGCTTAGAATCAATTAGTGTGCCGGTAAACCACACACGCTCCACTAACTTCTTAGCAAGGTGCAAAGTGTAATTTCATGGGATTGCATCAATTCACTTTTCCTAAAGTAACTAAGATTGGGAAATTTTTAAAACGTGTAGTTACTTTGTATTTCTTATTATACTTTTAATGAGAAGATGAGGTTGCCCTATCCTACCCGTTCGGCTAACGACCCTCCACCAATCAAGCAAGCGGTGGGTGTGAGTGTACACCCATTAAGCGCCATTTTATAGGCCGCAACCTTATACCCACCTTATAGATCGGCTTCGTGAATGAGGCCTACTAACGGTAAGACTAGCATTTAGTTATACATATATATATTATTCGAGTAATATCATATTAGTATAGGGTTGTATTTTAAAACCTTTTAAAATCTAGGGTTTGAAATTTAAGTTGTCTAAATTAAAACTTTTAATCACAAATATAAATTTCAAAAACTTTAGGGTAGGTTTTAAACATTTAAAACATGGAGGATCAAATAACAAATAATTCCAATTAACAATTAATATCCTAATTATCTTTATTTGATTTATCGAAGATTTCTTTTAAGATAATTATCAAAATAATTAATCAATTATCATATAAGGAAATTAAATATTTTATTAGATGATAAATATCTTTAATTAGATCAAGATAATAGTCATATATATCAAAAATTCGGATTAGGGTTGATCTAATATGATTAAGGTAAGTTTCCATAAGATAAACATGAAAAAATCCTGGTTTTGCCTAATCTTGACGCCCGGACTCGCCGAGTACACAAAGGGACTCGCCGAGTCAGGCCTACTCGCCGAGTCCACTTTGGAACTCGCCGAGTCCATGACTCATAAACCCAAAATCGAATTTTGCAAGTTTGTTTCAGTTAATCAAGCAACAATTTAAAGAAAACCAAGCTAGGCTCTGATACCACTGATGGGTTTTAGCCATAAGAACTTTCCTATGTGCGCATGCAAAACCCTAATGCTTGGATCTAGGCTTTCTAATTAAACATGCTTTGAATCCAAGACTTCTAATGGCTAATTAAGTTAAATAACAACATTGAAATAGATCTAGAATCATACCTTTGAGTTCCTTGTTGATCTTGTTGTCTTGGAGCTTCTAGAGTCACAAATGTCACTCCTCTAATGGCTTACAAACACCAATAGCAAGCAAGATGATTTAGGAGAGAGGAGAGGGGAGGAATTTGGCCAGAGTATCTCTACTTTGGATGGTGTGTCGAATTCCCTCACCCCTAGGGTCTATTTATACTTGTAGACTCCTTAAGGATTACAGCTTTAACCCTAATTGGATAACTTAGACTTTAAGTTGATCCATATCCTTTCCTTGATAACCCTATGGACGATTTTGGCTTATCCAAGCCCTAGAAATCGTCCATCCTATCTAGGATAAGGATTTATAGTCTAAAGTGTAACTATCAAACAATTGACAGTTTATACCCTCTTATTTAATTAATCCCTTTAAGTCACCAAATTAATTCCAATTAATCTATGACTTATATTAATCAAATAACCATATATTATTCCTTATAATATTTACTCTCTTTTAACAAATCATCCATCAAGTTGCTATGGTGAAGGCAACCCAAAAGGACCATGCACAACCGGATCAAATACTTGCCTAATATAGTTGCAGCCTTAGACACTATTCCAACATGAAAAACCCTAGAAATCCCTATGATTCCTATTAGTAACAAAAGGAGTCTTCTACCAAGACTTGATTGTTCTCAATGTAATCTTCTATCAAGACCTAACTGTTCTGAATGTAGTCTTCTACCAAGACCTAACTGTGTTACTATTATTATCATTATAAGAAATTGTATCCTTTGGTACTAGGATACTTAAATATAATTCACCTCATTGGTATGTGAAAGAGTCACAAAATAAAGGTAATAATACAACTAGCCTGAATATTACCCTTTGGTACTAGGGTAACTAACATTATTAACTTTAAGACATCCGTAGACGTACTTTTACCTCTGTTGCTAACAGCTGGGTATAAGAATAGTCAGTCCCTTAAAGTATACCTGTAATAGTATCAATCGTTGACATCCGTGGATGTGCTTTTACCTCTGTAGCTAACAGAGATTCTAGGAATGGTCAATCCCGCAACGTATCCTTTGGTACTAGGATATTAAATCCAATCTATCTCGTCGATTTTGTGATTGTATCACAAAGTAAAGATAAGAATGAGGATTTGATAACAGAGTCGATACATATAAAATGTAATAGGACTCCTCCTGATATATCTATATAAAAGTACTCCTATAAGTGTGATCATGTAAAAGTAATCATGTATATGTACTTATGTAAATGTACTCATGTAAGTGTAATCATGTAAAAGTAATCATGTATATGTACTTATGTAAATGTACTCATGTAAGTGTAATCATGTAAAAGTAATCATGTATATGTACTTATGTAAAAGTGCTAGCTGTAATGTGTGTTCTCTCTATCTAGCAAGTATAGTAATGTACTGTAATGATCTACGTGTGCTAACTATAATGTTCTAGAAGGTATTGACTCATGAATGAACTGACTCATTTGTACGATATCGCGTTCTAGTAATTGTTCTAGTATCTTCCTAAACTACCCATATGGTAGTTTACTAGTAATCTATCTGGTAAGTATGGACATGGATGTATACCCTTGCTACCCAAGGGCATATGTTGAACTAGAAGGACCTTTTATGACTATATATGTACACATGATATATAACTAATATTTAAACGACTTTCGGACGAATACCCGATATCCCACCAGACCACATCTCAAGGCGCGAAAAGGAAATAGGGTGGATAGCCTTCCTAAGTCTTTTAAACATTTCTTATATAACTATACATATAGAGCATTGCAATTTATAATATAAAAGCATAAATAAGTTTTGTAAGACATTTGAAACATAAATATTATTTTAAGAAAAGATCGACTTGATGTCAATCTATAAAACAATTTGAAGGCATAAGTTTAATAAAACAGTTTAAGTATAAGGAAACATTTGTTTGAAACACAGTTGTAAATAAGTTTGAAAGGTAATGTACGAAGTAAGATGTACAGTGTAATAAGGAGTTTAAAACATATAAAATGTTTAAAAAAAAGTCATTTCAAGGAAACTGTTTGGTAAAACGGCTAATGAGTAGCCAAATCATTTGAATGTTGTATATTAATCATATGTGATTGATGTAATAAGTAATATAATCCTACTTACTAATCACATGTGATTGACATAATAAGTAGCATGATTCTACTTGTATCCCCCCCATAAAACATTTAAAACAGTTTAAAACATTAGTTAAGGGGTATGAACTCACCTGCAGTAAGTGACTGGAATTGAACGGACTGTTATCGTACGGAAGGATCGGACAAGTGCTTGGTGTCAAGTGAAGACTTAGACACACACAATGATCCTAATTACATATGAAAACATATGTATATAAATAATTAGTGATTAAAACACTAATTATACAAGTAATAACATTTAAGCGCGAGGAAAACACTTTTGGTCAAGTGCTAGGAGGTTAATGGGTTGCAACAAAGGCGTGCAATGCTCCTAATGGAAGTTTATGGTCAAATAACCATATGATTTGGAGTTTACGGCCTAGGGGAGTAAACTCCTGGCCGTAAACTCTCCTTAAGGTCCCTAATTGAGGCTTAGAATTACTACAACTCTGGTGGGGAATTGTTTCAAGGCTATACAAGTGTTTTGGGTACCATATGAACTCCTTTGGGGAGTTTACAGCTTATTGGCCCTATTCCCTTGGAGTTTACGGCCGTAAACTCCCTTGGGAGGGTTTATATGGTGCTTTCAAGTCTCTAATTTAACTAGGAACAAATATAGGCTTTGGTACTTGGCTTTAGAAGAGTTTATGGCACATTTAGCACCATTTTATGGAGTTTACGGCCATAGAACCTTTTGGGCCGTAAAGTCTCTCACTCTTGGTGTTCTAAGTATTTTAACTAGTCCAAAACTCATCTAGGTTCATGTCCAAATTGTCTCTTGGTTTAAGGAAGGATTTAGGGTGTCCTTTGACCCCTTTAAAGGAGTTTACAGCTCAAGAAATACTCTTGGCCGTAAACTCTTCCACACTTGTGTTTCCATGAGTTTTCTAGGTTCTAAACACTTTAGGGTATTTGTCTAAAATAGAGTCCAAGCCTTTGGGATGATTAGGGCACATTTAAGCCCTTGAAAATGGTGTTTACGGTCCAAGAACTCTTGGGCCGTAAACTCATATACCCTATGTGTTCTTGATTGATTTCTAGTCTCTAATGATCATACACAATACCCTAAGCTAGTTACCTAACAAGGAAATGGGACTAAATGGCCTTTAAGCTCCGTTTTGGAGTTTACTCCCCAAGAACGTTCTTGGGCGGTAAACTCCCGGATCTCATATATTTGACATATAATCTATGTTAATAAGCATAAAACAAGCATTATAACATAACTAGGGAAGTATACTCACAATCTGGGATAAAAACCCAAAGATCGGTGAGAGAGAATTTGGCTTTTCTCTAATTGGAATTCAACTAATGAACCAATTTGGTTCAGAATTCTATTTATAATCCTGAAATATTTTTGGCAGAAAATATTTTTATTCCTGGAACGAACTCTAATGTCCTAGAGTAATGGAATAACAGTGTTGCACATAACCCTAGTGCAACCACTCTCCTAATATCTTCTTAAGTGTAAATACTGAAAACTGCCTAACTTACACTCGGAGTCTGAATTTTCACTGTAACTGATCTACATCTATTGGCTTGATATGGTTTGTTCAGAATGGAAATTTCGGGTTGTCACAAACATACTATGCATCCAATCAACCATCAGGTTGGAATACCCTAGGCCCTCAACCATCGTGTTGGAATGCCAACATACTATGGGTCCAATCAACCATGGGGTTGGAATACTCTCAACCCTCAACTACCAGGTTGGAATGCCCCGACCTGTTGGCTTACGCACAAAGCAAAGAAGCCTTAGCCACCAATCAATCATATGCATATATAGCAGATAATCATATAAGAGTCTACAACCAGTGTCCCACCCCAAAACCGGAACGGCAGAAACGTTCGGGGGTGGAGGACGTAATGTTTAGTATCACAAGACATGTATCATAGTAAGCAAGTAATGAACAACCATTTTATTAGAAAGGAAGTGTTTATAAGGATGTGTTCACAAAACATAGAGTACATAAACAAATAACAAAACAAGACTTGAAGCTATACTGCTTCATCTTCTGAATTCCCAGCGCGAGTACCTATCTACTAGTTTCCTGAGAATACAAGTTATTTAAAAGAGTTGGTCAGCAATTAAGCTAGTGAGTTCATAAGATGTTAGTAATGTAATTAATTTGTAGAAAGTTGTTGAAAAATGTAGTTGTAAAATGTAGTAAGTTGTAAGTTATGTTTAGAAAAGTTCGCCTGTTACTCCAGAAAATCCTATATTTCATGCTTTGCTGAAAGATGCGTAAAAATGACTCTGCAATTCTTTCTATGAGTACTAAATGGATTCAAGTTATATAAAACCCAGTGTAAACAAGCAATCAATTGTGTGTATCTGCCCTAAGCACACAACCAAACAAGGAACATGGAATGAGGCGTATGACACACATCTCATTGGTTGTTAGATCCTTGTTGTATATAACCCTGACGTATTCCCTTGGTACTCACGGAGTTAACTGTAATAGTTCCTTTATAATTTATGAAAAGATTCTTTAAGAAAACCCTTATTTCTTATAATAAAATAGTAACCACAGTAGTTCCTTCTATAATCACTTAGTTTATACTAGCTATATATAATCTAATATCGAACAGATAGTTAATTGTGTGAATCTTCCCTAAGCCCACAACCAAACAAGGAACTAGGAATGAGGCGGAGGGCACACATCCAACTACCTATTAGATATTATTTATATATAACCTTTGATGTATAAACTAAGGTATTATAAAGTTAACTACCTAAGGTCCTTTAAGATGATGGTTTAATAAAATGGATTAAACCCTTTACCGGTAAGTTTCTAGTTTTGAATACCGAATGTTCTGTTAGAAAAGTATGTTTTGTACTATAAAATTGTGCATTGAATTAGTGTCCTATGACTTGACCCATACTTGGTACCCCTTATGATGATTTAATGTGTACAGAACATACATATAACTAAAATCGAATAGATACTAGGCTGGGTGAATCTGCTCTAAGCCCACAACCAAATAAGGAACAGGAAATGAAGTGGGAAGCACACATCCTATTATCTGTCAGATCCTTATTTATATATATCCCTTGAGGTATACATTAAGGAATCATAAGGTTAGCATTATGGTCCTTTTCTACTGAATGTACTAGACCGACTGTTCTGTTTGTCGTTGGTAAAATGTAAGTACTGTAGTATTGTATAAAGTGACTACTATTGTACTAATTGCGTTAAATTGAGTATTAAGGTATAATGTGATGGCTAGATGTCATACTAAACACTCTCCCTGTCAAAAGATTCTAGGAACCAAACGCGACCTCTGCAATCAATTGCAAGTCGTGAACATCCACATTAAAATTATATGTTCATGTATACCCAATATAACTATCACCTTTTGTTTAGAACAATGCGTTAGTGATTCATTGGTATAGTTAGATCCTGTAAGTGTTCCATGCTATAGCATCTTAGTATGTTCGTTTTGTTATAGTATCTTAGTATGTTCTTTTTGTTATCGTGTATTGTATCTAGTATAAGGTGAACCCCTAAACTATACCCATTATAGTTTACTAGTATTCTACTTGAACTATTATTGAAAAGACTCATTTATCTGCTAAGTTATGCTTGTATGTTAAAAACGGAGTTTTGTTAAACTATAAAGCAACATAACTTAAAAGAGTTTTTGAAATGTTTTGATCACTTATAAAGGACATAAGCAGTATTTTGAAAGATGTATATAACAAAAATTTTACACAGTTATAATTGTGTTCAACTTGTATCCCCCCTTAAAGTATTTGAAACAGTTAAAAGATTCATTGCGGGGTATGAACTCACCTGTGATGAGTGATGCGATGGTAGGATCGGTTTAGGAGGTTGAGTGTCAGTTGCGGACTTGAGCACAAACGAATCATATTAACCATATAATGACATGTATATGTAGACAATTAGTTTTTGTAACAAATAATTATTGCCTTGGGACAACCTTAGGGACTATTAAACACTTATATTGAAGTGCTACAACGATATATGATTGTATATAAGGGGTGTATGGCTATACAGTGGAGTGTATGGTCAAAATACACCATATTGGTGTGTGTGCGTGCGACTGCACACTCCGTATGAAGTGTGTCAAAAACATATTTTAAGGCCTTAGGACTCATCTAGGAAGGTTTCTTACTTCATGTTCTAGCCTTATATGGAGTTTATTTCCATTTTAGGACTTAAAAGGGGCATGTATGGTTGCATAAGGTGTGTGCGGCCGTACACATGGTGTGTGTGGCCATACACTCTTGAAGATCATGAGAAATGGCGTCTTTCTAGTAGATCATCAAGTGTTCTTGGAATATAACAAGCTATGATTAGTGTTTATATGATCTAGAGGCTTAGAAGTATGGTTAAACTCCAAAAAGTTTAGTGTGTGTTCTTGGTGTTCTTGAAGATCTAACACCAAAAACGTGTTTTTCATGGATCAAAGTAGGGAAGAAGGATGGTTAAGTTCAAGAATCAACAAATCAAAGGAAGGATTACTTACTTTTATGAAGATCGAGATGAAGATTTGGATGGTACTTGAGAGAAAAACATGTTCCAGCTTTGAAGGAGTGGGAAAAGTGTTCAAAAGTGACTAAGGATGGCTTATATAGGCAAGAGTGTGTGGCTGAGATGGGTGTATGGCCGCACACTCCACATGTTGGAGTGTTTGGCCCGAATTTGCTTTCTATGACTCGATTCAGCCCATTTCTAGGGTCCTACCTTGATTGTACTAGGTTTAGAACACTCAAATAGACCATAAACCACGCTAAAAGATAGCAAAATGAGTCTAACATGGAGTTGAGTTGACTGACTGATCTTTCAAAGAAAAAAAAATTCGGGTTGTCACAACCAGTCAAACAAATCTAACAAATCACTAAGCATAGCATCATCCTATCTACCAGGATACCAATCTAATAGATCATAACAACACAAGAACATGCATAACAGGATATCAATCCACTAGGCCGATATTGGTGCCTTCGACCTGCAAGTACAGTAAAGAAAACTCACATCTCACTTCTGATTCATATATACGATCCCTAGCTGCAAATACTAAGCCAACACTCCATCAACAACTGCTCCCTCGAACGATCTCTGACTACAGAGCCGCTAGAGCCCGCAATATCAAATACCACAAATGACAACCCATCAATAACTAGTTCCTAAATCACACCATAAGTACAATTTAGGGTAAAAGACCTTTTTACCCATCCTCAAACTTGGCCCAAGACTAAGGCCCAAACTAAAAGACCAAAAGCCCAAGATCCAAAATAAGCCCCTAAGGCCCAATTATGGCCTAAATTTCCAAATTGGTCCTAATTACTTTCATTGCCTTCACTCAAGAAAATCTAGCAAGCCAAAAGCCCAACTATAAAATCCCAGACAACCCAACATAGCCCAATGCAAACCAAACCCAAATATTGATCCAAAAGGCCCAAAATTACTTCAAGGTCCACAGTTAGCCAAAATTTCAAAATTCGGTCCAACTCATTATTGGGCCTTATCCAAAGGTCTGATCCTCTAATTAACCCAAAACACACTTATTCGGTTAGCCCATTAGGGCCCAAGTATCAAAGCCCAACAGACGGCCCAATACCCGAAACCCAAGTTCGAAATCCAAACAGAGGACGTATGCATGGCGTACTCCTTCAGTACACTGGCGTACTTCGCCTCGCATTGACCACCATCGGGGTGGTTGAATCTGAACGTGAGGCATAGTGGGGCTTACCCTCGTAGAGACCAAATCATGATAAGTGCTTAATGGCTTAAGCACTTAAGCCCAAACTTCAGATCCATGGTCCAAATGTACTCCATAATTATAAAGCCTCAAACTTTAAGAGTTTAGATGTCCAAAAATCCTTTAATACGTGGTCTTAATCCATTAAGACCTTCCACAAAGAACATGGAGCCAACTAGCTCAAGGGACCTCATTTTTATAGCTTAGAACCCTTCCTAGGGTCTGAAAGGACAACTCAAATCATCCAAAACAAAGCATGCACGAATTTGGGACTTTTGGGACAAAAAGAACACCAAAAAGCAACCAAAGCAAGATCTAAACAATCCAAGCATAAAGGTAGAAGCTTTATACCTTCTGAAGCATCCCAAGAAGATGATAATCCCAGATCTACAAGCTTGCTTCCTTCCTTGACCCCTTTGATGCATTAACTTCTCCTTTTGGCATACAAAACCACACTACAAGCTCAAGATGCTCACTATGGGGGTTAGGGTTCACTCAAAACGGTTAAGGGACTTGGAGGCTTAAAGAGTGAGTCAAAATGACACATAAGAATACTTATATACCCCACAAACCCTAAAGGTTAGGGTTTCACCTGAACATACGCACGCCCTGCGTACATATGCATACACCCAGTGTACTAGGCGCGCTCTAGTATGCTTAGCGTACTCACATGTACGCTCAACGTACAACTCATGCTCCATAAGTTACTTCTTTGCCACTAGGGCTTCCCATGACCACTTCATTCAATTCCAAGGACCAAAAGTGACATAAATTAAACCCAATGTATGGATTTGAAATTACTTGAAAACTAGGGTCTTACAGATGATTTGATTTATCTGAAGCCCATTTTGCAGTTTACGCAGGAATGGGAATTGGGAATGTAACCGGTTTAACCCGATAGACCACTAGGGACTAGACGACTTGAACATTTCGTTTTAACAAGATAAGAAAAAGAGTTAACTTGGTAAAATGGTAATCAATAATTAATTTGTTTTTAATTCATTGCAATAGTAATGATATTTAGACTTGAGTTTTGGAGTTTTTGTAGGCCAGTAAAAGATATTTGAATTATTAATTATTGTTTCGTTTTGTTATATAACGTATCTTCAACCTTGATATGATACCAAACATAATTAAGATGGATGTGATATCTTTAACCTTGATACGATACCAAACATGATACCAAACATAATTAAGATGGATGTGATAAATTAAATATTGGGGTATAATCAAGTGCTCATTGTCTAGGTATCACTTTTCTAGTAAACCAAAAAAGAGAGCAAAGCCGTTAAATAAACAACATTTTTAGAAAAGTTTGACAACGGGTTTGTGCCCGTTTGTTTTTCATCTTGATGTAAAAACACTTTGATATTATTTTGACTAAAATTTATTGTTTAAAAAAGAAAGAAAAAAGTAATGACAGAAATCTATTCTGCTATCTGTTCAACGATAGCCCAATTGTTGATTACGTCTCTTATTTGAAAATTAATCCAATTATATGGATGTTATATATGAATGATGTGACAAAACCTACCCATTTCACTCCTATTTAACATCCAAATTTACATGAATGATAAATTATCGGTAAACAACCCAATATGATTCTCACCTCCATTGATTCAATCGAAGTTTGTTTGAGCTAGTGGTGGTCGAATATTGACAACAATGCCATCATTTTTATCTCCAAATAATTGGCTAAACGTAGAGACATAGAGTGCTATGGTCTATATATATGAGTTCATATTATATGTAACTAACAATAATAGTAAAATGGTGAGAATTGAACAAACTTATTATACGTAACTAGCAATAACTAGTAGTTATTCCCATATTCATTCAAAAGATCATGTACAATTACTTACAAACCCTCTCATATTCATCTCTTCTTTACAATTCTCCAACACTTTTACACATTTTCAAAGTTCATAACCAGGGAATCTAGCTTCATCAGGATTCATCATATCAAAGAAAAGATACGCCATGCCTCCAACTCCTTCAAACAAGGAAAACGGATGATCACCTTTATGCATCTTCTTTTTCCTCATAAGCTTCACTCCTCTACCAAGTAAAAAACAAGCAAACAACTTGGCCCTTTTCAACATCTCCTCATTTTTTGTCAACCTATAAAGTGCCAAAAAAACATAAGTATTCCCACTAATCCCATGACAAAGTCCAACTCTTTTCAATAACCCACGTTTCCACACAACTTCTCCAGCCTCCATTGCTGCATCCACAAACTCCTTATCTCCAAAAACCTAACCAATTTACATCTTTCAAGTTACTAAAAATTACTTCTAGATTAATTTCTTAATGGGTTATGTGAAAAATCACTGAGCATATTCGATTACCTCAGCAGCTTTGACAAGGGTGAGAGCCATTCCAGATGCTCCTTGACACCATTGGACCAAAATATCCTCCTGATTATCTTCTTTAGAGGGATAGTTCCCACTAGGGAATCTAGTATTAATCAAGTACTTAAGGCTCTTTTTCACATCCTCTTGTACATCAGGAGTCAAATCAAAATGCATCAAAACATGCAAAATCCCAGCTAAACCATCAGCAGCACCATAATGTTTAGTGCCAAAATATGTATACATCAAAGGGCATCTTGTTCCAGCGCCCAAACTTCTTCCATTTTCAATCATCTTATTCACTAATCTATTCTGTTTTAACATAATAAATTGGTTCTTTAGTGTATTATTGTATGTGTAAAACTCAAAAGAGAAATCAATTAATCCATAGGAATTATGAAATGAATCTTACAGTGTAGGATGAAGGAATGACTCCATCAAGGAAGTGCTTATTCAAGAACAGACATGCCCATAAGTGTCCAGCTCTCCCGTGTAAGATTCCATCTCGCCTATAGTCCTTTACTTCAATCTGTTCCATTGTTATATAAATTAATTACGTAGCATTATGCATAAGAAAGAAAAGCTATATATGTTACTATATTAATTATTACCTTTTTGAATCGGGTCATATAGCGTTCAATCATCTGTGTATTTCCTTGGTACATTGACACAACAGCACCAAGAGCACAAATTCCAGCAGTTCCACGTAGAAAGGTTATACTCCTATATATCATTAATATTGATTTGGAGAGCATGTTAAAATACAAATTTATATATCAAGATAATGAAACTGGAGCAATATATATAGAGGGTACCTATAGTATTCAGAAGCAGAGTAGCAAGCTTTGATGATGTCAGCAGAGGTGTTGAGATCATCCATTTTGCGAGTCACTAGAAAACTTTTCAAGAGCAAGAAAGCAGTCCCCGGAGTATCATCATAAAGATTACAGTTGACGAGTATTCTTCTTTCTTGGGTCCGCCATGTACCCCTCACAACCTGTTAAACATTTCCACAAACAAATGGTAGGCATGCACACAAATGCAGAAAACCAAGAAATTAATATGCAGTTCCCACTAAAGATTCAGTATCGAAAACCATGAGAGAGAGAGAGAGAGAGAGAGAGAGAGAGAGAGAGAGAGAGAGAGAGAGAGAGAGAGAGAGAGAGATGGTACAGAGTATTTCTGATATAGGGCGGATTGTCTGAATTTGCTACGGAGAGGGGAGGCACGAAATTTAAGAAGGTTCAAGATAAAATCTTGAGACTCTTTTGCAATAACCTCGCTTCGTTCATTATCTCCATCTACTGTTGACGTTTCTTCTTCGAGGTCTCGCATGAAATTCTTAAAGTACCGGTCTCTCATTTCTCAGACGACGATGGCTTACTGCGGCACACACTGAGAGAGAGAGAGAGAGAGAGAGAGAGAGAGAGAGAGAGAGAGAGAGAGAGAGAGAGAGTGTATGAAGAAGAAGATATATCTATGGCGAAGAACTTGTAGCTGACATGAAAATTGCGAATATTACGATAGGAGAAGTGAAAATGGATTCCCTGAAATCAAAGAAATGGTTACATTATATACACCGGAGAAGAGAAAGTTGCTCACTAACGGATTTACAAAGCTAACAAACTTAACTAACTAACTGAACGTAAATTGCATAAAACCGCTTCCTGTGTAAATTACAGTTATGCCCTCTAATGCTGTTGTATCTGGCACGTGTAGATGATGATCTGATTCATTTGAAGCCGATTGCTACTGGACGCTTGGTGACATATCGAGTAATTTTGTTTAAACAACTTCCACAATGGTCGGTCGATTTATTATTTTTCTATATTGGCTTCTTAATAAATTAAATATTTTTTAATAAACAACTTTTTTAACTGAATTGATTTATCCTTATTTGTAGAGGTGGCAATCTAACACAATATAAAGTAAATGAATTTGGATAAGAAATTTCAACTTTTCTAAATAACATGTTGACATGTCTAGACAATAAAATTAAATGGGTAAAATTAGTATCGGATGGTAGAAAATCCTTATTGGAGTTTTTATTGCTCTAGCATTACATAATGCCCAAAGTTACATAAAAGTCCATATATTATCCATAAATAATAAGAATAGTATGTACCATAAGCATTATATAACATTTAGCAACCGACTAATTTTTTCAGCCTGGTTGGTATCACGACTCACGACATGACACATATATAAGATCTAATAATTTGGGTCAAGTTTTTTGCATCCCATTGGTACCGAAGCACCATGCTCGTGTTCTCGCATCAAAGTTTTATTTTTTGGATTCGTCTGTATCATGATTTGTTTTGTGGGGACAAACAACTGTCCGCTTCAGGGTCATTTTCTTTCGAAGCTAGCAAAGGGCTTCATATTTCCCTTCATCACTCCCATTTCCCTCCATTGTTTACTCATCCCGCCCAACCTAAAGGCAAAACCTACTAATCAGACATGGAATACATGAGTTTAGGTAAAAAACAAAAAATCAACCAAACTAAGTAAACGAGTTGACACGACACAAGACAAGAGTAATGCCAAACACTTTCAACCCGATACAACATGTCTACAAGTCTAATATTTATATAAAAATATATAGTATGAAACCTACTAATCATTTCATTTATTGTTTTTTAAACACAACATTGTTTGTTATATATATATATATATATATATATATATATATATATATATATATATATATATATATATATATATATATATATATATATATATATATATAACACCCGAAAATTTGAGGAGCAATTCTGGGAATAAATCACCTTTTGAGGATCTAACAAAACGTGTTGGAGGCACCAACCTGACGTGTCCAAATATGAGGAAACTCGGATTTCATTAAGTCAACAATATGTGTTGCCTCTTGGAACACGATATGTTGACGGATGGAATAAAACCCTAATCTTCTGGGATTTGCTCCCTATTTAAATGATCATGGGGGCTAGGGTTTGTTCACCCTCATCCCCATCAGTCCTAAAAGAAACCCTAATCATTTTTAGCTAGTTTGGTGTTTTTGAAATTAAAGAAGTAAGAAGCTGGAAGAAGGAAGCAAAGATCCAACAAGCAAGCCCTCATTCTTCAGTTTGGCACTCTTTTGGACCTTTGTAAGTATCCAAGACTTGATTTTTTTATCATTTAAAGTTGTTAGATCTTCGGTTTTATCCCTTTTGCTTCTTGTTCTTGAATGTTGGAATGGTTAGATCTCATAAAGTTTTCAACTTTATGAATCTCCAGGTCAAGGTGACCTAGTAGTGTCTTGGATCTGGTGTATAATCAAGTCTTGATGCCATGTATGGAGATTAGGTCATAAATCCTCATTTTGACCTAATATGGGTTAAGGACATGCATTTGACATGTATGTCTAAAGAACCACTAACCTTTTGGATGGTTTAGGTGTTAGAAGCATTTCTAGAAAGGATAGACTTCATACTTTAAGGATTAAGTACATATTGGTTAAGACCTTACATTATCAAGCTTTATGGTTTGGGTTTTGGACCTTTTTGGTAGTCCCTAATGGATATAGTTGGAAACTTTATCCTTCCTAATCACATTTTGGCCTAGATCTGAGCTTTGGAGCTCTTGGAGTCGAAAAGCCAGCTGAATGTATTAAGTTGTTAGAACTCGAGTGAACACGATGTGTTTGCAAGTCAGCACAATGTGTTGGTTGAGGTTTTCCTGACTGTTTGGATGCAGGCGAAACACGACATGTTTTTAAGTCAACACGGTGTATTGAGTGAACATGGATATTGACGTTGACTGTTGATTTTGACTAAGTTTTGACCTAAGGGGGTATTTGAGGTATTTTAAGTGGTATCTAAAGGTTGGTTTCTATTTGATGGATATGTGTTGGTTGGAGCTAAGATTCGGAGTCGGTCCTCATTAGTTATGTTAAGTCTGCGAGGTGAGTTTTCCTTACTATACTTACGGGTGAAGGCATCAAGGGCGTCCCATTGGTTTGATAACCTATTATTCATTGATACGACGAGTATCGAATAGTTATGCATGATAGTTTTGATATTCTAGTTTGGTAGATCTGTAGGACTACCTATGATATTGTTTGATTATATTTCTATGTTATTGTTTGTTATATGTCGACATATTGTGTGGGTTAGGTTGAGGTTGTACTGCTCCGTGCGGTTGCTAAAAAATCCAACAATCCAGATATGAGATAAGGACTGGGGAGGGCATGTCAGATTCATACTAAGGGCTCATGAGCATTCCATATACGAGCTAAGGGCTAGGAATGGAATTCAATTTGTTTGCCATGGGGAGCAAGCCAGACATAAGTAGTGGGCCAAGAGCAAGCCATACTTATGCTGTGGACTTATGGGTAATCCAATTTGTTTGCTATGGGCCCATTCGATGCTGTTATTGTATTTATGTTATTTGTTTTGTGTTGGTATTTTAGGGGAACTCACTAAGCTTTGTGCTTTACAATTTTGGTTTATGGTTTTAGGTACTTTAGTAGACCGTGGCAAGAAGAAGGTGTGACCGTACACATCCTTGGTTTTACAACTAATTGGATCTTGGAAGACTTTGATTTTAAATAATGTTTTGAAACAATGGTTTTGTAACACTTCCATTAGACAAAATGGTTGTTTTGAAATTTTTTAAATTTATTGAATTTTTGAAATGTTACGATATATATATATATATATATATATATATAAAATATTCTTAGCCATTAATATTATGTAATAGCCATTTTTTTGGTTACCAGTTATGTACCCTTATATCGGGTCATACCAACTCATTCTTCACGTAGTCATTTTCTATTATCAGTTGCATACACATTTCAATTTTATACATAAGGTCTTGTCATAAAGGCAACACCACATGTCTACATGGACATATCATGTCATCGTATGCATAAAACATCTACCTCACGATCGGAGGCATAACACCTCTCGTGTGGCCATTTAAGATAATCATAAAGTCTGAGATCTTCCGAGTATTTTACAAAACCAATAGTTTCTTTGAAATTTTTTACGAATAACAGTCCTAAATGATGTGGTCTTTAACATTTTAAAGTATTCTTACTCTTTAAAAAATTGTACTTTTACTTTTTAATCTTTAAAACAATTAAACATACTCTAACTCTTTAGAACTCTTTGAAACTCTTTAAAATGTGTTTTCACGCATTAATACATCATACATATAATACTTCATACACACATTTTACATAAAAGAGGCATATATAAGAAGTCATAACTCACAAATTAAGTTTAGGGATATGTATTATTGAGAGAAACTCACTTCAAAGATCTTCCTTGCATGATATATTAACATCTTATAATGTTAATTGTTAACCTATAAGTGATAATGATCAAATATATGACATATAGAATCTTTACATAATGTATTCCTAAGCATTTATGTTGAACATTATTCGTACAACTATACATTTCAATTGTATAATTGTACGCACTAAGTGTATAATGGTATACTTGTTTTTTGGAGTTGTAAAAAGCAAGCCAAATTTCTTGTTCTTAAGAAAACATACACCAATATAAAGTTACGCATAGTTGTGCACATATCTTTCTCCCTTACACATAGTAAGTGTACATGTATATGAAATTGCATGTACATTTTTACAAAATGAGCTATGAACTATTTACAAAAAAATCAAGGTTTATTAACCTAATTATAATACATAAGCATTCAATATCTTCTAAGGAGGAACTGATTCATGGCATGAAGAATCCTAATTTATCCATTAATTAAATAAATCATCAATTCCAATAACTCCATTAAAGCTCACTTTTGATCAAATTGAAAGTTTTAAAGCTATGTTTTAGACATTAAATCAAAATTTCACATCCATATCATATAATTAATATAATCCATTAATTAGATTCAAAATCCACAAGATTTGGTGATGGTTTCATGATGCTAGGGTTTGAAAAATTCCATTAAAGCTGCATTAGCTAAAATTCATCATATTAAGGAGATTATGTAACACCCATTTTCCAAGATGAGTCGATTTAGGGTTTCAATGAGTCAAAAGGTTAAATTATTGAAGAAATGAAGCCTTATAACATGACCTTTAAGTGGTCACGACGTAAGTTGGGCTAATATGAAATGTTTTGTTCGGGATTGGTCTCACTACATGAGGCAAAGAGGCTCACAGTGTGAGAAATGTTGCAGCCCAAGCCCATGATCTTTTAGGGTCTCCTTCGGTTGTAAGTCCCTTTAAACCCATTATAAGGTGCATTATTAGCCTCTAAACCCTCTTTCACCTCAGAAAACCCTAGCCTCCATCCCTTGCTTGATTCTTGGCCATTTTGGAGCAATTCTTGGTTTGAAGAAGAAGAAGAAGAAGGTGATATTTTGAAGAGGCTTGCAAGGAATCATCATCATCATCGCTTTACATTGTTCCTAGACCCTTGTAAGTGTCAAAGCATTCAGCTTTATTGCTGTTTGTGGCTAAATCTAAGTTTTGCCCACTTTTCTCCTTGGTTGAGCAAGTTTGAATGAATGGAAACCACAAACTTGGCAACTTTATGGGTTAAAAGGGTCTTTAGAGTGTCATGAAGTTCAAATCTAGTGAATGGTTGAGTTTTGGAACCTTGCATGAAAGATGGATGATCTTTTCTTCTATTTTGGTCCGAAATGAGATCTAGGCATGTATTAGTAGGGCTGTAAACGAACCAAACGAACACGAACAAGGTCTTATTCATGTTCGTTCGTTTAAGTTAGCCGAACAACAAACGAACATGAACGGATAAACGAACGAGATTTTCTTGTTCATGTTCGTTCGTTTAACAAATTACTTTGTTCATGTTTGTTCATTTATGTTCCTGAACATGCTAAACGAACATAAACGAACAAACATAAATGAACAAAGATATAAAAAAAACACAATTGAACATATATGAACATAAACGAACATATAATATAGCAATATAATAAAAAATAATTGAATATAGATGAATATAAATAAACTTAAACGAACGAACATAAACGAACGTAAATGAACATCATAAACGAACGTTCACGAACATAAATGAACGAACGAGACCATTGTTCATGTTTGTTCATTTAACTAAACGAACGATAATTTTTCTTCATGTTCGTTCATTTATTAAATAAATGAACATAAACGAACTTCCCGCCGAACAGTTCACGAACGGTTCGCCGAACGTTCAGTTCGTTTACAACCCTATGTATTAGACATACATTGTAACGACCAAAATTTTACAAAGAAAAATTTCATTTTTAATTAGTAAACAAGCTAGCATAAACCATGAAATTCCGACATAATTGTTTTCAAGTCCACATTCATTACAAATTTGTTTAAATCATCAAAGTGTCCCAAAACATATTAGTGAAAAAGAGAGATAGAGTGCACGTCGTGTCATCACGCCTTGCCCTTTCCCTTAGGCTCAGATGTACCTGAAACAAATACACAAACGGTAAGCTTGAAAGCTTAGTGAGTTCCCCAGAGCATACCCACACACAAACACTTACAACATATCATGCTAGCTAATAGCTATACAAAACACGTAATCCATGCAAACAACACGTAAGGAAGCCCTGGAAACCCTCCAGGGTCTTACTCCGGGTGCCATGGGAACCCCCACATGGTCTTATCCCAATGCCTCGGGAACCCCCCAAGGTCTTTGACTTAGGATGCAAAGGAAACCCTCCAAGGTCTTACACCTAAGGGCCTCGGGAACCCCCCAAGGTCTTTGACCTAGGATGCCAAGGAAACCCTCCAAGGTCTTACACCTAAGTGCCTCGGGAACCCCCTGAGGTCTTCCATACACAATACATAGAAACAACTAGCACATTACATATCAAATAGTCCAAATTTGATATATAGATAACAGTTAATGGGCCGGCCTTGGTGCCTTCGACCCATTGGAATGATGATGAGACACACCTCTGTCTTTTGAATACCAAAGCTGCTCTTTTAACAGTCCGAATCTCTCATGATGAATAATAATGTTAATCAATGTTCGGACCTTAGATTAGTCAAAGGAAAAACCCAGACTCCAAACCTAACCATGAGGGCCCAATTATCCTTCCCTTGTTAATGGGCCCAAAATCCAAGTCCAAAAATTATTAATGGGCCTCTTGGCCCAATAAGGCCCAACCAAAATATCCATGGCCCATAACATATGAAATATCCCATAACTCACAGAATGCAACCAATTTAATAACCAAAATGAGGTCCAAAAGCTCAAAAGCCCAAAACAAATTCGACCCAATCTGTAGCGCGTACGCTGGGTGTACCGCTCTGGTACACGCAACATACTAGGGTCTTAAGGACTACGCACATCGTACACTGAGTACGTCCAACGTTCCTCCAGATTAAGCACTTTCTTCATTAAGTGCTTGATACACGATTCCTTTACGTCTAAATGCCAGATCTGAGTTGTTTAATACGTCCTAAGGCATAAACTTGGCAACTTTATGCCTTTGCATGCTTCATAAACACCCAACACCCCTATTAATACCTTTCCAATGTCCTTAACACATGCATGAGGCCAATACTTCCACCAAGACTCCATTTTTGTGTTGAAACAGGACTAAGGGACCTCAGATCTATCATTTCCATTCTTTGGAGTTGCTTAACTCCCAAGAAAAGATCCAAAATCAACAAAAGGGACCAAACTAGAAAGCCTAACTAGATCTAGTGATTAATATGGAAAGGTTAAAGCTTTATACCTCCAGAAGCTTTGCAAGATGTCTGTTATGCAGGATCTTGAAGCACCAACTTGTTCCAAGCTTGTATAACCACCTCCTCTTCTTGAAAGAACTCTAAAATGGCCACCAAGAACCCTCTACTTAAGCTTAAAACTCTCACACACAATATCACAGCTGAAGGTAGACGAAAAGAGGCTCAAGAGGCTGATGGGGTTTGGTCCAAGAGGCTAAAAGATGATTAAATAAGGGACAAGTTCGGGATTTATGGTTTTGACCCTCTGATGTGTACGCCCGGCGTACCCTCACATACACCCAGAGTACGTGAGGATCCTCCGCGATCATTCATGCAGAGTACGCTAAGCGTACTCAAAGAACCAATTATCCTAAAACATAAATTCTTGAGGGTTTCAAGACATACCAGGTTTAGGGTGTTACAACTCTCCTTGATTTTCGTCCTCGAAGTCTGTAGCTGTAAACAGATTGGGATAATGCTCCTGCATCTCCTCCCCTGGGTCCCAAGTCCATTCGGAGTCCTTCTGGTGCTGCCATTGTACCTTTACCAACTTCACTTCCTTGTTGCGAAGAACCTCCATCTTCCTATCTAAGATTGCGACCGACTTCTCGACCTAATTCAGACTCCCATCCACCTGAATGTCATCCAAGGAAACAACTGCAGACTCGTCAGCAACACACTTCCAAAGCTGAGACACACGGAAGGTGTTGTGAATCTGACTAAGATCCTCTGGAAGCTCTAAACGATATGCCATTTTGCCCACTCGAGCCATCATCAGGAACGGGCCTATAAACCGGGGCCCCAACTTACCCCTTTTCCAAAACCTGATAATCCCTTTCTAGGGAAACACCTTTAGCTGTACAAAATCCCCTACCTGAAACTCGAGGTCCAAATGCTGCCGGTTAGCATAACTTTTCAGACGGCTCTGCGCGACTAACAACCGGTCATGCACCTGCTGAATCAGTCTGATGGTTTTGAACACGACCTTAGTGCTCCCCATGACCCAATGCCCAAACTCGTCCTAACACACCGGGGTCCTGCACCTCCGTCCATATAAAATCTCGAATGGAACCCGGTTGATACTGGCATGATAAATGTTATTGTACGAAAACTCTGCCAGTGGGAGGTACGTATCCCAGCTCCCTTTAAAATCCAACCTGCAAGCTCGAAGCATGTCCTCCAGCGTCTGGATCATCCTCTCACTCTAACCATCAGTCCGAGGATGGTACGTCGTACTAAAATGCAACTGAGTGCCCAGTTCCTCGTGAAACTTCTTCCAAAACCTGGAAGTGAATCGGACATCCCTGTCGGAGACTACGGACACGGGCACCCCGTGTCTAGCCACCACACCACGTACATAAATGTCTGCCAACTTCTCCACAGATATACTGTTGGAAATCAGAATAAATTGGGCACTTTTCGTCAGCCTGTCCACGACACCCATATAGCGTCCACTCTGCTCGCCGTCCTAGGTGTAACGCCCGTGATACTGGGCTTGCCATTTTTAGCAATGTAAGGTTAACCTTTGTAACCGAATTTGAAATAATAAGAATGTATTATTTGTGAATTATGTGTTTATTTTCTTAATTATTATAATTTAATGAATTAAGAATAAAATAAGCGTCAAAATTAAAGTGTGAGATATGCCCGATATCTTTGCATTAAGATGTAGTGGTTGAAACAAGGATTCCGAAGATATAATGAATGCCGAAATCCGAGTTATAACGAAGAAGTTATGAGCCGTTGAAGATTCGCGACAAAACCGGTGTGGCACAGTGTGACGTAAATAGTGAATTTACGAAGGAGTGATATTTAGCCTTAGTGATCAACATGAAAGATGTAGATAATGTTGAACCAAGAGCGTGCATAAAAAGAACGCCTAAATCTGACTTCATATGAGGAAGCTATGATTTTTCAAAGTTTCAGCTTAGCAGTAGACAACCCAAAAGTTAGAATTAAGATTGAGCGAGTTTTAGCCGAAACTTTCTAAACAAGAATCGAAGATCTCATTGATGGTAGTGCATTGGTAAAAAGACAGACGAAAACGGACGTCAGACGAAGAAGTTATGAATTTCTAACGAGGTTTTTCTGCCCCGGCCTACTAAAAATAAATAATAAAAATAAAGTCAAAATTAGCCGACAGAGTCTAAATGAAAGTTGTAGAGTATGGTCTAACCTACGCGTGGATATAAAGAACGTCGAAAACGGAGCTCATATGCGAATGTTACGCAATTTAGAAGTATGACGAGTCAAATTACGCCAAGCGTAATTTGAGTACGCCCAGCATACTTAGAGGAGTGCAAGTTGTCTGACCAATACTCGAGTGCCACCAAATGATGCATGAAGTGACGTCGAAGTACGTCCAGCGTAACCAAATTACACCCACCGTACTTGGAAATTACACCCAGCGTAATCCCAGACCCAACAACCTATAAATAGAACTCGAGATCATCCATTTTCCTTGCGATTTTTCTTCCTTTCTCTCTAAGTTTTGCATCGTTTTGCGTGCCAATTATATCCCGAAGCCCCGGTATCATTCCCGAGCCCCGAAGCAAGTTACGAAGCCCCGAGGATCCCGAGAAGTGAGATTTCCGAGTCGAAGCCCTGCCCACGAGGAGCCTGGGTTTTGTGAAGATCTTCCAGATCTACCGAAGAATACTACTTCTGCAAGTTGTTTTGTTTACAAGTCTGTATATGTATATATTTGTTGAATGACTTGTAATGTTATCGTTTATGCTTTATGATCTGTATCGGAACATGACATCCCGATTTTTGATTATGAAATGAAATTATATTTCTTTATGAAATGTTTTGATAAAAATCTATTTTATCATGTTTTGTTTTTGGGAACAAATTCCGCATCTCTTCTAAAATCAAAAGGATTTACTATGAAAATATTTAAATAGCATAAATGAAACCAATCTTTTCTGGCCAAGATGTTGGGGATGTCACAGTTTGTATCAGAGCATTAGTTTAAGCGAACTAGGAATTTGTAGGATTTCTAGACTTAAACTTAGAATGCTAAGTGGAAATTTAAGTTGAGTGTCTGTTGGATTTTAGAAACAAGCACTAGTATATTTTAGGAAGTTGCCTAAAATGCTTTTATGTGCTAAATGTTATAAGTTGCCATATATGATATTATTTGTTTAGATCTACGGTTTGTTGCCAACCGGATATGAAGGTGTATGTGTTTAGGATTCTAAGTGTATGTACACAATATTAGAAGTAGCATGTAATCGTTTGGAGTAATAAGGATGAATTGAAATCTTATCGTGAAAGAGGATCTAATTTCACTTTATTCGGTGTATAGATAAAAAATGGTGAGAACAAGAAGCGGAGTTGGAAATGCTGATGAGAATAGGAATCAACCACCAGTGAATGAACGAGTACGTATAATAGCAGCAGCACCAGAGCCAATAACAATGGCTGGGGTACAATTGATGATTCAACCTATGTTGGATCGCCAAATGGAAGAAACAAGGCGTTTGCTTCAACAGAATCGTGAAGAACTGTCTATTCACGTGGAGGAGCCCGAAGTAAATGGAGGACCGTCAGAAGGAGGAATTTCAGTCGGGTTATCAGTCAAGCCGACCCACCAATACATAGGCAGAACAACCTAAATGGAGGTAATGATGGTCGTGGGTGCAAGTACAAGGATTTCATGGCATCCAAACCACCATGTCTATATGGAAGCTCGACGCCAGTAGAAGTGATTAATTAGATCTTCGAAATGGAGACTATGTTTGAAAGTTGCAAGTGCAGCAACAGGCAGAAGACCGCTCTTGCAATCCCTCTACTAAAATATGGCATGTTGAGTTGGTGGAAGTTGTTAGCTGAATCTATTCCCAAGGGAAAAGCAAGAAAAATGTCTTGGGAAAACTTTGTGGAACAACAACAATTGCAATACTGCTCCGAGCAGGACCTTCTGGAAATCAGTAATGAGTTTTAGAATTTGAAGAAAGGGAAATTGAGCGTTACTAAATACGCTGCTAGTTTCACAGAAAAGATGAAGTTTATCCCATATTTGGTACCAACAGAACTCTCTAAGGTCAACAAGTTTTCCCACGGACTACCAGCGGACTATGGTCTAATGGTTAAGCAAGCAACCACATTGAAAGCTGCCATCTGGGCTGCTAGAAATGTTGAGATCCAGATCAGGGAGAAAGTTCTGGAAAGGTCAGAGGTTGGTGAAAAGAGGAAAATCGATGGATCTTTAGGGTCCAGTAAGAAAAGTAAATTCTCAAAATCTGGTTCGAGAGGAAGTGAAGGAAAGGTAGAGGCGAAATGGTGCGACAAGTGTAAGAAGAAGCATCATGGGAAATGTGACGGGGAAGTGGTCACATGCTTTAAGTGTGGAAAGCTAGGGCATTATGCCAATGAATGCACCCTCACCAAGAAAGTTTGTTATGGTTGTGGTGAGGAAGGGCACATCTCAAGAGATTGTCCGAAGAAGAAGGAGGCAGCAAAACCCAACATCCCGCCAAAGCCAAAGGCGAGAGCATTCCAGATGACACTGGAAGCTGCTAAAGATGAAGCTGATGTCGCTTCACATACCTTTCTTGTAAACAAATTGCCTGCCCAAATTTTATTTGATTCTTGAGCCAACTACTCCTTTATTTCGCATAAATTTGGTAGAAAACTAGCTTTGCCTGTCGATAGACTAGATAATTCTTTATTAGTCGAAGTTGCTAGTGGCAAGTTTATACCTGTTATCCATCGTATGAAAAACATCTTAATTGAATTGAATGGGAATAAGTTCCACGAGGAATTATTCCCTATAGAACTTAGCGGTTTCGACATCGTGTTGGGAATGGATTGGCTTAGCGCCAATGACACTGAGATATTGTGCAAAAAGAAGATAGTCAGAGTAAACCCGCCAAGGAAAGAGTCATTTATGGTGTATGGGGACAAGCACAGAGTAAGTTCTGGGATAATTTCTCTAATGAAAGCCAGAAAGTGTTTGGCCAAAGGATGCACATCATATTTGGCATTTGTGATCGATGCTAAGAAGGAGAAAAAAGAGATGCAGAGCATTCCTGTCATGTGTGATTATCCGGAAGTATTTCCCGAAGATCTTCCTAGATTACCGCCCGATCGGCAAGTAGAATTTCATATCGACTTGTTACCAGGAACGATGCCAGTAGCGAAAGCACCTTACCGACTAGCACCGACGGAGATGAAGGAGTTGATGATGCAACTTCAGGAGTTATTGCACAAAGGTTTCATAAGACTTAGTTCCTCACCCTGGGGAGCTCCGGTGTTATTCGTGAAGAAGAAAGATGGAAGTATGAGAATGTGCATCGATTATAGAGAGTTAAACAAGGCAACAATAAAGAATAGATATCCGTTACCGAGGATTGATGACCTGTTCGATCAAATACAAGGTTCAAGTTATTTTTCAAAGAGCAGGATATAGAGAAGACTGCATTCAGAACGTGATATGGACACTAGAAGTTCTTGGTTATGTCGTTTGGACTAACTAATGCTCCAGCAACATTCATGGATTTGATGAATAGAGTGTGTAATCTGTTCCTCGATAAATCTGTGATAGTGTTCATAGATGACATTCTGATTTATTCAAAAAGCCAAGAAGAGCATGGCAGACACTTGCGAGAAGTGTTGGAAGTATTGAAGGAGGAGAAGCTATATGCTAAGTTCTCCAAATGTGATTTTTGGATTAGAGAAGTCCAATTCTTGGGTCACGTGGTCAACCAAGAAGGTATAATGGTTGATCCGGAAAAGATTGAAGTTGTGACAAAGTGAGAGCAACCGAAGAATCCCACGGAGGTTCGAAGCTTTTTGGGATTAGCCGGATATTACCGAAGGTTTATCTAGGGATTTTCTTCAATCGCTAGTCCATTAACAACTTTGACCCATAAAGGAGCCGCTTATACTTGGAATGATAAGCACAAAGAAGCTTTCGAGTTGCTAAAGAAGAAACTATGTGAGGCACCGATTCTATCTTTACCCGATGGAGTTGAAGACTTCGCTGTTTATAGCGATGCGTCTGGGGTTGGATTGGGTTGAGTTTTGACCCAAAGAGATAAGGTGATCGTGTATGCATCCCGACAGCTAAAAGAGCATGAAAAGAACTACCCGACTCATGATTTGGAGTTGGCAGCTGTAGTTTTCGCTCTGAAAATATGGAGGCATTACCTCTATGGCATGAAGTGCAAACTTTTCACTAATCATAAGAGTCTCCAATATCTCTTTAGTCAGAAGGAATTGAATATGAGTCAACAACGCTAGCTAGAATTACTTAAAGATTATGACTGTGAGATACTTTACCATCTCGGTAAAGCAAATGTTGTTGTTGATGCTCTCAGTCGGAAAGTCAATCTTGAAAAGAGAAGGCCAAGAGCGTTGAGAATAGTAGTTGTCTCGACTATTTTGGAAAGTATAACGAAAGCTCAAAGGGAAGCTTCTGAAAAGAATGACCAGAAAGAGGAACGTTTGGGTAAAACGTTGGTATTCAATACAAACGGTCATGGACTGAAGGTATTCCAAGATCGGGTTTGGGTACCTAAGACAGGAGGAATAAGAGATCTTCTGATGGAAGAAGCTTACAAAACCATGTACTCCATTCATCCTGGTAGCACAAAGATGTATAGGGACCTGAAACCCTATTACTGGTGGCCGACGATGAAGCTCGACATTGCGAAGTATGTGGCGGAGTGTGTGACCTGTGCAAGAGTCAAGGCACAACATCAGAAACCATACAGGAGTTTAGAACCTTTGCATGTGCCTATGGGCAATTGGGAGGACATCACGATGGATTTTGTCACTAAACTGCCCAGGAAAAAGAATGGTCATGACATGATTTGGGTGGTCGTTGATCGATTCACTAAGAGTGCGCATTTCATCCCAGCCAACGAGAAATGGTCTATGGAGAAGCTTGTGAATTCTTACGTAAAGGAAATTGTGAGGCTTCACGGTGTTCCGCTAACGATTGTGTCGGATCGCGATAGCTGTTTCACCTCAAGGTTTTGGAAAAGTCTACAAGAGGAAATGGGTACCAAGTTGTGTTTAAGTACAACTTACCATCCACAGACTGATGGTCAGAGCGAACGAACGATACAAACACTTGAATATATGTTAAGAGCATGTACCTTAGAATTCCAAGTTAACTGGGATGAACATTTACCATTGGTAGAATTTTCCTACAATAATAGTTTCCACTCGAGCATTAAGATGGCACCTTATCAAGCTTTGTACGGACATAAGTGTTGTACGCCGTCTTGTTGGCTTGAGGTTGGGGAAAAGCAGTTTATGGGACCAGAGATAGTCCATCAAACTGCTGAAAAGCTGAAAATAATTAGGGAGAGAATGTTAGCAGCTCAGGATCGTCAAATGAGCTATGCTGACAAAAAGCGAAGACCGATGACTTTTGAAGTTGGAGATTCGGTTTTGCTTAAAGTCTCGCCATGGAAGGGACTTATAAGATTTGGTAAAAGGGTAAAATTAAGTCCAAGGTTTATTGGACCATTTAAAGTTCTTCATAAAATTGGGAACCAAGCTTATAAGCTCGAACTACCAGAAGAACTGAATGGAATTCATAACACTTTTCATGTGTGTTATTTGAGGAAATTCATGGGAAAAGTTCCCGATATAATGCCAATTTCTGAATTGAGAATCGATGAGAACAAAAGATTGATTGAAGAACCAGAGGCAATCGTTGACCGAAAGATTAAGAAGTTGCGACGTAAGATTGTTGAGTTAGTGATTGTCTGTTGGAAACACGCAAATGGGTCAAATCTCACCTGGGAAACGGAGAGTGACATGATGAGTCGTTGTCCGTATTTGTTTGTTGATGTGTGATTCCGAGGACGGAATCATCCTAAGTGGGGAAAATTGTAACGCCTGTGTTTCTGGGCTTGCCATTTTTAGCAATGTAATAGTCTAGGTTAACCTTTATAACCCAATTTGAAATAATCAGAATGGATTATTTGTGAATTATGTGAATTATGTGTTTATTTTCTTAGTTATTATATTTTAATGAATTAGGAATAAAATAAGCGTCAAAATTAAAGTGTGAGATATGCCCCATATCTTTGCATTAAGATGTAGTGGTTGAAACAAGGATTCCGGAGATATAATGAATGCCGAAATCTGAGTTATAACGAAGAAGTTATGACCCGTCGAAGTTTCGCGACAAAATCAGTGTGGTACAGCGTGACGTAAATAGTGAATTTACGAAGGAGTGATATTTAGCCTTAGTGATCAAAACGAAAGACGTAGATAATGTTGAACCGAGAGCGTGCATAAAAAGAATGCCTAAATCTGACTTCATATGAGGAAGCTATGATTTTTCGAAGTTCCAGCTTAGCAGTAGACAGCCCAAAAGTTCGAATTAAGATTGAGCGAGTTTTAGCCGAAACTTTCTAAACGAGAATCGAAGATCTCATTGATAGTAGTGCATTGGTGAAAAGACAGACGAAAACGGATGTCAGACGAAGAAGTTATGAATTTCTAACGAAGTTTTTCTGTCCCAGCCTACTAAAAATAAATAATAAAAATAAAGTCAAAATTAGACGATAGAGTCTAAATGAAAGTTTTAGAGTATGGTCTGACCTATGCGTGGATATAAAGAACATCGAAAACGGAGCTTGTATGCGAAAGTTACGCAATTTAGAAGTTTGACGAGCCAAATTACGCCGAGCGTAATTTGAGTACGCCCAGCGTACTCAGAGGAGTGCAAGTTGTCTGACCAATACTCGAGTGCCACCAAATGACGCATACAGTGACGTCGAAGTACGCCCAACGTAACCAAATTACGCCCAACGTACTGAGTACGCCCAGCATAATCCCAGACCCAGCAGCCTATAAATAGAACTCAAGATAAGCCATTTTCCTTGCGATTTTTCTTCCTTTCTCTCTCTAAGTTTTGCATTGTTTTTCATGCGTGCCAATCATATCCCGAATCCCTGGTATCATTCTCGAGCCCTGAAGCAAGTTCCGAAGCCCCGAGGATCCCGAGAAGTGAGATTTCCAAGCCGAAGCCCTGCCCGCGAGGAGTCTAGTTTTTGTGAAGATCTTCCAGATCTACCGAAGAATACTACTTCTGCAAGTAGTAGTGTTGTCCGATCATCTTATGATCGAGTGAGTGTATAGTCCCTTTCAATACACGATATTATACAAGTAATCCTTAAATGTATTTAAGAATACGGGTTGTGTGAGGGTATTATTATTACCTTCTAACACATAGACTTATATGACTCTCCTTGAAATTTCTTGTTATGTGTTTACGTATTACATGCTATTTGGATGGAGTATTGAAAGAGCATCCTATACAGTTTTTCTTTTAAAAATTATGTATAAAACATGCATATTTTTATCTACTAATATGTTGGGTAGAACATGGGTAGACAGTGGTGTGCAATGAAATAAACTGATGAGAGGCCTCGTTGTTGGTGTTATTCTAGTCATTCAGCACAGTATGGATGACGACCACAGACTCTTCTAGACAGTCCTGTGGAACGCTAGCAGGCTCATAACCTATAGGTGTTTTGAACGATGTGTTCACCGGTGTACTCTATCCCCCACATGGTTGCCTTTAGGACACTTATTGTTGAGGAAGCCCCTCTGCAGTAATGTCCGACCCGATGAAAATCCTAGATTAGGCTCCTTATAATAGATGTTGTTTTTAGGGACGTAAAGTGAGGATAACGGGAATGGGTAATCGGGTTATTATTGATTGTTGAAATTAAATATAATAATTTATTGTGGGTTGAAAACCCTATATGCTCACCAGGCCCCCAAGCCTGACCCACTCAGTTTATTTCTATTACAGGAAGTGGCGCAAGGGCATAAGATGGATGAATCATCAAGTTGTTTTGTTTACAAGTCTGTATATGTATATTTGTTGAATGACTTGTAATGTTATCTTTTATGCTTTATGTTCTGTATCGGAACATGACATCCCGATTTTTGATTATGAAATGAAATTATATTTCTTTACGAAATGTTTTGTTAAAAATCTATTTTATCATGTTTTGTTTTTGGGAACAAATTCCGCATCTCTTTTAAAATCAAAAGGATTTACTTGGAAAATATTTAAAAAACATAAATGAAACCGGTCTTTTCTGGCCGAGATTTTGGGGATGTCACAGTTGGTATCAGAGCATTAGTTTAAGCGAACTAGGAATTTGTAGGATTTCTAGACATAAACTTAGAATGCTAAGTGGAAATTTAAGTTGAGTGTATGTTGTATTTTAGACACAAGCACTAGTATATTTTAGGAAGTTGCCTAAAATGCTTTTATGTGCTAAATGTTATATTTTTCCATATATGATATTATTTGTTCAGATCTACGGTTTGTTGCCAACCGGATCTGAAGGTGTATGTGTTTAGGATTCTAAGTGTATCTACACGATATTAGAACTAGCATGGAATCATTTGGAGTAATAAGGATGAATTGAAATCTTATCGTGAAAGAGGATCTAATTTCACCTTATTCGGTGTACAGATCAAAAATGGTGAGAACAAGAAGCGGAGTTGGAAATGCTGATAAGAATAGGAATCAACCACCAGCGAATGAGCGAGTACGTATAATAGCAGCAACACCAGAGCCAATAACAATGGTTGGGGTACAATTGATGATTCAAAATATGTTGGATCGGCCACCATGTTGGCCTTCCCTAAGTTATACAGAATCTCGCAATCATAATCCTTCAGCACACCTAACCACCTCCTCTGTCGCATGTTGAGGTTCTGCTAATCCATCAGATACTTCAAACTGTTATGATCGGTATATATAGTGAATCGCACTCCATATAAATAGTGCCTCCAAATCTTGAGTGCAAACACCACTACCCCCAATTCCAGGTCATGAGTAGGGTAATTTTCCTGGGTAATTTGTCATGAGTAGGGTAATTTGCCTCATAGGGCTTCAACTGTCTCGAGGCATAAGCTATCACATGCTCCCTCTGTATCAGTACCACACGTAACCCTGAGTTTGACACATTGCAGTACACCACCAAATCATCCAACTCCTCAGGTAGTACTAGAATCGAAGCCTTGCATAACCTCCTCCTCAGGGTCTCAAAAGCCATCTGCTGATTTGCACCCCACCGAAAAGTCATATTTTCTTGGTCAAGCGGGTCAATGACACAACAATCTTGGAGAAATCTTGAATAAATCTTTGATAGTAGCCCGCTAAGCCAAAGAAGCTACGAATCTTTGATGCGTTCTTCGGTACTTCCCACCGCATTACAGCCTCAACCTTGGCTGGGCCAACCGAAATACCCTCCTGATTGATGACATGCCCCAAAAACTGTACTTCCCGCAGCCAAAAATCACACTTGGAGAACTTCGCATAAAGTTTCTCCGCCCTCAGGGTCTTTAATACCTCCCTCAAATGCTGCTCGTGCTGCTCCATGGTCTTAGAGTAGACCAGCATATCATTGATAAAAACAATCACTAACCGATCCAACATCGGCCTACACACTCTGTTCATGAGGTCTATGAATGCTGCTATGACGTTGGTGAGCCCGAACGACATTACCACAAAGCCATAGTGCCCATATCGAGTTTTGAAAGTTGTCTTTAGTATATACTCATCCCGAATCCTTATCTGATGATACCCAGACCGAAGATCAATCTTGGAAAACCAAGACGCACCCTGAAGTTGATCGAACAAATCATTAATCTTCGAAAATGGATAACGATTCTTCACCGTTAGTTTGTTCAGATCCCTATAATCGATGCACATTCTATGCGATCCATCCTTCTTTTTCATGAAAAGAATTGGTGCCGCCCATGGGGATCTGCTCGGACGGACGAACCCTCGGTCTAGCAGTTCTTGAAGCTGCATGGATAACTCATGCATCTCTGGGGGTGCCAACCGATATGACGCCTTTGCAACTGGAGCGGCACCCGACACCAAGTCAATGCGAAACTCCACCTGCCTCTCCGGAGGCACTCCTAGTTACTCTTCGGGGAAAACATCCCGAAAATCCTGGACAACTGGCACACTGCCCGCATCCGTTGTGGTCTCTACCCTCGTATTCGAGATGTAAGCCAGAAACCCCATGCAACCCTGCTGTAAAAACCTCCTAGCCTTCACAGCCGAAAAGAGGGTCGGTCCCTACGAGGCCCTCTCGCCATGAATAACAGTTCTCCCCCACTTGGGGTTCGAACCCTGACCAACTGGCACTCGTAATAAATCATGGCCCCGTTGGCCCCTAACCAGTCCATCCTGGCAATCACTTTTGGCCATCGCAACGATATCAAAACTAGATCAACACGGAACCTTTCACCTAATACATTCAGGACATAACCATGATACAGCCTCGCAACGCTAACGATGCGGTCGTCTGCAATCTCTACCTCAAGCGGGGAATCCAATATCCTTAGCACGTCCATGAACTTCTTGCTAAGTGCAAGTGACACAAATGATTGGGTAGCACCCGAATCAAACAAGACATAAGCAAGCATACCATTGACCAAAAAGGTCCCTATACAATCATAGAATACACATAAGTCGCATAAATCATAATGATCAGAGAATAATAGATACGTACCAGCCACAACGTCTGGTGCTGCCCGAGCCTCCTTGGTGGTCAATTGGAATGCGCGACTCTTCACTACCGCAACATCCGCCCTGGCAGGGCGGCCATCGGTAATCCTCAGTGTGGCGAGCGCATGCGCCACCACTGCTCCTCCCCCTCCCTGCAACTTCAGAAAATCGGCCCGCTTGTGGCCGGTCTGGTTGTAGTGAAAACATATCAAGCCCTTCTTAGGGCAGTCCCTGCTCACGTGGCCCGACTGAACACAGGTATAACACGTCGTTCCATGTTTCCTACAAGCTCCCCCATGTGACCTCCCACACTTGGCATACCGCCCCAGCCCTACTGGCCCCAAATAGATGAATCCGAGGTCTTTAGCTTTTTAGCCTGACCTACTGTTGCCTGGGCCTGCTCAGGCTTCCGCTTCGTGCGGAAGTCCAACTCCATCTCCCACTCACATGCCTTCTCCACCAACTCATTCAGGGGTTTTCACCTCGTAAACCTCACAAATTCCCGTATATCAATTTGTTGTTGTGTTTTGCTTTTAGGTTAATCAAGATTACATTTAAATGGGAGAGGTTTATTGCTAATTTGTATTACCAATATGTATTTAAGTGTAATGGATTAATTTGATGACCAAATATAATCTTCATAAACATTAAGCACATAAGGAAGCTATAGAGTGCATGCTTGTTTGACTTTGTTCAATATAAGAAGTAGATTGTCATTTAAGGGTGAAACCCCTGAATGAATGGGGGTCTTGGGGCAGCGCCCCTGGGAGAGGGGTCCAAGGAGCAGAACCCTTGATCGAGTTGTCTTGTGACAATTTTCAGACAAGAGATGTATTTAACCAATTTTTGGTCAATTTTCTGATATTTATGAAATTCATAACAATCCTCTCATCTGTTTTAGTTTCTCATTTCAAGTCTTATCCAACTGTTGATTTTAAGAGTACTACTGAAACACTTCAATTTGAAAGTGTTTCATGATTCTCAAAATTCCAAAGTGCTATTACATCTAAAAAATCTAACAAAAGTTTCAGTGGCAAAGGACTTGTTGATGACATGAAAATGGCGAAGGATGTGTAGATGGTTTGATTCATCTGAAGCCCATTATGCAGTTTACGCTGGAATTGGAATTGGGAACGCAACCGGTTTTACCTATAGACCACTACTGACCAAACGACTCGAGCATTTCGTTTTAACGAGATAAGAAAAAGAGTTAACTTCGTAAAATGGTAATCAATAATTAATTTGCTTTTAATTCATTACAATAGTATAATAAAACATAAAATAAAGTTTATTAGTTTTTTTTTGTTTTTTTTTTTTTTTTTTTTGGAAAACAACAAATATATTAAAAACAATCAAACGAGAAACAGAGAAATTACAAACATAGAAATTGACATAGGTTCCAAATTCTCCAATGAATGTTTTTAACTTTTTATATGGTTTATTAGTTTCTTAGACTTGAGTTTTGGAGTTTTTGTTGGATAGTAAAAGATATTTAAATTATTAATCATGGTTTCGTTTTGTTATGTAACGTTTGTCTTCAACCTTGATACGATACCAAAGATAATTAAGATGGATGTGATAAATTAAATATTGGGGTATAATCAAGTGCCCATTGCCTAGATATCGCTTCTCTAGTCTAGTAAATGATAAAAGAGAGCAAATCGGTTAAATAAACACCATTTTTAGAAAAGTTTAACTGCGGGTTTGTGCCTGTTTGTTTTTCATCTTGATTTAAAAACACTTTAATATTATTTTGAATAGTTCAAATATTTCAAATAAATTTGACCAACAACTATTAACTAACAAGGAATATTATATGTAACTAGCAATAACTAGTAGTTATTCCCATATCCATTCAAAAGATCATGTACAATCACTTACAAACGCTCATGTTCATCTCTTCTATACAATTCTCCAACACTTTTACACATTTTCAAAGTTCATAACCAGGGAATCTAGCTTCATCAGGATTCATCATATCAAAGAAAAGATACGCCATGCCTCCAACTCCTTCAAACAACGAAAGCGGATGCTCACCTGTATCCATCTTCTTTTTCCTCATAAGCTTCACTCCTCTACCAAGTAAAAAACAAGCAAACAATTTCGCCCTTTTCAACATCTCCTCATTTTTTGTCAACCTATAAAGTGCCAAAAAAACATAAACATTCCCACTAATCCCATGACAAAGTCCAACACTTTTCAACAACCCACGTTTCCACACAACTTCTCCAACCTCCATTGCTGCATCCACAAACTCCTTATCTCCAAAAACCTAACCAATTTACATCTTTCAAGTTATTACTACAAATTAATTATTACAACTAGAATATTAATTTAATTAGTTATTCAATTACCTCAGCAGCTTTGACAAGGGTGAGAGCCATTCCAGATGCTCCTTGACACCATTGGACAAAAATATCCCGTCTATCATCTTCTTTAGAGGGATAGTTCCCACTAGGGAATCTAGTATTAATCAAGTACTTAAGGCTCTTTTTCACATCCTCTTGTACATCAGGAGTCAAATCAAAGTGCATCAAGACATGCAAAATCCCAGCTAAACCATGAGCAGCACCCAAATGTTTAGTGCCAAAATATGTATACATCAAAGGGCATCTTGTTCCAGCGCCCAAACTTCTTCCATTTTCAATCATCTTATTCACTAATCCATTCTGTTTTAACATAATAAAATGGTTCTTTAATTTATTTATAAATTAATTAATCCATATGAATTATGAAATGAATCTTACAGTGTAGGATGAAGGAATGACTCCATCACCTAAGTGCTTATTCAAGAACAGACATGCCCATAAGTGTCCAGCTCTCCCGTGTAATATTCCATCTCGCCTATAGTCCTTTACTTCATTCTGTTCCATTGTTATATAAATTAATTAATTACGTACAATTAATTAATGTTACTACTATATATTACCTCTTTGAATCGGGTCAAATATTGTTCAATCATCTGTGTATTTCCTTGGTACTTTGACACAACAGCACCAAGTGCACAAACTCCAGCAGTTCCACGTACAAAGGTTATATCCCTGTCATTTTCGATTTGGAGAACATGCTAAATATGGATTTATGTATATAGATGTATATAGAGGGTACCTATAGTATTCAGCAGCACAGACACAAGCTTTGATGATGTTAGCAGAGGTGTTGAGATCATCCTTGTTGCGAGTCACTAGAAAACTTTTCAAGAGCAAGAAAGCAGTCCCCGGAGTATCAGCATAAAGAGTAGAGTCGACGTATATTCTTGTTTGTCGGCCCCGCCATGTTCCCGCCACAACCTGTTAAACATTTCCACAAACAAATGGTAGGCATTCACACAAATTAATGCAGAAAACCAAGAAACTAACACCCAGTTCCATTCCCCCAAAAGATTCAGTATCTATAACCATGAGAGAGAGAGAGAGAGAGAGAGAGAGAGAGAGAGAGAGAGAGAGAGAGATGGTACAGATCCTTTCTGATATAGGGCGGATTTTCTGAATTTGCTACGGAGAGTGGAGGCACGCAAATGAAGTAGGTTCAGGATAAAATCTTGAGACTCTTTTGCAATAACCTCGCCTCGTTCATCATCTCCATCTACTGTTGGCGTTTCTTCTTCTAAGTCTCGCATGAAATTCTTAAAGTACCAGTCTGTCATTTCTCCGACGACGATGGCTTACTACGGCACACACTGAGAGAGAGAGGGAGAGAGAGAGAGAGAGAGAGAGAGAGAGAGAGAGAGAGAGAGAGAGAGAGTATGAAGAAGAAGATATATCTATGGCGAAGAACTTGTAGCTGACATGAAAATTGCGAATATTACGATAGGAGAAGTGAAAATGGATTCCCTGAAATCAAAGAAATGGTTACGTTATATACACCGGAGAAGAGAAAGTTGCTCACTAACGGATTTACAAAGCTAACAAACTTAACTAACTGAACGTAAATTGCATAAAACCGCTTCCGGTGTAAATTACAATTATGCCCTCTAATACTGTGGTATCTGGCACGTGTAGATGATCTGATTTATTTTTCTATATTAGCTTCTTAATAAATTATTAACTGAACAACTTTTTTTAACTGAATTGATTTATCCATATTTGTTAGAGGTGATAATCCTACACAATACAAAATAAATGAATTTGGATAAGAGATTTCGAACGTATTTAAATAAATGTGTTGACATGCTGGACACGAAAATTAAATGGGTAAAATTAATATTGGATGGTAGAAAATCCTTGTAGGTGTTTTTATTGCTCTAACATTATATAATACCCAAACTTACATAGGGATCCCTATACTATACATAAATAATAAAAATAGTATGTGCAGTAAGAATTATAACAGTTAGTTAGGGTCTAATTTTTTCAAGTCATTTATTGTCACCACATGACACATATATAAGATCTAACAATTTGGGTCAAGTTTTTTTGCATCCGATTAGCACCGAAGCACCATGGGTTTCACCTTTCCCTTCACCCAGTGTCGGCCCAAGCCCTCCAGGGCAAGCTCGGCCACGGCCCAGGGCAACAATTTCTTATGGGGCAGCAATTTTTCATTGGCTCTTATAGGTATTAACTTATATTTGGGCCTGTTAAGTAAACCATCCGTTCAAGACTTAAGGGCAACAGATTTAGATTTTTGGAGACCTAATATCGGCAACTACAAGTCAACAACGGTACAACAATTCCGATTCTTCGATCTAAACTTCTAATTATTGAAGTGGAAGAACACGAGGCGTCCCTTCTGGAGAATGGAGATTGACATGGATGATTATAATTTAAAATCAAGATTTAGTCTGCATCGATCGCCTACTGTCCTACTATCTCATCTGATTCACTGCTTCAACACTCAGCAGTTCAACGTTTCTGTTGCCCTCTCTCTCGATAAATTGATCGCTTCTCCTATATTCTTCTTTCTTTCTTTCCTGAATCGTCTTCTACTGAATGTTTGAAATTCTGAATCTTCCCTACTAGTTTATCTATTGCTCTAATTTTGTTGTGCTAAAGACTTAAAGTGAAGATTCAAAGGTGGATACAGTGATTGAATAAATTTGTCTACTCCTAGGTCCTAATCTAGTAAGTTTTTTCTAGCATTTCAAATTTCTTGCATAACATACTTGAATGCTTTATGTTTCAAAAATCTGATAGTGAGTATTGTTTAAATTTTTTTAAATTTCAGTTTTTTTATATAGCTTCCTGGAGTGTGGAAAAGTGAAATTTTCGATCCAACTCATCCAAAATTGTAGACTTGCAGTGTTGTTGATCCTGGATTACACTAAGCTTCATTAAATTTCCAGATAATAGATGTTTTTGCTTCAAAAAATGTAAGAAGACATTGTTTTAGATGAATTTTATGTATGCTTTTGTTTGTATAACATTGGTTTGGTTTGGATGTAAAATTTATTTCATTTATGTTATTTTTTTAAATAAACAAAGACATTAGTTTAGCATCTCGCCCCGAATATTAAAAATCAATGGACTGGTCCTGCCTTCACCACTCCCATTTCCCTCCATTGTTTACCCATTCCATCAAATCTGAAGGCAAAGCCCACTAACCTGTCATGGAATAACAAGTTTAGATTAAAAAAACAATCAAATTAAGTAAACCGGTTGACACAACACATGACAATATTAATACCAAACTCTTTCGACCCGTTACAACATGTCTACAAGTCTAATATTTACATAAAAATATATAGTATGGAGCCTACTAATTATATAATTCATTGTTTTTTAAACATACTGTTGTTTGTTTATATATATATATATATATATATATATATATATATATATATATATATATATATATATATAAATAGAAACATTGCTGGTCATTAATATTATGTAATAGTCATTTTTTGTTACCATTTATGTACCCCTTTATCGAGTCATACCAACTCATTCTTCATGTAGTCATTTTTTATTATCAGTTGTGTACACATTTCAATTTTATACATAAGGTCTTGTCATGAAGACGACACCCGTGTCCACACGGACATATCACGCCATCGTGTGCATAAGATATCTACCTCATGAGTCATGAAGGGAGGCATAACACCACCTCTCGTGTGGCCATTTAAAATAATCATAAAGTTCGAGATCTTCGGAGTATTTTAGAAAACCAATACTCTCTTTTGAAGTATTTTACGAATAACGGTCTCAAATGATGTGGTCTTAACATTTTAAAATATTCTTACTCTTTAAAACTTGTACGTTTACTTTTTTAATCTTTAAAACTCTTTACAACAATTAAATATACTCTAACTATTTAAAACTCTTTGAAACCCTCTAAAATATGTTTTCATGCATTAATACATCATAATATAAGACAAAATTGCAAAAATGGTCATTGTGCTATGTATTTTTTTTGGGGTTTTGGTCCAAACCACGAGTTTTTTAGATTGATAGTTCTTTTGAACTAGTTTGCTTGCAGTTTTGGTCTCTGTCCAAACTAAAATGACTATTATACCCTTAATGAATTTAGTTTTCATATTTTTTTATTTTGTAAGATTGTTATTATTATTAAATATAAAAGTGGGCTCATTTATCTTTCTCTCTCTATCTCTCTCTCTCTCTCTCTCCCATCTCTTAAAATACCGGCCCCTCATCTCTTCCTAGCCTTGCCGGAAAAACAAAGCCAAAGAATGGAGACCGCCACCTATGGTGATCTAGAGGATGCCACCGTAAATCCCACAGCTCCGCCACCTTCCATTGTTGTGCCAGAAAATAAGCAGAAAGAAGCTACAGCACCCCCTGTCACCACCTTCTCCCACCGGAAACAACCATCCCAACCCACTCGATTGTCGGAGCAAACTCCGACCACTAAACCACCTCCTTTCCCTCCCCACTCTCCTTCTCATTCGTAACCGACAAAAGAGAAACAGGGAAGCAAGGTCGCCACCTTATTGCCACCGGGAACAACCATCCTAATCTCACTCGACTGTCGGAGCAACGTTCACCTACACTCTCGATGCAACCTAGATGAAAGAAATGAAAAACCATCTGGTACCCAAACGATACCCACCTAATTTAAGGGGCATCAACCTCTATAATCTGAAATTAAGTGACCAAACTGGGTAAAATAAAGAAACCAATGCATAGATTGAAGTAAAGGCTGTTGATTGAAACACATAGAACAAACATCAACCAAATATGGTCCCTATGGTATCGCTGCTGATAGGAAGTCGGAAATTGCAGACGAAAACATGGGTTTATCGTTGTCTGTGGTTTAAAGAACGCCAACTCCAGTATACCCTAACGCAATCACACGATAATAAACTCAAAAATCTGATCCAACGCAAAATCTGATCATTAGGATAAAATAAAATGTTACCTGACGCCGATTAAGAACGTAAGTGTATTTCCCCCAAAGCTCCAGCCGGCTTTCCATAAGCTCAAGAACCCTATGTGTGCACAACACGCCAAAGCTTGTTATCAAATCAACCATCCAGACACAACCTTCCCCACAATTGGGAATCGAGGTCACCAAATCGATTTTCATCCTTGCATTGACTCCGTAAGCCACCCAGTTCATCTCCCTACTATCGATTTTATAAAGGAACCACTCCGTATCGGCTACGTGGTCAACAAGGTCTTCGTCAAGACCACTGTTCTGCTGAAACAACCAATCAGACCCTTCAAGTTTCAAGAGCTTCATGATACAAAGTCTTAAAGATTTAAGAAGAGTTGCTTCTAAATCAAACACATACACACACACACACATAGAGAGAGAAGGTGCGCCCTTCTTAATTTACTAATTATTAAAATAAATATATTAGTATTAGATTTAAAAAGAAATGAAAGAAAATTGAAAAATAAATAATCCAAGGGTATTACAATAAAGACAAAAAAAAACGTAATAAAACTAGCTTAAAATGACCACGAAACCAAAAAAGTCAAGATTTGAACTAAAACTCGAAAAAAATACATACCACAGGGACCATTTTTGCAATTTTGTATACATATAATACTTAATACAAACATTTCACATAAAAGATACATATATAATAAATCTTAACTCAAATTAAGTTTAGGTTTATGTACTATTGAGAGTAACTCACTTCAAAGATCTTCCTTACATGATCTATTAACACCTTATAGTGTTAATTGTTAACCTATATGTGATAATGATCAAATATATGATATATAGAAACTTTACCTAATATATTCCTAAATATCTATGTTGAACATTATTCGTACAACTGTACATTTCAATTGTATAATTGTACACTCCAAGTATGCAATGGTATACCTATTTTGTGCAGCTGTATAAAGCAATCCAAAGTTCCTGTTCTCATGAAAACATACAACCATATAAAGTCATGCATAGTTGTACACTTATATTTCTCCAGTACACATAGTAAATGTACATGCATATGAAATGGCATGTACATTTTTACAAAATGAGCTATGTGAAACTATTCACCAAAAATCAAGGTTAATTAACCTAATTTTAGTCCGCAAGCATTCATTATCTTCTAAAGAGGAAAGTACTCAGGGAATGATAATCCTAATTTATCCATTAAAGAAATAAATCAGCAATTCCAAAAGCTCCATTAAAGCTCACTTTTGATCAAATTGAATGTTTTAAAGCTATGTTTTAGACATTAAATCAAAATTTCACAGCCAACTCATATCATTAATGTAATTCATTTATTAGATTCAAAATCCACAAGATGTGGTGATGGTTTCATGAAGTAAGGGTTTGAAAAACTTCATTAAATCAGCATGAGCTCAAATTCATCATATGAAGGAGATTACATCACTAGATTAGTGTTCTACACATAGACTATAATACTATATTCGAATCAATTAGTGGATTAACAATATAAATAATATTTATAAGAGATTTATAACATTAATTTAGAAACTTATTGACTAAGAACTTGATGAAATAATTATCTTAAAGTGGCTTTTGTTTCACATAATGTTTATGAATGAATTGAAATATATCAATAATTGTAATCCAATTTCATATTTGTTTACTTGGCATGAAATGAAATTTATATTTAATTTCATATTCTATTTGGTTGATTGGAAATGAAATTGAAATAATATAAAATAACATAATTATTATCCCTTAAATAACAATTGATTTTTGCTAAATAGTCCCATAAAAGGGTAATTTGGGTTTAGCATAGTTAACATGGTATATTTTCTAATATGTCAAGTTTAGCTCCTCATCAAACTCAAATTTTTCTACTTAACCTTCTTCCAATCCTATTAAACATTTTAAAATAATAATTAATTAAGTATTTCATTTATTTTTAATATTTTTATTTTATTTGTATTTTAATCTAATTATTTTTGCTTTATTTAATTAACTAATTAATTTATTTATATATACCAACAAAGACAAATTCTAGCCCTAAAAGTGGGTGATACCCAAGGTACTATCCGCATAGAGTATTTTAGGTCCCTATCTTTTTCTTTGGTACATCATGTTGACTTGAATATCATTATGACAACTAAATACATTTGACATTAAGTGTATGTATGAGGAGATCTATTTTCTTTTCATCATTTTAATCACACATCAGGAATGTTATGCATAATGTTTATAATAACATAAAACTTTCCATAGTTGAAACATTTCATAATTTCCTTAACAATTTCATTCATATTTTCATAATATAGTTTACTGAATAAAAGAGTTAGTTTATTTATTTTCATAACATACTTTATAAAAGAGTTAATTTACTTTTATAACATAGTTATAAAAGAAAGTTCATTCATTTTCAAAAGATACAGTTCATTGGCTTTCATAATATACATTAAAAAAAAAACAAACACACACAATTGATATAATAATTAATAAAAGCAATGTGTTTGCTTGAGCCTTATCCTATAATTAGTTCATGAGCCTTCATTAATTAATTTTCGTGAAAATCTAGAGATAAACCCAAATAGAAAATATTAAATTGAACCAAAAGTTAGGGATGTCAACCAGGCAAATAAGATCAGAATTGCATCCCCACCCCCGTCCTCAAAATTTTCCTGTGCCCCCGCCCCCGCCCCCACCCCCGAATTCACCATCTGCTCCCCGCCCCCGCCCCGGATTGATTTTGGACTACCTTATTTGGGCTAAAAGAAGTTCTTGTTTGGGCTAAAAGAAACTATTTTTTGAGTAACAAATAGATATTTATAACATCATTTTACATGTTACAAACAACTTAAAAACATGTTTTTATTGAATTTTTGTTTGTAAAAATCATTTTATTATTTATTATATTTATATATTTAATATATGTCAATTTATATAATTTATTAACGAGATCTCCACGGAGGTTTCAGGACGGGACTACCAACTCCCGCCCCCGCCCCCAAAATTAAAACGGGAGTTAACCTTGCTCCTGCCCCCGATTTTTTCAACAAATGCCCCCATACGGGACGGGAGCTCCACGGGATCGGGATCCCACGGGATTTTTTGACATTCATACCAAAAGTATTAAGGCGAAATAAAACTTACAACGTAGGCGCAAAATCGGTCAATACATGCATTTAAAATAAAAACAACCACGTTCAATCCAAGCAACCAAAACAAGTCCAAAACAAGTAAGAACAACAAATGCAGTTAATTAGCTCCTATGTAACGATTTTAATGATTTTAATTATATTATACATGTGATTAATAACAACAATAATACTTTACAAGAAAGTAACGTTACATAAATCCTTTGTTGGGGATTGGATGATTCAACTCCACTAATACAAAACACACAAGCTCTGAATTCTTTCAAAATCGCAATTCCACCCTTTTCGTTTTTGTTATTATTATTATAATTTTTTTTTCTAAATCAATGGCGCACATCGATACTTAGATGAAAACAAGCCTTGAGCAAGTTATATTTACAGACTTCAAAAACATATTACAACCATATTAGAAAGAGGCTATTCACAAATATCATACAAATCAATCATATGCAACTCCATTCCCATCATTCTATGTAGAAAAAGAATCAACGAATAATAACAAAGACATCAGTAAAAGATGTCTCAACATCTTCTCATTGTTGGATGCAATCACGGGTTTACTCCAAGTTTCTTCTGTTCCTTTTCACAAAAAGGTATAAAAGTCTGTATATTTCTTCAATTCAGGCTTTTACCGAGTCAAGTTTCTTTTTGTTCAAATTTACTCATGCCTCAAAGCTCCCGATAATGCTGCTTTGTAAAGGCCTCATATTCACATGCTTTGAATAATGTTTCAAGAATGGAACCCCTTCTTGAGTACACTCATTGTCACTCTCATAGCCTTTTCGATGTGGCCCAAGAGCTATGAGAATGATTGCTAAAAACATACACAATCCCTGGGATTTAAGTAGGAAAAGCTTCAGTCGAATTGAAGATAAATGATCAAATTATATCTATCAAGATCATATATAATGACATATTTAGTATGTTAACCTCAATAGAGAGAATAGACAATCCAATCCATTTGCAAAAATGAATGTTTGCCTTGATAAAATCCCTCAACTCAATAAGATTTCCACTTGGGTCTTTTGGGAAGTCCTGATTTGATTGAAACGATTCATCAAAAACAGAAGCTAACAAGTGAAAGATTAGCAAAAAGTGAGAAAATCATATAACGTACCTTTTCCCAGTTCGGATTCAAGATTACATCCATGGTGATTGTACCTTCCAGGATTAAAATCAAGAAGATGAAGATAAGGTACTTCATTCATGTAAGGATAACAAGGATTTCAAAGTTCCTACATAATCAGACCAAAAAAAAGGTAGAAAATGGGTCTAGATCAAGTATAATATGAGAGGATACACAATAGAGACACCAAATATTTGCCATTTCTGCAGCAATATGACCCCATAATGTTATCGCACACAGAATTGCACCAAATCCAAGGATGGCATACATGAACCTGCATTTTATTAAGAACAACCTCATTCAAAACCGGATAACGAACTTTAGCTCCCGGATTAACATTATGCTTCATCAAATTCACTCCTAAGTTTATGTCATATACAAATTTACAGAATAGAGATGGCGAATGTGAAAAGTGTAATACCAAGGAGCAAGGGGGTAGGAGTCGTCTACTTGATGATGCCGAATCTTAATCATCCATACTGCGTAGAAAATCGTGGCGATTCCATACATTCCCATGACAGAATTAACAAGTTTCAGCAACAATTGCATGCAAATCCTCACAAGCGTCGTCATTTTCTAGAATGAATCTATCGCTCAAATCGTAACAAGAAATTTCTTCTAGAAATTCGACCTCGTGTAGTTATGAGCAACGGTAAAACTGAAATCCCAAACCCTAAGATCAGAATTAGGGTTAGGATTCAGGCTAAGAATTGTGGAGGGAAGAGGAGGTGATCTACGATAACCACCAGACAAGAGCTACATATTCTTCCTAGCTTTCACGAGAAAAGGCATTAATGTCTTAATCTGTTTTAAAAAATTCTAATTATTTAATGTAATATTAAAAAAAAAAAAAACCAAGTTACTGTGGTGTAGTGGTTATCATGTTAGTCTTAGACACCAAAGGTCTACAGTTCACATTCAAGTACTTTGAGAGAAAAACGATTTATGTGGTGAGAAAATGACTTTTCTATTAAGTGTGCATTAGATTTTATGGTGTAAGTTATTTTTTTTTTAAATATTTTTCTTAATTTATGTATATTTTAAGATAAATTTATTTTTTACAACCCAAAGTTAAAAACAGGTTTCGAAACATAATAATTCTTAACTTATTGAAAACTTTTTTGAAGGATTAAGGATAAATTATTATTATTATTATTATTATTATTATTATTTTTTTTTTTTTTTTTTGACTTATTGATTTTGAAAAAAACCAATAAATCAATAAGTTTAAATGAAATGTCATTATCTTAACCTACATCCATAATAGGTGTTTACCCATTTAATATTATTAAATGATGACTACATCTATTTAGAAACCCATTGAGATTTCATGTTAGTAAGAGAAAATACTTTCGAGGTGAGTCTCGTGTTTACTTTTGATAAGGTTATTATTATTTTACATGTTTAATACGTTTATATACATATAAAACATGTGATTCGCATTTATTGTTGGTGCATGTATATAATGTAGGTGGGTCATTGGGTGCTTTAGCTTTGTAATTAGGATAGTTTTGTGGACATATATCTGATATGCCTTAGCTTTGTGTCAACTATCAAGACAAGGTGAAAATTTTAACCCCATGATTAGCGGTTCAATTTTATTGAGAAACCTAACAAAAAATTGGATAAAAAATGTGTCGAAGAAATAATTGGATTAGAATTTTAATCCAATCAACCCGACTTAAGCTTCTTTTTGTACCTTTATTAGACAAGGTGTATCTTATTATCTAGGCACATAGTTGCAATTAATGAATAACATTTTGGTTATTTCACTACCAATTATTTATGATGTTTTCCTTAATTATTTAAAAAAAAAATTAAATATAATTATTTAATATATAAAAGCTCTCTCTCTCTCTCTCTCTCTCTCTCTCTCTCTCTCTCTCTCTCTCTCTCTCTCTCTCTCTCTCTCTCTCTCTCTCTCTCTCTCTCTCTCCATCTTCATCTATTTATTGAATTGTATGTCAGTGAAAGAAAATTAGAATCATATGCTTGCAATGGTGATAATTCCGAATAAATAAATCAGAAAATAAAGGAGAACAATGCACTTCATGTTCTTGATGAAACACCTCAAAGAAAAGTTTTTCAATGAGGTTATGAAAGAAAAGTACCTCAAAGAAAAGTACACAAACACCCGATTTACTACAACTATTTATTTGTAATACAATTTATATTTATCTATACATCTTAGTTCGGATGGGATCCAAATTATTCGTCAAAGGAGGGAAAAAAAAATTATAAAAATGTTAAGTGAATATCAATGCGTTATGCAAAATAAGATCATATAGTTAAACTTTTGATAATCATTTATTATTGATAATGTTTATGTTATTTATCTTAAGTTATAAAATAATAAATATTATATCTAGCTGATGTGAAATTATAAATAATTTGAACAATAGAAAAATAACATTTATTGAAATCAAATTATTTAATGGTATCTACTTACGTTTTACGTGTGTATAGAACCAATTATATATTTCAACTATTTTATTTTATTATGGTTATGATTTTTTAATGTTTTAATTTTTTGATGATGTTTTAGTTTTATCATGATTATTATTTAAATTATTAATCACAGTTTGTAATGTAAAGCAATTTAATTTATAACTTTATATTATTATTATTATTATTATTATAAAATAATCTAAAAAGAACTTAAATAAAATGTTGTCATTATAAAATATAGTTTTTGGAAATCTTGTAGTTAATTCGATTTTTTTTTTTTTTTTTTTTTTTATCATATTCTTTTTTGAATAACAAATACAATATATTAATAAATTACTCCTAAATTCACATATGTCTCAGACGAAACTTGAACCCTCAACCTCAAAGAGGGAGACAACACCTGATATCGTTACCGCTGAACTAAAAGCCCTTTGATACTTTAATAATTTTCTTTTAAATATATTAAAACTATACTTGATACCACCTTGCCATCTTAGTGACATCACATCGACACATATACCTTCATGCCGTTATACTGAATTCAGTCTTTCCTCCCAAAGGTTAGGGCTATAACAATCTTCCCTCCACCCTAAGGTTAAAGGCAATGACAATCTTCCTTTTTTTTCATTTGTTTTTTTACTAGTTTCCTTGAAGAACAATAATATTTTTATGTTTTTGTCCTATACATAAGGACACAAAACATGATATAAATTTGGTTAATCTAATTTCTAAACTATAAAGCATAAGAAATCATCATAATAAAATTCAGAAAAATATAACAAAAGCATCAGAATTAACAATAACAAGTAGTTAATTAGTTTTTAAACTAAAACAAACAACAAATGGACAATGGCCTACATTTTCACTTAGATTGGTATATGATGACATGTCTAAGCCGACACAGAAGGGTCACGTCCGGCCGAGAAACCTGGCGCCCTGGCCGAGCTAAAGGGAAGCGGGATCAGCGCCCGCCAACACCCCTAAGAGCAAGGCATCCCAGTGAAAGGCCCGCGTCCGCCAGGGACGCTACCGCATCAAGACAAAGGGTACGGTCAAGCGACAAGGTAAAGGATCAGAGCATTACCGTCGGAGCCAAAGGCAGTACTCTAACAGAAAGAGGTGCACAATCCTCCAATCAGCGCCTCTGAACTTGTTCCCTAAAAGCGATCTTGGCATGTATGGACGAGCAGGGTCGCTAGGTATAAAAAGGCGCTATCAGGAGCCCCTAAAGGTAAGCACTCATCACCAAGCTATTCCTTTCAGATATACCCTAAACACCATCTAACTTGACCGTTGGAGCGTTCTTCCGGGAGTCTCCTCCCGGGAAGCGGTTGATGGCGATTTCCTCATTTGGTGCCATCCGTTTTGTGCGACGAAGATCGAAACCAAAACCACCGTTCAATAGAATCCATGGCATCTGGCGGCGGCAACGGCATCGAACGAATTCAGAACAGCCCCATACGTTCCATGACACCATTAGACGACATGCCACCACCTATAATAACCACCAAAGAAGCCACCGGGGAGGGAAGCTCTGTGCTAACCAAGGTGTCACCAACAAGCGAATAGTTAGCCCAACCGCTTCCCGCACCATCGGAAGTGAACCGCTGAACCACCACCTCAACAACCGTGGCCAACCTTGGGGACAATACCGTCGGCCACACCTTTTCCAATGTCGTTGACATTTCCGCCAACGACGACACAATTCTCAATAAACCAAATGTCACCATTCTTTACCCCGATGGTACAACACCAACTTCCCTTTTTTCCAGCAGCGATGGCAATCAACCAAACACCGAACACCCAACCGAAATTTCATGTGTTGCCACAAAGCCAGATACCAACAAGCACACAGTCGACACTCCCACCACTCGCATAAGCCATGACAACACCATCATTGGTTTCCTACACTACGACAGGCACTTGGGGCGAACCTCTGGTAACCACCAATACGAGTCGGCAACAACCTATAACAACACAACTCCCAACCCAATCTCCGCTCATTCATCTAGGATACTCGTTACAGTTGCCGTTCCAGCAACAAGCCTTCCATGGTTCGAACCCGGGGTATCAGGCATTCTACGGTCATCTGGGAGCGTCGTCGTATAGCACGCTGCACTAGTACGATGCATAAGGCCCACTAGCCATACCTAATAAGGATTGCCTATCGTGGAGTGTCACATCTCCATTTACCAAGGAGCTGCTAGATTACGAAATCCCAAACAAATGAAAACTCCCGAACTTGAAAACCTACAACGGTACAACCGATCAGGATAGCAACATTGATACGCATGAATGGACAATGATGTCGTTAAAGTTAGACGTGCGTTTCTGGTGCATATACTTCCCAACCACCATAGATGGAAATTCGGACACGTGGTTCAAGACATTACGACCGGGTAGCATCTACAATTTTGGCCAATTAAAATATATCTTCCTTACAAACTTCATACAATCGCGTAAGTACAAAGGTGACTCCCACTCCATCATTAGGTGTAAGCAAAAGGAGGGGGGAGACGGTAAGAGAATATTTCACGCGGGTTATAGATGCCACGTTAGATGTGCCAGGTCATGATGAAGGCCTTATAACAGAAGCTTTCACATGGGGACTCCTGCAGGGTCCTTTGTCACAAAAACTCATGGGAAAAAACCACAGACAAGAGCCGAATTTAAGGAAAGGGTGGAGAGGTATCTAAGACAAGAGGAAGGCGAGGCGGCGAAACAAGCGTGTCTGAGCGCCATGACAGTCAAGCGCTATAAACCAATCCACGTAGAAATGCCGGGAGGAAGAAAATATTCTAGATGAGGAAAGAGACCGATGGAATGCTTCAGGCCATTCATCCAAGATGACAGACGAAGTCGATGACCAGAGGTATACATGGTTGCAGACAAGCAACAAGAAAAGGCACCAAAACGACGATACTGCGAATACCATAAGAGCAAAATGCACGATACCACTAATTCTGCAGTCCTCAAGAAAGAGATGGAGGAGAAAAAACTTATGGGGGAGCTTGTGGAGATAGCACGTAGCCTGCATGCCAAATTCGACTTAGGAAATGCCAAATGAGCTCCAAAAGAGGGCACTCAGCCCAAGGAAATATTCATGGTATGCGGCAAGAGGGGCAGACATGAAGGACCTACCCGCCCAGAGAACCCTGTGGACACAAGTGCTCACATTCTCGGCACAGTATCCCAGGCCAAAAGGTTGGATAGGTGATAACCCACTCGTAATCCAAGCCTCCATCAAGGACGTGGTTATACACAGAGTGTACATCGACACAGGAAGCTCAACGGACATCATCTACGAACACTGCTTCCGTCTACTCCTAGTTAAGTCGAAGGATGTCTTGAGACCTACAGCGGGAATATTGGTCGGATTCACGGGAAATAGTCTATGTCCATTAGGATCCATCCACCTCCCCTTACGCTGACTAGTCACGATAAGCAGTGGAGGAAAACGGTTTTGGTCGATTGTGTAGTCATCCGACATTCAACAGAACATAACCGCATCTTGGGCTGGGCAGTACCTACGTTTGAATTGCACCAGAGTAGGTGCCTGATGCACTGACACTATGTACTCCCATGGAAGTCCTTTTGCATACTTGTCAACTTTCGTCAGCTCATCCGGAACAAGACGTAATGCGAACTCCATCTTCTCTGTAAAGTTGTTGGTGTATTCATCAATAGACATGCTTCCTTTCTTCAAGGTAAGGAATTGGTTTTCTAGCTCGAGCAGATTTTGGGCTGAGCAGTACCTACGTTTGAATTGCACCAGAAATTCTACCCATGTCAGTTGCAGGGGCTCATTGGGGCTCAGAGTCTTCCCCAAGGTATTCCACCAACGTACAGCGCCTCATCGAAATTGATGCACTGCAAATGTGGTCTGTTGTTTTCCCTTGCAACCGCACGTCATGAAAGCTAATTCCATCTCCGAGATCCAATCCATGACCCCGATCGGATCCTCCTTTCCAGTGAAAGTCGATGGCTTGCAAGTCAGAAAATCCTTGTACTTGCATCCATTCCTCTCGACTTCGTCGTCGTGGTGGTTTTGTCGAACTATTGGTGGGTTGACTTGACCAACAGTCCCACTGTAGTTCTCCTCCTCAGTCTGCCCTTCATTCAACTCGGGACGTTCGATCTGAATAGTCGCTTCCTCTCGATTTTGCTGGATCAAACGTCTGGTTTCCTCCATTTGACGATCCAACATTTCCTGGATCATCGCTTGCACTCCGGCCATCGTTATTGGCTCAGCAGCGGCTACCATAACCGGTATATGCTTAATCACTGGGGTTTGGTTTCGGTTCCCATTTGCATTCACGTTTCCGCTACGGGTTCTTGCCATCTTGATCTATACACCGAATAAGGTGAATCTAGATCTTTACTTAGGATTGACGGTTAAATCATCCTTATCACTCCGAAACGTTTATATGCTAGTTCTAATATCATAGTTAAACGCTTAGAATCCTAAACACATAAGGTTTCCAGATCCGGTCGGCAACATACCATAGATCCGAACAACTAACACTATATCAGGCACAAGTATTTAGCACATAAAAGCATTTTAGGCACAATTCCTAAAATAATCTAGTGCTCACACCTCAGAATCATCGCTTAGCATTCTAAGTTTAAGTCTAGAAATAAATCCATATTCCTAGTTCGCTTAAACTAATGCTCTGATACCAACTGTGACATCCCCATTTTCACAGCCAGAAAAGACCGATTTTGTTTATGCTTTATAAAAATCAGAGTACTTCATTTTATAAAAATGTTGCGGAATTTGTTCCCAGAAAAACATGGTAAATACGTTATTAAAACATTTTCGAAGAAACGTATTTATTTCATTTTAAAACGTTTGGGACGTCATCGTTAATACCGAAACATAAGCATAAACAGAACTTACAATTATTTACACTAGTGATCTACATCTCTTTAAATTTCTCAGTGTAATGTCACTTCATATCAACACCTGTGATATAAATAAACTGAGTGGGTCAGGTTGGGAAACCTGGTGAGTACATAGGGTTTTCAACCCACAATAATATAAATATTATGTTTAAACAATCAAACAATCAACCCAATTACCCATCCCCATTATCTTCTTTATTCTTAAGGATCTACCCTAAGAATCAACTATTTCTCATTCATTCATTCCTAAGGATCATCCTAAGGAAACAACATGAAGTCCATTGTTGCCAATGACACATTGGTCAAGCGCAGCTGCTAATATTGTCACTTAGGCTCAGCTGCCAGAATTAGGACATTTTCTATGAGGCGCTTCTGCCGGTATTGACCTTTAAACACTACTGTCATGGTCATAAGGCTCCCTATTAGGCGCAACTGCCGATACTATCCTTAGAGCGCAGCTGCTAGGATGTTTACCGTAGATCTAAATCATCTACGGGTTGTGGCGCAGCTGCCAGTGCTCATCTATAGGGTACTAGGTCCACTGCTGCCAATGTATACCTATAGGGCACTAGGTTTGTACTAGTAATGTTCCTCTATTTTAGCTTTTATCCATCATCATTCATCTACCCATGTTTTACCCAACATATTTTGTAGATATAAAATACTTTATACAGTTTACATCATTTAAAACATGTATAAAAATCTTTCACCAGCATAGACAACAAGTATTCAGACAATATGCACACATAACACGTAATTTATATTAAAATACTTCATATCTATGTGTAAGATGAAAGAGACCATGCACTCACAACACGTAAATTATATAATAAATACTTCATATCTATGTGTAAGATGAAAGGGACCATGCACTCACCTGAGAAGGTGGTGACTCGGTACTCGGACAACGCTTCGTTACTTTAAAATAATTTCCTTCGACGAAACCTACTATTATCACCAATAGATTTTAGTCTATTATTCGCCGAGACTAATTAATAGTCTAGCTATTATTACTATTATATATGCGTTAAAAAAATACTTATATAACCCATAATAATAGCCCAAGTATTTATTATATGTTCTTAATAACGTTAATATAATTAAATAAAAACTATATTAAAAATAGCGTAGGCGTAGCTCACTTACAGCGGATTTTATAGAAAATCAGACTTTGCTTGGAGCAGTGTTTCTGAGCCGAAAAGCTCTTCTTCTCAGATCCGTCGAGCACTCCGGGGCTTCCGCCTCGTGCTAGGGAGGTTCCCTAGGCTTTTCGGGGGATTTCGGGGCTAGAGAGAGGTTCTAGAGAGAGAGAGAGAGTAAAGAGAAGAAAGAATGGGAAAGGTGTGAAGAAAATGAGGGTGTGAGAGGTGGTATTTATAGGGTGAAAATGGCTGAACTTGGTGCCACATGTCACCATCTAGTGGCAAGACTTGGGGAGAAAGCAATGGCCAAGATTGTGCCACATCACCCATTTTCGCACAGCACACTTCCGACTTCTAAAATCCGTAACTTTCACATACGACCTCCGTTTTTGACGTTCTTTATATCCACGCGTAGGTAAAAATAATATCTACAGCTTTCATTTTGACTCCGTCAGCTAATTCTTGACCGATCTTAAATTTAACAGTACGAGGCGTTTAGACTGTTAAATGACCGCGAAGAATTCGTAACTCCTTCATACCGACTCCGTTTTCGTCTGTCTTTTTACCGTTGAGTTCCTATTAATGAGATCTTGAACTCTCATTTAGGTCACGTAAGCCAAAAACCGCTCGAACTAAAATTCGAGTTTCGGGTCGTGCACTGCTAAGCCGAATCTTAGAAAAATCATAACTTCCTCATACGAAGTCAGATTTGGGTGTTCTTTTTATCGATGATCTTAGTTTAACATATTCTACGACTTTTGTTTAGATTGCTAAGGATAAATCTCGCTCTATCGTAAATTCACTATTTACGCTTCTCGGTGCCGTGTCGATTTTGCCGTAAAACTTCGACGGGCCATAACTTCTTCGTTATAACTCGGATTTCGGAGTTCTTTATATGTACGGAAACCTTGTGACATATTCTACAATTTGGTTAAGATCTTTTGTCAAAAAGTCATTTTCGACCCCTATTTCCTCTAAATTGACTAGCCCGAATCTGTGGGCGTTACAGAAATGAGAAGTGAAACCAAAAAAGTAGGGAGCGGACCGGCAGATGAGAATGAAGTGATCAACGATGAATACCTCGATCAGACGATTAGTGTAACGATGAGATTTTCAAAACAAAATTTTCATTTTTCAACAACCAAGTTTATGTAAAAATATTCTCAAAAGTATTCAACAATAGTTATAAAAACATAACATATCCCATGATCTAAAAAATCAAATCCTTTCTCTAATGTGTACGGGTCACGCCGGTGCCTTTCCACGGTCCTCACTAGTACCTGAGACACAAAACACAAAATTGTAAGCATAAAGCTTAGTGAGTTCCCCAAAATACCACATATAACACATACGCCACTCGAGGCTACTATACGACCCTCAGGTCGATGTGTCTCAGGGGGGCCCTCCAGTCCCGTAGCTCGTTGAGCCCTTCGGCCCGGTCTGAATTGTTGGACCCTCTGGTCCGGTCTATATGGTTGGACCTTCCGGTCCAGTCTATACATTCATATAACATACAAATATCACATAGCAGATAGATTCACATAATCTCATACATAGCACATAAGACCCTCCGGCCCACATAAATACCACTCTAGGTAACGTTAGTGAGAAGACTCACCTCGCGTAGCTCGGTGACTTGTAAATATCGGAAATCTCGGACTCCGTGGGATAAGATCTAGCCTCCGCCTAATCATATGAAATAAACACTTGGCATCAACACATTTCCCAAGGCTAGACCATCCCTTCTCTTAATACTCTCATGAGGGTAAAAGACCATTTTACCCCTCACATGGCTCAAATACCCTAAAGTTTACCAAACCCTAAAATCAACAAAAGTCAACCCTTTGGCTTACACTGCGCGTACCAAACATGTACGTTGGGCGTAACCGATACCTTTAGAGAATCGGGGAGCGCCACCCCCTACGCTGCGCGTACTGGACTTACGCCTTGTGTAATACCCAGTTTCAGTCCTTCAGCTCTTGAGATCTTAAACAGTTAAGACCTACATCCAAATTTTAGATCTGACCATTTCTAAGCCTCTTAAAGCATAAAGTTGATGACTTTAAGCCTTTGCATGGCTGAATAAGTCACTAGCACCCAAAACATTCCATTCTCTAACCTTAGAAAGCATAGCACTCAAGCATGACCTCCTATCAACGACCAAGATGGCAACTTTATGGATCTAGACCACAAATACTAATGAAAAGGGACAGATCTCAGACCATGGAGCACCTTACACTCATAAAGTCTCCACCTTTAGGGTTTTCAACCCTAGAAATGGCACAAGAAAATACAACCAAAAAGAAGAGGAAAGTTTTGAAATTTATACCTCTAAATGCAGCTCCTTTCTCTGTAGATCTCAGATCCAAACTTGCACTTCAAGATTTTAGTCTCCAGAAGCTTCTTTCTTCCTTCTTCACTAACACACCAAGGCACTATTAGCTCCAAGAACACACACACTCACTAAGAACGATGGAAGGCTCTCTCACTTAGGGTTTACTCACTGATATGGAGGCTAAGAAATGAGTCTTAGCATCCTATAAATAATGTGTAAGTCTTATTAGGTTTTTGCATCTGGGTCGGGTATGCCCGACGTAACCATGGGTACGCCCAGTGTACCTTAGCGACTCCGCGTCCAAAATAAGCGCATGAGTACGCGCAGCGTACCCCTTTGGTACGCCCAACGTACTCACTTGCAAGGCTTCTTCCACTCAAGGACCAATCATGACCAATTGACAAAGAATAAGGGTGGAATAAATGTACCTGAATCTCGGGGTGTTACAATTCTCCCCCACTAGAACCAGACTTCGCCCCCAAAGTCTCATTCCGTGAACAACTCTGGATGTTGCCATCACATCTCCGACTCTGACTCCCAAGTCATCTCGGACCCCCTCGGATGTTGCCACTAAACCTGAACCATAGGCACCTCCTTGTTCCTCAGAACCTTGATCTTCCGATCCACTATTGCAACTGGTCTCTCGACATAATTCATACTCGCGTCCACTTGGATGTCCCCCAGTGGAACCACTGCCGACACATCGGCTATACACTTCCTCAGTTACGACACGTGGAAAGTATTATGAATCTGATTCAACTCCGCAGGTAGCTCCAAGCGATATGCTACCCTACCCACCCTTGCGATCACTCTAAACGGACCAATATACCGGGGCCCCAACTTGCCCCTATTCCTGAATGAAATCACTCCTTTCCATGGATACCTTCAGGAGCACAAAATCACTGACCTGGAACTCAAGCTCGAATCGACGCCTATCCACGTAGCTATTCTGATGACTCTGAGCGGTCAATAACATCTGTCTGACCTGCTGTATCTGTTTTGTTATCTGAAGCACTATCTCTGTACTACCCATCACACATTGCCCTACCTCACCCCAACAAATGGGGGTTCGACACCTCCTTCCATACAACAGATCAAAGGGTAGCATACCAATGCTCGAGTGATGGCTGTTGTTATAGGAAAACTCAGCCAAGGGCAAATACGAGTCCCAACTCCCACCGAATTCCAGGACACATGCCCGAAGCATGTCCCGGAGCGTCTGAATCGTCCGCTCGCTCTGTCCGTCAGTGTGTGGGTGGTATGCGGTACTAAAATGCAGCATCGTACTCAATTCCTCATAAAATTTCTTCTAGAATCTGGAAGTGAAACGCACATCTCGATCTGAGATGATCGAGATCGGTACTCCATGCCGCGATACCACCTCCTTAACGTACAACTCTGCCAGCCTCTCCGCGGAAAAGCTCTCACTAATGGCAAGGAAGTGAGCGCTCTTCGTCAACCTATCCATAATCACCCAAATTGCATCGACACCCCTAGCAGTCCTCGACAATTTGGTGATAAAATCCATGGTAATCTGTTCCCACTTCCACTCGGGAATCTCTAATGGCTGCAACTTACCATGCGGATGCTGGTTCTCGGCTTTAACCTTGCGACAGGTCAAGCAACTTTCTACGAACCATGCAACATCCCTCTTCATACAGGGCCACCAATAGTCCTTTTTCAGGTCCAAATACATCTTAGTGGCCCCGGGATGGATCGAGAACTTCAATTTGTGCGCCTCCTCCATCAAGATGGTACGCATTCCGCATGCAAACGGTACCTAAACCCGACCCTGGAAGGTCATAAGTCCTCGACTATCAGTAACGAACTCTGATACTTGTCCGATCACTCGCTCCCTTTTTCGGTTCTTCGGTCTTACGGCCTCCGCCTGGGCCCCACGAATGGTGTCCTACACCGGAGTCATCACCGTCAATCTCATGCAAACATCTCGTATCGGGGCTCCCTCCGCCCTACGGCTCAAGGCATCGGCTACAACATTAGCCTTGCCCGGGTGGTACCAGATCTCACAATCGTAATCCTTTACCACGTCCAACCATCTCCTCTGGCGCATATTCAGATTGGGTTGATCCATCAAATACTTCAAGCTCTTGTGGTCCGTGTATATTATACACCTAACCCTATACAAATAGTGACGCCAGATCTTGAGGGCGAACACTACTGCCCCCAATTCCAGATCGTGAGTGGGATACCTCGACTCATGAGGCTTTAGATTTCTTGATGCATATGCTATCACATGCCCCCTCTGCATAAGCACCGCTCCCAACCCAGATATCGATGCATCACACTATACCACAAAATCCTCCATCCTTTCCGGAAGAGCCAACACCAGGGCTTCGCATAATCTCTGGCGAAGTGTCTTGAACGAGGTCCATTGCTCCGGACCCCAAAAAAAAAGCAACACCCTTCCGGGTCAACTTGGTGAGTGACACGACGATCTTGGAGAAATCCCTGATAAATCTTTGATAATAGCCTGCCAACCCTAAGAAACTCCTCATCTCAGTAGGTGACCTCGGCACCTCCCAACTCATCACAGCCTCAATCTTGGCCGGTTCGACCAATATCCACTGCTGGTTAACGAGATGCCCTAGGAACTGGATCTCCCGTAACCAAAAATCACACTTGGAGAATTTGGCGTAAAGCCTCTCCAATCTCAGAACTTCGAGGATTTCCCCTCCTCATACTGCTCTCTAGATTTCGAATATACCAAAATATCATCGATGAAAACAATCACCGAACGATCCAACATCGACATGCACACCCGGTTCATGAGATCCATGAACGCTGCTCGTGCATTGGTGAGCTCGAATGGTATCACCACGAACTCGTAATGCCCGTAACGAGTTCTGAACACTGTCTTCTGGATGTCCTCATCCCGAACCCTCATCTAGTAATATCCCAAACTCAAGTCTATCTTGGACAACCAAGACACCCCTTGCAACTGATGAACAGATCGTCAATCCTCGGTAACGAATAACGGTTCTTGAGCGTGAACTTGTTCAACCCCCGGTAATCGATGCACATCCGGTGTGAACCATCCTTCTTCTTGACTAAAAGCATCGGTGCTCCTAATGGTGAGCTACTCGGTCTGATAAACCCCTTTCCCAGCAGCTCTTGAAGCTGCGAGGATAACTCCTGCATCTCGGGCGGCGCAAGGCGATTGGGTACCTTGGAAATAGGTGTCGCTCCTGGTACCAAGTCGATACGAAACTCCACCTACCTCTTGGGAGGCACACCTGACAAATCCTTGGGGAAAACATCAGGGAACTCCCGCACAGTTGGGACCTCATCAATCGAACTTGGCCTCTCAGTGGCCACTCTCGTGTCCATCACATAGGCCACAAATCCCTTACAGCCCTGCTGTAAACTCTGCCTCACCCTAGCAGCCGAATAAAATGCTGACTCAGGACGGGTACCCTCACTGTACACCGTAAGTACTCCCCCACTAAGGTCTGGAATCGTCACCAGATGATGCTCGTAGTCTATAATAGCTCCAAATTGGCTCAACCAATCCATGCCCACTATGACACATACGTCCCCCATCGCAACCGAAACTAGATCGATCGGGAACCCTACATCGAAGATCTCAAGTCTACATCCTTGCATCACCTCCATGGCGTACACTGCTCGCTCGTTAGCTATAGAAACTCACAGAGGTCGACTCAAAGCCTATCAAAAAATACTGATATGACGACTAAAAGCTAACGACACAAAAGATCGACTCGCTCCCGAGTCAAATACCACTAAGGCAAGTACAGAATTCACAAGAAAGGTACCTACACATAACATAATATAAGCATAATATATCATACTCAAATAAATAGAGAGAAGCATACATACTGGCTACAACGTCGGGTGCTGCGCGGACCTCCTCCGCTGTCAACTAGAAGGCTCTCCCACGAGCCTTCGGTGCCTCGGCCTTTGCTGGCCGAATCTCTGTAGCTCTAGCAGCAGGCGCAGATCCCTGCGCTGATCCCTGAAGTAGCTGAGGGCACTCGGCCTTCCGATGGCCGGTCTGGTTGCAATAGAAGCAAACCGAAAATCCCTTAGGGCAATCCCTCGTGATATGCCCCTCCTTCCCGCACTTGTAGCATACTCCTACCCGGTACGATCCCTCGTGACTCTTGCCGCACTTCCCACAAGTGCGACCCTTCGCGGTCCTAGATCTCGAATCAGTGGGTTTGGCCCGCTTGGCTGTCGACTAAGACTGAGCCGGCCGCCGATCCATCCTCTGTGACTCGGCCTCCTCCTTGGCCTGAGTCTCCAACTCAATCTCCCTCTTCCGGATATTTACCTGGAGCTCAGAAAATGTACGGTAAGTCGATTTCACCACGAACTCCCAAATATCTCTCCTCAGAACACTTAGATACGGGCTCATACGAGCCTGCTCATTAGACACCTGCTCTGGGCAAAACATCGCCCTCTCATGAAACTTCCTGGTAACAATTGTAAAAGAATCAGTACCCTGCTTGAGGTTCAAGAACTCCTGAATTAACTGTTCCCTCTCCACTAGGGGAACATACTCGTCTCTGAACATGGCGGTGAACCTCTCCCAGGTCACCTTAAAAATCTCTGCCAGAGTGAAGCTCGCCGTCATGAACTTCCACCAATCCTTCACTCCCAAGCGGAGCTGGTTCAGAGTGAACCGTACCCTCAAGTGTTTTGGACAAGAACACGTATAGAAACATCCCTCGATGTCAGAGATCCATCTCATCGCAGCAATCGGGTCCTGCGTCCCATCGAACTCTGGTGGCTTTGTGTTGCTGAACTCCCGAAACAACAACGAGTCACCTCCCTGAGGTCTGGCAGCAGCAACAACAGTAGTAGCTGGAACAGCCGAAACCTCAGTCACCGCTGCATACCGCTCGTTAAAGGTCTCAATCAATGTGGTCCTGATGTCCCCGAACATCTCTGGAATCTCAGCCCGGATGGCAGCAGCCTCCTCCTCATGAATCAATCAACGAATCTCCTCGTCGCTGACACCAATGCTCCCAGGTGTGTGTCGTGTCCCAACCATGTTGCCTTTGAAATACAACATAAAAAATATCAGAGACTCGATTGAGCATACTCGCACTCGATAATGCAACCCTACTCGTCCTCTAATATCCAAAGGATTCTTACTTAGACTGCTCACTGATCTGGTGTCTTCAGTAGTACAGGCCGTATATTACTGACCACATCGCATCAGCATTCACCCCAAGTCCTCCTCCTTGGATCCCGGATCGCAAGTACTCTACTCTCGCTATGCATTGGCTACCCTCCGATAGACCTCTCATGAGCTCCTAACTGCTACCTACTCACTCTCAAGGCATCTCATAGCAGCAGTAATCTCTTAGGGTAAGGCATCACATATTAGGCGACTCTAGTCCTAATATGAATACCTATCCCACTTTAGCATGCATAACATAATATATCATATAACACATAATGTAAGGGTATTTTGGGGATTCACCGTTCGGGCGCTGGCTGACCCTACACACTGCTCTGCTCTTCTCATTTTAATCCTTTTACTCTTTTAAAAACTTGTTTTATTTTAAAAAAATCTCTCAAATCCTCAGTTTGAGTTCAAATACGCCCGAAGGTGCATCCGAATCCCTTAAACCAAGGCTCTGATACCAACTTGTAACGATGAGATTTTCAAAACAAAATTTTCATTTTTCAACAACCAAGTTTATGTCAAAATATTCTCAAAAGTATTGAAAAATAGTTATAATAACATAACATATCCCAAGATCTCAAAAATCAAATCCTTTCTCTAATGTGTACGGGTCACGCCAGCGCCTTTCCATGGTCCTCGCTAGTACCTGAGACACAAAACACAACAACTGTAAGCATAATGCTTAGTGGGTTCCCCAAAATACCACATACAACACATACGCCAATCGAGGCTACTGTACGACCCTCCGGTCGATGTGTCTCAGCGGGACCCTCCAGTCCTGTAGCTCGTTGGGCCCTCCGGCCCGATCTGAATTGTTGGACCCTTTGGTCTGGTCTGTATGGTTGGACCTTCCGGTCCGGTCTATACAATCATATAACATACAAATATCACATAGCACATAGATTCACATAATCTCATACATAGCACATAAGACCCTCCGTTCCACATAAATACCACTCTAGGTAACGTATAGTGAGAAGACTCACCTCATGTAGCTCAGTTGACTAGTAAATCTCGGAAATCTCGGACTCCGTGGGAGAAGATATAGCCTCCGCCTAATCATATGAAATAAACACTCGACATCAACACATTTCCCAAGGCTAGACCATCCCTTCTCTTAATACTCTCATGAGGGTAAACGACCATTTGATCTCTCACATGGCTCAAATACCCTAAAGTTGACCAAACCATAAAAGTCAACAAAAGTCAACCCTTCGGGTTACGCTGCGCGTACCAAACATGTACGTTGGGCGTAACTGATACCTTTAGAGAATCGAGGTGTGCCACCCCCTACGCTGCACGTACTGGAATTACGCCCGGCGTAATACCCAATTTCAGTCCTTCAGTTCTTGAGGTCTTAAACAGTTAAGACCTATGTCCAAATTTTAGATTTGACCATTTCTAAGCCTCTTAAACCATAAAGTCAATGACTTTAAGCCTTTGCATGGCTGAATAAGTCACTAGCACCCAAAACATTCCATTCTCTAACCCTAGAAAGCATAGCACTCAAGCATGACCTCCTATCAACGACCAAGATGGGAACTTTATGGATCTAGACCACAAATACTACTGAAAAGGGACAGATCTTGGACCATGGAGCACCTTACACTCATAAAGTCTCCACCTTAGAAATGGCACATGCAACAACAACCGAAAAGAAGAGGAAAGTTTTGAACTTTATACCTCTAAATGCAACTCCTTTCTCTGTAGATCTCATATCCAAACTTGCACTTCAAGCTTTTAATCTCCACAAGCTTCTTTCTTCCTTCTTCACTAACACACCAAGGCACTATTAGCTCCAAGAACACACACACTCACTAAGAACCACGGAAGGCTCTCTCACTTAGGGTTTACTCACTGATATGGAGGCTGAGAAATGAGCCTTAGCATCCTTTAAATAGTGCACAAGTCTTATTAGGGTTTTGCATCTGGGCCGGGTACGCCCGATGTAACTATGGGTACGCCCAACGTACCTTAGCGACTCCGTGGAAAAAATAAGCGCATGAGTACGCGCAGTGTACGCCTTTGGTACGCCCAGCGTGCTCACTTGCCAGGCTTCTTCCACTCAAGGACCAACCATGACCAATTGACAAAGAATAAGGGTGGAATAAATGTACCCGAATCTCAGCGTGTTACAATTAGCATCGGCCACAACCTCCCAGGGCACACCAAACGGGCGTTTGTGGACCTCCTTAGACGGTAGAGACACGTGTTTGCATGGGTGCACACAGACATGGTTAGCGTAGACCGGAAAATCATAGAACACAAGCTCATGATTAAACCAGGCACAAAGGAAGTCAAGCAGAAAAAGAGGGTTCAAGGGGGAGATCGTAATAGGGAGATCAACGCGGAGGTAGCTAAACTAACAAAGGCGGGGATTTTGAGAGAAGCAATCTTCCCAACCTAGATAGCCAATCTTGTCATGGTACGAAAACATGATGGGTCATAACCCTTATGCTCAACATAAGGTCGACCGCTTATAGCGTGGCCCTGCGACATTAATCAATCTTGCAACCAGTCATACATAAGAAAATGAACACACAAACAAAAGCATAAGCATAAACCATCAAAAACGATGCAAGAGTAACATCACCAACAAAGTAGAAACAACCATACACAGAATGTCCAGGGCATAAAACATCAACACAAAAAAACGAAAAAGAAATAACCGCAGATACAAACAAGTTTTCACACCCCATAGGGGTAGCACATAGAATCTACGTATCGCCAATCACATCATCATCATCATCATCATCATCATCATCGTTTCCATCACCGCCACCAAGCCTAACAGCACCTCTTATGCCTTCAACTCCCTGAAAAACTACACCCTCAACACGGTTTAACTCGTGAACAACAGTTACGACTTCTTTATTACCCTCACCAGCGAACAACCGATGGTGCCCAAATGACCACCTCCACCATCACTTTCATCGACAACACCCTCGTTGCCAACAATCCTCTTGTTATCATGATCAGCCTCCTCATTGCCACCCACCACATCTTCAGGAGTACCATCAGAACCAGAAAAAGAGTAAAGTCACAAATCCCGTACATGTTCAATTCACCCAATCCCAAAAGTGAAGCATGATCCATACTAGAAAACGCCAACAGAGCCTCATTCACGCTAACAACAGGGCCATAGGCGGGGGCATCCACAACACCTTGATGACCAACATCAGCCAGGGCTTTATGCACAGATTCTGCTCCGGCAATAAAAGCGGCATGGCGAATAAGACTCACCGCCCTGTGAACTCCGGATGCTCAATCAGCTTATCCACGACCCGCACGAGCCCCACTTTTAGCTAACAATTAAGATCACGCTACTAACGCTCACATCCGACATCAAATCAGCAATCACCCAATCATGATCAGCTACATCATGTTCAAGGATCTCAACATGAATCATTAAACCCTAGTTCACCTGAGAAAGAGAATCAACCTTCGCCTCCAAGCCCGACCTAACATCTTCTATGGCAGCTTTTTCGGAGGCAAGAAGCTGCTACTTTTGCTCCGAACGCTGAAGATCATTGTTAAGTTCTGAAATACGACACTCCAAATCAGCAGCACGAGCTCCACAACTGGCATGGGCCGCCTCTATCTCGCTGAACATCTAAATACATCATGCTCCTGCAGCAAGATAAAACATTGACTACGCAGCATCGCAAGTCATGTTATGGAAAAGGGCAGGACTACCCATAGTCTCCATATCAGCAACGGCAGCCGGAGGAAAGGCGTTTCAGAAAAACTCCAGAGCATTAGCACGAACGGAAGGACGGGATCCATTGTGAAGATTCTAGGAAGGGATAAAGGGAGAAGGCCTTGAAGGCTCCTCACCCAGGTCCTTGAAAGGAGAAACAAGAGTTGTGTATGGATCATGAAGGTCCTTCGAAGGAGAAGGATTAACAGAGGAAGGTTGAATAACCTGAGAATGAACAACAGGCTGCTTAGGCACCCCACCAATCCCTTCAGATTATGGAAAGTCATCATCAGGGATTACGACAACAGCTGCCGGTGATGAAGTAATCAAACTCAGAAGGCGCGAAAAGTTACGCCTAGTCTGAACTCGCTTGGCAGCACTAGCTGCACTGACAACCGACTCCTCCATGGCAAGAATGGATTTCCGCTTGGATTACAACCGCCAAACATCATCGATCACATTATCCTTGCTATCCTCATCACCCTCAGACGAAGTATGGTGAGCACCACCCAAAGGCATGATGGAAGAAAAGTGACGAACCACAAGGGGGTCCACTTCAGCAGATGACAGGTTCTCATTCATCGATGGAGGAATAGGCATAGAAGCAATCAGAGCAAGCTGATCCAAGCGGCGGGGAGGAGGTAGGCATTCAACCAGATCCACTTCCCGATGCTCTAGTTTACCCTTATAGCGCTTCCGGAGCACTTCATTTATAAACAAAGGAGACTCATGACCTGGAAATGTCAAGACATCAAAGAAAACTCAGAAGGGGGACCGCCAGACAATAAATCCTTAGCATTGATAAACAAAAGAAAAACACAGACACATACCATCAACAACGATGAAGAAAACAACCATTTTGCCACGATGCCTCCAAGACGGGCTCATCCCCACACCGGAGAGAAGGGCTTCCGAGTAATCTTCGGGAGACACCTGGATATTCTTAAGAAGATCGGTCACGCCCTGGTTATGGGGAAAAAGTTTGGGGATAGTATCATCAAAAGCATAAGCACGGTAGCGACCACTACCCACCAAAACCAGATTAACCCAAAACCATTTGTCTTCCCAGTTTTTGGGCGTCCAACCGTTAGGCACCAAAGTATCCCCCCCCCACCCCCCGTCAAACGAAAAACGTGTATTTATCATTGGTACAACAAAAGTGGAAGAAGTACTTAAAGACAAAGTAGTCAGGAAGTTACCCATTAGCCCAACAGATCATCTCAAAAGCAAAAACCTTGTTCATAGCATTTGGCATTAGCATTTGAACACTGCAACAGTCTCATTGAAGCACCTCCTCCTGGAAATCAGTTAAAGGGAAAGGGAGGCCGGCATCTAGGGTATTTTTGGTAGATCCCAAGTTTTCTCGGAGGAGGGGAGAGGATCGACGAACCTGGTGAAGGAAACTCCACACCATCAAGAGAAGTGAGTCCATAAGTGGTCTCAAGATATGTGTACTCAGAAGCAGAAGGCACAAGGCCTGGGGGACTCGCCATGGAAAGAGAGAAAAGAAAATGGAGTTGAAGAAGAAAAATAGAAAGGAAAGGAAACGTAGATAAGAAGCTATGATGAACACCTTTATAAGAAAACGGAAGGTGCGGGATGTTAGAAATGGCTGACAAGATGACGAAACTACTGGCCATTATGAGCGGTCACGTCACCATTAAAACTGGAAAGACGAGCGAACGGGGAAACAACACGTGCAAGGCTATGAGGCCAAGACGCCGTATCTAGTAGTACAACGCTACGACTACTGGACTGGGGGACTTAATGACGTGCCTAAGCCGGCATGAAAGAGTCACGCTCGGCCGAAAAACCTGGCGCCCTGGCCGAGCCAAAGGGTACGGTTAAGTGAAAAGGAAAAGGATCAAAGCATTACCGCCGGAGCCAATGGCAGTAATCTGATAGAAAGAGGCACACAATCCTCCAATCAGCGCCTCTAACCTTGTCCCCTAAAAGCGTTCTTGTCCCGTACGGATGAGTAGGGTCGCTAGGTATAAAAGGGCGCTATCAGGAGCCCCTAAAGGTAAGCACTCTTCACCAAGATATTCCTTTCAGATATACCCTAAACACCATGTAACTTGACCATCAGAGCGTTCTTCCTAGAGTCTCCTATCGGGAAGCAGCTGACGGCGATTTCCTCTTGTGACCCTGCATATACTTCCAAGCACCATGCCAGAGCACCGGAGCAAGGTCGCATCAGTAAATGTGAGAACATTCGCATAAGATGTGAAATCACCCGATTTTTAGAACCAATTAAAACTTTTTTATTTAACCTTTATTAAATTGAGATGTAGAAATTCCTAATTAATTAAAACATATTGAGATAACTAAAGTTATTTCGTTATATTAAATTCCGTGGATGTCATCGTTCTTATTGAAACATACATTACACCATAAATATATACAAGGTCCTAAAATATTATAACATGCACATCTATTATTTCCCTCGGAAAGCTAACTAAGCTTCAGCAACCTTACTTCCATTACATGTGACGCACATAAAATGAGTGGGTCATGTAACACCCATAAAATTCCAGCCAATTTAAAACTTTTTAAATCATTTGGAACCATTCAATTATTACAATGTTTTTTCAAAATAGTTTATAGATTAGAGTTCCCAGAAATCATAAAAGTCAATCGAGGAAGTGTACGGTCACGCCTTCACCTACCCACGGACATCCGCTGAACCTGAAACAATAAATTGAAACTGTAAGCCTAAAATCCTAGTGAGTTACCCCTAAATAACGATCTACATACTGTCCACAACAATATCAGCAATATCATAACATAACAAACTGAACAGAATAACATGCAATGGGTCCACAACTTTACAGACTGGATTACTCCCTGGGCTCACAGTGTGAGTCTGGATTGCCTTTTGGGCCCACAACACACATCTAGATCGCCAACGAGCCCACAATACGTGTCCGACATGCCCTACCCGGCCCTCATCCCGTATCTAGAATGCTCCCGATTCCTCAATATGAGTTTGGCATGCCTTGCTCAGCCCTCAGCTCATATCTAGAATACTATAGGGTTTGTTGGCTACCGCACGGAGTAGTACAACGTCAACCCACCCCACATAACATGTCCACATATAACATAACTAATGCACAAACATATAATCATACAGTATCACATGTAATCCCACAGATCTACCCAATTAGCATATCAATTGGCATACATCACTAACTCAACCCAACATATCAATAACTACTCGAATATCAAATCCAATGGGCCGGCCTTGGTGCCTTAGACCCCTTAGTATAATGAGAATAACTCACCTTGCAATGTCGGATTGAACCACGAGATCACGCTCGTGAAACACAGCCCCAAACTCCAACACCTATAACCATCAATAACCCAATTCATAAATATCTACATACCAATTATCCTCAAAAGTCAAAACGGTCAACCCTTGGTCAAGGTCAAAGTCAACTATCAAAGTCAACAGTCCATGTTGACCTCAACTCGTCGAGTACCCTCAGCTACTCGTCGAGTTCCTTTCATAACTTGCCAACTCTCCGAGTCACCATGCCACTCGTCAACCCAAAGCAATGTTCATCCGACTCGCCGAGTTATTCATCCAACTCGTCGAGTTCATGATCATCTTCATGTGACTCGCCTAGTCTACCGTGCGACTCGTCGAGTCCCTTCAGTCCCTCATCCATACAGATGCTTTTTATGCCATACTAAGGCTCCATACTACAGATCTAACTTCCCAAGGCATCCTTATCACGTAAAGTTGCAAACTTCACGTGCATGCAAGGATCTAATGAATTAAAATGCCAAAACCAAGCTTGAAATGGGGTTTTACAGTTATGGAGGGGTTTATATTTGCCAAAGCTGATAGCTTTATGGATTTAGAGACCAAGGAGAGTTGAGATCTCAAGTTACAACTTCAGATCTGAGCTCACACCCACAATAGCTTCACAATATGCTAGAAAAGACCAAAACTTTAACCAATGAGATCTAGAATGAAATGAGGTCAAGGTAATGACTTGATACCTTTCAAGAGATTTCATCTGAGGTAGATGTTAGATCCCCACAAGTCCTTTGCTCCTAGTCACTTGCTCTTCAAGTTCTTCTTACAAGTATACACCTTCCATAGCTTTAAAAGACACAAATGAAGCACACTCTTACGAATTAGGTTTTCTGGACTCCCAAGAGGCTGCAAAGGAACTAAGGGAGGCTAATGATCCCTTAAATAGGGTGCAAAACCCCGGAAATTAGGGTTTCACCCTCCAACTCCAAGTCCTCGAGTCACTCTTCCAACTCGGCGAGTTGGTCACTTAAACACGTGGCCCAAACTCGCTTCTACTCGACGAGTCAGACAACCAACTCGTCGAGTAGATCTTGAATTCACGAGAATTTATGACCATAAATTGGTATTCAAGAATCGGGGCATTACAGGCTAGGTTAGGGAAACCTGGTGAGATGCATAGGGTTATCAAGCCCATAATAAGGTAATGATAATAAATCATAATATCATTACTACAAAACAATCATTGAAAGATAATGTAGGTATATAAAATCTGACATAAATATCCTAAAAGACATTCTAGAAAGACCAACTGATTCTCACGAATCCTAAGTCAACAACTATCTAGAGAAATCACGCTACCTAGTAAACCTTTTGAATATCTAGTTTAGTACACAACTAGGAGATTCCATGGCCTGTGTAATTCATATAAAGGCAACCAATGTTTAGATTTATTAATAAATATCTTATCTACATTTGTGGGTTATAACTCCACACTAGCAACATAATTCACTAGACCTCCTAGAATACTCAAGTGTTGTCATCTACTCTGGTCGATGACCCAAACATACTTGCCAGTTTTTTGATCTGGAACCACCATTTCTAGTCATCAAAGAAAGAGGAGGACTACTACACTCCTCTCTAATCTTACAATCTACCCCAAAATGAGGCCTAAATAATGTCCAAAATATTGGGAACTAAACACCTTGTGCAAGTCTTATTATAATTAATTTAGACATATACTAAAGGTGTAGCACCTCAAATTTGACACCGATTTTTTTTTTTCAAATTTTAAAACCTTCAAACACAGAGTTTTACAACCAGATCAGTTACAAATCATTCAAAAAGCAAGTTTCATAGTTATTAGAGTACAAAAGACCATGTCCTAGTACTAAATTCCCAGTGCGTGTGTACAATCAAACCTTTGCCTTCCTGTGGTCCTGCGAAGTACCTGCCATATACAAATCAATAATTGTAAGCACAAAGCTTAGTGAGTTCCCCAAGATACCACATTGAACACAAAATAAAATAAACAACCATGGGTTATCAGCAACCCTGAGACTATCAGTAGTCTCGGTGAGCTAAAAGCATGCATGAAAGGTTATCCAGAACCTACAGTTGGCTAACAGCATCCCCAATTACAAAAAAAAATCATATAAGCACATAACATAACATAACATAACATAACATAACATAACATAACATAACATAACATAACATAACATAGCATAGCATAGCATAACATAACAGCTAGAACCAGCTGGTAATAATATTACAACTATTCTACCACACAGGTAAGAGTAAGCGAGGACACGAAAACCTAGCACTCGAACTGACGGATCTAGACTCCGCCTAGATAAAAAATAATTAACCTTAATTAAAATTAAGGTCCAAACCACTCATGAGTCCATGGTCCACAATTAATTCTTCTATGGGCAAAATAGACCATGTTGCTCCTCCCAAGGTCTAAAACCGTAAACTTTGACCAAAATTCAAAGTCAGCAAAAGTCAGTAGAAAGTCAACACTCAGTGAGTATGTTCGACATATAACCCCTAAAGTTGAGCTTACCATCAGACTAAGCATTCAATGGGGATCCTCTAGACTATTTTGTGCATAGCTATGAGTACGCACAGTGTACTCCACATACTTCTATTTTCTAACTATTGGGGTCTTAATCCGATAAGATAACCATTCCATATATAAATCTGACTAATTTAAGACCTCTTAATCCATAAAGTCATGGGCTTTAAGTCGTTGCATGGCTAGGAGAGGTTAAAACACCATTTCACCCATTGTAAAGTACTTTACACATGCATGAGGTAAAAAGAAAGATAAAGCAAGCATTTTTATCAACATAGGTGCCTTAAGATACATGAAAGGATAGCTTAAACTCTCTGGAGAGTCTCAATACTCAAAAGGTCCAAACTTGGGGACTTAAACTCATATATCTTACCCTAAATAGATTCATAAGAACACTAGCCAAACTATAAGCTTTATACCTGAAAATGATGCACAAAGGTGGGCAGTTTTTGGATCTCAAAGTTAGATGACACCTGCTTCTTCTTCTATAACCTTCTTCTTCTACAAGAGTCAAGAAGGACTCAAAATCTTGCAATAACACACACTCAAGAGACATACATGAAATTAGGGTTTTAGAGTGGGTTGGTGGCTGATAAGGGTGGCTAGAAATCAGTCCATAATGCTCTTTATATAGGGACAAAAGAAAATATTAGTGTTTTGCACCCGAGCCTAGTACGCCTAGCGTACCCTTTGGTAACCTCGACAATTTTCATGGTACATGAGTATGTTGCGCGTACTCATGCGTACGCCCCGCGTGCTGACTTGCCAGCTTATCATATTTAGGGACTGATTTTGACATAAAAAGGAAAGATTCAAGAATGATAATTGTACCTCATCTCGGGATGTTACAACTCTCCCCCACTAGAATCAGACATCGCCCTCGAAGTCATCCTTCGGAAACTGCACCAGATACCACTCAGGCATCTTGGAATCTGATTCCCATGTTTACGCAGACCCTCTACAGTGCTGCCACTGAACTTTAACCATGTTCACTACCTTGTTCCTCATGGTTTTCACTTTACGATCCAAGATGGACACAGGCTTCTCCATATAATTTAGATAATCATCGAGCTGAATTTTCTCCAAGGGAACCACAACCGCCTTATCGACTATACATTTCCATAGCTGGGATACATGGAAGGTATCATAGATTTGACTTAACTCCTTTGGTAGCTCCAATCAGTAAGCCACCTTGGCCACACGGGCCAACACTCGAAAAGGACCAATGAATCTAGGGCCCAACTTTCCCCGCTTGCTGAAGCGGATAACACCCTTCTAGGGTGACACCTGTCGGAGTATAAAATCCCCCACCTGAAACTTTAACTCAGAGAGACTCTGATCAACATAACTCTTTCGACGACTCTACGCAGTCAAAATCCTTTGCCGAACTTGATGTATAAGCTCTGTCTTCTTGAGCACAACTTCTGTGCCCCTAATAACCCTCTGCCCCACTTCGCCCTAACAAATAGGAGTTTGGTACCTCCGACCATAAAGGAGCTCGAACGGGGGCATACTGATACTAGCATGATGGTTGTTATTGTAAGAGAACTAAACCAAAGGAAGATAGGAGTCGTAAGTCCCAAAAAAATCAATAACGCACGTGCGCAACATATCCTCGAGTGTCTATATCGTCTGTTGGCTCTGCCCGTCCATCTGCAGATGGTACGTGATGCTATAATGTTGCCGGGTATTGAACTCCTCATGGAACCTTTTCCAGAATCTGGAAGTAAAACATACATCCTCGTCAGACACAATAGATCTCGGTACCCCATGCTGAGCCACCACCTTACAAACATAAATCTAGGCCAACTTCTCTATAGTAGAGTTACCACTTATAGCTAAGAAGTGAGCACTCTTTGTCAAACGATACACTATCACACAGATAGTGTCAACACCCCTCGCAGTCCTCAGCAACTTAGTAGTGAAATCCATAGTAATATGTTCCGATTTCCATATGGGAACCTCCAGAGGCTGTAACTTGCCATGAGGGTACTGGTCCTCCCCTTTGAACTGTTGGCATGTCAAAAATATCTCCACAAACCATGCCACATCTTTCTTCATACATGGCTACCAACAATTACGCTTCAGATCAAGCTACATCTTGGTGGCCCCCGGTTGGATAGAAAATCTCAACTTTTTGGCCTCTTCCATCAAAATTCGTCGGGCCCAACCCGTATATGGCACACATACCCACCAATGGAGAGTCAAAATCCCTCTACTGTCCATATTGAATGCCAAAACCTGACTGATCACCCTCTCACTCTTATGGTTTTCTTCTTTTATGGCATCAGACAGTGCTTCCTTAACGATCTCCAAAACTAGAGTCATCACCGTCATCGTCATACATACATCTTGCATCTGGGTACTCGCTGTGCTTTGGCTTAAGGCATCGGCCACCACATTGGCCTTGACTGGATGGTACAAGATCTCACAATCGTATTACTTCACTACATCCAACCACCTCCCTTCTCTCATATTCAAATTAGGCTAATCCATAAGGTATCTCAGACTCTTATGGTATGTGTAGATGGTACACCGAACACCATAGAGATAGTGACGCCAAATCTTGAGGGAAAAAACCACTGCCCCTAACTCCAAATCATGAGTGCGGTACCTCATCTTGTGAGGCTTCAGCTGCCTCGAAGCGTAGGCTATCATATACCCTCTCTGCATCAATATGGTACCCATACTTGCAATGGATGCATCACAATAGACTATGAAATCCTCAACTCCCTCCGGGAGGGAAAACACTGGGCCCTCACACAACCTCTAACGTAGAGTCTCAAATGATGCCTACTGCTCAGGCCCCCAACTAAAGGCAACATCCTTCCTAGGCAACATGGTGAGGGGAACAATAAACTTGGAGAAATATGTAACACCCGGTTCCTGGTATGTATTTAATTCTTATTTTAATCATTTTTGTATAGAAACTCGACGAGTTGGAGGCCCTAAAATCGTCGAGTAGATATGGATTTGGACACAGGTGGTGAATCCTCCTCGACGAGTTGAGAAGCCTCAACCCGACGAGTAGGACATGCATAATGAAACCCTAATTTTCAGGGTTTTACACCCTATTTAAACAACTTAGGTTTCATAGGTTGGCCTCATCTATCGTCGCCAAGTCCTAAAACACTATAGCTCGAAACCCTAATACCTTGTATGAGTCTGTGAGTCTTTTTTAGAAGAAAACTTATGTTTTCAAGCTTGTGGAAGAAGGAGAAGCTTGAGGGCACAAGAGGAAGCGATCAAGATACTTCATTCCATTTGCATCATTTTCTGGTAAGCAAGTCTCAAATTTTCTTAATGTTTACTTAGATCTCTTCATTGTCACTTTTATTGAGTTTTGGTCTAATTAACATGGCCATTGGGAAATGGACATCCTAAGTGAGTATACTTCAAGATCCATGGCCTTAATGGGCTTTCATGGCATATAGGTACAAACTTTATGGCCATTGAAGCCCCATGCAAGCTCTAGGATGTCATTTTGGCCATTTAAGCCCCAAAAGGCCATGCATGGAGAGAAAGGCAAAGACTTTACGTGCTTAAGTAGTGTCTAGGTCTAGATCTCAGTTGTATGCCTTAGCTTGAAGTATTAATGGGTTTTGGATAAACATCTAGGTCTTAAAGATTTAGTGTTTGAGCTAAATCCATTAAGGAAGAGTATTAACGAGTAAAGGTGGAAACTTTACCCTTAAAAGGACATTTTCTACATGTACATGAAGCATGGAGCTTATATCTGAAGAATAGGAGCTTAATATATTAAGATAGCTTAACAGAATGAAGAAATCGATGAGTTCATACATGAACTCAATGAGTTTGGTTGAAGTGTCACGACTCTATAAAAGGAAAGACACGATGAGTACAAGGACATACTCGACGAGCTGAGTAGGAAAGTCCCGATTCTGTGGATAGGTGGAACTCGATGAGTTCATGAAAGAACTCAACGAGTCGAATCACGATTTTAGATTTTTCTGATTTATGGATCTCGATGAGTTGATGGGTCAACTCAGCGAGTTGAGTCAACCTATAATGTTGACTTTGACCAGATTGTTGACTTTGACCAAGCTGTTGACCTTGACTTTGACTTTGACCAAACTTGACCCTTAAGGGGTTTTGAGCATGAAAAGGGTAATTAAAGGAAATATTTTATGTGGTGGAGTTTAAGTGGGGATTGATTTCAGATCCGAGGATAGTTCAGCTACTTCACATCATTTGAGGTGAGTTACCTTCCAGTAGAAGTGGGTTGAAGGCACTAATGCCGGCTCACTAGTAGTTGATTTTAGTTAAGATGATTGTATTTGTGATAATTGCCTGGTATGCCACTATCTGTGATGCTTTATGTGCTATTATGCTATGATATTATGTAATAGTGGTAGGAGGGGTGAAATAATCCCCATTACCGGTTGAAAGAGACCTAAGGGGTAAGCCAGCAACCAGATATGCTAGATAGTATGCGACTTATATGTTTATGTGCTGGGATGATCTATTGTAGTGGTAGGGGTGAAATAGTCCCCGTTACCAGTTGAAAGAGGCTGAAAGGGTAGACTAGCACCCAGTTATGGTAGGCAGTTACCGGTTGAAAGAGACCGAAGGGGTAGACCAACACCCATATATGCTAGGCGGTGACCGGTTGAATGAGATCGAATGGGTAGGCCAGCTCCCAGATATGCTAGGTGCTATATGTATTGTATTGTATGTGGTATGATGGGGGAACTCGCTAAGCTTTGTGCTTATGGTTTTCAGTTTTTGTTTTCAGGTACTACCTCTTCGAGGGGAAAGGAGCCGGCATCATCGCAACGCATCACACTACATTTTCCACGAATGAGATCTTGGGATTTACATTCTGATGTTGTTTATCATGATATGTTTTTTTGACTATAGATGCTCTGGTTTTAATATGAGTTGATATTATGGCTATTTTTAGACAAATGGTTTTATAATTGTTATACTAAAAATGGAATTTTTTTGTCGTAAATTTTGGGATGTTACAAGTTGGTATCAGAGCCTTGATTTGAGTTATTCCTGTACACTTTGGGGGGGGGGTGTCTGAACTCAAATCGAGGGTTTGAGAATTTTTTACAATGAAAATAATTTTTCTTAACTTTAAAATTAAGAGTTCTAAGAAATAACGAGGAGTGTGATGCGTGCAATCAACTGAGCTTAAGTAATTTTTCCCAAGGATACCGATACATGTTTGCTATGATATATGATATTATTATGAGATTTGCATGCTAGATAAGTGCAAAGGATTTAGGAAGGATGCCTTGTATGCCTACTATATGTGTATGAGAACTAAATGCCAGATTACAACTAAGTATCTAGGTAGATGCCTTATGTGCCTACTATATGTGCTTATTGATTGAATGATAGTACCGACAAGTTTGTGATATGATAGCCTGATTGGGATTTGCTTTGTTTAGGTTACTTAATGCCCGAACGCTGCTTTCTTTATTCTTTTAGGAGTCCTAGTTATCTTTAATTAACAAGTAAATGAATACGTTAAATTATATATTATAAGGACTAAATAATTTCAGAAGGTTAGGTCTAGCCGTATTTCGCAGCTCTTGACTGAGTCCAACTATTGTAGGGATGGACCTCTCATTCGAAGAATTATCTGGTCTTGGTAATATGTTATGGTATTCGCGAGCTCATTAGGGAGGTATAGCAAGGGATTCTTATACATATGATGGCGGAGAGTGGATCGGAGATTACCCAAGGATAAACCTAGGATGAGATATGCATGGATATCAGTAGTAGTGAAGGGCACTTGGTGGAGACAAGGTAATTCTTGACGAAAGTATGGATAGATTTTGAAGGTAGTGTAAGCCCGTACTACTGAAATTAGAGGATCTGTACTCGAATCAAGTAAAGTTTAGATTAAACTAGGGAACTTGTGGTTAGTATGAGGTCTCTTGATATTGTGTATGACCCTGAGGATTGTGTGTTTTTTTATTCAGAATGGTGGTGACACGTCACGGAGCACGAGGTTCAGGGTCTGGGTCAGGTTTAGGTATAGGTTCTAAGCTAGTTCATGACAGATTGCGCGAGTTCATTGCATCTGAGATTACAAGAGGCATCCTTGAGTCAACCCCATTGATTTTTGGGTCGATTAAGGAGGGTATTATCGAGCTAATTGAGGATCACCTTAGGGTATTCAGTAGTGACACGACAGCTGGCCATTCACGGACTCGCATGCTCTCCTTCAAGGATTTCAAGGGATGCGGAGCGCCAAAATTCAGCGCGGTGAAGGACCCCATTGTGGCGAGACGATGGATCGCAGATATTGAGTCTCCACAGGTGAAGAACTTCTTCCATGAGGGGTCGAATGTCAGGTTTGCGGCTGGTTGTCTGAGAGAGCATGCTAGAGACTAATGGGAGGCAGTCAGTGATTCTTTGGGAGCTCTAGGCCTTCAGACTATTGCCTGGTTGGATTTTATTACCATATTTGGATCAGAGCTTGTGCTAGTTATGATGATCCAATAGCTAGCCAGGGAGTTCTTGGATATGAGAAAAACTACCGAGTCAGTGGCGGAGATTACCGCCAAATTTAGGGAGAGGGCCTTACTAGTGCCTCGGTATGTGGGTAATGAGGAGATGAAGAAAACTAGGATCATAACATGTTGAGAGATGACATTCGAAAATAGGTCAGCTACTTGGCATGCCTGACTTTGGATGACATGATAGCGAGGGCGATGGAGAGGGAGATTGATATAAAACACATCAGGAAGAGGAAGGCGAAGAATTGCAGACGATGGGGGTTTCTGGGAAGAAACCCAAGGGATTCAACTCTAGGTCTAAGGTCCAATAGGGCTGGAAGTGCTATGGGAAATGTGGCAAGGCGCATCAGGGAGTATGTAATTTAGGTGGATCGGGGTGCTATAAGTGTGACAAGCTTGGGCACTTTGTTTGGGATTGTACTGCCCCTACCCTACCCTCCAAACATCAGACCTAATTTTCTTCCATTGTAATTAAAAGGGCCATAAAAAGGCCAACTACCCGAGATTGGTATCAACAGCGCCAGTGGTGGTGCCGGCTCCAGTGACCCTGCGGATTACGGATGGATGACAAGGAAAGACAGATATTCTAGTGGTGAGGATCCAACCCTTCTAGCTGACCGTCGAGGAGGCGTTTGTCACACCGGATGTGGTGATGGGTATGTTTATTCTCTCTAACTTTTATTACATGTCGGTTTGATATTTATACTCTATGTGGTTTGTTTAGGATCGTTCGATGTGAATGACATCCCAGTTCAGGTGTTATTTAACTCAGGGCTATCCGATCATTCATATCTGTTGCACTCAAAAAGATGTTTGTTGAGTCTTCATGCATGTTGGATTGTCCTTTAGAGGTCAAGATTGCGGATGACCGATCCGTCCAGTCATCAGAGGTTTACAGAGATTGTGTCCAGAGGATGTATGACGAGCATTACCGTGTGGATTTAGTTCCCAGTCCTTTGCCTAAGGAAAAGGTCATTATAGGCATGGATTGGTTGAGCCATAATGGGGTGGTGATCGACTGTGAGAAGTAGTTGGGTTATGTCAGGACCCCAAGGGGGAGAGTTGGTGATTCCGGGCGAGAGGCCGCAGCGTGGGCCAACTTTGTGTTCAGTAGCGAGGCCTAGGCGCTACCTTCAACAGATTTGTGCAGGTTATGTTGCCTATGTTATGGATACCTGGGAGAAGGGTAAGGCGATCGTGAGTGATGTACCATTCATGCGAGAGTACCCGAATGTGTTCTCGGAGGAGTTGCCTGGGATACCTCCGGAGAGACAGTTGGAGTTTAGGATTGACCTAGTTCCAGTTGTGGCTCCGATATCCAATGCATCATATCAGTTGTCTCCTCCTGAGATGCAGGAGTTATCTACGTAGCTGCAAGAGTTGTTAGATAAGGGATTTATTAGGACAAGCAGTTTACCTTGGGGATCGTCGATCCTACATGTGAGAAAGCAGTGCAGGTCGCATCGGATGTGCATAGATTATTGGGAGCTGAATAAGGTAATGTTGAAGAACCGTTACCCACTCCTGAGGATTGACGATCTCTTTGACCAACTTTAGGGAGTATCTTCGTTTTTCAAGATTTATTTACGGTCTATCTACCATCAGATGAGAGTCAGAGATGAGGTTGTACAGAAGACAACGTTTTAGACTCTATTGCTATTATGAGTTCGTGGTGATGCCATTTGGGCTCACCAATACTCCGGCCACATTCATGGATCTCATGAAACGTGTATGCAGACCGAAGATGGATCACTCTGTGATATTTTTTATTGATGACGCATTGGTTTATTACAAGGTGCAGGAGCAGCACGAGGAGAATTTGAGAGCGGTGTTGGGTACTATGATGAGGGAGAGCTTGTATGCCAAGTTCTCCAAGTGCAAGTTCTGGTTGCACGAGGTGCAGTTTCTGGGGTGCCTTCTCAACCAAAATGATATTTTGGTCGACCCAGATAAGGTGGAGGCTGTGATGAGAGGGAGGTTCCGAAGTCTCCATCCGATATTCGGAGTTTCCTCGGTTTAGTAGGCGATTATCGGAGATTCATTCAGGATTTCTACAAGATAGCGGTACCCCTGACCCGACTGACGAAGAAGGCTGTTGTATTTCACTGGGGGCCTGACCAGCAGGTAGTACTCAAGACGTTTAGCCAGAGGTTGAACGAGGCACCGATCTTAGCCCTAACATAGGGCGTCGAAGATTTTGTAGTATAATGCATTGGGTCTATCTCGGGTTTGGGCGCAGTGTTCATGCAAAAGGGGCATGTTATCACTTATGCCTCAAGGCAGTTGAAGCCTCATGAGGCGAATTACCCGACGCATAGCCTGGAGTTGGGAGCAGTCGTTTTCGGTCTCAAGATTTTGCGACACTACCTTTATAGGGTCAGTTGTACAATTTACATGGATCAGAAGAGTTTGAGATACTTGATGGACCAGCCAAGTCTAAATATGAGGCAACATCGATGGTTGGAAGTGGTGAAGAATTACGATTGGGAGATCCTCAACCACCCGAGGAAGGCCAACGTTGTGGCCAATGAACTTATCCGGAAAGCATTCGTGGCCCCGATCAGGGACATATGTCTGAGGATGATAGTGATTTCCCTATTGTCGGAGCGTATCCGAGAGGTTCATGGTGAGGGTATGAAGGAAGAGCCTAGAAATGTGAGCGAATCGTAGGCAGGGTGGCCTCATTTGATATGACAGTCGTGGGTTATAGACCCTATATCGGAGGGTTTGCGTTCCTTAATGGGGAGGGGTGCGCCAGGTTCTGATGGATGAGGCCCATAATTCGAGGTTCTCCATCCATCCCAGGGCGACGTAGATGTATCAGAATCTTCGCCCTGATTATTGGTGGCGCTCAATAAATCGGGACATAGCTTGATACTTGGAGCCATGCTTGACCTGCAAGAAAGTCAAGGCTGAGCACCAGAGACCTCATGACAAGACGCAACCATTGGATATCCTTGTGTGGAAGTGAGAGGATATTACTATGGATTTTATCACAAAGCTTCTGAAGACCACACTGGGAATGGATTTGATTTGTGTCATTATGGATCAGTTGACTAAGAGTTCCCATTTCATCCCGATCCAGCAGAGCATATCAGCCGAGAAGCTGGCCGACATCTACATTAGGGAGGTAGTAACTCGGCATGGGGTTCCAGTTTCAGTGATTTCTGACGGAGATGTACAGTTCACTTCCAGATTCTGGAAGAAATTTCATGATGAGTTGGGTACTCGTATGCACTGCAGCACGACTTTTCACCCTCATACGGATGGTCAAAGCAAGCGGACCATTAAGACCTTGGAGGATATGCTACGAGAATGCATTTTAGATTTCGTTGGTAGCTGGGATACCTACCTTCCCCTGGAAGAGTTTTCTTACAATGATAGCGACCGTGCTAGCATTGACTATACTCCATTCAGGATGCTTTATGGGAGGAAGTGCAAAACCCCGATATGTTTGGGTGAGGTTGGACAGAGGGTCATGGGTAGTACCGAAGTGGTACTCAAGACGGCAAAGAAAATTCAGCAGGTCCAAAAGAGAGTCTAGACCGCCTAAAGTTAGCAGAAGAGCTACGCCGACAGACGTTGATCGGACCTTGAGTTTCAGGTGGGAGATATGGTCCTCCTGAAGGTTTCACCTTGAAATGATGTCATCCGGTTCAGGAAGCGGAGAAATTTGGGCCCCATATACATTGGTCCGCTTAGGGTATTAGCCCAGGTGGGCTGGGTTGTGTATCAACTGGTTCTGCCAACCGAGCTTAGTCAGTTCCACAACACCTTTCATGTCTCCCAACTGTGGAAGTGCTTAGTAGATGACTCCGTAGTCGTACCTTTAGAGGATATTTAGGTGGATGATAGCCTGAATTACATTGAGACACCAGTATCCATTCTCGATAGGAAGATGAATGACCTGAGGAACAAAAAGGTGAAGTTGGTGAAGGTGCAATGGCAACACCGCAAGGGCTCAGAATGAACATGGGAGTCGGAGGAGGAGATGAGGAGCACTACTCGGAGCTATACCCAGATGCACCAAACATCGAGGAAGAAGTATGAAATAAGTGAGGGAGATTTGTTCTCGGTTCCTAGTATGTATTTAATTCTCAATTTATTCATTTTTGTATAGTAACTCGATGAGTTGGAGGTCCCAAAATCATCGAGTAGAGATGGATTTGGATGCAGGTGGTGAAGCCTACTCAAAGAGTTGAGAAACCTCAACCCGAGGAGTAGGACGTGCATAATGAAACCCTAATTTTTAGGGTTTTTCTCCCTATTTAAATACCTTAACCTTCATAGGCTGGCCTCATTTACAGTCTCCAAGTCCTAAAACCCTACAGCTCGAAACCCTAATGTATTGTGTGAGTTTGTGAGTCTTTTTTAGAAGAAAAATTGTGTATTGAAGCTTATGGAAGAAGGAGAAGCTTGAGGGCCCAAGAGGAAGCTTCTAAATCCATAAACTTCACTCCATATGTAGCATTTTCTAGTAAGCAAGTCTCAGATTTGATTAATCTTTACTTAGATCTATTTATTGTGACTTTTATTATGTTTTGGTCCAAGTAACATGGTCCTTGAAAAATGGACATCCCAAGTGAGTATACTTCAAGATCCAAGGCCTTGAAGGGCTTTCATGGCATAAAGGTACAAACTTAATTTCCATTGAATTCACTTGTAAGCTCTAGGATGTCATTTTGGCCTTTTAAGCCCCAAAGGGCCATGCTTGGAGAGAAAGACATAGAATTGAAGTTTTTAAGTAGTATCTATGGTCTAAATCTTAGTTGTATGCCTTAGCTTGAAGTATTAATGGCTTTTGGATAAAGATCTAGGTCTTAAAGATTTAGTGTTTGAGCTAAATCCATTAAGGAAAAGTATTAACGTGTAAAGGTGGAAACTTTACCCTTCAAAGGACATTTTCTGCATGTAAATGAAGTATGGAGCTTAGATTTGAAGAATTGGAGCTTAATATATTAATATAGCTTAATAGACTAAATAAATCGATGAGTTTATAGATGAACTCGACGAGTTGGGTCGAAGTGTCCCGACTCTGTAAAAGGTAAGACACGATGAGTTCAAGGACGGACTCGACGAGATAAGTAGGAAAGTCCCAATTCTGTGGATAGGTGGAACTCGATGAGTTCATGAAAGAACTTGACGAGTCAGATGACGATTTCAGAGTTTTCTGATTTATGGAACTCGGTGAGTTGATGGGTCAACTCAGCGAGTTGAGTCAACCTAGAATGTTAACTTTGACTAGGCTATTGACCTTGACTTTGACTTTGACCAAATTTCACCCTTAAGGGGTTATGAGCATGAAAAAGGTAATTAAAAGAAATATTTTATGTGTAAGAGTTTATGTGGGGATTGATTTCAGAGCCAATGATAGTTCAGCTACTTCACAACATTTGAGGTGAGTTACCTTCCAGTAGAAGTGGGTCGAAGGCACTAATGACGACCCACTAGTAGTTGATTATAGTTAAGATAATAGTCTTTGTGATAATTGCCTGGTATACCACTATCTTTTTACAATGAAAAACATTTTTCTTAAATTTAAAATTAAGAGTTCTCAGAAACAACGAGGAATGTGATGCGTGCAGTCAACCGAGCTCAAGTAATTTTTCCCCAAGATACCCATACATGTTTGCTATGATATATGATATGATTATAAGAACTGCAAGCTAGATTACCGCTGGGGATTTTGGAAGGATGCCGTGTATGCCTACTTTATGTGTATGAGAACTAAATACTAGATTAGGGCTAAGGATCTAGGTAGATTCATTATGTGCCTGCTATATGTGCTTATTGATTGCATGATAGTACCGACTAGTTAGTCATATGATAACCTGATTAGGATATGCTTGGTTTAGGTTACTCAATGCCTAAACACTGCTTTCTTTGTGCTTTTAGGAGTCCTAGTTATCTTTAATTAACTAGTAAATGAATGCGTTAAATTATATGTTATAAAGACTAAATAATTTCAGAAGGTTAGGTCTAGACCTATTTCGCAGCTCTTGACTGATTCCAACTGTTGTAGGGAAGGACCTCTCATTCGAAGAATTATCTGCACTTAGTAATATGTAATGGTATTCGCAAGCTCATTAGGGAGGGATAACAGGGGCTTATTATACATTTTGATGGCGGAGAGTGGCTCGGAGATTACCCTAGGGTAAACCTAGGATGAGATAAGCATGGAAAGCAGTAGTAATGAAGGGTACTTGGTGGAGTAGAGGCCATTCTTGATGAAAGTATGGATATATTTTGAAGGTAGTATGGGCTCGTACTACTAAAAGTAGAGTATCTGTACTCGAATCAACGAAAGTTGAGATTAAACTAGGGAACTTATGGTTAGTATTAGGTCTCTTGATATTGTGTAAGACCCTGACGATTGTGTCTTTTGTTTCAGAATGGTGGTGACACATCACGGAGCAGGAGGTTTAGGGTCTGTTTCAGGTTTGGGTATAGGTTCCAAGCTAGTTCATGACGGATTGCGCGAGTTCATTGCATCCGATATTACAAGAGGCATCCTTGAGTCAATACCGATGATTTTCTGGTCGATTAAGGAGCGTACTATCGAGCTGATGGAGGATCAGCTTAGCGCATTCAGGAGTGACATGGCACCTGCCCAGTCACAGACTCACACGCTCTCCTTCAAGGATTTCAATGGATGCGGAGCGCCAAACTTCAGCACGGTGAAGGACCCCACTGTGGCGAGACGATGGATCGTGCACATTGAGTCTGCGCAGGTGACGAGCTTCTACCATGAGGGGTCAAATGTCAGGTTTGCGGCTGGTTGTCTGAGAGAGCATCCTAGAGACTAGTGGGAGGCAGTCAATGGTTCTTTGGTAGCTCCAACCATTAAGACTATGGCATGGTCAGATGTTATTACCAGATTTGGAGTAGTGTTTGTGACGGCTGTGGAGATCCAACAGCTAGCTAGGGAGTTCTTGGATATGAGACAGACTACTAAGTCAGTGGCGGAGATTACCACCAACTTTAAGGAGAGGGCCTTACTGGTGCCTCAGTACGCGGGTAATGAGGATATGAAGAAAACGGGTACCATGACATGTTGAGAGCTAACATTCAAAAATATGTCAGCTACTCAGCATGCCTAACTTTGGATGACATGATAGCAAGGGCGAGGGCGAGGGAGATTGATATAGAGCACATCAGGAGGAGGAAGGCGAATTGTAACATCCCGAATTTCAGGAGTACGACTTAAAAGTTTAAAGTGTAATTTCAAAGAAAGGACTCGATGAGTAGCTACGCTTACTCGCCGAGTCAGAGCGGGTTTGGGTCGCAAATTAAGTGACCAAGTCGCCGAGTCGAAAGCTGGACTCGACGAGTTGGTGCTGGGATGAGAAAAACCCTAATCTTAGGGTTTACAGTCTATTTAAAGGACTTAATGTCCTCCCCTCAACTCCCTTAGCCCCCTTTGAGATCCATTAAACCCTAGCTCGTGTGTATAAGGCCATTGGAGGGAGATTGAAGCTTTAAGAGGTGTTCTAGTGGAAGAAACTTGAAGATCAAAAGGTTTTGCATCAAGAAAGTAGTGTAGATCCAGAATCTACTACAGTAGTGGGCACATCTTGGAGGTAATGTGCTGTTAACTTTCCTTTATTGCTCCTAGATTTATTCTTGAATGAGATTTGGGGCCATTTTGGTATGATTGAGATCCACTTCGGGTTTGGAGTCCAGATATGAGGTTGCTACTTCATATCTAGACTTGTATTGGTCCAGAAAGTCATAAAGCATCAGTTATTGAATTGTGGGTGAAGCCCTTTTATCCAAAACCCAAACTCTAGTGTACTTTGGGCCTATATCTCCTTGGTTTCACGTAAATTTTGCAACTTTATGTGAGGGTTAGACTATAGAAGAGTGGATCTATGGATTGGAGCCCCTGCATGGCTCGAAAAGCCATTGTATGGGTTAAGAACTAGAGAGACTCGACGAGTCACATGGGTGTACTCAACGAGTTGTATGAACATAATCATGGACTCGGCGAGTTGGAAGAACAACTCGACGGGTTGGAAGAACAACTCGGCGAGTCAGTTGAAGATTGCCTTGGACTCAGCGAGTCTGTTCTTGGACTCGGTGAGTCTGGTCGCAGAACCCAACCCCTTTTGGTTAAATCCTTGGATTAGTGAGTCGGTTGGCGACTGAGTGAATTGGTCAAGACGAAATTCCAAGATCGTTGGAATCGATGACTCTTGGGGCGACTCGGAGAGTTTATTCGTGTATGGGAGTTTCTGAGTATAGGGACTTGACGAGTCGACGGGTTGACTCGTCGAGTAGAATCAACCAGGAAGGTTGACTTTGACCGAGGACCTTGACTTTGACCAAGATTTGACTAGTTTGACTTCCAAGGGTATTTTGGTAATTCTGGTATTTATGGAATTGGTTCTTTGGTAGTGTTCTGTGGTGAAGTTCGTTTCAGTGGTCGGAGCAGATCGGTCTTATCTCTTCAGTCGGCAATTGCAGGTGAGTTATCCTCATTATATCAATAGTGTCTAAGGCACCAAGGTCAGCCCTTTTAGTTGTTATTATGGTTACAGTATGCTACACGTGGTTATGATATGTTAGATCGGTATCCGGATACACAGTATGCTGTCATGATCTTAGGATGTGTTAGGATTGGTATGTGAGTGACCTGGTTAGGTCGGTGTTTTGGTTATAAGAGATTACTATGATTGATGATCCGTGAGATAGTTGTATCTGATATCTGTGCGTGTACTGTTTGATATGCTTATTGATCTGTTTAGATCGGCATCTTGGAAATTAGGACAGTATTATGTAAAGTGACGTCGTTTAGTTCGGTATCCTGGTATATAGGATGATGCTATGTTAGTGGCCGATTAGGTCGGTATCTTGGTTAGGATTTGCTATGTTTTATGATATGTTAGATCGATGTGTTTGTCTATGGATTGTTATGTGATTACCGGTTATATGTATACATGGTTATTTCCTTGATGCTTGGGTTGAGGTGGTCCTACTTTGTGCTGAAGGCCAACATACCCTACAAGCGGTCCGGATAGATTGTAGGCCCGTATGGTGGTCCAATCGTACCGAAGGCTCGAGATAGATCCAGGTGGACTGAAGGCCCGGTGCAGGCGGACCAGTCGCACAGTAGACCTGATGTGCATGGTTGTTCTAATTGTAATATGTTTTGAGTATGTTTGCGGGTGGTTGGTATTTTGGGGGTAACTCACTAAGCTTTCAGGCTTACGGTTCGGTGTTTTGTCTCATGTACTTTAGGAGATCGTGGCAAGGCGAAGGCGTGATCATATCGCTCCTCATGTTTTATTATTTATGTGATATGGTTCCGGGGAAATACTTTGATGTTTAAACTATTTTGAAAACAAATGTATGAACTTAATGGTTTTTGAATGAATTAAAATGTTTTAATTTGGCTAGAATTTTTATGGCCGTTACACGAATACTAGGCAGACGATAGCGGTTTCTGGGATGAAACCCAAGGGATTCGACTCTAGGTCGAAGGGCCAACAGGGCCGGAGCCACTGTGGGAAATGAGAAAAGGCGCATGAGGGAGTATGTAGATTAGGTGGATCAGGGTACTATAAGTGCGACAAGCATGGTCACTTTGGCAGGGATTGTACTGCCCCTACCCCCACCCTCCAGACATCAGACCTAATTTGCGTCCATTGTAATTAGAAGGGCCATAAAAGGCCAAGTACCCGAGATTTGTATCAGTAGTGCCAGTGGTGGCACCAACTCCAACAACCATCGGATTAAGGATGGCTTACAGGGAAAGACAGATGTTCCAGTGGCGAGGAGTCGAGCCTTCCAGCTAACCGTTGAGGAGGCGCGTCTCACACCCGATGTGGTGACGGGTATGTTTCTTCTCCCTAAATTTTATTACATATCGGTTTTGATATTTATATTTTATTAGTTTTGTTTAGGATCGTTCCATGTAAATGACATCCCAGTTCAGGTGTTATTTAACTTGGGGCTACCTGATCATTCGTATCTGTTGCACTTAACAAGATGTTTGTTGAGTCTTTTGGCATATTGGATTGTCCTTTGTAGGTCAATATTGTGGATGACCAATCTGTATAGGCATCAGATTTTCAAAGAGATTGTCTCCAGAGGATGTATGATGAGCATTACAGCGTGGATTTGGTTACCATTCCTTTGCGTGGGGAAAAGGTCAGGATAGGCATGGATTGGTTGATCCATAATGGGGTGGTGATTGACTGTGAGCAGCAGTTGGGTTGTATCAAGACCCCAAGGGGGAGAGTTGGTGATTTAGGGCGAGAAGCCGCATCATGCGCCAACTTTGTGTTCCGTAGCGAGGCGTAGGCGCTACCTTCAACAGATTTGTGCGGTTATGTCGCCTATGTTATGGATACTTGGGAGAAAGGTAAGGCGACTATGAGTGATGTACCAGTCATGCGAGACTACGCAGATGGAGTTCCCTTGGATACCTCCAGAGAGACAGGTGGAGTTCAGGATTGATCTAGTTCTGGGTGCGGCTTCGATAGCCAAGGCATCATATCAATTGACTCCTCTTGAGACACAAGAGTTATCTATGCAGTTGTAAGAGCTATTAGACAAGGGATTTATTAGGCTGAGCAGTTTGCCTTGGGGATCCCCAATCCTGCTTGTGGGAAAGAAGTGCGGGTCGCATCGGATGTGCATAGATTATCAGGAGCTGAATAAGGTAACATTAAAGAACCGTTACCCACTCCCGAGGATTGACGATCTCTTCGACCAACTTCAGGAGCATCTTGGTTTTCTAAGATTTATTTACGGCCCGTCTACCATCAGATGAGATTCAGAGATGAGGTTGTACAGAATACAACATTTCAGACTCTCTACTGCTATTATGAGTTCGTGGTGATTCCATTTGGGCTCATCAATGCTACGTCCGTGCTCATGGATCTCATGAACCGTGTATGCAAACCGATGCAGGATTAGTCTGTGATATTTTTTATTGATGACATATTGGTTTATTACAAGATGCAGGAGCAGCATGAGGAGCATTTGCGAGTGGTGTTGTATACTTTAAGGAGGGAGAGCTTGTATGCCAAGTTCTCTAAGTGCAAGTTCTGGTTGCACGGGGTGTAGTTTTCGGGGCGCCTTCTCAACGAGAATGATATTCTGGTCGACCCGGACAAGGTGGAGGCTGTGATGAGAGGGAGGTTCCGAAGTCTCCATCCGATATTTGGAGTTTCCTCGGTTTAGCAGGCGATTATCGAAGATTCATTTAGGATTTCTCCAAGATAGCGGTACCCCTGACCCGATTGACAAAGAAGGTTGTTGTCTTTCGCTGGGGGCCTGAGAAACAGGCAACATTCGAGACGTTTAGGCAGAGGTTGTGCGAAGCACCGATCTTAGCCCTGCCATAGGGAGTCTAAGATCTTATAGTATATTGTGTCGTGTCTATCTTGGGTTTGGGCGCAATGTTCATGCAGAGGGGGAACGTTTTCACCCACAAACGTATGGCCACAGCGAGTAGACCATCCAAACTTTGGATGATATGATGCAGGCATGTGTTCTAGACTGTGGTGGTAGTTGGGATACCTACCTTCCCTTGGCAGAGTTTTCCTATAATAATAGTTACCACCCGAGTATCGACCGTCCTCCCTTCGAGATGTTGTGTGGGAGGAAGTGCAAAACCTGATATGTTGGGGTGAGGTTTGATAGAGGGTCATGGGGAGTACTTGTGACAACCCGAAATTTATTCCGTCAATGTAACCTACTTCCGTTAATAAAAAGTTATTTTTATTAAAGTTTTCTGTTAACTTTTGAGTTAAGTAAATCCATTTGGGTTATTGTTGTATTTTCATATGCATCTGAAAGCAATAAAATCACGTGAAATACCCTTGATTTCTTTTGGAAAATTTTCTAACTCACGACTAAGTCTAGTTATGGCCATTTAATCGGGTAAAATCGTAAACTCTGTTTGATGTCGGGATTGGGTGGATCCTCACCTGGCCGTGAACTCAACCCTATATAAGGGTTGAGTGGTCACCATTTGAACTTTTTTCACACACTTGAAGCTTTATCTCTCTACTCTCTCTCTACAAAAGTTGGATTTTGATCAAGAAAACACCCTTTCAAGCTTCATAACAGTAAGTAAACCCTCCTAGCTTGTTGTTCATCTTAGCATACTTGCAAATTCGTGGTTTAATCATCCAAAAACCCCAATAACATGTGTTTACGGTTTAGGAGCATCCCAAAACCGTAAACACCCTAAAGGGGGGGGGGGGTTGATACCCCAAAACCCTTCCAATGCTTAGCTAATGGCCTAGGGACTTACATGAATGATCTAAGAACCCTAAAACATGAAAACAGAGGTGTAAACATGAGTTTACGGTTTGGAAATGTCCCTGTTGAAAAATGTTCTTATGTAACCTAGTATGTGACCATCACTGAAATAAGATGAACTATTTTTATACAATCTAACAAATATTATCAGTTATTTCAGGTTGCATGAATGCGTGATAAAACGGAAAATATGAAAACACGCGAATGACGAAAACACATATGTGTGACTAAACAAATTCAACAATATATATATATATATATATATATATATGTGTATTATATACATATGTATGTATTATATATGTATATATGTATCATATATATGTTGTATATATGTTGAATAGTCAAACAAAGAAGGAAGTCAAACAAAGTCAAGGAAATAAGAAGCTAAATGAAGACCCACGTTTTTTTGCCTCCTACTCTACATCAACTTGCAGCCAACTCTCCATATACTCAAGTGCACTAGAATATATTTGTTTCATGCATATATGTATACATGAGTTTGTGTGTGTAAGGGTGTGTTCATTTTTGTAATCTTGTAACACTTCCTACAAACTACAAACACTCCCAAGAACATCACAAATCATCATCTTCTTCAAGAACAAAGACAAATCCCTGGAGAAAATGAAGAACACCAAGATCAAACAACAATGAAGTGAAGAACACCAAGATCATCAACAAGAAAATGAAGAACACCATCAACCATCTTCATCTTCTTCATTGAAACTCAAGGTTCTTCATCTTCACTATCCTTGTTCATCACACCATTTACCACCAAACACCTCCCTTATATTAACCTCCTTCCAATCTCAAAATAATCTCCAAACACCCTCCAAATACCCTCCTTAAACCTCCTCCAAAAACCCTTTCAAATCACCACAACCATCACCACCTTGCTGTTTTTCGACATCAGAATCTTCAAGTCAAAAACGAAGAAAACTGGGCTCGTTACAAGCACAAAAAGACTAGGGAGATTTTCACCATCAATTCTTCAGGACCTTACCTACATCTAGAAATTTTCGTGGACGATTTTGACCACGGGAAACCCCAAAGAGACGCGAGAGAGAATTGGCTATCCAGAGAGATTTCTGTTTTCAAGTTCAGAATTTGCATGTTAGAAAACAGAAAACCGAGCACAACACAGACAAAATAAGACTAGGGAGATTTTCACCACAAATTCTTTAGAACCTTACCTTCATCTAGGAATTTTCGTGGACGATTTTGACCACATGAAACCCCAGAGAGACGCGAGAGAGAAATGGCTATCCAGAGAGATTTTCTGAAAACTGAAGGTTTTTAATCTGTGTATGCAAGGATCTGCGCGAACACGACCCGTGTTGTTTTTGCCTAAATCAACACGACCCGTGTTCAGGATTTTGACCTTTAAAACCTTCTAAAAACCTCCTACATGACCCGTGTCACTTGTGCCTTATCTTACACGACCCGTGTGCATGTTTTTACCCAAAATACTTCAAATACAAATACATAAACCCATGTATTTTGTACCCTTTTGTAAACACTTGTTTTACATAAAATCGAGCTTTAAATGAACTTTTTGTTACTTATCCAATGCCGGATTGATCTTTGAACAAAAATAGACCAGTCGCTCCAAGAGTCCCAATATCGACCAGTCTATTCAAAGAACATATATCGACCAGTCGCTCCAAGAGTCCCAATATCGATCAGTCCATTCAAAGAACAAATATCGACCAGTCGCTTCATGAGTCCGGTTCAGTCAATTTATTGACGAACCTACTTGATATATATTTATATATTTATATACTTTATTATAGCTTTATGTCATTTAAATATAGTCATTTATATTATTTATAGCTTTATGTCATTTAAATACAGTCATTTATATTATTTATAGCTTTACGTCATTTAAATACAGTCATTTATATTATTATAGCTTTCAGTCATTTACAGCTTTCATATTTATACTTATTCCGCAATTATTATTCTTTATATATATATATATATATATATATATATATATATATATATATATATATATATATATATATATATATATCTTAAACTAATATATCTATCACACAGTAACTGGTAACCGAGCCTTTTGTTGTGGTGATCAGATTGTTATATTTCCAACAAATCGGTATCTGAGCTGATATATAAAAGGAATAATATCCAACAATTAGTATCAGAGCTTGTGTGATTTACCTTGAAATTTTTGTCGAAAAACTTTTGGTTATAGCGTTTATAAACCTTCCATAAGCTTTTCTTTAAAAATTTCATTTTAATATCACTTGTTCAAAATCCTTTCAAAAATGTCTTTGGCAAATTACTCCAACATGAACTCTGTCTCCATTGCAAATAGCTTAGGATCTGGTTCACGGGCACCCATACTTATTCCTGAAGAGTATAATTCGTGGGTTGGCCGTATGAATCTTCATCTTAATACTATAAATGAAGATGTCTGGAAGTGTGTAGAAGGAACATATGTTACTCCAGAAAATATGGCTACTCTTGCTACAAATCAAGCCACTCAAGTTGAAATTACAAAAAAGTTGGAACTCCAAGCCAAAAAGGAACTTGTTTCTGGAATACCTCACAGTATTCTAAGTCAAATGGATGACATTATACTGTTAACCGCAAATCAAATTTGGGAGAATTTGAAAAATCGTTTTTGTGGAAATAAAAGAATTATCGGAAACAAAAGAACATCTGTTTTGAATGAATTCGATAATTTCAAAATGCTTTCATCAGAAACCATCCATGATGCTCATGATAGGTTCAATTTGATTATGGTTAAAATGAACAATTTGGGTATCAAAAAGACACAACACGAGATAAATCTCAAGTTTTTAAACAATCTTTTCGAAAGCTGGAAAATGGTTAAACTCATTATTCAGGGAAATCCAGCTATTCATACTGAAACTTTGTACAACTTGTATGGAGAACTTCAATCGTATGAATCCTCGATTGACCCACCAACCATTGCAGCTTTTGGAGGACCACTTGCACTTGTGTCCACAACTTCTCAAAACCAAACACCTTTCAATGATCAAAACCTTAATCATTTTAATCAGACTACATCTTTTCAAAATCAAGCCTTCCAGTCTGATTCAAATGATGAAGCAGATTATCAACAACTGTGTGCGTTGGTTGCAAACACAAATCTCCAGAGATTTATCCCAAATCATGGTCAATCAAATTTTAGACCAAATTTTCAACCAAGACCATCTTTTGGACAAAATAACTCAAGTTTTCAACCAAGACCATCTTTTGGTCAAAACAACTCAGGTTTTCAACCTAGACCTTACTTTGGACAAAATTCTCAAAGACCTTCTTTCCAAAATAACTCAAACCAAGGTTTTCAAAACCAGGGATTTCAAAACGATCCCAACTCAGGTCATAATCACAATCCAAACAACAGTTTTCAAAATCAAAATAGAGGTTTCCAAAATCAAGGTTACAACAATCAAAACAATGGTTTTCAAAACAACCAAAATTTTGGATTCCAACAAAACCATTCTCAACCTTCCCAACAAGCCCAAACTCAAACTCCTGAAAGACTTCCGATTAAAAGTCAAAAGGATGATAGTGATGAAGAAGTGATCATTTGTCACAACTGCAAAGGAACAAATCACTATGCCAGAGAATGTCGAGCCAAAAACAAAACCAAAATCAAAGACTCAGCATACTATGCTCAAAGAGCCGATGAATTGAAGAAACTGGAAACCCAAGAAAAGCAAAGAGCATTGATGGCAATCCATGAACCAAGTGTGGAATACTGGCCAACTTCCGATGACGAAGCTGAACACGAACCAACACAATCAAACTTCTGTTTTGTAGCTGGTGTTGAAATACCTTCAAGAGCTCCAAACGTCATAGAACAGGTATGGTCTATGATCTCTGAACTTGGTTTTTCCAAAACTATTTTTGAGTCCCATATAAACAAAATTGAGACTAGTCTGGAAGTTGATCTCAAAACATATCATGACACAATGGTCAATTATGATATTTGCAAATCTGAGTTACAAACCTTGCAACTCAAATTTGGAGAATCAACAAGAACGAAAAGCAAATTGGAAAGAGACGTTGAAAGAAAATCAGAAGATTATAATCACGTCTTGGAACAATTAAATCAGTCCCTAATTCAGAAAAGGGATTTGGAACTAAAAAATCAGTCAGTCATTTCTTCTGAAATAAAAGATGTTTTAGAAATGGAAATCCTTCAGTTGAAACAAGACTTTCAAGAATCAACTGATAAATACAATGTTTTAAATGGAAAGCTGACTGATTCTTTAAAACAAATCAATTCTCTTGAAACCGAGAATAAAAGACTGATATGGAATATGGATTCTATCAAAGTTGCCAGAAAACTAAGTGATGATATTTTCACCAAAGCAAACACCTTGGGAACTGGCAAAATTGATACGAATTATAGACCAGGAATTGGAAGAGAATCCTTTGAAATTGAACAAGCAAAACAGGAAAACATGACGAATTGTGAAAACTCTGAATCTACTCTACCAAATCTTTTCACATCTGTTAATGAGGAAGATTCAGATGAAGAAACAGTTATCAACTGTAGTCCAGATGATACTGCTTTCAGTGTTTCCAAAAAGTCTTTCAAAAGAGTTGTAAATTCTGAAACAGACTCTGCAAGTTCTTTAACTCACCAAATCAAAAATACCGATGGAACCACAAAACTCAAAAACTTTTTGAATGGAGAAAATTCCTCTTATGAGGATGGTAGTACTTCTATACCAACTGCTTTTCCTACAATGACTTCATCAATTGTTGGAAAAACTAGTCTGGGACAAAAATACTCCAAGAAACAACAAACAAGCAAAAAATCCATTCAAGTCACCAAAACCCCACTAATCAAACCAAACCTTTTTGAAAAAAAACCAAAGAAACCAAACGTCATACCTCATAAACAGGTTTCCAAACAAAAACCAAAATCTTTTCAAAAACCTTTTGAAAACCGCTTTCAAGATATTACTTTTAATCATTCAAGGAACTTTCAAAAACCATCACATCCGAAAGTTTCAAACCATCATCATCAAAAAGCTTTTCAAAATCGCCCATCAAATCCCAGATATGAAGAAAACTTTTCAAACAAACCTTCACATCTAGGATATCTTTCACCAAATCTCAGATCTTATCAACCCACAGGTTTTCAAAAACAAATCGCATTTTGGGTAAAATTGATAGATCAAATCAAACCTCAACCATTCCATCATTATAAACCAAACCATTACAATATTGTGAAGTCAAATGATAAAAGAAATTCATTAAGAAAAGCACCCAAAATAACAACTGACAAACCAGGACCCATTCAGATTTGGGTACCTAAAGTTTCTGTCTGATTGTAGGTACTTAATGCTGGAGAACCCAATGATGATACATGGTATATTGATAGTGGCTGCTCCAAGCATATGACAGGAAACCAGAACTACTTATGTGACTTCAAACCTATACAAACCAATCAAGATGTTACCTTCGGCAACAACATGAAAGCAAAAATCAAAGGTTATGGAAACATAACAAATGGTAATTTTACCATAAAGAAAGTTGCCTTCGTCGATGACCTGAAACACAACCTCATCAGTGTTTCTCAACTGTGTGATAACAATCTTGAAGTTCTTTTCACCAAACAACGAAGCTTGATCATGGACGCCAAAACCAAAGATGTTATAGTTGATTCTGACCGTGCCGGAAATATGTATCCACTTGACATGGATCTTATCTATGGTAAACCCGATATCTGTTTGTTATCTAAAGCCCCAGCAGACATTAGTTGGTTATGGCACCGCCGCCTTTCCCATCTAAACTTTGGGTACATCAACAAATTAATCGGCGATGATCTTGTTCGAGGGCTACCACTTCTGAAGCTTGATAATGAAACTCTTTGTGCTGCATGTGAAAAAGGAAAACTTTCCAAATCCACTCACAAAAGAATCTCAGAATCTAGTGTATCCGAACCACTAGAGTTGTTGCACATAGACCTTTGTGGCCCTGCCAAAACCCAAACCATACAAGGGAAGAAGTACATTCTTGTTGTCGTTGATGGTTTCTCGTGCTTTACTTGGGTCTTTTTCTTAAGACTAAAGTCAGAAGCACCTGAAGAGATGATCAACTTCATCAAACAAATCGAGCTGAAGCTGAAACGACCTGTTCGAAGAATCCGAAGTGATAATGGTTTAGAGTTCAAAAACAATACTCTAGATTCATTTCTCAAAGACAAAGGAATTGAACACAACCTCTCAGCCCCATACACTCCACAACAGAACGGTGTTGTCGAAAGAAGGAACCGAACTCTATGTGAAGCTGCAAGATCAATGCTTATCTTCGCTGATCTGCCACAATACTTCTGGGCAGAAGCAATAGCCACAGCTTGCTATACTCAAAATCGTTCCTTAATCCATAAACATCTTCATAAAACACCATATGAAGTCATTAACAACCGAAAACCAAACATCAAATTTTTTCATATTTTCGGTTGTCGATGCTTCGTAAAGAATAATAAAGATCACCTTTCAAAATTTGAATCAAGGTCGGACGAAGGAATTTTCCTTGGTTACTCTTTTTCTTCAGCTGCTTATCGAGTACTGAATAAACGTACTAGAGTAATTGAAGAAAGTACCGATGTTCATTTCGATGAATTTTATGTTAGGAAATTGGATCGTGAACACTTTGGTTCAAAAATGATTGAAAATATTTTTCAATATCCAATTCAACAAACACCTTCTCTTGACATAGACATTGAAATCGATCTTGATTTGCTTTTTGAACAACCAAAAACCGCTTACAATTCTGAACTTCTAACTACTTTAATTGACCCTACAGGAACACCCAGTGAAGTAATTCCACAAACAAACCAAAATGATGCAAATCAATTCGAGGGGGAACCACCAACACATACTTCCTCTTTGGAACAAACACCAAATCCTCCTTTAAACACCCCATCCCCAAATAGCCAAAACAATCCCGATGCATCATTTATGGGGGAACCTTCAAACCTATTCCAAGATGAAACGCCCGGAGAAGAACAATGGGATACTGAAACTCCAATTATTATAGCGGAAGAGAATCGCTTAATAAAGTGGACCAGAAATCATCCAACAGACCAAATCATCGGAGATCCCAACATAGGCATTCAGACTAGAGGCGCATCCACAAATGAATGTTTATTTGGAGCCTTCTTATCCACGACCGAACCCAAAACCATACATTCTGCTATAAAAGATCCAGATTGGGTAAAAGCTATGCAAGAAGAGCTAGCAGAATTTGAAAGAAACGACGTATGGAATCTTGTTCCTACTCCACCCGATGTTACTGTTATAGGTTCAAGATGGGTATACAGAAACAAGACTGACGATCAAGGAATCATTTGTCGAAACAAGGCACGTCTTGTAGTCAAAGGATATTCACAACAAGAAGGAATCGACTACGATGAAACATATGCTCCAGTTGCCCGAATTGAAGCAATTCGCATCTTTCTTGCTTATGCTGCACATAAGAATTTCAAAGTATTCCAAATGGATGTTAAATGTGCATTCCTACATGGAGAGATAGATCGCGAAGTATACATCCAACAACCACCAGGTTTCGAAGATCCCAAATTTCCAGATCACAGCTTTAAATTGCAGAAAGCTGTCTACGGCTTGAAACAAGCACCTCGAGCTTGGTATGCCACGTTGTCAACCTTTCTCGAAGAATCAGGTTTTAAAAGAGGTTCAATTGATCAAACCCTCTTTCGTAAAATCTTTAATAAACATTTGTTAATCGTACAAATATATGTTGATGACATTATTTTCGGTTCTACTGATGAATCTTTAAGTGTTAAGTTTGCAGATCTAATGAAGAGCAAATTTGAAATGAGCATGATTGGGGAGATGACTACTTTTCTCGGACTTCAAATCAAACAGTCAACTGATGGCATTTTCATCAACCAAGAGAATTATGTCAAAAACCTACTCACTCGTTTTTCAATGGAAAAATCCAATACCGCAAAAACCCCAATGGCTTTTGGATACAAAATTGATGCAGACTTAAATGGCAAACCCGTTGACCAGAAAAGATATCGTGGAATGATCGGATCACTCTTGTACCTCATTGCCAGCAGACCTGACATCATGTTTTCTACATGTGTTTGTGCTAGATACCAAGCAAATCCTATGGAATCCCATGTAGTTGCTGTGAAACGCATCTTCAAATACCTTAAAGGCACTCCCAAACTTGGCCTTTGGTATCCAGCTAAATCCGATTTTCAGCTGAACGCTTTCACCGACTCAGACTACGGAGGATGCAAGCTAGATAGGAAGAGTACATCTGGTAGCTGTCAATTCCTAGGAGGTAGACTAGTGAGTTGGACTTCAAAGAAACAGACTTGTGTATCCACATCAACAGCAAAAGCTGAATATGTCGTTGCCGCCAGCTGTTGTTCACAAGTCATATGGATGCAAACTCAACTGCGTGACTATGGCTTCAAAATCTCACAAATTCCCATATTTTGTGACTCAACCAGTGCAATTGCCATTTCTCACAATCCCGTTCACCATTCCATGACAAAGCACATCGACATTCGATATCACTTTATCAAAGACAACATTCAAAAGGGTCATATCGAACTACACTTCATCAACTCCGAAGATCAAATTGCCGATGTCTTCACTAAGGCTCTCGATGAAACAAAGTTTCAATACTTCCTAGGCCGTTTAGGAATGTTAAATCCAGATAACATCCTTCTTTAAACTTTTACTTTTTGTTTGTACAAAAGTGTGTTTACTTTCATTCAAAAAGAAAATTCAAAAACAATTTGAAAACTACTTTCTTTTCAAAAAAAAAAAAAAAAAAAAAAAACATTGAAATAACCAATATTTCCAAAAACATTCAGAAAAACAAATCTTCAAAAATATAATAAAAAGACTTGCATAATAAGCTTTTATAGAACCTTGTGATTAATCGTCTTTTGACTTAATTTTCAGATGCTTATGCTCGATGAAGATTTTAAGTCATATTGATTCTCAATTGGAGTGAAGGTTCAAATCTCCTACTTTTCATAATGTACATAACTTTATTTCCTTCAATTTTATTTCATTATTGATGATTTTAAAAAAGGACATAAGGTTAGGAGGTTCAGATGAAAACAAAAACCCATGTGAGAATTTGTGCCTCATCAATCTGAATCATTGTGGAATTCATTTCTTGTGAGCTTAGGTGTGTCACTATTGCTTATAAGGTATATCCGATTATACCTTGTCACGGTCTCAATTTTGCTTAGATATCAAAATGACCAGGGACGATACATTCATTTCTTACATACTAGACAAACTGTCTTTTATGCCACTAATCCCTACCTAGATATAAGCCAACCAAAAATGATGTCTTGAGATCCCGTGATCCATCAACAAGAAAAGATGAAACAAGATAAAGAAGAATCAACAAGAAAGCCAAATCATTCACGGAAGAAATACCAAACAAAACAAAAAAACTCTACATTTGGTATTTTCAAACAAAGTTCAACCAAATGGTTATTTCAAAGCAAACATCAAAAGATCTCGTGATCTGTTTTTAACCATTTTTCACAAAAAGGGATATCTTAATCCCGCAAGATAGATACTCTCAAAAATCCCAATTTTCTCAAATGTAGCAAGTTCTCGATGCTAAAACAAAATATCCTTTTACAACAAAAAAAAAAAGATATTGATCAACAAAAAGGATACCATCAAAAAAAAAGCTGCAACAACAATGGATTTCCCGGGATACTGTAGCCTTCATCAATGAAAGTTCTTAGTTGCAAACTGCACTATGAAAATTGCTAAACCACTCTACATGTATTTCCCGACGGAGAGAGAGAGAGAGTTAATGGCATGAATGAAGAAACCCGCTGAGTAATGCCGAAACCAGTCTTATGTGATTGATTATCTAATAATGAGACTAAGTGACCTTTCAGGAAAAGCATAGTTAAACACCTCCAATATGAGTGTGAGTCGTCAGAGAGAGATATCACTCATTTTTAGTGATCATTAACTTGTTCTGCTGCCAGAACAACCAAACACCCAAGTGAAGTGTGAGCTATACCTATGAGCGTTCATCTGAATCGACCTGTTAGACCACTTGTCGTCATTAATAATGCTATAAAATCTCATGAAATTTCTTTAGATACATATATGGGTACCCTTTGATAACCGAACCCGAGACTTTGATTCGGAAACAAATTTCTGAAAATCTTTTACATAAGATATGTTAAACCAAGTCAAAAACTTTCAAATCAATTGCTATGGTTTTATATATATCTTATCTATTGACAAATCTTTTATCTCGAATCTTCAAAAGTTAAACTGTCAATATGATTATATCATACCTGTCCTTATTTCAGCAATGATCACATAGGGGGAAATTGTTGAAAAATGTTCTTATGTAACCTAGTATGTGACCATCACTGAAATAAGATGAACTGTTTTTATACAATCTAACAAATATTATCAGTTATTTCAGGTTGCATGAATGCGTGATAAAACGGAAAATACGAAAACACGCGAATGACGAAAACACATATGTGTGACTAAACAAATTCAACAATATATATATATATATATATATATATATATATATATATATATATATATATGTGTGTGTGTGTATTATATACATATGTATGTATTATATATGTATATATGTATCATATATATGTTGTATATATGTTGAATAGTCAAACAAAGAAGGAAGTCAAACAAAGTCAAGGAAATAAGAAGCTAAATGAAGACCCACGTTTTTTTGCCTCCTACTCTACATCAACTTGCAGCCAACTCTCCATATACTCAAGTGCACTAGAATATATTTGTTTCATGCATATATGTATACATGAGTTTGTGTGTGTAAGGGTGTGTTCATTTTTGTAATCTTGTAACACTTCCTACAAACTACAAACACTCCCAAGAACATCACAAATCATCATCTTCTTCAAGAACAAAGACAAATCCCTGGAGAAAATGAAGAACACCAAGATCAAACAACAATGAAGTGAAGAACACCAAGATCATCAACAAGAAAATGAAGAACACCATCAACCATCTTCATCTTCTTCATTGAAACTCAAGGTTCTTCATCTTCACTATCCTTGTTCATCACACCATTTACCACCAAACACCTCCCTTATATTAACCTCCTTCCAATCTCAAAATAATCTCCAAACACCCTCCAAATACCCTCCTTAAACCTCCTCCAAAAACCCTTTCAAATCACCACAACCATCACCACCTTGCTGTTTTTCGACATCAGAATCTTCAAGTCAAAAACGAAGAAAACTGGGCTCGTTACAAGCACAAAAAGACTAGGGAGATTTTCACCATCAATTCTTCAGGACCTTACCTACATCTAGAAATTTTCGTGGACGATTTTGACCACGGGAAACCCCAAAGAGACGCGAGAGAGAATTGGCTATCCAGAGAGATTTCTGTTTTCAAGTTCAGAATTTGCATGTTAGAAAACAGAAAACCGAGCACAACACAGCCAAAATAAGACTAGGGAGATTTTCACCACAAATTCTTTAGAACCTTACCTTCATCTAGGAATTTTCGTGGACGATTTTGACCACATGAAACCCCAGAGAGACGCGAGAGAGAAATGGCTATCCAGAGAGATTTTCTGAAAACTGAAGGTTTTTAATCTGTGTATGCAAGGATCTGCGCGAACACGACCCGTGTTGTTTTTGCCTAAATCAACACGACCCGTGTTCAGGATTTTGACCTTTAAAACCTTCTAAAAACCTCCTACATGACCCGTGTCACATGTGCCTTATCTTACACGACCCGTGTGCATGTTTTTACCCAAAATACTTCAAATACAAATACATAAACCCATGTATTTTGTACCCTTTTGTAAACACTTGTTTTACATAAAATCGAGCTTTAAATGAACTTTTTGTTACTTATCCAATGCCGGATTGATCTTTGAACAAAAATAGACCAGTCGCTCCAAGAGTCCCAATATCGACCAGTCTATTCAAAGAACATATATCGACCAGTCGCTCCAAGAGTCCCAATATTGATCAGTCCATTCAAAGAACAAATATCAACCAGTCGCTTCATGAGTCCGGTTCAGTCAATTTATTGACGAACCTACTTGATATATATTTATATATTTATATACTTTATTATAGCTTTATGTCATTTAAATATAGTCATTTATATTATTTATAGCTTTATGTCATTTAAATACAGTCATTTATATTATTTATAGCTTTACGTCATTTAAATACAGTCATTTATATTATTATAGCTTTCAGTCATTTACAGCTTTCATATTTATACTTATTCCGCAATTATTATTCTTTATATATATATATATATATATATATATATATATATATATATATATATATATATATATATATCTTATATCTTAAACTAATATATCTATCACACAGTAGCTGGTAACCGAGCCTTTTGTTGTGGTGATCAGATTGTTATATTTCCAACAAATCGGTATCTGAGCTGATATATAAAAGGAATAATATCCAACAATCCCAAAACCATAAACACCTCCAAAGGGTGTTTAAGTGCTCCCAACACCTTGTATGGCTTATATTTGGGTCTAGAACTTTGCATGCTTAACCTACAGCCAGCAAAACACATGAAAAATGGACAAACATGAGTTTACAGCCATAAACTCATGTGTTTACGACCGTAAACTCCCCAAGGAGTGGTTCAGAAACCGTAAAATCCGTAAAGTGTCCATTTTGAGCCCTAATCACTTCCATAGCCCTTGAATCAACCCTAGAACCTTTCCTTGTGAAGCATGAAGCCTTAAAGCACACAAATACACCCCACCCATGAGTTTACGGCTGTAAACTCATGGGGGATATGGTCTTTGGACCGTAAACACCCCTAAGGGCTTACACTTGAAGACTAAACTCCTTAACGAGGCCATACACTCCTTAGATTCAACCCGTATCATTCCTAACACTTGAAATAAAGTGTTTCCACGCATTAGCGTACTACCCGGCACACCCACGTCAGGTGAGATCATACCCTACACTTTTCCGAGTTTTTCATGTTTTCAGGGGGAATACAAGAAAAAGTACAAAGGAACTTGTACTCAAAACCAACTATTTCGTATGAAATACTTACATGTTCAACATGCTTTTAACACTGAAAACCGTTTTACCAACCGATTAAGAAATTAACTTGTAGAGTTAGTTTTCAAAACCAAAACAAGGAACTTGTGAATCTCATCATAAAAGGTGATATTTTATGATATCTTTTATAATTTACAAAGGATTCACACCAATCATAAAACAGGATTTTCCATATTATTACTTGTAAATTTGTTATTCTTAAGATTGGAGACACGTCCTTGGCAACACTCCCCAGAGATACGAGAGTGTAGGACTAACCCTGTAACCAGAATCTCCTGGAGGGAGAACGTGACTTGTGTGTATAGATTTATATGGGATTGACTACCCCGCACCTCGCTGCTGGCTACAGTGGGACCGACAGGTTTATAGGTGACAAAGTAATAAAATGATACTGGCCCCCGTTACGAGCCATATCTAGTTTATTGTATGGTTATGGAACTTGCAACTTAGATAATGGAGTTTTATTTTGGTAATAATAAACCTAGTGAACTAACCTCAAAGTAATAACTATTTTGATTACTAGAGGGTATCAACAATACCCTTAGGAATTAGTTCACTACCTACTTATTAGTTTTATGTGTATATTAAAACTAACGTATTTCATCGAGGGTAACCGAACTTTCAAGGAGACCACACCTAATGATACAAGTATGGTAGATACTTGTACACTTCATTTCCGGATCGATAACCAACCATTGACTTTTAAGGAAAATAAGGGTTTTTCCTAGGATAACTTAACTTTTCATAAACAGACTGTTTAACAATTGGATAACCAAACTTCTTTTATAAGAAAATATGGGATTTTCTTGGATAACAACTTTTCGTGAAATCAAAGGAACATTTTCTTACACCAGAAATCAACTGCTTATGAACTCACCAGCTTTATGCTGATATTTTTAAAACTGCTTGTATTCTCAGGTTCACGTTAGATAGGTATCACGCTTACTTTTGGAGAAGACGGTGCATATAGAAGTCTCGTCTATACTTTTGTTATACTAATATATATAAACTATGTATTTCTCAGCTTTCAAAAAAATGTAAATATTCTTATGTAATTTAATGGTTGTGTTTACTATGCTTACTATGTACAATGGTTGTGATACTACGCATGACATCCTCCGCACCGGAACGTTTCCATCGTCGGTTTCAAGGTGTGACCGTACTGAAGTGGTACTCAAGACGACAGAGAGGATCCAACAGGTCTGGAGCAGGCTTCAGACTACTAAGAGTCAGTAGAAAAGTTATGTCAACAAGCGTTGTTCTGACCTAGAGTTCCAGGTCAGGGATATCGTTCTCATGAAGGTGTCACCATGGAAGTTGTCATCCGGTTTAGGAAGCGGGGAAAATTGGCCCCCGATTACATTTATCCTTTGAGGGTTGCAGCCCGGATGGGTAAGGTGGCGTATAGGATGGCTCTCCTATCCGAGTTCTGTTAGATCCACGGTATCTTTCAAGTTTCCCTATTGTGGAAGTGCCTAGTAGATGACTTCGCGGTGGTGCCTTTAGAGGATATTCAGGTGGACAATAGTCTGAACTACATCGAGCGGCTGGTAGCCATCCTCAATGGGAAAAAAATTGATTTGAGGAACAAGAAGGTCAAGTTAGTGAAGGTGAAATGGCAGCATCGCAAGGGCTCAGAATGGACTTGGGAGTCGGAGGACGAGATGAGGGAGCACTACCTCGAGCTACTCCCAGACGCAGCAGAACTCAAGGATGAAGTCTAAAACAAGTGGGGGAGGTTCCTGGTATGTATTTTTAATTATGAATTACTCATTTTAGAAGGGACACGACGAGTTGGAGGCCCCAAACTCTTTAAGTAGGAATTATATTATTGGAATCAGAACTCGAAGTTGACTCGACGAGTTGAGAGCCTCAACTCGATGAATAGGGCTGCCAGAGTGAAACCCTAGTTTTTAGGTTTCTCAGCCTATTTAAACACTTTATTTAGCCTCAAGTACAACCTTCGTCACCTCCAAACCTTAGTCACGAATTTCTAACCTGTTTTGAGTGTTCTTGAGCCATTGTTGTGTCTTTTTGGTGATTTTGAAGCTTGAGGAGGAAGATGTTTGGGGGTTCTAGAGGAAGCAAGTAGATCCAGAGTTTGTGCTTCATTTCCAGTTCATGTGAGGTATAAAGTTTGTACCTTGTCTATTTGTTTACTAGATCTCTTATTGGGGTGGTTTAAGGCCATATGGAGCATATTATGGAACCATTGATGGATACAAGCATGTTTTGGGGTAATAACTTTAGATCCAGAGCCTTTGAGGGACTCCATGGCATAAAGGTGACAACTTTACGGCCATGGTAGTCCCATGCATCATATGAACCACTTTTAGAGTCTTTTTGAGTTAGATAACCCATGCATGAACATAAAGTTTGAAACTGTAGGGGATACATTGAACCTAGGGAACCAAATCTGTGTTTTGGATGCATTAAGCTCAACTAAAATCGACTGGAAAAAATTGGACTTTGGGGGACTCGAAGAGTCGTTTATACGACTCGACAAGTTGGGTTATGGTCCCCCAACCTTTGCTGTTACTAAGCAAACTCGTTGAGTCTAGAAGATGACAAAGCGAGTTGGATGTGTTTATGGATTTGATGATCAAAGAACTCGACGCGTCCAAGGATGAACTCGGCGAGTTGAGAGAAAAATGTCCCGACTCATATGAAGAGGAACTCGACGAGCTCACAGATGAACTCGGCGAGTTGAGAGCAAAATATCCCAACTGATACGAAGAGGAACTCAACGAGTTCAAGGATGAACTCATTGAGTTGTGAGTGAAATGCCCCGACTTGTATGAAGGGGAACGCGGCGAGTTCATGGAATAACTCGACGAGTAGGATTGAGAATCGAGAGTTTTATGGACCCGATAACACGACAAGTTGATGGTCTAGCTCAGTGAGTTGAGTCAACCAAATGGTTAACTTTGACTAAAGTATTGACTTTTGACTTTGACCTTTGACCAGGGTTGACCCTTAAAGGGGTTATAAGTATGAAAAGGTAATTTAAGGAGATTTTTATGTGTAGGAGTTTTAGAGGAGTTGATCCCGGAGCTGAGGACAGTTCAACAACTTCACGACATTGAGTTGAGTTACCTTCCTGCAGCGAACCTCTTCGCCCACGAACATCCCTTCATGTCTGACCCTCCCAGTCTCGTAGATTCGCTTCTCAAGCCCGATTTTTGACCACTTTCGCATTTTAAACCCATTTTGATGATTTTGATGGGGGGTTTTCACCCAAACTCATATTTTTGACATATAAGACCCCGTAAATTCATATTTTACTCCTATTTTAGGGCAAATATTAACATAGATCATATCTTTTGTATAAGATATTATTTAAGGGGTTTTTTAATTTTTTAATAAGTTATGACACCAAGTCATCCCCATATCCACTTTATGTCACTATGCACACCTTTCCTGGTCAAATTATTATCCTTTTTTATACATTTACCAACACTCCACCAGATTTACTTACACAAAATCCACATAAAGTTCTATATTCTTCTCCTTTTCTGAAAAGTCACATTTTCCTTAGCAAAAATAAATTACTCTCTCTCTCTCTCTCTCTCTCTCTCTCTCCTTCTCATTTGTTCTCTCTAGAACCAAGAACTCCTAGGAAGCCACAAGTTCTTCCCTTACTCTTGGTATGTTCTTCATTATTAATCCAAATATTCTACATTATTTCACTCAAATCATGGGTTTCTTACACAAATATCATCATATTTATTCTTAGGACCTTCAAATCGTTAAGCATTCCCCAAGTGTTCTTGACTTGGAAACCCCTCTTCTTCAACCATCCATCTTAGGAAATCACTCAAGGTGAGTTCATACCCCCTAATTTTTACATTGTCATCTATTTTTATGGGGGAGAATACAAGTTACAACATCAAAACATCCTTCAACTCAAACGACAACTTTCAATAGAAACGTTATGGCTGAATCACATACTGTTTTGACCATCCTGAAATCCATAAATTTTAAATATGTTCAATATTAAAATAGATCAGGTTTATACCTTTAAAATTACTACTTGCACATATTCATATGATTTTTCTACAGTTTATGGTGATTTTTACGAAACTGTCTATCACTACAGCAAAGATTTCGGACCAGTCAGTGAAAATGGTTGTTTCGACACTAGTTAGGAATTATGAAAAATCATTAGAAAAATTGTGAGTATACTAGACACATTTTCTGAAGTTCTGGAGTTTACGGATTTAGATTTTGACTCACGATGATTTTTCTGTGATTTTTACAAAAACAGTGACAAAAAAGTAAAACTAGTTACAAACAGTATACAAGTTATTAACACTTTGTAATGTGTTGAGCAAAGTGTTTATCTATGATGACTACATATTTACTTGTGTTTTTTGTTAACTTACATTTAAATAACAGAAAATACTCATTGATTATAAGGGTTCTTAGTCACTACAAACATACAAGACGAACTATAATAAGTATAGTTTATGATTTGCTATGTTACTATTCGCTATGAAAAGGTTAAATACTCACTACAAACGGGTTTTCCATTACTACGTACATTCATGATAAGCTATAATAGGTATAGTTTATGTTACATAAACTCTACAAACTTACTAAGGAGGGTTATACTCCTATTACAAAAAGGATTTTCTATTACACTCCTACGTCGTCACAGGATACTATATCAATACATATGGTTATAATAACTCACATAGGGAAATAACAACACACATAGTTTACGGGGATCTCTATTTTCAAAGGGGTTTTATTTTTATAAAACTGCATACACTATTATAAGTATGGTAAAATACTTGTACATTTTGGTCTTTGGGTCTTAAGACTGCAACTCATTTTGTAAGGAAAATATTTGATTTTTCTTGTGCATACTTTACATTTACAAAGAAAGGATTTCTACTCTATATACAAAAGCTTATGCACTCACCAATGTAATCATTGACACTCTTTCAAAATTTACTTGTATTCTCAGGTAATCAATAAAAACAGGTGACTACCAGCTTTTGAGGATGGAACACTTCGGTGTTAGATCAAAACATTTTTTCATTATATTTTAATCGATTTTGAAACATCTAACCCTTGAAATCATGTAACTTTCTCGATTATATTTATGATGGTTGTATTTACATTGATCACTATTATACTCGTTGTTGTGATACTATATATGAAGTACTCCACACCTAGACATTTCCGCCATCATTGGTTTGGGGGTGTGACAGCTATGACTTGATAAAGCTGGCAACTTTAAGTCTCTTTAGGACATGGACATCTAGATTTGAAGTCATAACCTTAAGACATTCTCATATCCAATAATGGACCCCAAATAAGCTACTAAAGATCCTTAAACTTCTCAAAGAAGGGAGCTGTCAATTAAACAACCAAGTTCTCGACTTTATAACTTAATATGGCAACCTCAACAGAGAAATCCCTGGATCAAAAGCGTCTCCCTTGAACCAAGCACCTTCAACTTCAACTCCTTCAAGAAGGCACCAAGGAAACACTCTCTTTACACTCACACACACACTCCAAATTAAGGTCTTTAAATAGGGTGCAAAACCTTGAAAATTAGGGTTTCATTCTGTCAGCCCTACTCATCGAGTTGAGTCTCTCAACTCATCGAGTAGACTTTAAGATCCACGTCCAAAAAAATCCATTCCTACTCGATGAGTTTGGGGCTTCCAACTCGTCGAGTTCTTCTAAAAAACTGAATAAATCTGATTTAAAATACATACCAGGAACCATGCATTATGAATCTCCACCACTTATTTTAGACTTCGTCCTTAAAGTCTGCTGCGTCTGGGAATAGATCTGGGTAGTGTTCCCTCATATCATATTCCAACTCCCAAGTCTATTCCGAGCCCTTACGATACTGCCATTGCACCTTCACCAACTCTACCATCTTGTTCCTCAGATGCTCCGTCTTCCTGTCGAGGATGGCTATTGGTCGCTCGATGTAGTTCAGGCTGTCATCTATCTGAATATCCTCTAGAGGCACCACTGCAGATTCATCTACCAAACACTTCAGCAACTGGGAAACATGAAAGGTGATTTGGATCTAACTAAGCTCAACTGGCAGATCCATCCTATACGCCATCTTGCCCACCGGCACTATAACCCTTACATGCCTGATATACCCGGGGCCCAGTTTGCCCCAATTTCTGAGGTGGATGACACCTTCAGAAGGACCATATCCCCGACCTGGAACTCCAGCTCCGCTCGGCGTCGGTCAGCGTAACTCTTATGCCGACTTTGGGTCATCTGGAGTCTAGTTCGGACCTGCTAGATCCTCTCTGTCATCTTGAGTACCACTTCGGTACTCCTATAATCCTCTTTCCAACCTCACCCCAGCATATCTGGGTTCTGCACTTCCTCCCATAGAGCATCTCGAAGGGAGGTCGGTCGATACTAGCGTGGTAGGTATTATTATAGGAAAACTTTGGCATGGAGGGTAGGTATATCAACAAGCACCAAAGTCTAAGAAACATGCTCACAACTTATTCTAAAAAGTGTGGATGGTCTTCTCACTCTGACCATCCGTCTGTGGGTGAAAATTCGTGCTAAAGTGCAGACGAGTACCAAACTCGCCATGAAATTTCTTCTGAAATTTGGAAGTGAATCATACATCTCGGTCAGAAATCACAAAAAATTGGCACTCTCTGTCGAGCTACTACCTCTTTAATGTAAATGCCGGCCAACTTCTTAGCCGAAATGCTCTCCCAGATCTGAATGAAATGGGCACTCTTGGTCAAACGATCCACGATTAGCCAAATCGAATCCACTCCTTGTGCGGTTTTGGGAAGCTTCGTGATGAAATCCATAGTAATATCCTCCTATTTCCACAAAGGGATATCCAACGACTGCGTCTTGTCATGAAGCCTCTGGTGCTCGGCCTTAACTTTCTTGCAGGTCAAGCACTGCTCCATGTACCAAACAATGTCCCGCTTCATGCAGGGCCCACAATAATCAGGGCGAAGACCTCTATACATCTTTGTTGCTCCTGGATGGATGGAAAATCTGGACTTATGGGCGTCGTCCATCAGTACCTGGCATACCCCGTCCCAGTAGGGAACCTAGACCATCCGATGCAGGTTTAGCAGCCCAAGACTGTCATAGTCAAATGAGGCCACCTGGCCTATGCTCCAATCACACTTTCAGTGCTCTTCCCTCATACCCTCGACATGTGCCTATTGGATCTGCTCCAAAAGTAGAGTCACTACTGTCATCCTCAAGCAAATGTCTCTGATTAGGGCTGCCTTGCGGTTAAGTGCATCGGCAACCATGTTGGCCTTTCCAAAGTGATAAAGGATCTCACAGTTGTAATCCTTCACCACATCTAACCACTGATGCTGCCTTATGTTCATATTCGGCTGATCCATGAGGTACCTAAAGCTCTTATGGTCCGTGTAAATGGTACAGCAAACCCCATATAGGTAATACCGCCAAATATTGAGGGCAAAAACAACCGCCCCAACTCCAGATCATGTGTCAGATAGTTCACGTCATAAGGCTTCAGCTGTCACGAGGCGTAGGCAATAAAGTGCCCCCTCTGCATCAACATTGCAACCAATCCAGAAATGGACGCATCACAGTACACATCGAAGTCCTCAACGCCCTCTGGCAGGGCTAAGATCAATGCCTTGCACAATCTCTATCTCAATAGCTCAAATGTTGCCTGCTGGTTAGGCCCCCAACAAAATACTATGACCTTCTTCGTCATCCGGGTAAGTGGTACTGGTATCTTGGACTAATCTTGTATGAATCTTCGGTAATAGCCTGCTAAACTGAGGAAACTCGAAATCTCGGATGGAGACTTCAGATCCTCGCATCTCATCATGGACTCCACCTTGGCCGGGTCGACCAGAATACCGTTTTAGTTGGTAAGATGCCCAAAGAACTGCACCTCGCGTAACCAGAACTCACACTTGGAGAACTTGGGATACAAGCTCTCCATCCTCAGGGTATTCAACACCTCTCGCAAGTGCTCCTCGTGCTGCTCCTGCATCTTGGAGTAAACCAAGATGTCATCAATAAAAAGTATCATACACCAATCCTGCATCGGTCTGCATAAGCAGTTCATTAGATCCTTGAACGCAACAGGAGCATTGGTGAGCCCAAAGGGGATCACAACAAACTCGTAATGATCGTAGCAAGTCCGGAAAGAAGTCTTTTGCACATCCTTGTCTCCGACCCTCATCTGATGGTAGCCTAAATGCAAATCGATCTTGGAAAACCAAGATGCACCCTGTAGCTGGTCGAAGAGGGCATCAATCCTCGGGAGTAGGTAACGATTCTTCACCTTTACCTTATTCAACTCCTGGTAGTCTATACACATTCGTCGGGATCTGTCTTTCTTCTTCATAAATAGAATCAGGGCTCTGAGGGTGAACTACTCAGTCTAATAAATCCCTTTTCTAATAGTTCCTTCAGCTATGTAAAAAACTCCTACATCTCAGGAGGAGCCAAATTATATGGGGCTTTGGCTATCAGAGTCGCTCCTGGAGTTAGGTCAATCTTGAGCTCCACCTGTCTTTCTAGAGGTATCCCAAGAAAATCCTTCGGGAAAACATCCAGATGCTCCCACACCACTAGTACATCATGGACGGTCGCCTTACCCTTCTCCCAGGTATCCATAACATAGGCAACATAACCTTCACATCCCTACTGGAGGTAGGATCTAGCCTTCGCTGATGAACACATACTTGGCCCACGCTGGGACCTCCCGCTCTGAATCACCAACTCTCTCGCACTTGGTGTCCTCACTTGTACCAAATGTTGTGCACAGTCGATCACGACCCTATTAGGGCTCAGCCAATCCATGCCTATTATAACTTTGTTCCTACACCTCAAAGGAATAGGAACCAAATCCACGAGATACCGTTCATAATACATCCTCTGGACACAATCTTTATAAACCTCTGATGCCCGGACAGATCGGTCATCAACAATCTCGATCTCTAAAGGGCAATCCAACACGCCCGAAGACTCAGCAAACCTCTTGCCGAGTGCAAGAGATACAAATGATCAGGAAGCTCCTGAGTCTAATAACACCTAACCTGGGATACCGTTAACATGGAATGATCCTAAACAAAACACATAAGACATAAATATCAAAACCAACATGTAATAAAATTTACCGAGAAAGAAACATACCCGTCACCACATCCAGTGTGGTACGCACCTCCTCGGCGGTCAACTAAAAGGCTCATTTCCTCACCACTAGAGCATCTTATTGGATTAGGTGTCTAAAACCGTAACTATAATTGTTATGTACTTGACCCGAGAGTAGCATTGTCCTTTTAGGTTGCATTCACCAGAACAATTTGATAGGATGGATATTTAAGAAAGAGGTTATTTGTGATTTATTAATATATTATAAGTATAATGTATTAATTGTGAAATCGTATTATTTAATTAGTGTTTATCAAGAATTAATTTAGTGATTAAAAGAGACTAATTAAATTAACAGGGACTGATTATGTAAATTAGTGATACATATGGTTTGGGCTATTGATCCATGATGGAATAAGTTTATGTAAGAGTCCATGAAGAGTTAGTCCATATAAGTTATAGGATCATAAGCCTAAGTATAAGAATTATGGTTTACATGACTCTTGAAATTCTACACTATATATGTATTTCCCTAAACCCTAAGATCGTGACCTATGTGTTCTTAGAGAGCCATAACCGATTTTGTGTCTCCAAACCTCTCTCTCAAGTCCTCTGATTGTTCATGGTATCTTGTGATTCCATTAGAGGTGCAACATTTGAGGCACTAAGTTCTTAAAGGCCAAATAAGTCAAGCTACAACAAAGAGGTAATCATCTAATCTGTTTTTATGATTCAAATATCAAATTGTTTGCTAGTTGTAGGCGTCATACTTTGGATACTTTTGTTGCATGTATAACTACATAAAACTTAGATCCAAAGAATTAGGGTTGTATGTGCACCATAGGCATGTTAGAGTACATAAAAACCCAATAGTGGTATCAGAGCCAATGGTAGTTTTCTGTTATATTGATGCTTGGTTAATTGTTCAAAACAAGAAAGATCTTTTTTTTTTGGAATTCGCATGATCAGCACGACATGGTCAAAGTTGCCATGACGTGGTGACTGTTCAGTGGACGATTTTTACAGTTTTTTGGCCAAGTTTTGGATTAGAATTATTACCAAAAAACTGTTTTGGACTGTTAAAATTCATTTTTTCTAATATGGTAATGATCATCCCATCTTATTAAAAGATAAATTGTCAAATCATGAAATTATTACTAGTTTATATGATAAGCTGATTGTTTGTAATATTTTGATTTGAAGTTATCTTGCTATAAGAGTTGCATTAAGTCAAATTTGTAAAAGATAAAATTATGATTATTTTATTGGTTTTAAAATTTGATCTAAATATTTTAGGATTTATAAAACTTTCCATCATGTTTTGTGTCACAACTAGCATTTTTGCTAGGAAATTCTACTCTCATGCAATCATTCACCTAGTGTAATAACTTGTACTCTAAGTGAATATTATACTTCATTCTCATTCAAATATATCTCATAGGTTCAAATAAGGGTTGGAAACCCTTGAAATTCTGACTCAAGTTCATTATGGACTAGGATTCTCTTATTGGGTCTAACGAACCAATAAACTTTCAACTTGATTACTTTAGGCCTAGAATGATTCATTCTACCTCTAATGGGCCTTATTGGGCCATAACAAATTCAATTAGCTTTAATGGACTCAAATCCATTCCTTTATGCTAATTTGGGCCGTGAACATCCCTAGAAGCCCAGTGGGCCGAAAAATGTTATTTGAGCCTCATAAATTCGAGTATGAACCCAAGATGGTTCCTTTCCTCTCTCGTTAGCCCAAATAGGCCTATGTTTAATAAAACAAAAAGAAGAAAAGAAATAAGAATGGTGAAGGAAATAAAAACAAAATTGGAAATTATGGGAAATTTGTGAGGATGCCACCTTCTTATTGCATGGTGGACATCCATGCAATGTCACCTCACTTCTCTCCCCTCCCTCTCTCTTCTTAATCTCGGCCTAAGGCCATTCTCCCTCACCAAAAATCATTCTAGTTTCCTTTCACTCCCAAAAACCTCAAGAACTCTTCCATTTTCTCCATAAACCAATGAGTGGGTGTGTGTGCACAAGAAATTTCATCAAACTCACATACTAGGTAAGCTACTTCACCCTCAAGTTGGATAAATTCGTCTATAATTGGATCCTCCTATAAACATCACAAATCTCTTGTTTATACTAATAGAAACATCATAGTTTTGAGGATCCTCTCAAGAAGCAAGCTAGGCCAAAATCTCTCACTTTCTTCATCCAAAAACCAAACCATCAACCCCAAGGTGAGTTCATACCCCCTTGGTTTTTGTTTTCACTTGTTTTAAGGGGGAGAATACAAGTCATATGTGTAGATCTATGTATAGATGCATGATTATGTGTGTTTTCTTGAAACATTTGGTGCTTATGTGTTGATTTCTTCACCAATCTAAAAATATGTTAAGAAACTTGAAGTGTATCACTAGTATCTTCATATGAATCATGAGAAAAGTATATTTTATCACATATAATACATGTAAAATTGTAGATCTGGGATTTGTATACTTGATATAGCAAAAATGAGTGTTGTGTTCAAAGATCTATAAACTAAACTCACAAAACTGCCCTTGACAGGAAAGTTTTGGTCCAATCTCGGACCGTTTTGACCCTCTTAATGGAAGTATTTTTCAAAACTGTTTTACAAGGATAAATTTCAGGTTTATACCTTTAAAATGACTACTCGCAAGTTTTCATACGATTTGTTTACACTTTTTGGCGAATTTTACAAAACGGCCTATCAGATTTGAAATAATTTCGAACTAACCTGTGAAAATGAGCAATTTAACACTTGTTAGAAGCCATTAAAATTATGAGAAAATTTGTGAACAAAGTATACACAATTTCTAAACTTTGAGAGTTTACGGATTCAAGTTTCAACTTACGATGATTTTTCTACAAATTTTCAAACAACTAGGTCGGAAAAGCTCAAAAACCAGAAAATGTGTATTTTCACAAAAATTAAGCCAAGAATGTTAATTTTGACAAAAATGGGTTTTAACATGTTATTTTTACTACAAAATAGTCATCAAAACATGTTTTGAACAAAATGGAGACTAAAGTGTTATTCTTACAAAAATTGGGCCCTAAATCCTAAATTTTTGGCTTATTGGACCAAGAACGTCATTTTTACAAAAAGTGGGCTTTTTATATCAACTTTGTAAATAATCAAGCTAAAACAAACAAAACAAAAACAAACGGGTTAAAAACGATATTCATATCCTTATTGGGTCTGGAAAATAATATACATGTTTAGTAGGCCTTAGTGTCCTTTTACATGTATATTGGGATTAGGATAGACATTCACATTCCTTTGAGCTTGGAAATAATAGACACGTATAGTGGGCCTTAGTGGTCCACTTACATGTTTATTGGGCTCAGGAATGAGTTTTATATGTGTTTTTCTTTCTTTGGATATTTTAGTGAATACATGAACCAAAACCAACGATAAACTAATAAACAGATTTAATTTGATCATTTTCTAGGTTATTGGGCCTTAGTGGCCCATTTTTATGTGTGATAGGTCATGTATACAATTTATATGTTTATTGGGCCTCATTGACCCATTAACATGTGCGACGGACCTTGGATACTATTTGTGTGCCATTTGGGCCTGTAAATACTTTAGATGTGAAATGGGCCCTAGTTGTCCTTTCATATATATTTCGGGCCCATGTTATATAATCTCATTCCATTTGGGTCTTGAAATGATTTACATGTTTAGCGATGCCTTAGTGGTTCACTTACGTGGATCATTGGTCCTGGAATGAGTTTATACCTTTTTCTTCGCGTAAATTCGATTAAGGATATAGCGAGTTTTTGTCGGTTGGCACCTATTAAGTGTACGATCGTAGCCTGTAGTTATAACCAGAGTCTCTTGGAGAGAGAATGGGGATTTGTGTATAGATCTATACGGGGTTGACACCCCACACCTCAACTGTTCGCTACAATTAGACTAATTCAGTCTGGGGTGACGAAAACCTTATAATCAAAGTCAAAACCGGCGTCCAACGACGCCAAGACAGGTGAAATTGTCATTATTTAGTATGGTTATGATGGCTCGCTTAGAGGAATTAACGTTATGAAGTTTACAGAAGACCTTATTTTTTAGGTAACATTGGGTTGTCTAGGAACATTCTCTTTACATGCTCTTACATTCTCTCTACATTCTCTTTACCTTTTTAGTCAAATAAACAATAACATACATGCATTAATACAAGATCTAACACAAACACACTAAACAGTTTTCAGAAAATATCGGATTTTCTGGTGGTTTTCAAAGTTATACAAATCATTTTCACAAACATACTTATGAAGTCACCAACATTTTTATGTTGACCGTTTTTCAAAATAACTTGTATTCTTAGGAAATCGTTGAAGCAGGATGAACGAAACAAATTGATGGATATTGTGTGATATTTTGTTTCACCATACTCTTACTATTTTGGCATGTAATATTCAAACACAATACTCGATGTAAACAATGAATGTTGTTATATTACATGTGTGATGATGATGATGTTATGTTACAGTTATATTCACTATAATGATATTTCAAGATGAAGTCACGCACAAGCCCCCGGATGTTTCCTCCGTCTGGTTCGGGGGTGTGACATTTTGGAACTCAAAAGTCTTTTATGGAGTTACAAATCTTGTCATCAAGTTTGGAACTCAAGGGTTTTTCAATAGTTACAAAAGTTGCCCTCAAGTTTTGAAAGTTGAAAAGTCACATTTTTGGAATATTGAAAAGTTTTCAAAATGTGCAACTCTTGGGTTCATAACTAAAAAATTAATTTAATAGTTTTTAATTTGAATTTTTATATTTTGAACCTTGATGATTTTCTTTTGATAAGTTCAAATTGCCACTTATGAATTATATTAAATTAATTAAAGTGTTTAATTAAAATAGAAGATTAATAAATCCATGATAACATGGTTTAAGATTAATTAAATAAAGAATATAATTGATTAATAGATTAAACCACCTAGTATTTTAAAAGTTTAAAATGCACCCTTATACTATATGAATTTAAAAGTTTCATATATTATATATGTATAATTAAAAGGTCAATCTTACTGTTACTAGACCTCATTCACGAAGCTAGTCTATAAGGGGGTAGTTAAGGAAACTGCCTATAAAATGGCAATTGAATGGGTGTCCACTCTTACTCACCGTACTCTTCACTAGTGGATGGTCGTTAGCCGAATAGGTAGGATAGGACACAAACTTCCATTAAAGTATAATCAAATAAAGTAACTAAATACTTTTATAAATTCCCAAATCTTAGTTACTTTAGGAAAAAAGTGAATTTGATGATATTCCATGAAATTGCACTTTGCACCTTGCCAAGTCGTTAGTGAAGCGTGTGTGGTTAACCAGCACGCTAACTTGGACTAGTAAGGGTGGCAAATGGTAGATCGTGGTTTTCCATAGATCAATGGAGTGTGTGTGGTTAACCTGCACATTGATCATTGATTAGGTGATAAATAACTTCGAGAGTACCAAGCTAATTTGCATGGTTATTCACACCTTGTTTATGATCCACGGTATCCCAGTTACAAACTTGAAGGGCATAATCGAGATTAAACATGCCATTAAAAAGTTCAATGAATCTCAAAAGATCTACGAGTTTCATTTAAAACTTAATTTGTTTAAAAATTTCGTTTCGTGGTGGAATTGGTAAATCATCGTTCACCTACTAACAAATAGTTTGCAATTGGATAACGACATCCCTCTTCCAAATTGTAAATTACTGTGTTGGGTCCTAGCCTTAATATTTCATTTGGGTGTTATATTAAGTACTTAAATAAACTAAAATTGAGTTTCTCTATTTTAGATGTCTAGTTCTAACAACTATGGTCTTCCCGAATCTTTTGGAAAAAGCTTTCCTCATGAAGATGATGTCCCACGATTGGATCGAGGAGATGTAAATCATGCTTCACTTCCTCCACCTCCTCCAATAATTCTCCCTGACCCACAATTTTGTTGACTTGAAAAGTTCAAGGTCACTCAAGCCCTATTGGCTAGAAAACAACAAGATGGAAGGTTTGTGTGTGCACATGTCTTGGAGATGAATTCATACATTGACAGGCTCGAAATGTTAGTAGTTATTGTGTCGAGGAAGTTAGGTATTGACTTGGTTCTTCAGTCACTTCCCAAGTTGTATAGTCAGTTTGTTAAAGACTACTATATGATAGACCGTGATGTGACCTTATTAATCTTACCTGTCTGCTAATTTTTGCTATATCATAACTGATTTGGTGCATTGGTCAAACAGTTTTGATTAGAAGATCTACCTCCAAAACTTCCATGGACATTAACAATAGAAACATTGGAAGTCCAGAAAAGTCTTCTCTTCCCGATAGAAAGGAATTGGCCATGGTAAAGTCGTTTAACCAAATGGTAAGGAGAAGACTAAGTCTAAGATTATCATATGTGTCATTCCAAAAATTTTGTTTGCTTCTACTGCGAAGAGAAGGGACATTGGATGCGAAGCTATCGTATCTACCTGAAGGACCATAATGATGGTAAAGTCAGAGTGTATGAATCTACTTTAGGTAAGTCCGCTATCTAACTCTACTAAGTTCCTATTTAGAGATTCTGAATACATGATGTTAATTTATTACATTTTGATGTTTTGTAGAATCGAAGAAAAGAAAGGAAACTTAAAGGAAGAGTAATTTGAACCTGATCACGAAGTGATGGATTTTGATCGCCTAGTTCGATGATCGGATTCTTGAGCTGCTGCTTAGGAGTTGTGATATATTGCTTAGAAATATGTAGTAACATAGTTTTCATATTGTAATTGCATTGTAAGGAAATGTTTTTCTGCATTATATACATAAATAAAGTTTTGATTTTATCTTATCTTATATCTCCTTGCAATGACATTTGTGAAAATTAATGTTTGTATGTTTCTATTGTTAGCAATGTTGAAAATGGATTTGATTCTTTTGTTTGTAGTAGTGTCAAGATTTACCAAATAAGGAAAGATTCTTATCACCAAAGTTTCAGTTGGACAGAAACTTGGAATCATGCAACTTGTATTGCATGATGAATGAGAAATTCCATCTTTGGGAAATTAATATTAATTCCTTGTTCACGTGTATATGTGAATCAAGTGAAGGACTAAGGAATCTAGTACAAATTGTTATGTACTGGTCCAGGTCCACCACAAAGAACGATAAGACTATTCATCATGATTTACTAAAGTTAGTAAATATGGTTATGCTTACAAGATTAAGCGTACTTCTGAATCATTGAAAAAAGTTCCAATGTATAGCAGAACGAATAAGAAGAATCAATTAGGAAGAAAGATAAAATTTTCTCCAATCTGAAACGAAAGGATAGTACTTTAGTATCGTGTTTTATGGTCATCTTAATGATTATGAAAAGCATTTCACAATTTATCATCTAAGGACACCTTAATACATTTGTATGGCTAAGCAGAGGAATCAAGAATTATTAAAATGGTTAAATCAATTAAGGTGAGCCATACTTCGTTCCAAAATTTTGTCTCAAAGTCATACTACAAAATCGAGTCTTAGAATCACTTGATGTGTTTTATCACGAGTGATTAGAGAGATGATACTATCTTATATTCTTGAAACAGAGACATATTGTTGCAGTTTACAAGTTAGTTGCACATTGATAATATGTAAACGCACCAGTAACTTGGTGTTGTATAACATCTTATTTTGTGTGATTTGATGAGTAAATAGAGAAAGCATATGAGTCGAAGTTAATCTATTTCTTTTACCCTTAGACGGATAAAATCGATATATGTGGACCCCTTGATGATTTCGTAATGACAACCCTAAGCGCTTGGCCAAGCTTGGACTGATTTGATTTGTTCAATTAACCATTCGTGATAAATCGGAAATCAGAAAACCACACATGAACAAAGAGAGTGATTATAATCCATGTCTCAGATTACACAGTATCTAGAATGGAGGAATATATAATTCCTTATCTAACGGATGCGTCATTGACTAGGTCAGACTTCAACAGTGGGTTTTAATCAAGTGGGGGACTATTGGATTAGGTGTCTAAGCCAATAACTATAATTGGTATGTACTTGACCCAATAGTAGCATGATCCTTTTGGGTTGCATTCACTTGAACAATCTAATAGCAAGGGTATTTGAGAAAGAGGTTATTCGTGATTTCTTAATATATTGTAAGTATAATATGTAAATCAGTGATACATATTGTTTGGGCTATTGATCCATGATGGACTAAGTTTATGTAAGAGTCCATGAAGAGTTAGTCCATGTGAGTTATTGGATCATAAACCTAAGTGTAAAAATTAGGGTTCACATGACTCTTGAAATTATACACTATATATGTATTTCCCTAAACCCTAATATTGTGACCTATGTGTTCTTAGAGAACCATAACCGATTTTGTGTCTCTAAACATCTTTCTCAAGTCCTCCAATTATTCATGGTGTCTTGTGATTCTATTAGAGGTGCAACATTTGAGGCACTAAGTTCTAAAAGGCCAAATACATCAAGCTACAACAAAGTGGTAATTATCTAATCTATTTTTATGATTCAAATATCAAATTGTATGCTAGTTGTAGGCATCATGCTTTGGATATTTTTGTTGCATGTATAACTAGGGAAAACTTAGATCCAGAGCATTAGGATTGTATCTACACTATAAGGATGTTAGAGTACATAAAACTGAAAACATATGTGTTTCCCTGTCGGCCATTCGTGATACGTAGAGTTGTTGGAGTTGGCACCACCACTGGTGTTGTTGATACCAATCTTGGGCAGTTGGAATTTTTATGGCCTTTCTGACTGCAATGAAAGCAAATTAGGTCTGATGTCTGAAGGGTGGGGGTAGGAGCAATACAATCCCTTCTATAGTACCCAAGCTTGCGACACTTATAGCAACATAATCCCCCTAATATGCAAGCTCCATTATGTGTCTTGCAATTTCTCACAGCAGCGCTGGCCCTTCTGGCCCTTTGACCTATAGTCCAATCCCTTCGGTTTCTTCTCCGAAATCCCATTCGCCTGCCTAGTCTCCGCCTTCCTCTTCCTATAGTGCTCATTGTCAATCTCCCTCTCTTTCACCCTAGATATCATGTCCTCCAAGGCCTAACATGATGAGTAGCTGACATATTTCCGAATGTTAGCTCTCAACATGTCATGGTACCAGGTCTTCCGCATCTCCTAATCACCCGCATACTGAGGCACCGGTAAGGCACTCTCCTTAAACTTGTCGGTAATCTCTGCCACTATCTCAGTCGTCTGCCTTATATCAAGAAACTCCCTTGCTAGCTACTGAATCTCCACAACTAGTATGAACTTAGCTTGAAATCTAGTCACAAAGTCTGACCAGGTCATAACCTTAATGGATGGTGCTCCCAAGGAGTCACTAACAGCCTCCCACTAGTCTCTAGCTCTATCTCTCAAACATACTGCATCATACCAAACCTTTACCCCTCAGGGAAGAAGCTCATCAACTGTGAAGACTCGATGTCTGCAATCCATCCAATGGCAACAATGGGGTCCTTCACCCTGTGAAAGTCTGGCACACTACATCCCCTGAAGTCCTTGAAGGAGAGTGTGCGCGTCCCTAACTGGCTAGATGCCATGTCACTCCAGAATGCCTTGAGGCGATCCTCCATCATCTCAATGATCCCTTCCTTGATGGACCCGAAAATCATCGGGGTCGCCTCAAGGATGCCTCTCGTAATCACAGATGTGATGAACTTGCACAATCCATCGTCAATTCGCTCAAAATCTATACCCGAACGTGACTCAGACCCTGAACCTCATGCTTTTTGATGTGTCACCACCATTTTGAAATAAATCACACAATCATCAGGGACATACATATTAGTGAGAGACTTCATTCTCACACACATTCCTTGGTTTAATCACAACCTTCCTTGATTCGAGTATGGATCCTCTGATTTTAGCAGTTGGGATCCATACTACCTTCCACATCTATCCGCACTTTCCTCAAGAATTACCTTGACTCCACCAAGTCCCTTTCACTACTACTACACCACATGGTAATCTCATCACAGGCTTACCTTAGGGTAATCTCCGACTCACTCTCCGCCATCATCTGCATAAGAAGTCCTACTACCTCCCTCTAACTAGCCCACGAATACTATTACATATTACTAAGATGAGATAATTCTTCGAATGAGAGATCCTGCCTTACAATAGTTGGACTCAAACAAGAGTTGCGAAATAGAGCTAGATCGAACCTTCTTAAATTATTTAGTCCTCATAATATGTAACTTAATATATTCGTTTACTAGTTAGTAAAAGATAAATAGGACTCCTGAAAGCACAAAGCAAACAACATTCGAGAATTGAGTAACCCAAACCAAGCATATCATATCCAGGCTATCATATCACTAATTAGTCAGTACTATCATATAGTTCGATAAGCACATATAGCAGGAATATAAGGCATATTCCTAGATCCTTAGCCTTAATCTAGCATGCAGTTCTCATACAATAGGCAGATAATGATGGGTTTTGTACATAAGAACTTTCATATGTGCACATACAAACCCTAATGCTTGGATCTAGGTTTCTCTAATTAAACATGCATTGAATCCAAGACTCCTAATGGCTAATTAGGTATATGAACAACACAAAACCAGAGTTACAATCATACCTTGAAACACTTGTTTGATCTTCTTGTTCTTGGAGCTTTAGAGTCAAAATTGTCACTCCTCTAATGGCTTACAAACACCAATTAGCAAAGAGAATGATTTGAGAGAGAGGAGAGAGGAGGAAATCAGCCAGGGTATCCTTGCTGTAGAGGAGGTGCCGATTTCCTATCCCAAGGGGTCTATTTATACTTGTAAGGCCCCTAGGGTTTCACCCTTAAACCCTAATTGGATAACTTAGACTCTAAGCAATCCCAATCCCTTCCATAGATAAGCCATGGACGATTTTATGGCTATCCTTAGCCCTAGAAATCGTCCACCCTCTTTCATAAAAGGATTTACGGCCCAAAGTGTAACTATCAAACAATTGACAGTTTATACCCTTTTATTTAATTAATCTCTTTAAGTCACTAAATTAATACTAATTAATCTATGACTTATATTAACTAAATAACAATAACATTATTCATTATATTATTCTCATAATATATTAATAATATCTATTCTCTCATAATAAATCATCCTACCAAGTTGCTATGGTGAAGGAAACCCAAAAGGACCATGCACAATCGGGTCAAATACTTGCCTAATATAGTTACAGCCTTAGACACTATTCCAACAGATAAGGCATCCTTCCTAGATCCTTAGCCCTAATCTGGCATAGATCTAGTTCTCATAATCATGTCATATATCATAGTAAACATGTATGGGTATCTTGGGGAAAGCTTACTTATGCTTGATCGATTGCACACATCACACTACTTGTTCTTTCTCTTTTCAAAATCTTTTTGTAAAAACGGTTTTTCTTTTAAAAAATTTATACCAATTCCTTAGTTTGAGATCAGACACACCCGAAATGTGTTCGGATCCCTGAAACCTATGCTCTAATACCAACTTGTAACATCCCAAAATCCTAGACCAAAAAGTCGATTTTTAATTTAATAATTCATAAAACAGATTATTGAAAGAATGATTGAGTTGTCCCATATCATAAAAACCGAAAGTCATATATCTCAAAACAAATCATAATAATGTCAGAGAACGAATCCCAAGAACATCATAGTGTGGAAAATAATGGTGTGATGCGATGCAGTCATGCTGACTCCTTTCCCTTCGAAGAAAAAGTACCTGAAGCCAAAACTGAAACCGTAAGTACAAAGCTTAGTGAGTTCCCCCATCATACCACATACCATACAATAACATACTGCGTAACATATCTGGGTATTGGCCTACCCTTTTGGTCTCTTTCAACCAGTAACCGCCTAACATATTGGGGTGCTGGCATACCCCTTCGGTCTCTTTTAACCGGTAACTGCCTAGCATATTTGGGTGTTGGCCTACCCCTTCGGTCTCTTTCAACCTATATCCAGGGATTGTTTCACCTCTACCACTACCACATTATATCCTAGCATATACATACAGTTCTCCTATTGCTTATATATGGGTGTTGTCCTACCCCTTCGGTCTCTTTCAACTGGTAACTGCCTAACATATTTGGGAGCTAGCCTACGCCTTCGGTCTCTTTCAACTGGTATCCAAGGACTATCCAACCCCTCCTACCACTATCACATAATATCATAGCATATTAGCACATACATCATAACAGATGGTGGGATACCAGGCAATTATCACAAAAACGATTAACTCAGTTATAATGAACTACTAATGGGTTGATATTGGTGCCTTCGACTTACTTCTACTAGAAGGTAACTCACCTCAAATGCAATGAAGTATCTGAATTGTTGAGTCATCTCCTAGACTCATCAAGTTTGCTCAGTAACAGAAAAGGTCGGGGGACCACGATCCAACTCGCCGAGTCGGAAGAACAACTCGTCAAGATCTCTTAGTCTAAATCCATTCAGTCACTTCCAATCGAGTTCAATGCTTCCAAACCATAGATATGGTCCCCTGGGCTGATATATCATGTAAAGTTGCTAAATTTACGTCCATGTATGGTGTCATGAAGGTAAAAACACAAAATCTAAGCTTTATAAGATGTCTATGGCATGGAGAAGGGCCAAGACTTGATAAAGCTAGCAACTTCAAGTCTCTTTAGGCTATGGACGTCTAGATTTGAAGTCATAACCTTAAGACATGCACATATCCAAGAATAGACCCTAAACAAGCTACTAAAGACCCTTAAACTTCTTAAAGAAGGGATCTATCAAATAAACAACCAATTCTCGACTTTGTACCTTAATATGGCAGCCTCAACAGAGAAATACATTGATCCAAAACCTCTCCCTTGAACCAAGCACCTTTAACTTCAACTCCTTTAAGAAAGCACCAAGGAAACACTCTCTTTACACTCACAAACACTCCAAATGGTCTAGAATCACGTATTAGGGTTTTACTAGACCGAGGGGGCAATGAGGGAGGCCACAGTTGTTATCAAGAAGCAAAATCCTGAAAATTAGGGTTTCATTCTGACATCCCTACTTGTCGAGTAGACTTTATAATCTGTGTCCAAAAAAATCCATTCCTACTCGACGAGTTTTGGACCTCCAACTCATCGAGTTCTTGCACAAAACTAAATAAATCTTAATTAAAATTCATTCCAAGAACCTGGCGTTACATGCATAATTTACATTGTTTATGTACTCTTTGACACTTCAAATTAATGTCAACCAAATTGAATATTTTTAGTTATATTTCGATGTTTATCATTTTATATGAATTTTGAATACATTATTTACTGGTACCACGTATAGATATTTATTGCTTGTACATTTATTGCTTGTACATGTAACTTAATATAACTTAATATATTTCATATGTAAACTTGTGGAATTCCACAATACAATTGTAAACATATATACAAGTATTGGGATATAGACGAATTGTACGGATAAATACAAATGTTACCACTTCTTGCAAGTACGAAGCTTCCTTAGACTTAAGCATAGTTTTCATGGACTTAGATTTATAATTATTGAACCATATTTTATAACTTCCTCATATGCCTTTAGTAATAGTATTTAGTGACAAAGATAAGAGCGTGCGTTTAAACTTAATTGGTCATATTAGTTAAGGCTTAACTACACTTAGTTTCTTTATAATTCTACCCAGTACAATTCAACGTGTATTTTAAGTAATAATACTCAATTATAAATTTAGTATCATGTAATTCATATAAGTTGAAACGCTAATTGACCACCTACTTATTCCATATTCATGGATTGAAGAAGTTTGATAGAAATTAATGTGTTCATCATTCAAACGCGATGAATAGTTTAGTGGTGTCGTTGGTTTCTAATATGTTTCCTTGCATTTTAACCTAATACCAGGAGTGTATATATAATTTTAATGTGTTTTCATTACATACTTAATGTCTGGTTTTGTATTCATATAATTAGCTTGGTTAGCATATTTGTATAATGAGAATGTTTTCATTTCAAATGTTAATGATATTTTCAATATTGAGTTGTTAGAAATAAAATCATGTGCTTGTGAGTTAACCAAGTGACTCAAGTTTGAATCGTGAGTGTTTCAATGATAGGAGGTTTGTTTATTTTAGATGTGCGAAACAATTCTTTATTTATTCTGAAATCTTTCACCTCTTATAAACATAATATGAACTATGATGTATCTATGTTACTTATAATGGAATTTTAAGCATTCTCCGTAACTTTGTAAATTTTGTTTATTTTTGATGGTTATCGGTTAACTTTATTTCTTCAAAACTTCAAGAACTCCATTATTTCGAGATGTCACACTTCATCATAATCAGATTTTTACGAACATTCTTATTAATTTTAGGAATTTGAAAATAAACATAACTATTGGTGAATTAGTAGCTCTACATTTCGTACATCATTGTTAATTTTATTTATTTGACCATAATTTCTTGGATTTTCAAGGCTTTATGTCCATTTTTGTACCCGAACAACAATGGTGTGTTTGACAAAAATAGTTGTTAGTTGAAAGCAGGTAGCGGTTAACTGGTAGCGGATAGCAAGTAGCGTGTAGCTAGTAGCTGGTAGGGGGTAGCTGTAGTTTTTCTTTGTTATATGAATGTTTGTCAAAAATAGCTTGAAGCTTTTGAAATATATAAAACTATATAAAAAAATAATTGATTAAAAATAAATAAATATATAAATATATTTTTATAATTATGGAAATTGATTTCAAAAGCTAATGAGCGTTTTGTTAAACGCTACATGTAGTAGCTTTTAGAATCAGAACGTTTTGTTAAAACTAAAAGCTAAACGTTCGTACTGTCAAACAAAACTTTTTGTTTAAATTAAAACGTTTTATCAAAAGCTAAAAGCTAGAAACTTCAAAATGATTCCAAAAACTCTTTGGCACGCCCCAAATTGGTTTGTACAGGTGATTATTCCCTTTGACATGAGCCTAGTTTATATTAGAGAGTTTAATAATGATATGAATACAAATAAATCTATGGTTGACCATGCTCGACTAATTAATATACGGACTTGATTACAAATATAAATCTATGGTTGACCAAAAATGCACATCATCCATGACGCGATCCGGGAAAGAATTCTTAGAGATGAGATTGTCGTCGGTCAAGCCGAAAGGTGAGAACATGGTCTCACTTGATAATACGACACTATTGTTGTCCGGTAAAAAGAGCTGATCAAACCATAAATTTCCGGCCAACTCAGAAAACTGTGGTGTAGCGTCGTCACAAGGAACTTCATAATCTGATACACTCAACGAACATTGTGACGATTCAGTTGTTGAAGAAGATGATGGTAATTCAGATGTTAAGACTGCCAATAAAATTTCAACTTCCTGTGGGGTTTTTAAGTTGGGTTTTTTCACCTGTTGACATCCTCTGGGAGTAGCTTTAAAAGGTTCAAGGGTTTCAAATTGTTCGTTCTTTAACACAGTTTGATCTTTTCGGACCTGGTTTTTCAGATGTGTGTGCCAATGGTTTTTTATTTCATTGTCGCTTCTTCCAGGCAATTGTGCAGCCATCGTTGACCATCTTTAGATATAACAACCAAATTTCATTAATCAACAACAAGTCCACTATTAAATAAACATAATCTAGGCATAAAAATTGTTTGAACTTACTTGTTTCCAAGCTTCTTATGTAAACCAACAATGACATCTTCTTCTTCTTTTGTAAAATTTCCACGTTTCATGTTTGGGCGTAGATAATTCATCCATCGCAGCCTACAGCTTTTCCCACATCTAGACAAACCTAAACAAGAAAAGGGAAGAACAATATAAAGTAAGACAAAAGCATTAATCATATAAAAACTTGTTATATTTTTCGGAAGTGGGTCTAACCAGCTAACTTGGGAAGTTCTCGCCAGTTAGAATGGCCGTATATCTGTATGTAAGCTCTTAGTTTGTTGTCTTCCTCTTTGCTCCATGCACCTTTTTTGATTCCGTTTTTATCAAAACATGGAGCCCTCACCATCTTCTTGACTTCTTGTCTTCGATCTTTCAGTTCTCTTCAGACCTTTTCAGTGGCTACTGCCTAATGAAGACTTAAGCTACTGGATCCAAATAGTCTTATATATATACCTACAAATTAATTACCAAAACGTGTATGGAAGTAAATAATTAATTTAAAAAGACCATAAAAACTTCTTACCTTTTTCTTCCCTTCAAACGTTCAAGGGAAGACTAAAAAGTACGCTCTTGCTGATCTGATTAAACATATACTATATTATATTAGCGTTGTTTTCGAAGTACTGATATTATTAAATGAATGTCTCAACACTTCTTGCCGAGTTGATAAAAAGAATAAGCGTAAATTACACAAGTGGTACCTACGGTTTAGGGTCTCCTTAAAATTATTTTTTTATTTTGGGATGCTCCTTTGAATTTGGTTTTTTATTAATTTGATCTCTAATCAATATAAACCGAGTGATTTGTATTTTTTTTTTATCGTTTTATATTATTAGTTAATTGAAAAATATTAATGAAACGTATTATAAATGTATTAATTAAGTAAATAAATAGGTCCATTTCAATACAAAAACCCAAACCATCCCGACCCCTCTTTCCTTGCTTGTGTTCACTGACCAGGAAACCACATCCGACGATCATCACCACCAAGCTCTCTCTTTCCTTGCTTGTGTTCACTGACCGGGAAACCACATCCGACCATCATCACCACCAAGCTCTGACCACTACCACCATAACTGACCTCCAAAAATCCATTCAGGAAATCAATCACTTATATAAACATGCATAGACATAGGCACAAAACCTACAACATCTACTATCTTCAGAAATATGTGAGAAACATCTACTTCTCCACACACCAACAACCACTTGTAAATCTGAAACCCAAACCATGATACCTAAAAAAAACAAGAGTATAGGACACAGGGGTATGAAAGGAGATTTGAGAAAAGGTCAGGTGGGGGTGGGACATAAGAACGAGTTTAGTTTGTCGAGATAGATCTGGTTCGTCGGAAAGAGATTCGAGAACCAGTAGATGAAAAGAAGGTTGTAACACCTGGTTTTCCGGATCGGCTCGATTTAAGGTTTAAAGGAATCAAGACATGGTTTTGGGATAAAAAAACCAAGGCTCACGAGGTGACCATTGAAGGGTCACGACCTGAGAAGGGATTTAATGAAGATTCTGATTTAACTGAGCTCATGACATGAGCATTAAGAGCTCACGAATTGAGGTACGTTGCAGACCAAATCCACGATCTATTAGGGTTTCCATCGTATTTAAACCCCATAAACTCAGTAAAAACCTAACCCTAGCCTCTCATTGTGTTTCTTGAGCTTTTTGTGGAGTTTTGGAGGTTTGAAGTGGAACAGATCACCATTGAAGCATAGTTCCAGCTTGGAAGCTTCATTTACAACCTTTAGCTACCATTCTAGACCAATGCGAGTAATCAAGATTGAAGATTTATGTTTCCTTACTGCTAGATCTAAGGTTTTATGAATATTTATCAAGAATAAACAAAAAATTCAACAAGAATAAACAAAAAATAATTATTATTCAATATAAAAAAATTCAACAAGAATAAACAAAAAAAAAACGAAAAAAATGTGAAATACGATTTTAGCAATATATAATCCATATTTTAACAAGAAAAAAAGAAAAAGAAGAGGTTAGAAGAGGTAGAAAGAGGTAAAACAAGTGTTTTGACAAGAAAAACATGCGCAAAGGTTTTTTAATTTGAAGATTTCTGAAAAACAAACAACTACAATATGAAAAGTGTTGCGCGTGTGCTGCGCCGCGCAATAATAATATGTTTGGAGAAGTTTTTTTTTCCAAATAACAAACAGCACCTAAGTCTTTGAGAAGTTGATTCTGCCCTAAAATCGCAACCAAACAAGGAACAAGAAGTAAGACCAAATCAATCCTCTAAACCTACATGATCCTAGATGTATACAATCATAACTTTCAAGACATGGGTTACCTATAAGGGTCAACTGAGTACTTATATAACACATACTTCAAATAAGGCACATATAAAACATATAAACACATAAGCACATAAAAATCATAGGCAAATATGCATCATAAACACATAAAGATTCTAATAGGAAATTTTATCATATATACATTACATATATCTTAACACTTTCTAGCATATAACGTTACATAAGACTTTTGTGAGTAAGTGGCTCACTACCCATTGAGCTCTGATTGATTGCATGCTTCAAATTCTCTTTTATTTTTCAAACATTAACTTTTCAAAAAAGTTGACTTTTAGAATTCATATTTGAAACTTTTTTGAAAATTTTTGAGCCTTGGTTTGAGTTTAAACACAAAAGTGCATGTCTAAATCCCTCAAACCATGCTCTGATACTAACTTGTAACGATCTATTTTTTTATATTTAAAATATAATATTAAATCCTCATAAAATAAAACCAGTTGTTACCCTTTGAAAACTACAATTAAGATTATCAAAAACTTCCAACCATACTTATAAAATATTATTTGATAGAAAACATTAGCGGAATCAAAAACATCCCAACTTTAAATACATAACATTTTTTATATAAGTCTTCGAGAGAATGTCGTCTGCAGTCATATCGGCTTCATTTCTTTATTAAAAGTTGATGATCCTGAAAAATATTAAATAACAACGGGTAAGCATAACGCTTGGTGAGCATACACATTACTCTACCATTATCTAGTTCACTTACTTACACATAGCATAACATATCACATTAAACATAACAAAACATAAACATTCCTAGCACATACTCTTGGTACCAACCATAACCTTGTTCTCCCTTGCGGGTACTACCCCTCTTACCCCCTAAATAGGGATAAGAGATAAGAGTGCAGTTTGCCTCACTAGAGGACAAACCACATTCTGCCTTACATTATTCACTATACCGGATTAGGGTATTCGTGAACAAAACTTAAAACAAGTAATGCCTACATAGTAGGAGAGTTAGTGTAACTCACCTCTCGTGGTAACTTGAAATACACTAGATGCAATAGCCAAGTGAAGTTTCTTCTCTTTTTACACCAACAACATAATTATAACACTCACTTAACATTTGCTTCATAACAATACTTTAAAATACTTATATTTGTATTACTTTAACTTTTATTCGATTACATTGTTCTGTTCGGTACATGATTTCTTAACTTTAAATTCATGATTAGGTTCCTATAAAATTTTATTCATATATTTCCCTCTTTTATCTTTCTGGTAATATAAGAATCTCATCCTAAGGATTTTTGGTTGATTTTCTATCAATTTTAAAATTTAGCCAACTTGAGTTGTTGCTTTCTGGACTTACATGCAAAGATGGTAACTTTTACTCTACGAGGATCAAGATTTAAATCTTATGAAAAAAATCATGGAATACAAAACATTATTTCCTCAGCATCACATCTGACATTTCATGAATCGGAGTTTTGTAGAATTAAATATGCACTTAACAAGTTGATGTAACATTTCAGCAGATTTGTGGACCACTCTTCACTCTTTGAATAAACTGTACAAATATAATACGAATTAAATAAAGAAATTTATACGGAGGAAACTAGACATTCGTATCTAACTAAATAATTTGGAATTTTGGCATTTAGAGTTCTAGAGAATTTATTATGATTTTTAGAAGACAACACATGAAATCTGTGACAACATAGACCCTTCTCAGAAAAATGACAATGTTACCCATCAAAGGTTTAGAATTTGGAAAAGTGATTCAAAGTTTGAACAAACTAGACATACTAAGATTTCTAGAAATAGTCTCATGATTTTTAGATGTTCGGATTGCCTTGAGCGGATTTTAGAAGTTGAAGGGCAGAATTCGAAAAACATGCTATTTTAGCTTTTCAATCACTTTTGGTGTTTTATTAAGGATTTAATGGTTAAGCTTATAGTTTAACATTTTTAATACAATTATTGAATACATATTAGGTTTACAAAATATACTAAACAACTTTACTCCACAGTCTTAACGGATGACTTAATGGAGCATAAAGTTAGGGCTTAAACAAAAATTATAAACTTTTAAATGTTTTAGGGTTAGGTTATTAACTGAACTCGTTAAGCTCCTTATAACTTTAAAATAACAGAAAATAGGTCCTTCGTAGCCCCACCACCTACTAGTGGGCTGATGGTGGTGGTGTGGTGGTCAAACCACCATAAACAAAAGTAGGTTGCTGATTTTTGGTTTAACATACAAAGAAGTATTATTATTTTTATGCAATTTATTTTTGGCTTGAGACTTGCAATGACAAGTAACCCACAATTACTCACTTATGGTGGTTGTGGTGGCTAGTGGCGTCAACCACTAGCGGCAGGAGGCTGTAGTGGTGGTTTTACTGTGGTTAAGGGTAGCAACCCTCATATTCTTCACAAAAATACTAGGAACACACAGGCAGTAGGCTGGGATCACCACCAAGTACATGAACATATAACACAACCACCTTACGGTGGTGTGTGGCGGCAGAAAATCACGCCAACAACCTAGGCTGCCGGCCATGGTGGTGATTGTCAGGGAAAAGAAACGACATAGGATAGAAGGATGAGCATGAGGGTATTACCTAGGACGTGATCATGGTTGGAACGTACCGTCGATGCTATGGGTTTATATGACATTTTCATTTTTGACCCTACACTATCCCATAATGATGACTCCTACCCTCTATATGAAAATCTTAACAAAGGAAGATTTGGTTCTTGACACTTTTAGCCCCAAATTCTTCATTATTTTTCATTATTAATTCTTGGATTTTATTTCATATTTTATATATATATATATATATATATATATATATATATATATATATATATATATATATATTAATAAATTGTTCCCTTTAGAATAGTAACTGACCCCATGTACTGTTCATCGGGTTATCTAACTTATCATGGTCACCGCATCCTTTCCCCACCGCCTCTATATATTCCCATTCAAACTCGCCATTGTTTCACTAGCCACTTCACCGTTCTTTATCCTTACCCCTAATTCCCTTTATGCTTTACTTCTCGCCTTCATTCCACCATCGACATCTTTGAATTGCTTCTCTCTTTTACATACCTCTTCATCATCAGCGTTTGCCAGCACCGAAGAAGGATATGTTGTGGCGTACAAGTTGTCGACTTTGTTCCCACTCAAAAAAGAGGGGGTTTGCTCCGTCGGGATTTCTAAAAATCCTACACCACCAACTCTACCACGTCATTCACCGGAACCCCACACAGGTACTCTTTTACATATTATTTATGCTCAAATCTCAATATTTCTCCAAATCCTACTGATTTACTATTTTTTTTCACTTTGATTTGATAAATCCTTTACATCTCCTTCAAGACGATATCAGTATTGGGTTTCTTCATTTTCTCTTCAGTTGCTGTTTTTTTTCGGATATCACTTACGATTCTACAGACATAGACTTATATGATGCCTTGTGAGACTCAAATTTTCGTCATTTTCTCTTCAATTGCCCTTCTTCTTCAGCATTTGTAAGATTAGAGGATTCTTTTACTCTTTACACAGTTGTGAAAGGTATTAATTCCTCTTTGACTCTTCAGATTCTTCATGTACATTACTCAAATGGTGTTTGTTTGTTCTCTTAATACCAAACTTCGAAAAAGCAAATAATGACTTCATTTCCCCAGGACCAACAACAGCAGGTCATCACTATTAAGTAATTGGGGTGTGTCGGTATCAAAGTACACATATCATCTTCTTAGGATCCCATATTAGGTAAATTTATTGTTCATTTTCTTATTTTATCAAATTTTGTGGCTTAGCTTTTTCAGATTACAAATATATTTCCATATACACATTCAACTCATTGAATTTTTTGGTTGTTTCTTGTTTTTGTTCAATCACTCATATTTGGATTATATTTTGGTATTTGTTTATTTTGTTCATTTTTCAATATGATAACGTTTACTGTTGTAGACGCTCTTTCAAGTCATGAATTTGAGATGGAGTTTTCATAAACATGATTAAACAAATTAGGAATATTTTTTCTTAACCAGATTTATATTTTAGGAGGCTTATATAAATTTAGATTTTTTAGTCCTTTTGTGTAGAAGTTGTGTTCACCTTTGAGAAAATTTAAAGTGACATAAATGTCCTTTGTGTAAAATATTCTAAGGATATTACAGTCAAATCACTATGTTTAATGGATATTGACACTACAAGAAAAAGACCCTTTTACGACATGCAAACCACGACACTCAGTGATTTATGTTACGCAAAGGAGAGTGGCATTAAAAGAGTGTCGTCTATTCAAAAAATTTAAGGATTTAGGTCACGCATTATTGCGTGCCCTAAAATAGTGTCTCATGTAAAAAAATTAATATCGAGTTCGAAATTTTCACTCAAGGAAGTAATGGAAGCGGAAGATGATGAAGGGCCTTCAATGGTGCTTTGTTTATTACACTATGGTAGCGGAGATGACGGTGTTGTTGATAGCCCTAAACAATAGGCATCTTAAAAGAAATTATCAAAGAGAAAGGTACGTATCAGTTCTAGAGTTCTTATATAAAATTAGGTCATATGTACCCTTCTTATATAAAATTAATGAAATCGATTTTAAAAGCAAGCCATAATATCGATTTTGAAATCGAGCCCCAGATTTCGGAATATAGCCCTGCCTGCTACCATTAAAATTCACCCCTGCTTCTGATTTTTTAGCTTCCTGGTCAGGCCGACTTATAGAATTATTCCCCACAAACCCTTTGACTTCCGAAACATCACCCCCATCCTTGTTCTTTCCCATAACCTTGTTACTTTTCCAACTTTTCCCCTGTTCAATCTTTGAATCATTAGACTTTCCTTTCATTGGCTGAATATTCCCATAATACCCCTGCCCATTTTTACCTCCTGTCTTCCCACCTCTATCAAAACTAAATGCCAATTTTTCCTGATTATTCCCATTATACCCCTGATAGCGAATTCCAGCAGAAGCCCCAGAATTTCCAATTTTTGGATAATTCCCTTTTTGCCCCTACTTGAGGTTTCCAGCAAAAACCCCTGAACCTTCATTTTTCGAGAAATTCCCTTGATGCCCCTGAATCGAAAACTGTTTTTCCCCCCTGTAGCTTCTTTTGAAAAAAAAATTCCATTATTTCCTTTGGTTTTCTTCACCACATCAACAAACCCATCATTTTGTTCCTTAACTTCTTTAGTGCTGGCAAGAAGCACTTGCATAAGATCCACAATAGCTCCTTCTTTTCCTTTCTCTATTTTACTTCTCTCCTCTTCTTCTTTCATCTGAATAGCAGTAACATCAATCGAGATTAGTGGGAATTGGTTTTTATTTTTTATAGTTGATACTTGAGAAAACCTTATATGTTTTTTTTTATTTTGTGAAAATTAATTCCAGGTGAAAACAGAAAATGGTATGTTGTGTTAGAAAATGACAATCATACCCTTGGTCACAGTAGTCTCATATCATTATTTCCATTCTCACCTTCACTCCAATGCCCATTATTAGAAGAAATCAATGAGCTCCTAGCCACCTACTGCTGCTGGAAGTCGGTCTGATAATGAGATGAAAGATGATTGTTGCCAACCATCCTTGAAGGATTTGCAGCATAAAGTTTCTCTTGGTCATGCCATACACTGTTATATAGTTCATGGTTCTACATAAAGTGAAAACTTTTGCTTCTAGGTCATCCAAATGTACAATGTGATTTTTCATAACATCAGGTACAAATGTAGATTTTTCATAACAACAGTGAAAATCTTAATCAGGTTAATGTGTGTTTCATAACATCAGGCACAAATTTACAATGTGATTTTTTTTATTCAATTACAGGGTAATCTTATTTCGGGAGGCCATAAAGTTCTTATCTTTTCCCAGAGTTGCATAATGCTTGATATTATTCAGGTTTGTTTCAATGCCTAACTAAATTGGCTATGTTTCTTGTTCCTTTTCTTAACCAAAGTTTATCAACTTTGTGAATATTATTCTGACTTGTTTTGATATTTATTTTTTATATTTTGTTCTTAATGTTGGTTCTAACTTCTATTTTTTTTCTTTTTTTTAAACAGTTACAAGGGACCTGAATAGGGGTTTTCTGAATTTGTAGTGATGGCTGCAGACACTGAAGATTTTGAAATGATTTCCCATATTCCATTCCTTACTAAATATAAGGTATGTTTCCCATATCCCATATTCCATTCCTTACTAAATATAAGGTATGACACCTGAAATTGTACAAGGGAGGGGCCATGATAAGGCCGCTGATTGGTGGAGTGTTGGAATTTTAATGTATGAAATGCTTTCTGGAAAGGTTGGTGTGCTGTCACCCTTAATTACTTTTAATAAATCACTATTAAATTCCCATTACATTTAGCGTGAGGGTAATAATGTAATTTTTTTCGACATTGTATCTTTGCAGCCTTTGTCTAGAGGTGGAAACAGACAGAAGATTCAGGAGAAAATACTGAAGGACAAGATAAAGCTTCTAGGATTCTTGTCAAGTGAAGCACATTCGCTTTTGAAAGGGGCAATGTTGTAATTTGTAATACTATATGCATGTGTTATAGTTGTTGGTTAATATTATATGCATGGGAATATAACAATTTCTGTTTTGAGCTTCTCACCTGATGGAGAGGTACAACCGTTCATGCTATTTTAATACATGATGAAACAGAAACACTACAAGTTTTTCAATTAATTTATATATATATATATATATATATATATATATATATATATATATATATATATATATATATATATATATATATATATATATATATATATATGGTAGGGGTTGATAGCTTTCTCTTAGCTTGGTTGAATGATAAGATGGTGGTCATTGGGATCCATGTGATCAGAATTTCCCTGGTGCTCCAACATTTTTGCCAGGTAAATCCATCTGGCCAGACCTCTGCATTGCCTCCTACAAGGTCTGTTACTTGTTATTATGATTTATGATTCTGAGGGTATTTAGGTCATTTACTCAGAATTTTGCGTTTTCAACTTTACAAGTAGATCACACTTGCTTGGCTAAACGTTATTCTGTATGCTTTCAAACTTGTCTTCTTCCTGAATTCTTTTTCTTTGTAAGTTTAGCCTTATTCTTTTCTTCAATTAAGTGTTCTCTGGAGAGTGTTGTATGAACAACAATAAATCAACATTTTTTCCTTCTTTTTCTTGTATGAACAATACATAGTCATAGTTTGACTTAATTAGTTGCTTATTTTGTTTATTAGTTGCTTGTTTTCTAGCTTATTATAGTCACTGATTGGTTTCTTGTTATGCTTAAATCTTAACAGCTATCATGGCAACCTTCAACAATAGTTTTGGACCGGCACCTTCTTGCAAAAGATATCGTGTACGTGTTCTTCTGCTGCTATTGTGGATTCGGGAACATCCTTGCTTATTGGTCCAACTGTGTGTATCTCACGTGAAGCTTCTGTTAGAATTATTAATCTTAGAGATTTCAAGTTTTTCATATTTCTTGTATCTAATTAGTTTGTAAATTTCGGTTACAACTTTTATTGATTTGTTTTATCTTTCCATGGAACGATTATTTGTATGACATTATATTTTGTGCAATGGATTGTATTTTTGTATATGATATTTTATTTATTAAGAGACATTAAATGAAAATTTAATTTGAAAATTAATAAATCTATAAATAATATTTTTTTTAAACATATAAAATTATGATACGCAAAAATGTGTGTCATCTTCATTTATGACATGGCCTTTCTTGACAGGGGCGTTCTTGATACGCATTGCGTGTCATTAACACGCGCGTCGTAAGGTTACGACACGCGAATGCGTGTCGTCATCCTTTATGACAGGGCCTTCCTTGATACGCATTGCGTGACGTAAACACGCGTCGTAAATGAGCGTCGTAAATGCGCGTCGTCTCTCTTTATGACAGGGCCTTCCTTGACGCGCATTTGCGCGTCGTCTGAGCGTTTGAGCGTCGTAAAAGGCTATTTTTCTAGTAGTGTGATAAATGAATGTTGACATATTTTCAGGAATATGCTAGTTGTTTCAATGTGGAAAATGGGAATTTCAGTTGGGAAAGGCAATAAAAAAAGTACAGACCGCTTGCGGGTTATTGGTGACTACAAAGGATTCGTCACAGCATATTGAGTAAGTTAAATAGCTTGAATGATAAATGAGCAATTGGTTTTTTGAAATACTTCAAACAAAGTTTAAGTCCAAGGGTAAAATGGTGACTTTCAGATAGTTAAGAATTTCCTACGTCTGATACCGAATGCCATAATTGTTTCTAATTTCGTTTGATCAATAAGTTGTTACTGTATATAAAATCAAAGCACTCTTATCATTTCCATAATGAGACCCTTCTGATCTTTGATTTGGCCATCATTGTTAATATCACAAGTAATCAAAATATCATTCATTTTAATCTTTTTTGGAATCAAACATGTATTGTTAGAGACAATGGAGAGTAGTCGATTTGGTCAAAATGATGAGAATGAAGTTGTTAACTTCCCATTGGTAATCTTCGGTGTATTCCAAGTTTTGTTTAGTCATTCTTTCCATTATTTTACTATTGATTTAACAACACCTGCACTTGTACCAGTTACACTATTGTCAAGCATATTCATTCTTCTTTTACTTTATAACCGAAGTAATGACATTTATATCTCAAGATTTGATATTTTTGGAAAGTTTTTTTTTTTAAATTGTTTTTATAGTACAAGTGAATTCAAATTGGCAATAAAAGTGAAGTCATGTATGTAAACCGTTGACTTTGAGTTTTTAGTTGATCGAAAATCAAGAAAGTGATTTTATTTTTTATTTTTTATCTGATATGGCCAAAAACATCTCATACCCAAAAAAAAATTGATGCAGATAAATATGGTACTCTTAAAGACCTATTTGAAGTGATAAACTCGCAAGTTTTTTTTTTTTTTTTTTTTTTTTTTTTTTTTTTTTTTTTTGTAGTTTTTATTCGTCAAATTGATGGTTTGAGGGTTCGATTACATTAACTTATTGAGCTTAATGTACATGTTATTGCCTTTCTGATTTTTGTTTCACTTTTTTAACAAAGGAAAATGGTGACCTACCAACACAGTAATCAAATGTAACCTCTGTGGCTACCACTTATTATCAACTAGAAAAAACCAATGCAACTACAAAAGATGTTGATAAAGAAAAGAATATATCTAAGCCAGATTGCCACAACAACAAGACCCAAACCCAAATACAGGTTAGCTTCTCTTAACACTTGTAATTTGATAGATAACTCCAAAAAAAAATTTGTTTCTATTTTTCAACTATACAAAAAAGGAATCTGTGCTTTTCTTTTGGAAGTAGAAATGTATTTTTATCACAATCACACCATAAAGCCACCATGAAAGATGATTATAAAACTTCAATATTCATTTTAGATAACAGAATTATCAATTATTAAAGGGTAATACTAATACTAATAGTCTTCTTTTTTCCACTTCAAGTGGGGAAAGCTACCTGCCAATCTGCTCTTCAGGGAGTATCAAAAAGGGCATTTCTGTTTTTTCATAAAATAGAGATTTGGAAAAAAAAAAAAAAAGGGTACAAACAAATTTCTCTAATTTTTTTTTTCCCGGAAGCAGAGGATATTCATGTTTGTATGAGCCTTTGTGGTGGATTTGAATGATAACAAGTGAGTTTCTTATTTCATGCTGTTTAGTGGTATCTTATTATGGTTTACTTGTCCATGTTAGCAGTGTCACCCGTTGGTGGGGGCATTTACCCTTTATATAGTGGTTGTTGGAGAGGTTAATTTTGCAAAACAAACTACATATTTTTGTAGTTTTTCATTATGCTCTATGCGTTGTGTAATCCACTGTACATACCCCTCTGATTAGTTTTAGCCTATTTCTTACTTTAATTTTTCTGTTTGTCACCAACTTCATAATCGACTGGTTAGTCACCTCTTATACCTTGCTTACATTTGTCGAGGCTAGCTCACATTGCACCCATTCTAAACAGAAATACCCTTTAATAAATTTGTATGTATTATACGACAGGGAAACAAGTGGAGGAATGGAAATCATTTTTTTTTGATGTTATTCATGTCAAAGGACAAGATATATAGTAATCAAATTAAGAAATAACAATGTAAAACCAAATTGCATGACACCTTCCAACCCCCAATAGGGGGACACCTTTCTAGTTATTATTATTATTATTATTATTATTGTTATTATTATTATTATTATTTTATTATTATTTTATTATTATTATTATTATTATTATTATTATTATTATTATTTATTTTCTTTATTTATTATTTAACCACTTAATATTTATCGGATCCTTCTTATTCGTTTTGATCACCGATAAAATTCCTTAGAATTCTTATCCTTAATTATATAACTATTTATTTAATTAACACTCGATTCATTAATCACTAATAATAATTAAAAAAAAAATAGGGCATTACACTTATAGATGATTTAATTAGTGAGAATGCATAATAATAACAAAAGTTATGTAAGATTGAACGTATTCACATTATCAAACAATATATTTTCTTTATTATTATCACTGAATAACATTATCTACACGTCCGCACAATAGATGTCAATCTATCTTTAAATCTAACTCTCTATATATAACCCACCAACTATTAGACCCTCACAATCCCTGATCTAAATCCTAGAATGTTAAAATTAGGTTGGATATATTGAAATGTTTTAAATACAAATGTTACAACTTCATGCCATGCATTCAATTGTAAACACATATACAAGTATTAGGATTTAGACGATATATGGATAAATACAAATGAGTACAATTATAAACACATATACAAGTATTAGGATTTAGACGATATATAAGGATAAATACAAATGTTACAACTTCATGCCATGCACGTATGAAGCTTCCTTAAACTCGAGGATAGTTTTCATGGGCTCAGATTCATAATTATTGAACCATATTTTACTTCCACAGTATGGATGCCCTTGGTAATAGTATTTAGTGACAGATAAGAGCATGCCTTTAAACTTAATTGGTCATATTAGTTAGGCTTAACTACACTTAGTTTCTTTATAATTCTATCCAGTACAATTCAACATGTACTTTAAGTAATCATACTTAATTATAAATTTAGTCTCATGTAGTATAAATTGAAACGCTATTTAACCGCCTACTTATTCGATATTCATGGATTGAAGAAGTTTGATAGAAATTATTGAGTTGAGCCCAATAATATGTTTCCTTACATTTTAACATAAGACCAGGAATGTATATATAATTTAAATACTTTTCGGTATATAAATAAAATTACATACTTAATGTTTGGTTTTGTATTCATATAATTAGCTTGGTTAGCATATTTGTATAATGAGAATGTTTTCATTTCAAATGTTAATGATTTTTGCAATATTGTGTTGTTAGAAATAAAATCATGTGCTTGTGGGTTAACCAAGTGACTCAAGTTTGAATCATGAGTGTTTCAAACCAGATAACCAGGAGTTTTGTTCATTTTAGATGTGAGAAAAAATTCTTTATTTACTCCGAAATCTTTCATCTCTTATAAACATAAAATCAACTATGATGTATCTATGTTATTTATAATGGAATTTCAAGAGTTCACCATAACTTTGTAAGTTTTGCTTATTTTCGATGGTTATCGGTTAACTTTACTTCTTCAAAAATTCAAGAACTCTATTATTTCGATATGTCACACTTCATCATAACAGATTTTTTCGAACATTCTTATTAATTTTAGTAATTTGAAAATAAACATAACTTTTAGTGAATTAGTAGCGATACATTTCGTACATCATTGTTAATTTTAGTTATTTGACCATAATTTATTGAATTTTAAAGACTTTATGTCCATTATTGTACCCGGGCATCAAATTGGTTTGTACAGGGGATTATTCCCTTTAACATGAGCCTAGTTTATATTATAGAGTTTTAAAATGTTATGATTACAAATAAATCTATGGTTGACAATGCTCTACTAATTAATTAATGTACGGACTTTGATTACAAATATAAATCTATAGTTGACCATAAAGGCACATCATCCATGATGTGATCCGGGAAAGAAGTCTTAGAGATGAGATTGTCGTTGGTCAAGCCGAAAGGTGAGAACATGGTCTCACTTGATAATACGACACTATTGTTATCCGGTAAAAAGAGCTGATCAAACCATAAATTTCCGGCCGGCTCAGAAAACTGTGGTGTAGCATCGTCACAAGGAAATTCATAATCCGATACACTCAACGAACATTGTGACGATTCAGTTGTTGAAGAAGATGATGGTAATTCAGATGTTAAGACTGCCAATAAAATTTCAACTTCCTGTGGGGTTTTTAAGTTGGGATTTTTCACCTGCTGACATCCTCTAGGGTTAGCGTTAACAGGTTCAAGGGTTTCAACTTGTTTGTTCTTTAACACAGTTTGATCTTTTCGGACCTGGTTTTTCAGATGTGTGTGCCAATGGTTTTTTATTTCATTGTCGCTTCTTCCAGGCAATTGTGCAGCCATCGTTGACCATCTGTACATATAACAACCAAATTTCATTAATCAACAACAAGTCCACTATTAAATAAACATAATCTAGGCATAAAAATTGTTTGAACTTACTTGTTTCCAAGCTTCTTATGTAAACCAACAATGACATCTTCTTCTTCTTTTGTAAAATTACCACGTTTCATGTTTGGGCGTAGATAATTCATCCATCGCAGCCTACAGCTTTTCCCACATCTAGACAAACCTAAACAAGAAAAGGGAAGAACAATATAAAGTAAGACAAAAGCATTAATCATATAAAAACTTGTTATATTTTTCGGAAGTGGGTCTAACCAGCTAACTTGGGAAGTTCTCGCCAGTTAGAATGGCCGTATATCTGTATGTAAGCTCTTAGTTTGTTGTCTTCCTCTTTGCTCCATGCACCTTTTTTGATTCCGTTTTTATCAAAACATGGAGCCCTCACCATCTTCTTGACTTCTTGTCTTCGATCTTTCAGTTCTCTTCAGACCTTTTCAGTGGCTACTGCCTAATGAAGACTTAAGCTACTGGATCCAAAAAGTCTTATATATATGCCTACAAATTATTTACCAAAACGTGTATGGAAGTAAATAAATAATTTAAAAAGACCATAAAAACTTCTTACTTTTTTCTTCCCTTCAAACGTTCAAAGGAAGACTAAAAAGTACGCTATATATATATATATATATATATATATATATATATATATATATATATATATATATATATATATATATATATATATATATATATATATATATATATATATATATATATATATATATATATATATATATATAGAGGGAGAGAGAGAGAGAGAGAGAGAGAGAGAGAGAGGTGGGTTAATTGGGAAAATAAAAAAGGTTGAGAATGGGGGAATCATTCTCGGTCACTAATTTAATTAACCTCTAAACATAAAGGACACAGTCGTAAACTTGTAAATATGATATAATAGCCTTCAATCACAAATACAAACAGCTGAAATTCATTCGTTTTTTGCTCTTTCAATCCAATCTTCAATTCTGTTTGAATACGAACATATATCTTCAACATCTACGATTAAGTATACTCTCAACATCATTAGAACAACATCATCGATAATCAACAAAAAATTCAATCCGTATCACTCATTCAATATCGTTCATCAAATAAAACATTGAAATTAAGGTTAGCAAAATATCAAATCAGTTTTTGTTTGAAATTTTCATATATTTGTCTACCAATCTACTATTTTGTAAGATTTAAGTAGTCAAAGTATCGTATTTATCATATTTTAAAAAAACTTAACTTGTATGCATTCCAACTATTTGATGAAATGCATAAACAAAATTATCACGTTATATTTACATATGAATATGTTTTATCACCTGAATCAATACGTGATTATTAAAACACAAAACAAATATTCAAGTCTGTAAGTTATTAATATGTGAATAACATATAAAAATTATATATATTTCTAAAAACACATTGTAATATTCATATATGAATATAATGTGCAATATTCACATATGAATATACCAACTATTATTCATAAGTGAATATACGAGCTAATATTCACAAGTGAATATACTATGTATTATTCTCATGTGATATACCATGTAATACTATATAATATTCACATATGAAAATATCATATCATATTCATTAGTGAATATACCATCTAACATTCACAAGTGAATATACTATGTAATATTAACAAGTGAATGTATCGTCTAATATTTAAATATGAATATACTATGTTTAGTATATTCTAAATATTCATATATGAATAATACTTAAATTGTAAAAATAATAATAATAATAATAATCATAGTTTTTATTCATAAGTGAATAACGAATATACTGTAGTAAAAACCAGATTCACTTTATTCACTTATGAATAACGATAGCAGAAAAAATAAAAAAAATAATTTTTTTTATTTTATCTTAAAACTATATCAATATGGATGTCTATTTATAGAGAAAAAAAATCATGAATTTTATTATATTTAAAATCATTTTTCGATAAAAATAGCTTCTTAAAAATTTAAAAAAAAAACAAAAAAAAACTATGTTTTTGTATGTATTAAGGTAATGCTTAACATAGTTTAAGGAAACATGTTTTGTTTGAAAACACACGTGCATTCCTTTCCCATTTTCGCCAGTATGTTTGAAGCTTTTGCGGCAAAAATAAATGATTGGCTGAGAATGGTTCCCATTCTCAACCTTTTTTTTTTCTCAATTGAACCCTCACTCTCTCTCTCTCTCTCTCTCTATATATATATATATATATATATATATATATATATATATATATATATATATATATATATATATATATATATATATATATATATATATCACTTCATTTGATACGGATATAATTTTATGAGAACGTGTAACAAATTTTTTCTAGTGAAATATGGTAATATTCTAATAATCGCAAAATATAATATAAATAATATTTTAAAATTATATGCTTTTAGAATATTTCAATGTTTTTAGAATATCAAAATTTTACATACATTATATTTTTTTGAATAACAGAATATTGGAATATTTCACTATAAAAATACGGTCTTATGGTTAAATAAAAATGAACTCGTCTCAAATAAACCTAACTATATATATATATATATATATATATATATATATATATATATATATATATATATATATATATATATATATATATATATATATATATATAGAGAGAGAGAGAGAGAGAGAGAGAGAGGTTATATGGAAAACAAAAAGAAAACCTAAAAATAATAAAAATAATTAAAAAAAAAAAATACTTAGAGATCACAAATATATATTTTTTTAACTTTATATGCTTAAAAATCGAAATTTTTTTTATAAATTCGCTGAAAACAAATTGAACAATCGACTTTTTATTTTTTATTTTTTTAATTCTTTTGGTTTTTGTTCAAAAAAGATTTCAGCAAATTCACATAAAAAGATGCAGTTTTAAAGAAGATAAAGACAAGAAAAAGATTTGTGATCTCTAAGTATTTTTATGATTTTTATGATTTTTTTGTTATTCATAGAACCTAAACCTATATATATATATATATATATATATATATATATATATATATATATATATATATATATATATATATATATATATATATATATATATATTCAATTTTTAGATTGAGAATATTTGAGAATATTTTTTATGGCTTTTTGTTCAAAAAACATGCAAATCCTACATTTTAATTAAGTAAAGGGTATTAAAGTCATTTACATGTTTTAAACGAGTTTTCACTGTCGATCTTGTAACGCCCGGTTCCGTGGTATGCATTTAATTTAATTATGTATTTATTTTGAGAAAGGGACTCGACGAGTTGGTAACCCTAACTTGTCGAGTAGAAGGCAAAATACGTGCGGGTTTTGAGTGGATTACTCAACGACTCGGAGTCTTGATTTGACGAGTAGGACAGCCTATACGAAAACCCTAATCTTTAGGGCTTGCACACTATTTAAGCATCATATGTGGCCTCCAGCCCAGGCTTTATCTCCTCTAAAACCTAATCTTGAAACCCTAATCCACCTTGAGTGATCTTGAGCTATTTCTTGCCATTTTGAGTGTTATTTGTGTATTTTGAAGCTTGTGGAAGAAGAAGAAGAAAGAAGGCTCAAGGAGGAAGAAGTAGATCCAGGAACTACACTCTATGTGCAACATTTTCTGGTAATCAAGTCTCTAACTTGATCATTCTTCTCTTAGATCTATTTGCTTCCATTTTATGAAGGTCTTGGTTCAAGAACCTTGGTCCTTGGGATTCAGACGTCCCAAGTGACTTATATCTCAAAGCTAGGATCTAGGAAGGGTTCCATGGCATAAATGTGCAAGCTTTATTACCATGGAAGCCCCATGCAAGGTTGTAAGCAAGTATATGGCCTTTTTAGCCCTAAAAACCCATGTATGGAAGGAAAGCTCGGGACTTTATGTGTCCAACAGATGTTAAAAGCCTAGGTCTAGTATATTGTGCCTTGGTTTAGGGTGTTATGGCTTGTGGACCAAGATTTATGTCTTAGAGATGTTAGGGTCTGGGTTAAACCCATTAGGAAGGACTAGGACGAGTAAAGTTGGAAACTTTACCCTTAAGAGTGTATTCCCAATATGTAGATGAAGTTTGGAGCATAGATCTGAAAGGTAGGAGCTTAATCCATTGTGATGGCTCAATTAGACAAGGGAACTCGGCGAGTCTAGGGAAGGACTCGACAAGTTGAAGCGGGTTGTCCTGATCATGATGATAGGAAGAACTCAATGATTCTATGAAGGGAATCAATGATTTGACTCAGTTGACTGCGAGTCTAAGCATTACAGGGACTCGCTGAGTTGGGAGATAACTCGACAAGTTGGGTTGACTGGGAGTTGACCTTGACTTTGGCTTTCACCGGCACGTTCATCATGACTAGGGGTAAAATGGTCATTTTACCCTAAGTGTTATTATGGAATAGATAGCCAGAGAGTCACCGAAGCAGCAGATAGGGATTTCTCACTTGAGCTTTCAGCAATCAATCTTGCGAGATGAGTTTCCTTCGTAGGGACGGGTCTAAGGCACCAAGGTCAACCCGTAGTATGACATGTTAGTAGCTGAGCTTGGGCGAGGCCCATATCTCATAGTAGCCGAGTGTGGGCGGGGCCTGTTTCTCATCGCTAAGTTTCATTGTGGATATATGCCTTATTGATAGATTTAGTTATACATGTTGTCTGTGTGATACTTGTATGTATGTTTAGTAGCTGAGTGTGGGTGGGGATGGTATCTCGTAGCAGTTGATTGTGGGCGGCGCCCATATCTCATAGTAGCCGAGTGTGGGCGGGGCTCGTATCTCAAAGTAGCTGAGTGTGGGCATGGCCTGTATCTTAGAGTTAGCGGAGTGTGGGAAGGGCCCGTATCTCCATGAGTGTGGGCGGGGCCCGTATCTCTTAGTTTCATGTTATATGTGTATGGTATGTGGTAGTTTGGGGAGACTCATTAAGCTTCGTGCTTCCAATTTTCAGTTTTGGTTTCAGGTACTTCCATTAGCAATGGGAAGAGATCGAGATGATCACATGGCACACACCACAGTTTTAGACTTGGGTTGTTTTAGACTCTGATATTTTCTCATATGATTTTGATACACTATTTGACATGATGTTTTGAGATACATGGTTCTTGGTTTTCTTTATGATGATGGATCATTTAAGGTTTTATTATAAGTTTTAAAATGAAATTTTTGGGCTATGTTTTTGGGATGTTTCAAGTTGGTATCAGAGCCTTGGTTTCAGGAATTCTGGCACACTCTCGGGTGTGTCTAGACACAAACTGAGGACTTGGTATGAAAATTTTCAAAAAAATCATTTTATAGGAAGAATTTTGAAAAGAGAAAAGAATTTTGAAAAGAGAAAAGAACTTTGAAAAGGGAAAAGGGTGTTGTAGATGCAATCAACCGAGCTCAATTAAGTACTCTCAAATTACCCATACAAGCTTATGGTATGATATGATTATCGGCTTTATGAGAACTGCATGCTAGATTAGGATTAACGATCTAGTAAGGATGCCTTGTGTGCCTGTTATACGTGTATCGGCTTTATCAGAACTGCATGCTAGTACAGATTAGTCAGTATGATAGCCTAATTAGTATATGCTTGATTATGTTTACTCAATGCTGCTTGCTTTGTTCTTTTAGGAGTTCTAGTTGTCTTTTACTAACTATTAAATACATATTGTGAGGACTAAATAATTTTAGAAGGTTAGGTTTATCTTTATTTAGCAGCTCTTGTTTGAGTCCAACTTTCACCGTGATCTCTCATTCAAAGAATTATCTAGTTTTAGTGATATCTAATAGTATTCGCAGGCTAGTTAGGGGAAGTTAGCAGAGACTTATTCTGCAGCTGATGGTGGAGAGTGGGATGGTGATTACCCTAGGGCAAGCCTAGGATGAGAGTAGCACGTGAAGCAGTAGTGTTAGAAGGGACTTGGTGGAGTAAATGCAGTTCTTGAAGAAAGTACGGATAGATGTGGAAGGTAGTATGGGCCCGTACTACTGAAAGCAGAGGATCTGAAATAGAATCTAGGAAGGTTGAGATGAATCCAGGGAACGTGTAGTGTATGAGATCCCTCGAGTTATGTTTAGTATTTTGATGTTTGTTATGATGTGTTTTTCAGAATGGTGGTTTTATGCCCTATGCCAGCAGTTGGCAGTTCAGCTAGAAGAGCAGACTAAGGAGTTCATGTCCTCAGAGATCACTCGTAGTATTCTTGAGCAGACTCATGGGATCTTCAGTTCAATCAAGGACGGTATCCTGGAGCTTATGGATGAGAGATTGAGTGCCTTCCGCACTGAGGTGGCAGCCATGATGGGGTCACACGCACTTACTTTCTGGGAGTTTAGAGCATATGGATCTTCTAACTATCATGGGGATCGGGGCCCCATTACGAGCACTAGATGGTTGGATGATGTCGCCAATGTATTCCGCACTAGCAGATGTACTGAGGGTGACAAGGTTAGACTAGCGTCATGTCTTCTAAAGGACAGGGCACGTGACTAGTGGGAGGGGGTTGGACATGCCATGGGTCATGATGTAGCTCTTGATGCCATGATATGGAGTGACTTTACGAATCGGTTTAGGGCCAAGTTTGCACCTATGATAGAGGTGCAGTAGCTTGGTAGAGAGTTTCAGGACCACCAACAGACAACAGAGACAGTGACGGAGATCACTGCCAAGTTCAGACATAGATCCCTTCTCATTCTGCAGTATGTGGTGGACGATGAGATGAAGAATGCCTGATATCATGAGATGTTGCAGAGTGATATCCGCCAGTTTGTGAGCCGCTCCATCTGAAAGATGTTAGAGTACATGATTGTTAGGGCTCGTGAGAGGGAGATTGATTTAGAGATGGAGAGGAATAGGAAGCTACAGTCGATGTCTGGCGTGGAGGGCTCGGGGAAGTAGCCCAAGATAGATTCCCAAGGGAAGGGCCATCAGGGCCAAGGACGATGCGGCAAGTCGCACATGGGGACGTGCAAGGCAGGTAGTTCGGCCTGCTTCAAATGTAGCCGAACTGAACATGCGAGCAGGGATTGTACTATTGCTTCTACCACTACTACCACCACATTATATGATTTGATTTTCTTTCAGTGCAATCATAGGGGCCACAAGATGCCCCAATGTCCGAGTTTAGTAGTAGTAGGGAAGGTGGTGGCACCCACCCCTGCTACATTGAGGATTACAAACGGCCGTCAGGGCCGTATAGATGCGCCAGTGGCAAAGAGCAGAGCCTTCTAGTTAACAATAGAGGAGGCACGAGCAACTCTTGATGTCGTTACGGGTATGTATCTTCTCCTTATCTCTTTATTTATCTTGATTATTGCTTATGTTTGTGTGTTTATTTTAGGATCGTTCTTAGTGAACGGTATATCAGCTTTGGTACTGTTTGATTCTAGTGCAACCCTATCTTTCGTGTCGCTCGCCCTCAGCAAGCGATTCGTAGGAGCTCCCGGGGAGCTAGATTGTCCATTAGATGTAGAGGTAGCGGATGACAGGACTGTCACACCCCAAAACCAAGAACGACGGAAACGTTCTGGGGCGGAGGACGTCATGTACAATATCACAACAATGAAAAGTAGTAAACAAGCAACAACATCATCCATTGCATTATTAATATAATTTTAATACAAGTGTTCTGACGAATTATGATAGACACTAAAGTATAATCCAAATGAAAGATGAGTCTTGAACGAGCTCCATCTTCTCTAAACCTTGCATCGGTACCTGTCTATTGATGACCTGAGGATACAAGTAATTTTGAAAGTGAGTATCAGCTTTAAAGCTGGTGAGATCATAAGTATTTTAGTGTCTTAATTTGTATGTAAGTATTTGTATGTATACGAATTGTAAGTATTGAAAATGTATATGAACTGGATGTATAAAAATGTTTTATAAAACAACTGTAAATGTTTGAAAAATCCTAGAAATCCCTATGATTCCTACTATTATATAAGGGTGACTTCTACCAAGACCTAACTGCTCTGAATGTAGCCTTCTACCAAGACTTAACTGTTTTAAATGTTCGTTTCTTGTAAAAGTGTGTAATTTTCCCAAGTGTAACTATCATTAACAAAATATAGTTTTTACATTTAATGTCTAAGTGAAAAGATCACTAAATATATGTAAAGGGAAAATTAATGTAGTACTGTAGTGTAGTGCTATAGGAACTACTGTTGTACTAACCACCTTAAACCGGATTTATATTAAGGCATCATGTGATTAATTGTACCATACTATTGACTGGGTAACAATGACAAATGTAGTTTGTAAAAAGGTATGATGTTTGGCACCCGCAGATCTGCAGGTCCGGTTGTAGCTAGCAGCAAGGTGTAGGATAGTCAATGCAGTATAGATCTATACGCAAACTCACACTCTCCCTTCAAGTGATTCTGGCTACAACTCGGGCCATGACATTGAAGGCATGATCCGATACAGTGGATCACAATTATGTCAACATATTCATGTATATATAATGTACTGAAATGTTCTATGTGTGCTAGCTGTAATGTGTGTTCTCTCTCTATCTAGCAAGAGTAGTAATGTACTGTAATGTTCTAGCTGTAATGTATGTTCTCTCTATCTAGCAAGTATTGACTCATGAATGATAGGACTAATTGTATGATATCGCGTTCTAGTAATTGTTCTAGTATCTTCCTAAACTACCCATATGGTAGTTTACTAGTAATCTAACTGGTACGTATGGACATGGATGTATACCCTTGCTACCCAAGGGCATTATATGAACGAGAAGGACCTTTATTACTATATACGTACATTTGATATATAACTAATATTTAAATAACCTTCGGACGGATACCCGATGTCCCACCAGACCACATCTCAAGCGCGAAAAGGAAATAGGGTGGATAGCCTTCCTAAGTCTTTTAAACATTTCTTATATATCTATACATATATAGGCATGCAATTGATAATATAAAAGCATAAAGTAAGTTTTGTAAAACCTTTGAACATAATTATTATCTAAGAAAAGATCGACCTTGATGTCAATCTATAAAACGCTTTGAAGGCATGGATTTGAATAAAACAATTTAGTATAAAGAAACATTTGTTTGAAACATAATTGTAAATAAGTTTGAAATGTAACATACAGATTAATATGTACAGTGTAATAAGGAGTTTTAAACACATAAAGTGTTTATGAAAAACATTTGAAGGAAACTGTTTGGTAAAACGGCTAATGAGTAGCCAATCATTTGAATGCTGCTTATTAATCACATGTGATTGATATAACAATTAGCATAATTCTACTTGTATCCCCCCCATATAACATTTAAAAAAAGTTAAAACATTGATTAAGGGGTATGAACTCACCTGTTGTGAGTGGCACGGATAAACTGAAGAGGTAGGACTGCTAGGTGTCAAGTGAAGACTTTAGACACACACAATGGTCCTAATTACATATGAAGACATATGTATATAAACAATTAGTGATTATAACACTAATTAAACATGTATAAACATCCTAATGCAAGGAAAACACTTTGGTCAAGTGCTAGGAGGCTAATGGGTTGCAACAAAGGAGTACAAGACCTCATACGGAAGTTTATGGTCCAAAGACCGTGTGTGTTGGAGTTTACGGCCCAGGGGAGTAAACTCCTGGCCGTAAACTCTTTATTGGGTCACTAAATGGAGCTTAAAGTTATTACAACTTAAGTGGTGAAGTGCTTCAAGGCTTACTAGAGTGTTATGGCTTCCTTTTAACTCCTTTGAGGAGTTCACGGCCTTAGGACCATATCCCTTGAGATTATGGCCATAATCTCCCTTGGGAGGGTGTTTGTGGCGTTTTCAAGTCCCTAATTTATCTAAGAATAAATCAAGGCAATTGTCTAAGGCTTTAGAAGAGTTTATAGCACCATTTGGCACTATTGTTTGGAGTTCACGGCCCTGGAACTTCATGGGCCGTGAACACCTTACTCTGGGTGTTGTAATGGTGTTTGCTAGCCCTAAACTAGGGTACATGTCTAAATTAGTCTCTTGGCTTAAGGAAGGATTTTAGGGCATTTTGGCACCTAAAAATGGAGTTCACGGCCCAAGAACATCCTTGGCTGTGAACTCACTTCTAGCCTTTGTTTCTTAATGATTTTGTGGTCTAAACATGTCATTGTAGTTTCTAGGTTGAGTTCCAAGGCTTTGAGGGACATTGGGCACACTTTGGTCCTTATAAAAGAGTTTACTCTCCAAGTGTTCTTGGGCGGTAAACTCTCAAATCTTGGGGTTTTGATCCGATTTTGATGTTATTAGGCACAATCTAAGCTATATATTACAACTAGATAGAAGTACTCATGATTTGGGATGAAAACCCAAAGATCCGTGAGAGAGAAAATTGCTTTTCTCTAGTTGGAAATGTGACTAATGAATAAATATGGCTCAGATTTCTATATATAGTCCTAGGATTTTTGGCAGAAAATATTTTATTCCCGAAATGAACTCTAATATCATAGAGTTTTGGAATAACATTGTTACACAAAACCCTAGTGCATCCACTCTTCTGATATCTCCTTAAGTGTAAATCCTGAAAAACTGTCAAACTTATACCCAAGAGTCTGGAACTTAACTGTAACTGTTCTATCTTCTATTGACTTTATATGGTTTGTACTGAATGGAAATTTCGAGTTGTCACAAGGACTGTTAGGGTCACGAAGGTTCACAGAGGTTGTACACTACAACTATTTGATGAGCAATTTTCAGTGGATCTGGTTCCTATTCCCCTGAGAGGCAATAATGTTATAGTGGGTAGGGATTGGTTGAGCCCCAATGGGGCAGTGATCGACTGGGAGCAGTAGCGAGTAAGGTTTCAGACTCCTAGTGGGGGAAGGTTAGTGATTCAGGACGAAAGGCTGCAACATGGGTTGACTCTATGTTCAGCAGCGAGAGCTAGGCGCTACCTTCAATAGGGGTGCACATGTTATATCGATTATGTTATAGATACCCGGGATAAGGGTAAGGTGACAATGTATAATGTACCAGTAGTGTGAGAATACCCGGACGTATTCCTGGAGGATCTGCCTGGGATACCTCTAGAGAGGCAGGTTGAGTTTAGGATTGACCTAGTCCCTAGTGCGGCTCTGATAGCCAAGGCACCATATCGGCTGGCTCCTCCTGAGATGCAAGAGTTGTCTACGTAGCTTCAGGAAATGCTAAACAAGGGCTTTATCAGGTTAGGGTCACATCACATGTGTATAGACTACCGGGAGTTGAACAAGGAAACGGTGAAGAAGCGTTACCCGCTTCCGAGGATAAATGATTTTTTTGATCAACTTCTGGGAGCATCTTGGTTCTCTAAGATCAATCTTTGGTCAAGGTATCACCATATGCGAGTTAGGGACGATGATATGCAGAAGACAACTTTTAGGACTCGCTATGGTCATTATGAGTTTGTGGTAATGCCATTTAGGCTCACCAATGCTCTAGCCGCATTCAAGGACCTCACGAACCGTGTGTGCAGACCGATGCTAGATTGGTCTGTAATGGTCTTCATTGATGATGTCTTGGTCTATTTCAAGACACAGGAGAAACATAAGGAGCACCTAAGGAAGGTGATGGAGACACTGAGGAGGGACAAACTTTTCGCAAACTTCTTCAGGTATGAGTTCTGGTTACGCGAGGTGCAGTTCCTTGGGCAGCTCGTCAACCAGAAGGGTATTTTTGTCGATCCAACCAATATAGAGGTCGTGATGCAGTGGGAGGTTCTGAAGTCTCCATCTGAGATTCAGAGTTTTCTGGTTCTAGTGAGTTATTACAGGAGATTTATTCAGGACTTCTCCAAGATTGTAGTTCCTTTGACCCGACTGACCAAGAAGTCAGTGGTATTCTGCCGGGGGCCTGAGCAACAGGTAGCCTTCGAGACTCTTAGACATCGGTTATGCAAGGCACAGATTTTGAATCTACCCGAGGGAGTTGATAACTTTGTGGCTTATTATGACGCCTCGATTTCGGGCGTGGGTGCAGTTCTGATGAAGAGGGGTCATGTGATAGCTTATGCATCAAGGAAACTGAAGCCTCACGTGTTTAACTATCCGACGCACGATTTAGAGCTGGGGGTTGTGGTTTTCGCCCTCAAGATTTGGCGGCATTACCTCTATGGGGTGTGTTGTACCATTTACACGGACCATAAGAGTTTGAGATACCTCATGGATTAGCCGAATCAAAACATGAGGCATCGTCGGTGGTTAGATGTGGTAAAGGATTATAATTGTGAGATCCTTTACCACCCGGGCAAGGCCTATGTGGTGGTCGATGCCCTGATCCGGAAGGCGGTACAGCCTCGATTCGAGACATTTTTCTGAGAATGACAATGATTACTATATTGTTGTAGCAGATTAGAGAGGTGCAAGTGGAGGGTCTGAAGGAAGAGCGCCAGAAGTGTGAGTGGATTGTGGCCGAGCGGCCTCATTTGATTATGATAGTCAAGGGTTGTTGACCATGCATGAGAGGGTCTGGGTTCTGTACTCGGGTGGAGTACGATAGGTTATGATGGATGAGACCCATAAGTCGAGGTTCTCCATCAATCCCGGGGCAACGAAGATATTCAGAGATCTTCGCCCTGACTACTGGTGGCCCTACATGAAGTGGGATGTAGCTTGGTACATAGAGAGATGCCTGACCTGCAGTAGGGATGTCAAAAACCCCCCCATGGGACCCCGCTACCGCGGGACCCTGATACCGTACAAGACTAAATTTTTAAAAAAACCGGGAGCAGGAGCGGGGGCGGGGGCAAAATTAAATCCCGTTTACTTTCGGGACCGGGGTCGAGAGTCAGTATTTTCGTCCCGTACTCCCGCAGGGGCCCCGGTTGTACATTTATGTAAAGAATATATATTTAATACTAAATACATATACAAAATAGATTTTCTACTTTTAGGTTTCACTTTCCCGTTTCCAATTAATGGATGTTGAAGATGTAGCGAATTGATCATATATTTTTGGACATGTAATTATTTTATATTTGTAAAATTGGATTTTTCATATTTTATATTTGTAAGATTGTTGGAATTGTCATTTTATAATGTTGGATTCATAATGTTGGATTTTTAAATTTATTTTCTAAAAGATTAGGATTTAGGCTTTTAAAGTTGTTAAAAATAGTTTTTTTTGCCTAAAACAAAACGGGTTTTTAGCAAAAAAAAATCGAATTTTAAGCCTATAAATCGCGGGAACCGAGAGAACGGGGGCGGGAGCGGGGCGATGGAGGTAACCGGGGGCGGGAACGGGGGCTATGTAAACGGGTGATCCGGGGGCTGGACCGAGAGCAGGGGCAACAACTGATTTTGGGGGCGGGAATGGGGGCTGCTATTTCTGCTCCCGTTTGGTTCCGTTGACATCCCTAACCTATAGGAAGGTTAAGACAGAGCACTAGAGGCCTCACAGCAAGATACAGCCGTTAGACATCCCCGAGTGGAAGTGGGAGGACATTACTAAGGATTTTATCACTAAGCTTCCCAAGACCGCAAGTAGGGTTGATTTGATATGGGTCAGTATGGATTGGTTGACCAAGAGTGCTCACTTTATCCTGATCCAGGAGAGCATATCGGTTGAGAGGTTGGTCGAGATTTATGTGCGAGAGGTAGTAGCATGTCATGGGGTTCCTGTCTCGGTGGTGTCAGACCGAGATGCCCGTTTTACTTCCAGATTTTGGAAGTGGTTTCACGAAGAGATGGGTACTCATCTCCATTTCAGCACCGCTTTCCACCCTTAGATGGACAGACAGAGCGAGAGGATGACTCATACTCTTGAGGACATGCTTCATGCATGTGATTTGGATTTCGGTGGCAATTGGGATACGTATCTTCCGTTAGCGGAATTTTTTCGTGTAACAACCGTTACTACACCATTATAGATCGACCTCCATTTGAGATGTTCTATGGGAAGAAGTGTAGGACCCCAATCTGTTGGGGTGAGGTTGGTCAGAGTTGCGAAAGTGCTTAGTGGATGATTCAGTAGTAGTAACCCTTCAGGATGTTCAATTTGATGACAACCGGAACTACATTGAGCGACCAGTCACTATCCTTGACACGAAGTCGAAGGATTTGAGGAGCAAGAGGGTGGATTTGGTAAAGGTGTAATGGCAGCACCACAAGGACTCAGAGTGGACCTGTGAGCCCGAGGAGGAGATGAGGGAGCACTACCAAGAGTTGTTTTCAGACACAGTAGAATCTGAGGAAGAATTCTAAAACAAGTGGGGCAGAATTGTAACGCTCGGTTCCCTGGTACACATTTAATTTAATTATGTACTTATTTTTAGAAAGGGGCCCGATGAGTTGGTAGCCCTAAATCGTTGAGTAGAAGGAAGAATATGCGCGGGTTTTAAGTGGTCTACTGGACGATTCGGAGTCTTGACTCGTCGAGTAGGATAGTCGGGACGAAAACCATAATATTTAGGGTTTGCACCCTATTTAAGCATCATATATGGCCTCCACCCAAGCCTCTATCACCTCCAAACCCTAATACACTTTGAGTGATCTTGAGCTATTTCTTGCCATTTTGAGTGTTATTTGTACCTTTTGAAGCTTGTGGAAGAAGAAGAAGATAGAAGGCTCAAGGGGGAACAAGTAGATCCAGGAACTACACTCCATTTGCTACATTTTCTGGTAATCAAGTCTCTAAGTTGATCATTCTTCTCTTAGATCTATTTTCTTCCATTTTATGAAGCTTTTGGTTCCAAAACATTGGTCCTTGGGATTAGGACGTCTGAAGTGACTTATATCTCATATCTGGGATCTAGGAAGGGTTCCATGGCCTAAATGTGCAAACTTTATGACCATGGAAGCCCCATGAAAGCTTGTAAGCAAGTATATGGCCTTTTTAGCCCTAAATGACCATGCATGAAAGGAAATCACAAGACTTTATGTGTCCAATAGATGTTAAAAGCCTAGATCTAGTATATTGTGCCTTGGTTTAGGGTGTTATGGCTTGTGGACCAAGATTTATGTCTTAGAGAAGTTATGGTTTGGGTTAAACCTATTAGGAAGGACTAAGGTCGGTTAAAGTTGGAAACTTTACCCTTAAGAATGTACTCCCAGTATGTAGATGAAGTTTGGAGCATAGATCTGAAAGGTAGGAGCTTAATCCATAGGGATGGCTCAATTAGACAGGGAAACTCGGCGAATCTAGGGAAGGAATCGACGAGTTAAAGCGGGCTGTCCAGATCATGATGACAGGACTAACTCGACGAGTCTGTGAACGGAATCGACGAGTTGACTCAGTTGACCACGAGTCTGAGCATTACAGCGACTCGCTGAGTTGGGAGATAATTCGACGAGTTGGGTTGACTGGGAGTTGACCTTGACTTTGAATTTGACCTGGATGTTAACCTTAACAAGGGGTAAAATGGTCGTTTTCCTTGAAAAAGGATTATGAGATTTTGATTATGTGTTATTATGGAATTGATAGTCGGAGAGTCGCCGCAGCAAAACATAGGGATTCCTCACTCGAGTTTCAACAGTCAGCCTTGCGAGGTGAGTTTCCTTCAGTAGGGACGGGTAGAAGGCGCAATGTTAGTAGTTGAGTGTGGGCGAGGCCTGTATCTCATAATAGCTGAGTGTGGGCGGGGCTCATATCTCATAGCTTAGTTTGATTATTGATATATGCCTGATTCATAGATTCAATTATACTTGTTGTCTGTGTGATACTTGTATGTATGTTTAATAGCTGAGTGTGGGTGGGGCACATATCTCATAGCAGTTGAGTGTGGGTGGGTCCCTTATCTCATAGTAGTCGAGTGTGGGCGGGGCCCGTATCTTGAAGGTCGAGTGTGTGCGGGGCCCGTATGTCAGAGTCAGTGGAGTGTGGACGGGGACTGTATCTCCCAGTTAGCAGAGTGTGGGTAAGGCTCGTCTCTTCATGAGTGTTGGTGGGGCCCTTATCTCTGAGTTACATGTTATATGTGTATCGTATGTGATAGTTTGGGGAGACTCACTAAGCTTCATGCTTACAATTTTCAGTTTTGGTTTCATGTACTTCCACTAGCAGAGGGAAGGGCTCGGGATGATCGCATGGCAAACATCATAGTTTCAAGCTGGGATTGTTTTAGATTCTGATATTTTCTCATATGATTTCGATAGAATATTCTTCATGATGTTTTGATATACATGGTTCTTTGTTTTCTTTTTGATTATGGATGATTTATGGTTTTATTATAATTTTTAAAATGATATTTTTGGGATGTTTCAGATCTCTTATTCTCCTTCATTATCGTTCTTTCTGTTCTCCTTGATTGCTTTCGATTTATATTGATCTCGTTCCAAACTTTTATTTTTGCATCTTATTATCATCATCGATTTGTATATATCAAGTAAAAATATTGTATTGATTCTTAAATCACATATGTTTTCGGAGTGTAGAGGATATATTGATAAATTTGAGGAATCAAAATTGAATTTGTCTTCATCAAAAGTTAAAAACATTTATATTTTCAGTCTTTTAGAAATCGACATTGAACACTTGTATTTGAATCATTTGTTTTACAAATCGGAACATTTCCTCAATGTTTTAAATTGAATAATGCATGATTTCTCAGTGTTCTTTAGCAGCTTTTCATTTTCGAGTGTCTTTTTGCTTTTTTAGGTCTAAAAATCAGTCGTAAGTGCATATGTTATTATATACTGACAATGACTCTAGTAATCGTTAATGTTGAATGATTTAAGCTTAGTAATGCACAAATTTTCAATGTTCTTCAGGTGTTTTTGTTTTTTGAGTCTTTTTTTATGTGTTATTAGGTGTAAAACTCAATCATAAATGCCTTAGTATATATTTATAGATGTTCTACTTGAATCACATGTGATTAAAATATGTTATTAACATTATATGTCTAGTTATTATAAATATAGATAACTGGTACAAATCAGTTATCTATACAAATCAGTTATCTATACGGATAAAATCATATGTGATTATATTTTTTATAGTGTTTTAAATCATATATGATTAATCACGTAATTAGAATCTATTATTACTATATTTTATATAAACAAAGATATTCAATCACATATGATTAGGATATCTTATGAACATTTACATTTTATATCTATATTCTTTTAAATCATGTATGATTAAGATCTGTTGTAATACAAAATGTTTATGTTGTTAATGACATATTTGTTTTCCTGGGAATGTCTTTTACAAGCGATAATGTGAATTTCTTTACAAATGAAGATTAAATTGTTACTTTTGCTGAGAGTATTGAAGTTGTTAATGAAACATGACCATGTTTACTATATGGTCACATGTAATTAATTTCATAAGTGGCGATTTGCTAATATTTAGTCACAAAAAAACAATTTCGGTGAATATTGTCTGTCATATAGAGACAGACAATTAAGTGAAACATTATCATAATTATTATAAGGACACATATTTTATTAAAATTAAGGACTACTGGGTATCGTATAAAGACTATTGAGTATCTTTTTCAAACATGTAATTACAATAAACATGACCATGTTCGCTATATTGCCACATGTAATTAATTTCATAAGTGACAATTTCCTAATAATTAGTCACAAAAACAATCAGTCATGGTGTTTATTTGCTACGTGATTTTTTTTATTTTTTTTATTTTTTATGTTGTTATTATTTAAGTTATCAACACAAAAACTTTAAAAAAATGTTCTTTTAAAACAATTGTAAATGCATAATTATTTTAGATTATGGTTATTGTTAACCGTTTAGCCACATGTCAAAAATAATGTAAAGTCACAATTATATAATTTTAAAGACATTGAAAAACTATAAAACATGGCTAAATTTATATTAAAGTCACAATCATACAATTTTTATTGTTACTTTGTCTACATCATAGACACATAAAAAAATATAAATGAAAGTAACCAAAACCTGACAATATGAAACAATATCAAGATTTAGAATTCGATATTATTAATAATTGAAATTCAAATCCATACATTAAATTCTTAATTAAAATACCAAAAAAATAAATATTGTACTAATTGCAAGTATTAAAATATGGTAAATAAAGCAAAAACATCATAAACCAAAAACTAGACATAACTAGGCATTCACCTTGTTGATACGGCTCATTGTTTTCTTGAGAATGGTATCAAATGATATATATAAGTTGATTTTTGCCTCTATGAGTTTTGAAGTTCATGTTCTTTAGGTGATATCATATTTGGTACCTATACCAACAACATTGAAGAAAAAATGAGTACATTAAAATCTTAGTAGATTAGTTTATGAAGGAAAAAAGTGTAATGCTCAAAGAAGTTAACATAAACAAACATTTTAATCGACTTTCATAATGTGTTTTGACCATGGAACAAAACTTTTATATGCATGCTCAACTATTTTAAATTCTGCAGTTTCATGGGGTATAAATGAACCTTTCTTTACCAATTCATCAGTGGACACTTTATAGCAATCATCTTGTAGAGGAACTCCATGAATGAATTGTCTTTCTGATGGTAAGTGAACGGTACCACGAGCAACAATGTTCCTTTTATCCGGATATGATATACTACACTTGATTGGCTACAATCATATGTAATATTAGCATAAAAAAAGACGGAAATGTATATTTAGCATGAGAAAAAATACTGGCCTGGTGAAAGGGGATTTTTTGGTGAAATTGTTGGTATCTCAGGATTGATAGTGGAAATCTTAGACTCAACAACTTTTTTCGTGGATTTCGTAATTGCCTAATATAAGTATTTAAGACATATATGTAAAATTAGAATCTAATATAAAAGAGAAATTAAAAGTAATGAAAACTATAAAGTAAGTACATACTGGTGTTGTAGATTTCAGGGAAGGCGATGGTGTATCAAGAGTTTGCAGTCGTAGACTTAGTTTGAACTGTTTTCTTGGTGGTTTATGAAATTGCCTAAATAAGTTAAAGTCCCAAATCAAAAATCAAAAATTAGTACAAAAAAATATAAAAATGATGATCTTGTAAGGTGATGACATAATGGTGTTAAGGGTTCTGATGGTTCCTTGGTTGTGAGAGTATCAGTAGTTTCACTACTTTAAATAATCTTATCAGTTGAAATACCCTAGAAAATATAATGAAAAACGGAATATACATAAGAAATGCAATTTACAAGTAACATATTCAATTGATGTTGTTTATAAGATGACTTACAAGTTTTTAAGGCAGATTTGGAAAGCCCGCTCCTTTTGCAGTAAAATGAGCTAAAATTAGCTTTAGTGTTTGATCTTGTTCGTTAACCTTTGTAGATAAAGAATTGAGTTCAACATCTTTTTTCTCAAGTGATGTGTGTAAGATGCACTAGTTTTAATCCCACATAGGGAACAGAAATTAAACTAACTACTAGAATTATCTAAAAAAACAAATAATAAAAGGAAAGAGGTTTTCTCTAGTTTTTCAATACTAGAAATGTAAGCACTTAACTAACACTCAAACAAAACAATTATCAAGAAAAACAAATAAAAATCAACTAAATTCAATATTAAATGAGGCTTTTGTTCAGATTCAACTTATTTATTCTTATGGTTAATTTTATAGCAAGTGCAATGGATTAATTTGTCATTGTCTGCCGATTAATGTGATTATGTTCATGTTCACTATTACTAACCCTTAGTAAACAAATCAATTCAAACAGTGGTCAATTGGTTAAATTAATGAGTTTACCAGTTTATTGATTCGGGTTAAGTAAGACTTGTAGTTAGCTAATTAAATTGCTAATTCAATTAACTTCTTGTATGCTTGTTCATCACACAAGCTCACACATTGATTTACCTATTTGCTAATTAACCCCTAGTTTCATGTTCACTATCCCTAGGCATATAACGTTGTTTTCACATAAAGTATATGAGATAAGCAATCAAGCGTTGTTTATGCAGCTTAATATACTTGATAACTTACTGGAAAATTCTAATTGGAAACACATGAGGGTATTTAATAAGCTTAACAAAACAAAATTCACCAAATTAAATTAATCCAAACACAAAATCAAACCATGGTAATAAATTTGTATACCCTAAATAGGAGAAACAAGTTTGTAGCTCATATTCATAGCAGAAAATGTCTCATAAACTAAACCTAATGATTCAAACATGATGTAAAAACTAGATTAAGAAAAGAGAATATAATCGTACCTTTAGATCTCCTCAAAATTGAAGGATAGGGTTGATCCACGAGTTCTAGAGCTCCAGCTGCACTTTGAATCGCAATTCAATCCCCAAGGGTTCCAGAAAAGGTCCTTGTTCCGTGGGTTTATGCCCATTATATAGATTCCTGAAAACAGGGGCGACTTGTCGAGTCCATAAGCCGACTCGCTGAGTCACTCACTTAAAATCTGTGCGCGGTAAGGAATCCATTTGTTTGCGAAGTTTCATGCTTACTCGTCGAGTAGGTGTCAGATTCGCTAAGTACATCTTTTTTTTTTACGCTTTTTCTTCTTTCTTCAATTCTCGAGCTTCCGATTGCATTTCTCGCTTCCTTTTGCTTCCGAGCATGTCTTTAAGACTAAAAATATAATTTAAACATAATTAAGTACCTTTTGTTCATTAGTTGATATAAAATAGCCAAAAAGTATTAAGATTCTACACAAAATATATACCTAAATATGAACATATCAAAATACCCCACACTTTACTTTTGCGTGCCCCCAAGCAAAACTAAATTTTAGCACACTAGCATCACATAAGACAATCCCAATTAACCCAAACATTATGACAAGACCACAACACATGCATTTGTGTCTAACATTTTTCCTAAGGACCCCCCTAATCCTAAATACTTACAATCCTCATAAACACTCGCCCACTTCTTTTGAACAACGCTCATTTTATGCATCCCTCTAAATCTATGTGCATAAAACTTTCTTAACCTCAAGGTATTTTTGGTCAAGCAACCCAAGCATGCATAATCTAGATAATTACAACTTTTTGATACCACAATGGAGCTCTTTGAATTCTTCATTAATTTATTTGATCTTGATTTCTTTGAATTCACCACCTTCTTTGTTTGGTTTTTGGTATCTTCAATTTTTTTTTTCTTTAGAATTTTGATCTTTTGATCTTCAAACTTTGACTGCTCCAAAAATCTTACAACTTTTTCTTGTAATTCTCTCTCTTTTTTTTTAACATGTATCTCACTTCTTTTTCACTCAATACCTACATGATTAAGCAAGGGCGCTCGACTTCAACCTTTATTGGTTAAAGGTACTAGTCTTCTTGGATACATTTCAAGTACACGATGCTAAACATATTGTGTCCCTCAAACTAAGCGATGTTGTGATTTTGTCCCATAATTTTACTAGAATAATGGAGTCCGCAAATGCATTATAACGTGTATAACCTCAACTAAACATTTGGGTCTTCAAATGATCATTAAACATAATACTAGCATGAACCCTAATTGATTTACCAAAATTTTCTAAATTAGCTGTAGCAAGTTATATGCAAAAATTTTAAAATTAATCTAAATTTTCACTAAATGTAACCAACCCCTTACCCCACACATAATTTATTCAATTTCCCAATTACATATTATACATGAATAATAAAAATATAAAAATAAATAGAGATTTAGAACAAACTCCCTTAGGATAGTAGTTGTGTGGTCGATCTTCTTCTTGTTAAGATCCATCTTCAATTGACTTTAGGCATGGGAATAGTTCATCCATGCCTTGGGCATCAAATCTCGTGTGGTATAGCTCCTAATATAGACAAAAAAAATTCTTGGAAATGCTTGGAAAATGATCTTAAAAAATGTAGTCAATTGTTGTGTCAAATATCATCAAATCTTTGGCTTGAAAGGTGAAATAAAGGTAAACTCGTCAAGTTCCTAGGGTGACTCTCCTAGTGGAAGTGTAATGCAGAATAAAGTCAAATTTTTTCACATGGACTCGTCAAGTTGCAAAACATGTTCGGCATGATGATACTCCACAAATAACAAATGTCAAGATTCGGGACTTTATCATCTTCTTTGCGCATATTGATGGTGCTCACGATCAATCGATGAATCAAATGGTGAATGGGAGAATGAATTCTTCCTTCTTGAGCCTTCGAGGGAATATAGACCCGATTTTCTATAGTATTCCACCATGTGGAAGCAACCGTACCCTCCGGTAAATCCTTATGGCAATGATTAAGGAAAGCACCAAAAGGCCTAGTTATGACCACAGGTTAGTCATAAATGTCCATCCTCCACCCAAGCTCTACAATGCTACAATGGCATAGTTCCCCACCAAGGAAAAATGTAAGGACATTAAGGTTGTAAAATTCATTACCCCCTTGGAAGGAAATAGTAGAGAAAAATTCCCAACAAACCTCTTGGTACACCGGTTCTTGTATCCTAAATAGCCGACTCTACCTGTCACTTGTAATTGAAGTCCCGTTGTGCACAAATGTCTTGACCAAATACGGGTTCATGTCTTCTACCAATCCAACTTGCTCCAGACATTGCCAATTTATTTCATTTGGTACATATGTCTCCTTCTTCTTTAGTATTTCCAGCTTCTTCTTTACCCGAACATCGATGATTTTGAGGTCATTTGTGAAAAAGTCAACCAAGGAATGTCTCCATGGCTGCCTCCCAAACATTAGCCCCTCTTGGCATTTTCTATAAAAATAACACAAGATAAAACAACACCAAAATCTAACAAAAATGTTAAAACAAATAAAATTTAGGCAACTACAACATGCACTCGTTGAGTCTATGAATGGACTTGGCGAGTCGCAAGAATTGTCCGAGTCGTCCTTCTAATTCGTAACTATTCAGCCATGAAAACGCAAAATTTGTTCTAGGGGTTTGTTTAGGGATGCATATCAAGTGTTAATTCTCAAAAAAAAAAATTAACTATAACAACCTAATTTGGCCAAAATCAAAACCGTAGAATTGGAGTAAATTTCAAAAACCCAATTTTTTTTATAAATTAACCAATTAAAGCCTTTAAAACGCTAAAGATTGAATCTTTATCAGAAATTAGACAGAAAAACGTTACCTTTTTGGAATAAATTGGAAGAAGTTAGAAGAAATCGAGCTAATTGCTTGAAGGAAGCTTGGCACGGCGAGTATGGATGTCGAGGCTACTGAATGAATACACTTTAACTTTTAGGGTTAACACCCTAATAAATAGAGTGTAAAAAGAAGATATTTTTTTCAGGTTAAAAAAATCAACTCGTCGAGTAAAGGGTGCGACTTGGCAAGTAGGTTTTGATTTTAATGAAAAATCGTGAATTCTCAAATGTACTCGTTGAGACTGTGAGTGGACTCGGTGAGTCAAAGGCTCTGTTTGAAAAATATTTGTTATATTCAAATTTATTCCACCACACCCAACACTTAAGCTTTGCTTGTCCTCAAGCAATCATTTTAGACAAATAATAAGATTTGGATAGATAAATCCTAAGAAAAACAATAAAAGACGAAAAATAAAACGAAAAATAAAGGTAAAAAGAAAGCAAACTCTAGTATCAGGTGACTCCCGTAAGCGCTTCTTTTGAGGAGTCTCTAGCTGGACTCCTACCCATTCTACGTCTCAGCGGATTCCCCCAAGTCTATGTAATGACCCAATTTTTCAAGTCCAAAAATTTCATTTTAAAATAACTGGTTCATAAAAACATTCATAAGAAAATACTGTGAAATCATATCATTTCATAAAACAATGTATCACGTCTAAGAACCCAAGTCTAAAAATAATAACATGTCAGAGTACAATCCCAGAATATCCATAGTGCAGAAAACGAAGAGTGTGTGTATGATGTGCCGCTACCATGCCAGCTCCTTCCCCTTCACTGAAGAGGTACCAGAAACCAAAACTGCAAAATGTAAGCACAAAGCTTAGTGAGTTCCCCCATCGAAACAAATACTATACAATCACATAGCATACATACTGTCAGGCAATTCTGGGGTGCCCGACGTACCCGGTACGACCATTCTGGGGTGCCGACCTACCCGTACGACCATTCTGGGGTGCCGACCTACCCTTGCGGCCATTCTGGGGTGTCGTCCTCCCCATGTCAAGCCATTCTAGGGTGCTGACCTAGCCGTCGGTCCTAATAACCGACCCTCGGGGGCTATTCCACCCCTTACTGCTACTATTACATATTTCATAACATAAACATACTATCAGGCATATATGGGGTGTCCGAACTACCCTTCGGTCCTAACAACCAAACTCAGGGACAATTCCCTTCCTACTACCACTATCACATATAACATATCATGCCAGCATATAAACATATCATCACATACTATCAGACATATATGGGGTGTCTGACCTACCCTTTGGTCCTAACAACCGAACGCTACTACTATCACATATAACATATCATGCCATCATATAACATATCTGGTAGTAGCAAACCTAGATGATATCACAAAGACAGTCATCTAACATACAACTCCTACTGGTGGGTCGGCATTATGGCCATAGACCCACAACTACTGGAAGGTAACTCACCTCGAACAAGTAGCTGCTGATAATCCATGTGGGAAGTCTCTACCTACTGCTGCTCCGGAAATCCTCCAGCTACAATCCTCACAAAACACTTAGTTAGAAATTGACATCTGTTCATAGGGTAAAATGACTATTTTACCCCCAATCAAGTCCAAGTCAAAGTCAAATTCAAGTTGACTCGACTCATCGAGTTGGGCCGTCAACTCGTCGAGTCCCTATCCATTTACACGCCCTCATCCACGACTCGATTCGTCGAGTTTGGCAATGACTCGACGAGTTCCTCTCATATATAAACATCAAATGATCCTTCATCCGACTCGCCAAGTTGTATGAAAAACTCGTCGAGTTCACCTTCATCTGATGAACAAGTCCTGACCTTGACTCGCCGAGTTATATGAACAACTCGTCGAGTTCCTCTTCAATCATAAGGAGATTGCCTTGGACTCGCCGAGTCTGTTCTAGCACTCGTCGAGTCCCATGAACTCCAGGTCTAAAACTAAGTCCAATGCACCAGGTCACTCCTTCTGTCTAGCTACAACCCTTCTAACACCCAACTGAGTTCGATTAATCCTTAACAGATATGGGACACAAAGCCTTGGACTCGTCGAGTCCCAAGAACGGACTCGCCGAGTCGATAACGTCCATACTCTAAATCTTCGATTTCTGATGTACAACACTTGACCAAATGATATATCCAAGCCCCTAAGCTCGATCTAGCACGTAAAGTTACAAACTTTACATGCATGCATGGAAGAATGAGCCCAAATGGATCAAAAAGGAACTCCCAACATGCATAAGGCTTTCCATGGGGTTCTAAAACAGTTGCTTTCTGCCTTAGGCTCCCTCAAGAACCCTAGATCTGAAACCCTAGCCCTCGACCATGCTTGCAGTCATGGTTGGTAGCCAAAATGTCTCTTAGAAGCCCTAACTTCCTTCAAGAATAGATCTAAAATAATAATGAGAAAGGTATAAGCTTTATACCTCAAATGCACTGTGGAAGATGCTCAAAATCGGATCCCTCTAGCCTCTTCTTGTTTCTTCAATCTTTTCCTTCCTTTCTTAGATCACAAAAGCACCAAAATCACTCAAAAGGCCTTAGATCTTCACTCACACGATTGGGGTTCGCTATGGGGGTCTTCTGGGAGCAAATGGGATGATGGGTGACTGAATGAGATGTTTAAATTGGGTGCAAACCCTCATATTAGGGTTTTTATCCAGCCAGAGCCTACTCGTCGATTTCGGGACCCGAATCGCCGAGTCCATCACTTAAATCCCGTGTCCCGTCCCGCTTCTACTCGGCGAGTTGGTCCTTCAACTCGCCGAGTCCAAGGCCAAAAATGCAAAACACTTAGATAAAAAATAAAAGAATTACGTACCCAGAACCAGGTGCTACAAATCTCCCCCACTTATTTTAGACTTCGTCCTCGAAGTCTGCTGCTTGTTCATGAAATAGCTCTGGGTAATGCTCCATCATCTCATCCACCGGCTCCCAAGTCCATTCTGAGACCTTCCGAAGCTGCCATTGCACCTTCATGAGCTCCACCCTCTTTTTTCTCAGATTCTTTGACTTCTGGTCAAGGATCGCGATAGGTCGCTCGATGCAATTCAGGCTGCCATCAACTTGAATGTCCTCCAAAGGCACCACTGTTGAGTCATCCACCAGGCACTTCTGCTGCTGAGAGACATTGAAAGTGTTGTGGATATGGCTGAGTTCGGTTGGCATATCCAACTTGTACGCCACCTTGCCCACCCGGGCTAAGACCCTGAATGGTCCAATGTACCTGGGGCCCAACTTGCCCCGTTTCCTGAATCGGATGACGCCCTTCCATGGCGACACTTTTAGGAGAACCATATCCCCAACCTGGAACTCCAGGTCTGATCGGTGCTTATCAGCAAAACTTTTCTGCCGAATCTAAGCAGTCTGAAGCCTGCTCCGGACCTGCTGAATCCTTTCTGTCGTCTTCAGAACTACTTCAGTGCTCCTCATGACCCTCTGGCCAACCTCGCCCCCGCATATCGGGGTCTTGCACTTCCTACCGTATAACATCTCAAAGGGAGGACAATGAATACTCTCATGGTAACTGTTGTTGTAGGAGACCTCAGCCAACGGAAGGTAAGTATCCCAACTACCTCCGAAGTCTAACACACATGCTGGCAGCATATCCTCTAGAGTCTGGATGGTCTGCTCACTCTGACCATCCGTCTGTGGGTGAAAGGCAGTGCTAAAATGCAGACGAGTACCCAACTCGTCATGAAACTTCTTCCAAAGCCTGGAAGTGAACGAAACATCTCTGTCCGAAATCACTGACACTGGCACCCAGTTCCATGCAACCACCTCCTTTTATTGATGTCGGCCAGCTTTTCGGCCGAAATGCTCTCCTGAATCGGAATAAAAAGACCGATCTTGGTCAGTCGATCGAAAATGAACCAAATCGAATCCACCCCTCGCGTAGTCCTGGGAATTTTTGTGATAAAATCCATTGTAATGTCCTCCCATTTCCACAGCGGAATATCCAACGACTGCATCTTTCCATGTGGCCACTGGTGCTCAACCTTGACCTTCCTGTACGGCTCCACGTACCATGCTACATCTCGTGTCATGTAGGACCACAAATAGTCTAGGCGAAGATTCCTATACATCCTCGTCGCTCCGGGATGAATGGAGAATCGGGATTTGTGCGCCTCTTCCATTAAAACCTGATGCATGCCCCCGTGGTATGGTACCCACACCCTACGGTGTAGTGTCAGCAATCCCTGATTGTCATAGTCGAAGGAGGAAACCTGCCCCACAATCCGCTCGCTCTTCGGATGCTCCTCCTTCATGGCCTCCTGCTGGGCCTCCCGAATCTGCTCCAATAGCGGAGTCACCACTGTCATCCTCAGACAGATATCCCTGATCGGTGCTGCCTTGCGGCTAAGCGCATCGGCCACCACATTGGCCTTTCCCGGGTGGTAAAGGATCTCACAGTCTTAATCCTTTACCACATCAAGCCACTGATGCTGCCTCATATTCAGATTTGGTTGGTCCATGAGATACCTCAGGCTCTTGTGGTTGGTGTAAATCATACACCAAACCCCATAGAGGTAATGACACCAAATCTTGAGGGCAAACACGACAGCCCCCAGCTCCAAATCATGCGTCCGGTAATTCACCTCTTGAGGCTTCAACTGCCTCGAAGCGTAAGCAATGACATGCCCTCTCTACATCAATACTGCTCCCAAACCCGAGATAGATGCATCACAGTACACGACGAAATCCTCCATGGCCTCTGGCAGGGATAAGATTGGTGCCTCGCACAATCTCTGTCTTAGTGTCTCGAATGCGGCCTTCTGCTCAGCCCCCCAACGAAAGACCACGACCTTCCTTGTTAGCATGGTAAGGGGTACGACTATCTTGGAGAAATCCTGGATGAATCTCCGATAGTAGCCTACTAATCCTAAGAAACTCTGAATATCAGATGGAGACTTCGGAACCTCCCATCTCATCACGGCCTCCACTTTGGCGGTCCACTGAAATCCCGTTATGGTTGATGAGGTGCCCAAGGAACTAAACCTCGCGCAACCAGAACTTACACTTGGAGAACTTAGCATACAAGTTCTCTCTCCTCAAACTCTCCAGAACCTCTCGCAGATGCTCCACGTGATCTTCCTGCATCTTGGAGTAAACGAAGATATCATCAATAAACACTATCATAGACCAGTCTAACATCGGTCTACACACGCGGTTCATGAGGTCTATGAACGCGGCAACAGCATTGGTGAGCCCGAAGGGCATCACCACGAACTCGTAGTGGTCGCATCCGGAACACAATCTTCTGTACATCCTCCTCTCTGACCCTCATCTGATGATATCCTGAACGCAGATCAATCTTGGAGAACCAAGATGCTCCCTGTAGCAGGTCAAAGAGGTCATAAATCCTTAGGAGTGGGTAACGGTTCTTCATCGTTACCTTGTTCAGCTCTGGATAATCTATACACAACCGATGCGACTCGTCCTTCTTCTTCACAAATAGAATCGAGGCTCCCCAGGGAGAACTACTCGGTCTAATGAATCCCTTGTCTAATAGTGATGAGTTTAAAAACTCTTAGATTGATTAGATCTTTCACAAGTATGATAAAAGTAATCAAACAGTTTAAGATCATTATTAAAAAGAACACAAAACAGAATCAAACTTATGCTTATGATTCAAAACTGAGTCACGTCTCAGAAGAGCTCGATGAAGAACTTCCGCTGTAGAGGCGAGCTAGGGTTTACAGTAGATATGAAATAGAAACAATGAAAGAGATCATTTCTAAGTCTGCATGCATGCAGCTTATATACTAAACCCTAATAAAAAATTATGCACGGCTGGATAGGCCCAATACCGACATTCAAACTAGGCTATGGACCGAGCCCATAACGCAACCCAATAGTCTCAACAATCTCCCCCTTTGCGTCAAATGAGGAGATAGATTATTTCTTCGGAGCAGGCCTCACTAACTTTAAACAGTTTAGGAATACTAGCAAGAAGAGTCTGTCGGAACAAAATGTACCACCTCAGCATGTCAACAAATAGTTTCTTATCAGCAGCACTGTTCTGGTCGCACCTATGTATGATCTCCAAGATATGCTCAAGACAAGACATCGAGAAAAGGTGTTTATCAACAAGAGCGAACATACATTTTTGACCTTCGCCCCTGAGAAACATAACCGTGTGATATTATGAATCTATCTTCCCCTGGATCATGGTATTAACATTGCCAGCTCTGCCTATGGGCTTGATCGTTGGTCGCTTGTGTATGTCAGAGGCAATCTCCTGGTCCATCTTCGCTACCTCATGAATATGGCAAACAAGCATATGCTTGACATGATCGATTATTGGCTGATACTCCTGAGAATTCAACAGAAGAATGTTGTTGAGGAGTATCCAGTCATGGGGGTTGAGGTTTGGTAGATCAGCAAGGGAAAAATGGTAGAATGAGCCTTCGGTTCCTCAAGTCACCCTGAATTTGACATTAATAAATTTCCCTACTGAATAGGGCTTCATCAACTTCACTGTAGTTATCTTCTTTGAGCTCCAGGTCAGGTATTAGGGTTGAGAAAACTCCAAGTAAAACTCCAGAAGATCCCTATCTACCTTCGGGTCAGGAGATGGAATGGCAACAGTCGAGTTGAAGCAGTGGAAAATGAATGCCTTTCGAGTGATTGGCATGTCGAACTGTGCATCCTTGAAGTTGTCAAGGACAAAGGACATTATTGGGTCGAGCCAGAGAATAGTTGTCTCGTCAATTACACATCTTTGAAGCGAATATTTTGTCCATATAGGAAACATAGACTTTTTCTTTTCTAGGAGCTCCGCCTCCTTTCGCTTCATCTCCAGCTCAGCTTGCTGCTTCTTGATGTTTTCTTCCATTTCTTTTTCAGAAGTTTTAGCCTTCTGGAAGGGATTCTTGGGATTTTCGGCATAGACATCTTCTTCATTGTTTGTGTCGTCATCACTGATTTTCTTCTTCTTTTTTTCTTTGTTGTTGACCGAAGCTTCATTACCCTTCTCTCCAGCAGATGGTCCAGCGGATGGCTTTGATCCAAAAGGAGGAGGTTGCGATGTCACTTTCTCTCCCCCTTGTTTCGGTTGGACCCCGGTAACCAGAACACCTTCGATTCGGCTAAGAATATCCAACGCCGGTCTGAGCTTGTCTGCTATATGACGCCTGACAGTGATAGTGATGACCGGATCATGAGCCTCAATAAGATGAAGAAGGATGGAGTGAACGTCTCCAATAGAACTCCTAATGAATTCCCTTTCTGACTTGAGGTCAGTAAGTTCAGCCTTAGCAGTACACTGCTTGTGAGTTTGCAATTTAAGCTGGGAGGTACGTCGGTCGAGCTCATCCATAATTCGATTCTCCGCAGCTAACTCCGCTTCCAGTTGAGTTAAGAGATCGTTGAAATTAGCATGGAGCTTCTCATTGGCTTGTTGAATGGCTTGGCGTGCTTCTTCGAGGTTCAAGCACTCAGCTTGAAGAGAATTTTGAAGGTTCTCGACCGAAGCGTTGACCATTTTAGCATTTTTGGTAGCAGCACCCTGCAAGGAATCTAAAAATATGTGAGCTTCGGAGACTAGTTTATCGACTTTTGCGGTCACTTCCTTGCATTCCTTGGTAGAGGCATCAACAGAAAGGGAGTCCTGTAGACATTAGGAAGTAGAGGCTTCAATAGCCTTGGCAGCAGCAGATAATAAGGCACTATGTTCGGCAACGACCGAAGAGAACAAGGCGTTTAATGAATTGTCTGAATAAGCTCCAGAAGAAGAGGAGGAAAGCAGTTGATCAAGCTTGTCGTTTACCGCTTTGAGATGACGTTTGGTGATAGGCTCATCGTCATCATCCTCACTTTATACGCGATAAGGACTGAAATATGTGGAATCGAATTCCATGTCCTCACCGCCAAAAATAAGGGTTGTTTCAGTAGAAGATGTCGGAGATAAGGGTTTTGAAGAAGGTGGAGGTTCGGTTGTCAACAGGAGGTTCAGTTACAGGGGGTTCGGTTACAGGTGAGTTGGGAACAGTAAAGGTAGGTCTTGTAGTTGTGGTAGAAGTTGTATCTGTGAAAATTGGAGTGGGAATGGGAATTGTAGTGAAGGGTTGAGAGGTGGTTATCGGAGAGATATGAGGGATAGAAGTTGGAATGGTAATAGGTGGAGGTGAAGGAGGAAAATAACGAATCGGAATTTCTAGAGTAGGGGAGCAAGGTGGAATATCCCCTCGGCTCGAAGCCTCTTCATCAGAGTTTTCCCTCTTAGATTCTGAAGGAAGTGCATTCTTCTGCGTAGGAGGAACATATTCTGAATCCGAATCACTTGAGGATTAAAGAATAAGTCTCCTAACATGCTTCTTCTGCTTTTTGGGTGGAGTTTGAGAAGCAGCAGCTTTATTAGTTTTTCGCTTCTTGGAGGTCTACCCCTTGGTTTGTTTCGTGAGCGGTCCCTCCTTTTATGTTTCAGGCTTCTTACCCCTCTTGGCTGGCTTAGCAGCCTCTTTAATGGAACGAAGCATTGCCGGTGTAAGCTCTCTTGGAGCAACAGAAGGACGCTTCCTGTACTATTGAAGAACATTACTTGATGATGAAATACGACCTAGCATAGTTTCAGGAATAGTTCCGATGTAGGAAAACTTTGATGGATCAGTGACGATGATTTTTGTCATGTGAAAAGTGGCAATAGAGGAGAACAAGGAATCCACCATTATTGGGACACGATGACGATCTATTGCCCATTGGGTGATGGTAGACCAAAAACGCCCACATGAAATCTCAGAATGCCTGGATGAAGAAACCAGGCTTTGAACCAACTGTTGCCAAATTATTGACCCATAGTCGAGGTTAAGCGAGTGTACAACCCATACAACACCGTCATGAATGACTTGCTTGCACCATCAGAACCAGCGCTCCTCTCAGACAATCCCTTGAACAATAGCGTGAAAAGGCCATTCCATTGAGGAGGAAGGCAACACTTTTTAAACTTGGTGACAATTGATAGGGTGTCGGTATAGCCTATTTGATAGAACATAGTAAACAATCGACCAGTGCTAATGGAATCAAGGTTTAGTAGAGATGGATCTTGAGAAAGACAAATTAGGGCACAAAATCGACTCTTGGAGATAGAGATATTCTCATCGTGAAGTTCAAAGTGAATTCTTTCATTCACCTTGTCGTAGAATGCAGTAGAGTAGACATGAGATAGGAACGGCATAGGAACAACTTCAATTTTTGTCAATACGTCGACGAGTGGTGAGTATTTGAGACACTCGACCACATACAACATATACGGCTCATATACGAATGGAGTGAGATCAATGATCAGGTTCTGTTGGGCTTTGATAGTGAGTAGGGGTTGACGAACGGAGGTATCATGAATGGATGAGGAGTCTGCCATTATAGTAGTTTGGAGAAGATGATGAACAGTCACAGAGAATCACCAGGTTTTTTTGATAGAATTTTGGAAGTGATAAAGGATGAGAGTGTACCGTTCCAATTCTTTTTATAGGTACAATGAGGAGAGAGAAAAATTCGGCTGAAATCTTGGATTATCTCAGAAATAGCGCCTGAGTTGATGGGTCTACAGTTGGGGTGCCGAGGATGATGCAGGAAAGAGAAAAAAAAACGTTTCCCTTTTTAACGCCTTTTCATAAAATTTAGTTTTTCAAATTGCCAAGTTGTTTGGATAGCTGCTGAGTCAGCATCCACTTTATCCCAATCTTTTCTTATGACGCTTGAATCTATGTGCCTTAAGCGCTTTAATGATCAATCTGAATCAGAACTAGAATTTGGAAAATTAAAAATTTTCGTGCATAGGGTGTAAAAGATATGGAAATAAAACGAGATTTTACGGATCATATGTGATGTCGTAATCTGACATAAAACAATTGATTCTGGGCAGAAATCACTTCCTTCAATGTCAAGAGAGACATTAAAGTGCTTGCTTGGTTTCCCATAGAATAACGATCAATAACTTTTTGAGAAGTTTTGAAAGGATTCTTTTAAAGGTTAAAGAGGGTGGCTTTCGCTTCAATTCATAATTTTGATACATAACATAAGACCGAAACTGAATGAAGTACTTGTGAGATCATTGTAACCTGTTGAACAAGTAGGTATGATAAACTTTATGGTGACGAGGGAAAGAGGAAATCTCAAAAAAAAACATAAAACTGGATCTTTTAGGGTTAGAGAAGCGTTGGTGAAAGGCGAACTCATAAAGATCACTCAAAAGAAAAAGGAGATTTCATAGGGTAGCAAGTAAGATCTTGAATTGTTAAATTCACCGTCAATTCATTAGTGGTGTTGAATTTTCGGTTTCACTTAGTACATAGTGGAATGAAAGTAAGATCATGAACACAAACTTGGTATAACCATAAACCTCAGTGGTTAAAACTGAGAGTCTCAGGGGTTAAAGTAATGAAATGAATTATAATGGAGAAAGATGATGGAGATGGTATAAGAAACGAAAGTACCTCTGCATTAAAGAAAAGAAGGACCCAGTAGAAAACTCAAAACTCAATATGAGCAGAGTAAGGTAGCTCATGATTAGAGTGAATTGGATAGCCTGGATTGGGAAAACATGATTGGTATATATCATGTCATTAAGGCTTCACTCAAAATCTATCGAGACTTTAGTCAACATACAACAGCATGCTTCTAGGGACTCCTAACTAGGAAGACAATTTACTTGCCTTAGCATTGCCATCGAGTTTGAATTTTGTGAGAGTTGACCAATTGAACGAAAGAGAAAAATATTATTTTTGGATTTCCTAAGAATTTTTATAAAAAGAAAATATTTTTGGAATTTTATAAGAGGAAAAGAAGTAAAGAAAAGATGTACATAAGAGAACAATTGAAATGCCTTAAAAAAACGAACGAGTTCAGAAGGACCGAACCCGAAATAGACTGAACGTTCGGTTCATTTTGGTCCATGGACCAACTTCACTCGAAATAGACCAAACGTTCATGAAACGACCCAAAAATACGACCCAAAAATTTCGTTTTCGATATAATCAAAACCATAATCAGTGTGTCATATAATAAAACCATACGTGATGTATTCCAACATAATAGAAAACACTGTGCGGAAACTGTATCATACTACGGCAAATCAAAACAAACTAAATCAATCCCAGGCTAAAAGCTAAAGCTGTGGTGTGTGCGATGCCGTCACCCCGAGCTCTTCCCTTTGCATGCGGAAGTACCTGAAACCAAAACTGAAACTGTAAGCACGAAGCTTAGTGAGCTCCCCCAAACTACCACATACCATACAATAACATATAAACACATATTGGGCCTTGCCCACTGCATCGGGCCGAAGCCCGGAAACTGCATCGGACCGAAGTCCGGAACTAACTGCATCGGACCGAAGTCCGGAACTGACTGGGACCTTGTCCCCTGCATCGGACCGAAGTCCGGAACTAGCTGCATCGGACCGAAGTCCGGAACTAACTGCATCGGACCAATGTCCGGAACTAACTGCATCGGACCGAAGTCTGGAACCGACTGCATCGGACCAATGTCCGGAACTAACTGCATCGGACCGAAGTCCGGAACTGACTGACTGAACATGGCATAGCATAACACATCAACTAGCATAAACACATATACGGCATACTACATCGGGCCGTAGTCCGGAACACATAATACTTAACGCATAAAACATAGCACACAAATCCTGTTCGAGCCACGAAGGCATCGAACATACTAGCTACTGCATCAGACCTAAATCCGGAAACCACTGCTAACTGAACGGGCCGGCATTGTGGCCTTAGACCCGTTCCTACTGGAAGGAAACTCACCTCGTAAGCTGGCTGCTGACTGTGTGGCTCGGGAAGCTAACGGCTGCTGCTCCTGAATCTCCTCGGCTACAAGTCCATAAACACACTCAATCAAATACTAAACACTGCACTTGGGGTAAAATGACTCTTTTACCCTTGGTCAAAGTTACTCTCATTTGGACTGACTCACCGAGTTGGGCCACCCAACTCGCCGAGTCCTACTCTCACTTTTCACTCTTACTCGCTGCTACTCGTCGAGTCTGGCATCGACTCGACGAGTACCCTATTGATCCAAGAACTCAGACAATCTTCATCCACTCGCCGAGCCGGATGAACAAAATCGACGAGTTGTTCTTGATCTTAAGGAGATTGCCTTGGACTCGCCGAGTTGATGAACAACTCGCCGAGTCCCTCCATCACTGAGTTTACCCTCAACTCGCTGAGTCCACTCTCTAGCTCACTGGGTTGACTCGACACTGGTAAAAATGAAGGAATCGGGAACTCGCGACCCAACTCGCCGAGTCGTTCTTCCCGACTCGCCGAGTTGCCGCCATGCAACTGATTTTTACTCGATTTTGTTTGAATCCAACGCATACAATTGATAGATCTGGGTCCAAAAAGCTGATTGTACACGTAAAGTTTCCAACTTTACGTGTACAACCTCATGAATAAGGGAAATAAGGCTAAAAGATGCATAAAATGGGTAGATCTATGGTTAATATGCAAAGTAACTCCAAAAAGGCAGTAGATCTAGGCTCTACAACACCCAATCATTCAGATCTAAAGATATCTCGGCCTATTAAGGTATTCATGCAAACATAAGGCTTGGAACAAGCATCAACTAGATCTTAGAAGAGCTTTAATGGAGGTTTAAAGCATATAACAAGAGGGGAAATCCGAAAATACCTCAAATAACTCAGATTTGCCCTTGGATCTTTGCACTACACCTCTTCTCCTTGCTCCTTTCTTCTTCTCCTTCTTCAAACCTTCACAAAATGGCACAAAACACTTAGCTCACACAAGGGAGGATTAGGGTTCTTTCTCACAGTGTTCTCAGGGTGAGGGAGGCGAGAATGGGGGCTATAAGGTGGTTTAAATAGTGGGCAACCCGGGGATTTAGGGTTTCACCCAGACGGATGGACTCGCCGAGTCAGGGATATGGACTCGCCGAGTCCCCGGCTCACGCGTGCTCGAAGTCGCGACCCTACTCGGCGAGTCAGGCTATGAACTCGCCGAGTCCCTCTTGAAAAACTTACAAAAATTACCAATGAATTAGCATACCGGGAACAGGTCGTTACAATTCTCCCCCACTTGTCTCAGACTTCGTCCTCGAAGTCTGCTACGGCTGGATCTGCAAAAATCTCCGGGTAGTGCACTCTCATCTCCTCCTCAGCCTCCCACGTCCATTCAGACCCCTTCCGGTGCTGCCACTGCACCTTTACTAGCTGAATTACCTTGTTCCTCAAGGTCTTGATCTTCCGTTCCAGAATCGCGACCGGTCTCTCAATATAATTCAGGCCGCTATCAACCTGGATATCCTCTAAGGGAACGACTGCCGTCTCATCCACCAAACACTTCCTTAACTGCGACACGTGGAAGGTGTTGTGTATCTGACTAAGCTCCTCAGGGAGATCTAACCGATAAGCAACCCGACCCACCCGGGCCAAAACCCTGAAAGGACCAATAAATCTGGGGCCCAATTTGCCCCTCTTCCGGAACCTGATGACACCTTTCCAAGGTGAGACTTTCAGAAGAACCACATCGCCCACCTGGAACTCCAAGTCCGAACGCCTCCTGTCGGTGTAGCTCTTCTGCCGACTCTGCGCAGTCTGCAGCCTACTACGGACCTGCTGGATCAACTCAGTTGTCTTGAGCACCACTTCGGTGCTCCCGATGACTCGCTGACCGACCTCGCCCCAACAAATCGGGGTCCTACACTTCCTCCCATACAGCATCTCAAAAGGAGGTCGATCAATACTCGCATGATAACTGTTGTTATACGAGAACTCCGCTAACGGAAGATACGTATCCCAACTGCCCCCAAAATCTAGAACACATGCCCTAAGCATGTCCTCAAGAGTCTGAATCGTCCTCTCGCTCTGCCCGTAAGTCTGAGGGTGGAAAGCGGTGCTGAAATGGAGACGAGTACCCATCTCGTCGTGGAACCGCTTCCAGAATCTGGACGTGAAACGAACATCTCGGTCCGACACCACCGATACCGGCACTCCATGACGTGCCACAATCTCCCGCACATAGATATCGGCTAACTTTTCCGCCGATATACTCTCCTGAATCGGAATAAAATGGGCACTCTTCGTCAACCGATCCACTACTACCCATATCGATTCCACTCCACGTGCGGTCCTGGGGAGCTTGGTGACAAAATCCATGGTGATATCCTCCCATTTCCACACGGGAATGTCTAACGGCTGCATCTTGCCGTGAGGTCTCTGGTGCTCTGCCTTGACCTTCCGGCAGGTCAAACATCTCTCAACATACCAAGCGACGTCCCGCTTCATGCAGGGCCACCAATAATCAGGTCGAAGATCTCGATACATCTTCGTCGCTCCCGGGTGGATAGAAAATCGAGACTTATGAGCCTCGTCCATCAATACTTGCCGTACCCCACCCCAGTACGGTACCCACACCCTACCATGAAGCGTCAACAAACCCCGACTGTCGTAAACAAATGAAGCTACTCGGCCCACTATCCTCTCACACTTTTGCCTCTCCTCCTTGAGGCCCTCCATCTGAGCCTCCTTGATCCGCTCCAACAACGGAGTGATCACTGTCATCCTCATACACAGATCTCTGATAGGGGCCGTCGACACCTTGTGGCTCAGGGCGTCGGCCACCACATTGGCCTTCCCTGGATGATAAAGGATCTCACAGTCATAGTCCTTCAGCACGTCTAACCATCTCCTCTGCCTCATGTTCAAACTCGGGTGATCCATAAGATATCGCAAACTCTTGTGATCCGTGTATATAGTACAGCGGACCCCATAAAGGTAATGTCTCCAAATCTTGAGGGCAAACACAACTGCCCCCAGCTCCAAATCGTGGGTAGGATAATTAGCCTCGTGAGGCTTCAACTGTCTCGAGGCATAAGCTACCACATGGCCTCGCTGCATCAATACTGCTCCCATACCTGTTATCGAAGCATCACAATAGACTACGAAATCCTCTACTCCCTTTGGCAAGGTAAGGATCGGAGCCTCGCACAATCTCTGCCTGAGAGTCTCGAACGCCACCTGCTGCTCAGGCCCCCAACGAAAAACCACCGACTTCTTGGTTAGTCGGGTGAGCGGCACTGCTATCTTGGAGAAGTCCTGAATAAATCTCCGATAATACCCCGCCAACCCCAGGAAGCTCCGAATCTCAGATGGAGACCTCGGGACCTCCCACTGCATCACGGCCTCAATCTTGGCCGGATCTACCAAAATACCCTTCTGGTTGACGAGATGACCAAGAAACTGCACCTCGCGCAACCAGAACTCACACTTGGAGAACTTTGCGAAAAGTCTCTCCCTCCTCAAAGTCTCCAACACCTCCCGCAGGTGCTCCTTGTGTTGCCCCTGTGTCTTGGAATGCACCAAGATGTCATCTATAAACACTATCACCGACCGATCCAGCATCGGTCTGCACACGCGGTTCATGAGATCCATGAACGCGGCTGGGGCATTGGTGAGCCCAAACAGCATCACCACGAAGTCATAATGACCATACCGGGTCCTGAAAGCAGTCTTCTGTACATCCTCATCTCTAACCCTCATCTGATGATAACCGGAGCGTAGATCGATCTTGGAGAACCAAGACGCTCCCTGAAGTTGATCAAACAAGTCATCAATCCTCGGAAGTGGGTAACGGTTCTTCACCGTTACTTTGTTCAACTCCCGATAATCAATGCACATACGATGCGACCCATCCTTCTTCCTCACAAATAAGATCGGCGCTCCCCAAGGCGAACTGCTCGGCCGAATGAAACCCTTGTCTAACAGCTCCTGAAGCTGTGTGGACAACTCCTGCATCTTAGGGGGAGCAAGTCGATACGGTGCTTTGGCTATCGGAGCCGCACCAGGAACTAGGTCGATCCTGAACTCAACCTGCCTCTCAGGAGGTATCCCCGGCAAATCCTCGGGAAACACATCCGGGTAATCACGAACAATAGGAACATCGTCAATCGTTGTCTTGCCCTTCTCCCGGGCATCCAAGACGTAAGCTAAAAAACCGGCGCAACCCTGCTGAACATAGCGCCTCGCCCTTGCAGCGGAACAAAAGATCGGTCCTCGCTGGGGCCTCTCGCCCTGAATCACTATCTCTCCCCCACTGGGAGTGCGAACCCTCACTAGCTGAAGCTCACAATCAATCACCGCCCCATTGGGGCATAGCCAATCCATACCCACAATAACTTTATTCCCTCCCAGGGGAATAGGAACCAGGTCCACTGAAAACTGCTCATCAAATATCTGAAGGGAACACCCTCTATGTACTCTGCCGACCCTCACGGTCCTATCATCTGCTATCTCAACCTCTAATGGACAATCCAGCTCCCCTGGAGCTCTGCTAAATCTCTTGTTAAGCGCAAGCGATACAAATGATCGGGTAGCCCCCGAATCGAACAATACCAAAGTAGAGATGTCGTTCACCGAGAACGACCCTAAATAAAACATATCATCAAGTAATATTCAAACGATAATGATAATTAAAAGGTGAAGGGAAGATACATACCCGTCACCACATCAGGAGTCGCTCGCGCCTCCTCTGCTGTCATCTGAAACGCCCTGCTCTTCGCCACTGGCGCATCAGATCGGCCCTGCCGGCCATTCGTAATCCTCAAGGTGGCAGGGGCAGGTGCAACCACCTTCCCTGCTGTAGCTAGACTGGGACACTAGGACTTTTTATGTCCCCTCTGATTGCACTGAAAGCAAATCAGATCTGATGCTGTAACCGTAGTAGCAGGGGCCGTACAATCCCTGCTCAAATGCCCAATCCGACCGCACTTGTAGCAGCCGGAACTCCCTGCCTTGCACGCCCCCTCGTGCAATCTCCCACACTTGCCACACCGACCGTGGCTCTGCTGACTCCTAGACCTGTGATCTGAAACCTTGGGCTCTTTGCCCACACTGCCTGAACCCGAAACCGCCTCCGGTTTCCTCTTCTTCTCCATCTCGAGATCAATCTCCCTCTCTCTAGCCCTGGCAATCATGTCGTCCAGCGTTTCAGAACTGGACCGGCTCACAAACATGCGGATGTCACTCCGCAATATCTCATGATAGCGGGCCTTCTTCATCTCCTCATCAGCTGCATACTGTGGAACAAGAAGAGCCCTCTCCCTGAACTTGGCGGTGATCTCCGCCACTGTCTCTGTAGTCTGGGTAAGGTCCTGAAACTCCCTAGCTAACTGCTGCACCTCAATGACTGGTGCAAACTCCGCCCTGAACCTGGTAGAGAAATCAGCCCAGGTCATGGCATCCAATGCCGCATCATCCCCGATGGCATGTCCGACCTCCTCCCACCAATCCCATGCCCTGTCCTTCAGAAGACAGGATGCCAATCTGACCTTGTCCCCCTCGGGACACCTGCTAGTGCGGAAAGCGTTGGCCACATCCGCCAACCATCTGGTACTCGCTATGGGGTCCCGCGCCCCATGATAGTCTGGAGCTCCGCATGCCCTGAACTCCCTGAACGTAAGTGTGCGCGACCCCATCACGGCCGCCATCTCAGCACGGAAAGTACTCAATCTCTCATCCATCAGCTCTAAAATACCCTCCTTGATCGAACCGAAGATGACAGGAGTCTGCTCCAGTATGATGCGGGTAACCTCAGAAGAAAGGAACTCTCTGGTCTGCTCATCCATCTGCCCGACCTCCGGGCCTGATCCCGATCCTGATCCCCCTCCGGCATCTGAGCTGCCGACTGCTGGTCTCGGACGCAAAACTACCATTCTGAAACATTTCATAACAACATCAGAACACTGAAATATCTCAAGGGATCATGATACTACTACTAGCTTCCTGGTCTTGTCTTGGCCTTCCTTGATTCGAGTACGGATCCTCTGCTTTCAGTAGTACGGGCCCATACTACCTTCCACATCTATCCGTACTTTCCTCAAGAACTGCCTTGACTCCACCAAGTCACTTCTACTACTGCCATTCTCTGCTACTCTCATCCTAGGCTTGCCCTAGGGAAACCTCAAGCTCAACACGACTGGTCCTCAGCTGCTGTAGGTCTCCTCATAATGCCAGCTAGCCACCACCTAAACACCATCACATGTGATGAGGATAAGATAATCCTTCAAGTAAAAGATCCGTCCCTACAACGGTTGGACTCAAACAAGAGCTGCGCAATAGGGCCAGTTCCAGCACTCTGGGATTATTCAAACCTGATTACATGTGGTGTGACGTGTTCACCTAATGGCTAACTCCCAGTACTCAGAACCCCACCAAGCACGAAGCAAGCAGCATTCGGATAAGGGAAACAGACTCAGGCAAAAGCTATTCTCATAACAAGAAACTGCACTAGCATAGGATGCTAAGCTCATACTATCAGGCATAACCTAAACAGGCTATCCTACTGCTGTCTACTCAATTCTAGCATGCAATACTCATAAAGCTGTAACACATAAGCAGGCACATAAGGCATTCTCCTAGATCCTTAGCCCTATACTAGCATGCTGTTCTACTGAAACTGAAACTGAACAAATAACTTGTATGGGTAATTTGGGAGTACTTACTTGAGCTCGGCTGACCGCATGCACACACCTCTATCTTGTTAAAAACAATTCTTTCTTTCTAAGTGCTTTCAAAATTCTTTTTGTAAAACATTTTTATTTTACTAAAATCTTTTATTTCCCTTAGTTTGAGTTCAGATACACCCGGAAGTGTATCCGAATCCCTCAAACCAGGGCTCTGATACCAACTTGAAACGACCCAAAAATACGACCCAAAAATTTCGTTTTCGATATAATCAAAACCATAATCAGTGTGTCATATAATAAAACCATACGTGATGTATTCCAACATAATAGAAAACACTGTGCGGAAACTGTATCATACTACGACAAATCAAAACAAACTAAATCAATCCCAGGCTAAAAGCTAAAGTTGTGGTGTGTGCGATGCCGTCACCCCGAGCTCTTCCCTTTGCTTGCGGAAGTACCTGAAACCAAAACTGAAACTGTAAGCACGAAGCTTAGTGAGCTCCCCCAAACTACCACATACCATACAATAACATATAAACACATATTGGGCCTTGCCCACTGCATCGGGCCGAAGCCCGGAAACTGCATCGGACCGAAGTCCGGAACTGAACGGGACCTTGTCCCCTGCATCGGACCGAAGTCCGGAACTAACTGCATCGGACCGAAGTCCGGAACTGACTGGGACCTTGTCCCCTGCATCGGACCGAAGTCCGGAACTAACTGCATCGGACCAATTTCCGGAACTAACTGCATCGGACCGAAGTCCGGAACCGACTGCATCGGACCAATGTCCGGAACTAACTGCATCGGACCGAAGTCCGGAACTGACTGACTGAACATGGCATAGCATAACACATCAACTAGCATAAACACATATACGGCATACTACATCGGGCCGTAGCCTGGAACACATAATACTTAACGCATAAAACATAGCACACAAATCCTGTTCGAGCCACGAAGGCATCGAACATACTAGCTACTGCATCGGACCTAAATCCGGAAACCACTGCTAACTGAACGGGCCGGCATTGTGGCCTTAGACCCGTTCCTACTGGAAGGAAACTCACCTCGTAAGCTGGCTGCTGACTGTGTGGCTCGGGAAGCTAACGGCTGCTGCTCCTGAATCTCCTCGGCTACAAGTCCATAAACACACTCAATCAAATACTAAACACTGCACTTGGGGTAAAATGACTCTTTTACCCTTGGTCAAAGTTACTCTCATTTGGACTGACTCGCCGAGTTGGGCCACCCAACTCGCCGAGTCCTACTCTCACTTTTCACTCTTACTCGCTGCTACTCGTCGAGTCTGGCATCGACACGACGAGTACCCTATTGATCCAAGAACTCAGACAATCTTCATCCGACTCGCCGAGCCGGATGAACAAACTTGACGAGTTGTTCTTGATCTTAAGGAGATTGCCTTGGACTCGCCGAGTTGATGAACAACTCGCCGAGTCCCTCCATCACTGAGTTTACCCTCAACTCGCTGAGTCCACTCTCTAGCTCACTGGGTTCACTCGACACTGGTAAAAATGAAGGAATCGGGAACTCGCGACCCAACTCGCCGAGTCGTTCTTCCCGACTCGCCGAGTTGCCGCCATGCAACTGATTTTTACTCGATTTTGTTTGAATCCAACGCATACAATTGATAGATCTGGGTCCAAAAAGCTGATTTACCACGTAAAGTTTCCAACTTTACGTGTACAACCTCATGAATAAGGGAAATAAGGCTAAAAGATGCATAAAATGGGTAGATCTATGGTTAATATGCAAAGTAACTCCAAAAAGGCAGTAGATCTAGGCTCTACAACACCCAATCATTCAGATCTAAAGATATCTCGGCCTATTAAGGTATTCATGCAAACATAAGGCTTGGAACAAGCATCAACTAGATCTTAGAAGAGCTTTAATGGAGGTTTAAAGCATATAACAAGAGGGGAAATCTGAAAATACCTCAAATAACTCAGATTTGCCCTTGGATCTTTGCACTACACCTCTTCTCCTTGCTCCTTTCTTCTTCTCCTTCTTCAAACCTTCACAAAATGGCACAAAACACTTAGCTCACACAAGGGAGGATTAGGGTTCTTTCTCACAGTGTTCTCAGGGTGAGGGAGGCGAGAATGGGGGCTATAAGGTGGTTTAAATAGTGGGCAACCCGGGGATTTAGGGTTTCACCCAGACGGATGGACTCGCCGAGTCAGGGATATGGACTCGCCGACTCCCCGGCTCACGCGTGCTCGAAGTCGCGACCCTACTCAGAGAGTCAGGCTATGAACTCGCCGAGTTCCTCTTGAAAAACTTACAACAATTACCAATGAATTAACATACCGGGAACGGGTCGTTACAATTCTCCCCCACTTGTCTCAGACTTCGTCCTCGAAGTCTGTTACGGCTGGATCTGCAAAAATCTCCGGGTAGTGCGCTCTCATCTCCTCCTCAGCCTCCCACGTGCATTCAGACCCCTTCCGGTGCTGCCACTGCACCTTTACTAGCTGAATTACCTTGTTCCTCAAGGTCTTGATCTTCCGTTCCAGAATCGCGACCGGTCTCTCAATATAATTCAGGCCGCTATCAACCTGGATATCCTCTAAGGGAACGACTGCCGTCTCATCCACCAAACACTTCCTTAACTGCAACACGTGGAAGGTGTTGTGTATCTGACTAAGCTCCTCAGGGAGATCTAACCGATAAGCAACCCGACCCACCCGGGCCAAAACCCTGAAAGGACCAATAAATCTGGGGCCCAATTTGCCCCTCTTCCGGAACCTGATGACACCTTTCCAAGGTGAGACTTTCAGAAGAACCACATCGCCCACCTGGAACTCCAAGTCCGAACGCCTCCTGTCGGCGTAGCTCTTCTGCCGACTCTGCGCAGTCTGCAGCCTACTACGGACCTGCTGGATCAACTCAGTCGTCTTGAGCACCACTTCGGTGCTCCCGATGACTCGCTGACCGACCTCGCCCCAACAAATCGGGGTCCTACACTTCCTCCCATACAGCATCTCAAAAGGAGGTCGATCAATACTCGCATGATAACTATTGTTATACGAGAACTCCGCTAACGGAAGATACGTATCCCAACTGCCCCCAAAATCTAGAACACATGCCCTAAGCATGTCCTCAAGAGTCTGAATCGTCCTCTCGCTCTGCCCGTCAGTCTGAGGGTGGAAAGCGGTGCTGAAATGGAGACGAGTACCCATCTCGTCGTGGAACCGCTTCCAGAATCTGGACGTGAAACGAACATCTCGGTCCGACACCACCGATACCGGCACTCCATGACGTGCCACAATCTCCCGCACATAGATATCGGCTAACTTTTCCGCCGATATACTTTCCTGAATCGGAATAAAATGGGCACTCTTCGTCAACCGATCCACTACTACCCATATCGAGTCCACTCCACGTGCGGTCCTGGGGAGCTTGGTGACAAAATCCATGGTGATATCCTCCCATTTCCACACGGGAATGTCTAACGGCTGCATCTTGCCGTGAGGTCTCTGGTGCTTCGCCTTGACCTTCCGGCAGGTCAAACATCTCTCAACATACCAAGCGACGTCCCGCTTCATGCAGGGCCACCAATAATCAGGTCGAAGATCTCGATACATCTTCGTCGCTCCCGGGTGGATAGAAAATCGAGACTTATGAGCCTCGTCCATCAATACTTGCCGTACCCCACCCAGTACGGTACCCACACCCTACCATGAAGCGTCAACAAACCCCAACTGTCGTAAACAAATGAAGCTACTCGGCCCACTATCCTCTCACACTTCTGCCTCTCCTCCTTGAGGCCCTCCATCTGAGCCTCCTTGATCCGCTCCAACAACGGAGTGATCACTGTCATCCTCCTACACAGATCTCTGATAGGGGCCGTTGACACCTTGCGGCTCAGGGCGTCGGCCACCACATTGGCCTTCCCTGGATGATAAAGGATCTCACAGTCATAGTCCTTCAGCACGTCTAACCATCTCCTCTGCCTCATGTTCAAACTCGGCTGATCCATAAGATATCGCAAACTCTTGTGATCCGTGTATATAGTACAGCGGACCCTATAAAGGTAATGTCTCCAAATCTTGAGGGCAAACACAACTGCCCCCAGCTCCAAATCGTGGGTAGGATAATTAGCCTCGTGAGGCTTCAACTGTCTCGAGGCATAAGCTACCACATGGCCTCGCTGCATCAGTACTGCTCCCATACCTGTGATCGAAGCATCACAATAGACTACGAAATCCTCTACTCCCTCTGGCAAGGTAAGGATTGGAGCCTCGCACAATCTCTGCCTGAGAGTCTCGAACGCCACCTGCTGCTCAGGCCCCCAACGAAAAACCACCGACTTCTTGGTTAGTCGGGTGAGCGGCACTGCTATCTTGGAGAAGTCCTGAATAAATCTCCGATAATACCCCGCCAACCCCAGGAAGCTCCGAATCTCAGATGGAGACCTCGGGACCTCCCACTGCATCACGGCCTCAATCTTGGCCGGATCTACCAAAATACCCTTCTGGTTGAAGAGATGACCAAGAAACTGCACCTCGCGCAACCATAACTCACACTTGGAGAACTTTGCGAAAAGTCTCTCCCTCCTCAAAGTCTCCAACACCTCCCGCAGGTGCTCCTCGTGCTACCCCTGTGTCTTGGAATACACCAAGATGTCATCTATAAACACTATCACCGACCGATCCAGCATCGGTCTGCACACGCGGTTCATGAGATCCATGAACGCGGCTGGGGCATTGGTGAGCCCAAACGGCATCACCACGAACTCATAATGACCATACCGGGTCCTGAAAGCGGTCTTCTGTACATTCTCATCTCTAACCCTCATCTGATGATAACCGGAGCGTAGATCGATCTTGGAGAACCAAGATGCTCCCTGAAGCTGATCAAACAAGTCATCAATCCTCGGAAGTGGGTAACGGTTCTTCACCGTTACTTTGTTCAACTCCCGATAATCAATGCACATACGATGCGACCCATCCTTCTTCCTCACAAATAAGATCGGCGCTCCCCAAGGCGAACTGCTCGGCCGAATGAAACCCTTGTCTAACAGCTCCTGAAGCTGTGTGGACAACTCCTGCATCTCAGGGGGAGCAAGTCGATACGGTGCTTTGGCTATCGGAGCCGTACCAGGAACTAGGTCGATCCTGAACTCAACCTGCCTCTCAGGAGGTATCCCCGGCAAATCCTCGGGAAACACATCCGGGTAATCACGAACAATAGGAACATCGTCAATCGTTGTCTTGCCCTTCTCCCGGGCATCCAAGACGTAAGCTACAAAACCGGCGCAACCCTGCTGAACATAGCGCCTCGCCCTTGCGGCGGAACAAAAGATCGGTCCTCGCTGGGGCCTCTCGCCCTGAATCACTATCTCTCCCCCACTGGGAGTGCGAACCCTCACTAGCTGAAGCTCACAATCAATCACCGCCCCATTGGGGCTTAGCCAATCCATACCCACAATAACTTTATTCCCTCGCAGGGGAATAGGAACCAGGTCCACTGAAAACTGCTCATCAAATATCTGAAGGGAACACCCTCTATGTACTCTGCCGACCCTCACGGTCCTATCATCTGCTATCTCAACCTCTAATGGACAATCCAGCTCCCCTGGAGCTCTGCTAAATCTCTTGCTAAGCGCAAGCGATACAAATGATCGGGTAGCCCCCGAATCGAACAATACCAAAGTAGAGATGCCGTTCACCGAGAACGACCCTAAATAAAACATATCATCAAGTAATATTCAAACGATAATGATAATTAAAAGGTGAAGGGAAGATACATACCCGTCACCACATCAGGAGTCGCTCGCGCCTCCTCTGCTGTCATCTGAAACGCCCTGCTCTTCGCCACTTGCGCATCAGATCGGCCCTGCCGGCCATCCGTAATCCTCAAGGTGGCAGGGGCAGGTGCAACCACCTTCCCTGCTGCAGCTAGACTGGGACACTGGGAGTTTTTATGTCCCCTCTGATTGCACTGAAAGCAAATCAGATCTGATGCTGTAACCGTAGTAGCAGGGGCCGTACAATCCCTGCTCAAATGCCCAATCCGACCGCACTTGTAGCAGCCGGAACTCCCTGCCTTGCACGCCCCCTCGTGCAATCTCCCACACTTGCCACACCGACCGTGGCTCTGCTGACTCCTAGACTTATGATCTGAAACCTTGGGCTTTTTTCCCACACTGCCTGAACCCGAAACCGCCTCCGGTTTCCTCTTCTTCTCCATCTTGAGATCAATCTCCCTCTCTCTAGCCTTGGCAATCATGTCGTCCAGCGTTTTACAACTGGACCGGCTCACAAACATGCAGATGTCACTCCGCAACATCTCATGATAGCGGGCCTTCTTCATCTCCTCATCGGTTGCATACTGTGGAACAAGAAGAGCCCTCTCCCTGAACTTGGCGGTGATCTCCGCCACTGTCTCTGTAGTCTGGGTAAGGTCCTGAAACTCCCTAGGTAACTGCTGCACCTCAATGACTGGTGCAAACTCCGCCCTGAACCTGGTAGAGAAATCAGCCCAGGTCATGGCATCCAATGCCGCATCATCCCCGATGGCATGTCCGACTTCCTCCCACCAATCCCGTGCCCTATCCTTCAGAAGACAGGACACCAATCTAACCTTGTCCCCCTCGGGACACCTGCTAGTGCGGAAAGCGTTGGCCACATTCGCCAACCATCTGGTACTCGCTATGGGGTCTCGCGCCCCATGATAGTCTGGAGCTCCGCATGCCCTGAACTCCCTGAACGTAAGTGTGCGCGACCCCATCACGGCCGCCATCTCAGCACGGAAAGTACTCAATCTCTCATCCATCAGCTCTAAAATACCCTCCTTGATCGAACCGAAGATTACAGGAGTCTGCTCCAGTATGATGCGGGTAACCTCAGAAGAAAGGAACTCTCTGGTCTGCTCATCCATCTGCCCGACCTCCGGGCCTGATCCCGATCCTGATCCCCCTCCGGCATCTGAGCTGCCGACTGCTGGTCTCGGACGCAAAACTGCCATTCTGAAACATTTCATAACAACATCAGAACACTGAAATATCTCAAGGGATCATGATACTACTACTAGTTTCCTGGTCTTGTCTTGGCCTTCCTTGATTCGAGTACAGATCCTCTGCTTTCAGTAGTACGGGCCCATACTACCTTCCATATCTATCCGTACTTTCCTCAAGAACTGCCTTGACTCCACCAAGTCACTTCTACTACTGCCATTCTCTGCTACTCTCATCCTAGGTTTGCCCTAGGGAAACCTCAAGCTCAACACGACTGGTCCTCAGCTGCTGTAGGTCTCCTCATAATGCCAGCTAGCCACCACCTAAACACCATCACATGTGATGAGGATAAGATAATCCTTCAAGTAAAAGATCCGTCCCTACAACAGTTGGACTCAAACAAGAGCTGCGCAATAGGGCCAGTTCCAGCACTCTGGGATTATTCAAACCTGATTACATGTGGTGTGACGTGTTCACCTAATGGCTAACTCCCAGTACTCAGAACCCCACCAAGCACGAAGCAAGCAGCATTCGGATAAGGGAAACAGACTCAGGCAAAAGCTATTCTCATAACAAGAAACTGCACTAGCATAGGATGCTAAGCTCATACTATCAGGCATAACCTAAACAGGCTATCCTACTGCTGTCTACTCAATTCTAGCATGCAATACTCATAAAGTTGTAACACATAAGCAGGCACATAAGGCATTCTCCTAGATCCTTAGCCCTATACTAGCATGCTGTTCTACTGAAACTGAAACTGAACAAATAACTTGTATGGGTAATTTAGGAGTACTTACTTGAGCTCGGCTGACCGCATGCACACACCACAGCTTTAGCTTTTAGCCTGGGATTGATTTAGTTTGTTTTGATTTGCCGTAGTATGATACAGTTTCCGCACAGTGTTTTCTATTATGTTGGAATACATCACGTATGGTTTTATTATATGACACACTGATTATGGTTTTGATTATATCGAAAACGAAATATTTGGGTCGTATTTTTGGGTCGTTTCAAGTTGGTATCAGAGCTAGGGCACGGGTCGATGTGTTCGATAGGGACGTCGAACCCTATAATGGGGGGTGAAGGTGGGTTGCACCTGATCCTACATCGGCTTGGAGCTGGGGGCAGTTGTGTTTGCCCTCAAGATTTGGAGACATTACCTTTATGGGGTCCGCTGTACTATATACACGGATCACAAGAGTTTGCGATATCTTATGGATCAGCCGAGTTTGAACATGAGGCAGAGGAGATGGTTAGACGTGCTGAAGGACTATGACTGTGAGATCCTTTATCATCCAGGGAAGGCCAATGTGGTGGCCGACGCCCTGAGCCGCAAGGTGTCGACGGCCCCTATCAGAGATCTGTGTATGAGGATGACAGTGATCACTCCGTTGTTGGAGCGGATCAAGGAGGCTCAGATGGAGGGCCTCAAGGAGGAGAGGCAGAAGTGTGAGAGGATAGTGGGCCGAGTAGCTTCATTTGTTTACGACAGTCGGGGTTTGTTGACGCTTCATGGTAGGGTGTGGGTACCGTACTGGGGTGGGGTACGGCAAGTATTGATGGACGAGGCTCATAAGTCTCGATTTTCTATCCACCCGGGAGCGACGAAGATGTATCGAGATCTTCCACCTGATTATTGGTGGCCCTGCATGAAGCGGGACGTCGCTTGGTATGTTGAGAGATGTTTGACCTGCCGGAAGGTCAAGGCGGAGCACCAGAGACCTCACGGCAAGATGCAGCCGTTAGACATTCCCGTGTGGAAATGGGAGGATATCACCATGGATTTTGTCACCAAGCTCCCCAGGACCGCACGTGGAGTGGACTCGATATGGGTAGTAGTGGATCGGTTGACGAAGAGTGCCCATTTTATTCCGATTCAGGAGAGTATATCGGCGGAAAAGTTAGCCGATATCTATGTGCGGGAGATTGTGGCACGTCATGGAGTGCCGGTATCGGTGGTGTCGGACCGAGATGTTCGTTTCACGTCCAGATTCTGGAAGCGGTTCCACGACGAGATGGGTACTCGTCTCCATTTCAGCACCGCTTTCCACCCTCAGACTTACGGGCAGAGCGAGAGGACGATTCAGACTCTTGAGGACATGCTTAGGGCATGTGTTCTAGATTTTGGGGGCAGTTGGGATACGTATCTTCCGTTAGCGGAGTTCTCGTATAACAACAGTTATCATGCGAGTATTGATCGACCTCCTTTTGAGATGCTGTATGGGAGGAAGTGTAGGACCCCGATTTGTTGGGGCGAGGTCGGTCAGCGAGTCATCGGGAGCACCGAAGTGGTGCTCAAGACGACTGAGTTGATCCAGCAGGTCCGTAGTAGGCTGCAGACTGCGCAGAGTCGGCAGAAGAGCTACGCCGACAGGAGGTGTTCGGACTTGGAGTTCCAGGTGGACGATGTGGTTCTTCTGAAAGTCTCACCTTGGAAAGGTGTCATCAGGTTCCGGAAGAGGGGCAAATTGGGCCCCAGATTTATTGGTCCTTTCAGGGTTTTGGCCCGGGTGGGTCGGGTTGCTTATCGGTTAGATCTCCCTGAGGAGCTTAGTCAGATACACAACACCTTCCACGTGTCGCAGTTAAGGAAGTGTTTGGTGGATGAGACGGCAGTCGTTCCCTTAGAGGATATCCAGGTTGATAGCGGCCTGAATTATATTGAGAGACCGGTCGCGATTCTGGAACGGAAGATCAAGACCTTGAGGAACAAGGTAATTCAGCTAGTAAAGGTGCAGTGGCAGCACCAGAAGGGGTCTGAATGGACGTGGGAGGCTGAGGAGGAGATGAGAGCGCACTACCCGGAGATTTTTGCAGATCCAGCCGTAGCAGACTTCGAGGACGAAGTCTGAGACAAGTAGGGGAGAATTGTAACGACCCGTTCCCGGTATGTTAATTCATTGGTAATTGTTGTAAGTTTTTCAAGAGGGACTCGGCGAGTTCATAGCCTAACTCGCCGAGTAGGCTCGCGACTTCGAGCACGCGTGAGCCGGGGACTCGGCGAGTCCATATCCCTGACTCGGCGAGTCCATCCGTCTGGGTGAAACCCTAAATCCCCGGGTTGCCCACTATTTAAACCACCTTATAGCCCCCATTCTCGCCTCCCTCACCCTGAGAACACTGTGAGAAAGAACCCTAATCCTCCCTTGTGTGAGCTAAGTGTTTTGTGCCATTTTGTGAAGGTTTGAAGAAGGAGAAGAAGAAAGGAGCAAGGAGAAGAGGTGTAGTGCAAAGATCCAAGGGCAAATCTGAGTTATTTGAGGTATTTTCGGATTTCCCCTCTTGTTATATGCTTTAAACCTCCATTAAAGCTCTTCTAAGATCTAGTTGATGCTTGTTCCAAGCCTTATGTTTGCATGAATACCTTAATAGGCCGAGATATCTTTAGATCTGAATGATTGGGTGTTGTAGAGCCTAGATCTACTGCCTTTTTGGATTTACTTTGCATATTAACCATAGATCTACCCATTTCATGCATCTTTTAGCCTTATTTCCCTTATTCATGAGGTTGTACACGTAAAGTTGGAAACTTTACGTGGTAAATCAGCTTTTTGGCCCCAGATCTATCAATTGTATGCGTGGGATTCAAACAAAATCGAGTAAAAATCAGTTGCATGGCGGCAACTCGACGAGTCGGGAAGAACGACTCAGCGAGTTAGGTCGCGAGTTCCCGATTCCATCATTTTTACCAGTGTCGAGTGAACCCAGTGAGCTAGAGAGTGGACTCAGCGAGTTGAGGGTAAACTCAGTGATGGAGGGACTCAGCGAGTTGTTCATCAACTCGGCGAGTCCAAGGCAATCTCCTTAAGATCAAGAACAACTCGTCGAGTTTGTTCATCCGGCTCGGCGAGTCGGATGAAGATTGTCTGAGTTCTTGGATCAAGAGGGTACTCGTCGAGTCGATGCCAGACTCGACGAGTAGCAGCGAGTAAGAGTGAAAAGTGAGAGTAGGACTCGGCGAGTTGGGTGGCCCAACTCGGCGAGTCAGTCCAAATGAGAGTAACTTTGACCAAGGGTAAAAGAGTCATTTTACCCCAAGTGCAGTGTTTAGTATTTGATTGAGTGTGTTTATGGACTTGTAGCCGAGGAGATTCAGGAGCAGCAGCCGTTAGCTTCCCGAGCCACACACTCAGCAGCCAGCTTACGAGGTGAGTTTCCTTCAAGTAGGAACGGGTCTAAGGCCACAATGCTGGCCCGTTCAATTAGCAGTGGTTTCCGGATTTAGGTCCGATGCAGTAGCTAGTATGTTCGATGCCTTCGTGGCTCGAACAGGATTTGTGTGCTATGTTTTATGCGTTAAGTATTATGTGTTCCGGGTTACGGCCCGATGTAGTATGCCGTATATGTGTTATTCTAGTTGATGTGTTATGTTATGCCATGTTCAGTCAGTCAGTTCCGGACTTCGGTCCGATGCAGTTAGTTCCGGACATTGGTCCGATGCAGTCGGTTCCGGACTTCGGTCCGATGCAGTTAGTTCCGGACATTGGTCCGATGCAGTTAGTTCCGGACTTCGGTCCGATGCAGTTAGTTCCGGACTTCGGTCCGATGCAGGGGACAAGGTCCCGGTCAGTTCCGGACTTCGGTTCGATGCAGTTTCCGGGCTTCGGCCCGATGCAGTGGGCAAGGCCCAATATGTGTTTATATGTTATTGTATGGTATGTGGTAGTTTGGGGGAGCTCACTAAGCTTCGTGCTTACAGTTTCAGTTTTGGTTTCAGGTACTTCCGCAAGCAAAGGGAAGAGGTCGGGGTGACGGCATCGCACACACCACAACTTTAGCTTTTAGCCTGGGATTGATTTAGTTTGTTTTGATTTGCCGTAGTATGATACAGTTTCCGCACAGTGTTTTCTATTATGTTGGAATACATCACGTATGGTTTTATTATATGACACACTGATTATGGTTTTGATTATATCGAAAACGAAATTTTTGGGTCGTATTTTTGGGTCGTTTCAAGTTGGTATCAGAGCTAGGGCACGGGTCGATGTGTTCGACGGGGACGTCGAACCCTATAATGGGGGTGAAAATGGGTTAGATCTGATCCCACATCGACTGGAAAGGAGAACTAAGCATTCCATATAAGGGATGTGGATACCTTCCCTATCACAACGCGTTTTAAAGCCGTGAGGGCAGCAGATCCCATAAGAACTCTGCAGTTAAGCGTGCTCGGGCGGGAGTAGTACCGGGATGGGTGACCCCCTGGGAAGTCCTCGTGCCGAGTGGCCCAAAGTGGACAATATTGTGATACGTGCCAGAGGGGGGTGTTACAAATGGTATCAGAGCTAGGGTATGGGTCGATGTGTTCGACAGGGACGTCGAACCCTATAATGGGGGGTGAAGGTGGGTTGCACCTGATCCCACATCGGCTAGGAAGGAGAACTAAGCATTCCTTATAAGGGGTGTGGATACCTTCCCTAACACAACGCGTTTTAAAGTCGTGAGGGCGGCAGATCCCATAAGAACTCTGCAGTTAAGCGTGCTTGGGCGGGAGTAGTACCGGGATGGGTGACCCCCTGGGAAGTCCTCGTGTCGAGTGGCCCAAAGCGGACAATATTGTGATACGTGCTAGAGGGGGGTGTTACAGTTCAGTTTATTTCGATTCACTCTATTTCGCTTGTTACCTTTATGAGAGCGAAGGCAATTTCGGTACAAACTCGGCTTGCATCATTCCCAGGCCTTATAGAATCTTATTGAAGATTGCTTCAGGTAAGGCCTTCATGAATATGTCTGCCAATTGATTTTTCGTTCTGACGAAGTGAATTTCTACGTTACCATCTTCGACGTGATCCTTGATGAAGTGATATCTCAGTGCTATACGCTTGGTCTTGGAGTGTTGCACTGGGTTGTGAAAAATCCTAATTGCGCTTTCAGAGTCACAATATAGTGGGATTTTCTTCATGTTTAACCCATAATCTCGGAGTTGAGTTTCTATCCATACGACCTGAGATGTATAAGATGCTACAACAATATATTCTGCTTCTGCAATGGATAGCGAAACACAAGTTTGTTTCTTCGATTGCCAACTGACTAATTTACCATCAAGAAATTGACATCCTTTTGTGGTTCTTTTACGATCCAATCCACAACCACCCAGATCTGCATCTGAAAATGCTTGAACGAAGAATCCTGAGTTGGCTAGATACCATAAGCCGAGAGAGGAGGTTCGCTTCAGATTGCGAAAGATGTTCTTCACGGATTGAAGATGAGGTTCTCGTGGGTTGTCTTGAAATCATGCACAGTAACAAACAGAAAACATTATGTCAGGTCTACTGGCTGTGAGATACATCAGAGATCTAATCATCTATCAATAAAGGGTTACATCAACTGCTGGTTTCTCCAAGGATGGTGTGAGTTTAGTACCAAAAGCCATAGGCACTTTCACTTTGGAGTCTCCCATCATTACAAATTTAGTTAGCAAAGTATTTGTATATGCTTCTTGATTAATAAAAATGCCTTCGGGTCCCTATCTAATGTTTAATCCAAGGAAAAATTTAATTAGACCCATTAAGCTCATCTCAAATTTAGACACCATCAACTTTCTGAATTTAGCTGTTAAGCTAGGATTCGTGGAGCGAAAGATGATGTCATCAACGTAAATTTGGACTATCATAAGGTGGTTACCTTCTCGCTTACAAAAGAAGGTTGGGTCAACAAAACCTTGTTTGAATTTAGACATTTTTAAGAAACGAGTGAGAGTTTCATACCATGCTCTGGGAGCCTATTTAAGACCATATATAGCTTTGTCAAGAATATAACAGTGATCGGGATACTTCTCGTTCACGAAGCCCGACGGTTGCTCAACATATACGGTTTCTTCAAGTTCACCATTGAGGAAAGCACATTTGACATCCATTTGATAGACTTCAAAGTTCTTGTGAGCAGTGTACGCAAGAAAGATACGAACAGATTCTAATCTTGCCACGGGAGCGAAGGTTTCTTCATAATCGATTCCCTCTTCCTGACAATATCCTTTGACAACCAGTCCCGCTTTGTTCCAAATGACATTACCCTCTTTGTCCATCTTGTTTCTGAATACCCATTTGAGACCGACAACTGAAGCATCCTTAGGAGTTGGAATAAGACGCCATACCTTGTTTCTCTCAAACTCATTTAACTCATCCTACATGGCTTGAATCCAGTCTGAATGATCAAGAGCTGAGTTGACAGTCTTTGGTTCAATTTTAGAAACGAATGAATTGAACATGCAGAATTCTAATTTTGAAAAATGTGCAGCCTATTTCTCTTTGATTTTAGAGCGAGTTAACACTTTTTCTGATGATTCCCCAATAATTTGAGTTTGCGGATGATCTTTGCTCCATTTGACAAGTGGAGGAAACTTTGGATCATAAATAGGATCTAGTTCAGCATTAGTTTTTTCTCCTAGTTCAGACATGGTGTCATCATCACCAACATTGGTGTTCTCCCCCTCGAAGAATAAGCCATGTTCAGGACTAGCATTTGTATCTTCTTCATTGATTGGAATTTCAGTGGAGCTTGATGAATTTGACGATGAGTTCTCCCCCTGGAATGAAGGACTTTGATCATGAGGAGTAGAGGAACTCTCCCCCTGGATAGTAGGATGGTCACCAGAAGGTTCGGTTGCGTTTGTGCCTTCGGTGTCTTTGGATTGATTTTCAGCCATCTTCTTAGCAGCATCGTCTATAACCTCTTTCAGATTATCAATTTTGTTGTTTTTTCTAGTTGATTCAGAGTCAATCGCCTTTTGAGGCTCATCAAACAAGAGCACGAATTGGTCGAAAAGATTCGAGATGAAGATAGTGACCTGACCATTCTTCGAAAATATGTCATGTGATGCATCTTCTGTTGGTTTCAACTTCTTAACATAACTATCGTCAAAAGTGACATAGTATGTTTCTTCAATTTTCTTCGATCGTTTATTAAGAACTTTATACGCCTTGGAGTTCAAGGAGTAGCCTAAGAAAATTCCTTCATCTGCCTTGACATCAAACTTGTTTCGATTCTCTTTGGAGTTGAAAATGAAACATCTTGAACCTAACACATGAAAGAATTTCACGTTTGGTTTTCGATTGTTCAGGATCTCTTAAGGAGTAATTGAGAATCCTTTATTCAAGTATGATCGATTCTGATTATAACATGCAGTCGCGATTACATCAGCCCAAAAATACAACGGCAAGGAAACGAAGCATAACATGGTACGAGCACCATCACATAGTGACCGATTTCTCCTTTCAACAATGTCATTTTGCTGCGGAGTATAGGGAGCTGAGAAATTGTGAGTCATCCCTTTTTCAGCAAGAAAACCTTCAAAGTCTTTGATCTTGAACTCCAGGCCATTGTCACTCCTTATATTACGGACTACCTTTCTTAGTTGCGTCTCGATTTTTTTAATGAAGAGTATGAGCTTTGGAGTAGCTTCAGACTTTTGCTTGAGAAAGAAAATCCATGTAAACCTCGAGAAATCCTACACAATTACTAGAATGTATATGTTTCCCCCAATGCTTTCGATGGACGAAGGACCACATAAATCAATGTGCAATAATTTCAGTGGTTCTTGTTGAAGATTAATGTGTTGCGTCTTGGGCCCTTTTGTTTTACAACCGGATTGGGCTTGTTAATCCATGTTTATCTAGATTAGCCTCCTTTTTCTTAGATAAATTGTTAGGGTTTTAATATAAATATATGCATGCATGTATGCGTATAGTGCAGCTGTCGTCGTTCTCATTGATTATTGTAAACCCTAAAATCCTCTACAGTTGATGTTCTTTATCGAGCTCTTCTGAGGATTGTTAATTAATCATTCGACACCTTTTGATCCATTTGCTTGTTCTTATTGTTTATCTGGTTATTTCTCTACCTGTTTCATAGATCTAATCAATCTTCAAGTTTATTTTTTAAACTTATCAATTGGTATCAGAGCAGGAGGCTGTGTAATCGATACACTTCTTTTCTGTGAAAAAGCTTCGATTAGGGTTATTCCGCATTCATTGATATTTATTGAGCCGTCATCTCATAATTGACGTATCTTGATATTTATTGTTTTTGCCCTAATTTGATATATTACAAGTCTGATCTTTGAACAGCTTATTCGATCAATTATGGATGAGTCGCAGTCCAATCCCATCAATATTTCAAACAGCATTGGATCAACAACGAAGATTCCCATCCTGTACACCCATGATTATGAAGTCTGGGCGAATCACTTTGAAGATTATGTCATAGGATCTGAGGATAATGGATACCTCATCTGCGAAGCAATCATCTCTGGACCTTTTTCTCATTCAGCAACTTCAAGGATTATTAAAACTCAAAAGGAGTATAACGATCTTCTGAAAGATGTTAAAGATGTAGCGCAAGACGAAAAAGTTAAATTTCAGTGCAATATCAAAGCGTTAAGATTGATCAGATTTGCTCTTCAATCCGATACTTTTAGGCTGGTAAGTTCATGCACGACTGCAAAAGAGATATGGGACAGGCTATGTGAACTGTACTCTACAGACGAATATCTTGAACACTCTATTCAAACCTTACTCTTATCTGAGTTTGGTGAGTTCAAGCACGGAGCAGAAGAAACCATGACTCAAACGTTCGATCGCTTCAATCATCTTCTTAGCAAGATGATCAAACATGACATCGAAAGGAAGCTTATTGAATAGAAGGTTACGTTTTTGAACGGACTCAGATTTGAGTGGAGAGCAATCGTGTCCACAGTTAAAGCGCACGAGCAATTCAAATCCTATTCTTTGGCAAAACTGGTGGGCATCCTAAAATTTCAAGAAAAGATCGTATTACAGGAGAAAACCGTGGTTTCAAGTCTAGGTTCGTTGGCCCTCCTATCGAAAAGCAAAGCGGTGATAGAGGACGAAGATCTCAACTTGGATGATTATGATCTCACGTCTGAGGACTATGCTATGATGGTGTCAAACCCCAAGAGATTCATCAAGAAGAGATTCCCCACTAACAGGAACCGAAACTGGCAAGGGAGTTATAGCTCTGAAAAGGTCAAAGATGAACTGAAAGCTGAAGAGTCAAAGAAGGAACCGAAGGCTGAAGGAGATTCTAGAGTAAGCTGCTATTATTGTGGAGGAAAGAACCACTATGCAAAAGATTGTGTCCTCAAAAAGATGGCAGAAAAGGATGAGGAAAATGATGAAGAAGCCGCGTTGCGGAAAAAGCTTGATGAATTAAGGAAGAAGAAATCTACTGCTAACCCTCCTATGAATGCTTTAATTGTGCAGGGTTCGGTAGCTGATGATGAGTTCGGTGGCGTGGAGGTCTGGTCAACCGACTCCGAAGATGATGAAGTGAGGAAGCCTTCGCATGGAAAGGCTTATGTAGCGAAAGAAGAGAGCAGTGGAGGAAGATGCTTGATGGTGTCCGACGTATCTCAGATGAGGGGATACAACACTGATGGTGGGAATGATGACACAAAGGAACAACAGAATCTGTGCTTTACTGCCAAACCACTCAGCGTGCAGTTCAACGAACTTGATGAACTGATCATGAAGGTACAATCAGTTTTTGTCTCATTTAAAGTCCCACAATGCTCATATGAAAAGGAATTAAAAAGTGTTAATTCAAGAATCTCTCATCTAGATAGTAGTTTAACTCAAACTCGGGTCACCAATTCTAACCTAACTGACCAATTAAGCAGGGTGTCTTCGAAGAGTGAGGAATGGCGGATGTGGATCGAACTGAAGGAGTCGGAGTTAATCAAAATAAAAGATGAAAACATTTATTTGCAAAGAGACAATTTAAAGCTTTTGAAACAGCGAAATGTTTTTTGTTTGATTGCCAAACGTCTTTATACAAATATTACTCAGCTTCATTTGAATTGTGAAATAGGGCAAAAGATTCATCGCATGATTTTACCCTTTCTTGAGTTTAAGGAAGATGAAATTGATGCTGAAGCATATAATTGTGAGAGTATTATTTCATCTGAGGATGTTAATCCAACATATATGTATGGACTGGACAAAATAGAATCTTTCATAAAATCCAAGGACCACAAGAACATGCTCAAAAACCTTTTGGATGAAAATGATAAACTGAAGCTAAGAACCGAAACCATACAAAAATTTGACTCATTGAATGTCAACTTAAGCTCAGAAAATAAAATTAATGTTGAAAATGCATCTGAGCTTAATGAGGATGATAATATGAGTGAAATTTCTGTAGAGGACACAGTTGATTGTTCAGAATTTGTCAAGAATGAACCCGAGAACCACAAAAATCTCATTTCAGAAAATTCTATGGAGTTCGCTCGGTTGTCCCAACAAAAGTCCTCGATTCTTGTAGAGAAGGCAGTCGTATACCAAAAAGTTAGAACCACTCCAAATCAGGTGTACAAAGTCACAGGTGTAACCGAACATCAGACTGCTAAACTCACAGCTATTGTGAACGAAGACAATGCTGATGGTTGTGATGAGTTCTTCTGGTCAGCTCCCATTGACAATGCTGATGAAACGGTAGGTCTGTCTGAAAGGACATCATGGAAAAGCAAAGGCAGATACGTACCAGAACCTTTGAATAAACCCGATAGCTTCAACGTGGCAAGTACCAGTGGAACAAAAGATGTCCCTCAAGAGAAAGAAATTCCTGCAAAAGAAGTCACATCCCCAAGTGAAACTACATCAGTTCAGAGTGGATCAGCCAACGAAAACCAAAAACATAAAGCTAACATCCATCATCAACCAAAGCAGATGAGAAATCAAAAACGAGAAAGGAATCAGAGATACAGGAAGAATCTCTCAGAAAGAAAACAATTTTGGCAATCGCAAAATGCCTATTTCTCACATCAAGACAGGAATTTAAAACCAGAGAAAAATCCTGTTGGATCGATAGAGAGCAATGAAAACCGAAAGCAGAGGCTCGGTTCTGAGCAAAACAACAACCAAACGCAGAGGTTCGGTTCAGAGCACAATGACAACCGAAAGCAGAGGCTCGGTTCTGAGCAAAACAACAACCAAAAGCAGAGGTTCGGTTCAGAACATAACAACAACCAAAAGCATAGGTTCGGTTTAGAAAATGATATCAACCCAAAGCACAGGTTTGTTTCGGAGATCAAAAGAGATCAAAACTCTAGGGTTGGTCCTATTGTTAATCAAAAGCAAAAGAGTCACCTAGAATCTTCAACTAAGAAGTCATACCAATCTGGGCTATCTTATTCTAACTCTTCTAACTCCTCAAAATCTTCTATCTCTTCTCGTCCTAAATTCCACTCTGTTCCTTCTCAAAAATCTCAGTCATCAGCTGAACAAAAAGGAAAACAGAGGGTTTCAGATGTTGAACCAGAATCAATACCAAAAGCATCAAATCCAAATAAAATCAAAGTTTTCACCATCAAAAGGAAATATGAAACAACACTAATAAAAAGAACATATTTAGTTGACATCTCTCTTACTATTCCTGTTCCTGTAAAAAGCTCACGTGGACCCAAGAAGCTCAGGGTTCCTAAATCTGCATAATTTTTGCAGGTTATCAGTGACGAGCAGTTTGATGAAGAATGGTACATTGATAGTGGCTGCTTGCGTCACATGACAGGAAGGAAGGAAGAGCTAAGGGAATTCAGATCTCTTTCAAATGGTGGAAATTTCAAATTTGGGAACAACTCCTTCAGCACCATCAAAGGCTACGGGATGATTACAAACGGTGATTTCACAATCAGGAAGGTTGCATATGTAGAGGGACTACAACATAATCTCATCAGTGTATCTCAGCTTGTTGGAGGTACCGGTCTCAAGGTCTCATTCGATGATGAAGGTTTGGAAATTATTGAAAAGCAGACGAACAAAGTTATTCTCAAATCAGAGCGCAAAGGTGAAATGTTTCCCCTAAATCTCAAGCCAATCAAAGGAAACCCAGCCATCTGCTTGTTATCCAAAGCACAATCTGACGAAAGCTGGCTATGGCACCGAAGACTCTCTCATCTCAACTTCAAAGATATCAACAAACTTGTTACTGGAGGTCACTTTAGAGGTCTTCCATTGCTCAAATATGATAGAGATCATCTGTATGCTGCATGTGAAATGGGGAAGCAGAGTCATCAAAGTCATCCATCTATAATAAACACTAAAGTTGTTGAACCACTAGAATTACTTCATATTGATTTATGTGGTCCATCTTCTATCGAAAGCATTGGTGGTAGCAAGTATATTCTTGTTATTGTTGATGACTTTTCACGTTTTACATGGGTGTTCTTTCTGAAGCTTAAATCTGAAGCGACTCACAAGCTAAAAGTGTTCATCAAGCAGATTGAAGTACAGCTGAAGAAGGTCGTTCTCAACATCAGAAGCGACAATGGGTTGGAGTTCAAAAATAAAGAATTTGAAGAGTTCCTGGAAGAAAAGAGAATCAGCCACAACTTCTCAGCTCCCTACACACATTAACAGAACGGGATTGTCAAAAGACGAAACCGATCCTTATGTGAAGCTGCCCGAACCATGCTAAGTTTTGCTTCCTTACCTTTATATTTTTGGGTTGATGCTATTTCTGCTGCTTGTTTTACACAGAACAGGTCGTATTTTAACAAGCGCTTCACTCTCACTCCTTATGAGATCATCAACAACAGGAAGCCAAATGTGAAGTTTTTTCATGTGTTTGGTTCAAGGTGTTTCATTTTCAATTCTAAAGAACACCGCAACAAGTTTGATGTCAAAGCTGACGAAGGGATCTTTCTGGGCTATTCTCTTACTTCCAAAGCATACAGGGTGTTAAACAAGCGTTCAAGGAAAATAGAAGAAACTTACTACGTGACTTTTGATGATAGCTATGTTAAAAAGCGAAAGGCCAAGGAAGACACAGCTGGAGAAATATTTCCTCAAACTGGCCAAGTCACAGCCTCGATCGCTAATCTATTCGAGAATTTCATGGAGCTTTTTGATGAACCAGAGAAGGCCACTCTTTCTAAAGCCAGTGCAACAGACAACAGAGTAGATCACCTGAAGCAACTTGTTGACGATGGTGCAAGAAGAATGAATGAAGAAGAATCAGGTTCAAAAGACTCTCCCCAACACAATGCGTCAGTCGAGGGGGAGTGTCCACCATCAGTCGAGGGGGAGTATCCACCATTAGTCGAAGGGGAGGATCCACCATCATCCCAGCCAAGTTCACAAGTTGAGGGGGAGCTAAGGTCTCAACCTTCAACCGAATGCACATTGCCAACCGACGGAACCTCACCAACCGAAAGTGCCTTACCAACCGAAAGTGCCTCATCATCCGAAAGTGCCTCACCAACCGAAGGTGCATCAACGCCCGAAAGCTCAACACCACAAGAAACCACTGTAGCTCAAGATTCACAAGACATTCCTGTAAGATCATTTGTCGAAGAGGAGCATGCTGATATGTCATACGACTTCGACAGTCTGTCCGAACCAGAAGAAATGATAAATGTTGAATTAGATCCATCTTTTGATCCAAACTTCCCTCCTCTCACCAAATGGACCAGAAATCATCCTGTCTCTCAAGTTGTTGGTAATGTCTTAGAAACAGTTCTGACTCGATCACAACTCAAGGCAAAACAAGCTTCCTTGTTCTCAAAAGTCGAATTCTGCATGTTTAACTCATTCGTATCAAAAGTTGAACCAAAGACAGTTAACACTGCTCTTGATCACTCTAATTGGGTTCAAGCTATGCAAGACGAACTGAATGAATTTGAAAGGAACAAAGTTTGGCGTCTTATTCCAACTTCTCCAGATGCCTCGGTTGTTGGTCTCAAATGGGTCTTTAGGAACAAACTTGACAAGGAAGGGAACGTTATAAGAAACAAAGCACGTCTGGTCATAAAAGGATACTGTCAGGAGGAAGGCATTGACTATGAAGAGACTTTCGCTCCTGTAGCTAGGCTGGAATCAGTAAGAATATTTCTCGCCTATGCTGCTCACAAAAACTTTGAGGTCTTTCAAATGGATGTCAAGTGTGCATTTCTCAATGGGGAATTCGAAGAAACTGTTTATGTGGAGCAACCTCTTGGATTCGTGAATGAAAAGTATCCCGATCATTGTTACATTTTGGATAAAGCTGTGTATGGTCTGAAACAAGCACCGAGAGCCTGGTATGAAACACTGACTAAATTTTTAAAGATGTCCAAATTCAAACAAGTTTTGGTTGACCCAACCTTCTTTCGCAAAAAGGAAGGTAACCACCTGATGATCGTTCAAATTTATGTCGATGATATCATCTTTGGCTCAACAAATCCTAGCCTAACAGCTGAATTCAGAAAGCTGATGGAGACTAAATTTGAAATGAGCTTGATGGGTCCCATTAACTTTTTCCTTGGTTTAAATATTAGACAGGGACCTGAAGGCATCTTTATCAACCAGGAAGCTTACACGAAGACCCTTTTAGCAAAATTTGGCATGATGGGAGATTCAAAGGTCAACGTTCCAACGGCGTTCGGCACTAAACTCACTCCATCCCTGGATAAACCGGCTGTTGATCTTACGCTTTATCGTCAAATGATAGGCTCTCTGATGTATCTTACTGCTAGCAGGCCGGACATAATGTTTTCTGTTTGTTACTGTGCTAGGTTTCAGGCAAATCCTAGGGAGCCTCACATGCTTGCAGTAAAGAACATATTACGATATCTCAAGAGAACTACCTCTTTAGGTCTGTGGTACCCTTCTAACTCAGGCTTCTTCGTTCAAGCCTACTCAGATGCAGACCTTGGTGGATGTGGCCTCGACAGGAAAAGTACCACTGGCGGTTGCCAATTCCTCGATGGGAAGTTGGTTAGCTGGCAGTCCAAGAAACAAACGTGTGTATCCTTGTTTACAGCTGAAGCAGAATACATTGCCGTTGCTTCCTATACCTCTCAAGTGATTTGGATCCAAAGTCAACTCCGAGACTATGGACTCAATATGAAAAAGATCTCACTATATTGTGACTCTGAAAGTGCAATTAGGATTTGTCATAACCCAGTGCAACACTCTAAGACCAAGCACATCGCACTGAGGTATCACTTCATCAAAGATCACGTGGAAGATGGAAACGTTGAAGTACACTTTGTTCGAACCAATGATCAGTTGGCCGATGTCTTTACCAAAGCTCTTCCTGAAGCGACTTTCAACAAAATTCTACAAGGATTAGGTATGATGGTAGGAGAGTCGGTCCCAAATCCTCAAATCTCCAACTAAGATTTAATGGAACCGAAATAGACAGACCGCTCGGTTCCTCTCTGTTCTGAAATTTTAATGTCACCGAAATACACAGATCGCTCGGTCTATCTCTGCTTCATCATTTTTTTTTCTGTCGTACAATTTATCTTTCTGTTTTTATTTCTTTTTCAGAAAAATTTCAAAATCACAAAAACATTTTATCTTTCTGTTTTTATTTCTTTTTCAGAAAAATTTCAAAATCACAAAAACATTTTATCTTTCTGTTTTTATTTCATTTTCAGAAATATTTCAAAATCACAAAAACATTTTATCTTTCTCTTTTAGAAAAATCTTAAAATACAAAAATATTTTCATTTTCGTTTTTATTCAGTTTCTTACTTATTTCCACTACTCGCTAGTTCTGGTTGGTGTAAGCTTTGCACAGGTAAATACAAGTATCACCTTCGATAGTGTTCAACCAGGTATGTTTCATTTTTCTCTCAAACTAGTTAGAAGTCCCTAGAAGCATGCTGTTGTATGTTGTCACACGCCTCTATGACCTTGAGTAAGCCTTAATGATTCAATCAATACCTATCGTTTCTTCCCAATCAGACTATTTTCCAACACTCGGTCTAGAGCTACCTTACTCTTCTCATTTGAGACAAGAGTTGCTCTGATTTGTCCCACTTCTGTAGCAGAAGGTACATTCGGTTTCTTAACCACCTCCTAAAATTCTACATTTACCTTCGATTCCCTAACGTAACAATTGATGCTTTCGGTCTTTACCACTGAAGCTTATGGTTACACAGCATCTGTGTTTATGATCTTGGATTCGATTACCACGTTCTAAGTGAAACCCAAAATCCAATACCTAAAATGAATTGACGGTGAGTGATATACTCAAGTTGTTACTTGGAAATCTCATTTTCTTTTTGCGTGATCTTTTATGAAATCGTCTATACCTCAGACATTTCTTCCCAAAGAGGTCCAATTTATTTTTATTTTTTTGAGATTTCTGTTTATCCCATGCTTGTCACAAGATAATTCCCATCTACCTGTTCAACAGATCACATCAGTCTTACAGGTACCTCTGCCAATACTCAGTTTTATGTTGAGACTTGATGTTCGGTTAGAGGACAGCCACCCAACAACCTATGATCAAAAGATGCCTTTCATTGTTTATTGACAGACAATTGATCGTATTTCTCGGGAAACCACACAAGCACTTCAAGTCTCTCTTGGCTTTGAAGGAAGTAATTCTTGCCCGGAATCCTCCGTCTTATGTCTTCTTCATAGACATCACTCACATCTCAAACACCTTTGATTTATTTCTTTATCTTTCACACTCTTATGCACGAAAATTAATTTTTCCAACATTCCTATTGCTGTTTGTTATGTGGTTTTAAGTTTCAGTTGTAACCAAACAAGGGCACAAGGAATTTCAAACGGTACAAAAATATGATTTGGGCGCGTGCAGTTGATTCGTTTCACACCCACATGTGCTGACGTTTTCCTGGGATACACCATAACATCCAATCGCGCTTTTTCAGGCGATGTTTTGGTTTCATAATCATCACGATTTACTCTCTCCAGTGAACGGTATAAATAAGGGGTGATCGTGTTCTTTGGCATTTACCACACACGTATCCTCTCTCTCTGAAAAAGTTTCCACTGTTCATCTTCTTCTTCGATTCAACAATGGCGACTTCTTCTTCTGCGCACGATCAAACTGCATCTTCATCTTTGCTTTCCATCAAGCCTAATCAGAATATGATTATCGAGATGACTCCTTTCTTGTATGATGCGTACATGCTCCATGTGGTGGAATGTCTGAAATATTCCCCATTGTTGTTGGCTCTCACGCAGGTGGAAGCAGTTCCGATGTCCCTGCTTTCTCAAGTTTACACATCAGCAAGTTATGATAAACACAAAGATCGTATCTACTTCACCATCCATGACAAGAAAACCTCCGTCTCCAAAACCAAGTTTTGTTCTCTTCTAGGGCTTGTCGTCGATTCATCCGTCATCTCACCCGATTTTGTCTCAACTGCCCAGCTTTTCTCGATGATGTACGAGATGGGTTATACCGATGTTCTTACGACGATTGCAAAGGCCAAGAAGTCTTGTCTTCCTTCGCAGTGGAATGGCTTGCTTACCCTGTTAATCAAGAGTTTAGCGGAACGCTATGGTGGTTCTGATACCACGAGCAAAGGATTTCTCACCATTCTCTATGGTCTTTACAACGGCATCAACTTAGATTATGGCTCCATAATCTGGTCTCAAGTTGTTCAGAGTCTTAACACCACCACACGGTACTCTGAGATCTCCTGCGGACGTTTCTGGACGCTCATCACGAAGAAAGCCATGGATTCCCTGGAAATCCCCGTGATAAAGGATGCTCTTCTAGCTTCAATAGCTTCTTTCCATACTAAGAAGATTATTGTTTCTGACCCGAGTAAGTTTCTACATTATGTATTAATTCCTGAATCCATGTACAGGTGTGTCATGCCTCATAGCAAGATCATGGCCGATTACAGCACCAGAACTCCTTTGCCTCCAAGGGTTCTGACTGACGAACAGAAGGCTGCCTTGGAAGCCCCAGATCAACCTGCCAACCGTGGCAAGAGGGCTGGTAAAAAGGAAAAACAAGAGAAGAAGGAAACAGAACCGAAAAAGGAGAGAAAGCCAAGATCCTCTAAGCGAAAACATGATGCAAAAGAACCTTCTCATTCAAAATCAAAGAAGGTTAAGAAGATGGCTAAAAGGGCCAAAGGATCCCCTTCTCCTGGCTCTGCTCCAAATGAACAATCAGACGCAGAGGCTGCCGCTCCTCATGCTTCACCAAAAGAGCCAACTCCTACTCAGTCTCCTCAAAAACCATCCTCTCCTACAGATACTCATATTCCCTCTCCACCAGTATCTCCCAAAGTTACAGAACTACCCACTCCTCCACCTTCTCCTAAAATTCCTACCCCACCCCCATCACCGAATAGAATGTTTCACTTTCTGTTCCTATCATCATCACTCCCACTACAATAGAACCAACCTCTTTACCCACCTCAACCATTCCTTTCTCTGTCACTATCCCTACATCCTTGATCCCCACTCCAATCATCACCGAATCCGTTACTACCACCTCTTCCCAACCACCAATAACAGTCAATGTATCTGATACAGGGGCTACTACTGTGGTTGAAACCCCTGTCATTCACATCCCACCATCATCTTCTCCATCCTCAACCTCCGGTGCTACTTTGGGTAGTGATGATGAAGAGTATGATTCTCTTTATTATAGCCCATACCGGATTCCCACTGATACTGATGCAGATACCCCCATTACCAGTCAGCAGCTTCAAGAAATTCATGAAAAACTCGATAGTTTGTTGGCTGATAACAAAGCTTATGGGGGTGTGGTGCTGAAAGCCTTTATCGAGTCTGCCATCAAGACGTATACTAATGCTCTAGATCGCTCCACTGATGCTATTGACAAATCAGCCGCTTCGTGCTCCAAAGCCACACAGGAAGTCTCTGAGGTTGTTCACACAGCTCAGATTTTTCTCGATTCTCTCAAAGCACATGCTGATGCTAATGCGGCCAAGTATCAAACGTCTGTGGACTCCTTTTCGGCTACCCTTCAGGGTGAAACTTCTAAGTTCGAGGCTCTGCGTGCTGACCTCAAAACTGAATCCACCTCTTTTCTTCAATCTTTGGATTCACGTTTTGCTTCTCTAGCAGCAGAGAGCACTTTAAAAGAGGATCTTGTCAAGCATCAGGCAACTATTGACCTTCAGAAGATACAACTGGCCCAGGCACAACAAGAAATCTCTTTGTTGAAAACTCAGCGGGCTGTTCTTCAAGGTTGCGCTGGTGATGTCAAGAACATGTTGACGACTGTCCTCGAAACTCATGATCCCTTTCTTACCCTTACCATCCGACAGCATCTCCAGGATAAACTCCTTCCTGCGATTACCATTCTGAGCGAGATGAAGGGTGTCTCGGAGAAGCTTGTTCTTCCGAGACAAGGGGGAGAAGAGGGTATACCAAAGACAGAACCGAAGGTTAATTTAGCTTCGGGTTCTGGAAAACAATTACTTGTTGAGAGCGAGTCAGATACTGATGAAACTATTGCTAGCTCTTCAACGAAAGAAAAAAGACAAAGAGCTGGATGAGACACTGAAAATTGCTCGAGAGGCAGGGGCCAAAGAAAGAAGAATCAAGGAGGATGAGGATGCTTTACAGGCCAAGAAGACTCTGTTCCCAGAATGGAATAGAGACACACTCATTAATCAAGCGATTGAGTTTCCCTCCATGTATTGGTTGGAACCGATTGCATCTTTTGAGTGTGAGAATACCAAAGACTCGCAGTTTGACATGCCGATCACACGAAAGGCTTTTACATTTCATTGCTTCGATGTCACTGCTGATGTCCCTCATCCAAACTTGAAGGTTGACAAAGAATTGATAGATTTTTATTTAAAGTATGGTCAACCACAGTACTTGACATGGAGTGCACAGAAGATTATAAAGGTCAAGGTACTGAAACCAACACAGGCTGGGAAATTTGTGAACGTTAACTTCAAAGTCAACAGAGGAACAGCCAACACAGAACATTTTATTTCTCTGGCAGATCTTCCCAGTCTGAATCCTCATGATTGGATTCTGCTATACAACATTCTTCTCTCAAATCAAAGAGAGTATGAACCAATTCTGAAACATCTCAAAAGAATGTTGGCTTCCTATATCCATGAGCTTACCACTATGGATCAGGAAATAGCAAAAATAATGAACAAGAAACCGACCGTCAAGCCTACTTCCAAGACAGGAGATGTGCACAAAATGAAGTTAGGGCAAATTGACTCTTCAAATCTGACGGTCATGTTCACAAGAGGCGATAAGCACAAGTTTCTGTTTGCTTTGGTAGACAAGCATCTGTTTTCAACAGATTGCTTGGAGCATATCATAAACATCATTCACCGATGCAAGCAGAACTGTACAGTAGACAAGAAGAATTTCACAGATATGCTTCGGTGGTATATCACTTTCAGGAATCATATTCTGGCCATTATACTGAGGATTTTTGAGACTGTGAAGAAACCTTCTGCTGTTAAAAGGGAATGAAGCCTCTGTACCAAAGACGCAAAGGGGGAGATTGTTGAAGATTAATGTGTTGCGTCTTGGGCCCTTTTGTTTTACAACCGGATTGTGCTTGTGAATCCATGTTTATCTAGATTAGCCTCCTTTTTCTTAGATAAACTGTTAGGGTATTAATATAAATATATGCATGCATGTATGCGTATAGTGCAGTTGTCATCGTTCTCATTGATTATTGTAAATCCTAAAATCCTCTACAGTTGATGTTCTTTATCGAGCTCTTCTGAGGATTGTTTATTAATCATTCGACACCTTTTGATCCATTTGCTTGTTCTTATTGTTTATCTGGTTATTTCTCTACCTGTTTCATAGATCTAATCGATCTTCAAGTTTATTTTTTAAACTTATCAGTTCTATTACCTTAGTATTGATAATAGGAGGATGACTCTTCCAACTCTACTTTCCCATTTCACATGCTGCACAGAGATGTTCTTTATCAAATTTTAGAACTGGTAGACCTCGAACGTGATCACCTAAGACCAACTTGTTGATGTCCTTGAATTTTAGATGAGAAAGTCTCCTATGCCATAACCAGCTTTCATCGGAGTGAGCCTTTATGAGTAAGCATACTACTGGTTTACCTCTTATAGGATTGAGGTTCAAAGGATACATTTCCCCTTTTCGCTTTGATTTCAACAGAATGTTGTTTGAGCTATTTTCGATAATTTCTAAGCCTTCATCATCGAATGATACTTTTAATCCAGTACCAACTACCAGCTGTGATACGCTGATGAGATTGTGTTGGAGCCCTTCAACATATGCAACCTTCCTTATGGAGAACTCGCCATTGATAATCATTCCATAGCCTTTGATTGTTCCAAAAGAGTTGTTGACATATTTTACAATACCACCATCTTTGAGAGAACGAAACTTTCTTAGTTCCTCCTTCCTTCCTGTCATGTGACGCAAGCAACCACTATCGATGTACCATTCTTCGTCAAACTGCTCGTCACGAATAACTTGCAAAATATTAAGCAGATTTAGGAACCAAAAGTTTCTTGGGTCCTTGTGAGCCTTTTACAGGACAGGGAATAGTAAGAAAAATATCAACCATATATGTACGTTTAATCAAAGTTGTTTCATCTTTTATTTTAATAGTGAAAACTTTAATTTTAGTTGATTTAGGAGGACTGGGGTTTTTGGCCGAGGAACTGGAATTTAGAGAATTGGATTTAGAAGAGACATTAGATTCCCGGTTTTGTTGATCAGACTTACAAGCAGGAGGACCGAAATTGCAATTTCGTTTGTCATTGGATGAGGGACCGAAACTCTCCTTTCAGTTGTTGTAGGATGAGGGACCGAAACCGCTCTTTCGGTTGTAGTAGGATGAGGGACCGAAATTCTCCTTTCGGTTGTTTTCAGTCGTTGGACCGAAACCACCCTTTCGGTTCTTATTGGTCGAAGGACCGATAACATCCTTTCGGTTCCTATTGGTCAAAGGAACGAAACCATCCTTTCGGTTCCTGTTGGTCGAAGGACCGAAACCATCCTTTCGGTTCCTTGAGTCTTCTTGTGATTTTTGCTTCCTTTCAATCCTTACAAAATCAGGATTTTGAGAATTCCAAAACTGTTTTCTCTCTGAGAGATTCTTCTTGTATCTTAGATTTCTTTGATGCCTACGATCAACCACCTGTTTTAGATTTCTGTGAATGTTGGCCTTTCGTTTTGAAGCATCTGCACAGCATGCGCTTTTTTCTGAAGAAGTATCACTAGTGGTTTGCATAGGTTTGTCCAAAGGAGTTTTAGTTCCGCTTGTGCTCGGCACATCATACTTTGTAGGCTCATTTAGTGGTTTAGGTATGTATCTACCTTTTACCCTCTATGAGGTTATCTGAGAAAGACCCTTCATCTTGTCTGCATTGTCTATTGGGGCCAACCAGAAGAATTCATCACACCCACCAGCATTATCTTCTTCTACCATAGCAGTTAACTCTGTAGTTTTTTGTGGAGTGATCCTTGGCACTGTGTAGACTTGGTTTGGAGGGGTTTGAACCTTTTGGTACACAACAGCTTTAGCTTTAAGAACTTTGGACTTATCAGTAGAGGAACGAACAAACTCAACAGAGTTTTCAGAAATTAGGTTCTTATGGGACCTGGGTTTGCTTTTGGCTAATTCAGAACAGGCTACCAAATCTTCTACATAAATTTCACTCATGTCATCATCCTTATTAAGTTCAGATGTATTTTCAACTTCAATTTTGTTTTCTGAACTTAAATTGGCATTCAAGGAGTCAAATTTTTGTATAGTTTCGGCTCTCAATTTCAATCTATCATTTTCATCTAACAGATTTTTCAACATGTCCTTGTGGTCCTTGGACTTTATGTAGGATTCAGTTTTGTCCAGACCTATTTTGTATGTTGGGGACACTTCGTCAGAAGATACAACACTTTCAAAATTGTAGGCTTCAACATCAATTTCATCCTCCTTTAATTCAAGGAAAAGGCAAAATCATACGATGTATCTTCTTCCCTATTTCACAATCAAGATGCAGCTGAGTGATGTTAAAATAGAGTCTCTTAGCAATTAAACAAAAAACATTTCCCTGTTTAAGAAGTTTAAGATTGTCTCTCTGCAAATAAATAGAATCATCTTTAGATCTAATTAACTAATTTTCCTTCCGCTCGATCCACATTGTTCGTTCCTCACTCTTTGAAGAAATCCTGCTCATTTGATCAGTTAGGTTAGAGTTTGTGACACGGGTTTGGGTGAGACTTCTACTTATGCTAGAGAATTTTGACTTTAAATTATTTAATTCCTTTTCATAATTATTAGCAGATATTTTTAGAGAAGTAAGAATATCTTTTACCCTTTTGATCAACTCATCACATTCGTTGATCTGAGCACTAACTGGATTGGCAGCAAAACATCTGTCCTCTTGCTCTCTTTCTTCTTCAACTCCCCCATCATTTTTGTATCCTCTCATTTGGGATACACCCTCGATCACTACAAAACATCTTCCTGTTGCTTGTTCTGCTTTTGCCAGCATAGCTTTTCCGTGAGTAGGCTTCCTTACTTCATCATCCTCAGAATCTGTGGACCAAACCTCCACACCACCGAATTCATCACTGTTATTTGTACCCTGCACAATCAAAGCATTCATGGTAGAGTTATTAACAACAGACTTTCTTTTCTTTATTTCCTCCAATCTTCTTAGGAGGCTTGCTTCTTCATCTTCTTCGTTTGTCTTTTCTTCTTTCTTTCTCAGCATACAATCTTTAGCAAAATGATTTTTGCCTCCACAATAATGACAGTCGAATCCTGAATCTCCTCCAACTTTAGCTTCCTTCTTTGACTCTTTTGACTTTGACCCTATCTTCGGTTCCTCCTTGATCCTTTCGGGGTTATAACTTCCCTGCCAGTTTCGGTTCTTGTTGGCTGGGAATTTCTTAATTTTCTGGGATTTGACACCACCATGGCATATTCTTCGCTAGTTAGATCAAAATCAGCAAGATCTAATTCCTCTTCTTCTTCAACCAAACTCTTTCCTTTGGAGACAAGAGCTAAAGAACCCAGACCCGAGACCACATTCGTTTCCTTTGATAAAGCATTCTCATGGGATTTTAAAATACCCACCAGTTTTGCCAGAGACTAAGACTTGAACGTTCATGAGCCTTTACTGTTGACACAACAGCCATCCATTCAGATATGAGGCCGTTCATGAAAGTGACCTTTTGTTCAATTACCTTTCTTTCAATTCCATGCTTTATAATCTTACTCAAAAAATGATTGAAGCGATCGAAAGTTTGAACAAGTTTTTCTTCAGGATTCTGCTTAAAGTCCCCAAACTCAAATAACAAGAGAGTTTGGATAGAGTGTTCCAGATCTTCATCTGTGGAATATAATTCCTTCAATCTATCCCAGATCTCCTTAGCTGTAGCACAAGAACTAACCAAACGAAACGTATCCGATTCTAGGGCAAACCTTATCATCCGTAGAGCTTTGATGTTGCACTGAAACTTCTCTTTTTCATCCTAAGGAATGTCTTTAACGTCATTAACAAGTTGGTTGTATTCTTTCTGTGTTTTAACAATCTTTGACGTGCTTGAGTGAGCGAATGGGCCTGAAGTGATTGCTTCCCAGATAAGATATCAATTATCCTCCGATCCAATCACGTAGTCTTCAAAGTGATGCGTCCAAACTTCATAGTCTTGTGTATACAAGATTGGTATTCTTGTTGTAGAACCTATGCTGTTGGAAATATTCATCGGATTGGTTTGTGAATCATCCATGGACATTGTAAATACTTTCGATCGATAACCTGTAAAAGATCAGACTTGTAATATTTCGTTAGGGTTGGATTAACAATTAATGATATACGTCAATAAAGAGTGACGGCTCAATAAATATCAATCAATGCGGAATTAAAACCCTATGAACTTCTTCGACAGAAGAGGTGTGTATGGATTACATAGTTTAAAAACTCTTAGATCGATTAGATCTTTCACAAGTACGATAAAAGTATTCAAACTGTTTAACATCAATATGAGAAAGAACACAAAACAGAATCAAACTTATGCTTATGATTCAAAACTGAGTCATGCCTCAGTAGAGCTCGATGAAGAACTTCCGCTGTATAGGTGAGCTAGGGTTTACAGTAGATATGAAATAACAACAATGAAAGCGATCATTTCTAAGTCTGCATGCATGTAGCTTATATACTAAACCCTAATACAAAATTATGCACGGCTGCACAGGCCCAATACCAACATTCAAACTAGGCTATGGATCGAGCCCACGATGTAACCCAATGGACTCAACAAGCAGCTCCTGCTGCTGTGTAGACAACTCCTGAATCTCAGGAGGAGCCAACCAATATGGTGCTTTGGCTATCGGAGCCGCACCAGGGACTAGGTCGATTCTAAACTCCACCTGCCTCTCCAGAGGTATCCCAGGCAACTCCTCGGGGAATACATCTGTAAACTCTCGCACCACGGGCACATCGCCCATTGTCGCCTTACCCGCCTCCTGGGTGTCCATGACATAAGCGACATATCCTGTGCAACCCTGATGAAGTTAATTCCTAGCTCTCGCTGCTGAGCACACAGCTGGTCCTCGCTGTGGCCTCTCCCCCTGAACTCCAACGCTCGCCCGGTTAGGGTCCTGTTCCGGACCAGCTTCTGTGTGCAATTTTTTACTGCCTCATTGGGGCTCAACTAATCCATACCTATAATCACCTTGTTCCCTAGCAAAGGTATGGGAACCAAGTCTACCAGGTAACGCTCCTCGAACAATCTCAAAACACAATCTCAGAAGACCTCTGATGCTCGCACTGACCGGTCGTCTGCAATCTCAACCTCTAGAGGACATTCCAACATGCCCGAAGCCTTAGGGAACTTCTTGCTAAGCGCAAGAGAGACAAATGATCGGGTAGCACCCGAATCAAACAATACCTGAACTAGGATACCGTTCACATGCAACGATCCTAAACAAATCATATACATAACATATAAAAATCACAGCAGCGTATCATAAAATCATAAATAAGAAGTCATACCCGTCACCACATCGGGTGCAACGCGTGCCTCCTCAGCAGTCAACTGGAATGTTCAGCTCCTCAACACTGGAGCCTTTGCCTTGCCCTATCGGACATCAATAATCCGCAAGGTCACTGGAGATGGTGCCTTCACTGCCGCTGATGCTGTCAACTGGGGAAAGTTTGCCTTCTTGTGGCCCCTCTGGTTCCAGTGGAAACACAGCAACTCTGATGTCTGAATAACTGGTGCAAGGGCAGTACAATCCCTGCTGAAGTCCCTCGTCTTGCCGCACTTGTAGCAGCCTGATGACCTCAATCTACACGCCCCCTCATATGGCATGCCGCATTTCCTGTAGCGGACCTATCCTGACTGGCCTTTCGACCTACTCTCTGATCCGTTAGACTTCTTCCCTGAAGCCCCAGTCGTTTGTCCCTCCTCTATCTTCGTCTTTCGAACATGATCCAGATCGATCTCCCTCTCCCTTGCCCTGGCAATCATGGAATCCAGGTTAGGGCAAGCTGAAAAACTAACATGCTCCCAAATGTCGGCTCGCATCATGTCATGGTAGCGGGTCCTCGTCATATCCTCATCTCCCGCATACTGGGGCACCATCAATGCCCTCTCCCGGAACTTGGCGGTGATCTCCGCCATAGTCTCCATGGTTTGTCTCTTGTCCAAAAACTCCCTGGCCAGCTGATGAAGCTCTACAGCTAGTGCAAACTCCGCCCTGAATCTGGTCACAAAGTCTGACCATGTCATAGCCTCAACAACCAAGGCTCCGAATAAGTCACCAACAGACTCCCACCAATCCCTAGCTCTGTCTCTCAGGCACACTACTGCATATCTCACCTTCGACCCCTCGGGGTAGAAGCTGGTCAGTTGTACATACTCATTGTCCGCAATCTATCGTCTGGCAACAATGGGGTCCTTCGCCTCATGGAAATCCAGCGCACCACTGCCCCTGAAGTCCTTAAAGGATAGTGTGCAAGATCCTGGATGGTTGGTCGCCATGTCACTCCTGAACGCCCTGAGGCGATCCTCCATCATCTCGATAATCCCTTCCTTGATCGACCCAAATATTACCGGGGTCACATCAAGGATGCCTCTAGTGATATCGGGAGCGATGAACTCGCGTAGTCTCTTTTCTACTAGTTCGGAGCCTGAACCCGAATCCGATCCCTCTGCTGAGATGCCAGCTGCTGGTCTCAGACGTAGTACCACCATTCTGCAATACATAATGCAACCGTTAGTGATACTAATACATCTCGAGGAATCACATCCACTTCAAGTTCCTCGGTCTTGTCTCAGCCTTCCTCAATTTGAGTATGGATCCTATGCTTTCAGTAGTACGGGACCATACTACCTTCCACATCTATCTGTACCCTCCTCAAGGACTTCCTCGACTCCCCCAAGTCCCTTTTACCACTTGTGATCTCTGCTATCCTCATCCTAGGCTTACCCTAGGGAAAATCTCTGACTCCACCCAATCCGATCCTCAGCTGCTGATGGCCTCCTTGTAATGCCAATTAGCCATTACCTGAATACCATAACATGTAATGAGGCTCGGATAATCCTTCGAGTAAAAGACTTGTCCCTACAACGGTTAGCCTCAAACGAGATCTGCGCAATAGAGCCAGCTCCAATACTCTGAGATTATCCAACCCTGATCACATGTGACGTGACGTATTCACCTAATGGCTAACTCCCATCATTCAGAGTCCCACAAAGCACAAAGCAAGTGACATTTGGATGCAGGAAAATTCCTCAAGCAAAGTTTGTTCTCATGGTGAGAAACTGCACTAGCATACAATGCAGAGCTCATATTACCAAGAATAACCTAACAGGCTATCCTATTACTATCTACTCAATACTAGCATGCGATTCTCATAATCTGAAGCACATAAAGCAGGCACATAAGGCATCATTTCTAGATCCTTAGTCCTATTCTAGCATGTTGTTCTACTAAACTGATAAACATAATATAAACGTTGTATGGGTACTTTGGGGAATACTTACTTGAGCTCGGCCGGTTGCGCACATCACACACTTTGTTGATTCTCAAAAATCTTTTATCTTATCTTTTAGGAAACCATTCTTCTTGTAAAAATATTTTAATCCCTCGATTTGAATCCAGATACCCCCGAAGGTGTGTCCGAATCCCACAAACCCGGGCTCTGCTACCAACTTGTAACGACCCAATTTTTCAAGACCAAAAATTTCTTTTTAAAATAACTGGTTCATAAAACCTTTCATAAGAAAATACGGTGAAATCACATCGTTTCATAAAATAATCAATCACGTCTGAGAACCCAAGTCACAAAATAATAACATGTCAGAGTACAATCTTAGAATATCGATAGTGCGGAAAACAAAGAATGTGTGTATGATGTGCCACTACCACGCCAGCTCCTTCCCCTTCACTAAAGAGGTACCTGAAACCAAAACTGCAAATTGTAAGCACACAACTTAGTGAGTTCCCCTATCGTACCACATACCATACATACTGTCGGTCAATTATGGGGTGCCCGCCCTACCCGGTACGGCCATTCTAGGGTGCCGACCTACCCGTACGGCCATTCTGGGGTGCCGACCTACCCTTGCGGCCATTCGGGGGTGCCGTCCTACGCGTGTCAAGCCATTATGGACTGCCGTCCTACCCGTGTCAAGTCATTCTGGGGTGCTAACCTACCCGTCAGTTCTAACAACCGACCCTCGGGGGCTATTCCACCTTACTACTACTATTACATATTTCGTAAAATAAACAAACTATCAGATATATCTGGGGTGTCCGAACTGCCCTTCGGTCCTAACAACCGAACTCAGGGACTATTCCTCTCCTACTACCACTATCACATATAACATATCATGCTTGCATATAAACATATCATCACGTACTATCAGACATATCTGGGGTGTTTGACTTACCCTTCGGTCCTAACAACCGAACTCTACTACTATCACATATAACATATCATGCCAGCATATAACATATCAGGTACTAGCAAACCTAGATGATATCACAAAGAAAATCATCTAACATACAACTCCTACTGGTGGGCCAGCATTGTGGCCATAGACCCACCGCTATTGGAAGATAACTCACCTCAAACAAATAGCTACTGATAATCCGTGTGGGAAGTCTCTGCCTGCTGCTGCTCCAGAAATCCTCCGGCTATAATCCCACCAAAACACTTAGTCAGAAACTGACATCTGCTCTTAGGGTAAGATAACTATTTTACCCCCAATCAAGTCCAAGTCAAAGTCAACTTCAAGTTGACTTGACTCGCTGAGTTGGGTCATCAACTCGTCGAGTCCCTATCACTTTACACCACCTCATACATGACTTGACTCGTCGAGTTTGGCAATGATTCGACAAGTTCCTCTCCTATTTAAAAATTGAATGATCCTTCATCCGACTCGCCAAGTTGTATGAACAACTCGTCGAGTTCACCTTCATCTGATGAATAAGTCCTGACCTTGACCTGCCGAGTTGTATGAACAACTCGTCGAGATCATCTTCACTCATAAGGAGATTACCTTGGACTCGCCGAGTCTATTCTAGCACTCGTCCAGTCCCATGAACTCCAGGCATAAAACTAAGTCCAATGCGATGGGTCCTGCTACAACCTTTCTAACACCCAACTGAATTCTTTTGACCCTTAACAGATATGGAACACAAAGCCTTGGACTTGTCGAGTCCCAAGAATGGAATCACCGAGTCGATAATTTCCACACTCTAAATCGTCGATTTCTGATGTACAACGCTTGACCAAATGATAGATCCAACCCCTAAGCTCGATCAAGCACGTAAAGTTACAAACTTTACGTTATTGCATAGAAAAATGAGTCCAAATTGCTCAAAAAGGAACTCCTAACATGCATGAGGCTTTCCATGGTTTCTAATACAGTCGCTTTCTGCCTTAGGATCCCTCAAGAACCCTGGATCTAAAACCATAGCCCTCAATCATACTTGAAATCATGGTTGGTAGCCAAAATGGCTCTTAGAAGCCCTAACTTCCTTCAAGAATAGATCTATAATAATAATGAGCAAGGTATAAGCTTTATTACTCAAATGCACTGTGGAAGATGCTCAAAATCAGATCCCTCTAGCCTCTTCTTATTTCTTGAAGATTTTCCCTTCTTTCTTAGATCAAAAGAGCACCAAAATCACTCAAAAGGCCTTAGATCTTCACTCACACGATTGGGGTTCACTATAGGGGTCTTCTGGAAGCAAATAGGATGATGTGTGACTGAATGATATGTTTAAATAGGGTGCAAACCCTCAGATTAGGAGTTTTGTCCAACCAGGGCCTACTTGTCGAGTTCGGGACCCGACTCGCCGAGTCCATCACTTAAATCTCAAGTCCTGTCCTGCTTCTACTTGGCAAGTTGGTCCTTCAACTCGCCAAGTCCAAGGCCAAAAATGCAAAACACTTAGATAAAAAAAAAAAAAAAAAAAAAGAATTATGTACAAAGAAACAGGTGCTACAGTCTAGCCCTTCGTTCTCTTGCATTCCTTCTCCATATCGCTTGACCCGATTCCCATTGACTTTGAAGCTTGACCCATCTTTACTCCATATCTCAATTACCCCATATAAAAAGACATGTTTTATTGTAAAATGCCTGGTCCAACGAGTGCGTAGTTTTCCCGACAAGAGCTTTAACCTCAAATTGTACAAGAGAACTTTTTGTTCTTCCTCAAACTCTTTATTACCCTTCAACCTTTCATCTTGCCATCTCCTGGTCTTATCTTCATAAGTCAATGAATTTGTCTATGACTCATTCCTTAATTCATCCAAGGCATTCATTTGCAAAAGTCTATTTGCACGCAACTCATTCGGCTAAAAATTACATGTTTTCAAAGCCCAATAGGTTTTATGTTCAAGCTCCATGGGTAAATGGAAATTTTTACGATACACTAGCTTATAGGGTGTGGTTCCAGTGGGTCTCTTGAATGCAATCCTAAGAACCCAAAGTGCATCATCCAATTTTTCCACCCAATCTTTTCGATTATTGCCCGCCGATTTCTCCAAAATCTTTTTTAGTGCCCTATTTGTAATTTCAGTTTGTCTATTTGTTTATGGATGATAAGGTGTTGAAAATATATGGTGTACCCCATATTTTTGCAACACTTTTTCTAGTTGATCATTAGAAAATGGATATCCCCATCACTAGTTAACGCCTTCGGCACTCCAAATCGAGAAAATAATTTCTTCAAACATTTTACCACAGCCCTAGCATAATTGGTGAATAATACTTGTGCTTCTGCCCACTTTGACACATAATCCTACGCTACTAGAATGTATATGTTGCCCTTGGATAAAGGAAATGGTCCCCTAAAATCTACACCCTATACATCAAAGATTTCACAAAGTTGAATATTTCTTTGGGGCATTTCATTTCTTGCCAATATATTACCTGTTCTTTGGCAAGCATCACATTCCCTTACGAGAGTAGCAGCATCTTTGAAAATAGTAGGCCAATAAAAACCAGCATCAAACACCTTTTTAGCAGTGTATTGGATCCCATGATGTCCTCCCGCCGATCCATTGTGGAAATTCTCTAATATATCTCCAATTTCCTTGCGAAAAACATATCTCCTTATGATACCATCCGCACAACTCCTAAAAAGATATGGCTCGTCCCATAAATAATATTTAATTTATGAAAAGAGTTTCTTCTTTTATTGATGAGTGAGGCCTTTTGGAAGGTAGTCGCCAACCAAGTAATTTTCAATACCCGCATACCATGGTTCTTCCCCTACAATTACCATCAAATACGCCTCTAGGAAGCTATCTTTAATACCCATGTTGTCTATCTCCTCCCTTTGTGTATTTTCTAATCTAGGAAGATGGTCAGCAGCTACATTCTCCATTCCTTTCTTATTCTTGATCTCAATGTCAAATTCTTGTAATAATATCACCCATCGGATCAATCTTGGCTTCGCATCCTACTTGGCAAACAAATAATTAATAGCAGAATGGTCAGTAAAAACAGTTGTTTTAGATAAAATAAGATAAGAGCGAAATTTGTCAAAGGCATACACTACGACTAATAGTTCTTTTCGGTTGTGGTGTAGTTTTCTTTGGCCGGATTTAAATGATTTCTTGCGTAGTAAATGGGTCAAAAGTGCTTATCAACCCTTTGGCCAAGCACGACTCCTAAGGCAAAATCGATTGCGTCACACATTATTTCGAAGGGCAGGTTCCGATTCGGGGCAATAATGATCGAGGCATTAGTTAATTTTTCTTTTAAAATCTCAAAAGCCGCTAGACACTCTTTAGAAAAGTTAAAAGGTACATCTTTTAAAAGTAACTGTGTAAGAGGTCTAGTTATTTTATAAAAATCCTTTATAAAACGGCGGTAGAAACCCGCATGCCCAAAAATACTCCTAACACCCTTTACATTAGTCGGTGGGGGGTAATTTAGCAATAGTTTAAATTTGGCCCGATCCACCTCAATACCCACCTTGGATACCTTGTGACCTAGGACTATTCCCTCTTTAACCGTAAAGTGACATTTTTCCCAATTTAAGACTAGATTGATCTGCTCACACCTGGCAAGCATCAAGTCAATGTTAGTAAGACAATTATGAAAAGAAGAGCCAAAAACAAAAAAATCGTCCATCAAAACTTCAATAAACTTTTCCACCATATCGTGGAATATGGCTGTCATGCATCTTTGAAAAGCTGCGGGTGCATTGCATAACCCAAAAGGCGTGCATCGATAGGCAAAAGTCTCACTTGGGCAAGTGAACGTCGTCTTTTCTTGGTTAATCGGATCAATGGGTATTTGGAAGTAACCTGATAACCCATCAAAGAAACAGTAATAGCATTGACTAGATAGACGTTCAAGCATTTGATTAATAAAAGGAGGGGGAAAGTGATCTTTACGAGTGGGGTCGTTTAGCTTTCGATAATCGATGCACACTCGCCAAATGGTTACCGTTCGAGTTGGTATAAGGTCATTCTTCTCGTTTGTCATTACTGTTATCCCTCCTTTCTTAGGCACCGCTTGAACAGGACTCACCAACAGTTCTTCGCATATTCCCCTTGGAAATATCACCATTTTAATTGCTAAGTGAATTGCCATTCAAATTGGTCTTGGCTTCAGAAGTTTTAACTTCTTAAAGAATGAATATGGCATGAGGTTAAAACTTGCCCCCGAATCAGCCAATGCATGGATAGTTGCTAAATTTCCGAATTAACAAGGCAAGGTCAAACTACCCTGGTGATCCTTCTTCTTAGGTAATTTGTTCAACATGGCGGCTGAACAATTTTCATTTAGAACCACGTGACAACCTGAAATTTATTCCGTTATTGTAACCCACTTTTATTAATCAAAATTTAATTTTTTATGAAATTTTTCTGTCAAATTCTAGGGTTAAGTAAATCAACTAGGGTTATTGTCATAATTTCATACGCGTTGGAAAATGAAAAAGCGTGCAAAAAACTCTCGAGTTCACGGCCCAGGGCGAGTTTACGGCCGTAAACTCGTGTACGGCCGTAAAATCTGTTTGCGGTCAGTGCGTGGTGGACCCCCACCCCTGGCCGTAAACTCAACCTATATAAGGGTTGAGTGGCCTTCATTTCACCCTTTTCACACTCTAGTAATCCTTCTCTCTCTACAATTTCGAGTTTGATCAAGAACCCTCAAGAATGTAAGTGATTCTTCACTTCTCTTGTGTTTTAATCCCTTTTCTAGTGTTGAATCCATGATTCATTCCATATAACTTAATCTTTGCTAGACATTCTCTCTCACCAAGAACACCAAGAACACACACTAATGTTTGGTGGCTAAAAACCTCATTCCAAACCTCTTTCAGTAAGTAACTACCCTCCATGCTTAATGTTTACTGGAAACCACTGATTTTTTACCTGGAACCGACCCAAATCATAAACCTGGAATGGGTTTACGGACGTACACCCTTCAATGACTGTAAACTCCATTTTAGGTCGAATATTGGCCTTTAAATCCTACTTTGAGCTTTGCACAAGGCTTAGAATAATTCCAAGAGGCTAGAAAGGACCCTGAAACACCGAAAATCACACATCTCGTCCAGTGTTTATGGCTGTAAACCCTTGGGCCGTAAACCCTTAGACCGCAAACGCATGGATTGCAAACCCAATTCACGGTCGTAAACTCCCTTTACGGCCGTAAACAGCTCATTCATGTGAAAAAGTCTGTTTTCCTCGATCCAACCAATTCCCAATGACATTCCTTAACCAAAACCAAGTGTTTATCTAACACTTATCTAACGAAATCGCTAATTTAAATACATATATGTATTCATTTGATATTAGGATTTCCGTTAACATACAACACCTCAAAAATCGTCCAGTTCAATCCTCTGAATCCAACCAACAGTGAGTTCATACCCTTATGCTTTTCCGAGTATTTCATGTTTTCAGAGGGGCAATACAAGCCAAACATAAAGGCTTTCATAACTTAAAAACTGATGCAATTACAACGGTTTTCTCTCAAACGTTTAGATACATTTATCCCATTTATAATATGTGGAGCATAAGGGACGTCTTCTAATTATAATTGCATAGTTTTCAAAACAATACATCAACGTCACTAAACCTTTAAACTATAATAGGTATAGTTTGGATTTTCAGTACCAGTCTTACAGATTCAAACTTCATGCAAAGCCAAACATATAAACTATGTCAAATGTAGTTATTCATTTCTACGAATACAAAACTATAATATCTTGCTAAATAATTATTTTATGTATAATTATTTATACCCTACACCGTTACAAACGATTTCGAATTCGAGAACAACCAAATAACATGTATACTAGTTATTACAAGATTGTGAGACTTATCTTTGTTATGCCACTCGGGGTACCAAAAAATCCTCACCGGGAGTATAACCAGAGTATCCTGGAGGGAGAGCATAGAATTTGTGAATAGATCTATTCGGGACCGACAATCCCACTCCTGAACTGTTAGCTACAGTTAGGCGGCCACGCCTGGGGTGACAAATTTTGTATACGTACAACGCCTAAAGAAACGTCAAGGAGGTCACCGGTCATATTAGTATGGTTATATGACTCACAATAAGTATAAACTAACATTTGTTCACAAGATTTCATTCTTCCGTAGTTTTATTGTAATTAATAAAACTACATATCTGTTTACTGGAGGGTATTCCAGGGACACAGTGTATGGCTTTATTTTAAGAAATAAAACTAATATACATACTGGTGGTAACCAGGATTTTCAAACAGAATATACTTTTCATATAGAAGTCATCAAACATGTTAGAAAATATGAGATTTTCTTGGTAAACATACTTTCATATTCAGAACTTGATAACAACGATTTTCAATAACAAACGACAATTTACTTTTAATGGAAAGGAATCATGTATACAAACTCAGTGACTAGTTTTCAATACAAAAACATGTTTATGAACTCACCAATTTTATGCTGATATGTTTTTAAAACCGCTTGTATTCTCAGGACAACAATAGACATGTACCTTGCTAGCTTTTGGAGTCTCATTTTTATCCTTTGTTTATATCGATGTATACAAACTATGTTTTCAAACTGATGTAAATATCTGTATTGTAATGTAAATGTTGTGTTTACTTTGATTGCTGTGATATGATTGTTGTGATAGTACACATGACGTCGCCGCCCCCGGACGTTTCTGCCGTTGGTTTTCTGACGGTTCGGGGGTGTGACAGATTGGTATCAGAGCTATTGTTTATAGTGAAATATGTATACTGAACCTTACATGGTATACAACTATAAACACTAAGGGACCGAAACCCTCTGAACTAAAAGTATATTTTAAAAATATAAGTATTTTTACTCCAAGTATACAAGTATACCTACATACCAGAAACATAATCATAAGTAGAATAAAACAAAAGTTTTGGTTGTTAAATACCACGGTTAAACCTGGGAAGTTATGTAATGATGTCTAGGTTTAATATAGCCTGATCAACTATATTAATTCGAGACATGACCAACATGTGCTTTGAAGTAACTGTGGTGTTACAATAGGCCTAAAACTTACCAAGTATTATTACCACAAGAAATCGATATAACAAAACATTCAACATAAAATACTATAGGAGTATTTTAGTCAAAATAGAATACATTGTAGAATTTCATTCCAAGTGTTATTACTCATTCTTTCCTAGCGATAGTATGCTGGTTTTAGTAACTCCTTCTTGTTTATCGCTTAGTAGAACACTTTATCTATCATATAAAGATATATCATGTTTCATATCTCTTGGTTCTAAAGTCAAAGGGACTTATCATCTTCTTCTTCCTAATATGGAACAAAATGGCTCCAAAGAAAAGACCCAAAAAAAAGAACAACAATTCTTCGACAGATCCAACACCACCACCACCTCCTCAGTTCGACCCCGCAATGTTCCAGGCAGCCATTACTGCCGCTGTGACAGCTGCTCTATCACAGATAAATTCTAGTGGTTCTGGTGGTTCTGAGAGTGGTAATCATTCCCAAAGTCATGAAGGAAGTCAAGGGCATCAGAAGAAGTGCTCCTATAAGGACTTCATGAATGCAAAATCCACATCTTTCGACGGCACTAGAGGTGTTATTTCCCTGACTCGATGGTTTGAGAAGATCGAGTCTATCTTCGAGATTTGCTCTTGTTGTGAAGCTAACAAGGTGAAATTCGCCCCTTGTACTTTCACTAACAGAGCACTGACCTGGTGGAATAGTCGAGTCAAATCCCTAACCCTGCAAGTAGCAAATGCTATGGGTTGGGAAAGTTTGAAGGAGCTCATGCTTGCCAAGTACTGCCCTCGGTGCGAAATGCAGAAATTGGAACACGAACTATGGAACCTAAAAATGAAGGGTTTTGACATTGCTGCCTACACTTCTAGGTTTGAAGACCTAGCACTTCTTTTCCCGGGAATGGTCACCCCGGAAAGCAAGAAGATAGAGAGATATGTTGGGGATTAATGCCCCCAACTCAAGGGAATGTTTTGGCTGCCAGGCCAATTACTTTTGATAACGCCAACTGTCTGGCATAGACTCTCATAGATCACGATGTTGATCTTGACAAACTGATAGCCGCTCCCGAACCAGCAAAGGGGGGTGGCGAGAAGAGAAAGTTTTGGAAACAGCAAAAGGGTCAATCTTCGCAGGGGCTTTCCAAGAAACAACATACTGTGACAGTCCACGCTGGCACTACTCCTGCTGCTACTCCTACAAATCAAGTGCCTACCAACAGATATACTGGTAACCTTACTTGGTGCAGCAAGTGCAGTTACTATCATCACATTCCCAACCCATGTCATGAAATGCTCTTCAATAACTGTGGGAAAAAGGGCTAGATGGCAAGAAACTGCAGGACAACGGTTCAACCAACCAATCAGGCAATTGGAGCAGGTGCCAGTCAAGCCTGTTATGGCTGTGGAGAGGTCGGGCACTACAAAAGAAACTGCCCCAAGGTAGCAACAACTGGCAACACCGGTAGGGTGCTAACGATGGGGCAAGAGGAGGCAGTCGCTGACCCTACCGTTGTCACGGGTACATTCCTCCTCGAAAACTCTTATACATGCATTCTTTTTGATTCCTGTGCATATATAAGTTTTGTTAGTCATGCATTCAAACATCTCCTTAAACGTAAACCTCAATATTTAATAGAAACATATACCGTAGAGATGGATAACGGTGAGAAAGAGAGCACTAACGATATATTCCGCGATTGTACCCTTACCCTAAACGATCATTCCTTTCCCATCGACCTTATGCCAATCTGTGACAACCCGGTATTTCGAATCAATGTAATGACCTAAAAAGTCAACAATTTTAATCTCTTTTGATATAATGAAATTAGTGTCAAAAATAAAACGTTCAAAAGTCTCTATTAGGTTTCCTAAAATGATAGTAATCGTGTCAGGTTTTTCGGAAATATAAAGAACACTAAAATCTGAGTTATAACAAAGAAGATACGACTAATCGAAAATTCATGTCAAAACCAATAAAACACTAGCAAACGTCAAAAGCAAAATTTCAATAAAATACTTTTTAGCCTTAGGTATCTAAATGAAAGTCGTAGATTATACTAAACCGTGAGCATGCATAAAAAGAACGTCAAAATCCGGCTTCGTATGAGGAAGTTATGATTTTTCTAAGTTTCGGATAGAGGTAGACAGCTAAAAACTCAAAATACAGATCGAGGGATTTATAGTTGAAACAACCTAAATGAGAATCGAAGATATCAACAATAGTAGCACAACTGTAAAAATTATGACGAAAACGCACTCCGGATGAAGAAGTTATGGATTTTTAACGGATTTTTCCCGTCCCGTCCTATTAAAAATATAATATAATATATATTGTCGAAATTAGCCGATGGAGTCTAAACGAGAGTTGTAGAGCATAATCCCGCCTATGTGTGGATATAAAGGACATCGAAAATGGAGCTCGTACGCGGAAGTTATGGATTTTACAAGTTCGAGACACAAAACTCGAGGTTGTAAGGGAGCTCACGACGTGAGCCACCTATACTCACGACGTGAACCTGTGGCTGATGGGTTCCAAAGCCTATCAACGAGTTGTCAAGTCTATGATAGGAGGCAGGTCGAGCTCACGACGTGAGCCACCCAAACTCAGGACGTGAACCTCAGATTTCACACCTATAAATAGAAACCGATGGTTTAGGGTTTAGGTGCTCAATTCTCTTCTCTCTAGTGCCAAAGCTCTGCGTTTTAACCCCCGCAGCCATCCTAAAGCCCCAGTCTTCACATCCAAGTCTGAAAGAAAGGTTTTACACTCCTGAGATTCCCGAGAATCCCGAGAAATTTGTTTTCTCCTATCGAAGTTCTGCTCGGTTTTCCTCTCACCTTCTTCGAACTAACAATTGAGTTCAAACCCCTATAACTACGTTTTCAAATGCTTTGTAAATGCTTTTATACACTTTTAAAAGGGGGAATACAAGTAAATACACAGTTATCCTCATGTGAATAACATAAACCTTTTTCTATACTTTTTGTTTTAATCAATCATATGTGATTTATAAACTATCATACCAAAACGTTCTCATGCAACATATCACGATAACACTTTGTCCATTTTGAAATGAAACATGTTATTATATAAATATCAAACACTTTATTTATATTTGGAGGATAAATGTTCAATGATATCATTACAAATGTGATACTTCACGTCCAAAGTCGACACTACACTAGGGTTTACCATACAAACGAAATACACTTTGGAAAAACTATAATAGGTATAGTTTACATAGAAATCATGAGATTTTACATATTGTAAGAACTATATCAAGTAAATACTTTCATATACAAGAACAAATGGACTTTTCATACGTAAATCTATTTGATACTAAGTTTTGTGAGACATTCCACTTCACGTACTACCAAGTATGCTGTTAAAGTCCTGTATTATATACCATAATCTCTTGTAGGGAGAATGTGATACATGTGTATAGATCTATACGGGATTGACAATCCTGCACCTAAACTGTTAGCTACAGTTACACCAGTAGGTCTGGGGTGACAAACGTCATAACAGTCCAACACCTGAAGAGCGTTGTTACAGGCATCCTAGGTCAATAGCATGGTTATAAAACTCACATGAAGTATTAAAAACACAATGATTTATGGGGTTATCAAATGTATTAGTGATTTTATCCATACATAAATCTATTATTTTAGGCATGACAACTACTAATGCATTACAGTTTTGGAACTTTTAAACTACCACACACTCATGGAAAAATATTGGATTTTTCAGAAGTAAACTCAGTGATTTATACCAAACTTACAAATTTTTATACATAAACTCTTATTAACTCACCAACTTTATTGTTGACTCTTTTCCAAAACTACTTGTATTTCTCAGGGATTCTGTAATACAGGTAGACTTCAGCTTTTGGAGAGTGACGCTAAGTCATCAGTTTAAAACTCATTTTGTCATCATATTGTATTTTTTTTTTGAACAAGTATCATACAACAATGTATCTTCTAAATTATATATATGATGGTTGTTTCAGTTTCTTTACTATGTATTCAATTGTTACGATACTACATGATGTCATCCACCCTTGAACGATTCCTCTGTTCTAGTTTAGGGGTGTGACATAATTGTCGTAAAAAGCTTCGATGTCATCATTGGCATGGATTGGTTAAGCCGTAATCGTGCTGATATCCTTTGTTTCGAAAAGGCCATCCGTCTCAATCTTCCCTCTTATGAAACCCTCATTATATATGGTGATAAACTCAGCTCAAATCATCACATCGTTTCACGCATAAAAGCCCAAAAACTTCTGCGAAAGGAGTGCCATGCATTCCTAGCCCATGTAGTTAACGAGAAGAAGGAAGTTAAAAACCTCGAGAGCATCCCTAAAGTCTGCAAATTTCCTGATGTCTTTCCTGAAGAGCTTCTAGGAATCCCTCCGGAGCGCCAAGTCGAGTTTCGTATCGACTTAATACCCGGAGCTACCCCCGTAGCTAAGTCCCCATATCGCCTAGCGCCAATAGAAAAGAATGAATTATCCAGTCAGCTCAACGATCTGCTCAACAAGGGATTCATTAGACTGAGTTCCTCACCCTGGGGAGCCTCAGTTTTATTTGTGAAAAAAGAAGGATGGATCTTTTCGGATGCACATTGACTACTGCGAACTGAACAAGCTCACCATCAAAAACCGTTATCCTCTTCCCAAGATAGATGACCTCTTCGATCAACTTCAAGGAGCTAACTATTTCTCCAAAATAGACCTCAGATCAGGGTACCATCAGTTACGAGTTCATAAGGGAGATATTCCTAAGACAACATTCCGGACTCGTTATGGTCACTACGAGTTCGTAGTAATGCCCTTCGGTCTAACCAACGCACCGACATTATTCATGGACTCGATGAATCGGGTGTGTCGTCCTTTCCTGGACAAGTTTGTTATCATGTTGATAGACGATATACTTGTCTATTCCAGAAGCGAGGAAGACCACAAACAACACTTGAGATTAGTATTGGAAACTCTAAGAATGGAAAAGCTATATGCAAAATTCTCCAAGTGTGAATTCTGGATTCGAAAAGTAACATTATTAGGTCACGTGGTAAGTAAGGAAGGCATATAAGAGGATCCATCCAAAATCAAAGCGATAGAGAACTGGTCAGCACCGTAGACACCCACGGAAATTCATCAATTCTTGGGTCTCGCTGGCTATTATCGTAGGTTTTTCCAGAATTTATCTAGAATTGCCAAACCCTTAACCACTCTGACTCTGAAAGGTCTACCCTTTTATTGGAGTGAAAAGCAAGAAACTGTTTTCCAAACATTGAAGTGAGCCTATACAGTGCACCTATCCTGTCTCAACCCGAAGGGACGGAGGACTTCATTGTCTACTGCGATGCCTCCAACCAGGGTTTAGGTTGTGTGCTTATGCAGCGATGAAAGGTTATTTATTATGCCTCCAGAGAGCTCAAAGCACACGAAGTCAATTACACAAATCACGACCTGGAGTTGGGAGCTGTGGTCTTCGCATTGAAAATATGGAGACATTATCTCCACGGAACAAAGTGCACAATCTTCACTGACCATAAAATCCTGCAACACATCCTTGATCGGAAGGAGTTGAACATTAGACAACGATGATGGGTAGAGCTACTCAGCGATTATGAGTGCAAAATACGCTATCATCCCGGCAAGGCCAATATGGTAGCGGATGCCCTTAGCCAAAAGGAACACTCAGGTCGCAATGTGAAAGCACTTACCATGACCATCCATTCCCACTTATCCACACAAATTAGAGAGGCTTAGTTGGAAGCCCTGAAACCAAAGAACGTAGGGGATGAAGCCTTGAGAGGAATGGAAAAGAACTTACAGATCAAGGGAGACGGAGTCTACTATTTCATGGATCCGATCTGGACCCCAAAGTTTGGTGGTTATAGAGGGGTCGTCATGAATGAAGCCCACAGAACTAGATATTCCATTCACCCAGGTTCAGACCAGATGTACCTTGATCTCAAGAAGTTATATTGGTGGCCAAACATGAAAGTCGAGATCGCTACCTCGTGGGCAAGATCCTGACTTGTGCCAAGGTGAAGGTCGAACATCAAAAGCCCTCAAGTTTGCTTCAACAGCTGGAGATACCTGAGTGGAAGTGGGAGAGGATTACCATGGATTTCATTATCAAATTACCCAAATCTCCGAGTGGGTATGACACCATCTGGGTAATAGTCGATCGATTGATGAAATTTGCTCACTTCCTGCCAATCAAAGAAATTTTCAAGATGGAAAGGGTCACACGAATTTACATCCAAGAGATAGTTCGACTGCACGGTGTACCTGTATCCATTATCTCTGATCGAGATAGCATATTCAATTCTATATTTTGGCAGTCCATGTAGAAGGCTCTTGGAACTAAGCTGGATATGAGTACAATTATCATCCTTAGACAGATAGACAGAGTGAGAGAACCATCCAGAACTTGGAAGAAATGCTGAGAGCATGTGTTATCGACTTCGGTAAATCGTGGGACACCCATTTTCCCTTGGTTAATTTCACCTACAACAATAGTTATCATACCAGTATCAAGGTTGTGCCTTTTGAAGCCTTCTATGGCCGCAAGTGCAGATCCCCTCTATGCTAGGCTGAGGTGGGCGACACGCAGGTAGCCAAGGGGCAAGTCCCTGATAGCACTCTCACTGCTCCAGAAATCATCCGTGAAACCACCGAAAAGATCATACAAATCTGGGAACGATTGAAAGCTTCGAGATATGAACAAAACAGCTACGCCGATAAACAACGAAAACCCTTGGAATTCTAGGTCGGGGACCGTGTTCTGCTGAATGTCCCACCCTGGAAAGGCATGATATGCTTTGGAAAACATGGAAACCTAAATCCCAGGTACATAGGACCATTCGAGATCCTTGGTAGGATCGGTCCCGTAGCATACAAACTTCGTTTACCTCAAGAACTTAGTAACATTCACCCTATCTTCCATGTCTCAAATCTTAAGAAGTGCTTAACTGATGAAACCATTGTAATCCTTCTTGATGAGATTGAAATCAAAGAGAACCTTAATTTCGTGGAAGAACCGGTCGAAATCATGGATAGAGAAATTAAACGAACAAAAGAAAGTCACATTCTGATAGTGAAGGATCGCTGGAATGCCAAGCGGGGACCTGAATTCACTTGGGAACGCGAAGATCAAATGAAAAATAAATATCCACATCTCTTTCCAAATCTATGATTTATATTCCATGTTCGAATTCGGGATGGAATTCCCTCTATACGGGGGATGATGTGACAACCCGAAATTTATTTCGTTATTATAACCCACTTCTGTTAATAAAATTAAATTTTTTATTAAAATTTTCCGTCAGATTCTTGGATTAAGTAAATCAACTAGGGTTATTGTCATAATTACATACGTGTCGGAAAACGAAAAAGCATGCGAAAAACTCTCGATTCCCTCGAAAAGCCACGACTTCACGGCCTAGGGCGAGTTTACGGTCGTAAACTCTGTTTGCGGTCATTGCCTTGTGGACCCCCACCCCTGGCCTTAAACTCACCTTATATATGGGTTGAGTGGCCTTCATTTCAACCTTTTGATACTCTAGGAAGCCTTTTCTATCTACTATCTCTCTCTATAATTTCGATTTTGATCAAGAACCCTCAAGAATGTAAGTGATTCTTCACCTCTTTTGTGTTTTAATCCCTTTTCTAGTGTTGAATCCATGCTTCATTCTATATAACTTCGTCTTTGCTAGATATTCTGTCTCACCAAGAACACCAAGAAACACACACTAGTGTTTGGTGGCTAAAAACCTCATTCCAAGCCTCTTTCAGTAAGTAACTACCCTTCATGCTTAATGTTTACTGGAAACCACTAATTTTTGACCTCGAACCGACCCAAATCATAAACCTGGAATGGGTTTACGAGCGTACACCCTTCAATGGCCGTAAACTCCATTTTAGGTCGAATATTTGCCTTTAAATCCTACTTTGAGCTTTGCACAAGTCTTAGAATAATTCCAAGAGGCTAGAAACCACCTTGAAACACCGAAAATCACACATCTCGTCTAGTGTTTACGACTGTAAACCTTTGGGCCGTAAACCCTTAGACCGCAAACCCATGAGCCGTAAACCCATGGAATGCAAACCCAGTTCACGGCCGTAAACAGCTCATTCGTGGGAAAAAGTATGTTTTCCTCGATCCAACCAATTCCCGATGACATTCCTTAACCAAAACCAAGTGTTTATCTAACACTTATCTAACGAAATCGCTAATTTAAATACATATATGTATTCATTTGATATTAGGATTTCCGTTAACATACAGCAACTCAAAAATCGCCCAGTTCAAACCTCTGCATCCAACCAACAGGTAAGTTCATACCCCTATGCTTTTCTGAGTTTTTCATGTTTTCAGGCGGGGGGGGGGGGGGGGGGGGGATACAAGACAAACATAAAGGCTTTCATAACTTAAAAACATTTAGACACATTTATCCCTTTTGTAATATGTGGAGCATAAGGGACATCTTCTAATTATAATTGCATAGTTTTCAAAACAATACATCAGCGTCACTAAACCTTCAAACTATAATAAGTATAGTTTGGGATTTTCAGTACCAGTCTTACAGATTCAAACTTCATGCAAAGGCAAACATATAAACTATGTCAAATGTAGTTATTCATTTCTACAAATCCAAAACTAGAATATCTTGCTAAATAATTATTTTATGTATAATTATTTATACCCTACACCGTTACAAACGATTTCGAATTCGAGAACAACCAAACAACACGTAAACTAGTTATTACAAGATTGTGAGACTTCTCTTCGTTATGCCGCTCGGGATACCAATAAATCCTCACTGATAGTATAACCAGAGTCTCCTGGAGGGAGAATGTAAAACTTGTGAATAGATCTATTCGGGACCGACAATCCCTCACCGGAACTGTTAGCTACAGTTAGGCGAGCACACCTGGGGTGACAAATTTTGTATACGTACGATGCCTAAAGAAACATCAAGGACGTTACCTATCATATTAATATGGGTATACGACTCACATTAAGTATAAACTAACCTTTGTTCATAGGATTTCATTCTTCCATAGTTTTATTGTAATTAATAAAACTACATATCTATTTACTGGAGGGTATTCTAGGGACACAGTCTATGGTTTTATTTTAAGAAATAAAACAACTATACATATTGGTGGTAACCAGGATTTTCAAACAAAATACACTTTTCATATAGAAGTCATCAAACATGTTAGAAAATATGAGAATTTCTTGGTAAACATACTTTCATATTCAGAACTTGATAACAACGATTTTCAATAACAAACAACAATTTACTTATAATGGAAAGGAATCATTTATACAAACTCGGTGACTAGTTTTCAATACAAAAACATGTTTATGAACTCACCAGCTTTATGCTGATACGTTTTTAAAACCACTTGTATTCACAGGACAACAATAAACAGGTACCTTGCCAGCTTTTGGAGAAGACGGAGCATTTTGGAGTCTCGTTTTTATGTTTTGTTTATATAGATGTATACAAACTATGTTTCTTATTGTAATGTAATGGTTGTGTTTACTATAACTGCTATGATATGATTGTTGTGATACTACGCATGACATCTCCGCCCCTAGACGTTTCCGTCGTTGTTTTTCTGACGGTTCAGAGGTGTGACGAACCACCTTCTTCACTTCTGCCATCTTATTTCTATTTGTAATAAGCTCCTTTAAGATTTTAGCATACTTAGGCATTTGTGCAGCCGCATCGATGAATAGCATATTAATTTGAAGGGCTTTTATGTGTTCCAGGAACTTGTTATAATCAATATTGTGCTTATCTTGTCTGGCTCGACCTGGAAACGGTAGTGGAGGCTGATATGGCTTAATAGGAGGTTTATTTTCCTGTTCAGGTGGGGATTCATCAAGTCCATGTCTGTGACTCGGCGAGTCAGGTTGGGATTTTTCAATTTTTGAGTTTCTGCTTCTTCCTCTTGCACCAATTTAGGATCTTGTTTCTAAATAGGGCCAGAGGAGTAAAAATCTTCCCACTCCTAGTTGTCACGATGTTTATATGTGAGCCTTTCGGATTATTTTCGGTATTACTAGGAAGTCCACCCGGTCGTCTCACATTTCTTTGAAGTGCAAGTTGGCCTAGCTGTTTTTCAATATTGAGAATGGAGGCTTGTTGATTCCTAGGTAGAGCTTCCTGATCTATCATCATAATTTGGTGCTCTTTAATCATGCTTTATTGATCCCTCAACGTATTTTGTTGATCTTTTATTGCACAATCGGTATTGTTATGTCTTTTTTCGGATGCAATTGCAAATCTTGTAAGCATATCTTCAAAGTCTAACTTCTTTTCTTGCAGCGGCTCCTCCTTTTGATAAAAACCTCTTTCTTTTTTCTTATACTTTTCCTCCTTCGCCTTCTTGTACTCATCATAGGGTAGCCATTCTTTCTTGCGTTTTCGCCAATCATCATCATATCTATCACTGCTTGAGTAACAGCTTTCCGGTTCCCGTTCTCATCAAGATCACAATCCTTAGTAAGATGAGGTCCTCTACAGTTATCACATACCACTCTAATGGCATGGATGGATTGGTCCATCTTAGTCATTCTTCGATCCATGCTCTCCAAATTTTCCATCACTGCTGCCATATCACCGGTTATAGCATTCAACACTGCTCGAGTTGAGTCATTCCTTGGGTTATGATATTCTCTAGAGTGCTTAGAGAATTCTTCAATAAGTTCCCTAACTTCAGCCATATTTTTCTTTCTTAATGGCCTTGATAGTGAAGGAGTTATCTAGTGGTGACGTTTACCCCATCATAAAAGGTTGATATTTCTTGTTGCACATTGAGGTTATTTTGTGGGCAATTCCTAATTAGACCCTTGTAGCTCTCCCATGCTTCGTATAGCGACTCACCCATTTGTTGTTCAAAATTTGCAATGGCCTTTTTTGAGTTTAGCAACCTTAGATTGTGGACAAAATTGCTCTAAAAATTCTTCACGCATTTTTGCCCATGCAGTAATCATGCTCGGTGGTAGTGCTTTCAACCAATCCTTTGCAACTCCTTTAAAGGTGATAGGGAGAATCCTTAAGAACATTGTTTCTCTTAGTACATTAGGAATATTAAAGTATTGGCGATGTTGTTAACTTCATCGAGATGCTTATAGCATCTTCATGATCCTTTTTGATGAAAGTAATCTCCTTCAATGCAGAGAGGATGTGCCCATAAAGTTCAAATGTGGCAGCGGCGGGTATGGCGGGTTGCACAAGCCCCAGACCGGTGTTGCCTCGAATCCTCTTTTTGTACGCCTCCATCGAGAGGTCGGCAATGTCCGCCTTGGTGTTGTTGGGTTCGCCTTCTTGCTCGCTTTCTTCTTCGTATTCTGACTCGTATCCGGTTACTTTTGGGATCGAATTTTCCTCAAAACTCTAGAACTTTCTTTCCACGCTCTTTTGACTTCTAGACACACCTGCTTTCTTGCTTTTCTTCTTCCTAAAGACCGATTTAAGGTCCTTGAAAAGTGATTTCCTTGGCGGGTTTGAGTCTTCAACGGCTTTACCATTGTTCTTCCTATGAGCGGATTCCGGGTCTTCGAATGGAGGTAACAGAGGTGTGCTTAAACCTCGGTTCGTATAGTACCTGCAAGAAAAAACAAGAAATATGCGTAAAAAGAACAAAAAATGAAATAAAAAAGTGAAACTGAAAATTTTGCCTTGGAATCATCGAGTAGCTGCGATTGGACTTGACGAGTCAAAGCTAAAGGGGGGATGATGTGACAACCCGAAATTTATTCCGTTATTGTAACCCACTTCTGTGAATAAATTTAAATTTTTTATTAAATTTTTCCGTCAAATTCTTGGATTAAGTAAATCAACTAAGGTTATTGTCATAATTACATACGTGTCGGAAAACGAAAAAGCATCCGAAAAACTCTCGATTCCCTCGAAAAGCCACGAGTTCACGGCCTAGGGCGAGTTTATGGTCGTAAACTCTGTTTGCAGTCATTGCCTTGTGGACCCCCACCCCTGGCCGTAAACTCACCTTATATATGGGTTAAGTGGCCTCCATTTCACCCTTTTGACACTCTAGGAAGCCTTTTCTATCTACTATCTCTCTCTAGAATCTCGAGTTTGATCAAGAACCCTCAAGAATTTAAGTGATTCTTCACCTCTTTTGTGTTTTAATCCCTTTTCTAGTGTTGAATCCATGATTCATTCCATATAACTTCGTCTTTGCTAGATATTCTCTCTCACCAAGAACCCCGATAACACACACTAGTGTTTGGTGGCTAAAAACCTCATTCCAAGCCTCTTTCAGTAAGTAACTACCCTTCATGCTTAATGTTTATTGGAAACCACTGATTTTTGACCTGGAACCGACCCAAATCATAAACCTGGAATGGGTTTACGACCGTACACCCTTCAATGACCGTAACCTCCATTTTAGGTCGAATATTTGCCTTTAAATCCTACTTTGAGCTTTGCACAAGTCTTAGAATAATTCCAAGAGGCTAGAAAGGACCCTGAAACACCGAAAATCACACATCTCGTCTAGTGTTTACGGGTGTAAAGCCTTCGGCCGTAAACCCTTAGACCGCAAACCCATGGGACGTAAACCCATGGAACACAAACCCAGTTCATGGCCGTAAACTCCCTTTACGGCCGTAAACAACTCATTCGTGGGAAAAAGTATGTTTTCCTCGATCCAACCAATTCCCGATGACATTCCTTAACCAAAACCAAATGTTTTTCTAACACTTATCTAACAAAATCGCTAATTTAAATACATATATGTATTCATTTGATATTAGGATTTCCGTTAACATACAGCAACACAAAAATCGTCCAGTTCAATCCTCTGAATCCAACCAACAGTGAGTTTATTGCCTTATGCTTTTCCGAGTTTTTCATGTTTTCAGGGGGGCAATACAAGCCAAACATAAAGGCTTTCATAACTTCAAAACTGATGCAATTACAACGGTTTTCTCTCAAATGTTTAGATACATTTATCCCTTTTGTAATATGTGGAGCATAAGGGACGTCTTCTAATTATAATTGCATAGTTTTCAAAACAATACATCAACGTCACTAAACCTTCAAACTATAATAGGTATAGTTTGGGATTTTTCAGTACCGGTCTTACACATTCAAACTTCATCCAAATCCAAACATATAAACTATGTCAAATGTAGTTATTCATTTCTACGAATACAAAACTAGAATATCTTGCTAAATATTTATTTTATGTATAATTATTTATACCCTACACTGTTACAAATGATTTCGAATTAGAGAACAACCAAACAACATATATACCAGCTATAACAAGATTGTGAGACTTCTCTTCGTTATGCCCCTCGGGGTACCAATAAATCCTCACCGATAGTATAACCAGAGTCTCCTGGATGGAGAACGTAAAATTTGTGAATAGATCTATTCGGGACCGACAATACCTCACCTGAACTGTTAGCTACAGTTGGGCGAGCACGCCTGGGGTGACAAATTTTGTATACATACGATGCCTAAAGAAACATCAAGGAGGTTACCGATCATATTAATATGGTTATACGACTCACAATAAGTATAAACTAACCTTTGTTCATAGGATTTCATGCTTCCATAGTTTTATTGTAATTAATAAAACTACATATCTATTTACTGGAGGGTATTCTAGGGACACAGTCTATGGTGTTATTTTAAGAAATAAAACTACTATACATACTGGTGGTAACCAGGATTTTCAAATAGAATATACATTTCATATAGAAGTTCAAACATGTTAGAAAATATGAGAATTTCTTGGTAAACATACTTTCATATTCAGAACTTGATAACAACGATTTTCGATAACAAACAACAATTTACTTATAATGGAAAGGAATCATTTATATAAACTCGGTGACTAGTTTTCAATACAAAAACATGTTTATGAACTCACCAGCTTTATGCTGATACGTTTTGAAAACCACTTGTATTCACAGGACACCAATAGACAGGTACCTTGCCATCTTTTGGAGAAGACGGAGCATTTTGGAGTCTTGTTTTTATCTTTTGTTTATATATATGTATACAAACTATGTTTTCAAAATGATGTAAATATTCTTATTGTAATGTAATGGTTGTGTTTACTTTAATTGCTATGATATGATTGTTGTGATACTACGCATGACGTCGCCCCCAGAAGTTTCTGTCGTTGTTTTTCTGACGGTTCAGGGGTGTGACAAACCACCTTCTTCACTTCTTCCATCTTATTTCTATTTGTAAGAAGCTCCTTTAAAATTTTAGCATACTTAGGCATTTGTGCAGCCGCATCGATGAATGGCATATTAATTTGAAGGGCTTTTACGTGTTCCAGGAACTTCTTATAATCAATATTGTGTTTCTCTTGCCTGGCTCGACCTGGAAATGGTAATTGAGGCTGATATGGCTTAACAGGAGGTTTATTTTTCTGTTCATGTGGGGGACTCATCGAGTCCATGTATGTGACTCGACGAGTCGGGTTGGGATTTTTCAATTTTTGAGTTTCTGATTCTTCCTCTTGCACCAATTTAGGATCTTGTTCCTAAATAGGGCTAGAGTAGTAAAAATCTTTCCGCTCCTAGTTGTCACGATGTTTATATGTGAGCCTTTCGGATTATTTTCGGTATTACTAGGAAGTCCACTCGGTCGTCTCTCATTTCTTTGAAGTGCAAGTTGGCTTAGCTGTTTTTCAATGTTGAGAATGGAGGCTTGGTGATTCCTAGGTAGGGCTTCCTGATGTTTCATCATAATTTGGTGCTCTTTAATCATGCTTTGTTGATCTTTAAATGCACATTCGGTATCGTTATGCCTTTTTTCGGATGCAATTGCAAATCTTGTAAGCATATCTTTAAAGTCTAACTTCTTTTCTAGCAGCGACTCCTCCTTTTGATAAAAACCGCTTTCTTTTTTCTTATACTTTTCCTCCTTCGCCTTCTTGTACTCATCATAGGGTAGCCATTCTTTCTTGCATTTTCGCCAGTCATCATCATATCTATCACTGCTTGAGTAACACACTTGAGCTTTCCGGTTCCCGTTCTCATCAAGATCACAATCCTTAGTAAGATGAGGTCCTCTACAGTTATCACATACCACTCTAATGGCATGAATGGATTGGTCCATCTTAGTCATTCTTCGATCCATACTCCCTACTTTCTCCATCACTGCTGCCATATCACCGGTTATAGCATTCAACATCGCTCGAGTTGAGTCATTCCTTGGGTTATGATATTCTCTAGAGTGCTTAGAGAATTTTTCAATAAGTTCCCAAACTTCAGCCATATTTTTCTTTCTTAATGGCCTTGATAGTGAAGGAGTTATCTAGTGGTGACGTTTACCCCATCATAAAAGGTTGATACTTCTTGTTGCACATTGAGGTTATTTTGTGGGCAATTCCTAATTAGAACCTTGTAGCTCTCCCATGCTTCGTATAGCGACTCACCTATTTGTTGTTCAAAATTTTCAATGGCCTTTTTTGAGTATAGCAACTTTAGAATTTGGACAAAATTGTTCTAAAAATTCTTCACACATTTTTGCCCATGCAGTAATCGCGCGCGGTGGTAGTGCTTTCAATCAATGCTTTGCAACTCCTTTAAAGGTGACAGGGAGCATCCTTAAGTACATCGTTTCTCTTGGTACATTAGGAATATTAAAGTATTAGCGATGTTGTTAACTTCATCGAGATGCTTATGGCATCTTCATGATCCTTTCCGATGAAAGGAATCTCCTTCAATGCAGAGAGGATGTGCCCCTTAAGTTCAAATGTGGCTGTGGCGGGTATGGCGGGTTGCACAAGCCCCAGACCAGTGTTCTCTCGAATCCTCTTTTTGTACGCCTCCATCGAGAGGTCGGCAATGTCCACCTTGGTGTTGTTGGGTTCGCCTTCTTGCTCGCTTTCTTCTTCGTATTCTGACTCGTAATTGGTTACTTTTGGGATCGAATTTTCTTCAAAACTCTACTACTTTCTTTCCACGCTCTTTTGACTGCTAGACTCACCTGCTTTCTTACTTTTCTTCTTCCTAAAGACCGATTTAAGGTCTTTAAAAGGTGATTTCCTTGGCGGGTTTGAGTCTTCAACGGCTTACCATTGTTCTTCCTATGAGCGGATTCCGGGTCTTCGAATGGAGGTAACAGAGGTGTGCTTGAACCTCGGTTCATATAATACCTGCAAGAAAAAACAAGAAATATGCGTAAAAAGAACAAAAAATGAAATAAAAAAGCGAAACTGAAAATTTTGCCTTGGAATCATCGAGTAGCTGCGATTGGACTTGACGACTCAAAGCTAAATGGGGGATGATGTGACAACCCGAAATTTATTCCGTTATTGTAACCCACTTCTGTGAATAAATTTAAATTTTTTATTAAATTTTTCCGTCAAATTCTTGGATTAAGTAAATCAACTAGGGTTATTGTCATAATTACATACGTGTCGGAAAACGAAAAAGCATGCGAAAAACTCTCGATTCCCTCGAAAAGCCACGAGTTCACGGCCTAGGGCGAGTTTACGGTCGTAAACTCTGTTTGCGGTCATTTCCTTGTGGACCCCCACCCCTGGCCATAAACTCACTTTATATATGGGTTGAGTGGCCTTCATTTCACCCTTTTGACACTCTAGGAAGCCTTTTCTATCTACTATCTCTCTTTACAATTTCGAGTTTGATCAAGAACCCCGTAGAATGTAAGTGATTCTTCACTTCTTTTATGTTTTAATCCCTTTTCTAGTGTTGAATCCATGATTCATTCCATATAGCTTCATCTTTGCTAGATATTCTCTCTCACCAAGAACACCAAGAACACACACTAGTCTTTGGTGGCTAAAAACCTCATTCCAAGCCTCTATCAGTAAGTAACTACCCTTCATGCTTAATGTTTACTAGAAACCACTGATTTTTGACCTGGAACCGACCCAAATCATAAACCTGGAATGGGTTTACGACCGTACACCCTTCAATGGCTGTAAACTCCATTTTAGGTCGAATATTTGCCTTTAAATCCTACTTTGAGCTTTGCACAAGTCTTAGAATAATTTCAACAGGCCAGAAAGGACCCTAAAACACCGAAAATCACACATCTCGTCTAGTGTTTACGGCTGTAAACCCTTGGGTCATAAACCCTTAGACCGCAAACCCATGGGCCGTAAACCCATGGAACACAAACCCAGTTCATGGCCGTAAACTCCCTTTACGGCTGTAAACAACTCATTCGTGGGAAAAAGTATGTTTTCCTCGATCCAACTAATTCCCGATGACATTCCTTAACCAAAACCAAGTGTTTATCTAACAGTTATCTAACGAAATCACTAATTTAAATACATATATGTATTCATTTGATATTAGGATTTCCGTTAATATACAGCAACTCAAAAATCGACCAGTTCAATCCTCTGAATCCAACCAACAGTGAGTTCATACCCTTATGCTTTTCCGAGTTTTTCATGTTTTCAGGGGGCAATACAAGCCAAACATAAAGGCTTTCATAACTTAAAAACTGATGCAATTACAACGGTTTTCTCTCAAATGTTTAGATACATTTGTCCCTTTTGTAATATGTGGAGCATAAGGGACGTCTTCTAATTATAATTGCATAGTTTTCAAAACAATACATCAACGTCACTAAACCTTCAAAGTATAATAGGTATAGTTTGGGATTTTCAGTACCAGTCTTACAGATTCAAACTTCATGCAAAGCCAAACATATAAACTATGTCAAATGTAGTTATTCATTTCTACGAATACAAAACTAGAATATCTTGCTAAATATTTATTTTATGTATAATTATTTATACCCTACACTGTTACAAATGATTTCGAATTAGAGAACAACCAAACAACATATATACTAGCTATAACAAGATTGTGAGACTTCTCTTCATTATGCCCCTCGGGGTACCAATAAATCCTCACCAGTAGTCTAACCAGAGTCTCCTGGAGGGAGAACGTAAAATTTGTGAATAGATTTATTCGGTACCGACAATCCCTCACCTGAACTGTTAGCTACAGTTAGGCGAGCATGCCTGGGGTGACAAATTTTGTATACGTCGACACCTAAAGAAACATCAAGGAGGTTACCGGTCATATTAGTATGGTTATACGACTCACAATAAGTAAAAACTAACCTTTGTTCATAGGATTTCATTCTTCCATAGTTTTATTGTAATTAATAAAAATACATATCTATTTACTGGAGGATATTCTAAGGACATAGTCTACGGTTTTATTTTAAGAAATAAGACTACTATACATACTCGTGGTAACCAGGATTTTCAAACAGAATATACTTTTCATATAGAATTCATCAAACATGTTAGAAAATATGAGATTTTCTTGGTAAACATACTTTCATATTCAGAACTTGATAACAACGATTTTCTATAACAAACTACAATTTACTTATAATGGAAAGGAATCATTTATACAAACTCGGTGACTAGTTTTCAATACAAAAACATGTTTATGAACTCACCAGCTTTATGCTGATACGTTTTTAAAACCACTTGTATTCACAGGACAACAATAAACAGGTACCTTGCCAGCTTTTGGAGAAGACGGAGCATTTTGGAGTCTCGTTTTTATGTTTTGTTTATATAGATGTATACAAACTATGTTTCTTATTGTAATGTAATGGTTGTGTTTACTATAATTGCTATGATATGATTGTTGTGATACTACGCATGACATCTCCGCCCCTGACGTTTCCGTCGTTGTTTTTCTGACGGTTCAGAGGTGTGACAAACCACCTTCTTCACTTCTGCCATCTTATTTCTATTTGTAATAAGCTCCTTTAAAATTTTAGCATACTTAGGCATTTGTGCAGCCGCATCGATGAATGGCATATTAATTTGAAGGTCTTTTATGTGTTCCAGGAACTTGCTATAATCAATATTGTGCTTCTCTTGTCTGGCTCGACCTGGAAACGGTAGTAGAGGCTGATATGGCTTAACAGGAGGTTTATTTTTCTGTTCAGGTGGGGGACTCATTGAGTCCATGTCTGTGACTCGGCGAGTCAGGTTGGGATTTTTCAATTTTTGAGTTTCTGCTTCTTCCTCTTGCACCAATTTAGGATCTTGTTTCTAAATAGGGGCCAGAGGAGTAAAAATCTTCCCACTCCTAGTTGTCACGATGTTATATGTGAGCCTTTCGGATTATTTTCGGTATTATTAGGAAGTCCACCCGGTCGTCTCTCATTTCTTTGAAGTGCAAGTTGGCCTAGCTGTTTTTCAATGATGAGAATGGAGGCTTGTTGATTCCTATGTAGAGCTTGCTGATCATTCATCATAATTTGGTGCTCTTTAATCATGCTTTGTTGATCCCTCAACATATTTTGTTGATCTTTTATTGCACAATCGGTATCGTTATGTCTTTTTTCGGATGCAATTTCAAATCTTGTAAGCATATCTTCAAAGTCTAACTTCTTTTCTTGCACCGGCTCCTCCTTTTGATAAAAATTGCTTTCTTTTTTCTTATACTTTTCCTCCTTCTCCTTCTTGTACTCATCATAAGGTAGCCATTCTTTCTTGCATTTTCACCAATCATCATCATATCTGTCACTGCTTGAGTAACACACTTGAGCTTTCTGGTTCCCGTTCTCATCAAGATCACAATCCTTAGTAAGATGAGGTCCTCTACAGTTATCACATACCACTCTAATGGCATGGATAGATTGGTCCATCTTAGTCATTCTTCGATCCATGCTCTCCAATTTTTCCATCACTGCTGCCATATCACCGGTTATAGCATTCAACACCGCTCGAGTTCAGTCATTCCTTGGGTTATGATATTCTCTAGAGAGCTTAGAGAATTCTTCAATAAGTTCCCTAACTTCAGCCAGATTTTCTTTGTTAATGGCCTTGAGAGTGAAGGAGTTGTCTAGTGGTGACGTTTACCGCATCATAAATGTTGATACTTCTTGTTGCACATTGAGGTCTTTTTGTGGGCAATTCCTAATTAGACCCTTGTAGCTCTCCCATGCTTCGTATAGCGACTCACCCATTTGTTGTTCAAAATTTGCAATGGCCTTTTTTGAGTTTAGCAACCTTAGATTGTGGACAAAATTGCTCTAAAAATTCTTCACGCATTTTTGCCCATGCAGTAATCACGCTCGGTGGTAGTGCTTTCAACCAATCCTTTGCAACTCCTTTAAAGGTGATAGGGAGAATCCTTAAGAACATCGTTTCTCTTAGTACATTAGGAATATTAAAGTATTGGCGATGTTGTTAACTTCATCGAGATGCTTATAGCATCTTCATGATCCTTTTTGATGAAAGGAATCTCCTTCAATGCAGAGAGGATGTGCCCATAAAGTTCAAATGTGGCAGCGGCGGGTATGGCGGGTTGCACAAGCCCCAGACCGGTGTTGTCTCGAATCCTCTTTTTGTACGCCTCTATCGAGAGGTCGACAATGTCCACCTTGGTGTTGTTGGGTTCGCCTTCATGCTCACTTTCTTCTTCGTATTCTGACTCGTATTTGGTTACTTTTGGGATCGAATTTTCTTCAAAACTCTAGAACTTTCTTTCCACGCTCTTTTGACTGCTAGACTCACCTGCTTCTTGCTTTTCTTCTTCCTAAAGACCGATTTAACGTCCTTGAAAGATGATTTCCTTGACGGGTTTGAGTCTTCAACGGTTTTATCATTGTTCTTCCTATGAGCGGATTCCGGGTCTTCGAATGGAGGTAACAGAAGTGTGTTTGAACCTCGGTTCATATAATACTTGCAAGAAAAAACAAGAAATATGCGTAAAAAGAACAAAAAATGAAATAAAAAACGAAACTGAAAATTTTGCCTTGGAATCATCGAGTAGCTGCGATTGGACTTAACGAGTCAAAGCTAAAACAGAAAAAAATTAATCAAAAATCCTAAAAACAAGAAAATTTAATACTTAAACCTAGTAACTAATTTACTAAAGCAGTAACTTTGTGCAAGATAGATCTCACACAAAGGATCGATAACACTAGCAATTAAAATTAATTTTTAGAATCGTTCCCCGACAATGGCATCAAATACTTGATGTGTGTAAGATGCACTAGTTTTAATCTCACTTTTAAATATGATTTAGACACAAAAAAGGCAGTTATACCTGTCAATTGGTGGTATAGTTAAGAAAGTAGGGTATCGAACACAGGGAACGGTAATTAAACTAACTACTAGAATTATCTAAAAAAACAAATATAAAAGGAAGGAGGTTTTCTCTAGTTTTCAATACTAGAAACTTAAGCACTTAACTGACACTTAAACAACACAATTAGCAACTAAAACAAATAAAAATCAACTAAATTCAGTATTAAAGGAGACTTATGTTCATGTTCAACTTATTTATTCCTATTGTTGATTTTATGGCAAGTGAAATGGATTAATTTGTCATTGGCTACCGATTAATGTGATTAGGTTCATGTTCACTATTACTAATCCTTAGAAAACAAATCAATTCAAACAGTGGACAATTGGTTAAATTAATGAGTTTAATAGTGTATTGATTTGGGTTAAGTAAGACTTGTAGTTAGCTAATTCAATTAACTTCTTGTATGGTTGTTCGTCACACAAGCTCACACATTTATTTACCTATTTTCTAATTAACCCCTTGTTTCATGCTCACTATTCCTAGGCATTTAACATTGTTTTCACATAAATTATGTGAGACAAGCAATTAAGAGGTATTTATGCAGCTTAATATACTTGATAATTAACAGAAAATAGTTATTGGCAACACATGAGGGTCTTTAACAAGCTTAACAAAACAAAATTCAACAAATTAAATTAATCCAACCACAAAATCAAGCCATAGTCATAAATTTGTCTACCCTAAACAGAAGAAACAAGTTTTTAGCTCATATTCATAGCAGAAAATGTCTCATAAACTAAACCTAATGATTCAAACATGGTGTAATCACTAGATTAAGAAAAGAGAATATAATTTTGCCTTTCGATCTCCTCAAAATTGAAGGTTAGGGTTGATCCACGAGTTCCAAATCTCCAGATGCACTTTCAATCACAATTCAATCCCCAAGGGTTCCAGAAAAGGTCCTTGTTATGTGTGTTTATGCCCATTATATAGATTTCTGAAAACAGCGGTTACTCGTCGAGTCCATAAGCCGGCTCGTCGAGTCCCTCACTTAAAATCCGTGCGCGGTAAGGCATCCATTTATTCACGAAGTTTCTTGCCTACTCGTCGAGTAGGTGTTCGACTCGCCAAGTACATCTAGTTTTTGACGTTTTTTCTTCTTTCTTCAATTCCCGAGCTTCCGATTGCATTTCCCGCTTCCTTTTGCTTCCGAGCATGTCTTTAAGGTTGAAAATATAATTTGAACATAATTAAGTACCTTTTTTCATTAATTGATATAAAATAGCCAAAAAGTATTAAGATTCTACACAAAATATATAACTAAATACGCACATATCATCAAGCTCAAGTTTTCTATTCCTCAGCGAAAACTCAAGATCTTTAATTTCCTCCTTAGAAGATTCTTTGCTACGAGGAACATTGAAATATATGTTGTATGTGACTCACGTGGCGACACCGTTTAAGAATCCTCTTTTTTCCTTGCCAAAAACTAAGTTCATGGCATTTGTGCCCGTTTCAACATTTAGATGTCCATCTTTTATCTGTTATTCATGTTCCATCTAGCACACAAAATATGATTAATTAATGTTCGAAAAAAATTGTCACAAATCCTTGAAGTTAAAGTAATAAAAAAATTTAGTGAAGTTACTTGTTTATCCGCCAAGAGTTTAACATTCTCATCTTTAAATTTTCCTTCTTTACTTTCATGTCCTTTACACCACATAAAAAATGAAAAATAATAATATGTTAGTAATAAAGGATTTGTGAATATAATATGAGATGCAATTAATAATAATGAAAAAGTATTTACTGTAAGCTCTTCCCATAGTTTCTCCTTCACTTCTGAGGTTACCTTCTTCCAGCCAAAAGCACTTAATCCCACATTCTCGCGGAGAAGATCTCCCAAATAGCTATCAAACAATCTACTATGCTTACCTAAAAACTTACCCAATCCATCAACCTTTACACATGTTTTTTCTAGCACCAGAATTGACATACACAGTCTTCAATTTTGGCATTCGAGTCATGACCCTCTTTCTATTTGACCTTGTAGGAACTGGGTTTTGGATTTCTTCATCAGAATCTGAATTACTATTGTAGTCAATATTGTTTCCTTCCCCATCTTCGGTGTCTGAATCATACACTTGTGTTCCATCATCTTTCTCATATTTCATATCATACTCGGGCATATCCTCATGTTGTTGGTTGTTCACCTCCATGAATCCTTGGTTGACACGAAACATAGGAAACAAGTTTCATTTGTGATATGTTAAATGAAAAGGTATGAGTAGCTTATATTACAGACAATATTTTCACAAACGCAATTCATCGAACACTTGGTGTGCAACAAGAACAGTAATATGAAGAAGGAAAATTTTCGTTTTTTATGTATAATCCACCAATCAATACAATCAAGCACACTATACACAAATAGTATACTTATAGTGGAATTCATGCAGAATATGTACTAAATGTTGTCGATTAATGAACTGATAAACAATACAATGTTGGAATAAATCAATGTGCTTTAAATACTAGAATATTAGTATGCCCTAAATGGATGTTTGTTACCAAAGTTAGCAAAACTTCCTTGATTCCATGTATTGATCTTCAGATTTTTGGCGGTGAGATAGATGAAAACTTCCTGCATTGAATTGGAGCCAAAAAAGGATATGGAAATATGATTGCCTCCCATTGCATTTGCGTGATTTCCTTAACAGATTCAAATATTTTCAAGTTTTTGATGTGACCCTATACTAAGAGAAGCGTAAAACCATTTGGAAACATGGACTTCTCGCAATTAAAATCTTGTAGATTTGTTTATTTAATTAATATAAATATTACATATTTGGTCCTTGTATATTAATAATTTTACTTTAGGATACAATTATATGAGTATTGGAAATAAAAAATATGTAACATTTAATGGGAAAAAGGTAGAATACAACGAAAATAAGAATATTGTCAAGGTAGTTGTCTAATTTTCAATAATCATTTATATGCCCTAAATATATAAAAAAAAAAATTGTTTTGCACAATTATATTACACTTGTATTACTAAGTTTTATTACCCCTTCTAAACTACATCAACTATATTCACACCCTATATACACCCATTAAGGTCCCAAAGCCCTACCACTACCTCAACTATATTCACATCCAACCAATATACTTTCCAATACCAGTGTTTACAGGTAACTCCTACATCTACACTCAATTCACCTGTACCACTAAAGTACCTGCTCTAATCCATACAGCTAACTAATACATCCCAAACAATTTACCCAACCCACTAACCTACCCTGCTCTAACTCATCCAGCTACTCACACATCCATACCCAATTCACCCGTACCACCAACCTACCATGCTCTAACCCAGACAAATAACTCATACATCCACACCCAATTCACCCATACCACTAACCTACCCTGCTCTCTAACCCATACACCCCATATATGCCTATTATGGTCCCAAACATCTACCACTATCTCAACTACATTCACATCCGAGCCATATACTTTCAAATACTAGTGTTTACAACTAACTCATATATTCACACCCAATTCACTCGTACCACTAACCTATGATGCTTTAACCATACAGCTAATTCACATATCCACACCAAATTCACTCATATCACCAACCTACCGTGCTCTACCCCAAACAACTAACTCATACATCCACACCCAATTCACCCATACCACTAACCTATCCTGCTCTAACCCATACACCCATATATGCCTATTATGGTCACAAACCCCTACCACTACCTCAACTACATTCACATCTAACCCATATACTTTCAAATACCAGTGTTTACAACTAACTCATACATTTACACCCAATTCACTCGTACCACTAACCTTCTCTACTCTAACCCATATAACTAACTTATACATCCACACCCAATTCACCCGTACCATTAACCTTCCCTACTCCAACCCATACTGTTAACTCATTCATCAACACCCAATTCACCCGTACCACTAACTGACCTTGCTCTAACCCATACAACTAACCCAAACATCCACACCCATTTCACCTGTACCACTAACCTACCATGCTCTAACCTATATAACTAACTCATACATCCACATCCAATTCACTCATACCTCTAACCTACCCTGTTCTAGCCTATAAACCCTATATACGCCCATTATGGTCCCAAACCCCCACCACTACCTCAAGTACATTCATATCCGACCCATATACTTTTAAATACCAGTGCTTACAACTAACTCAAACATCCACACCCAATTTACCCATACCAGTAACCTACCTGCTCTAACCCATACAACTAACTTATACATCCATACCCAATTCAATTGTATCACTAACATACCCTGCTATAACCCATATAACTAACTCAGACATCCACACCCAAATCACCTGTACCACTAACCTACCCTGCTCTAACCCATGCATCTAACTCATACATCCACACTGAATTCACCTGTAGCACTAACATACCCTACTCTAACCCATACAACTAACTCATACATCCACACCTAATTCACCCATACCACTAACCAACTTTACTCTAACCCATATAACTAACTCTTAAATCCCCACCCAATTTACCTGTACCACTAACCTACCATACTGTAACCCATACAACTAACTCATACTTCCATAAACAATTCGTCCATACCACTTACCTACCTACTGTAACCTATACACCCCGTATACACCCATTATGGTCCAAACCCCTACCACTACCTCAACTACATTCACATCCGACCCATATACTTTCCAATGCCAATGTTTACAACTAACTCATACATCCACACCCAATTCACTCGTACCACTAAGCTACCCTGCTCTAACCCATATACCTAACTCATACATCCACACCCAATTCACCTGTACCACTTACCACTATCTCAACTACATTCACGAATAATTAACCATATATGCCCATTAATTATTAATTTTTATTTTTAATTTTAAATAAAAAATTAAAATATAAAGGATGACGTAATATACAAATTAAATCTCAAATTTATTAATTAATTTGTAATTCTATTGTTCAATAACCCCCATACATAGATACATATTAATACACAAATTAAAGAATAAATTTTAATTAGTATGGTAACATTAAAAAACATAAACACTGGTGAAATTGAAAACTTATACGTAGAGCACAAGACTAACAATGTGCTAGTGAATTGCCCCCACTACTTGGTGAACTCACCATCAAAGAAGATAGAAAAGCTTTTTAATCTATTGGTTATAGAAGACCCAAGGGAAACTGTTGATGATGGAATTGCATACATCAAGCATATGCTTAACATGTCAATTCCCAGAGAAAAGATTGAAGATGCCATGGACATGGCTAAAGAGAATGTGATTCAATGGAATTATAGATGTAACACAACATCTAATATATTAGTTATTTTGAAACTCTTTTTTGATTAAGATAATATAAAAACAATGTAATTTGGCTTTAATTCAAAAATTGTCAATATTTTATTATGGTATTGTACTTTGTAGTTTACATTTTTTGGTTCTTTCTTCTTGTTATGGTATTACTTTAAACTTAAATAAAAAGAAACTTGTTTATATGTTAAGCCCCAAAAATTAGTGGTTAAAATCAATACTTTATGTTAGTGATATTATTTCACCAACAATGTATTATAACATAAATGTATTATAACAACAATATGCAGGGGTGTTTATGATTAGGGTTACTATGGTGAAGTCAAATGTTTTAACATGGCATCGTACTTTGAATTTAACCATTTACCTTTTCAATTTTTATGTTAATTGTCAATAGAATGATAAAAAAAGATTAATTAAACATTTTAAAATAGAGGGCAAACAAGGATATTTTTTTCTTTTTTGTTTTTCTATTTTCAAATAAAGAGATTAATTAAACAATTTAAGATAGAGGGAGTCAGGGGTATAATTGTCTTTTTTTCAAGTTAGGAGATTAAATAAACAGTTTAAAGAAATATATTTGAGAGTTAGTAGAAGCAGGGGTATTTTTTCATTTGCTTTTATTTCTAAATTTGTTATTATAATAGATGTATTTGATGAAATGTATACATATTTTGACTCATTGTTTCTACTTTTGCATCACATTATATTGAAAGTGCATTGAAAATACAAGTATATCATCTAATACGAACTGGAGTACAAGGGGTTTAAATTATTTTCTTTTAATCTTAGTAATTAGTTATAGTTTTCTTTTATCATAACCAAATATATTATGTACTAAAACGCAACCTAGTTGGTTAATGTTGATGGATTACCTCATATATATTCTGGAAGATCGTGGGTTCGAACCCCACTTACAACATTTTTTTTTATTTTTCAATAAGTTACACGTTTCTTAACTCTGTCACACACTAAACACTATCATTAAGTACTTTCCTTTATCCATACATAATTTCCTTATATATATATATATATATATATATATATATATATATATATATATATATATATATATATATATATATATATATATATATTCATTCCCATTGACTGAATATGAATATTCATTCAATATGAATTTTCATTGAAGCAGTCTCCGGTCACTACAAATTCTTTGCTAATACATAATAACGTCTACTAGATATTCATATAGGTATGCATACATAACATTTTTATAAGTTCTACATAGACATAAAAAAACCTTCAATATCTGTTTGTTTGTTTTTTTTTTTTTTTTTTTTTTGGTTTGATAATGAACTGAATTACTATGCATGCATGCTAGAATCTACAATTAATGTGGGTTTGGTTTCCATGTATTGGATTAATTTATTATAATGTGTTATTTTCCTTTATGTACACCAATTAGTTGATAAAACACATCAATGAACAACTGATCTTACTTATTGAACTCATGTATGATTATTGTAGCATCAAAATAGATAAGTCTTGGATGGGATCGTATAGAACCACAGAGAATTATATAAATAGCGTTGCCTTTACCATAATGGCCCTAACCATTCTTGGCCCAAACAAAATATCGGGCTCCAAGGTCTACAAAGGCCCAACTACACCACTGAAGGCCCGTAAGCAGAAGTCAAAGTCCCCCTTACTCTAAACAGATCAAGGCCCAAAACCAACTCAACCCTAATGACCCAAAAGCCCAACAAAAGTCCAAAAGCTCACTGGGATCATACACACAGCGTAATCTCAGTATCCTCGGCGTACTTGATCGTCATGTAGTATGTGTTGCGTACACCTTGGTACACACATCGTATCGAGCTACTCAACACCTTTAGCCATTTAGTGCTTAATCTATGCAACCACTTAATATAACTTCTAGATCTCGATCATTAAGGGGGTCCTAGGGTATAAGGTTGGCAACTTTACTCCTTAGCATGTATTATATGAGCCCAACATCCATTTTTGTTCATCAAAGCTCACATAAAGGACCTAGATTCATGCATGGCTTTATATCAACCACCAAGATAACATTTTTATGCCTCTAATACACCAAAGGGACTAAGATCTAGCATTTCTAGCTTCTGGAGTTGCCCAAACTCCCACGAGAGAACCTATGGACCCGTAATGAGCTTATAAACAAATTCTAACTCTAATTATCAAAAGGATTACAATGTATGAGCTTTTTACCTTCAAGAGCTTTCTAAGATGATGTAGATTGAGGATCTTGAAGCTCAACCATGTCCAAAGATTTAACACCAAGTTTTTCTTCTTGCAAATACACTAAAAAGGCCACAAAAGTTACTTCCAAGCTCAACAATCACTCTCAGTGACAAACTAGGGTTTTAAGGATGATAATAGCAGTTGAGGATGAGAAGAGTAGGGGTCTAAAGTGTTGGATTGGGTGTGTAAGACCATACCTATAATTGGTATATACTTGAATTGAGAGTAGCACAGTCCTTTTGGGTTGCCCTCAAAACTAGCAACTAGACAGGATAACATTTGGAGATGGAGATTGATTTATAAATTGAAATAAATAATTTGTTAATATCTTATGAGAATAATATATTAATTAGAACTAGTAATATTTAATTAATATTTAATCAGAAATCAATTGGAATTAATTTTGGGATTAAAAGAATTAATTAAAAGTGTAGGGACTGAAGTGCAATTGTTCAATAGTTAAGAAAGAGGCAATCTAGAACACTCCATTAGGCATGGATGGTTTCTTTAAGCCTAAGGGATTCTAGAGTTATTTCTGGTAAATTACCTTGTTTTGAGATAATATTGGATTAAAGTTTATCTAGGGTTTCCTGACTGCACTATAAATAGAGCCTCAACCCTAGAATTTTCGGCCACTAATTCTTTTGAAGTGGTAGCCGAATTTTATAGCCTCCCTCCTCTCTCTCAATCAGCTTCTTTTGCTAGAGTTGGGTGTGATCCACTAGAGGCGCAATATTTGTGGCACTTGCTTTCAAGGCTTCAACAACACAATGGTTTTCATTGATATTACTAAATAGCAATCAAGGTAAGTTTCTCCTAACCCTATTTGTATTTTCCAACATATGCTAGTGTTATAGGGTTTTTATTTTGTTTTTTAAAGTTGTATGTTCAATTAGAGAAAACATAGATCAGGTATTATGGTTGCATTCACACATTGGAATTATATGCTTTGCATAATACCCATCACAGAGGTCATAGTGTGTTTAAATAGGGATCATGCCTTAAAATTCGGGCTTTAACTTTTGGCTGTGTACGACCTACGTACGTGGATCATATTCCCGATTCAACATGCCCATATACGCTAAGTGTACATATAAGTACTCCCAGTGTACGAAGAGACCTCATTCACAATTCTATTTTTTTCCAAGGACTAAAAAGAAAATACATGGATTTGAGTGTTACAATATTAATATAGTTTTAAGATAAAATAGTTTTTTATAGTCTCAGCTCTCGTTATTCGTAAGTGAATAAAAGTGTATCAGATTTTTATTATAATACATTCGTTATTAACTAATGAATAACACATATACTTAATTTTCTTTAAAGTTTAAGTATCATTCATATATTAATATAACACATAAAATATTCTCTTACCAATTTTTTTTAAATAAGATTTTGTCACATTTATATTTATTTATTAATAAAAACGAATATTAGCTCTCATCATATGTTATATTAATATATGAATAAATATTTATTCGATTTTTGTTATCGTTCATTTGTTATTCATATACAGATATGTAGTATATTTTAAAAAATACCAAGTGTTTTGAAAATTCAAACTACTTATTCATATATGAATAACAAATGAATTATAACAAAATTTTAATAACCGTGTTATTAACATGTGAATCTAACTTTTATTCGCATATGAATAAAAATATATTTTAGATAAAAAAACGTTATTACATGTTATATTAATATATGAATGATACTTCAACTATAAAAAAAAATATAAGTTTTATTCATAAGTGAATACTTTCAACCTCACATAAATATCATCATTATCATGCATTCTCACTAATTCTTTTTCATTTTTGATCTTACACATAAATTTTCATTCATTCTCATTCTTATAGAATACGGTTATCAAGAACACATTCTGGTAAAGTGAGAATCATAAAAAAAATAAAATAAAAAAAATAAAAAAAAAAGTCTGTAATACCCTTATAGACGATTTAATTACTAAAAATGTGGGATAATGATAATAGTTATGTGAGGTTGAACGAATTCACATTACTAAACAATATATTGTATTAGTCATTCTCATAAAATATCATTGTCCACACGTCCGCACAATGGTTGTTCCTCCACCTTTGAATCTAACTCTCTCTCTCTCTTTCTCTCTCTCTCTCTCTCTCTCTATATATATATATATATATATATATATATATACATTTGAATCTAACTCTCTCTCTCTCTATATATATATATATATATATATATATATATATATATATATATATATATATATATATATATATATATATACTTAGGTTCAAATAAGAACAATTATCGTGTTAGAAAACACAAGAACAAATCTCAGACACCAATCCTAAAAGGAAAATTTGCCTCCTATTTTTAGCTCTCATAGGTATTTTTGTAACTTATAATCTTATATCTGAATCCAAGTTAGCATTGATCGTATCTTCTCCTCTATGATCAGGTCTGCAAGATATCAAGTAATCTTTTCTGATTTCTACTACTTGACACCTAAAATCGAAACTTGATTAAGATATTCTTCATTGTTTCCTATATAATGAAGCACATACTGAATCGATGTTTAAAAGTGAGTTATTTTCGAAGATTATAGGGAATCAATTCTTAAAGGGCAAATTACACCAATCGTCCCATTTGCACATGCCAGAAAACGTGTTTAGTCCCTATTTTTAAAAATTAACTCGGACCGTCCCTCGTTTGTTTAAAACTTGCACATTTCATCCCTTTGGACATAAAAAGATAATTTTGCCCTTAAAAAATTCCTTTTTAATTTTCTTTTAATGCTTTATCATTTTTTATTTAAAAAAAAAAAGAAAAAAGTATATTATGTACCCACCCTCCCTCTTCCCTTTCCCGCCGTCCTTTCCTCTTAATAGAAACCTCCCTATCTCCAATCAAAATCATCAGATGAATCACCGACGTATTTTCCACAGCCACTTCATTTTGGTTCCAAAATCATCTCACCACCTATTCTCCTCGTCTTTACTCGACTCAAAACCGGTCTCACACACCATGTACAACCTCCTTCCCACCATCTAACAACCTCCTGAATCCACCGGTCAAACTCTAACCGTGGTTACGACACAATCTAGAAGAAAAGATTATTAGTAGTGGTGATGCTCAATCTGAACCCCCCAAAATGAAATCCGTCATGAAATACCCAAAGTTCTCAATCTGAAACCACACATTTCCCCATATATAAATATGAAACCCTAGACACACAGGTGAAGAAGGAGATCGTCGATCGGAAAAAGAGGAGGGGAGAGATGCAGTATAGGTGATGGCGCTTGGATGAAGAAGGAGATCTTCGATCTTGAAACCCTAGGTGGCGATTCGAAACCCTGAATTATGCTCTTGGTTGTTGAAGGTCGTCGATGAGACAAGAGTTGTGCTTGGCGGAAGGTGGGTCACGATGAAGAGGATGGTTGAATGGTGGAGAAGATTACAAGATTGTGAGTGGAGAATAAGGGATATCTGATGGGAAAATAAGGAGGAGAGAGATGTCATGGTTCTGTAAACAATACTAATGGTGGTGAGTGGTGCTCCGATGATGGTGACAGATGGTTTTCCGCCGATGCTGGTGGTCGGTGGTCTGATGATGTCCGCCCGGAAAGAAAATGGTGGTGTTTGTCATTTTTTGTGAGGGTGGGGTTTTAGAAATAAATAAGGGTATATACCTTTTTTCTAAATATTAATATATAATTAATATCAATAAAAAAATAAAAAATAATTGGAAACTAATTAAAAAGGGCATTATGGTCATTTTAGATTTGACATGGACTAAATTCGCAACAAAACTGCATATCAGGGATGAAGCGTGCAAGTGTTAAAGAAACAAGGGACGGTCCGAGTTAATTTTTGAAAATAGGGACTAAACACGCTTTCTGGCAAGTACACAAGGGACGATTGGAGTAATTTACCCATTCTTAGAATAGGAAGCAAATACAATACTTAATTGCAATTTTCATGGAATATGTTCAATAAATTGCTCAATCTTTCTTCCTTTTTTAGCTTTGGTGAAATACATGTTAAATTCAGAGCTGTTTTTTGTTGGAGAAATTAACTTGTATACACACTAACTGTTTGATGAAATTCATAAACTAAGTGTACCATATAATTTTCACATACAAGTATGTATGTACACATGACTTGGTATATGCTTATTAGAAGCTATGAAAGGTTGTATGTAATTTACACATGAATTATATATAAAAAATTTATTGATATGCATTTTGATAGAATTATATGTTGATCTATTTATTTATGGAGTTTAAATAGTCCATCAGTGAATGCTTTTACCATAAATATATATGTTAACTTGTGTGCATTCCAACTGTTTGATGAAATGCCTAAACTAAGTAAACCATCTATTATTCACAAGCGAATATGCATACACTTATGAATCAACATATAAATTAATATATTCACATGTTAATATGTTCTCTGATGTAATATTCATATGTGACTATACCATGTAATATGCACATTTTAATATACCATGTAATATCTACATGTGTATATAATATATAATTATCACATATGAATTTAACATGTGGTATTCGCATGTGAAAATGGATTTACTTATAACACATGAATATGATGTAAAACCGAAAAATGATGATGAAAACCTCACACATTCAAATCTTGATCCAAAAAGAGATTCAAATTCAAAGAAAAACATGTAGATATAAGTTTCTGAAAAATGGTTGGGAGAGAAAGGGAAGATGGTGGAATGCTTCATCTTGATGATGGAGTAGGGAGGAGGGAGGAGGGAGGGGATGTATTTGTTACTAATCAACCTTCAGTATCATTAGCTTCCTCCAGCATTCCATCAGTTTCCTCTGTTGTCGCCGTCACTGCACCGTCATCTACATCACGTAAGGTCAATTTTCTTCAAGCTCTTTTTTCCTTTTCTGAATTGATTTCTATAATTATTTGGTTGTTGAGTGCCTTTTTGGTTGTTAATTGGCTTCCTATGTGTGAATTTTCCATCTGAATTTGTATAGAAACGATAATGGGTAAGATACACGAAGGGTGAGCTTCATTTTTGAATCTCTTGTTCTTCAATTTTTTTTGCCCAAAGACAGTATTCCAACCCACATCTGTTTCTGTAAATCTCACCCTTTTCGCATACAACATATCAAAATCAAAAACAGACACACAATTGTGTTTGATTTTCTCACTTCTTTCAGATTTTAATAATGATTTCACAATTGGGTCTTGTTTGGATGCAAGTTAGTAGATCAGAGATATCGATTGGTATGGGAAGTAGTCGTCGAGGGTAATTGAGCAGTGTAGATTAACGAGGTGTGGTGGAGATGGATTTCCAGGTAGTGGTTGAGATGGACCTCGACTATTCTTCATCTTCATGGTTCATGGTGGGAGAAAAGCTGGAGGCTGGGAAGACCAGTAGAGAGAGAGAGAGAGAGAGAGAGAGAGAGAAAGAGAGAGAGAGGGAGAGAGAGAGAGAAGAAGAAGAAGAAGAAGAGCGGGAATGGGAGAAGGAGGTAGGGCCTAATGTTTATTAATAATAAAACATCAAATTAAATACAAAAAATATTAAAAAAATGTATCAAAAGGGTATTTTTAGTCTTTTCAGTTTTTGAAAGACTAAAAGCACAATCAAATTAGGTCAAAAGGACCATCAATCCAAAAAAAATTAAAGTTTGGATCAAACCTTAGAAAAAATGCATACACAAGGACCATTTTTACAATTTTGTCTAATTTGGATAACTGATGTTTATGTTTTCAATGTCCTATTAGTAATTTAGCAAACTCACATATTTTATATAAATAACAACTAAAAATATGAGATTTTCAAAAAAAAAAAAAAAAAGAAACTGTTATGAGGTATTTTCAATGAAGAAACTTCATAAACCTTGAATAAATTTAAAAAGATTTTGCTTTAACAATAATTCAAGTCAACATTTTGAAAAAGCTCACAACTATTCATCGTGATTTAAAATGTTGAATTTAGATTTAAAATGTTGAATCCCAAAAATAATGGGATCATATAAAAATCATGAAAACTATCAACATTAGATTTAATCATCTCTCATAAATGAAAATAATTCTTCCACATATCACTCTCTTATTAACTTGGAAACATATCATTTTGGGTATTTTTGATTAAATGTTTTTTCCATCTGTCATTTGGTCATTTTTTTTTATCTTTTCTTAATTAATAATCATATTCACACCTCAATTAATAATTATCTTAATTGAAATTAACCAATAAATTACAATATTAATACTCATATAGTATTTAATATGTTTCTTTTTAAATTTAAATTTTAAATTTTAAATTTCAAATCTAAAATTTTAAATTTAAATAAGCTTTTGTTTAAACTTTCATATTTTATGCACCAACATAAAGAGAATGGTAAAATCCGTATTTCACTTTATAAAACTAAGGTTGAGAAGATGTTACTTAGCAAAAAATGAATCTTTTAGTAGTTACAGATTATTTCTATAAATGTTATTTTAAGTTTACTAGATGTTCTTTTTATTAATATCTATTCTTAATAAAAGAATACTTTGCAAGCCACATGTCCCTCTTTTGCACATCCAACTTGCCACGTGTCCTTACCAGGGATTTCTTATGACTCAAATTCCCACCCATTCTTTGCACCAAAAAATTGATTATATCATCTCTTATAAATCAGCTCACACATTTTGAATCAACTGCAAATTAAAACTGATATTAATCATATATTTATGGTCAATCCTACATTTATGGTTATTTGTTTTATAGTATATGTTTTGAAATTAAAAACATAAAAACTGACATCATAATCTCTTGTAAATTAGGAATCAAATTAACTGAAATTGTTTACCCATTATATCTACATAATAATAATAATAATAATAATAATAATAATAATAATAGGAATGAAATAATTTTTGCGATTTTATCATTTATCATTCATATAAATATGTCATCTAAAAATCTCTCTAACCCTTGCATCTTTCCAAGTTTGGTTCATCTATACATCTTCTTCTCTGTGACTTTGGTAATTCATTCTAAACTATACTTCACATTCTGTTAGAGTAAGTATTATTCTTATGTTATAGTTATCCTTTTCATGTTATGCGTATATGTATTTGTATGCAGCATATGTGTGTTGCTTTTTTCTAAAAAAAAACTTTAATAGTTGTTACCCATCAGCCATGTTCTATACGGATGGACTTCAAACCACTAAATCTATATTATACATGCCAATCATAACAAATAGTGGTATTTATGTATTGGTAACAAAAAGTGTACTGCTTTTGTTTCTATAAACCATAAGACTTCCTTATCTGTTGTAGCATTAACATAATACTTTCAAATGATGTGCAAACTACTTTGACTAAAAATTATAATTAATAGCAACCTTCTTTTATACTTTTATGTGGTTGATCTGTATGTGTGTGTTTATATGTTTAGTGGTTTATACTGTATGTGACTGTGTATGTAAGGGTCGAAAATCTTATTACTTATTGTTATTGTTACTTTTCTGATCCTGTGTGATGTTTAACACAGAACTGTACTTCACAACAATTTGCTTTAAAAATATTAACTCTAATTTATGTGTCCATTCATCTGTGATGTTAATCTGTGTAATTATGTGTGTGTGTGTGTGTATATATATATATACTAGTTTATAACCCGTGGGAACCACGGTTATAAAATTAATTAGACTTTTATAGTAAAAACCCACAATTATAAATCATTTATTTTAAATAAATTACTAATTAAGAGATATTTTTATTAGTTATGTGAAATTATAATCGTTAATTCAAAAAAATATGTAAAATTAATTTTTATTATATATTAGATATTTTTTATTTGTGAATTAATGAATACAATAATATAAAATTTAAAATTTAAAATAGAGAATAAATATATTGATAAATAGCATCATATTAATGATGAGGTCTAATAAATTTAAAATGAAGAACTAATAGATTGACAAGTGGCAACACATTAATTAAGGGATCTAATATGGTGACACATGACAAAATAGCTACTATTGTATTAGTGTGTATATATATATATATATATATATATATATATATATATATATATATATATATATATATTGTAAAAATGTTGGTTTGGTATGATGGTGTAACACCCAAAGTTTCAAAGGCCAAGAAGGGAAAGAAAGGCCCTAATTTAAGGGCCGACTCGGCGAGTCCAAGGAGGGACTCGGCGAGTCGGTCAAGGTGACTCGGCGAGTCTGGTCTGTGCGTGGAAAACCCTGAATTCGGGACTTGGGGCCTATATAAATGTCTTAATCTTCTTCCTAGGGTTCCTTACTGCCTCTTTAGCCCTGGATATCAAACCCTAGCCGTCATATCTCCTAGTTGATCCTTGGAAGGTGCATTAAAGCTTGGAAAAGGAAGAAGAAACTTGGAGGAGCAAGAAGGAGCTATAGATCTGGGATTGTGAGTTCATTCTGAGCACTTGGAGGTAATAAACTAGTTCCTGGACCCTTTTTGCACCTAGATCTATGTGTGGTTGTTGGGGCTCTTTTGCCATAATGTTATTATTTTGGGTTAGAAGTCGGATCTGGAGTTGCTACTTCAGATTCAAGTGTTTTAGGGCCTGGAGAAGCATAAAGTATCAGCCACTGAGTCGATTTTGAAGTCCCTTGGCCTTACACCCTAGTTAATGGCATATCTTGCCTAGATCTCCTTCTCTACACGTAAAGTTTGCAACTTTACATGTGGAATAGGCTTGGGAAGGGTGGATCTATAGTTTGGAGTCCATGCATGACTCAAAAATCCTCTGCATGTAAGGAGATCTGAAGGGACTCGACGAGTCCTTTGAGTGGACTCGGCGAGTAGCATGAAGTTTTGGAGAAACTCGACGAGTGGGATGAACAACTCGTCGAGTCGTATGAAGATTGCCTTGGACTCGGCGAGTCTGTTCTTAGACTCGGCGAGTCAGGTCGCAAAACCCCAAACCCTTCGAGTTGTGACTCGAATCAGTGAGTCGGGTGGAGACTCAGTGAGTTGAACAGGTCTGGACTCAGAAATCGGTAGACTTGGCGAGTCATGGACTGACTCGGCGAGTCGAGTCGCGAATGAAAGGAATCTGATCATTTTGAACTCGGCGAGTCAGTAGGGTGACTCGGCGAGTAGGGTTGACCTGGAAGGTTGACTTTGACCAGGACTTTGACTTTGGACCAGGGTGGACTTGATTGTCTTTCGGGGGTCAGTTAGACTCAGTGTTGCATTGATATTGGTAGTTCGGGGAGCAAGGGGAGCAGGATTTCCATGAGTTGTCGGGAAGCAACTAGTGAGATCATCAGCAAGTTCAGCCAGTTCAGGTGAGTTTCCCTTTGTGTGAATGGGTCTAAGGCCACAATACCGGCTCATGTAGTTATGAGTAGAAGACCTGGGGGTTATGAGTAGAAGACCTGGGGGTTAGCCCTAGGCACAGTATGCTAGCATTGTTTGTAGTACGAGGTCCAGTAATAGCGGGCGGGCGCCCAAGGAATTGTTTATATATGATAGTTTATACTTGTTGTCTGTGTGATACATGTATGTACCTGGTAGGGAGGTGAGTGTGGGCGAGGTCCCGTATCTCACCAATAGCAGAGTGTGGATGGGGTCCATATCTCACTAGTAGCAGATTAGGGGCGAGGCCCGAATTAGAACAGGAGTGAGAGTGGGCTAGGCCCTTACCTCACTACCATTAGGAGCATGGATGGGGTTCCATGACTCCTCAGTAGCAGGACATGGGCGAGGCCCAGGAAAGGCGAGGCCTTAGGACAGAACCAGTTGCATGTGTTAGTTATGTGTTATGAAATGTTTATGTGTTATTATTTGTTGACGGGCGAGGCCCTGTGACAGGCGAGGCCTAAGTAAAACAGATCTGTATCCGAGCGGGGCTCGAAGCCAGGCGGGGCCTGGAGCGGCGGGGCCGTTGTAGCGGGCGAGGCCCGAGGTAGGGGCGAGGCCCAAGATAGGGGGCGTGGCCCAGTATGTGCAGTATGTGGTTATGCATGGTATGTGGTAGGGTGGGGAACTCACTAAGCTTCGTGCTTACGGTTTTCAGTTTTGGTTTCAGGTACTTCCGGTAGCGGAGGAAAGAGCTCGGGGTGATCGCATGGCACACACCATAGATTAGACAGCCTGGGGATGTTTACTCTGATAACGAACATATGTTTTGAAAACTTATACTCATATTATGTTTTGGAATGATGATGTTACTTTAAGTAATGATTTATTACAGAAATTTTTGGTCTTAAATTTTGGGTCGTTACAAGTTGGTATCAGAGCCTTGGTTTGAGGGATTCGGGCATACTCTCGGGTGTGCCTGAACTCAAACTGAGGAGTCGGATAAAAAGTTTTCAAAAGCGAAAAGATAGTTTTGTAAAGAGAGTTCTGAGAAAGAAAACGGCTTTATAAAAGTAAAAAGAATTCAGAAAGAAAAGAACTTGAAAAGAGAAAAGAGGTGTGGTGCATGCAATCAACCGAGCTCAAGTAAGTACCCCAAAATACCCATACAACTTTATGTTTTGATTATCAGTTAATAGAGCAGCATGCTAGATTAGGACTAAGGATCTAGGGAGGATGCCTTATGTGCCTGTTATATGTGCTTTTGATCTGCATGATAGTGCTGAATAGTCAGTAGTAGGATAGCCTGATTAGGTTATGCCTGAGTTATGAGTTGTGTTGCATGCTAGTTCAGATTCTTGCTATGTGGATATGATTGCTTGAGTATGTCATGGTTAGATTTTCCCTTGTCTGAATGCTGCTTTCTTTGTGCATTGTGGGATTCTAAGTGATGGGAGTTAGCCATTAGGTGGATACGTCACGTCACATGTGATCAGGGTTGAATAATCTCAGAGTGTTGGATTTGGTCCTATTGCGCAGCTCTTGTTTGAGTCCAACCATTGTAGAAACGAGTCTTTTACTTGAAGGATTATCTGAGCCTCGTCACAAGTGATGGTATCCAGGTGATGGCTAATTGGCATTGCGAGGAGGCCTTCAGCAGCTGAGGACTGGTTGAGTTGAGTCAAAGGTTTCCCTAGGGTAAGCCTAGGATGAGGTAGTGCTGGGAGCAGTAGTAGTAGAAAAAGGGACCTGGTGGAGTCAAAGCAGTTCCTGAGGAAAGTACGGATAGATGTGGAAGGTAGTATGGGCCCGTACTACTGAAAGCAGAGGATCCGTACTCGATTCAGGGAAGGCCGAGACAAGACCGGGAACCTGGTAGTGAGTATGTTGGTCTCGCAGCAGTGAGGAGTATTCTGATAGTGGTTATGTTGTATGTTTCAGTATGGTGACATTACAAGAGGGACTAGCGGGCGGATCAGGCGCCGGAGAGGGATTAGGCTCGGGTTTAGGGGCCGAGCAGCTCGAGGAGCGGATGAGGGAGTTGATATCAGCGGAGGTTACGCGCAGTATTCTAGCTCAGACTCCTGTGATCTTTGGCACGGTCAAGGAGGGTATATTGGAGATTTTGGATGAGAGGCTGGGAGCCTTCCGTACTGAGATGATGGCTTTGTTGGGAGCGCGTACCTTGACATTTCGGGAGTTCAGGGCTTGCGGGGCACCAGATTATCATGGGGCTAGGGACCCCATCGCTAGCAGCAGATGGTTGGCTGATGTTGCCAACGCATTCCATACGAGCCGGTGTCCTGAGGAGGACAAGGTCAGACTCGCTTCCTGTCTTCTGAAGGACAAAGCGAGGGATTGGTGGGAGGAGATTGGTCACGCTTTGGGGGATGATGCCGCGTTGGACGCAATGACTTGGAGTGATTTCTCAGCGAGGTTTAGAGCGGAGTTTTCGCCGATTATTGAGGTGCATCAGTTGGCCCGGGAGTTTCAGGATTTGACGCAGACTACTGAGACTGTGGCGGAGATCACCGCCAAGTTCAGAGAGAGAGCCCTTCTTGTTCCGCAGTATGTCGCAGATGAGGAGATGAAGAAGGCACGATATCACGAGATGCTGAGGGATGACATCAGGGAGTTCGTGAGCAGGTCCGGATGTAAGACTCTGGAGGATATGATTTCTCGGGCCAGGGAGAGGGAAATTGATTTGGAGCAGATCCGAAAGAGGAAGCCGGATGAGGTTCAGGTAGCCGCGAGTTCGGGAAAAAGGCCCAAGGGAACGGATTCAAGGTCGAGGGATTATCAGGACCGCAGTCGATGTGGAAGGTGTGGCAGGACGCACGGGGGCGCGTGCAGGAGTGGTAGTGGTGGTGAGTCTGGCTGTTTCAGGTGCGGTCGGACGGGTCATTTTAGCAGAGATTGTACTGCTACCATCACCCAGGGATCAGACTTGATATGTTTTCACTGCAATCAGCGGGGCCACAAGAAGGCCCAGTGCCCTAGTTTGTTTTCAGCAGGACGGGTGACGACACCCGCTCCTGCAACTTTGAGGATCACAGACGGCCGTCAGGGCCGTGCGGAGGCGCCTGCGGTAGGAGGCAGGGCTTTTCAGATGGCTACTTTGGAGATGCAAGCAACGCTGGACATTGCAGGTATGCGACTTCCGTTTTCAATTCTTTTATTTTGTGCATGATTATATTGTTATGGTTCTGCATCATTAGCGGTTGAGAATTTTAATTTCGAGCGGGTTCATTGGGATCGAGTTATATGCCATTTGCATACCTTGGTTATTCGTTAGTAATTAAGGGATAAGTTGTATCGAAGAAGGTTACTTTGAGTACAGTATCCGTAGCATGCCTTGGAGGGACTCGGTATGTCTCGCTAGTTCGGAGCCGTATAAGTTTTAAAATGGACAGGTTGGATCCTTAGCTATGGTAAGCTTGGAATTCCTCAGCGGAGTGATTATGGTAGCAAGGATTGGGATTTCTTCTCACCGACCATCGGGGTGTGAGCAGGATCTTAGTGGGGGAGAATCCTCCGAGTGTATAAGGGTAAGGGCACGCGAATCCAGATCGGGTATATGATTTCGGATAAGGAAAAGGGGTAGTTCAGCGTTTAAAAGTTCAGGGTTGGGAGTTTGAGAACTTCCCATCAGCGCGTGCGTGTGAAGGGTAATGGTGGGTATGTGGTCCGGATTCAGGTTAAAGGGCCACATGTGGAGCTCGTGTGAGTCGATATGGGGATCTTGAGGTTAAATAGCAGGAGATGTTTTCGTGTCAGCAGTCAGTGGTGGAAAGTGATGTAAGACTACGGGGCAATCATAGCATTTTGTAGTAGCTCGTTGGCGGAGTCGGGGCGAGGCCCTTATCTCCTAACATTCAGATAGGGATCGGGAATGGAGAATGGATGAGAATGGTATGGAGTTGCCTGTATAGTCATAAAGAGATGAGACCTTGGAAGAGGCCTCTCCAGGATACAGTCGGGTGAGACCCGTGGGCGGGGCCCATATGAGGATAGCAGTATAGGTGAGACCTGAGAGTCGGGTGGCTCAGTAGTACGGTTGGGTGAGACCCATGGGTGAGGCCCGTGAGTTTTAGCAGCACAGGTAGGACCTGGTAGGATCTTAGCATCTAGACAAGGGGATCGGGGATCCCAGGAAATTGTAGTGTCAGCATGGTAGAATAGATTGAGCTGTATAGGTGGCGGAAGTATCTTCAAATGTCGCTGGGAGCGACTAGTGGTTGTGCTGGGTCAATAATCGGTGAGGGTCGGTAATCCAGTTGTTGATAGGTTGGTAGGGACCAGGATGGCCTCAGTTCATTCGGAAGCCAGATAAGAATAGCAGGATTCCTAGTCAGTAGCAGTGCGGGGATGCAGAGTATGGTGGAATTCAGTTAGTCGATCGTGGGGTGCTCAACACCAAATGATAGCAGGATGAATGCCCAGAGGGTACTGGCAACGATGACCCGTACTGGGAGTGGCGGGAGTAATAGATTTGGTGAGCAAAGGGTCTTCACAGCGGCTGAAGGGATAGATGGTTATGGAGCGTTGCCTTGGGAAGACAGGGAAATCGCGCAAGGAAAGAAGGGGTGGACCCTTATGTTGGAGTACTCGGAGATTACCAGAAAGATTGTCGGTGGAGTAAGTTGTGTTTCCAGGATGTTCATAGTCAGGATGCATCCGAAGTTATTATCTGTAAGGATTGGCGTTGGTCTGAATGATTAAACGGAAGGCCAGCAAAGTTAGGCAGCTGGTGCTAGAATGGATGATGGGGCTTTGGAGGTTGATCGCTGACAATAGAGTATAGTAAACTTCGAGGACGAAGTTTAGTTTAAGTGGGGGAGAGTTGTAACACCCAAAGTTTTAAAGGCCAAGAAGGGAAAGAAAGGCCCTAATTTAAGGGCCGACTCGGCGAGTCCAAGGAGGGACTCGGCGAGTCCGAGCGGGATCCGGGTCGAGGTGTAAGCGACCGACTCGGCGAGTCGGTCAAGGTGACTCGGCGAGTCTGGTCTGTGCGTGGAAAACCCTAAATTCGGGACTTGGGGCCTATATAAATGTCTTAATCTTCTTCCTAGGGTTCCTTACTGCCTCTTTAGCCCTGGATATCAAACCCTAGCCGTCATATCTCCTAGTTGATCCTTGGAAGGTGCATTAAAGCTTGGAAAAGGAAGAAGGAACTTGGAGGAGCAAGAAGGAGCTATAGATCTGGGATTGTGAGTTCATTCTGAGCACTTGGAGGTAATAAACTAGTTCCTAGACCCTTTTTGCACCTAGATCTATGTGTGGTTGTTGGGGCTCTTTTGCCATAATGTTATTATTTTGGGTTAGAAGCCGGATCTGGAGTTGCTACTTCAGATTCAAGTGTTTTAGGGCCTGGAGAAGCATAAAGTATCAGCCACTGAGTCGATTTTGAAGTCCCTTGGCCTTACACCCTAGTTAATGGCGTATCTTGCCTAGATCTCCTTCTCTACACGTAAAGTTTGCAACTTTACGTGTGGAATAGGCTTGCGAAGGGTGGATCTATAGTTTGGAGTCCATGCATGACTCAAAAATCCTCTGCATGTAAGGAGATCTGAAGGGACTCGACGAGTCCTTTGAGTGGACTCGGCGAGTAGCATGAAGTTTTGGAGAAACTCGACGAGTGGGATGAACAACTCGTCGAGTCGTATGAAGATTGCCTTGGACTCGGCGAGTCTGTTCTTGGACTCGGCGAGTCAGGTCGCAAAACCCCAAACCCTTCGAGTTGTGACTTGAATCAGTGAGTCGGGTGGAGACTCAGTGAGTTGAACAGGTCTGGACTCAGAAATCGGTAGACTCGGCGAGTCATGGACTGACTCGGCGAGTCGAGTCGCGAATGAAAGGAATCTGATCATTTTGAACTCGGCGAGTCAGTAGGGTGACTCGGCGAGTAAGGTTGACCTGGAAGGTTGACTTTGACCAGGACTTTGACTTTGGACCAGGGTGGACTTGATTGTCTTTCGGGGGTCAGTTAGACTCAGTGTTGCATTGATATTGGTAGTTCGGGGAGCAAGGGGAGCAGGATTTCCATGAGTTGTCGGGAAGCAACTAGTGAGATCATCAGCAAGTTCAGCCAGTTCAGGTGAGTTTCCCTTTGTGTGAATGGGTCTAAGGCCACAATACCGGCCCATGTAGTTATGAGTAGAAGACCTGGGGGTTATGAGTAGAAGACCTGGGGGTTAGCCCTAGGCACAGTATGCTAGCATTGTTTGCAGTACGAGGTCCAGTAATAGCGGGCGGGCGCCCAAGGAATTGTTTATATATGATAGTTTATACTTGTTGTCTGTGTGATACATGTATGTACCTGGTAGGGAGGTGAGTGTGGGCGAGGTCCCGTATCTCACCAATAGCAGAGTGTGGATGGGGTCCATATCTCACTAGTAGCAGATTAGGGGCGAGGCCCGAATTAGAACAGGAGTGAGAGTGGGCTAGGCCCGTACCTCACTACCATTAGGAGCATGGATGGGGTTCCATGACTCCTCAGTAGCAGGACATAGGCGAGGCCCAGGAAAGGCGAGGCCTTAGGACAGAACCAGTTGCATGTGTTAGTTATGTGTTATGAAATGTTTATGTGTTATTATTTGTTGACGGGCGAGGCCCTGTGACAGGCGAGGCCTAAGTAAAACAGATCTGTATCCGAGCGGGGCTCGAAGCCAGGCGGGGCCTGGAGCGGCGGGGCCGTTGTAGCGGGCGAGGCCCGAGGTAGGGGCGAGGCCCAAGATAGGGGGCGTGGCCCAGTATGTGCAGTATGTGGTTATGCATGGTATGTGGTAGGGTGGGGAACTCACTAAGCTTCGTGCTTACGGTTTTCAGTTTTGGTTTCAGGTACTTCCGGTAGCGGAGGAAAGAGCTCGGGGTGATCGCATGGCACACACCATAGATTAGACAGCCTGGGGATGTTTACTCTGATAACGAACATATGTTTTGAAAACTTATACTCATATTATGTTTTGGAATGATGATGTTACTTTAAGTAATGATTTATTACAGAAATTTTTTGTCTTAAATTTTGGGTCGTTACAGATGGAATGGATCTTTTGATTTATGATTTTTTTCTTATCAAGTCACTATAATGAAAAAATACATTAACACAAACATAGCATACCATTCCATTCCTTTTTTTTATTCCATTCCATCATACCAAACCAACATTTATACAAATAAAATTTTTTAAACAAAAATAACATATGAAAATAGTGATAATTTTTACATGTATTTGATTTTCTGTAATTTAATCATGTCTGGAATGAACTTCTACCTACCAAACCCAGGTTCCAGAGTCATTACAAAATTCATTTCAAAGGATTTCACATCCAATCTACGAACCAGTGAAAATATATATATATATATATATATATATATATATATATATATATATATATATATATATATATATATATATATATATATATAATTTAGTTATTTCAACCAACAAAACAACGGTAATTTATATCCCCCAATATCATATTTACATAAAGACAGATAAAATGATATTTTGAAACACCATCAAATACATAAATGTACATTATTTTTGTTATATTTGATTAATTATTTTAGCAACATAACAATGACAATCATATTTATATTTCTCATTAAATTTATATAATTTCCTATATTTTCAGATAAATGGTTGCACCCAATGTCACTTTGATTGTTGATGTATATAAGCTCAATAATGATTCGTCTCAAAAAGTTTGTGTCATAAACTTATGGAAACATATGTATTTCTACAACAAGGATAAAATTTGGTCAATTGAAATAATCTTACTTGATGAACAATATCTTCCACTCTATATTTTAATAATTTTTTACAAATACACATTGAAGTACAATCACTTATATACTTTATCATATTTTATTATTGGAACAGATTAATGTTTGGAGAGGTATATGTATTTTTTGTTTCTTATACATTCATAAAATGTTTTGAATGCATTTTTTGGATTTTTTTTGCTATGGCATGATGATTTCATAGCATATTGCTTTATAATATTTTCTCAAATTATTTCAGCCAACTTCTAGGATCATACCATGGCAGATCTATGTTGATTCATTAAGAAGAGAAAAACACAAGCATTCGTATTTTCATGACGCTTTAAGACTTTAATCGGTACAACTTCTGAAATATATTTTCTAATATATATAAATCAAACACCCGATGTTAGAATGTTGAGTAGTTATGAGTCTGATCGATATATTTAACATTAAATTTCCAAAAGAAAATTACTTGCTTTAAAATAAATAAAAGGAAAGATACCTTCAAGCAAACCACATCAGCTTTATGAATGGCTTCAAACATGTACCCACAAATTCTTACATGCTCGAGATTATAATTTATAACCAATGCTCAAGGCCAATATGCCTACAAATCAAAGGAATACACTTATATAAATTTGGAATATTGCATAAATAAACCAAAATTGTAAGATATATATAATTCACTTAAACTAAAACTTCAAACTAAGTGCTACTGTGGAACTAAAGATTCAAGTAACAGTAAAAAAAATCAATCAAGAAACTTGTAAACTTAGTCTCATAATGAACATAATTATAAAAAATGTATCATGTGTGCTTTGCGATTTACCAATTCAATAATATAAAAATATGAGCAATGATGAGGAATTATAGAACTTTTCCCGGAAACAAAAAGCTTCTTTTGTATATATGATCTCTTATAAAACATAGATAGCTTACCTTAACAAATAATAATAATTTGGCATTAGATTAGAAAATATTAAAAAATATGAAAAGAAGACAAAATTTTACTGTGAATTGTACTGATTGCAAAAAATTTCATATATTGAAAATTACAAAACTGCTAATTTAAAATAAGTGAAAACCATAAAATATCAAAGCAAAACTATTGATACAAAAGATGTATTATCAAGAAAATGTATGAAGAACGTATATGTTGACAACCAATATTTGCATTTGTTGCAATTTTTTATGAAAGAATTGGTGGAATATGTTAATGGTTACTATGTTAGGTGTGAGTGTTCCAAGCAATGATATATAAATGTATTTATCAATGAAGTATTACCTGTAATAATTTAAAAAAAAAAAAAAAAAAAAATTTAAAGAGGAGTATAGTGTATGTATCATTTCCATGTGAATTTTGGCCTTAAAAAAACCGCTTTTGTATATGGTCCCTCAAAAAAAAATTAAAAAAAAAAACATTTAATATTCACCTTACATTCAATGGCCACACAATTGTTCATTGTGTCTTATTTAATAATTTACATTCAATCCTAAAGATATGAAATGATAAATATATGAAATGATGTATAAATTAAATAATAAGTTATAACTTAAATTTCATGTGTTTTATTTATTTAACTGTGTCATTTAAAAATAAAAAAAAAAACTATGTGTCATTTAATATTGAATAATATTATTTTATATATTATTGTCAAAAAAATTTATAAGTGACTTTAATTTATATAAAACTTTGTATAATTTTGTTATGTATACAAAATTTCAGTATTTGTTGTATTTAAATTTATACGGCATTCTTTAAAATTATAATTTTGTGAAATACAAAATCCCAATTGGATATTCAAACCACTATTCTTTTATAATTTATATTGTATTCTTTAAAATTATAATTTTGTAGCATACCTACAAATACAAAATACCAATTGGATATTCAAACCACTAACAAAACATATATATTTATGTTTTGTAGTTTCAACCAATATTTATGTCATTATCATATTACTAACAAAACATATACACTTATAAATTAGTAAGATTTTATTATCATTTCTTCATAATTAAGTTATAATTTAATTAAAACTATTTTTAAAATTTCATCCGTGGTTCTCACGGATTATAACCTAGGCAATAATAATTTATACTTTTGATGATTGATTGTATTAGGTTTTCACCATTTTATTTTGTATTTAACATTTTTATATAGTTTTTGTAGTAATTTATTTTATATAATCTTGAATTCGTTTTCATCATGTAAATTTTCAATTTTATTGTAGTAATTTATTTAACATTTATACTTTTGATGATTGATTGTAGTAATTAAGTTATAGGAAACACCAAAACGACATGGAATTCAAAATTTTCAATTTTCATACTCCAGCAGTATAGATTTACTGACTCCGTACACATAACAAAATATAATAAAATTATCCATTTTTTCAAATATCTTTTTTTAGGGCTAGCATTTTAACAGATTATAGATTTCCTAACTCCGTACACATAACAAAATATAATAAAATTATCCATTTTTTCAAATTTCTTTTTCTTGGTGCTAGCATTTTATCAGAAACATGTGATAATACAGTATCTGTCGACATATTGGTACGATCTCACTCGACACTGTCCACAAAAAAGTAAACAAGGAATAGAATTGCTAGCACACATAAATGATTAGGGATAAAATTCATAACCAATTAATATAAAATAATAATAATAATAATAATAATAATTTAAAAAAAAACATTTTGAACTTTTAAAAAAATGGAATGGTTGAAAAATATAATATTTTTACATGTAATTTTTGTCCTACTCTGAATGAAAATGACTTATAAAAATATTATATTTTTTATTTGTATACATATGGTCATTGGGTTTTTTTCGTCTATATTTACTCATTCAACTTTTTTAATTGTACACATTATATTACTATGAATAAATTATTGAAATCATCCATGTGGTTTGGTCAAAATTGCACGTTTGGTCCCTAACTTTTTTTTTTCACTCGGATCGTCCTTGTGGTTTGCTTTTGTTGCGTTTTTCGTCTCTATGGTTTGGTAAAAGTTGCATGTTTGGTCCCTAACTTTATGTATATAATGGACGAAAAATACAACAAAATCAAACCACATGGACGAAAAACGCAACAAAATCAAACCACAGGAATGATCCGAGTGCAAAAAAAAAGTTAGAGACCAAACGTTCAACTTTGACCAAACCATAGGGACGATTTCAGTAATTTACTTTATTACTATTACCGGATGATACAATATCTGTTGACATAGTTGTCTATGTGGACATTCATTAGTAGAAAGATACCCTATGTGGCTCTTCCTTTGCTTCCAATGACTATAACGTGATCGAGGCCCCTAAAATCAGTTAAAAATCTTCTAACCCTATCAAAAATCAAAGAAGAAGATGTCAACTAGTTCATCTAGCTCCATTGCAACCAAGGAGGATCTTTGTGATTGTTGACTTCCAGTTCGAGTATGCATATCAAATACTACAGATAATCCTAACAAAAAGTTCAAAGTTTGCCCCGATTCCATGGTAAGTCGACTGTGAAAGAATTTCTTCTATTCATTTTATGAAATCGAGCTTCTTACCCATCTTCAAATTTGATTTCCCTTATATTAAATGAAGAATGCAGGTAAAAAGTGTAAGTACTAGTGTAACATCCTGGTTTTCAGGCATTTTCAAATTCATCTTTTGATTTTAAGGTGTGTCATTTTGGTCATTGTTTTGGAAGGACGTGGTCGCAAGAAGCCCTATGGGTAAAATGGTAATTTTGGGAGAAGGTACACTAAGTGTACTAGGGTGTGCCCTAGTACGCTGGGCGTACACATATGTACGATTACGTACTCTTGTCCGAAAGAAACCATAAGTTTTAAGGTTGTGTGATATTTAAGCACCTTTATGGATCATTTTGCTTCACTCTTTCAGTCTCCAAGTATTTGATCCTTGTTTTTAGCAAACCCTTACCCTATAAGTGAGTGTGTTGAGCTGAAAGTATGATATTGGTGTGCTTAAAGGAGAAGGAAGTGCATTAAGGAGTCAAGGAAGGAAAACAAGCTTATAGATCTTGGATTGTAACATCCCAAAAATATTGTCTAAAAATTTCGTTTTAAATTAATAATAAAACCATAGTTATCAAACATCGTATAAAAACCATAACCAATGTTTCTCCAAAATATCATAACAATTGTCAAAATATATCAGAGTATAAATATCACAGGCTGAACTGATGGTATGTGCATTGCAATCTTCTCGAGCTCCTCTTTTGAAAATTGAGTACTTGAAACCCAAAACCGAAATTGTAACAAACGAAGCTTAGTAAGCTCCCCCAACACTACCACATACCATACAATAACATATAAGCACATACTGGGCCTTGCCCACTGCATCGGACCGAAGTCCGGAACTGACTAGGGCCTTGCCCTCTGCATCGGACCGAAGTCCGGAACTGACTAGGGCCTTGCCCTCTGCATCGGATCGAAGTCCGGAACTAACTAGGTCCTTGCCCTCTGCATCGGACCGAAGTCCGGAAACTGCATCAGACCGAAGTCCGGAAACTGCATCGGATCGAAGTCTAGAACTAATTGAACTTGGCATAGCATAAGCATAACATATAACATAAACATGTATACTGCATACTGCATCGGACCATAATCTGGAACAAATAACATATAATCCTGCCTGAGTCACGAAGACATCAAACAAACTAACTACTGCATCGGACCGTAGTCCGGAAACTACTACTAACTAAATGGGCCGACATTGTGGTCGTAGACTCGTTCCTACTAGAAAGAAACTCACCTGAACTACTGAACTCGACCGATAACCCTCTGGCTGCTAACCGATAACTCTCTAAAACGCTGCTCCTCTAGATCCCTGAGCGACCAATACCAATAATGACACTTAGCATAAACTATCCTCCCGAGGTCAACTAAGTCAACTCTGGTCAAAGTCCTGGTCAAAGTCAACCTTCCAGCTGACCTGACTCGCCGAGTTGTTCTACCAACTTGCTGAGTCCATGCTCTTCTATCTCAAAACAACCCCGACACCACTCGTCGAGTATGGAAATAACTCGACGGGTTTTCCTTCAACTAACACTTCAGGACCATATTCAACCGACTCGTCGAGTTTATCCTTGAACTCGTCAAGTTCATCATCATAGCATGAATGTCTAGGCTTTGACTCGTCGAGTTGTATGAACAACTCGTCGAGTTCATCTTCATAACTAAGAAGATTGTCTTGACTCGCCGAGTTCCTCATTGAACTCGTCGAGTGTTATGATCTTGATGATCATTATGGGTCCAGATTGACTGAATCCTCACTAACCCCACTCACTGATCCGACTCATAAACAGAAGGGTTTGGGTTTACGACTCGACTCGTCGAGTCCATGAACCGACTCAAAGAGTCCTCTTTGTGACATCTCTATTCTGTCGATTGCAGTCCATTCTAACACCTCCAACCCATAGATCTGGACTCCAAATGCTAGCATTGCATGTAATGTTGTTAACTTTACGTGCATGCAAGGTGTTATGAAGCTAGAACACCAAATCTAGGCTAATATGAAGGTCTAGGTTAAGGAATGAGGCTATGGTTGGGTAAAGCTACCCCCTCAGAGCTCCTCAAGCTCATAAATGCTCAGATCTCAAGTCCTTTTCATCCTCAAGGCTCAAAGTTCGGATTGCCCTTGGAAATGGTCCAGATGTGACAAAATTTATGCTAAAAAGGGGATCTAGATGATTAATAGTCAAGGAATGAGCTTTTTTCCTCCAAATGATCTGAAATGCTACTGCAACTCTGTATTTATATCTCCTTCTTCCACCACCAAGGTCCTTCTTCCTTCTCCAAGCTTCAATTCACTCACAAGGCAAGAAACTAGCTCAAGAATGAGGTTGGGTAGCTAGGGTTTCGAGTTATAGGCTATAAGGGCCGCAAATGAACCCTAGGGAAGAGAATGAGATGCTTAAATAGGGTACCAAGTCTCGGAATTAGGGTTTTCCAACCCAGACCAGACTCGCCGAGTCCACTTGCCGACCCGTCGAGTTGGTCACTTAATCTTCCACACAGAGCCCGCTCCGACTCGTCGAGTTCTTCCTTGGACTCGACAAGTTGAATCCTTTGACTTAGGGCTTTTCTATGACATCCCCAAAATCTCGGCCAGAAAAGACCGGTTTCATTTATGCTTTTTAAACATTTTCAGAGTAAATCCTTTTGATTTTTAGAAGAGATGCGGAATTTGTTCCCAAAAACAAAACATGATAAAATAGATTTTTATCAAAACATTTAAAGAAATATAATTTCATTTCATAATCAAAAATCGGGATGTCATGTTCTGATACAGACCATAAATAATAAACGATAACATTACAAGTCATTCAACAAATATATACATATACAGACTTGAAAACAAAACAACTTGATGATTCATCCATCTTATGCCCTTGCGCCACTTCCTGTAGTACAAAGAAACTGAGTGGGTCAGGCTTGGGGGCCTGGTGAGCATATAGGGTTTTCAACCCACAATAAATAATTATATTTAATTTCAACAATCAACAATAACCCGATTACCCATTCCTGTTATCCTTACATTACGTCCCTAAAAACAACATCTATTATAAGGAACCTAATTTAGGATTTTCATCGGGATGGACATTACTGCAGAGGGGCTTCCTCAATAATAAGTGTCCTAAAGGTAACCATGTGGGGGATAGAGTACACCGGTGGACACATCGTTCACAACACCTACAGGTTATGAGCCTTCTAGCGTTCCACAGGACTGTCTAGATAGTTCGTGGTCGTCATCCATACTCTGCTGAATGACTAGAATAACACCTACAACAAGGCCTCTCATCAATTTATTTCATTGCACACCAGCTGTCTACCCATGTTCTACCCAACATATTAGTAGATAAAAATATACAAGTTTTATACATAATTTTTAAAAGAAAACTATATAGCATGCTCTTTCAATCCTCCATCCAAATAGCAAGTAATACGTAAACACATAACAAGAAATTTCAAGGAGAGTTATATAAGGCTATGTGTTAGAAGGTAATAATAATACCCTCAGACAACTCGTATTCTTAAGTACATTCAACGATTACTTGTATAATATCGTGTATTTAAAGGGACTATACACTCACTTGATCAGAAGATGATCGGGCAACACTACGACTTGCATATGTAGTATTCTTCGGTGGATTTGGAAGATCTTCACAAAAACCAGGCTCCTCACGGGCAGGGCTTCGGCTCGGAAATCTCACTTCTCGGGATCCTCGGGACTTCGGAACTTGCTTCGGGGCTCGGGAATGATACCAGGGCTTTGGGATATAATTGGCACGCAAATCGAGGCAAAAACTAGAGAGAAGAAAGAGTTTGAACAAGAGAAATCGGTAGCACTCACATTTTATTTATATGCTGATGGGTCTGGATTACGTTGGGCGTAATTTTCAAGTACGCTGGGCGTAATTTTGGTTACGCTGGGCGTACGCTTCGGATAAGCTTTCGTATGTGTGCCACGATCTTCAAAAATTCATAACTTTCGCATACGAGCTTCGTTTTCGACGTTCTTTATATCCAGGCGTTGGTGAGATTATACTCTACAAATTTCGTTTAGACTCCTTTGGTTAATTTTGATTTATTTATTATTATTATTTATATTTAGTAGGTCAGGATAGAAAAACTTCGTTAGAAATTCATAACTTCTTTGTCTGACGTCCGTTTTCGTCTGTCTTTTCACCAATGCACTACTATCAACGAGATCTTTAATTCTCGTTTAGAAAGTTTCGGCTAAAACTCACTCGATCTTAATTCGAACTTTTGGGTTGTCTACTACTAAGCTGAAACTTCGAAAAATCATAACTTCCTCATACGAAGTCAGATTTAGGCGCTCTTTTTATGCACGGTCTCGGTTCAACATTATCTACGTCTTTCGTGTTGATCAATAAGGCAAAATATCACTCCTTCGTAAGTTCACTATATACGTCACGATGTGCGACACCGGTTTTGTCGCGAAACCTCGACAGGTCATAACTTCTTCGTTATAACTTGGATTTCAACATTCTTTATATTTTCGGAAACCTCGTCTCAACTACTACATCTTCGTGCATCAATATCGGGTTTATATAACATTTCATTTTTACGTTTATTTTTATTCTTAGTTAAATCAAATCACATAATTAAGCAGATAAGTATAAAACACATAATTTGCAAATTATACATTCTTATTACTTCAAATTGGGTTACAAAGGTTAACCAAGACTATTACATTGCTAAAAATGGCAAGCCCAGAAACACGGGCGTTACAATTCTCCCCACCTTAGGATGATTCCATCCCCGGAATCACACATCAACAAACAAATGCGGATAGCAACTCAACATGTCACTCTCCGTCTCCCAGGTGAGATATGGCTCATTCACGTGTTTTCAACAGAAAAGCGCTAACTAAACCATTTTACGTTGCAACTTCTTAGTCTTTCGGTCAACGATTGCCTCTGGTTCTTCAATCAACCTTTTGTTCTCATCGATTCATAATTCAGAAATTGAAATTATATCGGGAACTTCTCCCGTGAATTTCCTCAAATAACACACATGAAAAGTGTTATGAATTCCATTCAGTTCTTATGGTAGTTCGAGCTTGTAAGCTTGGTTCCCAATCATCTAAAGAATTTTAAATGGTCCAATAAACCTCGGACTTAAATTGCCCCTTTTACCAAATCTTATAAGTCCTTTCCACGGTGAGAATTTAAGCAAAACTGAATCTCCAACTTCTAAATTCATCGGTCTTTGCTTTTTGTCAGCATAGCTCTTTTGACGATCCTGAGTTGCTAACATTCTCTCCCTAATTATTTTCAACTTTTCAGCAGTTTGATGGACTATCTCTGGTCCCATAAACTGCTTTTCCCCAGCCTCAAGCCAACAAGACGGTGTACGACACTTCTGTCCGTACAAAGCTTGATAAGGTGCCATCTTAATGCTCGAGTGGAAACTATTATTATAGGAAAATTCTACCAATGGTAAATGTTCATCCCAGTTACCTTGGAATTCTAAGGTACATGCTCTTAGCATATCTTCAAGTGTTTGTATCGTTCGTTCGCTTTGACCATCTGTCTGTGAATGGTAAGCTGTACTTAAACACAACTTGGTACCCATTTCCTCTTGTAGACTTTTCCAAAACCTTGAGGTGAAACGGCTATCACGATCCGACACAATCATTAGCGGAACACCGTGAAGCCTCACAATTTCCTTCATGTAAGAATTCGCAAGCTTCTCCATAGACCATTTCTCGTTGGCTGCTATGAAATGCGCACTCTTAGTGAATCAATCAACGACCACCCAAATCATGTCGTGACCATTCTTTTTCCTGGGCATTTTAGTGACAAAATCCATCGTGATGTCCTCCCAATTGCCCATAGGCATAGGCAAAGGTTCTAAACTCCCGTATGGTTTCTGATGTTGTGCCTTGACTCTCGCACAGGTCACACACTCTGCCACATACTTCGCAATGTCGAGCTTCATCGTCGGCCGCCAGTTATAGGGTTTCAGGTCCCTATACATCTTTGTGCTACCGGGATGAATGGAGTACATGGTTTTATGAGCTTCTTCCATCAGAATTTCTCTGACTCCTCCTGTCTTAGGTATCCAAATCCGATCTTGGAACACCTTTAGTCCATGACTGTTTATACCGAACACCAACGTTTTTCCCAAACGTTCTTCCTTTCGGTCATTCATCTCCGAAGCTTCCTCTTGAGCTTTCTTTATACTTTCCAAAATAGTCGAGACAACTTCTATTCTCAACGCTCTTGGCCTTCTCTTTTCAAGATTGACTTTCCGACTGAGAGCATCAGCAACAACATTAGCTTTACCGGGGTGGTAAAGTATCTCACAGTCGTAGTCCTTAAGTAACTCTAGCCAGCGTCGTTGTCTCATATTCAATTCCTTCTGACTAAAGAGATATTGGAGACTCTTATGATCAGGGAAAAGTTTGCACTTCGTGCCATAGAGGTAATGCTTCCATATTTTCAGAGCAAAAAATACTACTTCCAACTCCAAACCGTGAGTCGGGTAGTTCTTTCATGCTCTTTTAGCTGTCGAGAATCATACGCGATCACCTTATCTCTTTGGGTCAAAACACAACCCAATCCAACTCCAAACGCATCGCTATAAACAACGAAGTCTTCAACTCCATCGGTTAGAGATAGAATCGGTGCCTCACATAGCTTCTTCTTTAGCAACTCAAAAGCTTCTTTGTGCTTATCAATCCAAGCATAAGCGGCTCCTTTATGGGTCAGAGCTGTTAATGGACTAGCGATCGAAGAAAAGCCCTGGATAAACCTTCGGTAATATCTGACTAATCCCAAAAAGCTTCAGATCTCCGTGGGATTCTTCGGTTGCTCCCACTTTGTCACAGCTTCAATCTTTGCCGGATCAACCATTATACCTTCTTGGTTGACCACATGACCCACGAATTGGACTTCTCTAATCCAAAAATCACATTTGGAGAACTTATCATATATCTTCTCCTTCTTCAAGACTTCTAACACTTCTCGCAAGTATCTGCCATGCTCTTCTTGGCTTTTTGAATAAATCAGAATGTCATCTATGAACACTATCAAAGATTTATCGAGGAACGGATTGCACACTCTATTCATCAAATCCATGAATGTTGTTGGAGCATTAGTTAGTCCAAACGATATAACCAAGAACTCGTCGTGTCCATATCGCGTTCTGAATGCAGTCTTCTCTATATCCTGCTCTTTCACCTTTAGCTGATGATATCCTGACCTTAGGTCGATCTTTGAAAAAGAACTTGAACCTTGTAGTTGATCAAATAGGTCATCAATCCTCGGCAACGAATATCTATTCTTTATTGTTGCCTTGTTCAGCTCTCTATAGTCGATGCACATTCTCATACTTCCATCTTTCTTCTTCACAAATAACACCGGAGCTCCCCAAGGTGATGAACTAGGTCTTATGAAACCTTTGTCCAATAACTCCTAAAGTTGCATCATTAGCTCCTTCATCTCCGACGGTGCTAGTCGTTAAGGTGCTTTTGCTATTGGCGTCGTCCCTGGAAACAAGTCGATACGGAATTCTACTTGCCGATCGAGCGGTAATCTAGGAAGATCTTCGGGAAATATTTCCGGATAATCACACACGACAGGAATGCTCTGCATCTCCTTTTTCTCCTTCTTAGCATCGATCACAAATGCCAAATATGATGTGTATCCTTTGGCCAAACACTTTCTGGCTTTCATTAGAGAAATGATCTTAGAACTTACTCTACGCTTGTCCCCATACACCATAAATGACTCTTTCCCTGGCGGGTTTACCTTGACTATCTTCTTTCTGCACAATATCTCGGCGTCATTGGCGCTAAGCCAATCCAATCCCAACACGATGTCGAAACTGTTAAGTTCTATAGGCAATAAATCCTCGTGGAACTTATTCCCATTCAAGTCAATTAAGATGTTTTTCATACGATGGCTAACAGGTACAAACTTGCCACTAGCAACTTCGACTAATAAAGCATTATCTAGTCTATCGACACGGAAAGCTAGTTTTCTACCAAATTTATGCGAAATAAAGGAGTAGTTGGCTCCAGAATCAAATAATATTTGGGCAGGCAATTTGTTTACGAGAAAGGTACCTGAAGCGACATCAACTTCATCTTTAGCAGCTTCCAGTGTCATCTGGAATGCTCTCGCCTTTGGCTTTGGCGGGATGTTGGGTTTTGCTGCCTCCTTCTTCTTTGGACAGTCTCTTGAGATGTGCCCTTCCTCACCACAACCATAACAAACTTTCTTGGTTAGGGTGCATTCGTTGGCATAATCCCCTGTCTTTCCACATTTGAAGCATGTGACTGCTTCCTTGTTACATTTCCCATGATGCTTCTTCTTACACTTGTCACACCATTTCGCATCTACCTTTCCTCCACTTCCTCTCGAACCAGACTTCGAGAATTTACCCTTTTTTCTGGACCCTGAAGATCCCTCGAACTTCCTCTTTTCACCAACCTCTGACCTTTCCAGACCTTTTTCCCTTATCTGGGTCTCAACATTTTTAGCAGCCCAGATGGCGGCTTTCAATGTGGTTGCTTGCTTAACCATTGGAGCATACTCCGCTGGTAGTCCGTGGGCAAACTTGTTGACCTTAGAGAGTTCTGTTGGTACCAAATATGGGATAAAATTCATCTTTTCTGTGAAACTAGCAGCGTATTCAGTAACGCTCAATTTCCCCTTCTTCAAATTCTGAAACTCGTTACTGATTTCTAGAAGGTCCTGCTCGGAGCAGTATTGCAGTTTTAGTTGTTCCAAAAAGTCTTCCCAAGACATTTTGCTTGCTTCTCCCTTGGGCATAGAGTTAACTAATAGCTTCCACCAACTCAACACACCAGATTATAGCAGAGGGATCACAAGAGCGGTCTTCTGCCTGTTGCTACACTCGCAACTTTCAAAGATAGTCTCCATTTCGGAGATCCAATTAATTACTTCCACTGGCGTCGGGCTTCCAGATAGACATGGTGTTTTGGATGCCATGAAATCCTTGTACTTGCACCCACGACCATCATTACCTCCATTTAGGTTGTTCTGCCTAACTATTGGTGGGTCGGCTTGACCGATAACCTCACTGAAATTGCCTCCTTCCAACAGCCCTCCATTTACTTCGGGCTCTTCCACGTGGATTGACAGTCCTTCACGATTATATTGAAGCAGACACCTTGTTTCTTCCATTTGGCGATCTAACATAGTTTGAATCATCGATTGTACCCCAACCATTGTTATTAACTCGCTCATTCACTGGTGGTTGATTCCTATTTTCATCAGCATTTCCAACGCCACTTCTTGTTCTCACCATTTTTGATCTACACACCGAATAAGGTGAAATTAGATCCTCTTTCACGATAAGATTTCAATTCATCCTTATTACTCCAAACGATTACATGCTAGTTCTAATATCATAGACATACGCTTAGTATCCTAAACACATAAACCTTCAGATCCGGTTGGCAACAAACTGTAGATCCGAACAAATAATATCATATATGGCAACATATAACATTTAGCACATAAAAACATTTTAGGCAACTTCTTAAAATATACTAATGCTCGTGTCTAAAATTCAACAGACACTTAACTCAAATTTCCACTTAGCATTCTAAGTTTAAGTCTAGAAATCCTACAAATTCCTAGTTTGCTTAAACTAATGCTCTGATACCAACTGTGACATTGCCAAAATCTCGGCCAGAAAAGACCGGTTTCATTTATGCTTTTTAAACATTTTCAGAGTAAATCCTTTTGATTTTTAAAAGAGATGCATAATTTGTTCCCAAAAACAAAACATGATAAAATAGATTTTTATCAAAACATTTCATAAAGAAATATAATTTCATTTCATAATAAAAAATCGGGATGTCATGTTCCGATACAGACCATAAATCATAAATGATAACATTACAAGTCATTCAACAAATATATACATATACAGACTTGTAAACAAAACAAATTGATGATTCATCCATCTTATGCCATTGCGCCACTTCCTATAATACAAAGAAACTGAGTGGGTCAGGCTTGGGGACATGGTGAGCATATAGGGTTTTCAACCCACAATAGATAATTATATTTAATTTTTTAACAATAAAAAATAACCTGATTACCCATTCCCATTATCCTAACTTTACATCCCTAAAAACAACATCTATTATAAGGAACCAAATTTAGGATTTTCATCGGGATGGACATTACTGCAGAGGGGCTTCCTCAAAAATAAGTATCCTAAAGGCAACCATGTGGGGGATAGAGTACACCAGTGAACACATCGTTCACAACACCTAAAGGTTATGAGCCTGCTAGCGTTCTACAGGACGGTCTAGAATAGTCCATGGTCATCATCCATACTCTGCTGAATGACTAGAATAACACCTACAACAAGGCCTCTCATAAATTTATTTCATTGTACACCAACTCTCTACCCATGTTCTACCCAACATATAAGTCTATCTGTTAGAAGGTAATAATAATACCCTCACACAACTTGTATTCTTAAGTACATTCAACGATTACTTGTATAATATCGTGTATTTAAAGGGACTATACACTCACTTGATCAGAAGATGATCGGGCAGCACTACGAATTGCAGAAGTAGTATTCTTCGGTAGAGCTGGAAGATCTTCACAAAAACCGGGCTCCTCGCGGGCAGGGCTTCAGCTCGGAAATCTCACTTCTCGGGATCCTCGGGACTTCGAAACTTCCTTCGGGGCTCGGAAATGATATCGGGGCTTCGGGATATAATTGGCACGCAAATCGAGGCAAAAACTAGAGAGAAGAAAGAGTTTGAACAAGAGAAATCGGTAGCTCTCGCATTCTGTTTATAGGCTGTTGTGTCTGGGATTACGCTGGGCATAATTTTGGTTACGTTGGGCGTACACTTCGGATAAGCTTTGGTATGTGTGCCATGATCTTCAAAAATTCATAACTTTCGCATACAAGCTCCGTTTTCGACGTTCTTTATATCCACGCGTAGGTGAGATTATACTCTACAAGTTTCGTTTAGACTCCGTTGGCTAATTTTGACTTTATTTTTTATTATTTATTTTTAGTAGGCCGGGACAGAAAAACTTCATCTTCTTAGGTTGTGTTTCAACATTCTTTTCTTTCAAAACTAGTTTCCAAGTCTTTACTGAAACATTCGAATCTTTTAAGGATGAGCTTTCAGTTGACGAAGTATTCACATACTTCTCATAAGCTTCTTGGATTTGTTGTTGAGAGTAAATCCTTGATTGATACATTCGTCCTTTTCCTTCAAGCCAATGATCAATGTTTTTCTCTCGAGACAACCCTTTTGTGCAAGAAACTTTTAAGGTTTGTTTCACCGAAGGATTTGGAATGAAATCAACATTGGAATTTGGACGAAATGTTTGAGCATATTTACCATGAACCTTGTTTTAATCATTTGTGTTTGGAGAAAATCCATTTTGAAAATGTTTTGACTGATTTGGAAATGATTTTGGTTTTAAGTTCTTATTTTGAGAAAATCTTTGTTGTGGATGATACGAAAAACGATTTCCAACTTTTTGATTTTGAAATTGCTTTGAAGAATTATTAGCACTTGAAGAAAATGTTGGTTTCTAAACTTTTGAAGAATTGTTTTGTGGATTGAATTCAGACGTTGATTTATTTCTTTGAGCGGGATTTTTCTTTTTGTCTGAATAAGATGATAAATATGAACACTTATTCTTAACAAATTGAGTCTTTGTGTTTTCAAATGTTTTCGATGTCAAACCATTTTATTTCTTTCGAGACTCAATGGTTTGCCAGAAAATCTTCTTTCGTGCTTGTCTTTTTGAAATTTTATTTTCTTTTGTAAACTTGTCAACTTGTTTTTTGAATTCTTTTGAATTTAATTTGACAACCAGTTCAGTTTCCACAATAACCTCTTTTGTAACTTCTTTCATAACCCACTTTCATTGAGCTTTTTGTATTTGAAAAACATACGAATTCTTTGTTAATGTGTTTTCGATAGTGTTTTGATTGGCAAAGAGTCCTCCGTCTGTTGTTTTCTTGTTGTCTTCTTCAAATAATTTCTTGAACTCGGGTTTTATATTCTCAACATTCCCAGTAGTAACAAAGACTTGATTCGGGAATATAACATCATCAATGCACCTGAAATTTGAATAAACCACAATTTTGTTTCCAGAAAATAAGCAATTTGTTCTGACAACACTTTGTCAAATTTTTCTATATCGCCATACACTTGATCAACAACTATTAATGGAATTACAGTTTCTTTCAAATCTTTGTTCGATATTATCTTTTTATTCGAATCATCTTAATCATCACTGCTATCCGTTTGACTATCTCGGATATCCACAAAATCAGGATCACAAACTTTCAAAGTTGAAGGTTTGTCAGTGTCAATCTTAACACTCAAATCCTTACATATTTCTTTTCCTTAGATTTTGATGCAACATTAATGACAGTCAATTGAGAACTATCAACATCGTCAATATCACTAATTTCACTAATATTATCATAATTATCTTCGATATCGGCAAATTAAAATGAGAATCAGAAGTCGAATTCTCAGTCTTCTTCAAAATTTTGATTTGTTCAGATTTAGACAAAGTATTATTCACAATGTTAACTAATTCATTTGTAACAAGACATTCATCAATTTTGATAATTCCATAAGCATATCTATCATCAGGAACTTTGTCAAACTCAACAATATTTTTCTCACAATCATACGAAATATTATCAACCTTCCCTCTTTCATATGCTAGAAAAGGTAATAATTTTCTATGTTGTTCCTTACTAATTTCACACGAATGATGCAATGCAGTCAATTTACCGTAAATTCGTGTAGCAGAATTACAGTAAATATTAAGTTGAGCTAACAAAAGTTTTACATTAGTAGCAAGAGAATCTCTATCACACATGATATTTGTAACTTACAATTCTAAACACTCTATTTTGGTTATTTTTGAGTCTAACATCTTTTGAGTCTGTGACAACCCGAAACTTTTATCTTGTACAATTAATCTTTATATCAAAATTTCCTGATTCCGTTACCTTTTAACGCCATTTAAGGGTTCGTTTAAGTGTTCTAAGCATGAGTACAGTCGGGGTTGATATTAGCAATGAGTCTGCACGTCGTTTAGAAGCAAAAGCGGTCCATACACACTCATGAGAGGTTTGTACGGCTGTACACACGGGTGTGTGGCCGCACACTCCCCTCTATATATAGGGGAGGACCCCTTTATTCATTCTTTTCCTTCTTTGGCTGCACTCTACTTCTCTCTCTAAAAATCTCGTCCAAAGAACACTCTAAGGGCCTCAAGAACGTGAACCACCCCATCAATCAGCTTGTTACACTGGTAAAACACCTGAATCTAAGCTTAAAACTCATAGTGTTCTTAGTGTTCTTCATCCTTTGAAGGAGTGCAGCCGCACACCTTCATAAGGTGGCCGCACACACCTTAAAAACTCTCCAAAGTGAAGAGTTTGGCCTTCATTTACTAGTAAGACTTGGTATTAGTACAAGAACACCTAAAAAATCGACATTTTCGGCACCAATTAGGAGTATACGGCTGCACACACCCTCTGTACGGCCGCACACTCATGTGTGCAACCGTACACACAGCCTGGCCGCACACGCTCGCCACACACACACCCTTTTGGCCATACACCTCCCTTGTTTGATCATATAGGGTCCCGACAAGCATTTCCAAGTCCTTAGGGTTGTTTCCCGTCATGATTAATCATGAAGCACCCTAATTCTAACACACACATGTGTTATCACATGTTAATAGGATCCACTTGCGTACGCAACATCAGTTGATACTCAGCATTCGTAACCGATCATACACCCAAATCCTACATCAAACGGTGAGTTCATAACCCTACACTTTTTCGAGTTTTTCATGTTTCAGGGGGGGGGGGGGTAGAAGCTAAACATAAAAGTTTTCATAACTTAAAAACTGATGCGATTACAATACTTTTCAATCAAACGTTTAGATACAATTATCCCTTTTGTATTATGCGGAGCATAGGGGATGTTTTCAATTCATAATTACATAGTTTTCAAAACCATACACGAATGTAACAACCATTCAAACTATAATAGGTATATTTTGGGATTTCATTACCAGTCTTACAGGTTCAAACTTCATGCAAAGTCAAACATATAAACTATGTCAGATTTAGTTTATCCATTACTACGAATAAAAAACTAGAGTATCATGCTAAATAATTATTTTTAATTATTTATACTCTACACCGTTACAAACAATTTCGAACTCGAGACCAACCGAACAACACGTAAGCTAGTTAATACAGGATTGTGAGACTTATCTTTGTTATGCCCCTCGAGGTACCAATAAATCATCGCGTTTTAGTATAACCAAAGTCTCCTAGAGGGAGAGTGTGAAATTTGTGAATAGATCTATTCGGGACTGACAATCTCACACCTGAACTGTTAGCTACAGTTAGGCAGGCATGCCTGGGCTGACAAATTTTGGTAATCGTGCGACGCTTGAAGAAACGTAAAGGAGGTCATTAGTCATATTAGTATGGTTATATGAACTCACAATAGTGTCAACCAACCTTTGTTTACGAGATCTCTTGTAAAGTTTTATTTGAAGTAATAAAATTTCTATAAATAATGAGGGTAGCCAGGGCTTGCGAACAGAACATACTTTTCATAACGGAAAACAACAAACATCTTAGGAAATATTGGATTTTCTTGGCAAGCATATATCTATATATCTATATATATATATATATATATATATATATATATATATATATATATATATATATATATATATATTCCAGAACTTGTTAATTAGGGTTTTCGATGCAAACGTCATTTACTTATAATGAAAAGAAACCATTTATACAAATTCAGTGACTAGGTTTTTTTTAATACACAAAAACACGCTTATGAGCTCACCAGCTTTATGCTGATATTTTAAAACTACTTATATTCTCAGGGCATCAATAGACAGGTACTTCCTGGAGTTCAAAGACGATGAAGCGTTAGAGTCACGTCTTTACTTTTAATATGAACAAAACTATGTATTAAACAATGTAAACCTTTTTCATATATGTATTCACTGTTTGGTTGAGTTAACTTTGCTTGCTATGATACAATTGTGTGATACTACGTATGACATCACTCTGCCCCGGAACATTTCGAGGTGTGACAGATTGGTATCAGAGCTATTGTTTATAGTGAACTAAGTATACCGAACCTTACATGGTATACAACTATAAACATTAAGGGGCCTAAGTGCTCTAAACTTAAAGTATACTTTCAAAAATATAAGTATTTTTATAACAAGTATACAAGTATACCCAAGTACCAGAATCCGTGTCATAAGTAGAACAAAATAAAAAGTATTTGAATGTTGGACACTGCGATTAAACCTGGGCAATTATGTAATCATGTCTAGGATCAATATAGCCTGATCAACTATATTTATTCGAGACATGACCAACATGTGTTTGGGAGTGACTATGATGTTACAACAAGTCTAAAACTTACCTAGATACTAGAGGGGTTCTAGAGCCAAACATCAGGACTAAAATACTATATGGGTATTTTAGGATGCTATAGCAACTAAGCCGAAAACTTACCCAAGGACCCATCCTTTAAGAATCAAGCACGTAGCCATGATACATTGGAAGTATTATTAGATTCGATGCCTATTGACTATTCCTTTACCATCACTGCGCGTAGATAACATGATTGGATTCCATCTCCTTGGTGACGGTACTCTCCCAACCAAGGAGATGGTGGGTGGATCGAACCAGATCCAGAAGGAAACCAGGAAATCCCTTTCGATGATGGCTTTGCCGAATCATTTCCTGAAGTCGAGAACTTACCCCAGTGGCTCCAATAATAAATTCTAATTCTCGAGTTGTATTACAAGGACCAACGCCCATGTAGGCTGGGATTTGGATAGGTGGAACCATGAGCAAGACCAACCTCTCCTATACGACGGAACCCGCAACTTCTACAATCTAAATGAAGGAGGACCCGCAAACAGGGCTCTTCCAATCCTGATACGCCGAGTGGCTTGCAATGTGGAGTTAGGTGTGGCAACCCTACAGTGAACTATGGAACTTGAGGCAAACTCGGAGCCCAGCACAAACCACATTTGTAATCTTGAAGTTGTTAATGGGAGAACTACTAGGAACAATGAAACTCTTTAGTGAGAGTTATCTATAACCCGAGCCGAGGTCGTAGACCTCCAAGCCTATCAGTCAGAGTATGAAGGACGCCTGCTTTATGTAGAGCGACAGCTGGCCGAATCAGAGTTTCACTTGAGGAGTGCCCGTTGCAAATAGAGGAACACTCTTCTCGTTCTTCTTTTCTCGTCTAAGGAATAACTTTCATGTTTATGTTCTGAGTATCTCTTTCCCGTAAACATCTCCGTCATCCATATTGCCAAAATTTTCTCTTTATTATTACGACTTAGACCTATTGTTAAGTTCTGAGTTCCGGAATATGTAATCTCAGTTTCAGTTATGATGACAACAATCGTATTTCAGCTAAATCATGCATCATAGGATGTGCTCGTACCTTAGACGATCATTCCGTTTCCCCAACAATTTTATATCAGTATCTATGAAAAACTTCAATGTCCTAATCGGCATGGGACGAATGAGCCTCACATCGTGCCAATGTCCTTACTTTGAGGAAGCGATTTGTCTCGATCGTCCCTCTGACGGAGTTCTCACTAGTTTTAGTGATAAGATCATTCGAACCTTCGTATCGTTTCCTGCGTCAAAACCTAGGAACATATACGAAAGGAATGTTATGCATTCCTGGCTCGTGTTGTTGATGAGACGCAAAACGTTAAAGACCTCGAGAGCATTTCCGAAGTCTGCGACTTTCCCGATATCTTACCTAAGGACAGTCCGGTGATCTCTCCCGAGCGTCACGTTGAATCCCGTGTTGACTTGATACCCGTAATTACTCTTATAACAAACCCTTCATTTTATCTGGAGCCGAAGAGATGGGAGAGTTACTTAGCCAGCTCGATGGGCTGAGCAACCAAAAAAAAATAAACTTATTTTACGTGATCTTGTGTACTCAAATCTTTTCTATCCTTGCTAAGACCACATCATGGGGATGTGGGTCGTATCAAAGAGAGTCAGTCAGCAAAATTGGAAATATCAATACATAGACAAACATTTAGGATACATCCAGAGGCAACCATTGTTGCTCACAAACTCTTTTCTTGACATGTAGCAGATCATGCCTCCGAAAAACTAGAACCAATCAACCAGTAAGGCACCAATCCTCAAGATGGACTCAGCTACATTCCAAGCTACGGTCACCGCATCTATAGCAGCCGCCCTAGCTGTTCTTAACCCTCACAACCTGAATGGGAATGGGAACGACTCCTACACCTCAAGTTGTAACAACACACCAGGAAATCAGCAAGGGCTTGTCCAAATGAACATTCCAACTCCCAAACCTAAGAGTGCCAAATGGAAATTTTGGTCCAAGAGGAAGGACAAGTCGTCTCATAAACTTGCCAGGAAACGACAACTCGAAATAACTTCTACGACCGTCACATCCGCCCAACCGGTGCCACCACCAGCACGACAATATGCTGGAAAACTTCCAAATTGTGAGAAATGCAACTTCCACCACGTAGGAAAGTTTCGTGAACTTCGATGTGAAAACTATAGTAGACAAGGACACACCACGCGATGTTGTAGGGCACCTGCACAGCCAAACACCTCGATTCCTGGCATACAGATGGGTCAGGTTTGCTACAATTGTGGTGAACCCGGACATTACAAAAGACAATGTCCAAGACTTAAGGATGGCAAGGAAGCCCACTTCGTAAAGACCCCGACCCAACACATCACTTCCATTACTAATGCTATCATAGTACAAGTGTGCTGCGTATGTGGCAAAACGGGACATCTCAAAAGAGACTGACCAACAGAGAAGAAAAATGAAGAAGCAGGAGGAATCTAACCCCAGGGAATGAGGAAACATCAAAGAAACCTACTGTTTATTGGTACATTTCCGAAAAACCTCAATAATATTCATAATCATGACTTCTTTCCCATCTAAATTTAATCACGATGTACTTTTAAAAGTTGATGCCCTAATGGGTAAATTATGTTGGCCTACTGTATACATTAGGGTCAGCTGTACTTATACATGACTTGTATACGTCAAGCAATCATAGGAAAATCTAGTGAGAACTATTCCATCGAGAGCCCATAGTTTCAAAACAGTTGAACCCCCACATTAGTAGTAGTACCTACCAAGTCCAAATCAAACGTAGAAAATACCAGAGACGTTCATTTAGGGATGCCAATGTGATAGCGAAACGATCCTCCCGGACTAATTTGACATGCGATTCTACGACACTATTTTGTCTAGCTTGACTAAGTCCGTGTTATACCAATCCCTTTTTGTCTTAAGTTATTCGATCGCGAAACTCTCGTCGCTCGTGACGACAACCAGATGCAAACTTCAAAGAATCCATCTCTCTTCGGAATTCGAAAGTATTCATACGAAGAGTATTCGCGAAGACAAGGATAGATTAAGAGAACCATCTGCACAAATGAAGATGTGTCATAGGACCCACATCTATCCTTAATTGAAATTTATTGCAACAACGGCGACCTTTCCAGTAGCAAGGTTGGGCCGTTTGAGGTCGTCTACAACCATAAGTACAGACCCCATCTGTGTTGGGTTGTGCTGGGCAACACACAAACAGACAAGAGTCAAGTCCCCGACAGCACTCTCACGAGTCCTGGAATCATCCGAGAGATGGTAGAAAAGATCGTACGAAAGGGGCTATGTTGTTAGTAGAGAAAAACCATTAGAGTCCCCAATTGGCAAAAGTGTCTTTCTTACATGTTTCACCCAGGAAAAGCCCGATACGCTTTGGGAAAGCGTAGAAAACTAAATCCAAGATACGTTAGATCGTCCATCCTTGCTAGGATCGGTCCCATAGCGCACAAACTCCAGTTACCTCAAGGGCTTAGCAACGCTCATCTCGTCTTCCTTGTTCCAAGATAAAACGAGTGTACGGCCGATAAGACACTTAAGATTTCCTCTCAAAAGCGTTGGGTCAGACGAGATTCTACACTTTTCTAAAATCATCCGAGTCCATGGATCAAGGAGTCAAGCAAACGAAATAACGTCACATCCCGATAGTGAAGGTCCGCTAGAATGTCAAACAAGAACTTGGATTCACATGGGAGCATGAGAGTCCCATGAACCTTAAATACCTACACCTTTTTCCAAGACCATGAATTATATTCTTATTCTTCAATTTCGGGACGAAATTCCCTCTAGCGGGGGGATAATGTGACAATCCGAAACTTTTATCCTGTACAATCGATCTTTATATCAAATTTTCCCGATTCCATTTCCTTTTAACGCCATTTAAGGGTTCGTTTAAGTGTTCTAAGCATGAGTACAACCTGGGTCGAGATTAGGAATGAGTCTGCACGTCGTTTAGAAGCAAAATCGAGCCATACACACTCATGAGAGGTGTGTACGGTTGTACATACGGGTGTGCGGCCGCACACCCATCCCCAACCGCACACTCCCCTCTATATATAGGGGAGGACCCCTTCATTCATTCTTTTCCTTCTTTGGTTGCACCCTACTTCTCTCTCTATTTTCTCTCTCTAAAAATCTCGTCCAAAGAACACTCTAAGGGCCTCAAGAACGTGAACCACCTCATCAATCAGCTTGTTATACTGGTAAAACACCTGAATCTAAGCTTAAAACTCATAGTGTTCTTAGTGTTCTTCATCCTTTGAAGGAGTACACACCTTAAAAACTCTCCAAAGTGAAGAGTTTGGCCTTTATTTACTTGTAAGACTTGGTATTAGTACAAGAACACCTCAAAAATCGACATTTTGGGCACAAATTAGGAGTGTACGACCGCACACTCCTGTGTACGGTCGCACACACCCTCTGTACAGCCACACACTCATGCGTGCAACCTCACACACAGCCTGGCCGCACATACACCCTTTTGGCCATACAACTCCCTTGTTTGATCATATAGGGTCCCGACAAGCATTTCCAAGTCCTTAGGGTTGTTTCCCGTCATGATTAATCATGAAGCCCCCTAATTCTAACACGCATATGTGTTATCGCGTGTTAATAGGATCCACTTGCGCATGAAACATCGGTTGACATTCAGCATTCGTAACCGATCATACACCCAAATCCTACATCAAACAGTGAGTTCCTACCGCTACGCTTTTCCGAGTTTTTCATGTTTTCAGGGGGGGAATACAAGCTAAACATAAAAGTTTTCATAACTTAAAAACTAATGCAATTACAATACTTTTCTATCAAACGTTTAGATACAATTATCCATTTTTTATTATGCAGAGCATAGGGGATGCTTTCAATTCATAATTGCATAGTTTTCAAAACCATACACGAACGTAACAACCATTCAAACTATAATAGGTATAGTTTGAGATTTCATTACCAGTCTTACAAGTTCAAACTTCATGCAAAGTCAAACATATAAACTATGTCGGATTTAGTTTATCCATTACTACGAATACAAAACTAGAGTATCATGCTAAATAATTATTTTTAATTATTTATACTCTACACCGTTACAAACAATTTCGAACTCGAGAACAACCGAACAACACATAAACTAGTTAATACAAGATTGTGAGACTTATCTTTGTTATGCCCCTCGGAGTACCAATAAATCCTCGCCTTTTAGTATAACGAGAGTCTCCTAGAGGGAGAGCGTGAAATTTGTGAATAGATCTATTCAGGACTGACAATCCCACACCTAAACTGTTAGCTACAGTTAGGCGGGCACGCCTAGGGTGACAAATTTTGGTAATCATGCGACGCTTGAAGAAACGTAAAGGAGGTCATCAGTCATATTAGTATGGTTATACGAACTCACAACAGTGTCAAATATATATATATATATATATATATATATATATATATATATATATATATATATATATATATATATATATATATATATATATATATATATATTCCATAACTTGTTAATAAGGGTTTTCGATACAAACGACATTTACTTATAATGAAAAGAAACCATTTATACAAATTCAGTAACTAGTTGTTTTTAATACACAAAAACACGCTTATGAACTCACCAGCTTTATGCTGATATTTTAAAACTGCTTGTATTCTCAGGTTATCAATAGACAGGTACTTCCAGGAGTTCGGAGAAGATGGAGCGTTAGACTCACGTCTTTACTTTTAATATGAACAAAACTATGTATTAAACAATGTAAACCTTTTTCATGTATGTATTCAATGTTTGGTTGAGTTAACTTTGTTTGCTATGATACAATTGTGTGATACTGCGTATCACATCACTTTGCCCCAAAACGTTTCCGCCATCAGTTTCGGGGTGTGACAGAGTCTCTAAGAACCGTGTGCTTAATTTCTTAGCTTCGTTACTAGCAGACACTACAAGTGAATCAAAGTAAGTAACAATATCATCAAAAGCAACAATTTAAGAATTATATGCATTCAAATGAATATTGAAAGATTCAATAATAGAACGTACCTTAGTTGTCATTGGAGACTTATCAGCAGATTTGGACACGAAGCATCAACCCGTCACCTCTTTGTCCTAATCTTCCTCCAACTTCGCATACATGGAACCATGCGTAGCATTACGCATTTATTCATCATCTGAACCCCAAGACCAGATTTGAAAATTTCCATCATCCTACTGTTCACCTCTAGCCACCAAAGACATATTCTTCGCCTTAGCTCTCACTTCCTCTAGCCTCTCAGCATAGCACGCTTTGTCCTTCACTTTGTTCTTTCTTTCATCCTTCTTACGAAGCATGCAATCATTTGCTAGATGATTTGCATCGTTGTAATAATGGCAATCCACACCCGAATCTCCTTTCAACTTCTTCTTATTCTTATCCTCAACTACATTCCCATCATTCTTATCAAACTTTCTTTTTCTCCTCACCAGCATTCTTTTTCACGAAACTTCCTTTTCCCTCACTTTGCTTCACTTTTGGATTTAACGGTTTCATGAAAAACTTTTTGACTCGGTTGTTCGAATAAAAAGCTATTGCCTCATCATCCGAATTCATGATAAACCCCTCTTCATCATCAGACTCACCTTTTTCGATTGTTTCCTTTTCAGACACTTTAGAGACAAGTGCTATTGGACCTCCCAGACTGAGCATCAAATCTTCTGCCATTTCATTCACCTAACTTTCGTGTGTTTTCAGTTGATTGTACAAATCATTTAGAGATGATGTGTCGAAACTCTAATGATTCTTCACCATCATGCTAACACTCCTCCGTTATTTATGGAGTCCCATAACGAAAGTAAGATTCAACTCCATAGCAGACCTTGTGATTCCATATCGATTGCACCGATAAATCAGCTCATTCAGGCGATCATAGTAAACTTCATTTGTTTCACTCTCCTTTTATCTGAAATCTTTCAGTTCCACAAGACATTTCTTAAATGAATTGATTTTAGTCTTCTCGCTTCCCTGATATTTCTCCTTGAGAGTATTCCAGATTTCCTTTTCACTATTACAACCACGCACATAATTGTAAACCACAGGAGACAGTGCACCTCTCAATTCTCTCATACAACGCTTTTCGTTTTTCTTCAACATTGTGGATTGTTCCTCAACAACAGAAGTTGAATTTGAAGATCATATGTTTTAAACAATTAATGGAGGTTGAGCAGTTCCTGAGATACAATTCTAGAGTTCTTCATCCAAACCATTCAGATAATCCTTCATGCGATCAGCCTATTGGTCATAATACTCCGGAATAAACATAGGAATCTTAGTGGTAGATCCTAAGAAATGAGAGAAAGAAGTCATCATATTCATGTGCAGTTTGCAATTATCATACGGATAAGAATTTTCCAGAAAACTTGAAGAAATTTGAATATGATTGAATGAATTGATCAGAAACTCAAAATCAAACACTCGATTATGCAAATCAAATGCATAATCAAATCAAAACTAATGATCAGAGATGATGTTCTGAATCTAACATTGCAGAAACTTTTGAGTCAAACTTTACAACTAAAAAACGAAAGATTCAACTGAAAATCAGATCGCAGTAATGATTCCTGCTCTGATACCAATTGAGGATGTGATAATCGAGTATGAAACAAATCAAAGTAACAAAAATGTAACATGAACACGAGAAGTAAATATAATCTGGTTTCAGTTCAATTATGCTTTCAACTGTTTTACAAAGAGAAAAATAGACAAGTTCTGTAGAGACTCTAATCTAACTCTAGGTAATGTCCCTATTTATAGGTGACGTGAAAGCATACAAAAAATACTAAGGCATAGACATTAGGCTTCATACAAAACACACCTTAGTAAATATATTACAAAACATACGAAGGGTACATTAAACAGACTTTGAATCATTACAACTTTGACCTTTACATGCATGTATCATAATGCATAACATAGTTGTAGAAGATAACTGATGAAATATTGTACACTATATCCCAACGAAGCCCAAACAGATTCAATTTCAACTATAAACAACATAATATTTATACATCGTTGTTGATACTCAGGACACACATAAAAACATGCAACCTGGATAAGACTTGGCAGATTGCATTTACGTCGGTAACGATGATAATGAATACTGTTATTAGGAGAAAAAAGTTATATACTTATTTTTTATTATTGAAATTGATTTTTTTTTTAATTTAGAGGTTATGTTTTATTTTTTATTGGTTAAAACAATTGTACTACATCATTATTTTGAAATTTATTAAATAAAATATGTTTATTTATGTTTCACGTTTTGATATTATAAAGACAAAATTGCAAGAATGGTCTAAATGGTATGTCGAAAATTGTCACTTTGGTCTATTTGGATTAGCATTAGTGGTCCAAAACTTTGATTTTGTTGCAAGTTTGGTCCGAAATTTTATAAAAATATTTAAAATGTTGGATTTCCCCTTTTAATTTTAATTTTTCATTTTCTTAGTTTTACAATAATTAAAAACACAAATAAATAAAATAGAACCCCACCCCACCTCCCTACCCCTTCTTGCCTCTCTATATTTTCTACAAACACTCAAGAGCACATATACACCACCACCAAATCACCTACCGTACCCCACCAGTCTCTTTCCTATGTTCTGACTTCCACCTTCAACACAACCACCATCGACGATCACCACATCACATACTATCCATCCATTCCAACGACGACACCACCTCTTGGAAACCATCTCACTTTCGATCTAGTTTACATCTCCTGACCACTGTCAGCTCCTTATTGTCATCGTGAACTTGTGGACGTAGGAATCACCACCGTTCCCTGTATCTTCATCGTACCTTCATCTGAAAACCGAAACCCTGGCATGCACCGTCAATCTGAGCAATAGAGAAGACGGAGGGACATCTCCGGTAGTGGAGAACGTCATCTTCACCCGTTGCCTTCAAAAAACCCTAAACGACATCTTTTTTTTTCCGTCTAGCTACAAATTGTTGTTCTAGGTACGTGGTGGTTTCTGGTAAACGGAATCAGAGAAGGTAGGAAGTGGTGCTCTAGATCTGCAAAGAACAATTGTTTGGTCGGACAAAGAATGGAGTTTTTGGCAGTGGTTTTTGGTAGATGAAAGGCGGCGAAATGGTTGCTCCCACCGTCTGATAGAAAAGCCTTTGTTGGGTCTATCATTTACAGAAAACATTAGCATCATCGCCACAGGGAGAGCTGAAGTTTGTAGATTTGGAAAGTCGAGCTAAAGTGTTTGCCTTGATCTTGTTTTTCTGTTTATTTAGAATGAATGTTTAATAAGTGAGGTTTGCTCTAGAAAATTTTGTTTACATTCTTACGATCCAAAAAACAAGAGGTGGTGATGGTGGTGACTGACGACGGTGGTAGTAATCGACGTCGATGGTGGTGATCAGCGGTGTTGGTGGTTGTGCTGTTGATAGGGGATGACGGTGATATGTGATGCACCTGATAGATAAAAGGACTATGGGTGTTTGCATTTTCTCTTTTCTTTTTTTTATTTATTTTAATCCAAAGAATAATGGAACTAATAAAGGAAAATAGAAAAAATAAATCACCAAGGGTAAATTCGTCACTTTAAGCCATTTAAAAAAAAATTGAACTAAACTCGCAACAAAGTGAAAAAGTTTAGACCCTTGGTGTTGTCTAAACTTGTTTACACCAAAATAACAATTTCGAGCGAACCATTATTGCAATATTGTCTATTATAAAATGGGTACTATGTGTAAAACCCGCGTAATGTACGAGTTGATTAAAGAAAAATAAAATATTAAATTGTAAATAATAAGTATTTTTTAAAACAAAGTTTTGAAGGAATAAAAAAACATATTAATTGTAATTTATTATAATATTTATTATATTGGTACTTTACATATATAAGTATAAGATTATGTGACCTTTTAATTTTAAAAATTGAAAAAAAAAACCATAAATTAACCTATGAATATTATATATTTAAAATTTTTCACAAAATGACAATTATCGAAATTAATTAAAGATTGACATGTATCAAAAACTTTTTATTTATTAGAAATGATTAGATATATGTACACAGACACATAAATATGCACACATGAATTTATATGCATTTTAACATTACAAAAACATATTAGACAAATTAATATTTATGGTGTTTCTATAAATACAATCACAGTAAAATTGAATAATATTATAATGAAATTTGATTATTTAGGATTGTATGAAAATTCCAAGAAAGATAATGTCATTTATCATATTTAAACAAATTACTATTTACGGAAATTGATGGGAATGTAAAAACAATCATTTCAACATATTTAAAGAGTAAAACTAACATATGTTAACTTTATGGACCAAACCGTAATAAAACTCTCGAATAAATATTATTTCTGCAATTTGAAACATTTTCTGATTTAAAAAAATTACAAACCATTGGGACTACTTGTACGATTTACTCTTAATTTTATATACTTGCGTGTAATCGTTGCCACATACTAATTAGTAGTTTAAATGTGATCTATAAATTTTATTATTATGGTTTCGTTTAAAGTTATTTTATATCTGGTCAACAATCAATTGTTCTCAAGTAATGTACTAAATAAAATAGTGTATTATAAAAGAACAAGCATCATAAGCGACTAATTACAAATTTTTATATTTAAGAGCACTGATCCGACATGGACGACATGTTGGCTGATGTGGCGCCTTAGAACCGGCGGAAGCACTGTCCCATCCAATTGGTACCGTCTAGAACACGTCAAAGTGATATGGTTGTCCTGATTTGGAGGCAGGAGACAGGAACACTGTCTCACATGATCAACGGTGTGGATGCCACTCACTAGTAACCATTCCACTTAGCTAATATTTTTAACTATAACTTAGGCTATGTGGAGTGTATCTCTAACTCACCATGCGTAGGAGGTAGACACATCGCCCAAATATCAATTCACAAATCTTAGGAAATAGTGTTTCAATTGTAAGTTGCCAGTGAGTTTTGAGAAGAAAAAGTGATAGAGGGGAGAAAAAGAGTGAGACAGAGATGAGGAAGAAGACCACGGCCGACCCTGATACCTGGGCGAATTGGGCATAGGCCCAGGGCAGCAAGAGATGAGGGGCATAAATTTCGTCCATAATGTTAATATCATAGGTATTTGGCCCAAATGAATTCGGCATCTACGATCAACCATGTCACGGGCTTCGACTATTGGAGTCTGGTTCCCATCTTCCCAGTGGCCACCTAGAAAGATGAAAGGGCAGGATGTAGAAGATGAGAAGTTGATTGCATTTTCCAATCGTCGATTGGTTAAGAGACTCTTCTTTGGATACGCAATAGATACATCTCCCGATTTCTATGAAGAACCTTAGTTTCTATAAACTCGCTACTCTCTGGTCTCTGGATTTCTGTTAAGAACAAGAAGAAATATTTTTTCGTTTTTTGGATGCCTTTCATCTTTCGATGATCTTGCTCCTTTTCTTACAGAATTACCGGTGCTTAGTTTAATGCTTATCTTTTCTAGATATTATTTTTTTCGCATCTGTGTTTTTCTCTCGAATTTTTCACGGCTGCAAGGTAATCTTTGCCTTGTTTTGGTTGGTTTAGATTTTAAAAGTGTTTCCCCTCTATGGACAATTTTGTCCTTGATGGAGTTTGGTTTCAAGGCATAGTAAAAGGATAGCTTGGATGGACTATTATGCTCTTGGATTTGATGCCAATGTAACCTTAAGTGGGTACTACTGCAATTCTTAAAATGTTTGTGTTGCTGACAAAATACTTTGTTTCCAGTGGATTTAAAGAGTATTTGTTTCAATTTTGAGATTATATCACAAACGAAGACCTTGACATTTTTTGATTTAAATTTTCATATAATATTGACATTCAAGATATTGATATTTGTTGGAGTAGTGTGTTTGTAACAGTTTAATGTATCTAGTTTTCGTGATCACAATTTACAATTTTGTTTATGTCATAGTTACATTATTTTTTTGTAAAAAAATTAAATAAAATGGAGATACACTATACTTGTTAAACATGCTATTGTTAATTATGATGTAGTAATTGATTTTTATAATTCATACAAAATCGTAGTAATTATATTTTTATAATTCACAAAGCACAAATAAAATGTTATAGTGATCTTTGCTAGTTTAAGTTTTAATAGATATGAAGTTGTTTGAAAAAAAAAACTAGTTAATTTATGTTGTAGGTAGATTTAATAAAAGTCTTGGGCATTTTTAAGTTTTTTCGCTCCAGAGCATTAAAAAACTATAGACTGGCCCTGAAGAAGAGAGAATATGATCAAACGCACCCAACCATTAAAGCTCACACTTACATAATATGGGGCGGTGCCAAGAACGCATCACTCGTAAAGGGATACCCACATTCTATGTAGCCTTACATGACTAGCAATAATCATTTCACCAATTCACCGTATATATTTTTAATTAAAATTCATAAAAGTACTACATTTAATTAAAATTCATAAAAGTTTTACATCACTAGCAATAATTTGCAAGAACAAAACTTTAAAGTCAACTTTTGTTTAATTTGCATGACCTCATTCATTATTTTGGCCTTGTGAACACAAATTTTGTTTTCATACTCTTATTTTAGTCATTGACGATATTGAGTATAATTATTTTAATCATTGACGATATTCAGCATATGCTTTCAATAACGACTAATGTACAGCGTGTAGATTCGTAATTAATGCTTGTTTTTGAATTTTTTTGCGTACATGATACGAATTCTCTAGATAAACTATATAAGTCATTATATATATATATATATATATATATATATATATATATATATATATATATATATATATATATATATATATATATATATATATATATATATATATATATATATATATATATATATATATAGGGTTAGGTTCATTTGAGACCACCTATATTTTGTGACACCGTGAGACGCATTTTTTTTTATTTATTTATTTATTTATTTTTTTATTTTTTTAGTTAATTCATGTTCCGAAAATAATATTTAAAAAAATAATTTTTTGATTTTTTCATTTATTTTGCATTTTAAAATTATTTTTAGAATATGTACAGTGTAATATTGTATTTACAATATTTCACGTATTTTTCAAAAAAAATAGAATTTTTATTTTTTTTTTATTTTTTATTTTTTTAGTTAATTCAAGTTCTGAAAATAATATTTAAAAAAAAATAATTTTTAGATTTTTCCATTTATTTTGCATTTTAAAATTATTTTTCAGAATATGTCAGTGTAATATTCTATTTACAATATTTCACGTATGTTTCAAAAAAAAACGGAATTTTTTTTTATATTTTTTTTAGTTAATTCAAGTTCCGAAAATAATATTTAAAAAAAGAATTTTTGGATTTTTCCATTTATTTTGTATTTTAAAATTATTTTTAGATTTGGTCTCACGGTCTTACAAAATTAGAATTGTCTCAAATGAACCTGAAACTATATATATATAGGTTCAGGTTCATTTGAGACCATTCTAATTTTGTGAGACCGTGAGACCAAATCTAAAAATAATTTTAAAATGCAAAATAAATAGAAAAATCAAGAAATTATTTTTTTTAAATATTATTTTCGGAACTTGAATTAACTAAAAAAAATAAAAAATAAATAAAAAAAATCCCGTTTTTTTTTTTTTTTTGAAAAATACATGAAATATTCTAAATAGAATATTACACTGATATATTCTAAAAAATAATTTTAAAATGCAAAATAAATGGAAAAATCTAAAAATTCTTTTTCTAAATATTATTTTCGGAACTTGAATTAAATAAAAAAAATAAATAAAAAAATATAAAAAAAATCCAATTTTTTTAAAAAAATACATGAAATATTCTAAATAAAATATTACACTGCACACATTCTAAAAATAATTTTAAAATGCAAAATAAATGGAAAAATCAAAAAATTCTTTTTTTAAATATTATTTTCGGAACTTGAATTAACTAAAAAAAATAAAAAAAATAAAAAAAAATGCGTCTCATGGTCTCACAAAATTAGGCCGTTTCACATGAACCTAACAATATATATATATATATAAATTAAACTATTGTATTAAACGTTTTTTTATCAATGCCACTTTAACTTATATAAACAGGAAAGTAGAAAGGAAAAAATACCTAGTCACAATTAATGGTTATTTTATAAATGTAAGGGAGGGTTTGGAGAGGCGATTCCAAAGTTAGTGTGTTTGAAGTCGGTGGCAGAATCGGGACAAAGTCCAAGGTGTAGCACACATGATTTCTGGGATAGTATGCCGAAAAATTAACACTATAGTGAAAAAAAATTCAAAATTTTACCTTATGTCTGAAAATTCAAGGGGTACACATACCACCCCTGGAACCCCTGGTTCCACCATTGTTTGGAGTTGAATCAAACTGTTAAATGTGACTTGAGCATTTGGAGTATTCGTATGGAGTATGTGAGTTCAATTGAGCACTTGGAACTCAATGGAGCATGTGAAAAAGAAACATATCATCTGAGCAAAGAATGTATCATCTAGCAAATGAATGAGTCAAGTGATAAAGGAACATGTCTTCTAAAAGGGGGTATGAAGCACCTTCAAGAGGTATGGAAAACCTAGGAGTGGAATGGAGCACCTTGGTGCAATGATGTGTTATTCATTCTCATGATGCGCCATCATGAGCATGGATGCGCCACATTGGAGACAATGTACGCCATTAAGAAGCAACATGTGCCACTCTACGATAAGGTGCAACATTTGTGATATTCGGTGCGCCATCAAGAAGCAACATTCGCCCCATTTAAGGAATGAGCACTATTTGTGAATGAGTGCCAACATGGAAGTAGGTGCGCCATCTTGGGGGAAGATATGCCACCCTTGGAAAAGGTATGCCATTCCTAGCACAAGATGTGCCATCATCATTCTAGATGCGTTGTAATATCCAAAATTTTCAAACCAAAATTTTCATTTTTAAATTCATATAAAAGCATTTTTCGTAAACACCATCTCAAGAGAATCACAATATCAAATACATATCTGTTGGATTAATGTCTAAGTCCATAACTATAATTGGTAAGACTTGATCCGACCCGGCATGGTCCATTTGGGTTGCATGACATCATGCATTTGGATAGACTATAATGAGAGAAATAACATTTATGGTTGGTTAATATATTATAAGTTCTAATATATTAATAATATTATTTAATTAGTATTGATCAAGAATTAATCTAGGATTAATTAAGTGATCAAAAGAAGACTAATTAAATATATGGGTTGATTGTGTAAATCATCCATACTTATATAGTGGGCTAATGCTCCATGGATTATCTAGTTGGGCTAAAACCCATATGATGCTCCATGGATGCTTCATGGTGTTTTTGTACCCATGGATCATGGAAATGAAAAGCCATGTTAATTAGGGTTTACATGGTGTAACCCTAACTATATATGCATCTTATTCTTAACCAAAATCGGCCACTAGAGAGAGAAAGAAAGGGCTAGCTGATTTTCATGAAGTATAGAATTCTCTCAAGTTATTCCAACTGTATTTGGTGTTGTGTGAACCATTTTAGGTGTCACACTTGAGGCACTAGGCACTCAAGCTTCATGAAGACATTCTATATCAAAGAGGTATGTATTTTATCTTGCTATAGTCATTGTTTTGTATGTCAGATTAGTATAATACCTTGGATGTTCATATTTGCATGTATAATAGAGGAAACATAGATCCAAGGTATTTAGGGTTTCATATACACTTAGGAGTGTTAGAATGCTCAAAACTCAATAGTAGTATTAGAGCCTAGGCTTGTTTTCTTGCTATACTTGGAAAACTGCTTAAAAAATCAAAGTTGTTGCTGTCTGATCATCAAACTCGGCGAGTCCATGCCTAAAAAGTGATCAAATCGATCCAACTCGTCGAGTTGGTTCATGCACTCGACGAGGTGGACCCCCAAACAGCATAAATTCGACTTTTTTGGCTGGAATTGGACTAGGAACATTACCCTAAGATGTTTTTGGACTTAAAAAACTTGATTTTGATGTGGTAATGTTCATGCTAATCCAATTTCAAAGATAATTGTCAATAGATTCATGTTTTGTATTAGTTTAAAGTTTAGACTAATTACATGAAAAAGTTTGATTTGAATTATCTTGTTCTTATGAGTTTCTTAGATTAATAGAAAAGTTAATTGATTATGTGTTTGATCCATTTTAATCTAAGAGTTGATGCTAAAATGTGTTTTTGTAACTTGTCCTCAAGTTATATTAAAAGACACATTTAAGATTCATAAAACTCATAAAAGTTGGAAATGGTTACAAAAAAATGAAGATTCTTGTCATCATTAATTGTATTTATGACTCCATAACTTGTCCTCAAGTTATGGATGTTCAAGAGTCACTTCATTAAAGAATAAAGTGTGTAACCATAATAATTCCATAAGTTATAAAATAAAGAAAAGTTACATTCTTTTATTAAGTTTAAAGTCTTCCATAACTTGTCTTCAAGTTATGGAACTTGAATAGTTTTTGGATTAAAACTACTTTAAACACATAAGTTATGGAATTAATTAGTTTTGAATAGTTTCAAAACTTGCCCTCAAGTTTTGGAATTTGTAAAGTTTTCTCTTATGAATACTTTAATTCCAAGTTTGCCCTTAGAATTTTAAAAGTTAAAATTCAACCCTTTTACTTTATAATATTATAGTTAATAATATTTATATATATATATATATATATATATATATATGTGTGTGTGTGTGTATAAGAGTAAAGTCAGTCTTACCGTTAGTAGGCCTCATTCACGAAGCCGGTCTATAAGGGGGGTATAAGGTTACTGCCTATAAAATGGCAGTTTAATGGGTGTCCACTCTCACCCACCACTTCCTTGACTGGTGGAGGGTCGTTAGCCTAACGGGTTTGACAGGACTATAATTCTCCCTTCATTAAAAGTATTAATGATAAATACTAAGTAACTAAACCTTTTATAAATACCCAATCTTAGTTACTTATGAAAATGTGAATAAGGTGCTAATCCATGAAACTACACTTTGCACTTTGTTTAAGTTGGTTAGTGGAGCGTGTGTGGTTAACTGGCACACTAACTCGTATTTAACAAGGTAGGAAAAGGGTAACTTAATGTTTATCATAATATCGATGGAGCGTGTGTGGTTAACCGACACATCGATTGAGCGGTAAACACTTAAGGGTCCCAAGTAATTTGCATGGTTACTTCACACCTTGTTTTGTGATCCTTGGCATCCCAGTCACAAAACCTGAAGGGCACACTCGAGATTGAAACATGCCATTAAACAGTTCAATGAAGCTCAAAAGAATCTAGGAGTTTCAAAACCAATTAAAACCTAATAATACATTTCGTTTATCTTGGTGGAAATTGGTAAATCGTCATTCACCTACCTTCAAATATTTTATAGCTTGGATTACGGTATCCATCTTCTAAGTTATAAAATAGTTTGTAGGGTCCTAGCCTTAATATCTCATATTGGGTGTTATATTAAGGACTTTTAATCAACTATCTTGAATATCTCCTAAAAGATGTCTGGTTTAGACATTTATGATCTTCCCAAATCTCTTGAAACAAACTTTCCTAAATGAAGATGATGTCCCATGGAAATCATACTTCTTTCACCTCCTCCAATTATTCTCCCTAACCCACAAGTTCTTGAAAAGTTTAAGGTCACTCAAGCCCTATTGGCAAGTAAAGGTCTATGTGTGGTCACATCTTGGAGATGTAGTCACATATTGACAAGCCGGGAGAGTTGGGTATCAAAGTCTTGAAAAAGTTGGTGGTTCAATCACTTTCTAAGTTACATAGTGAGCTCCTTTGGGACTCCTATGAAACAGACTAAGACAAGACCCTTAATGATCTTATCTATTTGCTAAGATCAACTTCCTAAAACTTTATGGCCATTGACAATGATGACATTGGATATTCAGTAAAGCCCTTTCTTCCCAATGGAAAGGAATCGACCATAGTCAACTCGGTTGACCAAATGGTAAAGAGAAAAGCTAAGTCTGTGATAGTCCCGTGTACCATTATCAAAGGGTCCATATGTTTATATTTCCAAAGGAAGGGTCATTAGTTACGAAGCTGCCAAATTTACCTAAGGATGTTAAAGTCAATAAGTTTGACTCTACTTTAGGTAAAGTCCACTATCTAACTCGGCTAAGTTTCTATTATGAGATTCTTGATACATGATGTGACTGAGTCACATGTTGATGTTTTAAGAATCAAAGAAAAGTAAAGAAACTTAAAGAAAGAATATGCTGAATCTGATAGCGTAGATGGATTTCTATCGCATAGTTTGAAGATTGGATTCTTGAGCTACTTCTTAGGAGTTATGAGATATTGCTTAGGAATAGATAACAACAAGTTTTCATATGGACTGTACGAACAAGTTCTTCCGCAAATTTTTTTAGAATAAAAGGAAAAGTTTTGATTTTATTTATTTTAAAATATCCTTATGTCACACCCCAAAACCATTAAACGGCGGAAACGTTTTGGGGCGGAGGACGTCATGTATAGTATCACAACAATGAAGAGAAGTAAACGAGCAACAACATCATCCATTACATTAATAATAGAATTATTATACAAGTGTGTTCTGTTAAATTATAATAGACACTAATGCATAAATCAAAATGAAAGATGAGTCGTGAACGAGCTCCATCTTCTCTAAACCTTGCATCGGTACCTATCTATTGATGACCTGAGGATACAAGTAATTTTGGAAGCGAGTATCAACTTTGAAGCTGGTGAGATCATAACTATTTTAGTGTCTTAATTTATATGTAAGAAATTGTTTGTATATGAACTGTAAGTATGAAAATGTTTTGAATGATCTTAGGAAACCCTATATTTCCTACTAATAGTATCCTTCTACCAAGGCATCTAGTGTCTGTGTGTGTGTGTCTCTTGTAAGAGTGTGTATTTTCCTAAATCTGACTATCATTAACCAAAAATATAGTTTCTACATTACTGTGCATTTTGTGAATGTACACGAAATGAATGTAAAGGGGAAAATGAAATAGTACCATGGTGTAGTATCAAATAACTACAAACGTACTAACTACCTTAAGTCTATTGAAATCTTGAAAGTACTGTAGTATTTGTAATAAGTAACTACCAATGTACTAACTACCTTAAAAACAAAAAGGTATTCAATATAACATGTGATCGACCTGTATCCTGCTACCGACTCTAGTAAAACGACGATGTAAGACGCCGTAAGAAATGACATTTGGCACCCGTACATTTCCAAGTCCCACTGTAGCGAGCAACAAGGTGTAGGATAGTCAATCCAGTAGAGATCTATACGCAAACTCATACGCTCCCCAATTAAAGAGATTCGGGATACAAGAACGGTCATGGAAGGAAGTGCCATGACCCGCCCATTGGTTCACATAACTGCATAAATGTATATGTAATGAATGTGCTAACTGAAAGTGCAATCTTTCTCTTGTCTAGCCTATATGTACTGAAATGTTCTGCCTGCGCTAGCTGTAATGTATGTTCTCTCTCTATCTAGTATGTATAGTAATGTACTGTGTGTACCAGCTGTAATGTACGTTCTCTCTATCTAGAAAGTATTGACTCATGAATGAACTGACTCATTGTATGATATCGTGTACTAGTAATAGTTCTAGTATTTTCCTAAACTACCCCTATGGTAGCTTACTAGTAATGTAACTGGTACGTATGAACATGGATGTATACCCTTGCTACCCAAGGGCATCGAATGAACTGGAAGAACCTTTATGACTGTATATGTACACATGATATATAACTAATATTTAAACTACCTTCGGACGGGTACCCGATATCCCACCAGACCACTTCTCAAGCGCGAAAAGGAAATAGGGTGGATATCCTTCCTAAGTCATTTAAACACTTCTTATATAAATATACATATATAGGCATGCAATTTATATTATAAAAGCATAAAATAAGTTTTGTAAAACCTTTTAAGCATGATGACTATCTAAGAAAAGATCAACTTGATGTTAATCTATAAAACAGGTTGGAGGTATTTATCTAACAAAATAGTTTTAAATACAAGGAAACATTTGTTTGAAACACAATTGTAAATGAGTTTGAAATGAAACATACAGTGTATAATGAAGAATTAAATCAGGAGTTTTAAACATATAAAACGTATATGAAAATCCTTTGAATAACAATTGTTTGGTAAAACAGCTAATGTGTAGTAAATCATTTGAATGTTGCTTATTAATCACATGTGATTTGATATAATAACTAGCATGATTCTACTTGTATCCCCCCATAAAACATTTAAAAACATTTAAAAAATTGATTAAGGGGTATGAACTCACCTGTTGTGGGTGATACGGATGAACTGAAGAGGTAGGACCGCTAGGTGTCAAGTGAAGTCTTGAACACACTCTATGGTCCTAGTTAACATATAAATTCACATATATGTAACAAATTAGTTTATATACAACTAATAAACAAGTCAAGACACCCTAGGACGTGCTAAACACCATTATCAAGTGTTATTAGCCTCTAGGATTGCATCTAAGTGTTTGTAGGGGAAGCTATTGTGTATAGGGCTCAAGGAAAACTCCATAAGGGAGTTCATGACCCTAAAGACACTACTAAATGAGTTTACGGTCGTAAACTCATGAGTTTACGACCGTGAACTCATACTTATGTGTCCATTTGATGTTTGATGCTCTATAAGGCCCTAATAAACATTTCTACTTAATGGCTTGGTCTATGGAAGAGTTTAGGGCATAATATAACTCCTTTTAGGAGTTTATGGCCCTGGGACCATATCCTTTGGAGATTATGGCCGTAATCTCCCTTGGGAGGATGTTTATGGTGTTTTCAAGTCCCTAAATTGACTAGGAACTAAACTAGGCTTTTATTCTAGGCTTTAGGAGGGTTTATGGCACCATTTGGCACCATTTAATGGAGTTCACAGCCCTGGAACATCTTGGGCCGTGAACACCTTTTTCTTGGTGTTCTAAAGGTGTTTGCTAGCTCCAATCACACTAGGGTACTTGTCCTAATTAGTCTCTTGGCTTAAGGAGGATTTTTAGGGCATTTTGGCACTTAAACATGGAGTTCACGGCCCAAGAACTTCCTTGGCCGTGAACTCACTTTAATCCTTGTTTCTAATTGATTTTGGTGTCCTAAACATGCAATGGTGGCTTCTAGTTTGAGTTCCAAGGCTTTGAGGGACATTGGGACACTTTTGGCCCTTAAAATGGAGTTTACTCCCCAAGTGTTCTTGGGCGGTAAACTCCCAAATCTTGGGGTCTTGATCCGATTTAGATGTTTTCTAGTCATATACACACTAGCATACAAGCCTAAGGTAGTTACAAAACACGGGGGTACGACTGGGCATCTTTTTAGGAGTTTACTCTCCAAGGTGTTCTTGGGTGGTAAACTCCCGAATCTAGTTGTTTTGTTATGAAATTGATGTTATTAAGAACATTAGAAGCCGTATAATACAACTAGAGAAAGGTACTCACGATTTGGGATAAAAACCCGAAGATATGTGAGAGAGAATTCGGCTTTTCTCTAGTTGGAAATGCAACTAATGAATGAATATGGTTCAAATTTCTATATATAGTCCTGAGATTTTTGGCAGAAAATATTTTATTCCCGGAATGAACTCTAATATCGTAGAGTATTGGAATGACAGTGTTGCACAAAACCCTAGTGCATCCACTCTCTTGATATCTCCTTAAGTGCTAAACCTGAAATACTCAAACTTGTACCCAAAGTCTGAAATTTCACTGTAACTGTTCTAACTTCTATTGGCTTGACGTGGTTTGTTCAGAATGGAAATTTTGGGTTGTCACACCTTACAATGGCATTTGTGGAAATTTTTGTTGCTTATAAGATTCCATTAAGAGAAAGAGTGGAAATATGAATTTGATTCTTTCATTTGTGGTAGTGTCTAAATTTACCAAAGAAGGAAAGATCCTCATCACCCAAGTTTCAATTGGACCGGAACTTGGAATCATGAAAGTTGTATAGCATGATGAATGAGAACTTTCAAGTATTGGAAAATTAAGACTAATTACTTGTTCACATGGATGTCTGAGTCATGTAAAGTACTAAGGGATCGAGTACACATTCTTGTGCACTGGTCAAGTCCACCACAAAAGACCGATAAGATTATTCGTCATAATTTACTAAAGCTCATTAAATATGGTTATACTTACAAGCTTAAGTGTAATTCTGAGACATTGGAAAATGTTCCAATGTAAGGCAGAGCGAATAAGAAGAATCAAATTAAGCAGAAGGATAAAAGTTTCTCAAATCTGAAAAGATATGATAGTACTTTTGTATCAGTTTTATGATCATCTTAATGATTTAGAGACCTTATCACAATTCATCCTCTAAGTGCATTCTGATAGCTAAGAAGAGGAGCTATGAATATTTGACATGGTTAAATCAAGAAGATGATTCATACTTCGTTCCAAAAACAATTCTTAGAGTCATACTCCAAGATTGTAACTTGAGTGACATGTCTTAAAGAAGGTTTAAAACACTATCAAATGTAAGAGTAAAAGTTTTATACTATTGTACATTTGAAAATGGTAAGTTGTGATGTTTTGGATAAAACAAAGACCAACTAAGGCCAATTGTGTGAAGTGTTTGTCTTGATTAGAATCCACACTATCTCTTGGATGTTTGACAAGGGAGTCTTATATGTCAAGAGGATAGTGGGAGTCTTAAAGGTCTTGAATGTCTCAAGAACTAATCAATAATAAAACCTGAAGTTATTCACTAGCACACAAATTGAGGTTTATAACCTATCGTGTTAACATGTTCTGTGCCCATTCCAGTTAAAGTTTGCTTTGCATATGAGTTCTTAGAGTTCTCAATTGGTTGCACAACTTGGAAGCAATGGCAGGCCCTTGAGCTGCTAGGTGGCAAGAAATTAAGATTGAGTTCAGTCCATATGAGCTTGGATTTGTCATTATCCTTGTCTTGTGACTATGATTTGACAAATCACATGGATAAGAACACATACACTATTAAATCTAAGTGTCATAAGGTTTCTCTCTGATTCATGAAAATGATGGTGAGGAAACATTTTCACTAAGTAGATTTTAGCTAGATAGCAATTGTGATACTTGCATTCTCAAAGTCGTTAGTGGAGCGTGTGTGGTTAACCGGCACACTAACATGGACTTGTGAGAAGTGGGAAAGGTTTAAAAAATTGAGACTATGATTACGGCATCCCTTTTCATAGTTCTTAAAATTGTTTAGACACACCTGTGAGCTATCTAAGACTACAAGATGGAGAGACTGACAAGAATATACATCCGAGAAATCGTGAGGCTTCACGGAGTGCCAGTGTCTATCATCTCAGATAGAGACAGTAGGTTCACTTCACGTTTTTATCAATCACTTCAGAAAGCACTTGGAACCCATCTCGACATGAGCACCGCTTATCACCCACAAACGGACGGTCAAAGTGAACGAACCATCCAGATGCACGAAGACATGCTTCGCGCCTGTGTGGTAGACTTTGGGAAGTCCTGGGATACCCACTTACCCTTAGTTGAGTTCTCATATAACAACAGTTATCATTCGAGCATCAAAGTCGCCCCTTTCGAAGCGCTATATGGACGTAAGTGTAGATCACCGTTGTGTTGGGCTGAGGTGGGCGACACCCAGCTAGCAAAGGAAGTAGCATCGGACAAGACATTAACGGGACCGGAGATCATACGGGAAACCCCGGAGAAGATAGTTCAAATCAGAGCTCGACTACAAGCATCACGCGACCGACAAAAGAGCTACGCTGATAAACGGCGAAAGCCCTTAGAGTTTCAGGTCGGGGATCAAGTGTTGTTAAAAGTTTCCTCCTGGAAAAGGGTCATTCGTTTTGGAAAACGAGGAAAACTGAACCCACAATACATTGGACCTTTTGAGATCCTTGCCCGAATAGGTCCAGTGGCGTACAGACTGCAGTGACCCGCTGAGCTATGCAGTGTACACCCTGTGTTCCATGTTTCCAATCTAAAGAAGTGCCTATCCGATGAAACTCTCGTCATTCCCCTTGACGAAATTGAAATCAATGAGAATCTCCTGTTCGTTGAAGAACCAGTTGAAATCATGGACAGGGAGGTGAAGCGTACTAAGCAAAGTCGCATCCCCATCGTGAAAGTACGGTGGAACGCGAAGCGTGGGCCAGAATTCACGTGGGAACGCAAAGACCAAATGAAGCAAAAGTACCCTCATCTATTCTAGCATTCTTAGATCTAGCTTTCAAAAGAATTTCCGGATGAAATTCCCTCTAACAGGGGGATGATGTCACAACTAGAAATTTTTTGTGCCTTATAACTACAACACTTATGTCAATTATGAATCAAAAATATCAAAGCATGCATGATGCTTACTATATGACAAAAAAATTTCAATCAAACACTTCATACATGCACTACAAATAGTCAACAAATAATTGGAAACCCTAAAAGTCCTTGTTTAAGTCCATTTTAGACTAGGACTTCCTTATTGGACCCAATGGACCAATAAGCTTCCAATTGGAATATCATGGGCTTAGACCTCTTAAATGGGCTCTAATTGGACCCACTTTCATTTATTTCAATATTTTGGGCCATATTGGGCCTAGAAAGAAATAAATTATTTAAATAGACCATATTGGGCCATAATTACCCTAATTTAGCCCTAATAGGTTATAAAAATCATATGTATAGTTATTTGGGCCAAACATCACTTAACATAACCATGAAATAGGCTTAAGCATACAAGGCCCAATCCTTTTCTTTTTACCTCTCCATTCTTAGCCTAAGCCCAACCAAGGAAGAAGAGTTGACTTTTTTTCATTGCCACCTCATTTTTGTTTAATGGTTCTCCATGCAAATCCCACACACCCAAGTAAACATATCATCACTTACCTCTCTTCCTCTCCCTCTATTTTCTTCGGCTGAGAGCAAGAGAAACACACACACACACACTCACAACAAAATTTCCTCTAAACAACTCAAGAATCATCCACTCTCCTTCATCCAAAATCTCGAAAATTTGACTTGAAGTCTAAGGATTTTCGTCAAGTAAATCATCATTCAAGGTAGATTGATGTTAAATCTATGATCTAACTCACTTCATTTCATCAAAAATCTCTTCTAAATCCATTCAATCTTGTGATCTTGCACCTTAGAAGCTCTTTAAGTTCGAGATCTTCCAAGAAAGGTTGCTAGGACCGAAAATAACAACAAACTCTTCTCTTTTCTTCTTCAAAACCGATCCACAACTCAAGGTGAGTTTCATACCCCCTTCTTTTCGGTTTTTATGAGTTTTATGGGGGGAGAATACAAGTAAATGTGTAGATCTATGTGTAAATGTATGCTATGTGTGATTTGATGCATGTATGTGTGTGATATCATGTGTTTGTGATGAATATCTTATCCAAAAAGTGTGTAAAACCAAGATCTAAAACATGAGGAAGGAAATAAACATAACTTAAACTATTTTACACTAATCAAGTCAAGAAAAATAGTTTATATGGTTAGGATGAACATACTTGAACATAAAACCCATTTTTTGGACATAAAAAGTCAAAAATACAAAACTTAGGGGCCAAACCGACAAATTACAATTTCTGGAAGGTCAAAAGGGTCCAAACAGTTCCTATAATAAATTTTCTAAACATCAAAATTTTGAGGGGCTTAAAATGTAAATTTTGAATTTAATGGGCTAAATTTGGGCTTTTCGGCCCAATAAGCTTCAAAATGCGAGATTTCTAAATTTGAGGGGCTAAGAATGCAATTTTCTATAAAATAGGGGATTTTAAGTGTAATAAAACTATTCCAATGGTCAAAAATGCTTTTCAAATTCAAAAAGGATCAAAAATGTAAAAATTTTCTATTTTGGGCCAAAACTGTCAAAGTTGCGAAATTGAGGGTTTTAACTGAGAAAACATCATTCTGGAAGGACTAAAGCTGTTTACAAAATAAATTTGGGCTAAAAATGTCTTTTCAACAAGTTTATGATACAAAAGTGTCAAAATATTATTTTAAGGACTAAAAATGAAATTCTTTTTATATAAAGGACTAAAAGTGCTAATTTTATAAATGAAAGGTTGTGAAAAGGTAAAAATCTTACTTTTAAACAAACTAATTCATTAAGAAAAATTACAAGATCCACGACTACTGACGAAACGTAAAACCAAATACACTCTCACAACCAATATCGTTAGAAAACGAAGTGATTCGGTCTCGAATCAATAACAAAACAAAAATCAATAAACCATAGTATTTCAATAAACACGTGATAACTACGAGGAGTCAACATTCAATCTTTGGTCTTGAAAGTTTCAAATCGTGCTTGTTGGGCCTTGCTAGCCCAATAGCATGATCTTTGGGCCCGAAGGGAACACGCTTACATGTTAATGGGCCTTCTATGACCTAATTACATGTAAAAGGACTTTCAATAGCTCTATTGTGCTATTGGGCCCTAATGGTCCATTAGTACTGCTAGTGAGGTAGTGAAGTCAAATGCAAGTCGGGCCTAGTGCCTTTCGCATTCCCGATAGCCTTGAATAATTTATGGAAATAAAGGGGGCTTCGTACCCTCCTTTCTCCTCGGTTGTTAGGCTTATGAGAATTCGAGTAATCAGATTCGTGGCGTTAATCAAGAGAAGTCAGGGTGGTTGGATTGTGTGAGTAGTACGGACGACGCCTTAGGGATCGTTCGTAACCTGTAGTTATAAACTAATCATTTTCATTAATGCGTGATTGTAACCACTCACAAACCCTAGTTAATCCAATGTCACCTGGGTAATCAAAAACATTCGTTGTATCGGTATAACAAGAAACAAGTCATGAAATTTGCGTATTGGGGAAAATATCGGGTTTTCCCGGAAAGTTCAACATTTTCACCTATGTGATGTATACAAAGTTCAACAATTATACATGTTTTCAAAATCGACAAGCATATTTACGGATCTTCACTTTTTTTTTCTTTTAAGAAAATATCGGATTTTCTGGGTGTTTCAAACTTCACAAAAATCATTTTTCCATAACATTACTTATGAACTCACCAACATTTCATATGTTGACGTTTTTCAAAATAACTTGTATTCTCAGGTAATAGGTAAGCCGGAGAATAAGTACCAAGTCATGTCATGGTGTTTTGATTAAACTATCTATTAGACAGTCGATGTTATGGAATTGTAACGTTTAAACAATGTACTGAATGTAAACAATATCAGTTGTAATATTCCAATGCATGGTGATGATTTGTGTTATGATTCATGTATATTCATTGTGATGGTATTCAATTTGAGTCACAAGAGCCCTCGAACGTTTCCGCCGTTTGGTTCGGGGGTGTGACAACCATGTTTTAAGAAATAAGTATATACAATTGATATCTTAAGTGGATAAATAAATATAAAAAAAGACATTATTATTTTTTTTCGCTACATAATACATACCAAAAACTTTCATTATCTAATATCAGTCATACCATCTTCACGTTGAGCACCCTAAACTCTAAATTCTTAACTCTAGACACAGACCCTAAACTATAAACCCTAAATTCCAATACCCAAAACACGAAATTCTAAATTTGATGACTTAAACGGAACTACTCTAAGAAAAACCATTCACTGTCCGTCGAAAGGAATGTGATGCATCGAACAATTTTTTTTTTCACCGTACCACTTCCCCCCCCCCCCCCCTCTCTCTCTCTCCCTCCCTCTCTCAACCTTGGACGTTGATGGACATATATTGTGAATCTCTTAACCATTCGTCACCAATGTAGGTATTTATCTTATAGACCAAGTATTCCTGTATGGCCAACATTATGTTGTATTTTCCAGAGAGGTCTCATTTGCAAATACAAAAGTATTAGTAAAATTTTGATAAAACTCTTCCATGTTTGGTTGAAAATTTTGACAAGATATTCATTATCGTATTAAAGTTATATTCTCAATTAGACATGGATTGAGGTTTAATCGTTTCATTTTGTTATGCAGGAACAAAACACACTCATAATGAGGTTTCTTTTAGCTTTGGATTTAATATGATTATTTGACCTACTCTACATTTTTATTAAATGTAATGCAATGCTTTTCTTATATTTAAGGAAGTGAGTTTTCTCTAATTATAAGTTTACCGCAAGTTCTCTGATTAATCTTTTGGTTTAAAGCCTAACAAAAAATTTGAAGGTGATGAGAGTCTATACAACTAACGTGGTGCATAAAAAAGTGTTGTGATTAATAATGTATAAACAATCGTATGTTATTATATATTTTCATATTTTGTATATATTTATATAATTCTATTATTTTTGTTTGAATCGCTAACACATTTCATATTTTGTATCGCCTTAAATCATTTATTTTTATCAATTTGTCACCGCAGATTTGCGCGGGTCCACCGCTAGTGTGTGTGTATATATATATATATATATATATATATATATATATATATATATATATATATATAGTTTTGAAAAAACAAGACAAATCGATTATTTTAAGATTTTAGAAAAGAAATTTGAACGAAACCACAATAAAACTTCTATTTTAAACAAGTGATGCTGGTATAAAGTTTTTTGAAAAAAAGTGACAATTTTTTACTAAACATAAAAAGTAGAATTATTGGAATTTCGTCATAACCAAGCACCATAATTATAAAACAAATTTGCAAATTTTGTCCTTATTGTTTACTAATTTCTTTAGAATGAGTTTGAAAACTATTGATATGGTTTGTTTTTGTATTTTGACAAAAATTGCAAGATGGTCCCTGTGGTATGTCAAAACTAGCAATTTTGGTCCGAAATAAGTTTGGCTTGCAAGGATGGTCCAATAGTTTCGTGTTATTGCGAGTTTAGTCCAAAAATTATAAAACTTTTTATAATGATGGATCTGCCCTTGGTATTTTCCATTTTAAAATTTTTTTTATTACAGAAATAAAAAAAAAGAAAAAAAGAAAATGTCTTTCTCTCTCTCTCTCTCTCTCTCTCTATATATATATATATATATATATATATATATATATATATATATATACACACACACACACACACACACACACAACACATCTTATTCATTATGAGAAGAGGGTTTCGGTAAAGAGGGCGAATGAGGCTTCTCGTGAAGATGTTTCCGGTGAAGATGCTTCCGGCGAAGGTGCTTCCGGTGAAGAGGGTTCCATCAACCGAGGCTTCTGGTGGATTATCGTCATCACTGCTATCCTTCTTCCCAAATGCTGATGGTTGTGGGGGTTTTTAGATCTGATTTAATGTTGTTTTATTGTGGCGGCAAGATTAGGGTTTCGTTGGTTCGTGCTTATTTTCCTCTAACTGATACAATGGTGGCTAGATTAGGTTTTAGGGTAGCGATGTAATAGGGTTCTTATACCCAAATTTTTGCGAAGCCTAAGGTGTAACTACCACCGTCACCTCCATACAGGCGATGATTCCGTGTATGTGATGTCTTTGGCTCTAGTGACATTTCAGGCGATGTTGAAGCCAAAACGGAAACGAGAAGGGTTTTTTTAGAGGTGCAATTCTACTGAAACAAGATCAGGTGTAACTCTGCATGTAATCATCTCATGTGTTCCACACTCCAATCAATTGTTCTTGTTACAAATTTGATTGTTCTTGTGGGTTTAAAAATCTAGTTGTTCTTGATTTTAAAGATGCAGATCAGGAAAAAAATATGTTTGAATTCATCATACGGTGGTGGTAGTTATTGAGTTTCATTTTGAAATTGTAGATGCAGATTTATATGATGGTGGTGGAAAAAATATGTTTGAATTCATCGGATGGTGTTGGCGGTGACCGGCGGTCACAGTGGCAATGGCTATTGTTGGTGACCAACAGTGGTGGTAGCGGTAGTGCTCGTGACAGACGGTGGTGGTGATAACATATCAATACTTGTATGCTAGAGAGGGTGGAGGGGTGGGGTAGGGATAGTGGTAGTATTATTTTGGTTTAATTATGTAAATTGTAAAATGTATTTATATAAATTAAAAAAAAAAACCAAAAGTAAGGGCAAAAACATCATTATAAAAAAGTTTAAATTGACTTGGACCAAATCCGCAACAAAAATGAAAAGTTTGGACTAAACTCGCAACAAAACGAAACTATTGGACCATCCTTGCGAGCCAAACCCATTTTGGACAAAAGTTGCTAGTTTTGACATACCACAGGGACCATTCTTACAAGTTTGTCTTGTATTTTTTCATTATGGATTTGGTCATTTTCAAATTTAAAAAAGACTATTTTACTTTTTTTTTGATTTATTTTCTACAATTTAATTAGTACTTTAAAGGATCTCTCTCTCTCTCTCTCTCTCTCTCTCTCTCTCTCTCTCTCTCTCTCTCTCTCTCTCTCTCTCTCTCTCAAACACACACAAACCAACACACACCATTGGAAGCTACCAGAAAACACAAATATTTTCTTCAGATTCAGTGGTGTCGATTTTGTATCTCAACCTCTCATACGGCTCGTTGCTACACAAGTAGTAGAAAGCGATATCACTATATAATAACATGTTTTTGTATAGGATTATAGTTACAAAACAAAAGATATTGATGATTTTGTTATTGGATGACCTATATATTTACGAAAATAGAAAAAATGAAATGGATGAATGATTATTTGGTCATATACACACGAGCTTATAGTCTAGAGGTATCTAGTGTTGCTCTCCCTCACTGAGGGTGAAGGTTTACGTTCCGTCATGAACATATATGGATTTAAAACGTAGTTAAGGATTAGGTTAGATTTGCCGTTTTAAAAAAAATTATTTGGTCATATGTGAGGAAAGGGGTGTTTAAAGGTAGTCATGTTAGAGCTTACTTGACTTCCTTTTATGGAGATTGAAATTAGAATCTCCTCGTTAGTAAGAGAGATAGAAGCAAAAAAATAGTAAATCTTATATTTTATGGAAAGTGCCATTATATGAAAGGTTGTAAATCTAGTAACAAACATTGCAGTTGCAATTCTAGTTTATTTTGGTTAGAAATCTAAATATCTAATATGATAAGCTCTTAATATTATCATATTCATTTCATCCAAAACTATACTTCCCTCATATAAATTCAGGTTTAACACATTGTATAAGAATTCTTTTCCATCAAAAGAACATTGGTGAAAACACGTCATCACTTGATGATAGGACCACGTCATTGTCAAGTAAAAATGGCTCAGTCCAGAAACTTTTGACGGAATCAAAATAATGTGGTTTAACATTGCTCGAAACTGCATAACTTGAGTCACTCAACCAATGTTGTGGCTGTTCACTTGTTGAAGATGATGGCATTCCAGATGATAGTACTTTCAATAAAATTCCAACTTCCTCTTGGGCTTCTAAATCTGATATTTTTGCAGGGCAGCCTTTGTGGTTACCCGATTCAGAATTTCCAACTTGTTCGTTTGTTGACACAATTTCATCTTTCCGGACGTGATTTTTCAAATGTGTGTGCCAGTGGTTTTTTATTTCATTGTCGCTTCTTCCAGGCAATTGTGCAGCCATCACTGACCATCTGTGGATATAACAATATGATTCTTTTTAGATTAAATATATCTAAGTGAAAGTTTGAAAAGAATTAACTTGTTATAGCAAGGGGTTAAATCATTTGAATCTACTTGCTGCCAAGCTTTTTATGTAAATCCAAAATGACATCATCTTCTTCTTTTGTAAATTTCCCACGCCTTAGGTTTGGGCGCAAATAATTCATCCACCTCAACCTACAACTCTTCCCACATCTAGATAAACCTTAACAAAAGAAAGAAATGAAGTATATATATGAGCAGTTGTACACATATATCTGAAAGTTTTTATATGAAATTAGAAAATGAAACGTACCAGCCAACTTGGGAAGTTCACGCCAGTTACGGTGACCATGTCTTTCAATGTAGAGTCTTAACTTACTATCTTCCTCTTCACTCCATGCACCTTTTTTAATTCCATCTTTGTCGAAACAAGGTGCCTTCACCATCTTCTTATGTTGCTATATCAAGTGATGAATAGTTAAGCTTGTGGGTGTAAATATCCTGTCTTATTTATACCAACAAAAAAAGCCAAACGTGTTTAACGCTGTTTGACGCTGTTTGACCTGAAAAAAAAAAGTTTCTTTTTGTTTACACCATCCAAGTCCTATCTATTAATTTGTCTTCCAAAACAAAACCCACTCTTCTTTTTCATATTGATTCAGTGTTATGTTCATCAACATCCATACCACGTGCCTCTCTCTCTCTCTCTCTCTCTCTCTCTCTCTCTCTCTCTCTCTCTCTCTCTCTCTCTCTCTCTCTCTCTCTCTCTCTCTCTCTCTCTCTCTCTCTCTCTCTCTCTCTCTCTCTCTCTCTCTCTCTCTCTCTCAATAAATAAATAAATAAATATAATTGAAAAATATCATCTAATTTAACTAGAATAATATTTTAGTCAATTAATATAGATTTAATAAAAGAAATTTGCATATTTTAAAAGATCATAGATTATGTTAATTTTAAAAATTCTATTTTACGAATTATAATATATTTAATTCGGACATTCTGACAAAATATGTTTGAGTATGTTCACAAATAAGAATATTTTTGAACCATAAAATAATAAAAATATTCTTGAACATATTTCTTGATCATGACTTTAAAAATTTCTTGTGGAATAACAAAATTTTCGAACCATCAATTGAAGAATTAAAACAAAAATTACATTAACTCTTATAGAATACATGTAACAATTACTAATAATTACATTTATTGTTAATGAATAAAACTAAAAAACTTTTAAATCGGTAAAAAAAACATCGAAATCTAACAAATACACTAATTCATTCTAAAAGAATAATGTTGCTAAGAAACATTTTCAATTTTGTTGTCTCTTTTTCAAGCATCAACTTCTGTGAAAACAAATCCAATTGTAGTTTAGAATCCAATAACGCATTAGCGAATGGTAAATAAAAAAGCCTATATTCCTTTGGAAAAATATGCGGAATTGTTAACTGCACTAAAACCAATAACCAAAAATTGTAGAACATGTATAATCAATGAGAAAATATTCATATTCCATTCCAACAGAAACCGAATTTGTGTTTCCATTCCGATAGAATTTGAATTCATGATTTCATTCCGATAGAATTGGAATTGTATAAAATACACAAACTGCTAAGGTATTACTAGAAAGTAGTTTCATAAGTTGATGGACAAATATATGAATCATACACAGAAAAAAGGAGTACAATTTGTGACAACTTGGGCGCCTCTTACAAATGGCCGTGGATAACATTGTATGGGATGAAGATGAAAAATAAAAAAACTAAATTCTTTTGCTAAAATATGCGGACTTGTAAATTGCACCAAACCAATAACCAAGAATGTTGAACACGCATAAATCAGTGAGAAAATAGTTATATTTCATTCCAACAGAATTAAAATTCATTATTCCATTCTAATAAAATTGAATTCGTGATTCTATTCTGATGGAATTCAATTGTAGAAAATACACAAATCACAAAGGAAATATCGAGATTTAATTCCCACAGAATTGGAATTGGCCACCATATGTAAGAAATCAGTGCAAATATGATTAAGTTCTTCCAACTTGCCATTACAAATGAAATATTTGACCAAGCATATGTCAATCAGAAGCAATGAATAAGTATGAAACAGAATATGAAAGATATTAAGCAAACATATCATGTATGTATGTATGTATAAGTTATGACTGTTCAAAATTTGAATGGCATGTGGATACATATAACAAAGCATGCAAGTTTGAGTATGTAGAAAAGGTTACACAAATCTAGTCTCTAATGCAAAAAATTTCTTTGGTTAAATATATAAAAACAACTTTCCGTGATAAACATAAAGTTTAACTCGAAAGAGGAAAAAACCAACCAAGATGAAAAGAAAGAAATTACAGGTGCGTTCCATGGTCAAACACCGTTCTAAGAAAATGAAAAAAAAAAAAACAATTGATAGTTTCACCAATACATAAATAAGGTGAGTTTGAAGATGGGAAAGTGTTTTATTAACACTCTTTACTCGATTCCTCTGAAATTAAACAGAACACACAACTTGATTCACAACAAAAACGAAAAACAGAGTTAAAATATGAGAAGACATTTTGTCTAATAGCTGGTAGTCTTCTTTGAATACAGTAGCAAATGAAAAAATTTTGCCAAGTGGTTTTCGGAAAACAACCTGATATCAGCAAACTTTGACTCAAGGTTGATTGTTAAAATTATAAATTTCTACAAAGTCTAAAAATACTAACAAAAGAAATACGTAATGAAAAAAATTATATACAAAAAATGAATGATTAAAAGCATAGGTTTGAAGCTAGTGGCAAAATTCAAGGGAAGGGATGTCCATTACCAGGTTATTTAGCATGTGCACTGCAAGGTTCCTTCGCCAATTCGGACGAATTCGGTGAATCAGACATCGATTGAGGGTGGAGATGTTTACCGATAGCCATAAAAGCGAATGACGGGTGGAGATCGGCAACAACAACAAACGATGGTGTTCATCGATGAGTAATTGTCGATGTCGATCGGAGATGGCGATGGCAATCGATTTTTATAAAACTCAAGATCGATTTTGTAGTCTATTCAAATTTTGTAGATCGGCCAAGATTTGGTTTTTAGATAAAAATGGGAACAACTCTAGATATAAACTTGGAGAAATCAGGCTAGTAGTCAATACCATGATTATAGGGATTATTTTTGGAAGTTATTAATCAAATACTAAATTACCCTTATTTATTTATTTAATTATTTAATTATTTATTTAGTTTTGATTGACTCGTATAAAATCACACAATAATAATTATTTTGAACACCTGAACCTCTCTCTCTCTCTCTCTCTCTCTCTCTATATATATATATATATATATATATATATATATATATATATATATATATATATATATATATATATATAAAGTCAGATTCATATGAGACGGCTTAATTTTGTGAGATCGTGAAACGCAATCTTACATACTCATTTTGTAGATAAAAAACATTTTTAAACTGCAAAATCATTGAAATTTTTTGAAATTTTTTTTAACAATTATTTTCGTTATTTATATTTTCCAAAAAAACTAAATTAAAATAAAAATAATTACTGTTTTTTTTACAAATTCTAGTAGAATATTAGAATATTCTACTAGAATATTTGATTATTTTACATATCTGACAAATCTAGTAAAATACTAGAATACTCTAATATTCTAAAAATCACATTAGAATATTTATAGTGTAATATTTCATTAAAATATTTCACGTATTTTCTCGAAAAAACGCTAATTTTTATTTAATTAACTTTCTTCGTTAATAAAATGATGAAAATAATAATTAAAAAAAAGTTGTTTGGCTTTATTCTTTTATTTTGCATTTTAAATTTAATTTTTGATTGCGTTTTACAGTTTCATAAAATTAAAATGGTTTCAAATGAACATGAATATATATATATATATATATATATATATATATATATATATATATATATATATATATATATATATATATATATATATATATATATATATATATATATATAATCAAGATCAAATAAGAAGGATATTTTTTGTAGGAAGGTAAGAAGTTTTTTTTCTACATATTTTTTTTGCGAACAAACAAAATGAATAATTAGATGATTCATTTGTAAGATGATTCAAAAGAAAAAATTCTCAAAAAAACATCTCGATGATTCATTTATACAATGATTTTATTGTTATTCACTAAAATTATCATAAAATTATTTCTTAATTTAGTTAAAAATGAATCATAAATATGTTTTTTTGGGAATTTTTTCTTATGAATCATCTTAAAAATGAATCATCTAGTGATTCATTTATTTTGTTCGTCAAAAATATATGTAAAAAAAAAAACTTCTTACCTTTCTACCAAAAAAAATTTCTTACCGGATCTATATATATATATATATATATATATATATATATATATATATATATATATATATATATATATATATATAAGACAATTAACATGAAACCAAAAAAATGTCAAATAAGTAATTTTAAAATTTATCAATCATAAGGTTAAATCTAACAAATCAATAAATTGAGATTCATATTTATTTTTATTCACATTCACATTCAACCATCTCTCTCTCTCTCACACACACATACACACACTTTGAATCACATCGCAAATTCAATAGGAGGACAAAATCACCACCGGCAAACCCCCTTACGAGACAACTACCCACCGATTGAATCGTGATCCATGTGTTCTTCGTATTCATCGAAACCACCACCATCCAGTGTAATTTTGTCAAAAGAAAAACAACAAAAATAGAATTTAAAAGTAATTGATTGCATCGAATAATGTCAACTAATGATGATTGTTAAAGTTAATTTTGTAGTAGGATATGTACTAACTAAATGTTGGTACAAATGATTTTTCTATTATTTTTAAAAGATATTAAAAATTCGATATCCTCATTACAAAGTTAATATTGCTACTAACATGCAGTTATAGTTATAGTTATAGTTATAGGGGTGTAACCAATAGGTAGCTAGGTGTAGTCTGTTAGAAAGGTGGACAAAAATTGTTTAGGTGCTGATGTTGCATTCTTTCGAGTCTTCTTTCCCACATTATTTAACCACAATACCGAGAATGAATAAGGGGTTGTTTGATAGTTAATGACTGGGTTAGAAGTTTTGACTAAATTAACTTTTAACTAAAATTTGTTTGATTTTTCATCTGACTGACTATATAAAAGGACTATGTTACACTCAAAAGCATTTTTTATAATAATTAATTGGGTTAATGGCTCAAGTAAAACACAAAAAAAAGTCATTCTCTTAAAAACCCTTCCACACTAGCATCTCTAAAACCCTCCCATTTCTTGACACACACATGAAAACATAAAATTTGATTCAACATTTTGAACTAAACACACATTATACTTTTGAACCCAGAATACCCATACTCATTAAAATGCCTTAAATAACAAAACAAATCGGCAACACACCAACTAACTTCTAGTCATTTCATATTGAAATTGTGATTGATTACAAAAACCAACTGCAACTTCATTAATGGGCACTTTTATCAAAATTAATGCCTATTAACTTCTAGACATTTGTATCATCAAAAACCTTAAATTATTGGATTTGCTTCAAGTTATTCCAAGGCTGCACCCAAATGTTACATATACTTTTATGTTGCTACCACCATCTGTTGCTTCAAAACATAAATAAAAGATTTTATCAAAATGTTTTTTTTTATCAAGAATAGTTTCCATTGATTTCATCTCCTTTCATTGATTTTGATCTCTTTCACTAACTCATTACGATGTTTATGAATATGGATCTAAACTCATGAGAAAGTCAATTTTAACCAAGAGCACATCATTGACTTTTCTTTACACCACGTATTCTTATCAAGTATTAGACTGTGACATCCCCAAAATCACAGCCAGAAAAGACCGGTTTCATTTATGTTTTTAGAATAATTTAAGAGTAAATCATTTTGATTTAAAAGAGTGGTAGAATTTGTTCCCAAAAACAAAACGTGATAAATAATATTTACCAAAGCATTTCCTAAAGAAATGTATTTTCATTATATAATCAAAACTCGGGATGTCATGTTCCGATACAGACCATAAAGCATAAACGATAACATTACAAGTCATTCAACAAATATATACATATACAAACTTGTAAACAAAACAGCTTGATGATTCATCCATCTTATGCCCTTGCGCCACTTCATGTAATACAAATAAACTGAGTGGGTCAGACTTGGGAGCCTGGTGACCATATAGGGTTTTCAACCCACAATAAATAATTAAATTAATTTTCATCAACCAACAATAACCCAATTACACAATCCCGTTATTCTCACTTTACGTCCCTAAAATAACTAACACAGGGGACCTAGTCTAAGAATATTTCATTGGGGCGACAACACATGCTTCGGGGGTTTCCCAACAATATATGTCAAATAAGGCAACCATGAGGGGGATGAAGTACAATGAATGAACAACCAAGTTCATTAACACCTACAGGTGGCGAGCCTGCTAGCGTTCCACAGGACTGTCTAGAAAAGTCTGTGGTCGTCATCTAAACTCCGCTAGATGACTGAATCAAAAACAACATCGAGGCCTCTCATCTGTTTATCACACATCAACTATCTACCCATGTTCTACCCAACATATTAGTAGATAAAAATATATATTTTAATAAATAGTTTAAAACCTGTATAGCATTCTCATTCAATACATATTCCAAACAACAGATGAGACACATACACATAACACGTATTTCATAGAGAATAAATCATATCTATGAGATTGAAGAAAGTGAATATACATTCACACATATAACAACAAATTATACACATAACATGTATTTCGTATAAAATACTTCATAATTATGCGTTAGAAGAAAGTAACTAAACACTCACTTCATCGGAAGATGATCGGACAACACTACGACTTGTAGAAGTAATATTCTTCGGTAGATCTGGAAGATCTTCACACAAACCGGGCTCCTCGCGGGTAGAGCTTTGGCTCGGAAACTCTTTTCTTCTTGGGATTTTTGGGCTTTAGGACTCGCGATGATACTGGCGCTTCAAGATATTTCTTGCACGTAAATTGAGGTAAAAAGGGATAGAGAGGAGAGAAAATAGCAACCCTAAACGGTTGGCCCTGCAAATCTTTTTATAGGGAAAAATTTGCCCTGGCCACGTCGTGGCAGCTTTTTGCATGTCATAGGCTTTGTCGTCACTGCATGCGTCATCGCAAGTTGCGTCTGGGGGACTCCAGGAGGCGTCAGAAGACTTTCCCCATCGTGGTATCTAACAGTTTTGTGGTTTCGTGCCCCGAACTTCAGAAATAATAACTTTCGCATACGAACTCCGTTTTCGACGTTCTTTATATCGACGCGTAGGTGAGATCATGATCTACAACTCTTGTTTAGACTCTGTTGGCTAATTTTGATTTTATTTTTAATATATTTTAAATATATTACTTATATATTATTTTTAGTAGGTCGGGACAGGAAAACTCTGTTATAAATTCATAACTTCTTCATCTGACGTCCGTTTTCGCCTATCTTTTTATCGTTTCACTATTATAAACGAGATCTTTGATTCTCGTTTAGATTATTTCGGCTAAAAACCGCTCGATCTCAAATCGAGTATTCAGGTTGCATACTGCTAAGTCGAAATTTCAGAAAATCATAACTTCCTCATACAAAGTCAGATTTAAGCGTTCTTTTTATGCACGCTCTCGGTTTAACGAACTCTTCAACTTTCGATTAGATTACTAAGGATAGATATCGATCTATCTTAAATTCGTATTTTACGTCATTCGGCGTCGTGCCGGTTCTGTCGCGGAACTTCGACAGATCATAACTTCTTCGTTATAACTTGGATTTCGGCATTCTTTATATATTCGGAAACTTGTTTTCAACTACTACAACATTATCCAAAGATATCGGCTTTATCTACTATTTTATTTTATTTTTATTCTTAATTCATTTAAGCCACACAACTAAACACAAAACATATAATACACAAATAATACATTCTTATTATTTCAAAATGGGTTACAAAGGTTAACGTAGACTAATACATTGATATTAATGACAAGCTTAGAAACACATGCGTTACAATTCTCTCCAACTTAGAATGATTCCATCCCTGGAATTACACATCAACAAACAACTGTGGGTAGCAACTCATCATGTCACTCTCCGTTTCCCAGGTGAGATTCGGCCCATTTGTGTGTTTCCATCGGACAAGAACTAACTCGACCATCTTGCGACGCAACTTCTTAGTCTTTCGGTCAACGATTGCATCAGGTTCTTCAATCAACCTCTGTTCTCATCAATTCTTATCTCAAAAATTGGAATTATGTTGGGAACTTCTCCCGTGAACTTCCTCAAATAACACACATGGAAAGTGTTATGAATTCCATTCAGTTCTTCTGGTAGTTCGAGCTTGTAAGCTTGGTTCCCAACCCTCTGAAGAACTTTAAACGGTCCAATAAACCTTGGACTTAATTTTCCCCTTTTACCGAATCTTATAAGTCCCTTCGACGGTGAGACTTTAAGCAAAACCGAATCTCCAACTTCAAAAGTCACCGGTCTTCTCTTTTTGTCAGCATATCTCTTTTGATGATCCTGAGCGGCTAACATTCTTTCCCTAATTATTTTCAAATTTTCAGCGGTTTGATGAACCATCTCGGGTTCCATAAACTGATTTTCCCCAGCCTCCAGGAAATAAGACGGTGTACGACACTTCTGGCCGTACAAAGCTTGATAAGGTGCCATCTTTATGCTTGAGTGGAAACTATTATTGTAGGAAAATTCTACCAAAGGTAAATGTTCATCCAAGTTACCTAAGAATTCTTGGGTACATGCTCTCAGCATATCTTCAAGTGTTTATATTGTTCTTTCGCTCCGACCATCAGTCTGCGGATGGTAAGCTGTACTTAAAAACAACTTGGTACCAATTTCCTCTTGTAGACTTTTTCCAAAACCTTGAGGTGAAACGGCTATCACGATCTGATACAATCATTAATGGAACACCGTGAAGCCTTATAATTTCCTTCACGTAAGAATTCACAAGCTTTTCTATAGACCATTTCTCATTGGCTGCTATGAATTGTGCACTCTTAGTGAATTGATCAACGACCACTCGAATCATGTCGTGACCATTCTTTGTTCTGGGCAGTTTAGTGAGAAAATCTATAGCAATGTCTTCCCATTTACCCATAGTTATAGGCAAAGGATCTAAACTCCCATATGGTTTCTGATGTTGTGTCTTGACTCTAGCACAAGTCACACACTCGGCCACATACTTTGCAACATCAAGCTTAATCGTCAGCCACCACTAGTAGGGTTTCAGGTCCCTATACATTTTAGTGCTACCAGGATGAATCGATTACATGGTCTTGTGAGCTTCTTCCATCAGAAGATCTCTAACTCCTCCTTTCTTAGGTATGCAAATCCGATCTTGGAACACCTTCAGTCCATGACTGTTTATAACAAACACCAAAGTTTTCCCCAAACGTTCCTCCTTCCGGTCATTCTTCTCAAAAGCTTCCTCTTGAGCTTTCTTTATACTCTCCACAATTGTTGAGACAACTTCTATTCTCAACGCTCTTGGCCTCTTCCTTTGAAGATTGACTTTCCGACTGAGAGCCTCAGCAACAACATTAGCTTTACCAGGGTGGTAAAGTATCTCACAGTCGTAGTCCTTAAGTAACTCTAGCCAGCGTTGATGCCTCATATTCAATTCTTTCTGACTAAATAGATATTGGAGAATCTTATGATCTGTGAAAAGTTTGCACTTTGTGCCATAGAGGTAATGCCTCCATATTTTTAGGGCGAAAACTACCACTACCAACTCCAAATCATGAGTCAGGTAGTTCTTTTCATGCTCCTTCAACTATCGAGACGCATATGCAATCACCTTATCTCTTTGGGTCAAAACACAACCCAATCCAACCCCTAACGCATCGCTATAGACAACGAAGTCTTCAACTCCACCGGGCAGAGAAAGTATCAGTGCCTCGCATAGTTTCTTCTTTAGCTTCTCGAATGCTTCTTTATGCTTGTCACTCCAAGCATAAGTAACTCCTTTGTGGGTCAAAGCTGTTAATAGACTAGCGATCGAAGAAAAACCTTGGATAAACCTTCGGTATTATCCGGCTAATCCCAAAAAGCTTCGAATCTCCATGGGACTTTTCGGTTGTTCCCATTTCATTACAGCTTCAATATTTGTTGGATAAACCATTATCCCTTCTTGGTTGACCACGTGACCTAAGAATTGGGCTTCTCGAATCCATAAATCACATTTGGAGAACTTAGCATATAACTTCTCCTTCTTTAAGACTTCTAACACTACTCGCAAGTGTCTGCCATGTTCCTCTTGGCTTTTTGAGTAAATCAGAATGTCATCTATGAACACTATCACAAATTTATCTAGAAACAGATTACAAACCCTGATCATTAAATCCATGAATGATGCTGGAGCATTGGTTAGTCTAAACGACATAACCAAGAACTCGTAGTGTCCATATCGCGTTCTAAATGCAGTCTTCTCTATATCCTGCTCTTTCACTTTTAGCTGATGATATCCTGACCTTAGGTCGATCTTTGAAAAATAACTTGAGCCTTGAAGTTGATCGAATAGATCATCAATTCTCGGCAATGGATATCTATTCTTTATTGTTTCCTTGTTCAGCTCTCTGTAATCGATGCACATTCTCATACTTCCATCTTTCTTCTTCAAGAATAACACCGGAGCTCCCCACGGTGATGAACTAGGTCTAATGAAAACTTTGTCCAATAACTCCTGAAGTTGCATCATCAGCTCCTTCATCTCCGTCGGTGCTAATCGATAAGGTGCTTTTCTTATTGGCATCATCCCTGCTAACAAGTCTATTCTGAACTCCACTTGTCTATCAGGTGGTAATCAAGGAAGATCTTCAGGAAATACTTCCGGATTATCACACACCACAGGAATATTCTGCATCACCTTTTTTTCATTCTTAGCATCGATCACGAATGCTAAATATGATGTACACCCCTTGGTCAAACACTTTCTGGCTTTCATTAGGGAAATGATTCCAGAATTCACCTTGCGTTTATCCCTATACACCATAAATGACTCTTTCCCTAGTAGGTTCAGTTTCACTATTTTCTTCTTATTCCCATTAAGGTCGATTAAGATGTTTTTCATATGATGGCTAACAGATACAAACTTGCCACTAGCAACTTCGACTAATAAAGCATTATCTAGTCTATCAACAGGCAAAGCTAGTTTTCGACCAAAGTCATGCTAAATAAAGGAGTAGTTGGCTCCAGAATCAAAAAAAAAAATTGAGCAGGTAATTCATTTACGAGAAAGGTACATGAAGTGACATCAACCTCATCTTTCGAAGCCTCAAGTGTCATCTGGAAGGCTCTCGCCTTCGGCTTTGGTGGAATGTTGGGTTTTGCTGCCTCTTTCTTTTTCGGACAGTCCTTCAAAATGTGTCCCTCTTCGTTACATCCAAAGCACATCCTCTTGTTGGACGGACACTCATTGGCATAATGTCTCGTCTTCCCACACTTGTAGCAAGTCACATCCTCGCTACATTTCTCCGAGTGCTTCTTCTTTCAGTTATCACGCCACTTCACTTCTCCTCCTTTTCCTCCACCAAACTTTTTCGAATAAGATTTCAAAATTTTTCTTTTCTTACCGGAACTAGATGTTCCCTCAAACTTTCTCTTCTCACCAACCTCAACCTTGTTGACGGTGCTCCCCTTAATCATGTTCTCAGCAGATTTGGCAGCCCAATTAGCTGCATCTAGGGTATGTACCCGACGTACTAGCACCTCGTACTCCTATGGGAGACCCTTCGCATACCGGTCCACCTTTTCCAGCTCGTCTGGGACGATACGCTAGGCAAACTCCATCTTATCGGTGAGGGCGTTTGTGTAATCTTCGATTGACATGCTGCCTTTTGTCAATGTCAGAAACTTGTTCTCCAACTCCAACAGATTTTGGGCCGAACAGAACTTGCGCTTGAACTGCACCAAGAACTCCGTCCACGTCAACTGCAGTGGCTAATTAGGGATTAGGGTCTTCCCCATAGTGTTCCACCAATGAACAGCTCCACCCCTGAACTGACATACTGCGAAAGTAGTCTAGAACTAGCCTCTGCAACCACACATCATGAAGGCTAGATCCATTTCCGATATCCAATCTGTGACTCTGATCAGATCATGCATTCCAGTGAAGTTCGATGGTTTGCAAGTTAGAAAATCCTTATACTTGCATCACATTCCATCATTCCTTCCATCCTTGTTGTTTCTCCTTTCAGGATCATTCCTTCGTTCTTCTTGAGTCCCAACTTGACTCACAATGCGACTATTGTCCGCTTCCTCCGATTGTCCAGGAATCAGTTTGGTTTCTACAATGGGTATGATAGGTTCATACCTATTTCCCTGCAACATCTGTCGCATTTCTTCCCTTTGCTCGGCTAACATAGCCCGAATCATGGTTCACACTCCAGCCATGGTGATCTGTTCTAGTGCAACAACTTCAACAGCTACTTGTTCAATTATAGGTGGTTGATTCCTGTTCTCGTTTGCGTTTCCAACACCGATTCTTGTTATTGCCATTCTTGATCTACACACCGAATAAGGTGAAATTAGATCCTCATTCACAATAGACATTCAATTTATCCTTATCACTCTGAAACGTTTACATGCTAATTCTAAATTCATAGATGTATGCTTAGAATCCTACACACATAAGGTTTCCAGATCCGGTGGGCAACCGACATTAGATTCGAACAAATAATATCATATATGGAAAACATATAACGTTTAGCACATAAAGGCATTTTAGGCAACTTTCCTAAAATCAACTAGTGCTTGTGTCTAAAACATAACAGACACACACCTCAAAATCTTCACTTACCAATCTAAGTTTAAGTCTAGAAATCCTACAAATTCCTAGTTCGCTTAAACTAACGCTCTGATACCAACTGTGACATCCCCAAAATCACGACTAGAAAAGACCGGTTTCATTTATTCTTTTAGAATAATTTCAGAGTAAATCCTTTTGATTTAAAAGAGTTGCAGAATTTGTTCCCAAAAACAAAACGTGATAAGTAATATCTACCAAAGCATTTCATAAAGAAATGTATTTTCAATATATAATCAAAACCCGGGATGTCATGTTCCGATACAGACCATAAAGCATAAACGATAACATTACAAGTCATTCAACAAATATACATATATATACAAACTTGTAAACAAAACAGCTTGATGATTCATCCATCTTATGCCCTTGCGCCACTTCATGTAATACAAATAAACTGAGTGGGTCAGACTTGGGAGCCTAGTGACCATATAGGGTTTTCAACCCACAATAAATAATTAAATTAATTTTCATCAACCAACAATAACCCAATTACACAATCCCGTTATTCTCACTTTACGTCCCTAAAATAACTAACATAGGGGACCTAGTCTAAGAATATTTCATTGGGGCGACAACACATGCTTCGGGGGTTTCCCAACAATATATGTCAAATAAGGCAACCATGAGGGGGATGAAGTACAACGAATGAACAACCAAGTTCATTAACACCTACAGGTGGCGAGCCTGCTAGCGTTCCACAGGACTGTCTAGAAAAGTCTGTGGTCGTCATCTAAACTCCGCTAGATGATTGAATCAAAAACAACATCGAGGCCTCTCATCTGTTTATCACACATCAACTATCTACCCATGTTCTACCCAACATATTAGTAGATAAAAATATATATTTTAATAAATAGTTTAAAACCTGTATAGCATTCTCATCCAATACATATTCCAAACAACAGATGAGACACATACACATAACACGTATTTCATAGAGAATAAATCATATCTATGAAATTCAAGAAAGTGAATATACATTCACACATATAACAACAAATTATACACATAACACGTATTTCGTATAAAATACTTCATAATTATGCGTTAGAAGAAAGTAACTAAACACTCACTTCATCAGAAGATGATCAGACAACACTACGACTTGTAGAAGTAGTATTCTTGGGTAGATCTGGAAGATCTTCACACAAACCGGGCTCCTCGTGGGCAGAGCTTTGGCTCGGAAACTCTTTTCTTCTCGGGATCTTCGGGCTTCAGGACTCGCGATGATACTGGCGCTTCGAGATATTTCTTGCACGTAAATCGAGGTAAAAAGGGATAGAGAGGAGAGAAAATAGAAACCCTAAACGGCTGGCCCTGCAAATCTATTTATAGGGCAAAATTTGCCCTTGCCACGTGGTAGGCTTGGTCGTCACTGCATGTGTCATCGTAAGTTGCGTCCGGGGGACTCCAAGAGGTGTCAGAAGACTTGCCATGTCGTGGGACTGCTTGCCACGTCGTGATATCTGATAGTTTTGGGGTTTCGCATCCCGAACTTCAGAAATTCATAACTTTCGGATACGAACTCCGTTTTCGACGTTCTTTATATCGATGCGTAGGTGAGATTATGATCTACAACTCCCATTTATACCCCGTTGGCTAATTTTGAATTTATTTTTATTATATTATATATATATATATATATATATATATATATATATATATATATATATATATATATATATATATTATTTTTAGTAGGCCGGGATAGGAAAATTCCGTTATAAATTCATAACTTCTTCATCTGACGTCCGTTTTCACCTATCTTTTTATCGTTTCACTACTATAAATGAGATCTTTGATTCTCATTTAGATTGTTTCGGCTAAGAACCGCTCGATCTTAAATCGAGTATTCAGGTTGAATACTGCTAAGTCAAAACTTCAGAAAATCATAACTTCCTCATACGAAGTCAGATTTGGGCGTTCTTTTTATGCATGCTCTCGGTTTAACAAACTTTCCAACTTTCGTTTAGATTACTAAGGCTAGATATTTCTCTATCTTAAATTCGTATTTTATGTCATTCGGCGTCGTGCTGGTTCTGTCGCGAAACTTCGACAAATCATAACTTCTTCGTTATAACTCGGATTTCGGCATTCTTTATATATTCGAAAACCTCTTTTCAACCACTACAACATTATCCAAAGATATCGGTTTTATCTACTATTTTATTTTGATGCTTATTTTTAATTCTTAATTCATTTAAGCCACACAACTAAGCACAAAACATATAATACTCAGATAATACATTCTTGTTATTTCAAAATGGGTTACAAAGGTTAATGTAGACTAATACATTGCTATTAATGACAAGCCTAGAAACACAGGTGTTACATAGACAAATTTAAAACCATCTCCATAAATTGTTCACAGCCACATTATTGCATCATGAATCTCAACACCATTTGTAATTGATCAGGTTCGCAAGACTTGAATTCAATTGAATAAACCAATCGATAAACCAGGTAGCGCAAAATCACATTCATGACACAAGATGATTAGCGCAAGAAAGTATTCTAAACTGATAGAATGAGTAAACGAGAGCTGCATAATGCAGAAGATATTTGTGAATCTGAAATTGATTGTTGAATCAAAATTAAGAATGATAGATCATACACTGTAAAAAATACAGTGGCGCTAGAGCTAACAGATTTACCAGAGGTGTTTCTCTTTGTCTGAGATGAGGGGCTTCAACCAAGCGATATCTCTGAATAGCGATTGACGGAAGGAAGAGGCTGGAGGGATGGGGCGTTGGACGGAGGTCAGAGATGGGAATAATCGATGCTAAGAGAAATTTCGGAGGTGTGATACGTTCTCGTGTGAGAACGAGAGAAAGGGCAATGGAGGTATTTGTCTCGCTCAGCCCTAAGAATAATTTTTCTTTGGGTTTTTCATTTTACACACCAATCTATTTAACCCTATTATACACCAATATACTATTACAAAATTTAATTGCATGCTATCTAATTTTAATATACACTCTGAAAACCAATGCATTTTTTTTCAAAAAAAAAATGTCACGTGCCCCTTTTTTGGCTTCATCTTTTAAACTTTTTTCTATTGCTTTATTTTTTTTTTTATATTTTTTTGTTTATTTACAAACTAACCTTAGATACATCAAACTCTGAATTTAAACATTTAAATATTATTATATTTATTATTAAACCTTCCTGTTAAATTAATTTTATTTACTATAAGCTTAATAATAAAGTATTTTCGAATGACTTCTATTTAGTTTATAATATATTAAAGCAAAAAAATTTCCTATTGCTTTTCTGTTTTTCTTGTTTATTTACAAATTAACCCTTAGATGCATTAAATTCTTAATTTAAACCTTTAAATTTTATAATATTTATTAATAAACCTTATCGTTATATATATATATAGTTATGTTCAAATGAGAACATTTCGTACTGTGAGAACATTTGAGAACAAATCAGAACCACATAATTTTTTCCAGTTAAAATCATAAATAAAAATATAACTAAAAATCAATTGCCGGTGTTTGTCAACCTCATTTGAAGTTTAACCGGTGGCCGAGACCACATGACCACCACCGCCAAAGTCGTTAAACGAACGTCGGAATCACCGAAATCAGCCGATCTTTTCCTCTCCACTTATCCCGATCTAGTTGTTCACCACCTCCCAGTCATTAATGCACACATCAATTAAATCAGTATAGGGCATATAGCTCGTTCAACACTTTGGTAAAAAAACAAATCGGCCTCTAAGATCCTCAATGTCTCCTACGATTCAACCTGATTTACTCCTTTGAGCTTTTCCTCTCCTGTAATCAAGCATTATTAATTGACAAAACTTCTCAGTGATTGGATTTATGGATAATGCTTCTAAATCAAAAATTATTGATCCTCCCCAAAAGAATCAAGTTTATTTGTATCTTCTCATGAAAATGATAGACATGGATCTGATTATTAGTTGCGAGCTGAGATTTTGATATTTTCAAATCTAGCATCGTTCATCCAAAATGAGATATCGAGAAAATTAAAACTTAACTGGAAGCTATGACTAAAGTGTTCAATAACGGAAAATGTGATGTTAAAGCCAATTCTTTGGATTTTTAATAATCAATCGAAAGTTGTTGATCATAAATTAGAGGAGGAAGGATGGATGAATTTTGATATGCTCCTAGGAGTGAATTCGACAAAAAAATTGGTAAACAATCATCTTCCTTACTTGACTCTTGTTACTGTAGATTTGGTAGTGATTATTGGTCTCTGCCAATAATTTTACTATGGTCTACCTTGAATATATTTAGTACTCTCCCATTTATATTTACAATTATGAATCATTCCTTCATGTGAATTGTTAGTGTCAATGACAAATGAAATTGGTAAACCTTCATGGGTTGCATTGGAGTCGATTAGAGAGTTGATGACCACTCTAGGATTTCATGCACACAAGGTATTTGTCATATTTTCTGAAAGAATCTTTTTCACTTAAAGGGACTGATTCTATTAAAGAAACTTCATGTTCTAATTCTTAGAGAAATGATTATTATAATCTTTCCAATGTCCCATTCGTTCAATCTACTTCCAATTTCATTAATAGGAAAAGAACATCAATTCCAATTCCAGTTCCAGTTATAAGTAATGAAGTTGCTTGACCATTAATTCCTTAACTGAACACCAAAAATGATTTAGAAGATATTATGATCAATTTTTCCAAAATTTTCCTCTGACTTCTAAAAGTCGTGCAAGTCAATACGAACATTTAAAAATCATGAGACTTAGTTTTATGGAAATATTAGTGTGTCTACTTTCTTCGAACTTTGAATCACATTTCGAAATTCTAACTCCTTGAGGGGTAAAATTGGCAATCTTCTCAAGCTGGTCCACGCTGTCACAGATTTCATGCACCGTCTTAAAAAATCATAATAAATTCATTAGAACTCCAAATGCCAAAATTACAAAGCCTGGTATTAGATATTGATGTATAGTTTCCAACATATAAAGGTACTAATGTAATTCTTAGTAGAATGATACACTTTATTCCAAGAGTGCTGAGTGGTCCAGAAAGTGACCGCTAAAAGTTACCAACTTGTAAATTCAATATAAAATAAACCAAAAATCATTAGAATGATATCTTTATATTTCTTAAAAGATAAAATGGGGAACTTTACCAATATAATTTTATCAGAATTTAATAATGGGTTGAAAGGTAAGAAAACATATCCCAAATAGAGGACTACAATCAAAGAGAAAATAAGGAAATATTTACATAAGTTTTATAAGATTAATACAACAAACACAAACTAAATAATGTTATAATTTTTGTGTAGGTTCTTGGAAAGGAAATGATCCATCTTGCTTATTCTAGCTATTTTTCAAGATCAAGGAGGTGAGTACTAACTCTCCTATTATGTAGGCATTACTTGTTTTATCTTATTGTTAACAGATACTATAATAACATGTGATTATGTGTATCTAATCACATATGATTTATGTGGCTAAGATTCTTTTTCATGTTCTCGATTCAATAATTGTTTTTTCCAATTTAATCATATGTGATTAAATACATAAAATCACATGTGATTATATGTTTCTAATCGCATATGATTTATGTGGACATATGTCACACCCCGAAACCGATGGCGGAAACCTTCCGGGGCGGAGGACGTCATGTAAAGTATCACAACCAATGTACATAGTAATCATAGTAAACACGAAACATTACATTACATAGAATCATTACATTTGTTTGAAAGTAGAAAAGCAAAATAATACATATTTGTAGATACATAAGTTTTAACAAAAGTTGGACGTGACTTCCATCTATTCTGTCTTCTACAAAAGGACACGGATACTTGTCTAAGGAGAACCTGAGAATACAAGCAGTTTAAAATTCAGCATAAAGCTGGTGAGTTCATAAGCTATTTGTTTATGTAAAAATATCATGTTTCCTTTGGTTTTCTGAAAATTTGTTATCCAAGAAAATCCCATATTTTCTTATAAAGACAGTTTAGTTAAAGTTCTAAATTTCTGTTCGATACAACAGTAGGTAGTTTAATACGTAAGACTATATTTTGAAAATCCCTGGGAATACCAGAATTTGTCAACGAGACCTCCTTGATGTTCTTCAGGCGTCGGGCGATATCCAGAATTTGTCACCCCTGGCGTGCCCGCCTAACTGTAGCTAGAAGTTTAGGTGTGGGATTGTCAGTCCCGAATAGATCTATTCACAAATTCCACGCTCTCCGTCCAGGAGACACTGGTTACACTTCCGGGGAGGATTTACTGATGACCCGAAGGGTTTAATGAAGATAAATCTCACAAGCTAGTATTAAATTATTCACAGTATACTCGTTCGTTATCAAACATAATAATCGTTTTAAAACATAATACAGTAAACACAATTTAATACAACGAAATTATCTGGCATGATACTTCAAATTAAAAAGAGATAAATTGAATCAGACATAGTTTATCTATTAACTTTGCATAAATTCTATGTCCATAAAACAAGAACTAAAGATCCCAAATTATTCCCATATTAATTTGATTGGTTTGATTGTTTCCTTTACTGTAATTGAAATCTACTTAGTTATATTCAGTCAAACATCCCTTATGCTCCGCATGATACAAAAGGGGTAACGATATCTAAAAGTTTGCCAGATATTTATAGAATTACATTAGTTTTAGGTTTCGAAAACATTTATAGTTTGCTTGTATTCCCCCCCCCCCCCCCCCCCCCCAGCCTTGAAAACATTGAAAAACAAGGAAAAAGGCGTAGGGGTATGAACTCACCAGTCAAGAAGTGTGTCGGTTAGATACTAATTGTCAGTTCGAGGATTGAAAACACGCGTGGTTCCTATGTAATATGAAGAGATACATAAATTGTATCTAATTAGACCTTGATCTATTAATTAAATAAGAATAAACACTTCTAGACGCCAAAACACTTCAATTCTAGTGTTTGGAGTGACCCAGGTAGCATTTAAGGGTGTGTATGGCTTAGACATGGAGTTTACTCTTCAAGACTAAACTCATAGAGGAGTTTTTGGCCCTAAAGACCACATCCCCATGAGTTTACGGCCGTAAACTCATGGGTGGTGCTCTTGGGTGCTAATTGGCCTTATAACATTTAAAGGATGATGCTAGGTTTGGTTCTAGGGTAATGAAGAGGGATTAAACCAACACATGGACTAATTTAAGGAGTTTACGACCGTAATCTCCCTCGTACCCATTCCATTGGTGTTTTGGTGGTTCTAGGTCAATCACATGTGATTCTAAGTCATTATACAAGCCTTGAATGAATTTAGGGCATCATTTGACTAAGATATAAGAGTTTACAGCCCAGGAACCTATCCCTGGGGATTTTACGGCTGTGAACTCCTAAGGGAGTGGTTTTTATTAAGTTTAAGGCCCCTAACTTGTTTGTGGTTGCTTCTAGACTTTATTTCAAGGCTTATGAGGTGTTTAAGGGGCATCTTAACACCTCAAAATATGTTTACTTCCCATGAAATGGTGTTTACGGTCCAAGCATGATCTTAGGCCGTAAACTCATATTTACCCCCTAAATGTTGAGTTTATGGTGTTCATAGTCCATTAAAATAAGTCCTTAAGCCATTTCCAAGCTCCAAAAGTGGTTTGGGAGGGTTTTGGGTCTCAAAATCCCCTTTTATGTGTGTTTTCGGCCCAAGACTGTTCTAGGGCCATAAACACATGATGTTGGTCCTATTCCATGATTTGAACACGAAATTGAAGGCTAAGGATGCAAATCAATGAGTTAGGATAGTTACCTTATCGATTTGAGGCTTGAATTGAGGTGATTTTTGGATCCAGAGCTTGGAATTGTAGAGAGAGAGAGAGAGAGAGTAGAGAGAGAGGTTGAAAAAGCTTCAAATGAAGTTCTTTGAACTTTATATATGGGTTGAGTTTGAGACACAGTGGAATTCTACCCGATACTGACATTTACCGAGGCTTTTGGTTGTACCCGATTTAATTGTTTATAACCCGACGGAATAAAACTAAAATTTATCCAATTAAATATCGAAAGTGTTTTTACGTGTTTCTAATGTGTTTGGATACTTACGAGGTCATATTAAAATCTTAAATTTAATGACCTAATCCAAAATTTTAACGGGAAGATTGAAAGACAAACTTGTTTTACCAACATGAATGGGTTACAACGACGGAATAATTTACAGATTGTCACATTATCCCCCTGTTAGAGGGAATTTCATCCCAAAATTTAGAATTAAGACACAATTATGGGTTTGGAAAGAGACGTGGCTATTTCCATTTATTAAGTCTTCGTGCTCCCAAGTGAACTCGGATTCTCGCATGGTATTCCAGCGAACCTTCACTATCGGGACACGACTTTGTTTCATACATCTAATCTCTCGATTTATGACTTTGGTTGGTTCTTCCATGAAGTTCAGACTTTGGTTGATCTCGATCTCATAAAGAGGGGTTACTACGGTTTCATCAGTTAGGTGCTTCCTAAGATTGGACACGTAGAATACAAGATGGATGCAGCTAAGTCCCGAAGGTAGTCGAAGTTTATGGGCTACGGGACCGATCTTAGCGAGGATCTTGAAAAGTTCTATGTATCTCGGGTTAAGTTTTCAGCACTTCCAAAGCGTATAATGTCTTTCCAGGGCGAGACCTTCAACAGGACACTGTTTCCAACCTGGAATTCTAAGGGTTTTTCGTAGTTTATCGGTGTACACTTCTGTTTTCCTTGTGAAGCTTTCAGTCGTTCTCGGATCAGGATGATTTTCTCGATGGTTTCGCAGATGATTTGAGTACTAGAGAAGGCACAGTCAGGGAAATGGTCTCTTGACTAGCTGCGTGTCCTCTATCTCGGTCCAGCACGGAAGAGATCGTGTACTTGCGACCATAGAGGGTTTCGAACGAGGTAGTCTTAATGCAGGTCTATGATGATTCAGTCAAGGGTAAATGGGTGTCCCATGATTTCCCTAAATCGATGACTCATGCTTTCAGCATGTCTTCCAGGGTATGGATAGTTCTCTTACTTTGTCCGTCTGTCTGAGGATGGTAAGCTGTACTCGTATCCAACTTAGTTCCAGGAGCATTCTGAAGGGACTACCAAAAGTCTTAAGGTAAACCTGCTATCTCGAACGGAGATAATGGATGCAGGTACACCGTGCAGCTGGACTATCTCTTGGATGTAGACTCGCGTGAGTCTTCCCATCTTGGGGTCTTCTTTAATCAGAAGGAAGTGAGCAGATTGGTCAAACAATTGACCATTACTCGAATGGTATCATACCCACTCGGAGACCTGGGTAACTTGCTGATGAAATCCATGGTATTCATCTCCCATTTCCATTCAGGTATCTCGGGCTGCTGGAGTAGACCTGAGGGCTTTTGATACTCGAGCTTTAACTTGGCGCAAGTCAAACAATTGACCATTAAAATGTGGATTTATGCACAATCAACAGTCATATGGACTGCTAATTCTGCTCATCAGCAGTCCATATAACTGATGATTGTGCATACATGAAAATTTCCAAAATGAATAAAAAAATTGTCAAATATTTTTTTGTGCCTAAATATGGGTTAGACGCACAATTTGGAGAAGATTGATATTTATGGTTTTGAAAAATAATGACTGGATTAGGATTTTGCAAGTTCACATGCTTTTTTAGTTTTCATAGTAACTTAACCCTTTATATATATATATATATATATATATATATATATATATATATATATATATATATATATATATATATATATATATATATATATATATATATGTGCATGTAATATTCTAGACGATATCTATTGTGGCGTTGGACTTTCAATCGTAACCTTCGAGTTATAGAATCAATCATTTTTGGAGAATCCTTCTTTTTCTTTACATAATTAAGATAATTTCTTTCATTCGATTACCTTAATAAAACCGATGGGTCATGTTTTAATAATCTCTCATTGTATGATGCAACGCGTAGACTCAAGACTTTTTGAGTCAGATTCCGGAATGGGTGTTTCCTTCCTCTATGTTTTAATGTGATATAATCACATTCCCGTATGTAGTACTTCTAGCTACAAGCTTCTTGCTTTATTGGTGATCGCGATAATTCTATTGATTCCTTCGATTATCTTTCCTTACAATCTTCTAGCTTAAGTTGGATACTACATCGAACTTGGTTCTCTGAACCACGTAACATACTCATCTTAGTGGGACTCGATTTGATATCATCACTATGTTTGGAATAACACTCATCTTCTTAGTCATTACCGAAATGATGGTAACGACATACATTAATAAAACGGAATCAATTACTAGCGCCTTGGTAACCTTGTGACTTTCCTTGATCCAAGTGCGAGTCTTATGCTTCCGGTAGTATAGGCCTTTACTACCTTTCACACATACTCATACTCGTCCCAATACTGTCTCGCAGTCCTCAAGTTCTTATTTTCCTAAAGACAAAAAATAATTGAACACATATCAATGTGTCCAAATAATCTTAAAAATTTCTCTAGACTCTACCAGGACTTCTTCCATGCGTATCTTCAACAACAATTCTGCTTCAACTCAATTGGTGGAGGAAATGCCAGACGATAGGATAACTTCATGGATTATACCAAAAGTTCTTTTTTTCAGCTAATTGAAAGTGTACTTCTCCCGTACTAGATGTATTATTTATTAGACACATTCTAAAGGCAATATACCTATCTTACGATATCTTCCGATATGTATCATTCAATATAAATAGCTTTCTTATTTCCTCTATTTGCTCAGTTTGGTATGACTCCTTATCATGCCGTTTCATACACCGTATTAGTTGTTCAGGACAAGAAATTTAGATTGAGAAGGCTTAGACGTGTAATCCTCCTTATTACTCTGAAAAGTTACATGCCAGTTCTAATACCATAATTAACCGTTTAGAAATATGAACACATAAAGTTTCCAGATCCGTCATCAATAACCATAAATCCAATCAAATAATGACAACATAAAGCATCATAAATCATTTAGCACATAAAGCAATTTAGACACCTTCCCTAAATGATTTAGTACTCGTGTATATTCAGGTGTACTTCCTAAAATATATTAGACACACTTTTCACGATCATCGCTTAACATTCTAAGTTTAATTCTAGAAATAAATCCTTATTCCTAGTTCGCTTAAATTAATGATCTTATACCAACTATGACATCCCAAATTCATGGTCATTTTAAAATTTTTATTTATACTTATTTGAAAGATTATTCATTTTAAAGAATAATATTGCGGAATTTGTTCCCAGAAAACATGATAAATATATTATCAAAGTATTTTCGAAGAAATGTATTTTTATTTATATTAAAAATCTGGGATGTTATTGTCAATATAGAAACATAAGCATAAATAGTCCTTACATTAATTTACAATAGTGATTTACATATCATTTTATCTCTCAGTGTAATGTAGTTTCGTATCGACACCTGTGATACAAATAAACGGAGTGGGTCAGGTTGGGAAACCTGATGATTACATAAGGTTTTAAACCAATAATAATAAAATTATTATGTTTCATCATCAAACAATTAACCCAACTTCCCATCCCCATTATCTTCTTTATTCTTAAGGATCTACCCTAAGAATTGTCTATTCATCATTCATTCATTCCTAAGGATTGTCCTATGGAATAGGCACCAACTCTAGCGGTGCTAGGGTTCACCGAACATGCACTAACTCCATAGCGGCTGATGCTATCTGTTAGGCACTAAGTCCATAGCTACTAATATCCATTTATAGGGCACTAAATCGATAGCTTCCAACTTTTATTTGTAAGGCATTAAGTCCATAGTTGTCGCGTTTATCTATTTGGTACTAAGTCTATAGATGCTACGGTTTATCTATCAGACAATACATCTATAGCTGCCAATGTTCATCAATATCATCTTTCATCTCTTATCATTCATCTCATCTTTCATCAATAATCTCATCTTTATTTTACCCATCTTTACCCATCATAATTATAGGTATAAAATACGTATACAGTTTAAATCGAATAAAACATGTATATTTTTTCATCTAGCATAGATATCAAGAACACAGATAATATACACACATAACACATAATTTATATTAAATACTTCATATATATATATATATATATATATATATATATATATATATATATATATATATATGTGTGTGTGTGTGTGTGTGTGTGTGTGTGTGTGTGCGTGTGTGTGTGTGTAAGATGAAAGTAACTATGCACTCACTTGTGAAAGTGATTACTTGAAATTCGGATAGTGTTTTGCTTCTAACAATCGTCTTTTCCTTATACAAAACCGAGTATTATTATCACTAGATTTTAGTCTTGTATTTATAGTGACTATTTACGAGTGACATTTTTTATAGTGTTAAACAATGACTTTCAACCACTATGTAAAGACAAGGGCCAGAAATGATAAACCAGAGGGTAGGACCATTTTGGCATTATAACACTTCTGAAATCCAACAATTCTATGCGGGTCTTCAAACCAAATACCCGTACCGTGAGTAGTTAAAAGATATTATAATAAAACTTTGTATATTATATTTTATAATATATTTGTTGTTTATAAGTTTTTAATAATGATATTGAACTTAAGCATAAGCTATACTTAAAGTAGGGTAAGCATAACTCACTTACCGGGAGGTTTGGCTAGGAAAAAAGGTGAGATTCGCATGGTATTTATAGGCTGAAAGATGGCCCAACTCAGCGAGTTTGAGCCTCCAATTCGTCGCGTTGAGTGTCAAGTGTCACCATCTGGTGGCAAGGCGTGGGGATGAAGCTATGATCTAGATTAAGCCATGTCACCCCTTCGCAGCAACACCTTCCGTCTTCTAAATTTCGTAACTTTCGCATACAAGCTCCGTTTTCGACGTTCAATATTATATCCACGCGTAGGTATTGACAAGATATACAACTCTCTTTTTGACTCCATCAGCTAATTTTCTACCGATTTTAAATTTAACAGTACGAGAATATTATATTGTTAACGACCATGTAAAATTTATAACTTCTACATACGGACTCCGTTTTTGACTATCTTTTTATCGTTTAAGTTCTATTAATGAGATCTTCAATTGTCACTAATGTTATGTCGGCTAAAATTTGATCGATCTAAAATTTGATTTCCGGGTTGTGCACTGCCATGCGAAATCTTAGAAAAATCATAACTTCCTCATACAAAGTCAGATTTGGACATTATTTTTATGTACGTTCTCGGTTTAACATATACTATGACTTTAGTTTAGAATGCTAAGGCTAAAAATTATTTGATCAAAATTTCACTCTTTACGTTACTCGGTGTCGTGCCGGTTTAGCCGTAAAACTTTGACGGTCATAAGTTCTTCGTTATAACTCAGATTTCAGCGTTCTTTATATGTATGGAACCCTTGTGACATATACTTTAACTTGGTTATGATGATTTAATCTATATAATTTTCTATCAAAAATTAATTTTTGACGATTATTGTCTCTAATTGACTAGCCTAAATTTACGGGTGTTACACTTTCTCCTAAGAGTTTCCTTAGAGCCCATGAAAATCTCTAGAAACCATATAGAAACCTTATAATGAACTAGAATTTCATCAACTAAGGAGGTTCTAAAATTGGTTTATGTTCAACTTTTGATCATTGTCACCTTTAATTCTTCCACTTTTAATTAATCCATTTAACCCCAAAATTAACTCCAATAATTTCCGAATAATTCTTAATTAAACAATACTATTTCTAATTAATATATTATTCACATAATATATTAATAAATCATTTATTTTGATTTCTAAATAATTTCTAATTAGTATATTATTCTCATAATATATTAATAAATCATTTATTTTGAAGTCTAGATAATTTATTAAGTATATAATAAATTAATAAATCAACCTCTCTTTCCAAATAGAAATCTAGTCAATTACTAGGTTTGAGGGCAATCTAAAAGGACATTGCTAATAATACCTAATCAAATAGTCTCCCACTTGGATAAGTCAAAAACTAAATTACAAGTATAACTTATAAACTAAAAGCCAAATGGTGCTTTCCAAAGCAACTACCAAACTCTGATCTGATCAGATGTTTATCCTTTAGATATATGATAAAATATCCATCCGTTCTTCTACATATCACATGGATATGAGACATGGACTGAAATCAATCTTCTTATCCATAATGTTGTTTCTCGATTTCCTGATTTATGATGACTAAATTCAGACTACTAATTGAACACATCAATTTAGTCTGGGCTCGACCAAGCACTTTAAATGTCGACATCAAGTCATCGAGGGACTCGTAGATATCGCTTTTCCCATTACGGTAAAAAGAACAAATAAAATTTGACTCATATGCTTGTATCTTTTACTTACCAAATCATGCATGCTACTACATTTTATAACATCATGTTACTGATGCATTTTCGCAACACAAATGCACAACCAAATTGTAAATTACAGCTCACATATCTCTGTTTTAAGAAAATGAGATATTATTGTCTCAGAATCACACGTGATAAAATCCATGAAGTAATTCTCTGAGCGTGGGTTTATCCATGAAGTAATTCTATATATATATATATATATATATATATATATATATATATATATATATATATATATATATATATATATATATATATATAATGGATTTCTTATATATATATATATATATATATATATATATATATATATATATATATATATATATATATATATTAAGTAATGTAAGAAATCCATTATTTGTATAATTTTTACGATGATTCACTAAATTTGTCCGAAAGGTAAATCAAGACCATGATTCAGTAAAAAAATGAGCCATCAATGCTTTCTTTGAGATTTTTTTACAAATCATGTTATTTTTTTATTATTTAATGATTCATTTTATTGGTTGACCAAAAAACATGCAAATGTTGCATTTTCTAGTTTTTCTACCAAATATTTATTTCTTTTTTCATCTTGATTTGATCTCTCTCTCTCTTTCAATATATATATATATATATATATATATATATATATATATATATATATATATGTATATATATGTATATACACACACACATACATACACAGACACACACACACACACACATTATATGAACAAGTGTAAATCTAAAAACTAAAAGCATATTTGAAAGAATAACAATTTATATTTTGCATTATTAAAGAATGAGACACAAAAACATATTTATAGAATGAAAACCATAAAATAAAATTATAGTGTTCTTGGTTTTGGATTTTCATGAAGTTGTATTATGTAGTAACACTAGAATCAATCATGGTTTTTTTATAATGAATATTGGGTTTATTTGGGCCGGATGCATGATTTCATAATAGACTTTCACGGGAAATTTTAGTAGTGCACAATAGTAGAAAAAAATTCAAATTTTTTTGCTCTAAGTCCAAAATAACCAGGCATTGTTGGTTCCACTAGGTGCACCTTAGTAAAGCCGCCAGTGGACTTTATGAGATTGTCAAACAACTATGAAGAATATAAACATTAACTATAATCAACATTTTAAATAACAACTTAAATCATATGAGAATTCTTAAACCCAAATATACAACTGCAACCCAAATGTTATGAAACATAATATATGTAACACCGGAAATTTCAAAACAAAATTTTCAAATTTTTATAAAACATAATTCATTTAATATTCAGAAAACAACCACATTTAATTATCCAATTCAAGTAAATACAAAATCCCAAGATCTCAAATCATAACTCCCATGCGTGTGTACTGATCAAGCCGGCGCCATCCCGCGATCGTCACTAGTACCTGAAACAAATAACATCAAACACTGTAAGCACAAAGCTTAGTGAGTTTCCCCAAAATACCACATATAACACATATTAGCCACTCGAGGCTATAACTCTGTGGGTCCATGCACCCAAACTCTGTGAACCCTCAGGTTCTAACTCTGTAAACATGCACAACATAAATCACATAGAAATAATGCAGTACAACATATAACATACATAGCATACAAATACTCTATCACATAACTTTGGTTACCTACTCAAGGTAAAGTATAGTGAGAAGACTCACCTCGCGTGTCTCGGTAAGTCGTGAATCCTGAAATCACTAGTGCTCGATCTCCCAAGCTATAGTCCTCCTAAATCACAATACATCTCTAATCAACTTAGGTCAACGCTGGTCAATGGTCAACGTTCAACTTTGACCGAACTCGGCGAGTGCACTATAGCGACTCGGCGAGTCTGAGCATATATACTGATTTCCCTGGAATCCTCCCTTGACACGTCGAGTATTCACCTAACTCGACAAGTTCCACCTGGCATGAGTTGTGGGGCCACCACGACTCAACTCGCCGAGTCTAGCTTAATTCACTCCACCTGACCACTCTGACTCCCCCTGACTCACTGAGTCAACCTTCCCCAACTTGGCAAGACCACTCGCTGTGTGGTCAGGCAATATTCATACTACTCGCCGAGTCTGTTCTTCGAACTCGGCGAGTCCGTGCCATGCAATGACTCAAACTTGCTCATAAGGTCAGATCCAGTCCATTAACCCATAGATCCAGTCCTTCCAAGCTTATTTAGCATGTAAAGTCACTATCTTGATGCACATACAATATCTATATGACCATATATGATGCTTTTGACCCATATACTACAACTCAAGGTCATGAACTCCATTGCTATACATAAAGCTTGATGAGTGAGGCTCTCTGGATCCAGATCCAGAGCCTCAACACAAGAAGGGAACTATTTGGCATCAAATCAACCCAATAATGTCCATAAGAAACCCTAAATCCCATTATACTTCACAAAACAGAAGATGAGCCGAAATCATACCTCTAGATCGATGATCTAAGCTTCAAATCCACAGTATAGCAACCTCCTTTGCTTCCTCTTTCCTAGAATATCCTCCTTCTTTGCTAAATGACACACACAAGGTTAAGAAATGCTTCCTTTCTCTCTCAAAACGTTCAAGCACTCAAGGGTTTCTCTCTAAGGGTTGGGTGAGCACAAATGACGGCCATAAGGCCCTTTAAATAGGTCTTAAACCCCGGAAATTTGGGTTTCACCACACAGCATGGACTCGCCGAGTCCACTCTTGGACTCGCCGAGTCCGGACGCGAACCTGTGCCCAATACTGCGATCCTACTCGACGAGTTTGGGCTCCAACTCGCCGAGTCCACTCACAATTTCCAAAAATAACCCAATAATAAATACCTGGAAATTCCGGGCTGTTACAATTCTCCCCCACTAGAACTAGACTTCGCCCTCGAAGTCTCACTCCTCAAATAATTTTGGATGCTGCTCTCACATTTCCCCCTCCAGTTCCCACGTCATCTTGGACCCCTTCCGGTGCTGCTACTGAACTAAAACCAGAGGTACCTCCTTGTTCCTCAGAACTTTGATTTTCCGATCTCTGATGGCACTGGTCTCTCAGCATAATTCAGGCTCGCATCCACCTGAATATCATCTAATGGAACCACTGCCGACTCGTCGGCTATACATTTCCGCAATTGCGACACATGGAAAGTGTCGTGAATCTGCCCCAACTCTGCTGGCAAATCCAAGCGATAGGCTACCCTGCCTACCGTCGTGACTACCCGAAATGGTCCGATATATCGGGGCCCCAACTTGCCCTTCTTCCTGAATCGGATCACTCCCTTCCAAGGAGAGACATTCAGGAAAAAAAATCATCGACCTGGAACTCAAGTTCGGACTGGCGTCTGTCCGCATAACTCTTCTGTCGACTCTGAGCAGTCAGTAACCTTTGTCTGACCTGATGGATCTGCTCTGTCATCTGAAGCACTATCTCAGTGTTGCCCATAACGCGCTGCCCGACTTCTCCCTAGCAAATGGGGGTCCGACACCTCCTCCCGTACAACAGCTCAAAGGGTGGCATACCGATGCTCGAATGATGGCTGTTGTTGTAAGAAAACTCGGCCAACGGCAAATACGTATCCCAACTTCCCCCGAAATCCAATACACATGCTCGGAGCATGTCCTCGAGGGTCTGAATCGTCCGATCACTCTGTCCGTCTGTATTGGGTGATATACGGTACTAAAATGCAGCCTAGTACCCAACTCCTCATGGAACTTCTTCCAGAACCTGGAAGTGAAACGCACATCCCGGTCGGAGACAATCGAGATCGGCACCCCATGCCGAGATACCACTTCCCTCACATATATCTCTGCTAACTTCTCTGTGGAAGAACTCTCACTGATGGCAAGGAAGTGAGCGCTCTTCGTCAACCTATCCACAATCACCCAAATTGCATCAACTCCCCGAGCAGTCCTTGGCAATTTGGTGATGAAATCCATGGTGATCTGTTCCAACTTCCATTCGGGAACCTCCAATGGCTGCAACTTACCATGCGGCCTCTGATGTTCGGCCTTAACCTTACGGCAAGTTAAACACCTCTCAACGAACCACGCAACATCTCTCTTCATACAGGGCCACCAATACTCCTTCCTCAAATCCATATACATCTTAGTGGCCCCAGGATGGATCGAGAATTTCGACCGATGAGCCTCTTCCATCAAAATGGCATGCGCACCTCCCACGAACGGTACCCTAATACGCCCCTGAAAAGTTATAAGCCCCCGACCATCGGTAACGAACTTTGATACCAATCCAACAACTAGCTCTCTCTTCTGGTTTTCCGACCTCACTGCCTCAGCTTATGCTCCTCGAATGGTGTCCAACACCGAAGTCATCACTGTCAATCACAAACATACATTTCGCAACGAGGCGCTCTCCGCCCGGAGACTCAGGGCGTCGGCTACCACATTAGCCTTGCCCGGGTGATACAGAATCTCACAATCGTAATCTTTAACCATATCCAACCACCTCCTCTGTCGCATATTTAGGTTGGGCTGATCCATCAAATACTTCAGACTCTTATGGTCCGTATATATCGTACACCGAACCCCATACAAATAATGGTGCTAAATCTTGAGGGCGAACACCACTGCCCCCAACTCTAGGTCATGGGTGGGATACCTCGACTCATGAGGCTTCAACTTCCTCGATGCATACGCTATCACATGCCCTCTCTGCATCAGTTGCGCTCCCAACCCCAAAATCGATGCATCGTAGTATACAACAAAGTCCTCCATTCCCTCCGGGAGGGCTAACACCGGGGCCTCGCATAACCTTTGGCGAAGCGTCTCAAAGGAGGCCTGCTACTCAGGGCCCCATGAAAAAGCAACACCCTTCCGGGTCAACATAGTGAGTGGCACTGCGATCTTAGAGAAATCCCTGATAAATCTCCGATAATAACCGACCAACCCTAGAAAACTCCTGATCTCGGAGGGTGACCTCGGAACCTCCCAACTCATCACTGCCTCCACTTTGGCCGGATCGACCAATATCCCATCCTGGTTAACAAGATGTCCTAGGAACTGGACCTCTCGCAACCAAAAATCACACTTGGAGAATTTGGCAAAAGCCTCTACGATATCAGAACTCTGAGGATCTCCCTCAAATGCTCCTCATGCTGCTCCCTAGATCTCGAATATACCAAAATGTCATCAATAAATACGATCATCGACCGATCCAACATCGGCCTGCATACCCGGTTCATGAGATCCATGAACACTACCGGAGCATTGGTGAGCCCGGAAGGCATCACCACAAACTCATAATGCCCATAACGCGTCCTAAACGTTGTCTTCTGGACGTCCTCATCTCGTACCCTCACCTGATGGTATCCAGACCTCAAATCGATCTTGGACAACCAAGATGCTCCCTGCAACTGGTCGAACAAATCATCGATCCTCAGCAACGGGTAACGGTTCTTGACCGTCAGCTTGTTCAACTCCCGGTAATCAATGTACATCCGGTGTGAACCATCCTTCTTCTTTACAAACAGAATGGGCGCTCCCCCCGGCGAGCTACTCGGCCGAATAAACCCTTTCCCCAGTAGCTCCTGAAGCTGCGAGGATAACTCTTGCATCTATGGAGGTGCAAGACGATAAGGCACCTTAGCGATAGGCGCGACCCCCGGGACCAAATCAATACCGAACTCTACTTGCCTCACGGGAGGCACCCCCGACAACTCCTCTAGAAAAACATTCGGGAACTCACGCACTATAGGAACCTCCTCCACCGACCTCGGCCTCCTGGAATCAACCCGCGTATCTGACACGTACGCCACAAAACCCTTACAGCCCTGCTGTAAACACTGCCTCACCCTAGCGGCCGAACAAAATGTTGATCCAGAACGGGTACCCTCGCCGTACACTGTAAGAACTCCCTCAATAGGGTCTCGTATGATCACTAGCTACCGCTCGCAGTCAATAACCACACCAAACTTGCTCAACCAGTCCATGCCCACGATGACACAAACATCCCCATGGCAATAGGAACCAAATCAATTAGGAACTCAACACCGAAAATCTCGAGTACGCACCCACGGATCACCTCCGTGGCATATATCGCCTTCTCGTCAGCTATGGAAACTCTCAGAGGCCGACTCAGCGCCTCGCGACTAACACTGATGTGCTGACTAAAAGCTAAAGACACAAAGGACCGACTCGCACCCGAGTCAAATAATACCAAGGCAGTTACAGAATTTACAAGAAAAGTACCTACGCATAACATAATATGAGCATAATATTTCAACATATAAAAAATACACGAAAGAATACACATCAGCCACGACATTGGGCGCTGCGCGGACCTCCTCCGTGGTCAACTGAAACGCTCTCCCACGTGCCCTCGGCACCTCGGCCTTCACTGGCCCACTCCCGGTAGCTCTGATGGCGGCAGGGGCAGATCCCTGAGGTGCTCCTTGAGCTGCTCCCCGCAACTGCGGACACTCCACCTTCCGGTGTCCGGTCTGGTTGCAGTGAAAACATATTGCAAACCCCTTGGGGCAGTCCTTGGCCATATGCCCCTCCTTGCCACATATGTAGCAAGATCCCGCTCTACACACTCCATCATGACCCTTGCCGCACTTTCCACAAGTGTGGCCCTTCTGGCTCCCTGATTTGGGATCAGCGGGCTTGGCCCGCTTGGTTGCCGGCTGGAATTGTGCCGGTCGCCGATCCCTCCCATGAGACTTAGCCTCCTCCCTAGCCTGAGTCTCCAGCTCAATCTCCCTCTTACGGGTATTTGCCTGAAGCTCAGCAAATGTCCGGTATGAGGAGATCGCCACGAACTCCCGAATGTCTCATCTCAAGATACTCAAATACCGACTCATACGTGCCTGCTCAGTGGACACGTGCTCAGGGCAGAACATCGCCCTTTCGTGAAACATCCTGGTAATCACCGTAACAGACTCAGTGCCCTGCTTGAGGGTCAGAAACTCCTGGGCCAAACGCTCCCTCTCCACCTAGGGAACGTACTCATCTCGGAACATGGCAGAGAACCTCTCCCAAGTCACTGCCGCAAGCTCAGTAGGCGAAAAGTGTGCTGTGACAAACTTCCACCAGTCCTTCGCTCCCAAGCGAAGCTGGTTCAGCACGAACCGTACTCTCAAATGCTCAGGAGATGAGCAAGTGAAGAAACACCCCTCTATGTTAGAAATCCATCTCATAGCCGCCACCGGGTCCTGGGTCCCATCAAAATCCGGTGGTTTCGTGTTGCTGAACTCCCGGAACAGCAACGTGTCACCACCCTGCGGCCTAGCAGCAGCAACAGCTGCGGTGGCCGCCGCAACAGCAGCCTCAGAAAGAGCAGCATAACGCTCGTCAAAACTTTCAATCAGGGCGGTCTTAATAGACCCGCACATCTCTGGTATCTCGGCCCTGATGACCGCAGCCACCTCCTCATGAATGATCTGTCGGATCTCCTCATCACTAGCCCCGACACCCTCCGGCATATGACGTGTCCTCACCATGATCAACCTCTGAAATACAACATACGATAAATTAGAATTCGCTCGAGCATACTCAGACTTGACAACTCATCCCTCCTTGATCCTTGGTATACCGAAGATTCTTACTTGGACCGTGCACTGCCCCGGTGCTTTTAGTAGTACGGGCCCAATACTACTGTCCACACCGTCTCAGTACACACTCCAAATCCTCCTCTCCGGATCCCAAATTCCAAGTACTCTATCCCTTCTAACAGATCTCTCATAAGCTCCTTGCTGCTACCTATTCGCTCTCAAGCATCTCCTAGCAGCTCACATCTCCCTAGGCTAAGGCATCACAAATCAGGGCACTCTAGTCCTAATAAGAATACCTAGCCTACTCTAGCAAGAGAATACATCATATCAATTCCATAAACATATAATATAAGGGTATTTTGGGAAATCACCGTTCGGGCGCTGACTGATCGTACACATCTTTCTTCTTTGAATTTCTCTAAAAATCTTTTACTCTTAGAAAGGTTTAATTCTCTTTTGAAAATATTTTTCCAAATCCTCAGTTTGAGTTCAAATACTCCCGAAGGTGTACCCGAATCCCTCAAACCAAGGCTCTGATACCAAATTGTAACACCATAAATTTCAAAACAAAATTTTCAAATTTTTATAAAACATAATTCATTTAATATTCATAAAACAACCACATTTAATTATCCAATTCAAGTAAATACAAAATCCCAAGATCTCAAATCATAACTCCCATGCGTGTGTACTGATCAAGTCGGCGCCTTCCCACGATCGTCACTAGTACCTGAAACAAATAATATCAAACACTGTAAGCACAAAGCTTAGTGAGTTTCCCCAAAATACCACATATAACACATATTAGCTACTCGAGGCTATAACGCTGTGGGTCCGTGCACCCAAACTCTGTGAACCCTCAGGTTCTAACTCTGTAAACATGCACATCATAAGTCACATAGAAATAATGGAGTACAACATATAACATACATAGCATACAAATACTCTATCACATAACTCTGGTTACCTACTCAAGGTAAAGTATAGTGAGAAGACTCACCTCGTGTGTCTCGGTAAGTCGTGAATCCTGAAATCACTAGTGCTTAATCTCCCGCGCTATAGTCCTCCTAAATCACAATACATCTCTAATTAACACTTTCCCAACTAAGGTTGGCTACTCTTTAACAAGTCAACTTAGGTCAACACTGGTCAACGGTCAACAGTCAACTTTGACCGGACTCGGTGAGTGCACTATAGCGACTCAGCGAGTCTGAGCGTATATACTGATTTCCCTGGAATCCTCCCTTGACACGTCGAGTATTCACCTAACTCGACAAGTTCCACCTGGCATGAGTTGTGGGGCCACCACGACTCAACTCGCTGAGTCTCAAGAACAACTCGGCGAGTCCAGCTTGATTCACTCCACCTGACCACTCTGACTCCCCCTGACTCACTGAGTCAACCCTCCCCAACTCGGCAAGACCACTCGCTGTGTGGTCGGGCAATATTTATACTACTCGTCGAGTCTGTTCTTCGGACTTGGTGAGTCCGTGCCATGCAATGACTCAAACTTGCTCATAAGGTCAGATCCAGTCCATTAACCCATAGATCCAGTCCTTCCAAGCTTATTTAGCATGTAAAGTCACTATCTTGATGCACATACAATATCTATATGACCATATATGATGCTTTTGACCCAAATACTACACCTGAAGGTCATAAACTCCATTTCTATACATAAAGCTTGATGAGTGAGGCTCTCTGGACCTCTATGGAACCAGATCCAGAGCCTCAACACAAGAAGGGAACTATTTGGCATCAAATCAACCCAATAATGTCCATAAGAAACCCTAAATCCCATTATACTTCACAAAACAGAAGATGAGCCGAAATCATACCTCTAGATCGATGATCTAAGCTTCAAATCCACAGTATAGCAAACTCCTTTGCTTCCTCTAGCCTAGAACCTCCTCCTTCTTTGCTAAATGACACACACAAGGTCAATAAATGCTTCCTTTCTCTCTCAAAATGTTCAAGCACTCAAGCGTTTCTCTCTAAGGGTTGGGTGAGCACAAATGATGGCCATAAGGCCCTTTAAATAGGTCTCAAACCCCGGAAATTAGGGTTTCACCACACAGCGTGGACTCGCCGAGTCCGGACGTCAACCCGTGCCCAATATCGCGATCCTACTCGGCGAGTTTGGGCTCCAAATCGCCAAGTCCACTCACAATTTCCAAAAATAACCCAATAATAAATACCTGGAAATTCCGGGCTGTTACAATATATACTATTTACTTTTTGTTATAAGATTATAATGGGATGATTTGGTGTATATTCCAACGTAATAATCAAGTAAATGTTCTAAAAGAATGATTTAATGTATATGTTGATTTTTTTGTACAATTTCAACAATTTGACTGAAACATCCGAAAAATACGGTCCAAAATTTTCATTTTAAATCATTAATAAAACCATAGTTATCAAAACATTACATAGAGTTATAAGTCATTATTCTCAAAACATCATAAAATATATCAGAGTAAAAACATCCCAAGCTGAATAAATGGTGTGTGCACTACAGTCATCTCGAGCTCTTCCCCTTGCTACTGGAAGTACCTAAAACCAAAATTGAAAACTATAGGCACAAAGCTTAGTGAGTCTCCCCAATCTACCACATACCATACACATATCACATAATCACATAGACTGGCCCCGCCCCTTCCTTAGGTCCCACCCGACATCGAACAGTGTCCGACATCAGGCCCCACCTGGCATCGAGCTTCGCTCGGTATGTATATATGTTTCTACTAGGCCTCGCCCGCTATACACATAAATAATCATACACAATACTATATATTCTACCAAGCCTCGCCCGCCATACTAGCACATAAATAATCATACACAGTACTATATATTCTACTACTAAGGCCTCACCTATCACGTGCCCTGCTCATACTCTACTGATAATGAGATACAAAACTCCGTCCACTCTTAGCTAGTGGTGAGATATGGGACCCTTTCCACACTCACCTCCCTACAAGGAACATATTGATGTGTTTCGAGCAATACATCATTCCTATGGTGTATATGCAAACCCTAATAGCTTTTGGATCTATTTTGTCTAATGAACATGCAATTGAATATCCAAAGCTATAAACCCTAGATATAGCATACAAATAATCATATTAACATAAAATAGGGTTTAGATCTGACCTTTGATTGTTATATAGCAATAACAATCAATCCGTAGCTTCAGAAAGCTTAGTACCTCAAGTGATGCACCTCTAATGGAGTGACAAACACCACTAAGCAACTAGATGAAGAAGGAGAAGAGAGGAGGCTAGCCAAAACGTCCAGAAACCCTAGAGGAACTCCTTACCGCGTTTTTGGGGTCTTAGGGTGTATATATACATGTAGGCTATTAGGGTTTACAACTAGGAAACCCTAATCTGGATGCTTAAGCCCTAAGCAACCCATAGACTCCTTTAACATATCCCTTGGACGAATTCCTTATGGGCTTCCCATAGAATTCGTCCAACCTATATTATTTAGGTAATCCATAGTCTAAGTGCAATTATCTTATAATTACAAATCTAGTCCCTTAAGTTTAATTAATCTCTTTTAGCCACAAAATTAAGTCTTAATTAATTCTTGACTAATATTAATTATATAATATGATTTCTCCTTTAATATATTATTCTCATAATATATTAATAAATCATAATTAAACCTTTCTCTCCTTAATTCATCTTACATATTGCTATGGTGAATGCAACCCAACAAGACCACGCTCATAATCAGGTCAAGTACATACCAAAATAGTTATGGACTTAGACACTAATTCAACACATACAAGTATCACAAAGACAACAATTATAACTAAACTTGCATTCCTTCATTGTGTTCCACCCGACATCGAACCGTAGTTCCGGAACATACATATAACATTCCTCGGGCCCCGTCTAACATCTGATTTTAGTCCAGAACTTACTAATACCATAATCTACCCATTCATAAACATACTCAGATAATACTAAGATGTGCACCCTGCCCAAACTTAGCTACTAATCATAAAAAAGTATAAGATAAGGACTGAACCCACAAACAACTACTAATCATAAACAATTATTAGATACCAACCCAACCAACCCTTAGCTACTCTAAACGGGCTGGCATTGGTGTCTTCGACCCGTTCCTATAGAAGGAAATTCACTTTGCAAAGCTGACTGTGAAATCTCACGGTGGGGAATCTCTGATGGTTGATCCAACGACTCCCTGGCTATCATTATCACAGTATTACTTAGTCAAAATCTGATAATCCTGATTAGGGTAAGATAACCATTTTACCATAAGTCAAAGTCAACATTCTGGTCAAAGTTAATGTCTCGGGTTGACTCAACTCACCGAGTTCTATAACTCAAAAACCCTGAACTCACGATCCAACTCGTCTAGTCACCCCCTGACTCACCGAGTTCCCAGGCTACTCATAGTCGCGATTTGGAAAATCAACTTGTCGAGTCCCTTCACAGACTCGTCGAGTTCTTCCTTAAAATGAATCGGGACCAAAATGACTCAACTCGTCGAGTCCCTCTCTGGACTCGCCGAATTCCTATCCTTCATATCTAAACTCCGTACTTCTTCAAAATACTGTAAATGCCCTTTTTAAGGATAAAGTTTCCAACTTTACCCGTTATTAGTCCTTCTTAATGGGTTTAGCTAACACCCTAGTTCTCTAGGACATAGAACTTAGTCCATAAGCCATAATACTCCAAACTAAATCATACTAACATAGATCTAGGCCTTAGACATCCTTTGAACATGTAATGCTCCTAACTTTCCTTCGATGTTTGGCCTTTTGGGCTTAAAAGGCCATAATAACACCTTAAAGCTTGCATGCGGATTCGGTGGTCATAAAGTTTGCACCTTTATGCTATGAAACCCCTTCTAGACCCCACATTTAATGGTAAATCACATGGGACGTCCATATCCCAAGGACTAAGCTTTTTGGACCAAAACAACATGAAATGATAAGATGGAGATCTAACAAGCTACTAAGCATGGTTGAGGCTTGCTTAACATAAAATGAATAGGATGAGATGTTCCTTATGGATCTACAATCTTCTCCTGGAACCCTCTAGCCCCTTCTTCTTCTACAAACTTCAAATCACAAAAAGTTCACTAAAAATGGCTCACAAGCTCACACAAGGTTCTAGGGTTTCCTGGATTAGGGTTTGGGATTTGGAGGCTAGAAATGAGGCAATTAGGTGCGGAATAAGATGCTTAAATAGGGTGAGAAACCCCAAATTTAGGGTTCCCCAAACCCAGACCAACTGGTCGAGTTGGTCCTCCCCAACTCATCGATTAGGTTTTTGAACCTGCGTGCAAACTTATTTCTACTCGTCTAGTTATCCCTCTTGGACTCAATGAGTTAACCTTCAATTTGCACATTATCTTTCCTTAATTAGTATTCTAGATTTCAGGTTTTACAACTCTCCCCCACTTAAACTGGACTTCATCCTTGAAGTCCACTACATGTATCTACCCCGCAACATCTCACACGATATGCTTGCATGTAACACCCAAAATCAGAAAGACCAAGAAAGGAAAGAAAACCCCAAGTCATAGGGTCAACTTGATGAGTCCGAGCAGGATCCGAGTCGAGGAGTGAGTGACCGACTCGGCCAGTCGGAGAATGCACTCGGCAAGTCCAGTCTGAAGAGAGAAACCCTAATTCCGGGACATTGTGCATTATTTAACCGTCTCATTCTCTTCCTTAGGGTTCCTTTATAGCTCCTCTCATCCAGAACACTGAACCCTAGCCACCATATTTGTTTTGAGTAAAGATCTAGCCTTGGAAGTTGTGATTTGAAGCTTGGAAGAGAAGGAAGTTCACAGTAGTGCAAGAGGAAGCCTTGGATCTAGAGTTGGTGTGACTTTTCAGAGCATTTGAAGGTAAGAAGTCGTTACCTTCACTCCTTTGCTCATAATTTCCTTTTTGTCATGAGATTTGGGGCTTTTATGCCATGTTCTAGAGCCATTTCGGGTTAGAGGTTCAGATCTGAAGTTTCAACTTCAGATCTAAGTGTATTCTAGCCTAGAGAGCCATAAAGTATCAGTCTTGGAGGTGTAGGTGACGCATGGTTGTCTTAAACCCGAGTATGGAGTGTTTTGGGCCTAGATCTCCTTAGCTACACGTAAAGTTTGCAACTTTACGTGAGGAATGGACTTGGGAAGAGTGGATCTATGAGTTGGATCCCCTGCATGGCTCGAAAAGCCATTGTATGGTTTGAGATCTGAAGAGACTCGACGAGTTACATGGGTGTACTCGGCGAGTTTGATGAACTTGAGCATGGACTCGGCGAGTTGGAAGAACAACTCGGCGAGTCTGTTGAAGATTGCCTTGGACTCGGCGAGTTTGTTCTTGGACTCGGCTAGTCAAGTCGCGAAACCCTAAACCCTTCGAGTTAAGACTCGGATCAGTGAGTTGAGTGAAGACTCAGTGAGTTGGACAGGTCATGAATTAGAAATCGGTAGACTTGGCGAGTTAGGGGTTGACTCGGCGAGTCGAGTCGCGAATGAAAGGATTCTGAACATATGAACTTGGCGAGTCAGTAGGTAGACTCGGCGAGTATAGTTGACCTAGAAGGTTGGCTTTGATCAGGAATTTGACTATGACCAGAGTGGACTTAGTTGGCTTCGTAGGACAGTTTGACTAAGTGCTATATTGATATTGAAGCTCACGGAGCTAGTGGAGCAGCAGTTCAGAGAGAGTTGTCAGACAATGGTAAGAGGGATTACCAGCAAGTTCAGCAGTACCAGGTGAGTTTCCATTTGCATGAATGGGTCTAAGGCCACAATGCCGAACCATGTAGCTACGAGTAGGAAGAACCAGGGGTTAGCCCTAGGCACTGTATGCCAATATGATATTTAGGACCAAGGTCTATTGATAGCGGGCGGGTGCCCAAGGAATGGTTTGCTTGATAGAAGTATACTTGTTGTCTGTGTGAAACTTGTATGTGCCTGGTAGTGTGGTGAGTGTGGACGAGGTCCCGTATCTCACCAATAGTAGAGTGTGGACGGTGTTCCACATCTCATGAGTAGCAGGTCAGGGGCGAGGCCCATGATAGGCGAGGCCTTAGGGTAGGATCCATTAGTATATGTTTTTATGTGTTGTGATATGTTTATGTGCTATTATATGTTAGCGGGCAAGGCCCAGTGACAGGCGAGGCCTAAGTGAAACATATCTGTATCCGAGCGGGGCTCGAAGCCAGGTGGGGTCGTTGTGGCGGGCGAAGCCTGAGGTAGCGGGTGAGGCCCGAAATAGTGTGTGTGGCTCAGTATGTGTTGTATGTATTTTTATCAGGGTATGTGGTAGGTTTGGGAACTCACTAAGCTTCGTGCTTACAGTTTTCAGTTTTGGTTTCAGGTACTTCCGGTAGCGAAGGGAAGAGCTTGGGGTGATCCCATGGAACACACCATAGATTAGTCAGCCTGGGATGTTTTACTCTGATAATGAACATATGTTTTGGAATTTATTACTCTGAATTATGTTATGGTTATGATATGTTTTTATGAATATGTTTTAGTAATGATTTAAAGAAAATTTTTGGTACGGATTTTTGGGACGTTACATTGCAGCTCCCGTTATCTGTCCTTAACTAACTGTTGCCTCCACGAGTACTGACACCCGCTCTCTTATGGGTACAACCATCCCTCGCGCAATCAATGGCCTTCTTAAGGCAAATGAACCCCAAGTAACAAGACTCTAATCTAAACCCTAGGAAAAATGAACCTTTCATTTCAAGCGTAAAACCTCTATTACCTTTCCGAAATCTAAAATATTTACCAGTCTGTCGCCCTAACAGACAGCCCACGCTGAAATATCTCCATACCGGAACCTCTTCTAATAATTGACCAATCACAGTGCTTCCAACCCTGAATATATTGTTGCTACCACTAGAATAAAATCCTTGTCCATAACTAGCTGTAGAGGACTTGTACTTAACATAAGGCTTAGATAATCCTTTAATCTAACTGTAAGTGCCTTAGCATTTTCGATCAACACTATTCCTCACACAAAAATCCCCACATCACTACCTCTATCTGAACATCATGTTGTCTCATTCGCTCTCAGCGACTTCCAAAAGAAAGTTGGTTATCAAACTGCTCTATCTACCTTGCCACTCATGGATATATAAATCTTGGAATCCCTGATCCTATATCTCGACCCCACGGTCTCTGCCATGTCCCACTTTCCTTGCTATGCTCGCACGGGTCTAACCCACGGGTCTCTCCCAAACTATATTATAGAGTGGCCTTGCTCGTAGGTCTCACCTATCTAGGGCTATGTAGGTACAACTCCACTTCAGATCCTATCTACCTATCCTTTCCTGATTCTGATCATGCTAACTAGGAGATACGAGCCTCACCCACACTCCGGTAACTAGGAGATACGAGCCCCCGCCCACACTCCGCTAACTAGGAGATACGGGCCCCCACCCACACTTCGCTATCTGGCCACTAATGAATGCTCCAGATATCCCACAGTGTTACAACACTTTCCATGTTGTTTGGATGCTGGTGAATGCTATTGTTATCACGCAATCTTACAACACTTTCCATGCTGTCTGGCTGTTGGTGAATGCTACAACTATCTCACGGTGTTACAACACTTACCTCATGGATCATACACACGATCTAATATCATGGCTGAACTCGCGTCATGATGCAAATTTCCTCAACCTGGCCCCTAAAACCACTATCGAACATCAAAAAGATGTGAACCCTACATTGGGAAGTTTCCCAAAATCCCAACTCACATACCCCTTAATCCAATTAGCGACTTGGTCCACCCTCCTTCCTGACGAGAATGAGAACTCCTCCTAAATTCACACTTCCTTCTGTTCTTGAAACATTGGAGGATTCTCCCTCATCTTGATTCAACTAACATCTTACCACACACCAGGCTGGAAGGATTCTCAATCCTTCGTATCATCGAGTGATCAATCTTGTTGGCAACCAACACTTACCACTATTAGTGTCCCCAAAACTAACCAAAACTAAAGCAGTAAGACCTTTGAAGACTGTCAGAACACTTCCCGGGTTCCAATCACACTTACTACAGCTACGACATCCTGAGAACCCACTATATAAGTAGACGACCTCACGCTACTACTCTAAGACTCATGGTATCCAGATGATATATGACCTGAACATAAGTAGGAAGTGTAACCCCCCAGATACAATTACTCATATGGATGTGAGACAATAGCAATAAAACCATAAATAAAAACTGATAGGAAAGCAAAAGATACGCACCTGCAATATTGGAAGCTACTCGTGTCTCCTATATAGTCAGCTGGAAAGCCCTTGCTCCTTGTTGTAGGCGCCTCTGCCCGACCCTGACGGCCTTCGGTGATCCTCAATGTCATAGGGGTAGGTGCCATCACTTGTCCTGTTGTAGCCAAAGTTGGACATTGGGCCTTCTTTTGGCCCCTCTGACTTCAATGAAATCAGATCGGATTTGATCCCTGGGTGGTGGTAGCACTACAATCGCTGCTATAATGATCGATCTTACCGCACTTGAAGCATCCAGAATCACCACCATTACCTCCCTTACACACACCCTCGTGTGTCCTACCGCACTTGCCATAGCAGCTACGGACCTGGTAATCTCTCGATCTCGAATCCGACACCTTGGGCCTCTTGCGTGCACCCACGAATGTCTGAACCTCATTTGGCTTCCTCTTTTTATCTGCCTCTAAATGGATCTCCCTCTCCCTAGCCCTAGCGATCATGTGCTCCATTATCTTGCAAATGAACCTGCTCATAAACCGCCTGATGTTGCTCCTCAGCATTTCGTGATATCGGACCTTCTTCATCTCCTTAAACTTGGCAGTGATCTTTGCCACATACTGCGGAAAAAGAAGGGCCCTCTCCCTGAACTTAGAGGTGATCTTTGCCACTGTCTCCGTAATCTGCTAGAGATCCTGAAACTCCTATGCCAATTGTTGCACCTCAATCATTGGTGCAAACTTAGCTTTGAACCTGGCCAAGAAGTCACCCCATGTTATCGTGTACAACGTGACATCATTATGAATAACATGTCCAACCTACTCCCACCAATGACATGCTCTGTCCTTTAGAAGACAGGAGGTGAGTCGAACCTTGTCCCCTTTAGGACACCGACTAGTACAAAAAGTGTTGGCGACATGTGCCAACAACCGACTACTAGCAATGGGGTCCTTAGCCCCATGATATGCTAGAGCTCCACATGCTATGAACTCCATGAATGTCAATGTATGCACCCCCATCATGGCTAGCACGTCGGTGCGAAATGCACCCAACCTCTTCTCCAAAATCTCGAAAATGCCCTCCTTGACCGTACCGAAGATCACAAGAGTCTGGTCCGTAATACTGTGCATAATATCAGATGATATAAACTCTCTCATCTATTCATCTAGCTTCCCGACTCCAAAGCCCGAGGTTGATCTCTCACCGACACCTGAAATGCCAACTGGTCTAGTATGTAACATCACCATAGTAAAAATCCACCATATTAAACATCAGAATAACTCATTATAACTAGAGTGACACACACACACACATACTACAAGTTTCTTGGTTTTATCTCAGCCCTCCTTGTATGGATCCTTTGCTTTTAGTAGTAAGGGCCCATACTACCATTCACATCTATCCGTACTTTCCTCAAGGATTGCCTCGACTCCACCAAGTCCCTTTTCATTACTACTGCTCCCAACAATAATATCATCCTAGGGTTTCCCTAGGGTAATCTCTAACCTACTCTACGCCATCAGCTGCATAAGAAGTCCCTGCTATCTTCCCCTAACTAGCTTAAGAATACCATTACATATCACAAAGACCAGATAATTCTTTGAATGGGAAGTCCTACCCTACAACAGTTAGACTTAAACGAGGGCTGCGAAATAGAGCTAAACCTAACCTTATGAAATTATTCAGTCATTGTAATATGTAACTTAACATATTCATTCACTAGTTAGTTGAATATAACTATAATTCCTAAAATCACAAAGCAAGCAACATTCGAGCATTAGGTACACATAATCAAGCATATCCTACTCAGACTATCATATCACTAACTAATTTGTACTAGCATGCAACTCATAAAGCTTATATACATATAAGAGGCACATAAGGCATCCTTCCTAGATCCTTATCCCTAATCTAGCATGTAGTTCTCATAAACATATCATAACATAAACTTGTATGGGTAATATGGGAATACTTACCTGAGCTCGGTTGATTGCTTCGCCTATCATAGGTCACGTCTCTACTCTACTGATAATGAGATATGGAACCCCGTCCACTCTCAGCTAGTGGTGAGATATGGGACCCCGCCCACACTCACTTCCCTAACAGGCACATACAAGTATCACAAAGACAACAAATATAGCTAAAAATGCATTCCTTCATTGGGTACCACCTGACATCGAACCGTAGTTCAGGAACATATATATAACATTCCTCGGGCCCCGCCTGACATCATATTTTAGTCCGGAACATACTAGTACCATAATCTACACATTCATAAACATAATCAGATAATACTAAGATACGAGCCCGACCCACAATTAGCTACTAATCATAAACAAGTCTAAGATACGGGCCTAACCCACACTTAGCTACTAATCATTAACAATTCTAAGATACATGCCCAAACGACACTTAGCTACTCTACACGGGCCATCATTTGTGCCTTCAAACCTGTTTCTTCAAAAGGAAACTCACCTCACAAAGCTGACTGTGAAATCTCGCGGTGAGGAATTTCTGACGGCTGCTCCGTCGACTCGGCGGCTATCATCATCACAGTAACACTTAGTTAAAATTTGATAATCATGCTTAGGGTAAGATAACCATTTTACCTATGGTCAAAGTCAATATTCGGGTCAAATTCAACGTCCCGGGTTGACTTAACTTACCGAGTTGACTCATCTACTCGTCGAGTTGACTCATCAACTCGCCGAGTTCTATAACTCAAAAACCCTGAAATCGCGATCCAGCTCGTCGAGTCATCCCCCTGACTCACCGAGTTCCATGGCTACTCATATTTGCGATTTGGCAAATCAACTCGTCGAGACCCTTCATAGACTCATCGAGTTCTTCCTTAAACTGCATCCGGACCAAATGACTCAACTCGTTGAGTCCCTCTCTGGAATCACCGACTCCCTAAGTCTAATTGAGCTATCTTACTAGATTAAGCTACTTTCCTTTAGATCCAAACTCTTTACTTCTTCTACATACTTGAAATTCCCTTTTTAAGGGTAATGTTTCCAACTTTACCTGTTATTAGTCCTTCTTAATGGGTTTAGCTACAACCCTAGTTCTCTAGGACATAGTTCTTGGTCTAAAAGCCATAATACTCAAAACTAAAGCATACTAACATAGACCTAGGCCTTAGACATCAATTTAACATGTAAATCACCTAATTAACTTTCCTTCCAGGCATGGCTTTTTTGGCTTAAAAGGCCATAATAACACCTTAAAGCTTGCATGGGTCTTCCAAGGTCATAAAGTTTGTGCCTTTATACCATGAAACCCCTTCTGGACCCCAGATCTGAAAGGTAGATCACTTAGGACGTCCATATCCCAAGGACTAAGCTTCTTAGACCAAAAACCCCCCATGAAATGATAGGATGGAGATCTAACAAGCTACTAATCAAGGTTGAGGCTTGATTACCAGAAAATAAAGAGGATGAGATATTGCTTCTGGATCTACAATCTTCTCCCAGAACCCTCTAGCTCCTTTTTCTTCTACACGCTTCAAATCACACAAATCTCACTAAAAAAAGGGCTCACAAGCTCACACAAGGCTCTAGGGTTTTGTGGATTAGGGTTTGGGATTTGTAGGCTGGAAATGAGGCTCATATATGGGGATTAAGATGCTTAAATAGGGTGAAAAACCTCGAATTAAGGGTTTCCCACTACTAGAAAAATAGCCTTTAATGACGTGCAAATAATGACACGCAGTGATTTACGATACGCAAAAGCATGCGTACAAAAAATAATGTCATCTATTATAAAATTTGAAGGATAGAGGACACCCATTTGTGCGAGCCCTTAAATTAGTGTTAGAAGAGAAAAAAAAAATACAGAGGACGCCTATTATAAAATGTGTGTCATGTAAGTATGTCGCTTTATATATTTTTTTTAATGAAACACGCGTTTTGAGCGCGAAATGAAATCCCAAAAAATTAAAACCCCGCCTATGTGAAAAATTAACCCCCCGGCCCCCCTCCACTTCTAATCAACAAGAAAAAAGCCTAGGGTCTTCTTCTTCCTTTCTCTCTCTCTAACCTAAACCCCATCTTTTTCCTTGTAGACTTTCTCACCGTTACATCCATTGGTGCCATCGCCACCACAATGCCGCTATGTCTCCCTCCGTTTCTCAATCCGATGTCGCCGCGATACTTTATTCTTCCAGTACAACCAGATTGAGGATCTACAACTTCCCCAAAAAATCCTTGTTGAATACATGCCTCTCGAATCAAATCAGGTAGAGGAGGACCTCGAGGTGAAGCTATGTCACATATTATATCACGTCCCTGTTCGTGTCAATAATACCTTCGGTAGTTATGTTGGTTCTGGCTCCGACGACTTCTATCAGGTTTTTGGTCTAGCATCTTTCAATACTTCATTTGAAATTGCAATCGACATTCGCCTCTTGTATTATGCCCATAATACTTCATGAATGAAATTGATAGGTTGTAACAATGGCTCCTACAACCCTTTTCAACCCTCTATCGCTGGTTCTCCTAAAAAAATTAAAGCCCCCATCCTATCTGGAAGCAATAAACGGACAAGAACCTTTCTTCTTCCTTTTCATTGTGTGTTGTTTCTTATGGATGTCTGGTTAATTCTGATAATTACAACTTCCATTTTTTCTCTCGGGTATCTTTATTTTCTCTTATTTCAACAACTGCACAATGATGCAGTGCTACAAAGGAACAACATTTGGGGAGCTAAATCCTCATGTTTTGCAATTGTAGATTCTGCTTTTAGGTTATCTCCTCTCCACACCTATTTATTTTATAATGAATGTATCGGGGAAATGGTTAATGAAGGAAAAAGTAACTCGATCTTGGTCAGTGGTGAAAGTGGGGCAAACTACTAAAATGGTTATGCATCAATCAGGTACTTTACATGTTAATAGATTTCAAGGGCGTATGTATGTTTCAGTTTCTATTCAACTTCCCCAAATTAATCTTCAGAAACTTCTAGGGTTTATGATTTCCTAGGTAATCTCCAGTGATTAGTTTAATTTACTCATGGTTTTTATTAAGTTTTATTTATCATCATGTCCAGGTCCCTTCTCTACTGTGAGTCTTATACTTGGTAAATAAATATGTAATAAAGAGTAAACAAAACAAAAAAAATTCTTTTGGTTTCTGCATATATTTCCAGTAGAGCTCAATTTATGGATTTTATTTTCACTTTCTGCATATATTTCCAGTAGAGCTCAATCTATGGTAAAAGCTATTTCATTTCAACTTTTACCCTCGTGAATGAAAATGAAAATGTTGATTGATTCTTCAATGGATTCAGCTACAAAGTTCATGTCTAAATAGATTCTTGGATCCTTAATGACAATCATAGAAACAAGGCATTTCAAATGTTTTACAAAATTATTTAAAGAGTAATGATTACGACACAGCTGCTTATTTGTGTAAATGACAATTATGCCCTTGTCTCTTTCGTCTTCTTAATCTCCTTCATCTTCCTCCACAAAAAAAACTAAAACCAAACAAAATCTCCAAAAGTCAAACCAACAAAATAAAAACTCAAATAAAAAAAGAACATAACAAAAACAAAAAAAATATTGGGATCTGTTATTGAACAAGAAGTAGTACTCAAATGGATAAAATTACAAAAAGAAGAAAACAAGATGAATTCTCAAATGGACAGCTAATAGACTGTAGCTGGTATCTTTGTAGTGCGATTACCACTTTGAATTGTGTAGTCTAGTTTAAGAGTCTGTCAATATGGAATGGATTATTATGTTACATTATATCCTAAAAGGTACTTGATGATTCACCTACCTATTATTAACTTAAGAGAAATCAGTAATGTCGTTAATATTTTCATAGTAGTTTCTTGAGAGCAATAATGTTTTGCATGTGATAACATCTTCTCTTAGGCTATTTCTGCTCCTGTTTTATTTGCTGTTGGTGAATGCTATTACAAAGTCACTGTAAAGGCATTAAGAGTTTGTGGGGAACTTGTTCAAGTTGTGCACCCAAACATTGAGGTTTTATCCCTTTCAATTTCATATATTCCAAAAACTTCTTGTATTTAATCAATTTTCAGCCTTGATATTACTTTTTTGATTTGTTTAGGTTTCTGATTTTGATTTCACCTCAGTCTGGTGGTACTAACTGCAGTAACAATGGCTTTTACAGTCTCAACAATGGCTTCTTGGAAAAATGAGCCTCTAGGTTCCCTACCACAAGATCAGCCATGGCTTTTACAGTCTCAACAGTGCCACTCCCAATATGTGGCACAAGGACTACATTATCAAGACCAAAAATTTCTTCAGGTATATGGGGTTCATTCTCAAACACATCAAGACCTGCACCTGCTATCCGCCTTTCAACAACGGTAGATACTAGTTTAGGTTCATCAATGTGTGGGCCCTCTCTATGTTGATGAGAAACCCATTGGGACCCAGTGCATTGATGACTTAGCGGTTGATGATGTGGCGGGTTTTTGCAGTTAGTGAACACGCCACAACAAGGATGTCACAGTGAGAAGCTAATTCAACTATACAGTGAGAAATCAATCTGATTTTGACTTCCTCTTGGCATCTTCAAGGGAAAATATCCTTTGGGACAACAAATGGAACCAGGGAATACTCGATTGTGTGCCTCTGGCATTTCTAAATGCATGTTCTGAGAGGAATCTTCAAGAGCTCGAAGTCTTGAAGTCCAATTGAAACTCTTTTTGTTTTTTTCATTTTATATTAAAATTTTTAATTATCATTTTTTATTGACAGGCCTCTTGTCGGCACCTCTTGTCCTCCAATCATAACAAGAAAAACTTGCAAGTTTTTTGGTCATCTTTCTATTCATAGGATTAAAATCAAACAACGTGAGATGGTATTCCCTATCTTTCTCTCTTATCAATATATGTACATGTATGTATGTATGTATGTATGTATGTATGTGAGATTTATTGATTTTTCAGGAAGAAGCAGGAAGCATGCTTGCCACTTCAAGTTTTTTGGCCATCTATCTATTGATAGGATTAAAACTTGCAAGTCCTGACATAGTTTCTCTTCCCATTTCAACATCTATATATAAATTTTAATTCCCCTTTGTTTTTGTGAATTTTTCCTCTATATGTTGATTCTTGACCACATTATTCATATTCAGAGTGCTGCTTCCCTTTTTCCGCTTCAACATCCTTCTTCTTCTTATTTTCTTTTTCCGTTGAAGCTAACAACCTTCCTCAAAAAAGTATAGTGTACAAATTTTTAAAAATTTGGTAATCCTTTTTGGCTAGTATAGTGTATAAATTTCAAAAGATTGAGCTCATACTATCTTGCATTTTAAAGAGTGATATGATGCATCATGCATATGGTAAACAAGACAAGGGTATTTTAGACATTTGGGCTTGTAACAAATTAGTTTGTTTTTTTGTGTGTGGCGGGCAACTTCCAAGATTGTTTGATAGATTTAAGAGTGCAGAAGGATTTTTGTTTGTACAGGATGATACGATTCTTAATTACTGGAACTTGGTCCAAGCAGACAAGAATAAGCTCTGGATAACAGACAAGGTACTGACAATTACTATGTTCGACTTTATTTTATAATAGTGTTTGACTATTAGCCAGATGTCTATAGTACCCTTTAAATGGCATTGGACAACCCCTATATGGATTGTTGAGAATTATTAATCAATAAAAGAAAATGATTTGACCGATTTACCCCTGGTGTACGGTTGAGAAACAAAGTCATTTGACATATTATTTATCTGATTTCCGATTGAAAAGAAAGTGATTTGACCAATTTACCCCTCATGTCCACTTTAACATCCTTCTTCATCTTTTTTTTTTTGTTGAAGCAGAACCACCTTCCTCAGCCTGCTACTTCTCTTTCTTCACTTGATCACCAGATTCATCATCATTAGATTTCTATATCAAGAGTTTCTAACTGAGAAAAAGGGCTGAGTTCATAGATTCAGTGATTGGGGACTCCAAAGACTCGCATACAAGATCCAAAAACCAAAAAATGCACATTACATCTTGATGAACAGTTTTGTCAATTGTTGTTTGTCGAAAGTGTAGTGGTGAAAGGCCAAATATGCGATTTTACCTAAAAGACTTCCTGCATTACCCATAATTGAAACATGTTAATCACTCCAAGGTGGATTATGTTGAAGATCGGGAAGAATCATTTGATTTACTCACCCTTTTTAGTCGAAGCAGTCAACGGCTTTGACCAGGTAAGCTACCAAAACCAAACAACAAAGTCACAAACTTCACCACTATAATTGTTATGTGGTGTGATTACAGGAGATATATCGCGTGAAGCTACCAGGACCACCTAATATTGGAGAAGGGAAACCTGAAAATAAAAACCATGTCATGTCTTTTGGATTATTATGTCTGTCTCTAATCTATACTTCACTTTGACTCTTTAACTTTTCCCATTTTACTCATATATTTCTTTTTTTAACTTGTTTATCTGTAAGCAGTTCTATATGAAGACTGGAAAATGTAGATTTCGTTCAACCTGAAAATTCCATCACCCAAAGGACATCATAATTACAGCAATCGAGGTAGAAGATGGTAATGGTGAAACTTTTACAGTTGGTGGTGGGACAAATGGCAATGGGAATTTGGAAATTTCAATTACCCCTTTTGCCCCTGCCATGTTGCATAACTCAAAAGGCCTCCCCATTAGACCCGTAATAGAATACTACCTACTTCATTTGACTAGGACAATTGACAAAGGGTATTATTGGAAAAGAACTTATTATGCATTGGATTTCCTGCGTTTGAAAAAGACATAAATGCCCTTGATGTCTACATCATTGAACAAGGTGCAATACACTGCCCATACTACATGAAGACAAGGGCTTGCATATATGGGGTGACATGCAGGTTTGATCACCCGCCACCTGGCGAGGTTATGGCGGCTGCAACATCACAAGGACCATCCGATGATGTCAAAGAAGATTATATAGTTGCAAAAAATGAAGATGAAGCTTTTAAAAAAACTCAAAAGAAATATGGAAAAAATGTCGAAATATATCAAGATACAGATGTTCTTGACACCTGCTATCATTAACAGTTAACTTGTACATAGTTTTTCTTCAACTAACAGAAATGGTATCATTAACAGGGTTGGAAACTTCCTGATAGCTTGACACTATTTGCTACAAAATGAAGTTTATCTGATGCCACAAATGCTTTAGCTAAATAGCTTGACATTGTTTACTCATTACTTGCAGTAAGTTATTTAAAAACTTTGTTATTTAAAGTTTAAACAAGTTTTGGTTATATTTTTTTGTTATTAATTTGGGTTATTTATTATGTTGTTTAGGCTACCAAGTGACATTTATCTACAAGGACTGACCGTGTTGATAGTAGTATAGATGAGGTTGCAGAATTTACTGCTATTAAAAAAGAGAAGGTACGACAAGATAAAGGTTGTTCTAGATGTTCAATCTGTACATAATGTGGTTTACACCCTGGTGTGGTTCTTTTCCATTTTGTCTTGTGACTTTGATATTGTTTTCTGAGTTGGATGTTTGATCTGATAAATTATTTTTACAGGAGAATAAGCTGGGTAGGGTTGAATTGAAATAGGTACTGAATACTACCTTTTGACATGTGATTTTTTCTAGCTTAATGAGATATTTATAACAAATAATTTTGAGTTTTTGTTGTCTTTTGTAGGGAAATCCATCAAGTTCATCATGCGGTTTACACCATGGTGTGGTTCTTTTCCATTTTTGTTGTCTTTTGAATTTCGTTTGTAAATTTTTGTTACAACTTCTATTGATTTGTTTTATCTTTCCATGGAATGATTATTTGTATGACATTAAATTTATGCAATGGATTCTATTTTTTGTATATGATATTTTATTTTCTATTATGAAACATTAAATAAAAATTTAATTTGAAAATAAGTAAATTTATAAATAATATTTTTTTTAAACATTTAAAATTATGATACGCAAAAATGTATGTCATCTTCATTTATGACATGGCCTTTCTTGACAGGGGCTTTCTTGATACGCATTGCGTGTCATTAACACGCGCTTCGTAAGGTTACGACACGCAAATGCGTGTCGTCTTCTTATGACAGGGCCTTCCTTGATACGTATTGCGTGTCGTAATTGCGCGTCGTAAAGGAGCATCGTAAATGCGCGTCGTCTTTCTTTATGACAGGGCTTTCCTTGACGCGCATTTTCGCGTCATCTGAGCCTTTTACGACGTGCATTGAGCGTCGTAAAATGTTGTTTTTCTTGTAGTGTCCCAAACCCGTACCAATTCGTCGAGTAGGTTTCTCAACTCGCGTCCAAATTTATTTCTACTCGTCGAGTTATCTCTATTGGACTCGACGTGTTGACCTTCAATTTACAAATTATGTTTCCTTAATTAGTATTCTAGATTCCAGGTGTTACATTGACTTTTTCTATAGGATTTATTCGAGATGAAAACTAAATGGTTAATAAAATGGACTTAAACTTCTTCATATTTACAAGCATTGGAAGGCAAACTAACTATTTGCAAACTTATATCTAATTACATATTTTTGGCCAAAAATTTATCTATGAGGTTTATTGTTAAGAACAATGTCTTGTCATCAGAAAAAGGGGATGACTGACACCACTTCCTTTGTAGCAAAATAATTGGAAGCACATATAAATATATACATATTACCAACTACACTTAATCATAAACCTAGTGATCATAAAGAAAAAAAAACCCATTTAAAGGTCACCTTGGGATCATACTAAACAACCAGACATGAGATTGCAACACCAAACTCTCTATACATTTCAAACACCTGATTACCAGGTTAAAAAGAATATCTAATACGCAATAATTTTTTTAAAGCAAAATGAAATTCTCCATTGGAAATAAGACATATAGAATTATAGAAAAATGAGGAACCTAGAAGTGACACTAAAACCAAAAATATATCGTTTGGATCCCACTGAAGACCCTTGTAACACCGTAAATTTCAAGACAAATTTTTCATTTAAAATAATCATTTTATTCTTAGAAACACTTGTTTAAAATCTCATTCATAGTCGATTTACAAAACATGACTCCATTTTCACTTGCATAGAAAACCAGGATCCTCCAAAATATGACTCTTTCTCTGGTGTGTACAATCAAGCCGGTGCCGTCCCGTGATACTGAAAGAAACCTGAAAAAAAACATCACACAAAACACTGTAAGCACGAAGCTTAGTGAGTTCCCCAAAATACCACACATAACACATATTAGCCACTCGAGGCTATAACTCTATGGGTCCGTGCACCCAAACTCTGTGAACCCTCAGGCTCTAACTCTGGGAACCTTCCGGTTCCAACTCTATAAACATGCACAGCATAAATCACATAGAAATAATGCAGTACAACACATCACGTACATATAGCATACAAATACTCTGAACACATAACTCTGGTTACCTACTCAAGGTAAAGTATAGTGAGAAGACTCACCTGGCAAGCAGAAAGCAGATATCCCCACACTGGAATCTCAAACTCGCCACCGCCTAACACGTAAAGCAAATATTCTCATGAATATAACTCTCGAGACTAGAATAAATCCTCTCATAACACCCTCTCATGGGTAAAAGACTAGTTTACCTCTCTCTTGGCCCAAAGGCCACATCGCTGACCAAAACCTAAAAGTCAACGACCAACCCTTGGTCGAAATCAAAGTCCTCAATCTAAGTCAACCCCTGACTAACCCTACTCGTCGAGTTCCCATAATCAGAACTTCATTCAATCTGCGACCTAACTCGCCGAGTCACCCCAAGACTCGCCGAGTGCAACAACTCTGAGTCCACTCGCACTAGACACACCGAGTCATCCCTCAACTCACCGATTCTCGACTCTACCAGAAAATATTTGGGACTCTTCGACAAGACTCGCCGAGTCCAAATGGACTCGTCGAGTCCAAGGCTATCTTCAACCTACTCGCCGAGTTGTTCTTCCAACTCGTCGAGTTCCAAGCCATCTGCAAGCAACTCGTCGAGTCTACCCATGTAACTCGCCGAGTACCACCGTTCTGAATCCATTCAGAAGCACTCCAGGCCATGCAATTGATCCAAAACATAGATCTAGCCTCCTACAACCCATCCATCACGTAAAGTGGCAAACTTTACGTGAATCCAAAGAGATCTAAGCCGTTTGCACATTGGGCTAGGATTTGGGACAAGATGACTCCATCAACCACTCACAAACAGGGACTGTCATGCACTCTAGACCTTCTCCCTTCCAGATCTGAGGTAGCAACCTCAGATCTAACCTCTAAACTCCAATACATCCAAAGATATGATCTCCAACATCCCCAAAATGATGCATCTAAGAAATAGCAGCTCAAAAAAACGAGATATTACCTCAAAGGAATGCCCTAATTGAAATGAGACTCGAATTCAAACAAAGCCCCTTGCTCCAAGCCTTCAATCTCCCAAAATTCCTTCACAAATACATTCTCCAAGCTCCACTCCATCCAACAATGGTGCTTCTTCGTGATTTAGGGGTTTCTGGGGCTCAAGGGGTGATAAAGAGGCTGGGAGGGAAACATAATGATCTTTATATAAGGCTCAACCCCGAGAATTAGGGTTTTCTCCACTCAGCGCCTACTCGCCGAGTCCATTACCCTGACTCGCCGAGTCGGCCACTTAACACGCGACCAAGTCGCGACTCTACTCGCCAAGTCCGCACATGGACTCGCCGAGTCACTCTTTCCCAATTTACTCTTTTAGCCCTTCAACTCTACTCTTGATATTTCGGGATGTTACAATTCTCCCCCACTTAAATTAGGCTTCGCCCTCGAAGCCTACAGCAACTCAACTCCAGAAATACTCCCACAACGTGCCACCTGGCCTTAATCGGACCGGATCTCACAAGACATACCCATCGAAACTCGAACACACTTTCCCGTTCCTTACGGTGTCCTGACCACTGTCTCGAACCGGGCATCGGATGTACCCTCTGATAACCACACTCAACGATCCGAGAATTACCCATGAAGCATCACTGACCCAAATCTCAACAATCACTTGACCCATAAGGGTTAGAAGCCATGAACCATCGGATCCCCGATCCAAATCCTATCCTATCCAATCCGTGACGACAGAAAGGCCCACTCTTCAATCCCAAAGCAACTCTCATGAGTCCTCTTCTTGCAATCAAGCACCCAAGCCGCACCAACCTTTGCATTCTTGGGTTAGGAGAACCCGTCGCACTGATGACATCTCTAACATCCCCAGGAGACACCACCACTACGCACACGACCCTTGATCAGAATCAAGCTGGGAGTCCCAGACTCCATCCCTACATCCATCCTGAGACTCTTGGCTCTACACCCGCGGAATCCCTTCCGCATCCTCAGCAGACACCCCATCATAATGTCATTCCATACCACTGCCACAGACACAATGTTCGACCATCATACTCCAAATCATCCATTCTCACTACAACTTCCACTTCCGCGAATCGACACTCTCCTCAACAAATGAGGGTCCGACACTTCCTCCCATACAACAACACAAAGGGTGGCATATCGATGCACTAATGATGGCTGTTGAAATAGGATAACTCAACCAAGGATAAATACGTGCCGCAACACCCTCCAAAATCTAATACACATGCCCGAAGCATGTCTTTGAGCGTCTGAATCGTTCATTCCCTATGAGGTGTCCTCACACATCATCATGATAGGCTCTAGCTCATCTCATATCCCTCTTCGAGACTGGTCACCAGGTCAGGTTTTGACTCCACAACTGAGCCTCCAAAGGTCACCCAAATCATGATCCAAATATCCCACTAACTTCCTCCCCGTGACCACTATCCCGGCCTCGTGACATGCAAGTCACGAAATTCTCTTTTCCTTATGCAAGGAAGTACAATCCAACCGAGGATCGTCTCTACTCTGATCTCTGGTTTTAGCTGCGCATATCCCTTGCGCATCTCACCACATTCCCCGACAGAGATGGGGACCCCAGCCTCGCCCCCGGTCTAACATCCAGGCTCCAAAAACTCAATACTAGGGCTACTCAAGCCCAAAACTCTTCCACATCATACACTGATCGGAGAACATTCCATCATCACACTCTCTTGCCATCTAGTGAGCACTACGGCTCCCCGCGGTATCACAGCACCCTCTGACTAGTGAGTACTACGGCTCCCCGTAGTATCACAACACCCTCTGACTAGTGAGTACTACGGATCCCCGCAGTATCACAACACTCTCTGACTAGTGAGTACTACGGCTCCTCGCAGTATCACAACACCCTCTGACTCCACTAGTTCGTGCTCCACAGACTATCATAGGCGGCTACCCATACTCGTCTCAAATATTCATCACAGACTCTGGAGGCAATCGTCATAACAGATGTCCACCCTTACGAAGATCCATTCTCCCAAGTAATCTCCCTGGATGCCCATACTCGAAGGCTCTCACTAGATCCATAGATACCTGATATACCACAAGTCGTCTCAACTCAAGATTCACGAATAACTTCAAAATAAAGATATCAATACCCGGATACCTCGGAACACCCCCACCGAACGTCACAAGATCCCGCCACAACCATAGATCTCCTGCCCCAAGCACCATATAGATGCAATAATACATTCCCTCTGAACCCCATAACTAGATCTTCATTTTTCTCAAGTTGCAACTTCGGTGTATTCAATTTCTCAATTGCAATACGAAGAAACGCTAACACTACGAAATACGCTGATAATTCTCCGAAACCCTTTTTCCCGCCGCTCAAAATCCAAACAAGGATACGCATACTGACCCGGGAGTTGGCTGCCCAATCATTCTTTATCTACTTGCCCCAACACTGACCAATACCAGATTCCTGACTAAAAAAACACCTGTTATGGAGACATTCATCCTTCTCAAACAAGTACTTCCCGCATTAACTCACTCTGACCCCTTTCCTCGATCATCGACATCTCTGGTCTCATGATTTCTTACCGCATATCTCTATACTCCACTTATAACTGATCTTGACAAATCTCTGCTTTCTTACATACGGCACCCGGTTCTCCCCCACTTAGGGTTCGAACCATCACCAAATAGCACGCAACTAACCCATAACTATATTCTCCAGCAAAATCGCACCGGCCCCCGGAAGGTGCTACACAACGCCCGATAATCCCCCCCCCCTTAAGGAAATGAATCGACCTCATATACTATGAACCTCTGGTGAACTCCTCAAGAACTTCTCGTCACGTCTGCCTCTAGTCGTTCCAAATCTCGTACCAATTTAGTACCAAACAGCTCAACTGCTCGATAACATTCCTGGCTCATAGACTGAACCATAAAATCATCGTACCCCTCACCTCAACTCATCAACCAACACTCCAACACCGTGTTCATCCCAAGAACAGGTACTCACTCCCAGATTCAACACCCCATGGATAGAAAACTCTCTGCACCATTGAACTCGACTGGACTCCCCACTGATACCACTACAATACCTCCTACTATGCTCAAATAGGTGTAGTGTGGTCCTCACACATCTTAGTCCCAACTGACTATCTGCTCATGATAAATCACTGCCTCGCGGCACACCTGCTACCTGATACTCTGGTGGGAAATCATCATCAATGACGACCTGCAGGGTTTACCCCTAAACCCAAAACCAAAACATCATGCTTCTCATATTTCACACGAGCATAATCAGTACCTCCCAGATCATAGGAGGTGACATCTCCTTTATCGACTGATTGCCCAACACAGATCGAAATTCTCCCTTCTCACTGACTCCTTACTAAAATACTCTGAGGGACTCTCGATCTCCCTCTCACGGGACGCCTCAACGAACTTACTCATGACCGAATAACCGGAGAACCACAAACATACTTCACTACGACCCATGGTACTCATTTCATGACATCTCTTCTCAATATGCCCCAGTGTATGGTACCCTAACCATAACATCACTCCCCAATCCGCTCCGATGTATGGTACCCGGACCATAACATCACTCCTCAATTCGTTCCGATGTATGGTACTCGGACCATAACATCACTCCTCAATCTGCTCTGATGTATGGTACCCGAACCATAACATCACTTCCTCAATCTGCTCTGATGTATGGTACCCGAACCATAACATCACTCCTCGATCGGCTCTGATGTATGGTACTCGAACCATAACATCACTTCCTCAATCTGCTCTGATGTATGGTACCCGAACCATAACATCACTCCTCAATCTGCTCTGATGTATGGTACCCGAACCATAACATCACTCCTCAATCGGCTCTGATGTATGGTACCCAAACCATAACATCACTCCTCAATCGGCTCTGATGTATGGTACCCGAACCATAACATCACTTCCTCAATCTGCTCCTTAGAACCTTCAGAATGCTCCCTGTATCAAGTATGGGTCCTCTGCTTTCAGTAGTACGGGCCCATACTACCTACCACATCTACCCATACTTTCCACACGGACCATCCCAGAGCTTTTAAATAGCTGCTCGACCTGCTCTTTCACCAATCCCATCGCGCGTGCTCGCTCCCCAGCGAAATTCTCTATTCTACAAGCGCACTCACCTGGATCGGGTTACTCCCTAAGCTCTTTCGTTGTCCTCCCACTTCTTTGCTATCAGCTGCTGAAGAGCTCCTAATGATGCCAGCCATCTACCTCCTGAATATCGTCATATTCACTTGGTAGCTGACTCCCATCATCGAGAGTTCCACAAAGCACAAAGCAAGTAGCATTCGAGCATCGAAGAATACATAGGACTCCCTCTCTGTGATAACTCCACCTTCTCGGCTCATCCTCGAAAGTACCACCAAACTCTGTAACCCTACCCTTCATGGGTTCTAACTGGATACTCTCACTCATCACATACTCAAAAGCATAACACATATAACAACGAGTCCTAGACTAAGGCATCACAAATCAGGCCACTCTAGTCCTAACATATGAAATACCTAGACTGTCTCTAGCATGCAATATTATCTCATAAGGTGCATCATAAATATCTCATAACACAAAAAAAATAAGGGTATTTTGGGAAATCACCGTTCGGGCTCAGGCTGATTGTACACACTGCTCTTTCTTGCTTCCTCTTTGAACCCTTATTCATTTTTAAAAAATTATTTCCTTAAAACTTTTCTTACTTCCTCAGTTTGAGTCCAGATTTACCCGAAGGCGCATCCGAATCCCTCAAACCAAGGCTCTAATACCAACTTGTAACACCGTAAATTTCAAGACAAATTTTTCATTTAAAATAATCATTTTATTCTTAGAAACACTTGTTTAAAATCTCATTCATAGTCGATTTACAAAACATGACTCCATTTTCACTTGCATAGAAAACCAGGATCCTCCAAAATATGACTCTTTCTCTGGTGTGTACAATCAAGCCGGTGCCGTCCCGTGATACTGAAAGAAACCTGAAAAAAAAACATCACACAAAACACTGTAAGCACGAAGCTTAGTAAGTTCCCCAAAATACCACACATAACACATATTAGCCACTCGAGGCTATAACTCTATGGGTCCGTGCACCCAAACTCTGTGAACCCTCAGGCTCTAACTCTGGGAACCTTCCGGTTCCAACTCTATAAACATGCACAACATAAATCACATAGAAATAATGCAGTACAACACATCACGTACATATAGCATACAAATACTCTGAACACATAACTCTGGTTACCTACTCAAGGTAAAGTATAGTGAGAAGACTCACCTGGCAAGCAGAAAGCAGATATCCCTACACTGGAATCTCAAACTCGCCACCGCCTAACACGTAAAGCAAATATTCTCATGAATATAACTCTCGAGACTAGAATAAATCCTCTCATAACACCCTCTCATGGGTAAAAGACTAGTTTACCTCTCTCTTGGCCCAAAGGCCACATCGCTGACCAAACCCTAAAAGTCAACGACCAACCCTTGGTCGAAATCAAAGTCCTCAGTCTAAGTCAACCCCTGACTGACCCTACTCGTCGAGTCAACTCTGTGACTCGTCGAGTTCCCATAATCAGAACTTCATTCAATCTGCGACCTAACTCGCCGAGTCACCCCAAGACTCGCCGAGTCCAACAACTCTGAGTCCACTCGCACTCGACTCACCGAGTCATCTCTCAACTCACCGATTCTCGACTCTACCAGAGAATATTTGGGACTCTTCGACAAGACTCGCCGAGTCCAAATGGACTCGTCGAGTCCAAGGCTATCTTCAACCTACTCGCCGAGTTGTTCTTCCAACTCGTCGAGTTCCAAGCCATCTGCAAGCAACTCGTCGAGTCTACCCATGTAACTCGCCGAGTACCACCGTTCTGAATCCATTTAGAAGCACTCCAGGCCATGCAATTGATCCAAAACATAGATCTAGCCTCCTACAACCCATCCATCACGTAAAGTGGCAAACTTTACGTGAATCCAAAGAGATCTAAGCCGTTTGCACATTGGGCTAGGATTTGGGACAAGATGACTCCATCAACCACTCACAAACAGGGACTTTCATGCACTCTAGACCTTCTCCCTTCCAGATCTGAGGTAGCAACCTCAGATCTAACCTCTAAACTCCAATACATCCAAAGATATGATCTCCAACATCCCCAAAATGATGCATCTAAGAAATAGCAGCTCAAAAAAACGAGATATTACCTCAAAGGAATGCCCTAATTGAAATGAGACTCGAATTCAAACAAAGCCCCTTGCTCCAAGCCTTCAATCTCCCAAAATTCCTTCACAAATACATTCTCCAAGCTCCACTCCATCCAACAATGGTGCTTCTTCGTGATTTAGGGGTTTCTGGGGCTCAAGGGGTGATAAAGAGGCTGGGAAGGAAACATAATGATCTTTATATAAGGCTCAACCTCGAGAATTAGGGTTTTCTCCACTCAGCGCCTACTCGCCGAGTCCATTACCTTGACTCGCCGAGTCGGATACTTAACACGCGACCAAGTCGCGACTCTACTCGCCGAGTCCGCACATGGACTCGCCGAGTCACTCTTTCCCAATTTACTCTTTTAGCCCTTCAACTCTACTCTTGATATTTCGGGATGTTACACATAACTAAATCATATATTTGGTGGTAGACACCTCTGAAAATTGAATGTAAATTAATACTTTATGTTGTAGTGAATGGTGATGGCCACCTCTACAAATTGAATGGAAACCATAAAATTAACAAATAAAAAGAAGAAGAGAACATTATGGTTTTGAATTGAAGGCCTGCGTTTTAGTGGAAATGTGAACTCACCACCTAATAGTCATGTAGAGCGTCTCCCATAGCGGAATCTTGTTATTGACCGGGGCATTCCTTAAATTTTGATGGTGGTGAAGCCGTGAAGAGAAAAGGGGCATAAGGGTCAATACCAACAATAGTCTTTCTATCTCTGAACAGCACACAAAATGGGTAGACTTTTACTCTATGGCTACGACGCCATCATTGCCAATCAGCTCCAGCTGTCAACTATTCTTCCATCATATGATCATTAGGGGCTTATCGTCGGTGAATAAGATGGGTAGAATTTAAGATGGATTGTAAGATGTGGGAGGGTATGGTTAAAGAGTGTTTCAAAGAGATTTTATGGTTATGTCTATAAGAAAGGATTGTATTATGTTTATTATATGTTAATATACATAATTAAATACCCTTATATAGATTATTAATTATTTAATGTTTCTTAAATTTGTATTAGTTTTAAGAAAATCAAATAAACTCCGACTTTGTCTTCCTTTTTAATGACTTGATCAAAAGAAATATCAAAATAGAAAAATGGGATTAAGATTAAGATTTAATGGATATTACATGTAATTATCTAATATGAATTGGAGGATAAGTATGATAAAAAAAAATATAAGAATAAATTTATTTTTTATTAGTTTCTACATATACACGATACTTATATATTTACATATGAACCTTATATATATATATATATATATATATATATATATATATATATATATATATATATATATATATATATATATAGGGGATAGGGAATATACATTACAGCCCCACCTAAGCTTAGGTACTAAACCTCTAAAATATATCGTTTTAACATGTTAAATATGTCCGGTTTCGTTTCACTTGGTAAATATATAATCCTCCATTACATTTCTTTCTTTCATTATTGTTTTACCATCTTTGTTTTCTTTCCTCAATTATCGTTTATTACTTCACCCAAGTGAACATTACTAAACCCTAAACCCTAAATTTAAACCCTAAACCCTAAACCTAAACCCTAAACCTAAACCCTAAACCCTAAACCCTAAACCCTAAACCCTAAACCCTAACCCTAAACCCTAAACTTAAACCCTAAACCTTAAATCTAAACCCTAAACCCTAAACCCTATTGTGTCGATCTTGAATTTACATCTTGAAGTATTAACCGTGAATTCATTAACCGTAATCTTTATATAGTAAAACAATGTATTTTCAAGATGTTTAGTACCTAAGTTTAGGTGGGGCTGTAATGTATATTCCCTTTTCCAATATATATATATATATATATATATATATATATATATATATATATATATATATATATATATATATATATATATATATAGAGAGAGAGAGAGAGAGAGAGAGAGTGTGTCAAGATCAAATAAGAAGAAATTTTTTGGTAGGAAGGTAAGAAGTTTTTTTTTCTACATATTTTGTTCACGAACAAACAAAATGAATCATTAAATGATTTATTTGTAAGATGATTCACAAGAAAAAATTCTCAAAAAAACATCTCAATGATTCATTTATACAATGATTTTGTTGTTATTCACTAAATTATCATAAAAATGAATTTTTTCTTAAATTACTTAAAAATGAATTATAAAGATGTTTTTTTGGGAATTTTTTCTTGTGAATCATCTTTAAAATGAATCATCTAGTGATTTATTTATTTTGTTCGTCAAAAAAATATATAGAAAAAAAATTTCTTACCTTCCTACCAAAAAAAATTTCTTACCTTCCTACCAAAAAAAATTTCTTACCGGATCTATAAAAACAAACTTTATATAAACTTTAATCAAGTTATTGACGGCACAGAAAAGTTAACACCACTGTGGGTGTCTATAGAATATAAACTTTATATGATAAAATGAGATCTATTTTTAGTCGATCCCTTATAAAAACAAGGTGCCTTTCCTAAGATTATGGACAGTAGCCAACTTGGGAAGTTGACGTCCATCTCTTCTCGAGTAAGGATTTGATCTCTCTTATGCTCCAATATTCCCAATTGTAAACGTTGTTTCTACTTTTCATCTATTTCTGTTGTAGCTCCTTATTAGTTTTTTTTAATGAAATTTGTTTGCAGTTCAAAAAAAATCTTACCATGGTTTTTTTCTTTTTATTTATTTATTATTTTTTAATGAAATTTGTTTGCTGTTCAAAAAAATCTTACGGTAGTTTTTTTATGGCTATGACTGATGTTTTTGGACGTAAATAAAGTTATATATTGCCAAAAACCAAAGCGAGTTTACTCGGTATGAAGAAAAAAAATTCATTATTGTTCATACAATCATACCATCCATGTGTATTTGTTGTCGACTGATCAGAGTCTTCTAAGTTCCAAAACAAAGGCCAGTCTGTTTCATATTTTTCCACTCTCAATAATTTGTCAAGTTCACCTACTACCTACCTCTCTATATCCATTAACACTGGCCACATGTAATGATAAACCTGGCCTTGAAAGGTATATAGCGACAAATCATTATATCCATAAAAGATAAGGCAAAAATAAATAAAAAATAAAAAAATAACAACGTGTTCCGTGCTTGTATATGTAACATAGACCCACTACCATTAATACCAGATAAAAAAAAAATTAAAATATACCTTTCAGTTTTGTTGTTTCTACAAATAACGTTCTTAAAGAAAATACAACTCACTTTTATTTAAGTAAACCTGTATCCATAATTCCATACAAAATAAAATTTGCAAAAGTCACTTAAAGGATGTCTTTGAGCATCATTTGAAACAAATGTATCAATTTTCCTATAATAACTATCACTTGGTTTTTGGGTGGATTAAATTTTACCGTTAATTTCGATAATTATATTTTGGATAGCCGGAAATGTTGGCCTTTTAGCATTGTGTAATTTCCTACTTTTTTTTCTTGTTCCTCAAGCCTTGCGTCTTGCTCGGCTTGGGTGTCTCTTAAAAATATATCTTGCCGATTAAAATAAAATAACACTTATAAGCAATTCATTCATTTTTTTGATCGTGCTAGTTAGGAAACTTCAACAATTTTAATTTTTGAAAAACTTCAATCGAACATATGTTTATTAATGTTTCAATACCTTATAAATGTATCTTATAAAATAACATTATAAAAACCCAACCATTAGCAGCGACAAATATTGCCACTAAAGACATAGAATATCGTTGCTAAAGGCAATATCAACAACAAACCGCCACTAATGAGTCGCCGTTATTGTCGTGTCGCTATTGCTAAAAAAAACGCCGTTAAAGAAACTCGTCGCCGTTAATGGTCTTGTCGCGAGTAATACATTAAGTCGCCGCTAATGCTCTTTTTTGTTTTAATTTTTTTTAAATCAACCATTTTCGGGTACATAAAGCTGATATTAAACCACATTAAATACAAAAAACACCAATCATTAAATACAGAAAACAATTACATTACAACATCAAGTATCAAAAGTGTTATAACTTCATAAGTATACCAAAACAAATAACAGAAATTTTATAAAGTTATGTCATAATAAGTCTAATAAAACACAAACTAATCTGACGCGTCATCATCTTGATTCCCCTATTTTCCTCTTAAATCACATAGTGGTTTATTCACCGTGAACCATCCTAGAAATTCCACAGTACACGTCCGATTGTTGAGTTTGATCGGAGATTCTCCAACTACATAATAAACATCAATGTATAAACTTATAAGTTAAACTATCAACATAAACCAATCTATCAAACTAACAATAACCAAAATATAAGCAAACAACATATTAACGCCATAAACCAATTACAAATTACCAAACTAACAAACTAGCAAATTATCAAACTAGCAAATTACCAATTATCAAACTAACAAACTATTTAATTGCCTTATAAGTTCAACAAACAACCAAACTAACAATTCCCAATTTATAAGTACCAAAAACACCAATCATCAAAGTTTTTAACAAATAAGTATCGCAACCAAAATTACTAAAACTAATGCATTCATTAGGTATGTCAATCGTGTCATATTCGGGTTGGCGGGTAGCGGGTTGTTAGGTTGGCGTGTCAAAATATACCAACCCAAACACAACTCATTTAATTATACAGGTCACGGGTTGGCGGGTCACAAGTTGGCGGGTTTGGAACATAAACTCATATATGACTCGTTAACCCATTTATTTATTCGGGTTCACAGGTTGGTAGGTTTGTGGGTTAGATTTGGGTTAATATGTTCGTGAGTCATATTCCATAAACAAAATTGATAATTAAACATGAATAAATTCTTGATGCAAAAATATCCGAATTTTAGAAACTTAAGTCTTGAACATCCAAATGAAAATTATAAACATTCATGGAGACATGTTCAAACTAAAACATTAATACAAATATAGATAAAGTTAATCGCAGACGTCGACATCATTCGATAATTATTCAATCGTTCATGTTGTCGTTTTTGTGGGATATTTAGATTATTTAGGGAAAACACCAGACACGTTGCAATGCAAATCAGCAAATGGTTACACACGGGTCAAATGGTCAGAACTAAATTGATGTGTTCATTTATGTTCTATGTAAGACGAATCGGAAATCGGGAAACAAATTGTAGGACAATAAGTATGACTATGTTCCATGTATTTTTCCTGCACAGATATCTTGAGAACAGAGGAATATATGATCCCTTATTTGAATGATGCGTCACTAACTAGCTAAGAGTTCAACAGCGGCTTTTGAAATCTTACGATTGCTAAGTCGGATCCTGAAGTAGCATTGGCAGCTATAGTTATTAGACTTATCCAAGTGGGAGATTGTTGGATTTGGTGTCTAAGCCCATAACTATAACTGAGATGTACTTGACCCGATTGTAGCATGGTCCTTTTGGGTTGCCTTCACTAGTGCAATTTGAAAGGATGGACTTTTGAGAATAATATTATTTATGATTTATTAATATATTATAAATATAATATATTAATATGAAATTATATTATTTAATTAGTATTGATCAAGAATGAATTTGGAATTAATTTTGCGGTCAAAAGAGACTAATTAAATATATGGGGATTGATTATATAAATCAATGATTCTTATAGTGTGGGCTAATGATCTATGGTTATTTATGATGGGGTAAACCAATGCGACAGTCCATGGAGGTTAACCTCTGTAGCTAAGTAATATGAAAGGTCATTATGTTTACAAGGTGTAACCCTAGCCTTTGCTACACTATAAAAGCACACCCCTAGAACCAAAACCAGTTACACCATCATTTTAAGAAGTTTGATATTGATTTTGTGCTAAGTAACTTATTCTCCCAAGCCTCCTGTAGAATATTGGTGTTTGTGAACCATTAGAGGCATCACACTTGGGGTGCTCAAGCTTTCAAAGGTCAAGAATTAGACGTCCTTCTAAGATATAAGTCATCTAAATAGTTGTATTGCTCAATTGTGTAACACCAGCAAAATTTAGGTCAAAACTAAACTTTTATGAAGTCTTAATTGGGATGGACCAAGTGGTAGATATCGTAACAAGGTTTTCAGAAATATAAAGAACACTAAAATCCAAGTTATAACGAAGAAGTTATGGCCAGTCGAAGATCCGCGACAATACCGGTAAAACACTATTAGGCGTAAAATGTGAAATTCCAATAAAATACTTTTTAGCCTTAGGTATCTAAATGAAAGTCGTAGATATCATTAAACCATAAACGTACATAAAAAGAACATCCAAATCTGACATCGTATTAGGAAGTTATGATTTTTGGAAGTTTCGGAAGAGCGATACACAACTAAAAACTCGAAATAAAGATTGAACGATTTTTAGCCGACACAACCTAACAAGAATCGAAGGTGTAATCAATAGTTGTACAATGGTAGAAGTACAGACGAAAACGGACGTCGGATGCAGAAGTTATGAATTTTGAACGAACTTTTCCAATCCCGGCCTGTTAAAAATATAATATTAAAAATAAAGTCAAAACTAGCCGACGGAGTCTAAACAAAAGTTGTAGAGTATATTCACACGTACATGTTGATATAAAGAACGTAGAAAAAGGAGATCGTATGAGAAGGTTATGAATTTTACAAGTTCTAGACACAAAACTCGAGGCTGGTCCGAAGGAACGCCCCGCGTTCTCAAGGCTAGGTCTCGGTTCGTCCACATCGCTACGGGTCACATTAGGGTACTCCATCCGAGGCTGAGGTAAGCGATGACGTTAAGGCACTGCTGAACGCGCTGCATACGAGCCAGGAACGCCCAATGCTCCTCGTAGGAACGCCCTGCGTACGAGGAGTCAGCCAGCCTATATAAGAGATGTGAAGTTGCTTGGATTTGTTTGCTTTTCTGTCAATTATTTCACCTCGCAAGCCCCTCTAAAGCACTCCAAAGCTCCAGTAACACCTCTAGCACACGATGCAAGGCCCGGCACCCCGAAGTTCACGAGAAATAAATCTTTTCCGGTCGAAGTACTGTCCGCGTGAACCTGGTTTTTCACCAGAAACCCGAGGATACGTCAACAAAGGTCACTCTTAGAAACGAAACGTTGCCCGATTCGCGAATTATCAAGTGAGTTCATACCCCCATTTCTACACTTTTAACTAATTTTAAATGCTTTTCAACACTTTACCCGGGGTGGGGGGGGGGGGGGCGGGGGATACAAGGAAACACACGGTTAATCCCGTGTGAAAACATCAATCTTTTGTTATACCTTTCATGTTGTTTTTATAACTATGATTTGAAGTTGTTAACATGCAAAATACCTTACACCACTTTACCCTCTCGAGATAAAAACATGTTTACAAAATGAAATATGCTTTATTAATATGTTTGCATAACATATCATGTCAAGGGCAACCTTTTTCAACTATAACATTATGTGTATTTAAGAAAACACAACTCTTTATTATGCCTTTGTTAACACTGTAGAAAGGGTAATCATTTTGGATATAAACATACACACTTTTGGATACGTGACTTAATTGTTATCTTATATTGTCAAACGATTTTCATCATATTACTCGTGTACTTATTATTAGTGAATCATCTGTGAGACAACGACTTTGTTTATTATTAACCGAAAGTCCATCACTTATAGCCAGAGTCTTCTATAGGGAGAGCGTGAGTTTGTGTATTGATCTATACGGGACAGACAATCCCATGCACTGACTATTAGCTATAGTTGGAACGAAAGTTCAGGGGTTACAAATGTCATTTACAGTTAGGATATTCGTCATATTAGCATGGTCATAGGAACTCGTACACGGAAACAATGACTCATTCACGTAATAATATTCAACTCAATCAAGCTCGGGGGATAATAACTATATGATCACTTAGTATTTACATCAGGGTTATATATGGTTTACATTTGATAAACAGTGGGATGTGTGATTTCAGCTTCATTTCCTATTCCTTGTTTGGTTGTGGATTTAGGGCAGAATCACCCAATCGACTGTCGGTTCCAGTCTTAGTCATATGTAACTTGTAGGGATTAAGTAATCATGATAGGGTATTATCAGCATATTCGGAGTTCAAGGTAAACACAACTTCAACTAGTTTTACTTAATAATAAAACTACCAAGTTATCAAGCTAAGTATGTCATACTTACTTACATGTCACAGTCTTGGTCATTTAAGACTACCTCTCACTATTACGGAAAATATAGGATTTTCTGGATTTAATACTTTCATTTTAAACAAACCGAATCATAACTCGTTTCATTAGAAAATATCGGATTTTATGGAGACATATTCAAATATTTTCATATTGGTGTGATCACTTAGTGGGTATGTTTGGGTTATATAAAATGAAGATTCGATAGATAGTGGAATGTGTGGTTTCCGCCTTATTTCATGTTCCTTGTTTGGTTGTGGGTTTAGGGCTGATCTACTCATTCGACTATCAGTTCGATCTTTGATTTTATATAACTTATATGCACTAAGTAATCATGGTAGAAACTAGTATTGACCACTTCTCATATACTGTAACACCCCAAAGTTTGGAAATCCAAGAAAAGAAAGAAAAAACCTCAAGTTTAAAGGGAGACTCGGCGAGTCCATGGAGGGACTCGGCGAGTCCGAGCGGGATCCGGGTTGTGGTGTAAGCGACCAACTCGGCGAGTCGGCCAAGGAGACTCGACGAGTTGGGTCTGAGCGAGGAAAAACCCTAAATCCGGGATTTGGAGCCTATTTAAGCGTCTCATTCTCTTTCCTAGGGTTCCTTTACTGCCTCTCTACCCTAGAACACCAAACCCTAGCCACCATATCCGTTTTTGAGCTAGATCTTGCCTTGTAGAGTGCACTAAAGCTTGGAGAAGGAAGAAAAGCCTTGGAGGTGCAAGAAGGGACTGTAGAATCCGAGACTGAGAAGACATTTCAGACCAGTTGGAGGTAATAAGCTGTTGCTTGGACTCCCTTTGCACCTAGATCTATTCTTATATGTGAGTTTTGGTCATTGTTGGTATGATATGTAACCAATCCAAGTTGGAGGTTCAGATCTGAGGTTGCTACCTCAGATCCATGTTTGTTTTGGTCTTGAATCCCCTAAAGTATCAGCCCTTGGTATGTTGAAGAAGCATGTCTGCCATAAACCCTAATTTAGTGTGTTTTGAGCCTAGATCTCTTAATCTACACGTAAAGTTTGCCACTTTACGTGGGGGATAGTCCCTAGAAGTATGGATCTATGAGTTAGAAACTCTGTTTGGCTCAAAAAGCCATTGCATGGATTGAGGACTGGATAGACTCGGCGAGTCCTTCGAGTGGACTTGGCGAGTAGCTTGAAGATGAGGAGGAACTCGACGAGTAGGATGAACAACTCGTCGAGTTGAATGAAGTTAGGCATGGACTCGGCGAGCTGGATGAGCAACTCGATGAATTGGTTGAAGATTGTCTAGGACTCGGCGAGTCTGTTCTTGGACTCGGCGAGTCAGATCACGAAACCCTAAACCCTTCGAGTTGGGGCTCGAATCAGTGAGTTGGGTGGTGACTCAGCGAGTTGGACAGGATAGGACTTGGAACTAGTTGGACTCGGCGAGTCATGGACTGACTCGGCGAGTCGAGTCGCGAATAAGAAAGACCCAGAGCATATGAACTCGACGAGTCAGTAGGTAGACTCGGCGAGTAGGGTTGACCTGGAAGGTTGACTTTGACCAGGATTATGACCTTGACCAGAATTGACCTAGTGACCTTTGGAGGTCAGTTGGACTAAGTGTTATATTGATATTGGTAGCTCGAGGAGCTAGTGGAGCAGCAGTCGAAGTCAGAGGTCAGGTAGCAGTCAAAAGGATTTGCAGCAGCAGTTCAGCAGCATCAGGTGAGTTTCCTTCCAGTAGGGACGGGTCTAAGGCCACAATGCCGGCCCGTTCAGTTAGCAGTAGTTTCCGGACTTCGGTCCGATGCAGTAGTTAGTATGTTTGATGCCTTCGTGGCTCAGACAGGATTTATGTGTTATGTGTTATGTGTTATGTGTTCCGGGCTACGGCCCGATGTAGTATGCAGTATATGTGTTCATGCTAGTTGATATGTTATGCTATGCTATGTTCAGTCAGCTTCCGGACTTCGATCCGATGTAGGGGGAAAGGCCCCAGTTAGTCCGGACTTCGGTCCGATGCAGGGGGCAAGGCCCCAGTTAGTCCGGACTTCGGTCTGATGCAGGGGACAAGGTCCCAATCAGTTTCCGGACTTCGGTCTGATGCAGGGGGCAAGGCCCTAGTTAGTCCGGACTTCGGTCCGATGTAGGGGACAAGGTCCCAGTCAGTTTCCGGACTTCGGTCCGATGTAGGGGGCAAGGCCCCAGTTAGTCCGTACATCGGTCCGATGCAGTGGGCAAGGCCCAGTATGTGCTTTATATGTTATTGCATGGTATGTGTTAGATTGGGGAAGCTCACTAAGCTTCGTGCTTACGGTTTTCAGTTTTGGTTTTAGGTACTCAGTTTTCAAAAAAAAAAAGGAGCTCGGGAAGATTACAGTGCACACACCATAGTTAGATAGCCTGGGAATGTTTGCATGCTAGAATAAGACTAAGGATCTAGGATGATGCCTTATGTGCCATATTTATGTGTTTCAGCTTGATAAGAATTGCATGCTAGTATTGAGTAGACAGTAGTAGGATAGCCTGTGTAGGTTATGCCTGATAGCATGAGCTTAGCATTGTATGCTAGTGCAGTTTCTTGTTATGAGAATTGTTTTTCCTGAGTATGTTTCCTTTATCCGAATGTTTCTTGCTTTGTGCTTTGTGGGACTCTGAGTGGTGGGAGTTAGCCATTAGGTGAATACGTCACATCACATGTGATTAGGGTTGGATAATCTAAGAGTGCTAGATTTGGCCCTACTGCGCAGCTCTTGTCTGAGTCCAACCATTGTAGGGACGGGACTTTTACTCGAAGGATTATCTGAGCCTCATCACATGTGATGGTATTCAGGTGGTGGTTAATTGGCATTACAAGGAGGCCTTCAGCAGCTGAGGACTGTTTGGGTAGAGTCAGAGGTTCCCTAGGGCAAGCCTAGGATGAGAGTAGCAGAGATCAGTAGAAGAGTAAAGGGGACTTGGTGGAGTTGAGGTAACTCTTGAGGAAAGTACGGGTAGATGTGGAAGGTAGTAGGGGCCCATACTACTGAAAGCAGAGGATCCGTACTCGATTCAAGAGGGGACGAGGCAAAACCAAGGAACTAGTAGAGTGTGTGAAAGATCCCTCAGCGGTAGTGTGTAAATTGATCAGGGATTGTTATATTTCCAGCATGGTGATGTTGCGCGAGATATCAGTTGGCAGTTCAGGTGCAGGGGAGGGGTCTGGCTCGGGCTTTAGAGCCCGGCAACTTGATGATCAGATGAGGGATTTCATTTCCGCAGAGATTATGCGCAACATCATTGATCAGACTCCAGTGATCTTCGGTTCAGTTAGAGAGGTCATTGTGGAGCTCATGGACAGTCATCTTGAGGCCTTTAAGGTCGGGATGGTTTCAGGACAGATTGGGGCTCGTCTAGGTCCCGAATCTTATGGAGTTCAGGGATCCATCAGGGAGGGAGATCCCATTTCTAGTTCCTGCCATCAGGGGGCACGGGTGAGTGGGGCATTCTGTCTCCAAGAGAGACCTTTGCATGATTGGATAGTTGAGGAAGTTTCGCGAGCCATTCGTGAGGATCTACCCGACATGGTTGTGAGGACCACTGATAGATTGATAGCGAGGCTCCAGGATCAGACATATGTTGTTCAGTCAGCAGGCGTTGCCGTTGGGGTAACGCAGGAGCGAGAGTCGGGCAGGGAGTCGGAAGGGAAGAGGAAAATGGATGAGACTCAGGTTGCCACAGTTTCGAGTAAGAGGCCCAAGGGTTCGGATTTGAGGACGAGGAACTACCAGAGCCGCAGTCGATGCGGGAAGTGCGGAAGGATGCACATGGGTGTGTACAGGCATAGAAGTGGTGGCGATGTTGGGTGTTTCAAGTGCGGCCAGATTGGTCATTTTAGCAGAGACTGTGTTGTTACCATCGCCCAGGGACTTGATCCGATATGTTTCCATTGCAGTCAGAGGGGCCACAAGAAGGCCCACTGTTCGAGTTTGTATTCAGCAGGGCAGGCACCAGCTCCTGCCCTTGGGACTTCAAGTGCCGTCAGTGGTTGTCGAGGCCGGGCAAGGGTGCCTATGGCTCGGAGCCGAGTTTCTCCGGTAGATTTCAGCAAGGATTCAAGCAGCACTGAGTAATGGAGGTATGTAACTTTGTTTTTTTTCTGTCAGCTTATGTTATGATTATATTGTTATGGTTCTGCATCAATTGTGGTATAAGTGTTGTGTTATGGAGTGGCTTGCTTGTGACTATGTCATATGCCATTTGCATACCTCGGATAATTGGTTGGTAGTTAGGGGATGTGCTCTTATGGAGAAGGTTTCGGAGGATGCAGTAACTGTAGCATGGTTGGGAGAGATTTGGTTTGTTTTGCTAGTTCGAAGTGGTTAGTTTTTGAGATGGATTGGTTAAATTCCTACCTGGCGGGCTTGGGTTCCCCAGTAGAAGTTTTGGAATGGTAGTAAAGGTCAGGATCTCTTTTGAATGTGAAGCAACAAGGGGTAAGCAGGATCGAAGTGGGGGAGAACCCTCCGGGTATACATGGGTAAGAGTCACGTAGACCCAGAATGAGTGCGCGGCCTCTGAGAAGAAGTAGTAGTAGCACAGTGATGGATGGATTCAGAAGTTTAGAATTGGGAGTTCAAGAACTTTTCCTAGCAGTTAGTTCGTGTAATGGAGATGGTTAGAAGTTGGTTGGGAATCCAGGATTTGAGGACCACCTGTAAAGGCTCAAGTGAGTCGGAATGAGGATCCGGAGAAACGGTTAGCAGGAGATGTCTTCGTATTAGTAGCCAGTGGCAGAGCCAGCATGCAGGATTATGTGGATTCAGGAGTTGGGAATTTGGAAACTTCCCAACAATAGCTTCTTATATCTGGATTAGTAGACGGTTGGTTCGGGAACCAAGCCGAAGAGTTCCTCGACGAAGCACTGAGCATTCAAGGATATGGGATGTCGAGGATGATGCAGTAATTCAAAGACTGAGAGCTGGTTTTGAGAAATCAGGATGAGGATTCACGAGCGGGACTAGGGATAGTCAGGATGTCCTCGGGATAGTAGTAGTAGTGTTGTAAGTCTGCGGGGGGTAGCCGTAGCGTTCATTAGCAGCCAGATAGTATTTGAGAGTTGTGAGTTCGCGGGTGTAGCCGTGGCTTTTATCAGATTGGTAGCAACATGAGTGCGTTGTTGAACGCGGGAACGTAGTAATTCCCACCCGTTCGGGTGCAGCAGTGGGAATATGGGAATCCACAGGTAAGATTCGGATTTCCCAAATGGTTCAGTTATGGCTAAGTCAGCAAATTTTGGCTATAGATCGTCACATCAATTATGAGATCAGAGTAGCAGTGGACCGTTGGGGTTCGGGTATGTTAAGGGCTACCGTCAGTCTGGGAACCATCATGTTGTTAGACATGGAATGGATGATGTCAGGATGTGATGTATGGACCCGATCGGTTGGATCGGAAGGTTGTTAGAGCCACAGCGACAGGATAACTAGTGGAAACTAGTTCCAGAGAAAGATTTCGTCCAGAAGTCATGGGAGCGACTAGTGAGGAGTCCCTTGACTCCACAGTTGGATTGGAGTTCAGTGTTTCAGCCAGTTCAGTGTTTCAGGCAGCTCAGTGTTTCAGCCAGATCAGCGTTTCAGGCAGTTTAGTGTTTCAGGCAGGTTCAATATTGCAAGCAATTCAGTGTTTGGAAGGTTTCAGGGTTTTGGGTCGGTATTGTATTTGCGTTGGAATGCAAGTGTTGACGGTATAGTTGGTTGATTTGGAAATGGCAAGTCTCTCTCTCAGCAGGATCAGTTGAGCCTTCGGCCGAGTATAAGTGACATGTAAAGATAGCTAGGCAGGTAGCTTTTCTTCAGGATGAAAGGCTCGAGTTAGTAGGAGTTGAGTAATCAGATGGGATATAAGCAAGCTGATTCCAGCAACATCGATTCAGTATGGATGACAGAATGGATAGGACAGTTATGGACAGTCGAGGTATCTTCCGGAGTCGCTGGGAGCTGCTAGGAGATTGCGATGGAGTGTAGTGACCGGTGGGAGTTGGTAACTCAGATATTGGCAGAATAGTTGAGCAAGGGTAGTCTCAGTGCATCCAGTAGGCAGTTGAGAGGCAACAGGATTTTCAGTCGGAGGAAGTAACGTTGAGGAAATTATGGAAAAGAAAAGGATTCAGTATGTACCAACGGTACTGATCGGCATTGTGAATGGCTGGAATGAAGGACAAAAAGGGTGTTAGATTTCCCAGACAAAGAGTTGGAGGCAGTTTCCAGGCAGTTGGTCATAGCAAACTTCGAGGATGAAGTTTAGTTTAAGTGGGGTAGAGTTGTAACACCCCAAAGTTTGGAAAGCCAAGAAAAGAAAGAAAAAACCTCAAGTTTAAGGGGAGACTCGGCGAGTCTATGGAGGGACTCAACAAGTCCGAGCGGGATCCGGGTTGTGGTGTAAGCGACCAACTCGGCGAGTCGGCCAACGAGACTCGACGAGTTGGGTCTGAGCGAGGAAAAACCCTAAATCCGGGATTTGGAGCCTATTTAAGCGTCTCATTCTCTTTCCTAGGGTTCCTTTACTACCTCACTACCCTAGAACACCAAACCCTAGCCACCATATCCGTTTTTGAGCTAGATCTTGCCTTGTAGAGTGCACTAAAGCTTGGAGAAGGAAGAAAAGCCTTGGAGGTGCAAGAAGGGACTGCAGAATCCGAGAGTGAGAAGACATTTCAGACCAGTTGGAGGTAATAAGTTGTTGCTTGGACTCCCTTTGCACCTAGATCTATTCTTATATGTGAGTTTTGGTCATTGTTGGTATGATATGTAACCAATCCGAGTTGGAGGTTCAGATGTGAGGTTGCTACCTCAGATCCATGTTTGTTTTGGTCTTGAATCCCCTAAAGTATCAACCCTTGGTATGTTGAAGAAGCATGTTTGCCATAAACCCTAATTTAGTGTGTTTTGAGCCTAGATCTCTTAATCTACACGTAAAGTTTGCCACTTTACGTAGGGGATAGTCCCTAGAAGTATGGATCTATGAGTTGGAAACTCTTTTTGGCTCGAAAAGCCATTGCATGGATTGAGGACTGGATAGACTCGGCGAGTCCTTCAAGTGGACTCGGCGAGTAGCTTGAAGATGAGGAGGAACTCTACGAGTAGGATGAACAACTCGTCGAGTCGAATGAAGTTAGGCATGGACTCAGCGAGTTGGATGAGCAACTCGACGAGTTGGTTGAAGATTGTCTAGGACTCGGCGAGTCTGTTCTTGGACTCGGCGAGTCAGATCGCGAAACCCTAAACCCTTCGAGTTGGGGCTCGAATCAGTGAGTTGGGTGGTGACTCAGCGAGTTGGACAGGACAAGACTTGGAACTAGTTGGACTCGGCGAGTCATGGACTAACTCGGCGAGTCGAGTCGCGAATAAGAAAGACCCAGAGCATATGAACTCGGCGAGTCAGTAGGTAGACTCGGCGAGTAGGGTTGACCCGGAAGGTTGACTTTGACCAGGATTATGACCTTGACCAGAATTGACCTAGTGACCTTTGGAGGTCAGTTGGACTAAGTGTTATATTGATATTGGTAGCTCGAGGAGCTAGTGGAGCAGCAGTCGAAGTCAGAGGTCAGGTAGCATTCAAAAGGATTTGCAGCAGCAGTTCAGCAGCATCAGGTGAGTTTCCTTCAAGTAGGGACGGGTCTAAGGCCACAATGTCGGCCCGTTCAGTTAGCAGTAGTTTCCGGACTTCGATCCGATGCAGTAGTTAATATGTTTGATGCCTTCGTGGCTCAGACAGGATTTATGTGGTATGTGTTATGTGTTCCGGGCTACGACCCGATGTAGTATGCAGTATATGTGTTCATGCTAGTTGATATGTTATGCTATGCTATGTTCAGTCAGCTTCCGGACTTCGGTCTGATGTAGGGGGCAAGGCCCCAGTTAGTCCGGACTTCGGTCCGATGCAGGGGCAAGGCCCCAGTTAGTCCGGACTTCGGTCCGATGTAGGGGACAAGGTCCCAGTCAGTTTCCGGACTTCGGTCCGATGCAGGGGGCAAGGCCCCAGTTAGTCCGGACTTCGGTCCGATGCAGGGGACAAGGTCCCAGTCAGTTTCCGGACTTCGGTCCGATGTAGGGGGCAAGGCCCCAGTTAGTCCGGACATCGGTCCGATGCAGTGGGCAAGGCCCAGTATGTGCTTTATATGTTATTGCATGGTATGTGTTTGATTGGGGGAGCTCACTAAGCTTCGTGCTTACGGTTTTCAGTTTTGGTTTTAGGTACTCAGTTTTCAAAAAAAAAGGAGCTCGGGAAGATTGCAGTGCACACACCATAGTCAGATAGCTTAGGAATGTTTGACTCTGATAATGATATTATGTTTTGAATTAATACTTGAGAAGTTAATAAATAGGTTCCCGTACAAGTTTCAAGAAGATGAAGCATAGTAGCTTCAAGTCTTTGTTTTGTTATCTACTATTGAAAACAATCAATCTATGTTATGTATTCAATGTAAACAATTTATTTTCAATACAATGGTTGTTGTTGCTTTGATTACTATTTTACATTTGTTATGATATTGTACATGACGTCCTCTACCCCTGAATGCTTCCGCCGTTCATGTTTGGGGTGTGACAAATTGTATGCTAGTTAGGGAGAATGCTTTGAAAAAATTCAAAATGCATGTATAATTAAAGAAAATATAGATCCTAAGCATTTAGGGTTGCATGTGCACTATATGAGTGTTATAGTGCTCAAAACCCAACAACAATTCATGACGTAATTGAAAATTTTATAAAGACTAGTTCGTGCTTTACGTCCGGACATCCTAAGGTTCTCCTCTAGTGCATCGGGGCAAGTGGCATACGCTAATTGACGAAGTGCAGCGGTGCATTTTTTGTATATGAGTAAAACCAACTGTACCTCTAGTCTTTGAAAAAATGGAACCGCAGCCGTGACGTCGTTGACTATACGCAAAAACTGAGATTTATGCATATGAAACCGACGACGAAAATTGTATCCTATAAAGGTGGCGTCATCCACAAAGTAATTTTGCATGAGTCGATCATTAGCCGCTAAACGAAATCTTTGTATGTATCTTCTCTTCCTCCGGCGTGCATTCTCAACATTTTCTTTTTCTAGTCATTTAATCATCTGCTCCGCCTCCTGAATAACATTTATAGTGGTTTCATGCAAGGCATCAAACATGCCTGATGAAGATGATGAATAAGACATTTGAGAGAGTATTTGAGTTGTAAAATTGATGTTGTAAGTTAAAATGGGTTGAAGTTGTGTAGTATTTATAGAAGGGTTTTAAAAAAAATAATAATAAATAATAAATAAATAAATAAATGAAGAAACAGCCGTTGACAACTACCCTTCCCTCTTTCCATTGGTCATCAGTACTCAGTAAATATGAACATGAATGCCAAGCCGAGGGGTCGGCCCGGTGTGCGCCGAGCATGACGACCCACCAGCCTTATCAGGGAGCTGGACAGTTACCACTAAAAGGTTGATGACACACTTTGCTATTATGGAGCCTGACACTCTGACAGCATCAACAACAGGTCTCTCTCGCAGTGGTACCTGATCAAATTGCTGCACATTCATTTATTTATTTTTTGCAACCCCTTTAAATCAGTCCTACCATGGTCCTTCACAGATTGAATCGGCTGAGTGAATTCAACGCCTTTTTCCCATTTTTCTGAATAAAACTTTTTACTTTCCATGTCTTCTAACAGGCCCACCATTATCATCCTTAGGTTCATAATCATCGAACCCAGACTGATCATCAAACTCCCTTCCGGATAACCCCTGTGAATTATTTTCATCTTAAAAGAAAGCTTCCATTTTCATCAACATCAGGTTCCCAAAAAGCTACTTCTTTGACATACAACTGCTACTCAATTCCTTCTACTACCACACAAATCATCTCTAGAATATTTTTCATCGCTCCCGATTGCACACACACTTTACCCACATACATGGAATTGGATTCATCATCATCTAAAAAACACGTCATGCCCCACACATATACAATGTTCTTATAAACCACAGGATTCCATGCATATAAGGGTAATCCATGAATTTCTAGCCACACAAGTCTATGAGACAACACAAAATCTTTTGACCCAACATTGATTAGCTGTAGCTTTATTGTAGTTCCAGCTTTATTTTGTGTCATCATTCTTAACAAAGAAAGCCTCCAAAAGCATTTCAAATTCTTTATTTTCAAGATGTTTGATATGTACTGGTGTGGGTCCCATGGCTTTTTCTTGACTTTTCTTTAGCAGAAGACTGCATTGTTCAGAACTCTTGTGAAGGAGAGGAGCCTTTTGTTTGTCTTTCGAAGACACCCAGCAAAAAAAACCTCTGACAGACGCATTATCGACTTCAAATTCTTCACAGCGGTTTCTTTTATGAGACCAAGCAATGACCAACCTCATAGGCTTCAAAACTATTTCTTAGGTTATCAGTTTTGAATGATAGAGAATAGAATGCTAGCAACCTTTTTAGATCATGGTCTTCTGTCCATTTCTGACTTTGACCAAAATACCCCTTAGAGCACAATATCAATGTGAATGATAGTTGGTTACAGTGTCAGATGAAATGTGACCATTGTTGTTTAAGATTGTAATAGATCATGCACATTCTTTTAAATTCAATAAAGATCAGTGTGAAAATGACACTAAGCCCTGAAAAGACAATCCTCACACAAATGAGTTAGAACAACCTATGAATAATAAGGAATAAAGAACTTTACTCAAGGTTGTGGAGGAAAGAGAATCAGGTAGTTGTTTAACATCGGAGGAAAACAGATGAATGACCCATAATGCTTAGGTCGGTGAGAAATCAATCCGCACAATCACATGATTTTTGTGCTTAGGTCGGTGAGAAAAACAATCAGCACAATCACATGATTTTTGAACAAGTTGTTGACCCCCAACATTTGTAGTTGGATGAGGTCACACCTGCACATATAGCCTTTGACCTAGAGATTATAAGAGTCTTTTCTTTGATTAAAAAAAAAAAAAAAAAAAAAAAAAAAAGGCAGTACAACTCTATTCAAGCTTTTTCTTGCACACTTATTGTTGTTAGAAATAGTAATGATAAATGACAACTATCAACTTCTTGACCAGATGAATTGACAAATCTCTTGACAAAGCCTTACTAAATAAATCTTGTATTTTTTTTTTAAATAATAGTAACCAAATCTTTTCATGCATTTTGCATAAGGTGAGAGAGACATCGAAATATGAACTTTCAAAAATTTAAAGTCTCAAAATATTAGATTTAGCAAAAAGACTTGGGAAACCATTTGAGAATTGGTTTTAGAGAATACAGATCTTCTGAATATTTATAATCTGAAAACGAAAAATTAGCTTTAGGTTTCTAAACTCTTGGTTGTATCTCTAAATAGTAGAAAAACAAACACTATGCTCCAGTTTCTGAACACTCTTCTTCTTTTCTTTATGCTTCTGGTTCCAGTGCACCTTTTTAGCGTCTTTGGTTTCCTTCACATCGGAGTATGTAGATGTGCCTTTGACAACTCACACTTGCTTTAATTTAGTGTGGTTTGACTTCCTTTTCTTTGAGAATGTAAGAAGAGTTATTGAACCAAGAACATACATTATAAAACTTACCAGCTTGAGCTCTTCCTCTGATCGGAGTTGATGATGGAGCTTGAGTCTTGACAGGGTGAGATGAAGTATTCACAGCTTGAGATATTTTGATAGTGTTAGAAGTCTTGAGTCTTGACAGCTTGAATAAACTTATTAGTGTGACCTAATTTGTAAGCCTGTGAAGAAGCTTTTCAAGTGTGAGTAGCTTGTGATTTCTCCTTCAGATCCGATATTTCTTTCTTCCTTTCAATCAGTTCCTTCTTCAACACTTCAATATCTTCTTGATTCTGATTGATAATTTTGGTCGTTCAGATCAAGTTCTGCAATGAAGAACATGGATAAAGGAGCATTTAGATCATACATCAAATCTGGAAAACATGATAAAGGACTTTAATTGATTGTTCTTTTATTTTTTGAACTATTATATTTTTATTATTCAATAAAACATTTGTATCTTCGTTGATTCTTCCACTTAAGAATTGCTCTCTTATCTGAGAAACATTATAAGGACCAAACGTACATGAAACAATCAGAAAATACCATAGATATGGAAAAATACCACACTCTCTCATCTCTCATCCTAAAGTGTTCTTCATATCTGGATGATTTCTTCTTCTTCTTCCCCTTATGATTTTTGAGTTTTTGAATAGTGAATGAATTTTGAATTTTCAACAGATCCTAGAATGAATGTTCTAGCCTGCTCTGATACCAACTGAATGTCCCAAACCCTTTGTAGATTTGTAGATCAAATATAAACAAGAAAGAACAATAAGAACACATAAATATCAAAAGTTTTCTTTCACCAAGAAATGATTTGTTTTCACCATGAAAACTAGTTGTCACGAAGACGATTACGACACCAAGATGTTCTACAAAAACCTAAATAGGGTTTTACCCTAATACAAGATTATATACTAAACTTTTTTGGAGAATCCCTTCAATCAAGGGATTATATCTAATCTAAATATAAACTGATCTGGTATAAAAGAAATGTATCAAATTAGATATTCCCTAGATTCAGATATCAACACCAACTCATCAAACGCTAATCAGAGCATCAACTTCACGGAATCTTGCTTTTAGCATCAATGTATGGAGATCAGCTTCATCTTCAGCTCCAAAGTTAGCTTCATCTTTAGCAGATAATACCATCAGCGAGTGTCATCAGCATGCCACATGATCAGTGTGTCGTCAGTGTACAACCATCAACACCTGGACATACTGATCAGTCTTCGGTAGATGGTGCCTTCATTCCTTTGGTGCTGATAATGTCTTCAGGGTCTTTCAGTCGTCATCAGGAGATGTTCTTCAGTCTTCGACATATGAACTTCCATTAGCATAGCTTTAGATTAACCAACTATAACTATATTGTATAAATTTTGCATCATCAAATCTAGGGTGACCCAACAATAGAATTAGATAATATTCATCTTTTGTATCATGCTTGATTATGATCTTTAATGTAATCTTTTGATTTATGATCGTTGATAATTTATCGTTCCATATTATTAAAATCACCATGATCCACCAAATCATGGTTCGATGTTACTTTAGAACAAACCATAACTTTCAAAGAGTTTGTGTTTCGTTATTATTAAAATCACCATGATCCGCAAAATCATGGTTTGATGTTATTTTAAAACGAACAATAACTTTCAAACAGTTTATGGTTCGATATTATTAAAATCACCATGATCTACCAAATCATGGTTCGATGTAATTTTAAAACGAACCATAACTTTCAAACAATTTATGGTTCGATATTATTAAAATCACCATGATCCGCCAAATCATGGTTCGATGTTATTTTTCAACAAACCATAACTTTCAAATAGTTTATGGTTTGATATTATTAAAATCACCATGATCCGCCAAATCATGGGTCGGTGTTATTTTTGAATGAACCATAACTTTCAAATAGTTTATGGTTAGGTATTATTACAATCAACATGATCCGCCAAATCATGGTTCGATGTTATTTTAGAATGAACCATAACATTTAAACAGTTTATGGTTCGATATTTTTAGAATCACCATGATCCGCCAAATCATGGTTCGATATTATTTTAGAATAAACCATAACCTTCAAATAGTTTATGGTCTGGTATTATTGAGAAATCACCACGACCCATCGAATTAAGGTTCGATACTACTAGTAAAAAAACATAAAGCTTGAAAGACTTATGGTTCAGGAATTCAGGAATTCAGGATCAATAAAACCGATGTTTGATGCTATTTTGATATAGCCATGACAATAGAGGTTCCAAATAATAATTAAAAGTGCAAAGAACGATTTCTCAATACCATTCGAAAGGGTTACATTAGGGGTGAGCATTTATACTGGACGAGACTGAACCAAATCGGGCCAGCTTTTGGACGGGACCGGGTTCAAAGAATATTGTCGATTGTGGACAAGACTGGATGAGACTTACAGGTTCAAAGTCCAGGTCCGGTTTTCCGGTTCTTGGACACGCACCGGTTAGATGCATATAGTACAAGTCGTTAAAACGTGTTTTGGGGTTTGATACAACTCGTTAAAAAGAATATGTTGTTGGGTTTGATACGTTACAACTTGTTACAATGAATACGTTTTTGTGTATGATACAATACAACTAGTAAAAATGAATATGTTTATGGTACTTGTACCCATTGAACCAGACAAACTTTGATTGTTTATACCATTTGTTTGAGCAGTGAATCAAATAAGTTAATGACTTTATAATATTTATGCATAACTAATCTAACTTTGTCTATAATATTATAACTTGCAAAATTAATTTTCCAAATAAGACTTCCTGAATGAAAAGATTTACCAAAGGTTTTGATATAGCCTAAACAAGCTCTGTTTTTTTCTTAAATTTTCAAAGAACTTCACCATATCTGTTACAATTTCGAAGTCAGAATTTTCCAATACTCTACCAAGATCCCTTTAATGTGATTTATCTATCATAAGTCCATCTACAAACTCATAGAATATAACACCAAATACATTGAATATAATTGAAATAATAGCTGAAAGCTGAAATATTTCAGCTTTGATATCCCAACTTTAAAGGATTGTAACTCATTGAATGTAACACCAAAGAAAGCAAAATTATAGTCTAAATTCATCTACAAACTCTGAATTACACGTTGGAAAAAAATACATGTCAATCCAATTTACAACGAATGAGATATGTTTGTTTAAAGAATTTCACAGAATACAAATTTTATATTTTTTGCTGAAAAGCTGAAATATTTTAGCTTTGATATCCCAATGTTGAAGGATTGTTAGTCATTGAATATAACATCAAAAACATAAAAATTATAGTCTAAATTCATCTACAAACACTAAATTACAAGTTGGAAAAAATCGCATGTCAATCTAACTTAAAAAGAATGAGATATTCTAGTTTAAAGAATTTCATAGAATAAAAAATTTAAATTTCTTGTTGAAAAACTGAAATATTTCAGCTTTGATATCCCAACTTCGAAGGATTATAACTAATTGAATATAACACAAAAAACAGCAATATTATAGTCTACCTTTATCTACAAACGTTAAATTACATATTGGAGAAAACTGTTTATCAATCCGACTTAAAATGAATGAGATATGTTTGTTTAAAGAATTTCACAAAATATAAAATTTAAATTCCTTGCTGAAAAGCTTAATATAACTTTAAAATAAATAATACCTTTTATGCCAAATTCCATAAATGCCTCTCGGCATAAATCAATAACTCAAAAGTCGAGTTCCATCAGGTAGGGGTGTTACTACATAGATACCTTCATTTGTAACCCATAATATTTGATCGTATTCTTGAACTTGTTTATTCTTTGTGGCGACAATCTAACATATTATACCACCTTTGCGATACACTCAAGATGATAGTTTTGGTATTTTAGTCCATCCTTTACTATAAGGTTTAAAATGTGGGCCATACACCTAACTTGGGAATGCTTTCCACCCTTGTAAAGATTGGGCAACTTTTAGCCAAAAAGTTAATTGTGTTGTCGTTTTTAGTGGAGTTATCCAAGGTAATAGTCATGACATTTTTCATTTCCCATCCGTGAATACAATCGAGTAATTCTCGGCCCATTTCCTCTCCCTTATGGCTATCTATCTCCCTAACGTTTATAATTCTCTTGTTCATTATCCAATTCTTGTCTATGAAGTAAGCCCTAACGACCATGTAAGTAGTCCTTTGACAAAAAGACGTCCAAGTGTCTACTGTTAAATGTATAGCGGTCTTTGGGTTACTTAAAAATTGAACCATTTTTTATTATTTCTTCTATGTAAAACTCGGAAACATTTTGGTATATTTTATGTCTAGATAACAACACGAGCTTAACATTTAGTGTGTTAATGTATTCCACAAAAGCTTTGTTTTCAACAAACTTGAAATGTAGTTCGTGTACCACAAAAAGGTTAATTAATGCTTTTTTATCCTAGTGTCGTCGTATTTCCATGTTTTAGCACTAGTATCCTCCTTTTACTCCTTCTTTAGATTCAATTTGGTTTGAGTTTGATCTTGTACCTTATCCAAATTTTGTTTACACATACCTCCTTGTTTGAGTAAACTAGAAGTCCCTTTTCTATTCACATTGGCCTTTAGTAGCCTTTCACACCAATGACATTTTCCATTTCTTCTTTTGACACCATCATCCTCTTCTTTCATAACTTTATCTAATGTGTTCGAACAAGAGGATGCTTCTTTGCCACTTTTTCTTTTTGCCACTTGTTTTTCTTTTGCCATTCGTTTTTTCTTTGACACTTGCTCTTTTTCATTTATTAAGAGTTTGTTGATCATCTTTTCCGAAATCGTCGACTAAATTAATTTGTGGTGTATTCTCAACAAATTCCTCTTGATTAACCTAAAAACAAATAAAACGATTAAACATATATCAACAAACCATAGCAATCTACTTTATAACATTCAACAAAAATTAACAAAATTCAACCAAAAACCATAACCTAGTTTACATATAATCATAACAAAAACTTGTTGACAATAAATCAACTAAATATAACAACATCCTATAAGATATTCAATAAAAATTAACAAAAATCAACCAAAAATCGTAACCCTAGTTTATATACAATCCAAATAATATTTTCGCAACAAATCAACTAAATATAACAACATACTTTATGATATTCAACAAAAGTTAACAAAAATCAACCAAAACTTACTTGAGTTTCATCATTATCATCATCATCATCTCCAATCCAATTATCATTCTTTCTTTTTGCTTTTGTTACTTTTGATTGCACCCTTTATAACACTTGTGAAGAGTTGAAACTTATAACTTGATTTTTTTCCCACCCTCATATAATGTGAATCATGTTTCCCTTTTCTAAACATTGTTTGTTGATTTGTGCACGAAAGATGGAGTGGAGAACGACAATGTTAAGTGTTGAGAGAGAGAGAGAGAGAGAGAGAGTGGAGAATCACAGAACGTGAACGTGCGTGAACTTGAAATGAAAATCAATTTTGGTTAAGAGAAGTCGAACTTGAACTTGAAGGATAGAACAAACTTGAACGCCAAGACTTGTAAGGAATCGATTTTGTTGAAAACCAATTTGGTTGAGACTTGAGGGAAGTCGATTTTCACTGTATTCTTTCTCTATGAGACGTGCGAGGTGGAGTATGAAAAGGAGAAGGGTTTATGACTCTACATGACTTACGTCGACAAACTGTATGTAGCCTTTTTCTATCATACACAGGTTATGAGAAAGGAACGCAATTTGTCAAAGTGTCAAAGTCACACTGTCAAATCCATTTATTAATTAGCAAATAGATTTGAAGTTTAAAAAAATCAGGTCCAAAATCGTTTTTTACCCAGAACCGATAAAAAAATCGAACCGGTTTTGAGCAAATCCTAGAACCGGGAACCTGCCTAGGGGTCCAAAAAAAGGTCCAGATCTGGTCTGGTCCACGAGTCCAAATGCTCACCTCAAGTTTACATATATTGTTCAAAGGACCAACAAAAAGGAAAACTACATAAGGTCATTTGATAAAACAAATAGAACAAAAAATTACATATGGTACCAATACCAACCCTTCCCCTAATTAAATGTTGGTACTCTCCTCATCACGCTTGCAAATCGGATCCAAAGTTTCTAATTTTTCTTTAATGCACTAATTTCCAACTTATCCCCCTCAAGAAGCTCAAACAAAGAGTACTTATAAGTTCTCATATTGGAAAAAGCAATCAAAATTCAACGCTAAGGATCATGATATGAATAGATTAAACTTTTTCCCTCCAACGCCTCAAAGTATTTTTCATTTATCTTGATGCAAGCTTGATGCCACCCCATTTAGATGGCTGCAGTCTAGAGTGCAACATTAACATCACCAAAATCCCCTAAATTCAATACAACTCGGACAAAAGAAGGGATACCTTCCTTCACAACCCACTACAACTTATACACACTCTGGTCGGGCACTGGATAACGATTCAATGCATCTTGCTTGGCCGAGGCGTGGAACTCGCCCAGGGATGTAATTTGAGCATTTTTCTAAAAAATAAGGGCATTGTGGATGGAAAGCTCTTCCTCGAGCAATTTGATGCACACATCCTTGTCCGAAAAGGCAATTTCCAATTGATATTCCTTTTTGGTATATCAAACTTCCAGGATTCAAACTGATGGAATTTTTCTTCCAGTTCGTTATCTAGCTCTAGGTGCTGACTGATTGCATCATCAGCCTTAATTTGATGATCTTGATTCAGCTTCTTCAGTTCATCTTGAGAATGAAGGCTCTCATTTAGATCGTCCACCAAATGCATGTCCCTCTCCCATAAACCCATTACCTCTTCTCCCAGACTCTTTTCTTCATCCTCTAAATGCTCATGGAAACTGCGCATTCCCTTCAAATCTTGAAATGCTTCCTTGAATTTCAATTATTGGGTAGCAGGAATGCTTGCATGAGCCCAAGTACAATTAGAAACTTCATTTAACAAATACATCCCCTCTATCCTATACGAGCGGGATGTGTCAAGACTTTCCTCATCTGACACATTTGTAAGTCAGAGCCCTTGGGGATAGAGTTCCTAGAAAATGGTCATTGTAATTGGGGCAGGGAAGCTACAAAGGTAACAAGTGTGGGCATGGGAGCTTCTTTATCAGAGGAAGGAAAGACTAAAATAAACAACAAAAGAACATCATCTTAAGAATCAACAATTAAAAATGTATACGTAATGTGTTCATCGAGTAGAACATACCAATCAGTTCTGAAATGCATTTAGGAACACTTGTGGGTGGATCAAGGTGATAGTCATCCCCAAAAAAGGTATCAGTGTCAAGAGTTTCTAAGGGGGAAAATATTGAATGACCATGAATGCCAGAATCATTAGGAAGAGGGTCCACAATCACCATCGTACACTCAGTATTTGGTGCTTGAAAATATTCAAGTCCTGAGGCAAAGAGTTTTTCTTGAAAGACAGCTGCAACAGAAAGAATTATGGAAGATTTACCTTTTAACATCGACTCCACGGAGCTAATAGGAAGTTGGTTTTTGGATTCGAGATAGGGGTCTCCCTATAGGTCGACCGTTCCAGCATCTAACAAAGGGAGGTTTTCCTCAGCATGCTTCATTTCGGGGCAGAATTTACTAGACAATCATGAAGGTCAACTGACAGGGTTGGATCCAAGGAGGAATCAACATTTGTAGGCTCAGTCAAGACTCGAAACCCAAAATCTTCGGACCAAGATTCTTCATATCGCCATCACAAACGGTCCTCTTTCGTTTGGGAGGAGAAGGGTTAATCATCTTGTCAAGTTGACATGTCACACTCTCCAGAAAAAGGGTCTTTTCTACCCATATCCCTACTCTCCTTTTCAATGAAAAATTCCTCAATGCTGCTTTGGTAGAAGAAGACAGAGGTGTCCTATTGTCGTGCTTTATTTTCATAATTTTCTTAGTAGGAGAAGGAATCACAGGCACAGTGGATTTCAGACCAGAAAGATTCGCGGAAGAATCTATGCTAGATTCTAACCAAGAATGAGAATTGGTCATAGTAATATCTTCCGTAACCAAGGTAGATCTTACCAAATGTTATGCAACCGCTCTAGTAAAGTAACTTCTTTCCCAGCTAGGTTTTCTAGTGGTTTTCCCCTATTTTGTTCCAGTGAGAACTTATCCCTACCATACCCAACATTACTTCCTCGGGATCTGTCCACTAAACAAAGTTCCCTAACAAACAATGTACAATGTGTTGCTCTTTGAGGGTCAATTCAGGCGAAGGGTCGGCGACCATATCAACAGAAGCAAAATGTCTATGTCAGAGCATAGCATCACAAAGTAGATAATATTCCGAAACCCATTAGGAGTAATCTGGTGAATATGAAGATGGTAATAGTCTAGAGCTGACTTCAAGAAATCGAACGTCGACAGACGTAAACCAGATTTGAAAAACACCCAATAAACATCAACAAAGCCTTATGAAACATCAACAATAACATTACCAGACTCCGGTAAGCGGGGATGAAATTTGAGATCAACCTCATACCTCTTTATGATATCTGCCAAACTTTTGGGAGTAAGTTTGGACATCACGTGTAACATCCATATTTTGAGATACTTTGTATTTATTTCATTTTATGTTTGGGGTTGCCATGACGTGGTGAAGGACCACCAAGACATGGTAAGTCAAGTTTAAAACGCGGGTTTCATTTAGCCGTCATGGCGTGGCAGCATGTGGCCACGGCGTGGCAGCCACCTGATGACAAAAAACCTAAATTTTGGGATGACCCTATTTAAAGGAATGAGGAGGCTAGGGTTAGCTCATCCTCAGCCTCCTCAAGTCTTACAGAAACTCTAATCTTTCCCCTCCATTGTTGAGGCTCTTTTTGGAGCTCTTAGAAGCTTTTGAAGGAAGAAGAGAAATTATTGACCTAGGATCCAGCAAACAAGTTTCCATTGACCTTTATAAGTGTCCTAAACTTGACTTTTATCATGTTAGGATGCTAGATCTTGAAAATTTTCCCATAATCTTCTTGTTCTAGTTAGTTAGAATGGTGGGATCTCATAAAATTTGTAACTTTATGAATCTATGGGTCATTTGGTGTAGTTTGTAGCTTGGATATGAAGTTGGTTGTATTTTGAAGTCATGCTTGAGATTTAGGTCATAAACTCTCATTTTGACCTAATATAGGTTCGAGCATGCATTGGATGTGCATGTCTATAAAGCACCAACTTTCATGTTGATTTTAGTGTTAAAAACACTTCTGGAAAAGATGGACTTCATACTTAAAGGATTAAGTGCTTAATGGTTAAGTTCATGCCTTGTGGAACCTAGGTTTTGAGTTTTGGACCTTCTTGGACGGTCCTAATGGGTAAAGTTAGAAACTTCATCCTTTTAGATCATGTTTTGAGTTAGATCTGAGCTTTGAAGCTCGTGAGGTTGAAGAAAACAACGTAATCAATTAAGTTGTTTGGAACCCAGTTCCCACGACATGGCATCAGGTCACCACACCGTGACGACTAGGTCAAATCATCTATTTTGTCCTTTAGGGACCACGACGTGTCCGAGGATGGATATGATGTGGCGAGTCAACATTGACCATTGACTTTGACTTTTTGACTAGCCTTGACTTTTGGTCAAACCCCTAGTCCTGTAGGAGAAGCCAATGATGTACTTTATATGGTTGTATAGGTAGCTTGGTAACATCTTTGTTCGCAGTTGTAGTAGCAATTTCATTTGACCATCGTTTGATAGGTGAGTTCCTTCATTGTACTCATGGGTCGAGGGCACCAATGTCGACCCAAAGGATTATGTTTGTGGGATGATAGTTGTTTTTGTAACAGTTACTGTTATGCTTGTACGTGCTTTTTGTCTTTGTGACTCTTGTTGATATGATTGTATGCTTAGCTGTAAGGGTGAAATAGACCCGATTCCGGTTGAAAGAGATCGAAAGGGGGTGAAATAGACCGAGTACTGGTTGAAAGAGACCGAAGCGGGTGAATCTCGACACTAGTTGAAAGAGACTGAAGGGAGTGAAATAGAACCATTTATGTTTTGATTGTTATGTACGTATGATATAGGGTATTTTGGGGAAAATCACTAAGCTTTGTGCTTACAACTTTATGTTTATAGTTTCAGGTACTTCTAGTTTGAAAGGGAAGGGCCCAGATTGATCACACCACATCCACCAACATTCTGCATTTTATGACATTATTTGTACTCTGATAATTATTTTATACATTATCACGATTTGATGGGTTTGAAATGAAAGAATGATGTTTCTTTTGGAATTCAAAAATGTAAATTTTACTTAGTAATTTTTAGGACATTACATCACGGTGCGAATGTTTGAAATCTAATGTTTATCCATGAAGGAATAAGGCGAAACAATAAGAGTGGAGAATAATTCGGAAGATGAAATGGAATGTCGATACAAATAGCCAAGAGAGAAAGGATACTTATAGAAAATCAAGGGAAGGCACACTTATGAAGCAGACAAAGTGGCAGTTATGCACTGTAGCATCTTTAAATGGAAAAGAACTGAATAGACAGTTATAGGCATCATGATGAGCACTTGGAGTCGTCGAACCATCATGCTGAAATTTAACTTAGATGCTTATTCTTCTCCGCTCATAACGGTTACATCTCTAAAACATTTGAGTTTGAATTATCTTTTTTTAAAACAAAGTCATAATCCAAACTGGGGAGACTTAATAGGGTATAAGGCCTGAAGATGTGCATATACCCTCGCTATGTCGAGCCATGCATATATATCGAACCAGGCGTATATACCAAGCCATCCTTATATACTGATCTATATGTACTAACCCATATGTACCAGTCCATAAGAGAATATGAACAAAGTACAAGGTGTTGTCATAATAGTTTCAAAGGGAAGTGGAACTTAAAGTAATAAAGGTTGTATTACAACTGATGGTTGATGGATCCTTTTACTAACGACGAACATTTGGTAAATGACTATAGGGTACACTAAGACGTACCTGCAAGCACACAACCATTAATGTGACAAGACCTCAAACCTGTTCGGCCAAGGAAGAGATCGCTACCTACTAACGTCGACTATAAATAAACGATCAAAACCATGTCCACAAGGTATGTTGTCATACACATATTTTAACTAATGAAACATGACTTTATCATCAGAGCGTTGGCCGAGGACTCCCTCCCGTTCATCAGCTTATGAGTTGTTTGTCTCTCCACTTTAATTGAATGCAAAGAGTTCGATCGTTCTCACAGTCAATGGAAGACAAGCCCGGGGGCACATTAGTGGTGTAAAACGTCAAACAAGTGAGTTGAAATCGTCGACGGTGACATCAAATAATGAAATTGAAGTAGGAAACTGTGTTTAAAGACGACGAGAGATAAATGAGGAAGGATATACACTACCATCGCCAAAGAAAAGAGGCATCGCCGATAAATCTCTTTCCCTGCATCGCTAATGTCATAGTGGGGTGTTTCCAAGTGGTGTAGTGGTGTAAACATCGCACAAATAAGCTGAAGTTAGATATAGATGGACGAAATCGTCATAAAGTGAGTGAGATGGAGAGACAACCATGAATGACAGAAAGGAGCCAATTCATCAATCTAAATGAAGAAAAAATTATCGACAACGTTTTTAGCGGCGATTAGGACCATTAGCGGCGACTAGTTTGTTGGAAGATTTGGCGTCGCCGATGTTTCTTATGTACGATGAGGGGTGCCAAAGATTTCGGTGCTAATCAATGGATAGGGAACATACTAAACCCAAACACACAAATTTGACTTTATTGGTATTACTAGCGACACTTAAAAATTGGCATCGCTATTGCTTCCGCCTCCGCTAATAATGTCGCCGATAATGCCAACATTTCTTGTAGTGCAAACCTGAAGAAAAGAATAATAAAAGTCAAAATAAGTAAATAACCAATTAAAATAGGGAAAATGACTTACCAGGGTAAATCATGTTTGTTGCTTTGTTAACATTCAGGTGACTTCTTTATTTTTCTACGCATTTGATCATTTAACTTGTTATATGCGTTAATATATTGCCATTGTCACTGGTTATAGCAGGTGACAATGGTAATATGTAAACAAATTAACAAGTTAAGTGGTTAAATGTGCACAAAAAAATTATATAAATGTAAACAAAACGAAAAGTTAATTACTTTGTTAAATCATTTTCCCCAGTTTTAATAACGCTTTTATTTTTCATATTTGCTTGTATTATTTTTTTCAAACGTTATTTTTAAAATATCCATAATTTCTTAAATATTAATTAAATATTGATCAATTTTAAACTTTATTTTTTAATTAATAAATATGTTTTTGTTTTGTGAAATACCTCTTATAATTTTTTTTCTTTTGTTTTTAAGCATATACAATATTTTTAAAGTAACTAATATCTAACAATACAATCAAAAATAATTAAATATGTAATAATAAGTATGGAGGGTCATCTAAAAAAAGAAAAGAAAAATATTACTTAGCAAATGAAAAACAAAAAAAAAATCTATATAATGTAAATGTTTAAACTTTTTAATAATTTTTAATTAGAAGTCTATAAGCTTTTAATTTTTTTTAATACAACATTTTAAACTAGTATTTAACAAAAATATTTTAAAATGTTATGAAAAAATATTAAATTGTCAAATAAAATATGTGAAACACTTTAAAAATGTTGTAAAAGAAAGTTTGAAAATAAATGTATGAAAGTTATAATTTTTTTTACGAAAATATTAAAAAAAAATTAAAAATTAAAAACTAGTAAGAAAAATTTAAAACATTTATAAATATTTGGTTTAAAAGCATTTGTATTAAAATTATATGAAAGTATAAAAAAGTTAAAAAGAAAATTATAAGAAAAGTTTAAAACATTATATTAGAAAAACCTATAGAAAAAAATATCATAAGAAAAAAAATTATTCACATTTGCACAATTTTTTTTTTTACACATTTGACTATTTAATTAATTAAATGTCTTCACATATTACCATTGTCACATGCTATAACAGGTGATAATTCTAATATGTGAACACATTTAACAAGTTAAATGTGTGAAAAAAAAAAAAAAATCACCTGAATATGAACAAATCGAGAAGGTAATTATCCTCGCAAGTTATTTTCCCTTTAAAATACTTTAAAAGAAAATACCCATTTTATTCCTATAAACAAATAACCATTTTAATTTGCAAAACAGTTTTAAAAAGCAAAGAAAATAATCACCGTAACACACGTTATAACAGAAAAAACATTTAAAAAACTAAACACAAAAATCACTTAAAAGAAAACGATTAGTCGATTACAAAGATACAAACTCCTTGGAAGAAAATTACTCATAGACAAACTATACGTATATAGAAGTCAGAAAATAGACGCATCATCCTTATTAAAGTAATAAACTAAAAACAATTCAGTCCTAACTAACTCTTTTTAATTAATGAATATAACATTATAATACATTAGGTTTAAAACCTATATATTATATAGGTTAATTAAAAAATGAAATATAAATGTTTAAATATTTAAAAACTTTGGATTTATAAGAAAATAAGAAAAATAATGAATTATTAATTTTTTTTATCTTTTAAATTTAAATAAATAAACAAAATAAATTAATGAGCTTTAATTTAAGAATTTTGAAATAAGATGATAAGTTCATTAATGAAATTCATATTTATTTATTACTACATTTATTGTTATTATTACAATAAATAGAAAACCTCATAAAATAACTTTTGGAAAAGAAATTAATTAAAAATAACCACAAAATAACATTTGGTAAATTGAATAAGAGTGTGACATTTGGAAGAAAAAAAAAAAAAAAAAAAAAAAAAAAAAAAAAAAAAAAAAAAAAACTCTTATTTATTAAAGTAGATTACCTCTTCTATTCGATTGAGAAGCTCCACCATAGGAAAACAAAATATCTTTACCAAATTATATAAATACGTGTTTATTATAAATATACGTTCCTTTAGGTTTTGTAGTTTTATATGAGACATCTTTTAAAACAATTTGATAAACGGTGAAACCCTTAGTCCTTAAACCCATAAGAAAGAAAATTGTATTTGATCCACACATACATGTTTTCCTCTATCCACCGAAAAACCAAAACATCTATATGTCTAAGGGGCTATTTGTTTTTTAAGAAAAAATACATCACTTGTGGCTATGCCGATTAGCATTTAGCATTTCGCAGTTGTTTGATTTTTTGAAGACTAATGACTTTAAAACTATTGCGTGTGCTGAATTTTCCCTTTCAAACCACTTCTCACCTTATTTTAAATTATATTATTCAACACAGATTCGTTTTGATTTTTTTTAAACATATTTATTATTTTAATAATATTATGAAGGATATTATAAACATTTCTAATATATTTTCCATAATTTTAAAACCACTTGGTAAATTTCATATATATATATATATATATATATATATATATATATATATATATATATATATATATATAGAAATATATTAATAAATTATAAAGTAAATCATTAAAATTATCAAAAATTATTGAAGCTAACAAGAAAAATAACCATCGTTTTCAATAATTTAACGAAAGGAACATGTTGTTGCTAAATTAACAATTTTAGTTATTTTTATTTAGTAAATATTATGTTTAATTATTTTATATAAACTTTTTAAAAGTCATATCATCATAATCATATTTATATTTGATTTGCATATAATTAAACTTAATAAAATTTTGATTCAAAATTATTTTTAACCATTGTATGGTTAATTCAGTTTATTGAAGCAGAGTGCAGATGTTAAAAAACAAACTTTTTATTAGAGGTTGCAGCCGTTTGGTCCACCTCTTCTGCTGCAAAATGTTGTAGATGTGGTCTACAGGCTTCAAAGGTTTCCCCTTCAAAAAAACGAGCAATACGTAAGTGTTAATCTTCCCTCCAACATATGAAGTTCACGGCTGCTTCTTCATAGCGCAACCCCCTATTCACCTATAATAAAAAAAAAGGACATCCTTAACCATATCGTCTTGGCACTTAAAACATGGGATCTCTCGACAATGTATTGTATGCTCTTCAAATGAGTCTAATCATGTCTCACGAGAAACTGGGTATATCTTGTCAACCAAAATGAGGTGATACTCAAATATAGTGTGAATCTAAAAAAATTTCCTAATTAAGAAGGAGTAGCGGCACAACAATGTTGTTGTAAATTTTTTGATTATAATGTAAAGAACTAAAAAAAATCCTAACTAGAAAATAGGCAAACTGCAACTATTATTGACCTATGAGATTTAGTGATTCTAGTTCAAATTCCAAATTGAAAACAAGTCCTTGTTGACACGAGATAAACAAAGCTACATGAGACTAAACTGAAGAGAGGTCCTTGTTTGTTGAATCGACAACAGAGAGGTCCAACGAAGTTTCAAGTTGCTAAATGAAATGATTTGAACTTTTTATGCAGAAGGTGCTGAAAAATGAAAACCAAATCAAAACATATGTTATTATATAGTAATAGTCAATTACAATGAAAATATTACATCTCAAATCTGAGGTTAATTAATCAACAAAAAAATTAATAAATAAATAAATAAAAACCATTGAGTAGTAAGTGTGAACCGTGTGGGTAATTGCAAATTTGCAATATGTAAAACTTGAAAACCTAAAACTTATATGATCATTAATAAAAACTGATAAACTATTCAGAAGTGAGAACCGATTACAGCAATTGCAAACTTGCAATTGGCAAAATCTGAAACTTTTATGATCATTGAGACTGCACGGAGCGGGCAACAGGACATAGCGTTTATCCGACATGGACCTTTGAAAACGGTTGTATAACATGCATAACACCGTCCCCACTAGCCATTATTGGGCGTAACGGCGAGGGGTGTTTCGTGGTAACGGGAAAAAACGGGTGGAATTGGACTCGATTTTTTCAACGATCATAAAATTGATCGCTCAAGGTCAAAATGGTAAAAAAAACAAACTATTTTTTTTTAATTCACTCAACCTATATATATATATATATATATATATATATATATATATATATATATATATATATATATATATATATATATAGAGAGAGAGAGAGAGAGAGAGAGAGAGAGTTAGGCTCAAATGTTTTCACTATCTATTGTGTGCATGTATGATTAATTCTGGACCAATCATTTTAGTTATTTTGTGACAACCGTCAAATTCTGGTCAATTCAAAGTCAAATAAAGTCAACAGGTCAAACCGGTCAACTCAACTAACCCTTGTGTACTAGGGCTTACGTTATGTATTTACTACACAACTCGCTATTCTGATGAGAAATCATAAATCGAAAAGTACGTACAACTAGATCTCCTTAACCTAAAACTGAGGTAAGTGGCAAGCCAAACCGATAAAACAATGTTGCATACTCATCGGGAGTGTGTAAGATCCTTAAACAAGGCTTAACATGGTTTACAAACCTTGCATTGTGAAGCCGGACACTCACAATTGTCCCACATGGAATCTCTCTCAATCGTTTTCACTCTATCTCTCTCTCTATGTCAAATATCTCCCAAATCTCTCCAAGTATGTGAAATCTCTCTCAAATATCTCTCTGTATGAGAAATCTCTCCAAGAATGTCAAATCTCTCCCAAATCTCTCCAAGTATGTGAAATCTCTCGCAAATATCTCTTTGTATGAGAAATCTCTCCAAGAATGTCAAATCTCCCCCAAATCTCTCCAAATATGTGAAATCTCTCCCAAATCTCTCTCAAAAGTTCCCTTAACTTTTTAGAATCATTCGTGTCATTCCGACCCTTAACCGGGTAAAAAACGGCTCAAAACGGAGTGAAGACGAGTAAAATAGGCTTTAGGAACCGAAACCCTTCTTAGGAACCGAAACCAAGAAGAGAGGCCTCTCGGGCCGAAACTCGCGAGGACTGAGCCTCTGCTCTGGGTCTCCCCTCTCGGTTCCCTGCTCCGTCTCTCGGTTCCCTTGCCCTGCTCTCGGTCTCTGTCTCTCTACTCGCCTCTCGGTCTCTGTCTCTCTACCCGCCTCTCTGCTTCTGTTCCTCCCGCCTCTCTGCCTCCTTTCGGTCTCTGCTCCCTTTCTTCTCTTCTCTCGGTTTCTTCTCCCACCTCTCGGTCTCTTCTCCCTCTCTTCTCCCCTCTCGGTTTCTGCCCTCTCTCTTCTCGGTTCCAACATCAGAAGACCGAAACTCGGCCAGATTTCGGAATTTTGTCACTTTTAGTCCATTTTTGATATTTTTAACATTTTAAGCCCGTTTTTCGTGATTTTAAAGCGGGATTTTCTCTAGAAATTATATTTTAACATAATAAACCCTAAATATTCATAATTTAAACATATTTTCATGAAAATCATTATTTAAATAATAAAAATCTAATGGGTGATTTATTTAAGGTGGAGTGTTGACCTTGCCTTATCTTATGTCACAAGCAACCACCCCACACCCACTCTATGACCAGCCACACCTCCCTACCTTACCTAGGTCACTTCAATATCCCTTACACTCAATTTCCACACATTCCCACGTTTTTAGAGCTGGATCAAAACATCCTCTCTCCTCATTTCTCTCATTTGCTCTCATTTCACTAAGTATTAAACACCACTTTTCTCTCAAACTTTTTCTCCACCAAATTCGAGATTCAAGGCTGATTTTCAAGTGTTTTTCCACTCTTAGTAAGTATAATTCATTCTCCCTTTGAATATCTCACTTCTTTCCACTCAAATCATGGATATCTTACACATGCACACAGTAAGTATAATTCATTCTCCCTTTCAATAGTATGTATCTTCAGCATTTAATATGCATTAATTACTTTCTTAAAATAACTAAAATAATTGGTCCAGAATCAATCATACATGCACACAATAGATAGTGAAAACAAAATAACCTAACCCTATATATATATATATATATATATATAAAGAAAGAGAGAGAGAGAGAGAGAGAGAGAGAGAGAGAGAGAACTAGGTTCAAATGTTTCCAGCAACTATTGTGTGCATGAAAGCACCAATAGGAATTTAGGAAATAATTAAATAATTAATTAAATTAATAAGGGTATATTTGTAATCTTGCTATGATTAATTATGGTAATTAATTGGATCAAAACCCCAACACTCGTCCTCCAAACACAAATACACCCCTCTCTCTTGGTTTTGTAGAATACGAATTGTACGCGAACATCCTCACCACGCAATGAAACTTTTTCAATCCCACCTCACCCTATCACAATTCCCTACAACACTTCCACAAAACCTTTTTAACCCATTCGCTACAATGCAACAAAATACCTCATAACCACCACCCACCCAAGAAACAGTACACGAGACGCAAGCGGGGGGAGCTGAAAAAAAATGGCCCGGAAAGGGAGAGCACGAAGGAAAGGGAAAGCGGTTGCCGTGGAGCAAGAAGATGAACCTCCAACATGGTGGACCGCGGAGGAGAAATACGCGTTGGCGGTGGCTTGGTGCGGGACATCAAAAAATCCAACACAAGGAAACAATATGAGAAAAGTTGTTTTTAGGGAAGCTGTGATTGGGAAATTTTGAAAATAGATGAAAAGTATCGTAATCACGACATGTTGGGTAGCAAATTGATTCAAATAAGCAAGAAGTGCACAAAGTACAATTCCGTATACAACAAACTTTCCTCACACAAACAAATCGTGCGACTGATTTTGACGTTTATAGAGCGGCGAGGGACCAATATAATGTCGAGACCGGTCATGTTTTTTAGCACAAAAGGATTTGGGAGATTGTCAAGGAAGACCCAAAGTGGAATAAAACAGACACATTTACGGAACAACAATCGAAGAGAGCGCACGGTTTGGGTTCGGTCGATGTTTTGAACGCATGCACGAACATATACCTCAATAAGGACACAGATGAGATACTAGACGACTTGGAACGGCTATGAAGAGATCTCCCCGCCTCAACGACCGATAGGCCGCGACAAAGCGAGGCGTACTTAATGACATGCAGAGGAAGGCGAAAGTAGAACGTCGAGAGCAAGCCAAAATGAAACAAACATTTGACGATCACAACGAAATCGCACGTAGGGATCATTTGGATTTCCTTCGTCGTGAAACCAAGGAAGATCGCAATGCGAAAGATTTGACAAATCTTCAAACTAGCGAAGGGAACATGTCACCGAGATGGTTGGAGATGCTCCAAAAAATGAAGGTGAATATCGATCATAAATATTTAGACAAAGATTAGTGTTTTCTTTGTAATGTTTTTTTTGATCAATTTTTTTTTCGGTCATGTTTTTTTTCGTTGTAATGACATTTTTATTTTTGTTCGTTGTAATGTAGTTTTTAATTAGTATTTATTTTAATTATGTGTTATTTAATTTATATGTTTTCTAAAATTATTATGACATAAATTAAAAAAATAAAACAAAATAGAAAAATGGAAATTAAAAACATCAAAAAAAAATGATAAGTGTTATTACATGTTATTTGGTATTGTCCATTTCCACATTGGGTGTTATAACACCATAAGTATGAGTATGATGATGAGGTGGACACTTTGGGTGTGATAACATGTAATAACATGTTGCTCATACCCAACGGTATAATAAAATCATTTGATTTATAACATAAAAAAAAAATCCGAAGTTAACATTACCTTAAAGTCTCATAGATGATAGGCCGATATCATAGGTGTAATTACGTGAAGACGTGAAAAACGGAGGCTTGAAGATCGTTGGCAACGGATGGAAATGTCGATTTGTCTCTTACGCCTCATTCCCAAATTTAACAAAAGAAAAAAAAAAAAAAGAGAAAATAAAGTCCCGAGAGAAAAGAAGAGAAAGGAAAGGAAAACAAATTTTATTTTGTATTCCCGAGTTGGAGAGAAGTGGAAGGAAAATGAATCATTTTGCTTTCTTTCCAAATCCTCCCAAATCTGAAGGAAAGTTAAGAGGGAAAGTGATCATTCCATTTCCCTTCACTTCTCTCCTTTAATGAAACTTATGAACACCAATTTCACTTATTTTCTTCTCATTTCCACCTATTTCCTTTCCTTTCTCTTGTTAAGTTGAACTCGGAAACGGGGTGTTAGTTTTTTGTTCTAGGTACTTAAACCATTGTTTTTTCTGTTTCCCACTTTCGTTCGGTTTACCTTTCTCTTTTTGAGTGAATTACACGAATGGTCCCTATGGTTTTGGGTAATTTGCGAGTTTAGTCCCTAACTTATTTTTTTAACTTGGAAGGTCCCTATTATTTGTTTTTGTTACACTCTTGGTCCCTACTATTTATTTTTGTTACGCGCTTGGTCCTTATCTTACCTAAAAATACTATTATTTAAATAGGGGAAAATGGTGGGGTAGGTAAGGTAAGGTGACGGAGTGGGGTTGGGAGTGTTTTTGATTAAATAAATGAAAAAAATCAAGGGCAAAATAGTCTTTTAGGTAAGACAGGGACCAAACGTGTAACAAAAACAGATATTAGGGACCTTCCGAGTTAAAAAAATAAGTTAGGGATCAAACGCGCAAATTACACCAAACCATAGAGACCTTTTGTGGGGTCTACATATAAACTGTATTGGGCTAAAAATATGGGCCACAAATCTTTTTATAGAAAGTGGGCTGAAAAGCTATATATAAACTATATATAAACTCTAATGGGGTAAAAGCTATATATAAACTATATATAAACTCTAAAGGCCAAGCGTGCAAGTAACCCCTAACCACATGGACCTTTTGTGTAATTTACTCAAATATGTCTTAAGACACGATAACATGTTGAATAAGACATGAATGCCCTCATGAGATTGACGTCCACTCTTGTTGAAAGAAGAAAAAGCTTTGGTTTTGATTACTATACTCATAAAGCATGAGATGCTATAATTTCTTACAGTTATGCAAAATGCTATCTAATTAAATCCTTGTCGATCCAAATGGAAAACGAGGAAAAAATGAAGATACTAGAATTAATTTAGGAAGTTATCCACTTCTATAAACACAACATATAACATTGAAATTAACTTATCTATATTATTGGCAAATAAGTTGAAAATATCATCAGAAAAAATGCTTGATATTTTCTTTAACGGCCTTTAATACTAGGTCGCTGCTTTCGGTAGACTAGAGTTGTGGATCATATATTTGGCCCAATTAACATACCCAAAATAATAACAGCTTCATAGAATTTGATGCACTAGGTCTTGGCCCAGCTCACCCTAGGCTTGGGCCGGCCCTGTCCAATGTGCGTATCTACAGGCCGCTCATAGCTTGGGTCAGACTTGGCCTGCATTCAAGTTCATGGAGAAAAAGAGAAGCTTTCTTTGAATTTAAACATCTTGATAAAGAAACAGACAAAGGACAAGCCTCAAAAGAACGAATTTGATTAGAAACCTTTTGGACATCGAAAAGATTGAGAAAAAAGATCTTATTCAAAGAGGCAAGGTGAAGTAGAACATTGTGGGGACAAAAGTTCAAAAAATTTCATGGTTATATCAACCATAGTCGGTTAAAATTTAAGCTTCATGGCATTTTCATATACGGTTTGTTTGTTACGAATTCTCTATAACTGCAACAAATAAGAGTCTTATTGTCATTTCTCTAGTTTTTTCCATGATTCCTTCCGTGTTAAGAATTCTCGTTGGTGAGAGAGAAATTGCAATAATCTTGAAATACCGATCAAAACCACGAAAATGGCATACCACTTTTCTCGGAGCATTTATTATAATAAAGTTTATTTGTTAATTTTTTCATTACAACAAACATCAACTTCTTAAACAATAATGCTAAGAGCATTGGATATGGGCAACCAGATATAATACCAAATTGGTGTCACCTCATCCATAACACTAAGGGGGAAATGGTGTTCTAGATGTTATATCTTGTTAAAAGATAGAGAGAGAGAGAAAATACAGAAAATTATTTGATTGGTTGATGAATGAGATAGCTAATCATTTTTCTTGTTTTATCTTGTCCTCGTTACCACAAGATCCACCATAACAAGATCGGTGTTCCCCCCGTCATGACACCGTTGAGGAATGCCACATCAGCATGTTGTTTCTCATTTTTGATCCATACTGTATGCTCTAAAAAAACCCTCCACAACAGTTACTTTTATCAATTTATTAGACCCGCTTATCACTTTATTACTTTTTATTTATTAAATTGTCTATTTTCTTTTTCTTTTTATTTTTTTCTGAAAATTCTTATTGCTTTTTAGAAACAAAAACTTTGAAAATGCTTGAAATGCTCTTATATTTATTTTTATCCAAGCTTTTGTCTTCAAGTTTAGTTAATATATTACTATATTATATAAAAATATATATTTTTTTGAAACAGCAGACAATAATATATTATATAATTTTTGTGAATATATTATATAATTTACATATTGGTAATGAAAGACACGAGGGGACTGAGTTTCTAAAGTTAAGAGATCAGGTCCAAAAACATGAAACCATTTATTATTAGTCCAATTGTCTTCAACCTCCGCTCTTTATTCCTCTACGATCCGAAACAGACAAATCTCCGCCAGCCGCCGCCACATGCCACCTGCTGGCTCCTCTCTCTCTCTCTATTGCTTTTTATTTTTGTATAAATCTCCAAAATTTTCTTCCTATAAACAAACACTAACACAAGATCATTGAACATTTTATTACTTTATTCTGCAGATTCCTAACAACCAAATATGAAAACCAAGTTCTTCCTCTGTATGCGTCCTCCGGTCATCGAAACAGACGACGGAGACTACATAAAACTACCACCAACAGTCGGATCATCATATTCTACCGTCTCCAGTAAAACTTCCGGCCGCCGTAATAGAGATTTACAACAGAGGAAAAGGGTTGCTGCTGAGAGATACATCCATCAACTTCCTGTGAAGTCAAATAGTAACTCTTTTTCCGGCGATATATCGGAAGGTAAATCGGAAAGCTATGTTGAGAAAGATCCTCAAAAGTCGCAGGAAAACACTGGTCCAGTTTCGGAAACTAATCATTCGATATCTTTTCCCGCCGAAAAATCTGTTTCTCATAAAAAACCGAGTAAAAACTCAAATGGTAAAGTCAACGGTAGTCTTGAGTTGAATTCTGGGGTGTATTTAATGGTTAGTAGTCTATTTTTCACAATGTTTTTGGGAAAGCTTTTAGGGATTCTGTGTACTTTGATATATGTTTGCTCTGTTTATCCTCACCGGAAAGATGATAGAAATAATGGTCAGAGATCGGTAAACATGGTGGCAAACTTGCCGGAAAAAGGGTCGCCGGAGGATTACAAGAAGAGAGTGGTAATGGAAGGACTGCTGAAAAGAAAGAGCCATAATCGAGAAAGCATTAAATTTTTTAGTTGAGGACTTTGATGCATATCAACTTTCAGTGTTTCTAGAGTAATTTTAAGAAAAAAGTAACACACATTTATGTTAAAATGTAAACAAGTTAGATTTTTATTGTTTGCCGATTAATCAAGTGATCATATCCAAACATATATGATTTAATTCCAAAATTGCTCTATTTGCTGTTTTGAATAATTTTTTTTTCTTTTTACATATTTTAACCTTTTTAATGTTTTATTTATTAAAAATCTGATTTAATTCCAAAATTGCTCTATTTGCTGTTTTGAATAATATTTTAACTTTTTTAGTTATCCATGAATGTTACTGCGGTGAAAAAGTTAAATCCCCTAATTAAACAAACTAAATATGTGGTTTGTTTCATCTACAAAATCCCATATTCCACATGAAATTCAACCAATCCAAAGTGCAATTCCCGAATTATTCAAATTCCAATCGACCAATATACAATGGCTAACCTCAAAAGCGGCTAAATAACATGAAATCCCTTGATTTTCTAAAAGAGATACCTCATTCCAACTCCAAAGTACGCTAACAAATCAATATGTCAACAAGCTCCCAATTGCGATTACCTTTCCAAAACTATGAACAAAAATCACTTGGACATGATCATAACACACTATAGGTTGGAAAACCCATGTACATGGTAAAAAAACATAATTCAGGGAGGTTATGTTTGAATTGTTGACCCATCTTATATTATTGAAACTTTATAACCAATGAAGGATTAGAGAGGAAAATCAAATGGATTGAAATGAAAACCTTCCACAACAAACATTAGAATAGAATCTAGGTGTTACAGTTAGAATATATTATGTTGTATGGCATTTTCATGTTTATGTTGCATAGTAGCTTGGGCCGAGCCCACTGTTCCTTTGTATAGGTATCGGCCTATATCCTAGTGTAGCCACCCCTCTTCTTGTATTGGTTGATTTGTATAGATATATATTAAGTTGAATGCACTTCATGGGAAAAAAAAAACATTAATTTCTATAATTTCTGTCTTATCTCTTTCCTTTTCTGCCTCACCCAAATCTCGTTTTCTTCTCTTCACTATATACGGCATGCCAACCCTAGCCGCAGACAAGTCGTATGCTATGCGTGGTGTTCGTGGAAACCGGCGGAAGCAGAGAAACGGTCGACAGTAGCAGGCGCTGCCTGGTTAATCTCCTCCGTCGCAATTTCAATATGGATTCCCTTGGAATTATAGGAAGGGTCCAGCTCCATGGACTTATTTATAATTCAGGCCACAAAATAGGGTTTTTCCGACTCCCTCAGCAGCAACGAACGCTTCCCACTAGCCCAATCCATTGGCTTCAATTGGGCTGTTCTCCTATTCCACGTGCTAAAAAACATAACATGCCCATGTGATATAGCCGACAACAAGAGCATCTCAAGTCCCTTCTTGGATTTTTTTAGCAATATGAACCTTAATGATCTGGGTAACAACAATGGGTACATTGACACATAGGGATGACCGGAAGAGTATTGAAACCGGCTTGGCCGGCAACGGGACAGAATCTGAATCGGTCCGGGAGCCGAACTTGGTGGAAAATAGGAACTGAATCGGACCGCCGGTTCTACCGGTTCCAGTTCCTACCGGTTCTTGTTGTGTCTTCGATGTTGGAAATGGTTCTCGAGAAATAGCAAAATACGGTCCCTATTTTTGCCGGTTCTACCGGTTCAAGTTCATACCAGTTTCCAGTTTCAAAAATTCACAAGAATATTGTCACGATCTCGGCCCAATCGGATCTCCGGTTTCGGTATTAGTTTTGACCGGTTCCCGATCTAAATGTTCATCTTTATTGACACAAGAGCAACCCTTTAGACACGAGGATCTATATGTTTCACTTTTTGCCAGTAATGTTAGCTTTTCGTTCGATCTTTCTTTCTTTCACCAAAACTTAGGAACATTTTTCACTTTCTAAATAAAAGTAATTGATTTTTAAGTTATATATATATATATATATATATATATATATATATATATATATATATATATATATATATATATATATATATATATATATAACTAATTAAAATTAAAACACCATTTCATTAATTAAAATAAAAATTATAAAAAAAGTTAAGATTACAATAACTAAAAAAAACGTACGCTTAAAAAAAACGAATTAAGCTATGATAAATATTTTTTCATGATTTTCTTTTTCTTCTTCAAAGTCGCTCGATGCTAGTCCCGTAAAATGATTGGTGTTTCTTTTTCATGAACTTCATATTCTTCATTTTTTGCCTTTCAGCCCGTTCTTTTTTCTTTAGTTTCTTTTTCTTTGTCAAATGTCAAACGTTCAGCGAAGTTCAGATTGTATCGATCAAATGTTGTCGTCGTTTTCCGTATTTCATCCGCATTCATGTTGAAATCCGATGCAGCGAAAGAAGTCTTCTTCCCCTTCTGTTTTGCTTTGTCCTTACCCGTCGGTCGGACAAGTTCTTCATGCTCCAATTCATCATTGTCATTTAAATTTAGCCCGACACGAGCATCAGAAGAAGTTATGTATCCACTGGAGCTCGTTTTTATTCCTTTTTATTGTCCTTCTCGTAGTATAAAATCTTGTTCGTATTTTTTCCACCTTGAATGCGACCGTTTCCACGAGGAAAAAACGCAAAGCCTCTTGCAAAATTTCTTCATCTCCTTGACCGCTTTTCCTCTGGTCTTTTAGGTTGTTGTACAACTCGTTCATTTTTTAGACAACTTTCGCTATTTCTTGAAGCTTTGAATTCATTTGGTGTTTGCTACGGTACTCTTCATCTTTTTTACCCAACTCATTGCAAAATCTCTCAAGAATGCAAATCTAAAAATGATCTGCAGGTTGTGCATTTCCCTTCGCTGAATCTTTTGAAATGGCAACCAAAGCTTTTTTTTTTTTTTTTTTTTAAACTAGCTCGTCAAGTGGACTCGATGATATTAGCTTCTGCCTTCCATCTTCCGCCTATTGATTTCCTTTGCGCTGTTGGGGGCAGTGTGGGTTGACTTTCCCATACAATCTCTTCCTCCGACTCATCGATGCTTTGATATTGTGGTTGAGAGTGAGAGGGTTAGGTTTGGGTTTGGGTTTAGGTTTGAGATTGATGGAGATTTCGGTTTGGGGTTTGATTTGGCAAAAGTTGATACCGGAAAAACAATAAAGTTTGTAAACATATTTGGAGTAACATTTGGAACTTGCATTGGGTAGAATTACCTAACATTTTGGTATTGGAATTGTGGATGAGAATAGATGGGAGCGTCTAGTTGGGGACGATAAACCTCTTGAGATGAATCGATAGCGAAAATGTTTCGATTTGCAGTGCTTGAACTTGAAACATTGGTTTTTTTTTTTTTCTTTTTTTTTTCTATCAGAGTTTGAGGTTAGATTGTTGGGATTCATTTTTTTAAACAAAAAAGAGAATTAATAGAAGAAGGTATGAGTTTGAAGCTTAAAACACCTTAACTTCCAGGGGTTGGTCTCATTCCCATCCATCATAGCTCCTAACCCTAATCTTAAAACCCTAGAGCCTCCTTGAGTGTTGTGAGCTTATTATGGGTGTGTTTTGGTGTGTTGGAAGCTTACTGAAGGGAATGAAATCTTGGTGCAAGGTGATGGTTCAAGTAGGAGCTTTCAAATCTAGATTCTCTGTTTCATTTCCAACACATCTTGGGTATAAATTTCTAACCTTGCTTCATATTTGCTTAGATCTCTTATTGATTAAAATTGCAATCTTTTAACCATGGATGGGTGATTGTTAGGGAAGTAGAAGTCCTAAGTTCTTATTCTTTCAAATCTATGATCTTCATGAGTTCTTTTGGCATAAAGGTGCCAACATTATGGTCTTAAGGACTTTGTGCATCTATTAAGCTCTTCTTTTAGTCTGTTATAAGCTTTTATACCTCTCCTAGTTATGCATGAATGTAAATGTAATATCCCAAAATTCAAGGCCAAAAATTTCATTTTTAAATAAGTTATTATAAAACCTACAATATAAGAAACATCCATCATATCATGTCATGTCAAAACCAAAGTCGAATTAATCAAAAGATGTTATCATAAACAATATCAGAGTGTAATCCCAAAGATCTTATGTGCGGGAAAAACCATAGTGTGATGTGTTGCGATCGAGTCGACTCGTTTCCTATAAAAACGAAGTACCTAAAACCAAAATTGAAAATCGTAAGCATGTAGCTTAGTGAGTTCCCCCATTATACCACATACCATACAATCACATAGCATACATACTGCCGGAAAATTCTAGGTGCCCGATCTACCCGGTCCGGCCATTCTAGGGTGCCGACCTACCCGTGTCAAGCCATTATGGGGAGCTGACCTACCATTCGGTCCTAACAACCGAACTCCGGGGACTATTTCACCCCTACTACTACTACCACACATATCATAGCATAATCATATTGTCAGGCATATTTGGGGTACCCGACCTACCCTTCGGTCCTTACGACCAAGATACGAGGACTATTTCACCTCCTACTACTAACACATAATATCATAGCATAAACATACTGTCAGACATATCTGAGGTGCCCGACCTACCCTTCGGTCCTAATAACCGAACTTGGAGACTATTCCCCTCCTACTACCACATCACATGTAACATATCATGCTAGCACATAAACATATCAGGTAGTAGCAAACCTAGATGAATATCACAAAGACAATCATCTAACATACAACTCCTACTAGGGGGTCGACATTGTGGCCGTAGACCCACCGCTACTGGAAGGTAACTCACCTCACACTGCTGAAGTCCTGCAGACCCAATCCCAACTGTTGGATGATAGGTTCCCAAACTGTCAACATCAAAACAACACCCAATTAATAATTAGGTTCCAACTCATAATCATAAATCCATGCTTGGGGTAAAAGACTAATCTACCTCTAACTTGGCTTGATTCAAGCAAAACCATGTCTCTAACCTTGAACTCCAACTCAGATTGACGCTTGCCGATATAACTCTTCTGCCAACTCTAAAGATCAGATCATTCATCTTGTCGTAATAAACTTCAATGTTTTTGTTTTCTTTCTGCTTGAAATCAGCAAGTTCAGACAGACATTTTGTCATTCAACTCTTCCTTGTACTTTCATTTCCTTGATACTTCTCTTCAATGTATCCCATATTTCTTTAGCAGTTGTACAACCACAAAAATAGTTGTAGACGGCAGGAGGAAGAGCACCTCTCAATTCACGAAGAACTTTCTTATCACAAGTCTTCCTGGTGTTTGCTTGTATAACCATGTCTGCAGGTGTTCCGACACTTCCAACATTCTTAACCAAATCTTCACGATAATTTCACTCGTTGATAGATTTCCACAGATTCTCATCGTTGCCATTAAGATAATCTTCCATCCAATTGGCCCACTGATCATAATACTCGAGAATCAGCATCGAAATCTTCATTGCATATCCAAGAAGATTCACATTATTCATCATCGTGTTCACATTCAGATTTTCTATTTGATTTGATTTGATTTGATGAAAAGAGAAATTACTAAAAGAGAATTGAGAGATTAAGATTTCGATTGATAGAAACAATAGTAGATCAATTAAGCACTTATTGATTAAGTGAAGAATTGCATTTTCAAATTGCAGAACAATGAATCGGAATGATCAATTCAAAAAGATGAAAAACACACGAGGATTCTTTAATTAATGAAGCGACTCCCACTCTGATACCACATATAGGATCCCAATGATGATGACAAATGCGGAATTGAAGAATCAAAGAATAATCGATAAGACTCGGTTTAAAGTTTCAGCATAGTTTGTGTAGATAATGAAAGAGATGTAGAAGCATGTGCTCGCTTACTACTTTACTCTCTCTCTCTCTCTCTCTTACTCTCTCTCTCTCTCTCTTACTCTCTCTCCCTATCTCTTTCTAAAACTACTCTCTCTATATATCTATACAATGGGAGCTCTCTCAAACCTATACATGAAAACTATATATATATATATATATATATATATATATATATATATATATATATATATATATATATATATATATATATATATATATACACCCAAAAACCCATATCACAAGGGGTAAGCCTAAGACACCATCCAATGGAGAGATTTGCACCCTAAAAAAGAACATTGGCGTCATTGTTCGAACCCACAACCCTAAATAAAGCATGTAGAATCCATAAATCTTGGGAAGCAACAACCTTTAATACCAACGAAGGCACTCCATGATGGCCACTTGCATACTGGCCTTTCCAAGCCACATGATAATTTCTCCAATTCAAGTGTGTGCAATCAATGCTTCCAAGCACACCCGGGAAACCATGTATTTCTTCATGTGCCACATATAGTTGTTGCATATCATTCAACAAATGTTTCTGCAAATAAACGTCAGTGAAGGTTTCGACAACACCTCTTGCGAATGTATACAAACTTTTTCTTGCACTTCTCTTATACATTCGCATATAATCGTTAATAGAATCGGGTGACTCCCCCATAACCATAAGATTAATTTTCGCATCGCATTTCCGCAACCCTATGAATTCTCACTTACCTCTAGCATTATATTTCAATTGGAAAAATTCATACCAAAACATATATAATAGGTTAAAAAGGTATTTATTTTATCTAAAACTTGCATTCATAAATTACAAAACTTTAAAGAAACAATACATGCTTTCCAAGGCCTTAGCTATCCGTAGAAACACACTTTTTCTCAAATGAAACCTTCTTTTGAAATCGCGTGGCTAGTAGACACAATTATCCACAAAATAATCTTGAACTAGACGTCTGTCCCTTTCTTCACGATCTTTGTTTAACGCCACACATTGTGTTACTAGTGGAGCTAGATATGATTGTAGTAGCATGCCCATACAATACTTATTATACCGACGAATAAGATATATCGTCGTCATCATCATCATCATCATTGCATAGATGGAATGGATCAAACAGATCCATTTTTTTTTTTTTTTGAATTATTGAAAGTTTATGAAATAAAGAGAAAGAAAATAAAGTGGTGATTAAAAATAAAGTGTTAGTATGTATTTATAGGTAAATATTTTTTTTATATGCAATTTGACCGTTCTTTCAACGGTCAAGTGGAAAAGTCAAAGAAAAAAACCGTGTTGCAGCTTGTTACCATCACCACGAAACACCACTTAACGGGAAGAGGGGAGGGGTTTTTCCCGTGGTAACGCGGTTGAGGAGGCTACACATCGGCAACAACGGGCCTTAAGTGCCCCATAATGCATAATCTAAGGGTCGGAAGTCAAACAAATAGTGGGTGTTATATTTACCGTTTCTTTTATGGAATTTAATGTAATTAATTATATACATGCTGTTGCTAAACTCATTTATCGATTTATTATTTTATTTTATAAATCTTCATTAGCAAAATGTTGTCTTTATATGCGTTTGCTATGAGCCCATAACTTCTACAACGACAACAGCCTTGTAGTCGCAAAGCAAACCTTTAGCGACGGCTGACGAGTCTTTTAGTGTCAAGTTTCGTCACGACCTAATTACTTTTAGAGACGACAAACATATTCCCAGATCGGTTAGTAGAACTGAAATGAAACTTTGGCTCTATGCGTATGCGTTCCTCTAACAATATATAATACCTAACAAGTTATATATCTAGCGACTTAGTTTTCATTATACCATGCTTCTTATTGTTTCTTCTACATTATCAGGGACCGAAATAATTAGAGCTAAGTTGGAAATTAATGGTAGAGGGTTGCATTGCTAACCCATATGACGATTAACAGCAACCCATTATCTCCTGTATAAATTTGCTTTGTCTTGATGGAGAAAGCAAGGATGTCAATTGTCAAGTCCCACCATGTAGAAATTTTGACTTTGCATTTACGTCTGTGAATGGAAGGGGTGGATGTGACATGTCATACATGTGAAATATAGGTGATTCATGAACCATTCCACTGTCAATTTGTGTATTTAGTTCAAGTTATTTGAAATCTTCAAAGTCTTGCGTAACTGTATTTTAACTTCACAACGTACGAGAAAGGAAATGAAAGAATATTTTCAATTTCTATAGACTGACTTGTATGACTATTATTCCAAGCGGCTTTAACAAGTTAGAGCAACTTTTTTGTTGACTAGCAACCAATCATGCATGACCTCTTATTAAGATCTTTATCAGAGGGCTCCGATAGTCAGATTTTAGTTCTATAAAACCCAATACTGATAACATGTTATTATATGATATTTGTCATCTCTCTTTTTCTCTTTATTGTCCCATTTTTGTATAAGTCATGTGCTTTACAAAAAGTAACAGTTTAGTGAGGATTCTGGTCCTCCTGTGTTTCTCTCGTACCATAAATCTCTCATCCGGAGTGAACACCATTTCTGCAAGCCAGTCTCTTTCTGGAGACCAAACAATCGTATCCAAAGATGAAGTGTTCGAGCTGGGTTTCTTCAAAGCAGGTAACTCTTCCAAGTATTACATAGGCATATGGTATAACAAGGTCTCTTCCAATCCCCCCACCATAGTTTGGGTGGCGAACAGAGAAACACCCATCTCTGATAGATTTCGTTCAGAACTAAAAATCATTAATGGTAATTTGGTGCTCTTGAATGAGTCCAAGTTCCAGATTTGGTCCACAAATGTCTCCACCACCACTACTTTGAAGTCTGTAATAGCTGTTCTTCTTGATGGTGGTAACTTAGTCTTGAGAGACAGTACTTCAAATTCAATTGAACCTTTTTGGCAAAGTTTTGAGCACCCAACTCACACTTGGTTGCCTGGTGCTAAACTTGCTTATGATAATAGAACCAAAAAAAGCCAGCTTCTTACATCATGGAGAAGCAAAGAAGATCCTGGTGTAGGACTCTTCTCTTTGGAGCTTGACCCGTTTACTACAGAGTACATAAGCAAGTGGAATGGCTCCCAACGATATTGGACAAGTGGTGCTTGGAATGGGAAAATATTTGAGTTAGTACCAGAAATGAGGTTGAATTACATTTACAATTTCAGCTACCAGACGAATGAGAATGAGAGTTACTTCACTTATTCTGTGTATAATCCTTCCATTATATCTAGATTCATAATGGATGTTTCTGGTCAAGTTCAGCAACTAACATGGCTGGAAGCTAGCAAACAGTGGAATTTATTTTGGTCTCAACCTAGAACGCAATGCGAGGTCTACGCTTTGTGTGGGGCTTTTGGGACTTGCAGCCAATCTGGATTACCTTTCTGTAATTGCTTGACTGGCTTCAAGCCTAGATCTGAGAGTGATTGGAATCAGAGTGATTTTTCTGGTGGATGTGTACGGAAAACCGATTTACAGTGTGGGAGAAACGTGGAAAAGGCTGATTTTCTCAAGATTACAGTCAAGAGTTTGCCTCCAAATAAATCCATGGCAGTTGGGAGTGCTGGAGAATGTCGTACCACCTGTTTGAACAGTTGCTCATGTAATGCTTACTCTTTTGTCGATAATCAGTGTTTGGTTTGGAATGGAGATCTCTTGAACCTCTCGGAAGACAATGATAATGATAGTGGGAAAACAATCTTTGTCAAAGTCGCTTCTAAAGATCTTCCACGTCATAAAAAGACTAATTGGGTCACCGTGGGTGCTGTTGTTGGGTTTGTAGGAGGAGTGGTTTTTGTCTTGGGTGTAACTTTGGTCTTGATCTTTAGAAAAAAGAGGATATCGGTGGGTAAGACGAGAATGGAGGGATCATTGGTGTCATTTGTCTACAAAGATTTACAAATTGCCACCAAAAATTTCTCGGACAAATTAGGAGGAGGTGGGTTTGGCTCTGTATTCAAGGGGGTACTGCATGATTCGTCTATTATAGCAGTGAAAAAGCTTGAAAGCATCAGCCAAGGAGAGAAGCAGTTCAGGAGTGAAGTCAGCACAATCGGTACTATCCAACACGTTAATCTTGTACGCCTTCGTGGGTTTTGTGCACAAGGTAACAATAAGCTGTTGGTGTATGATTACATGGCAAACAGTTCTCTGGACACCCATCTTTTCCATGGAAAACAAGTTTTAAACTGGGAAACAAGGTATCAGATTGCACTTGGAACTGCAAGAGGCTTGGTTTATCTACATGAGAAGTGCAGAGATTGTATCATTCACTGTGACATAAAGCCAGAAAACATTCTTCTAGATGCTGAATTCTGTCCGAAAATTGCAGATTTTGGTCTGGCAAAGCTTGTTGGTCGAGAATTTAGTAGGGTTTTGACAACTATAAGAGGGACACGAGGGTATCTAGCACCAGAATGGTTATCTGGGGTGGCTGTCACAGCCAAAGCAGATGTTTATAGTTATGGAATGATGCTTTTTGAATTAGTTAATGGTAAGCGAAATGCAGAGCAATCGGAAGATTCAAGGAGTCCATTCTTCCCTTGTTTAGCTTCTAATGTTCTGAAGGTGGGAGGTGATGTCCTTAGCTTGGTAGACAGAAGGTTAAACAGGGAAGCTAGTGTTGAAGAAGTCTCGAAAATATGCAAAGTTGCATGTTGGTGTATCCAAGATGAGGAAGACAGTAGGCCTTCAATGAGTTTGGTGGAACAGATCCTTGAAGGGGTTATGGATGTGAATATGCCTCCGATCCCTCGATCTGTCACGTTATTTGTTGATAACACCGAGCGTGTTGTTTTCTTCACGGAATCACCCTCAAAAGAGAGTTCCTCCCAGTCGAAGAGCTCCTCTTCTTGAGGACAGTTATCTATTTAATCCGTTATATTCCAAATTAGATATAAAAAGAATAATTGAATTTTTGTTGTAAGTGTATGTGGATCGATCATCATGACCTTTCAAACATGAGTTCGGTTTGGTAGTGAAGTTTTAATTGACTTGCTAAAAAGTATGGAAGTCATAATCTTGGAGATGAGTGGTTCTTACTTCGTAGTGCGACCCTTCATTCACGTTGCATTTTGGTCAAAGTCTCTATATGGACTTAATTTTTCTGAATGGTTTTATTTCAAACAAAATAATTAAAAGGGTAATAATTAATATTGCTTTTGTGTTGTATATATTTAGTCACCATCATATATATACATATATATATATATATATATATATATATATATATATATATATATATATATATATATATATATATATATATATATATATATATTGCAAAGTATACGGATAATTTGTTGGTTTTGTCCACAACTGGTCCTTGTGACATGTTGCTGTAGGTTTCCTGTCAAAAGATGGATTTTATTGCGATTTTGGCATCTCTGACAATATATGATTTTTACGGCTATTATGTTTTTCGGGCTGGTATCTTGCGATTTTATTTTTCTGGTCATCTTCTCTGATGATTTATTGTTTTTTTGGCGAACTTCATCTTTGTCTTCATATGAAAATATATATCATAAAATTTCCAGCAATGCTGTTTGTGTTCTTGTTCACATCGCAACACAAATACACCTTTCAAGAAACACTCGTCGGAAACATATCCTTGATCGGCATCCAATTTCAATGACCCAATTTTCCAGCTTGTTGCTAACATATGGTCACAAGAAATTTAAAAATATCTTATGAAAACATATGAAGATGAAGATGAAGATCGCCGGAAAGACAAAATCGTTGGAGATTAGTAGGACAAATAAAATCATCGAAAAATCATATATCGTCGAGGAAGATGATCGGAGGTCCGCCAAAGATGCCAAAATGGTCGCAAAATCCATATTTTTGCTAGAAACCTAGAACAAGAGGTCATAAGTATGTAATGTGTGCAAAACCAACAAATTAACTGATGTATTTTGCAAATAATAATAATAATAATAATAATAATAATAATAATAATAATAACAAACATTTGTGACTAAATATGTATAAAATAAAAACAATATTACCCTTATAGTGGTAACAACGTCATTGCAAGTTCGCTACCCTTCTTAATTCTCTAATAAGTTTTCTAATGAAAGGTGGAACTCAGGCGACAACTTTTTTTCTTCAAGGGTTGAAGATTAGCCTCCTCTCCAACCACCTTAAAATGTTGAACATCTAGAAATCGAAACCCTTTTCCAATGAAAATGGAATGCCTTTCAAATACACATAACACTTTTAAAAATAGAAATATGACCACAATAGAAAGATCAACATGTGACCATACTACAAAATTATTGGTGATGTGTTTTTCAGATTTTATTTTTTTGGTTTATTTTGGAATTAGATAGAAAATTTGTACAGATATCCCCTAATTCAGGTTAAATTTCAAAATGAGGTGACCGGTGGGTGGTGGGGTTGGTTACTGGATAGGACAACAGGAAAAGGGGAGGAGGGGACTCTGAGATTGGACATGAGACAAACCTTAATATGTTAGGGTGGGTGTGGTCCGTTTCTTTATTGTAATGTGTTTTGTTCGATCTCCTTTATGGTGGTAAGGCGGTGGTCATTAGAGAAAAAAAACGGATGAAGAATGAGTAAGGAAGCGGAACGGGAGAGAAAATAGAGGAAAGTGAAAGGGGATGGTAGTGTAAGGATAGAGTGGGGACGAGGTGGGGAATATGGGTGAGCATTTGGACCGGTGAACCGGATTGGACCGGACTGGTGAACCGAACCGGACCAAACCGTTTTTTTGGACCCTCGGGCCGGTTCTCGGCTCTTGGAATCCAACAAAACCGGTCTGGTTTTTTTTTTCGGTCCGGTCCGGTTTTTACCGGGTTTAGAACTGGTTTGGACCTGATTTAAAAAAATTACAATCTGTGAAACTTTTTAAACAACCATAACTCATTCGTTTTAAGTCGAATTGACATACGGTTTTTTCCAACATTTAATTTACGGTTTGTAGATGAATTTAGACTATAATTTTGTTGATTTTGGTATCATATTCAATGAGTTACAGTCTTTCAAAGTTGAGCTATCAAAGCTGAAAATTTTTAGCTTTTCAGCAACATTTTTAAAATTTTGTAATCTGTGAATTTTTTTTAAATAATCATAACACATTCATTTTAAGTCGAATTGACACGTGGTTTTTTCCAATATTTAATTTACAGTTTGTAGATAAATTTAAACTATATTTTTGTTGATATTGGTATTATATTTAATAAGTTATATTCTTTCAAATTTGAGTTATCAAAGCTGAAAATTTTCAGTTTTTCAGCAAAATTTTTAAAATTTTGTAATCTGTGAATTTTTTTGAACAACCATATCTCATTCGTTTTAAGTCGGATTGACCTACGGTTTTTTCCAATATTTAGTTTACAGTTTGTAGATGAATTTAGACTATAATTTTCTTGATTTTCGTGTTATATTCAGTGAGTTATAATCCTTCAAAGTTGATCTATCAAAGTTGAAATATTTTAGTTTTTTAACTATTTTTTTAGATTATAATTCTGAATTTTATGTTTCTTTGACAGACAAATCATATGAAAAGGATCTTGGTAAACTTGATCTATATGTTAGTTGCTTTTATTTTAAAAAATTAATTTTGCAAGTGTTAAGTGTGTCAGACCCAACAAATAAAAGGGGTACAATAGACTCCAAATACACTGCTTTAATGCACTAAAAAGTAGTACAAGGCAAGCAGGGTCGAACCACAGAGACACGGGACAAAAGTCTATACCTTTTTGCACAAGGTACTTTGGTCACAAAGAAGGGGTTTGTTTGCAAAAGTAAATAACTAAATAACAATCTACTTTAAAAGCATGCACAAAATGAAATAGATTTGTAAACAAATTGATTGAATGGTTCTAGTTCTAGTTCTCAATGTTGTTGTTCAACTTGATTATGACTTGATGTAATTCAAGATTGCTATTCTATGTTGGTACTGAAAGATATTAACACGCTCTAATAACTCTCGCTTGCCAAATTATCTAACCAAAACACGCTCTTTGATTAGACCTAGCTTTACTAATTCAACCTAAACACGCTCTTAGATTGTATTGAAAAACTGCATTAAGTTTTGTACAAGCTTCCCAACAATGTTCATTTCTTCTCATACGCTCGGAAGTGTGAAAACATGTGATATATGTTTTACAATAAGAAAACTTATTGCTTGTTACCAATTATTAACTCAATAGAACGATTAGGTGCCCTAAAAGTTAATTAACTGCACAAAAATTCAATTCATGAAAGTGGCCAATCAAACACAAATCAAATTCAAGGATTCTAGTTTAAACAAAAACATAATCACTAGAATAGAATCACAAATCAAACATCAAATCATATGCTTCAAGTCAAGCAATCAACATTTTTTTGAACAAGAACTAGAACTAGGGTTTCTTAGCCACACATGGCTAAGAACAAATCAAACAAGAATAAGATGGAATTGGAATGTTTAATCCTTACAAAAGTGAAATCCCAATGTTTGCAATGATTAAGTCTTCTCAAAAGCTCCAAGAATTCTCCCAAAATTGGCCTAGATCGCCAGAAACTACTCCCAAAACCGTTCTCCCCTCAAAAATGACGTCTCCTGCTCTTTTATTAAAGTTCACGTGACATGCCATGAGGCCATGCGTTTTTAGCATGGCCATGCCTTTTGCCCATGTGTTTTTCGTTGGCATGGCCATTTGTCTTGACCATGCGTTTTTGGCATGGCCCATGCTTTTTGCTAAAATTCCAAAACGTCTTCACTGTTGGCTCCATCTTCATGTTCCAAAGCTCTACGTTCCAAGCATCCAAGCATCCATGCATCCATGCATCCAAGCTCCACGTTCCATGCTCCATAATGCCTGCAAAATAAATCAAAAATAGTGAAGTACCAGGCACTCTTAATGAAATATGCAATTGCCCTAATAATCAACTAAATGCAAGAATTATAAAGTAGAATGCTATAAAAAGATGGAAATAAACATACAAAGTAGGTGCATAAAATGCACCTATCAAACCTCCCCAAGCTTAGACCTTTCTTGTCCTCAAGAAAGAACGAAATCGAGAATCTACCTAGAGAAGACGACAGGTGACTAAAAAGAAACCAAGATGAAAAGAATGGAAGGAACGAAAAGGACTAAATGGAATTAAGAATGTGTGCATGCAATAAAAGAAGAAATAAAGAAAATAACATATGTACAAAAAGATATATATATATATATATATATATATATTTTTTTTTTTTTTCAAACATTAATGCAATGAACAAAACAACGAACATGTTCAATCCAATTAACCTCATTATGTCATACAGTCGAAGGTGTAGCTGTCGGGCCTTGAGATAACTTGACATTAACCCCATAAAGATATATAACAAGTAAAACAAGGTTTTTAGCCATTCCCTAACGCAACTCAACAAAATCAAAAGTTACAACACTTGTTCACTTTTACAGGTATTGGGTTAGCACATGGAACATATTATGGTCTTACTCTCGTGAAAACATGTGATGCAAAATATGCTCATTTTCGTTTTTCAAATCATGACAATGACTGACTCCAACTATTTGTTGACTGACAACAATCTTTTTCTAAAAAAATATTTTCTAAGAATTCCCTAATATTTACCCAGATTGGTTACACGTTTCAAACCACTTACACCAGTCAAAGTAGTTTACGGTCAGTCCCAATGTTTACAACCAAACATTTTTCAAACATGTTATTCAATTGAACTATAAACATAAATATATACAAACTATCTAATTATATTTTTCTGCAAATAAAGCTCATGGCTTCCTTTGAAGTCCGTGTAACGGGCTTCCAACCAACACATCCAAATCAGATGACTTTAGTGTGCTAGATTTAAAGAGATCACTCGGGTTTACTTGCCCGAACATCAAAGGCCACAGATTAGCTTTATTTGTTATTATTAAGTTCATGACTTTCTATGGAACCCGTATAGCGAACTTTCAACCCAATAAGTCCCAAACAATTTTGCTTTAGGCAATTAGGTGTAAAACACCCCTCGGAGTTTACTTGTTCGAATCCCAAAGGTCACAGATTAACTTAATAATATTTATTTATTTATTTATTTATTTTTATATATATATATATATATATATATATATATATATATTTTTTGTTTTTTTTTTTTTGGGGGACTGATGTAAACGCGCAAAGACCCGTAAGTATAGTCGGAAACAATGTCCCTAAGCAGGGTATTTAGAAGGGAATAGGTAGAAAAGACTTTTTAGAGCGCTGGAGAATTCGAGTCATTGAAATTTTATATTCATTTTATGACTCTTTGAAATTGGAGTTTGGAGATGAATGAGCAATAACTCATAAGACCGATCGTGTGTTCCAAGGGCTAAACTATATCTCTCTTTATGATGCGGTGTTGATAACTTTATCATTTTTTATTTTGCACGAGTAGCTTCGGGAGACGTGTTCGTGTGAAATTGGTTTGCTTCAAGAGTTTTAATGAAAAACGAACAAGTTCTAATCTCAAGCCACGACTAATCTACTACTTCAACTTATTCAAAAGGATTAGGTTTCTTTAGATTGAATTTTTTACAAAAACCTAGTACAAAAAAAACCCCTCCCCAAGCTTAAGATCAAGCATCGTCCTCGATGCTCGGAGAGGGTAGGGCAATCTACTAGCTGCGAGGGGCCCAACGCTGCATGAACTGCATGGCTTGTTGTACCGTTTGGGTTAATTGTTGCACGTCAGCGCGAATGTCAGCAACAGCTTGATCAAGGTGGTCAAAACGCCTCATGTATATGTCGTGGGACTGAGCTGCCTGTCGGGTGTAGAAATGACCTGCAGTCTCTACTGGGGCAGCAGAAGTGGACCCCCTTGCAGTGGGAGCAGTGGAGTGAGCGGGAGGAATAGGGGTGCTGTCGCTCGGGATGGGCGCGGGAGCGCGCGGGATGGAATTTGCAGAAGTGTTCTTTGGTAGACACCACCGAGTCTTAGTGATGTCCTGATGGAGTTGGAGAGAGCTGAAATCCCCAGCAGGAACTCGGAGATGTGGCTCACCTTGCACCAACCATGTGATACTACCATCACCTTCTTTACGGAAGAAAGATGAGGCTACAAGGACACTGGATGTGATGGTATTGGTGCCATGCGTGATTTTCTCGAGGTCCGGGCGCTTGCTCTCAAAAAGCTCGGCACAAACAAGGCGGGTGGCAAGATAGGTGATAATCCCGCCACAATGAATAGAGCCCGAATCGCTAGTAGAGACCTTAAGGAGTTTGGAAACAAGGAAGGCGCCAAAATGAGGTCTCTTCAAGCCGGTGACCATGCACCAAAGAATTTCTAACTCCATCTTACCGGCTCTGCTAACGTCCTCTTGGGGGAAGACAAGGTTCGCAATAATTCGGAGAGCCACCCTTAAGACTGGATGGATAATATGAGATGCTTTGGCGGATCGAGCTTCATACACATCAAGTCCCGTGATTTCCTTCCAAAAGGCTTTGGCTTGGGCTTTAAAAAGATTATTCTTCTCTCGCATGCTGCCTAATTTAGGACCATATGTATTGAATTTAGAAATCCCAACAAACCCACTAAGATCGTCTAGACTCAGTTTAAGTTGCATACGCATGAGACGAAAAGAGAGACCTTTTGCATTGTCATTGAATTCCAAAGATTGTAAGAATTCAATGGTGGTGTTTTTATATGATTCCATCGGTGCCAAAGTGAGAAGTCTCTCCCAACCGATGTTGCTAAACAATCTATGGACACCATCATAAACGCCTAGTTCTTGGAGAGTGGGAATATCTACAAACCGTTGTTGAGAAAATTCGCGGCCCTTGAGGTGAAGGAATCGCTCACGTTGCTCAAGAGAGTCGTGGAGGATGGTGGTGACACCATATTGGGATTCCCATTGTTCTTTTGGTTGTGGTTTCTTGCGTTTTGGCATGATGACAACCCGGATATCTGACAAATGGGTGGCGCCCAAAGATGATAACACAACTAGACAAGCACGAATGAACAATTATATGAAGCACAAGAACGGGTTCACAATTATTCCAACCAAACAATTTTAAATTCAAAGCGTAAAACTTGAGATATGGAAGGAATTTACCGTTTAAACGCTTGGATTTGAGGAGTTGGCTTGTATGATTCAGTTCATCTTCAACCTCAAGAAAGCTTGAACTCTTCAATGGTGGAATGTCTAATTGGAGATGAAAGCTTCTAATCTTCCTTCTAAAAGCGCCTCCCCAAGCTTAGTCTTGAACTCGAATCGCACGACCCAAGCTGTCGATCAAGCCAATTGGTTTCGTCCGTGAGTTCTAGCCGTGCCTTTGTCTAATGAAGGCTGTGCGTGTTTTAAAAGAACTTGATCAATTCGCACGGCCATGTGTTTAGGCCGTGCGTTTTTTTGGGAGCCCCATGCGTTTTTTTTTTTTTTTTGTTTGCAACAAACTGCGACGACACGCATGGTCTAGAACCTAGGCCGTGCGTTTTGGCCTTTTACCCATGCGTTTTGGAGCCAGCCCGTGCCAAAAATTTTTTTTCTTAAAAACCTCGAAGTGGCAGCATGGGCAAAAAATTATGACCATGCGTTTTAGCATAGGACCGTGCGTTTTTGGCTTACCCCGTGCGTTTTCTTTCTGTTAACATGAAATTTACGATTTTTTTTTTTTTTTTTTTTTTTTTCTTAAACAAAAACATATTTTCTTTGAGCATTAAATAGAAAAGTTATTTGTGCGGAACCCTCGAAAAGACGTAAAAACATTTCAACACGGATGAAATAAATCAAAATAAAGAAAATAGAGAGAAATACTCCCGAGTTGCCTCTCGGTTAGCCGCCCTTGTTTCAAGTCTTTGGCTCGACTTTGCCCTTTAGATTCACTCAGTGTAGTCCGGGCGTTCCAAGCTATCAACCTCCATATCTTTCTCTTGGAAACCTTCATAGAAAACCTTTAACCTATGGCCATTAACTTTGAACACTTTTCCAGTTTTGTTACTCTTAATCTCAACTGCACCATGATCAAATATATTAGTAACAATGAACGGTCCTACCCACCGGGACCGTAACTTACCAGAAAACCATTTAAGTCGAGAGTCATAGAGTAATACCTTTTGACCAATTTCAAAGGTCTTACGGGAGAGGTACTTATCATGGAATGCTTTGGTCTTGTCTTTGTAGATGCGTGAACTCTCGAATGCTTCATTTCTTATCTCCTCCAGCTCTTGGATCTCTAACTTTCGGTGAACACCCGCTTCATCCATCTTCATGTTTAGCTTTTTGACAGCCCAGAAAGCTTTGTGTTCCAGTTCAACAGGGAGGTGGCAAGCTTTTCCAAACACAAGTCTATAAGGTGACATCCCAATTGGAGTTTTATACGCAGTTCGGTATGCCCAAAGTGCATCTTCTAATCTCAAACTCCAATCTTTGCGGTTTGTGTTCACTGTTTTCTCGAGTATGGACTTGATTTCTCTGTTTGACACTTCAGCTTGTCCATTTGTTTGCGGGTGATAAGCTGTGGACACCCGATGTTGGACTCCATACTTCTTGAGAACTGATCCAAGAGTTTTGTTGCAGAAGTGTGTGCCCCTGTCACTGATCAAGGCTTTTGGAGTTCCAAACCTACATAAAATGTTAGCCTTGACAAAATCTACAACAACTTTTGCATCATCAGTTCTTGTTGCCTTTGCTTCTACCCATTTGGAAACATAGTCGACAGCCAAAAGGATGTATAAATTTCCAAAGGATGAAGGAAAAGGACCCATAAAGTCAATACCCCATATATCAAATATTTCACAGACCAAGATGGGGGTCAAGGGCATTTGGTTTCGGGTACTCAAAGAACCTGTCATTTGACATCTCTCACAGCTTTTACAAAAAGTGTAAGAGTCATGAAAAAGTCGGGGCCAATAAAATCCACAGTCTAAAATTTTCCTGGCGGTTCTTTGAGGACCAAAATGCCCTCCACAAGCATAACTATGACAAAAGTTAAGAATAGATTGTACCTCATGTTCTTCAACACATCTTCTTATTACCTGATCTGCACAATGTTTCCAAAGGTACGGTTCATCCCAAATGTACCTTCTCGCTTCTTTTTTGATCTTATCTCTTTGTGACCTCGTGAGCTCGGGTGGGAACTTTCCCGTGACCATGAAATTGCATATATCCGCATACCAAGGTGGTGTTTGGATAGCAAACAAATGCTCGTCCGGGAATGTGTCATGGATGGGAATCGCATCTTCGGGTTGAACTATTCGGCTCAAATGGTCGGCGACTAGGTTCTCTTTCCCACTTTTATCTTTGATCTCAATATCGAACTCTTGCAAAAGCAGCATCCACCGTATTAACCTCGGCTTCGAATCTTTCTTGGTAAGTAAGTGCTTTATGGCTGCATGGTCCGAGTATATGATCACTTTAGTTCCAAGGAGGTATTTCCGGAACTTCTCTAGTGCAAAAACAATAGCGAGCAACTCTTTTTCTGTTGTGGTGTAGTTGCATTGTGCACTATCAAGGGTCTTTGATGCATAATAGATGACATGGTGTGCTCGACCCACCTTTTGACCCAATACTGCCCCTACAGCCGTGTTGCTCGCGTCACACATGATCTCAAACGGGAGATCCCAACTAGGTGGTTGGATGATTGGAGCAGAGGTGAGTAAATCCTTCAAACAATCGAAGGCATCCTTGCATGGCTGAGTGAACTCAAATTCAGCATCTTTTTGGAGTAGTTGACACATCGGCACTGTAATCTTTGAAAAATCTTTAATGAACCGCCGATAGAAACCTGCATGGCCAAGAAACGAACGAACTTCCCGAACATTTGTCGGGTAAGGAAGACTTTTGATAACATCTATCTTGGCTTTGTCAACTTCCAAGCCTTTTCGAGACACAATATGACCTAGAATCAATCCTTTGTCCACCATGAAATGGCATTTTTCATAGTTAAGTACAAGATCTGTGTCAATGCACCTTTGCAAAATTTTTGTTAGATTGCTCAAACATTCATCAAAGGAGTTCCCATAGACTGTGAAGTCATCCATGAAAACTTCAATGATGTTTTCAACATATTCAGAAAAAATGCTCATCATGCATCTCTGAAATGTTGCAGGTGCATTGCATAGACCAAAAGGCATACGCCTATAAGCAAATGTGCCAAAGGGACAAGTGAAGGTGGTTTTCTCTTGATCTTCCGGGGCTACCGGAATTTGATGAAAACCCGAGAAACCATCCAAGCAACAGTAATGAGATTTACCCGCCAATCTCTCTAGCATTTGGTCAATAAATGGCAAAGGAAAATGGTCTTTTCTCGTTGAGGCATTCAACTTTCTATAGTCAATACAAACCCTCCACCCGTTTTGCACACGGGTTGGCACCAAATCTCCCTCAGAATTTTTGACAACTGTGACCCCTGCTTTTTTCGGGACTACCTGAACGGGGCTCACCCATTTACTATCTGAGATAGGGTAAATCATACCTGCATCCAAAAGCTTCATGATTTCTTTCTTTACCACCTCCATCATGGGTGGATTCAGTCTTCTCTGTGTTTCTCGAGTTGGTTTGAAGTCCTCCTCCATGAGGATCTTATGCATGCACAAGGAAGGGCTCAACCCCTTTATGTCAGCAATTGTCCACCCAATAGCTTTCTTATACTTTTTCAGCAAAGTCACCAACTCATCTTCTTCTACAATGGACAGCTTGTTGGAGATAATGACAGGCAAAGTATTCTCTTCCCCAAGGTACGCATACTTCAAATGATCTGGAAGAGTCTTCAATTCTAGCTTAGGTGCCTGTACAATAGAAGGAAGAAGTTTTGTGTCAGAAATGGGCAATTTCACATTGCTATTATCATACCTTATTTTCTTCTTTTCTTCCATGCTCTCCACAATTTCCAACAACTCTTCATCTAACTTGAAATTTTCTGCAATCTCTTTGACTGACTTGCTATCAATATTCCTGCTCAAAACTAACTCCAACAAATCATGGTTAGTCAACTCAAAACACTTTTCAGTCAAAGGTTGGATTATATCAACAAAATTTATGCAATGAACATCACTTGGGTACCTCATTGCTTCATAGATATTGAAGTTGATGACCTCCCCATCGAATTCCATGGACAGTGTACCATTGTAGACATCAATTTTTGTTCTTTCTGTTTTCAAGAATGGTCTACCTAAAAGTATGGAACTCGAGGATGGATGGTCATCATCTCCCATATCAAGCACATAAAAATCTGCAGGAAAGACAAGCTCATTAACTTGCACCAAAACATCCTCTAATACACCCTTTGGGTGTACTATAGAACGATCTGCAAGTTGGATGATTACCCCTGTTTTTGTTAAAGTGCCTATGCCAATAGATTTATAAACAGAATATGGTAAAACATTAATTGAAGCTCCTAAATCTAGCATAGCACGGGGGACATACAAGTTTCCCAATTTGCAAGGAACGGTAAAAACACCTGGATCCTTGCACTTTGGGGGCATCCTTTTCTGCAAAACTGCAGACACATTTTCACTTACTTTCACTGTCTCATTACCTCGCAGTTTCTTTTTAGATGTGCAAAGTTCCTTAAGAAACTTAGCATACCTAGGTACCTGTTTGATCGCATCTAAGAGAGGAATGTTGACTTCAACTTTCCGAAACATTACCATGATTGCACTATCTTCTCTCTCTTTTTTGTTGCTGCTCAATCTTGATGGAAAAGGTGGTGGTGTGATCTTTGCTTCTTTCTCTTCCGGCTTCTTTTGCTCCACCATTTCTTCTTTCTTTTCATCCTTCTTTGGTGGTTCTTCTATCACCAACTCCTCTTCTTCTTCTTCGGGTATCTTCGGGCCGTCATATTTCTTTCCACTCCTCAAGCTAATTGCACAAGCATTGTGCTTTGGGTTCTTTTCAGTTTGAGGAGGTAGCTTTCCTTGATTCTCCATTTTGCTCACCGATTGAGCAAGTTGTGCCATTTGTTGCTCAAGATTCTTGATGCTTGCCTTGGTCTCTTGCTGAAAACTTTGGGTGCTGGTGGCTAGGCTTTTGACTATGTCTTCTAAGGACATACTTGAGGATCCAGCTTGTTGAGGAAGAGGAGGTTGTTGTTGCCTCGGTTGGTAATTCTGTTGTGGGAATGGAGGCCTTACTTGGTAATGGGGTGGGGGTCTTTGTTGATAACCCATGTTTTGGTTGTTGTTCCACCCTTGATTGCCTCGGGGTTGATCATAAGTTCTTTGATTATGCCCGGAATAGCCTCCTATAACATTTGCTTCTTCATATTCTTCTTCTTGCAATTGAGGACACATATCAGTCGGATGTCCCACTTGAGTGCAAATGCCACAGGGACGGGGTGTGGATTGCACACCTTTGTCCTTAGCAAGCATCATTACCACCTTAGTCAATTCGGATAGTTGAGCTTCAATTTGAGGAGTGTGCACTTCTTTTACACCTCGAGGTGCATCTGTGTACCAATCTTCATCTTGACTAGTATGCTTTGAATCCTCCGCCATGTTTTTTATGAGATCCCGAATCTCCGTTGGGGTCTTGTCAGTCAAAGATCCTCCACTTGAAGCATTAAGAAGTCTTCTTTCCCAAGGAGTCATGCCTTCAATGAAGTATTGAAGGATTTGATACTCACTAATACCATGCTTTGGGCAACGGGCACAAAGCTTTTTGAACCTCTCCCAATATGTATGAAAGGCTTCTCTTTTATGTTGTTTGATCCCAATTATCTCTCTTCTTAGGGCTGAGGCTTTCATTTCTGGGAAGTATTTGTCTAAGAAGAGGCGTGCAAGATCTACCCATGTGTTGACCGTCCCCGGTGGGAGGTCATAAAGCCAATCTTTTGCTGAGTCTTGCACTGCAAAGGGAAATGCCCTAAGCTTGATTTGGTCTTCAGTGACATTGTGCGGTTTCATGCCAACACACACAACATGGAACTCTGTGAGGAACTTGTGGGGATCTTCATTTTCTAAGCCTCTAAAGGTTGGGAGTAAGTGAATGAGACCGGATTTTAATTCAAGGTTTGTGGCTGCCGGATAGGTGATGCAAAGAGGTTGTTGAGTAACCTCTTGCCTCGCCCATTGGCGAAGGGTTTGTTCGGGTGGTGGATTTGGAGGCGGATTCCCTCCATGGTTGTCTCCCATGGTATGAGTAGTGGTTGAAGTTTCTGTGGGTGTATTGTTTGGGTTGTGATGAGTAGGTGAAGAGGGTGGGGTGGTATTTCTAGATGAGGATGGTTGAGGTGAAGGTAATGGACTTTCTGTTTCGGATGCAGACACACTTGAGAGGGTAATATCCTCCCAAATGTTGATGACCGGGGGATTGGAGGATGAAGAAGTACCGGAAACTGGTTGCCTCTTACGAAGCTTGGCTTGCTTCCTTAACTTCTTTGCAGTCTTCTCTATCTCCGAGTCAATTGGCAGTGGTATACCTGTACGAAAGGATCTAGGCATAAACAATTAGTAACACCGTGTCCCCGGCAACGGCGCCAATTTGTTAAGTGTGTCAGACCCAACAAATAAAAGGGGTACAATAGACTCCAAATACACTGCTTTAATGCACTAAAAAGTAGTACAAGGCAAGCAGGGTCGAACCACAGAGACACGGGACAAAAGTCTATACCTTTTTGCACAAGGTACTTTGGTCACAAAGAAGGGGTTTGTTTGCAAAAGTAAATAACTAAATAACAATCTACTTTAAAAGCATGCACAAAATGAAATAGATTTGTAAACAAATTGATTGAATGGTTCTAGTTCTAGTTCTCAATGTTGTTGTTCAACTTGATTATGACTTGATGTAATTCAAGATTGCTATTCTATGTTGGTACTGAAAGATATTAACACGCTCTAATAAATCTCGCTTGCCAAATTATCTAACCAAAACACGCTCTTTGATTAGACCTAGCTTTACTAATTCAACCTAAACACGCTCTTAGATTGTATTGAAAAACTGCATTAAGTTTTGTACAAGCTTCCCAACAATGTTCATTTCTTCTCATACGCTCGGAAGTGTGAAAACATGTGATATATGTTTTACAATAAGAAAACTTATTGCTTGTTACCAATTATTAACTCAATAGAACGATTAGGTGCCCTAAAAGTTAATTAACTGCACAAAAATTCAATTCATGAAAGTGGCCAATCAAACACAAATCAAATTCAAGGATTCTAGTTTAAACAAAAACATAATCACTAGAATAGAATCACAAATCAAACATCAAATCATATGCTTCAAGTCAAGCAATCAACATTTTTTTGAACAAGAACTAGAACTAGGGTTTCTTAGCCACACATGGCTAAGAACAAATCAAACAAGAATAAGATGGAATTGGAATGTTTAATCCTTACAAAAGTGAAATCCCAATGTTTGCAATGATTAAGTCTTCTCAAAAGCTCCAAGAATTCTCCCAAAATTGGCCTAGATCGCCAGAAACTACTCCCAAAACCGTTCTCCCCTCAAAAATGACGTCTCCTGCTCTTTTATTAAAGTTCACGTGACATGCCATGAGGCCATGCGTTTTTAGCATGGCCATGCCTTTTGCCCATGTGTTTTTCGTTGGCATGGCCATTTGTCTTGACCATGCGTTTTTGGCATGGCCCATGCTTTTTGCTAAAATTCCAAAACGTCTTCACTGTTGGCTCCATCTTCATGTTCCAAAGCTCTACGTTCCAAGCATCCAAGCATCCATGCATCCAAGCTCCACGTTCCATGCTCCATAATGCCTGCAAAATAAATCAAAAATAGTGAAGTACCAGGCACTCTTAATGAAATATGCAATTGCCCTAATAATCAACTAAATGCAAGAATTATAAAGTAGAATGCTATAAAAAGATGGAAATAAACATACAAAGTAGGTGCATAAAATGCACCTATCAGCAAGTTATAATATTATAACATCAAGGTAGATTAGTTATGCATGAAACGGAAACGTAATCATTTTTGCAAGTTGTATTGTATCAAACCCAACAACATATTCGTTATAACGAGTTCTATCAAACTCAAAAACTTATTTTAATGACCTGTATTTTATGCAATTAAAGTTGTATCGATCCAAACGGGTCCATGTACCGGAAAACCCAGACCTGGACCCGGACCCGAACAAAGACACGGACACGACTCATCCGGTCTAGTCTACAGTCCACAATATTCTCCATAACCGATCCGGTTCAGTCGAAATGCTCACCCCTAGTGGGGAATGTATGGTCCTATTTCTTATTTATGAAAAAATAAACCAATTAAAAAATGGAAAAAATAAAGAAATCAAAAGAGAAAAACAGTCCATTCGAGTGTGATAAAGACAAAACCCACAATGTAAATTGGCCCAAAGACAATATCCATGATTTTGAAAGGCACTAAATTACAACCAAAAAAATCAACAAACCACGTGGATCAAATATGGAACTTTTTCCTTTTTTAATGCTATATTTAGAGAAAACTATAAAAATAGTTGATGTTTTTTGCACTTTAATTAAGGTACAAAAGAGTTTAAACTTGCAAAAATGGTCTTATTTAAGGGTTTCATTGTGGATTTGGTCCCTATTTATAACATGATTATGTTTTTATTTGAATAAAATGACTATTTTGCTTTCTATTATATATTTCTCTCAAATGTTTCACAAAGTGACCCATCATTTCCAAGAACACCCAAGATTAACCACCATTACTCATCTCTTCCTCCACTGTGAGCCATCACCATCCCACTCCACCCTTGCCAACTATAGATTCAGACATCACAACCAAAATCACTCTTTAAGCCTCACAAATACTCAAGAACAAGGTTAATAGCGATTACGGTTTCTCTTATCCGTTAAGGGGGTGGTAAAGGACTGGAGGAAGGGACTTAAGGTCCTTTAAATAAGGTACAAACCCTAAAAATTAGGGTTTCATCTCCCATCTCCTACTCATCAAGTTCGGGTCCTCCGACTCGTTGAGTAGATCCAATGATCCACGTGGGTTAACCCGCCTCTACACGACGAGTTAGGGGTAACCAACTCGTCGAGTAGGTCCATTAATATGTATATAATGCTTTTAAACTTGTACCTGAGAGTCGCGGTGTTACACTTCGACCTACTCATACAGGAAGGTAACTCACCTCACACTGCTGAAGTCCCGCGGACACAACTCTAGCTTCTGGATGACAGATTCCAATAGAAAGCCCCAACTCAAAACCCAACACAATTAGGGTTTTCACATAACATGACGATTAGTGTTAATTAGAAACACTTAACCAATTAAGGACATAATCCATTAAGTCCATCATTCTACTAGGTCAATCATATAATGTGATCGGGCTTAATTCTTAATTCCAATCTAATGGTCCAAAATGCGGGTCCCGATAATTCTAAGACTAACAAATCCAAAATTAGCGTTTTCTAAACCTAATTAGGGTTTCCAACCCAATCGCGTGCCAATTAGTCTATTGATTTTTCTTTTTAGGTTTCTTAATATTAATTAAGTCGGACATCACCTACTACCACCTCGGGTAGTGGTGGTCAACAGTGGCTTACGGCGATAGCCACCACCTCGCGGTGGTGGTGGTTATGATTTTAGACAAAACATGTCCAAGCATCTATAATAGCAATCCAATCACACAAATGCACACCGCCACCCAACATGGCGTCTGGTGGCGGTAGAAGGCGGCAGCCACCACCTCACGGTGGTGGGTGGTGGATTTCCTTGATTATTCCGACACTAAATATGATTATACAACATAATATCCAAAGAACACACACACACACACACTAAAACACATTCAGGCGCGCACACAGCCACCCTCGTGGCGGCAGGTGGTGGTCGGAGGCGACAACCACCTCCTCATGGTGGTGGTGATGCTTTTCTTACAATATTCGACCAAGCAAACCATACACACGACACAAACTAGCACCAGAAAAACACATACACACATACACACACACACACAAACTTTTTCCAAAATAGGAACACAACCACCCACTTGGTGGCATACGACATTTGCAGCGACTCGGAATGGCAGCAACAACAACGTTGCCTGCCGTCATTACCGGTGGCTTCGTCCTCAATGGTTGCGGTGTAGGGGTGGAAGAATGGGGAAGCCAGAGTGTGAGCAACCCGCAATCGTCTGTCCTCTGATCTTTACGGTTGAAACACGACGGAGTAGCGACTCTTTGTCTTCTTTGGGAGCAAGACAGTGACGGTGGCCTCTCGGTGTCTCTTCGACTTCAACAGGTAAGGAGGCGGCAGTCGGTGGTCGGGGTCATAAGGTTGGCGGCTGATGAATACCACCAGGGTTAAGGTTATGGGACAAGGATGACGGGCTATATGCATACGTCCAAACTCAAACTTTTGACCATATTGTCGTTTTTAGCCCTTCCCCCTCTTTTCCAATCAATTTAAGTACATAATTCACCAAACAGCCCTCCACTTTGAGAATTGTTTGCAAAACCAATCTGGGAATTACCTTTTAGTCCATAAGATCTCAATTATGACATATTCAGTCCTTCCTTTTCTAATCATTACCATTTAAATCCCCATTTTACTCTTTAGTCCTTGCTTCCCACAATTTATTACAATTCAAATCCAAATATTACAATAAAGATCCCAATTTCCAGAATTTATGTCACTTAGCTCATTATGACAAACACTGGTAACTTATTACGGATTTAGGGCTACTATTCATTTATTAATCTTTATCCATTTATTTACTTAATAAATGGGATGTTACACAAATCTAGTCCGACCAAGATATATTCGTAAAGTAATAGACTTGGTTCTAAGAACCATATTTGACATAGTGTCCGACTTTACTCAAAGATCGAAGAAGGAAAGGATCAAGACAATCAACAAACATACTGGAAATTTTCATTAGATTTTTACAACCGATAGGTAGAGATTTCTACCTACTATAATGAGATTATATAAAACAAGAACACGGAGGAATGTATTTTCCGTGCTAGAGTCTGAATCAAAGAGACCTGAGTCTAACGTCTAACAGTCACATCATACGACGAGAGGTCATCAGAGCATGACCCATCGGCCTGTTACGGTAGTCAAAGTAAGAACCTAAATTTTGGTTAAGTCTACTCTAAGAAGAGTAGTAGTCTCCAATGAAGATCGAATTTATAAGGAAGATCAAATGCAAAATTTAGCACCGGCAACAGTCAAGAAGTTTTGAAGTTAGAAACTCAATAGAAAAGACATAAGAGTTAAAGTTATCACCTAGGATGGAAAGGTAATGTGCAAATTCATTATACAAGCCCTGTTTTGTTGATGATCTCAGGACGTAATCATCCTAAATGGGAGATAATTGTAACACATGCATATTAGGGTTGCACATAATAAGTAATAATTATTAAAATTAAAATCCTTGAATGGGATAATTTATAGTCATGTGCTACAGAATATATAATATAAGTTTCATATTAAGAAAAATAGGATAGATAAATCGAATCCTTCGTAAATCATAAAAATGAGTGCGTTAAAATATATATATATATATATATATATATATATATATATATATATATATATATATATAATTGTATATTTAGAAAGTACATTTCGTCCCGATTCCGAAAATATAAATTTTATAGAAATTTGACTCTTTATGAGTTAGATTTGATTTTTATAAGATATAAGAGTCAATCTCGCATAAGGAATGTGTGACGTCAAAAGCTATGAAGAAAATGGTTGACCTTTAGAAAAAGTCACCAAAACAAAAATCATAGTACTCTTTAAGATAGAAATTTTGAGAAAAAGAATGCGAAAAACGGAATCCGTACGAGAGAGTTATGATTTTAGCAAAATCATTTAATTTTATAAAAATATAGACGAAAAATAAATTAGGAATTAGCTATTTGGGTCTAAAAGAAATTTGTAGATCTAGTCGATAGATTTCTAGAGATATAAACAACATAAAAAACGAAGTTCGTATGAAGAAGTTAAAGCATTGGGTGTGGGCAGCGGGATATAACACCAAATTGGTGCCACCTCATCCATAACACCACCATAACACCAAGGGGGGAATGGTGTTCCAGATATTATATCATGTTAAGAGGTAGAGAGAGAAAATAGAGAAAATTATTTGATTGGTTGATAAAGGAGATAGCCAATCACTTTTCTTGTTTTATCTCGTCCTCATTACCACAAGATCCACCATAACGAGCTTCAACGAGTTGGGGGGGGGGGATGTTCCCCCCGTCATGATGTCGTTGAGGCATGCCACATCAGCCTGTTGCTTCTCGTTTTTGGCCCATACCGCATGCTCTTATGGAATTTACAAAATCTGCATTTTGTGCCGTGCGCGGTGTGTGTCGAGTGCGCGGCGCGCGCATCTAGAATGTGAAAACGCAGACCAAAGAGATGTCGACACGTGACACAAAGTGGTTGGGGAGACGTAGCCTTAGAATGCACAACGTGCACCACATTTGCACGCTGTGTACCACAAAAATTGCTTATAAATAGCCTCCAATGGCTCATTCTCTTCCCACACCTCCTATGTTCTTCTCCCTCGAGTTGCTTTTGATTTTAGCCTATTTTTCCTTAGTTTTAGTCTGCAGTGAAGTCCAAGGATCCCTAAAGTAATAGTAGCTAGCAAGTAGAAGCTCTACCAGTGTAGCTTCCAGACTTTTGTCTAGGTAATCTCTGTAAGTTAAATGACACCATTCTTATTTCAGTGTAATTTATATTTATAAGTCATGGTTATTATTAGGAACCTATAAATAAGATTTATCATTAACTTCAAGTAGTTATACTGATTGATCTACTTACGGGATATGTGTCTAGAATGACCATGTTGGCTTGGTTGGTGGATTTCAGAAAAGCTATATGCCGAAATGATCTTGCCTCCCAACTATCCTACTTGGCTGATCCTTACTTGATAGATCTTGATGTAGACATTGGTATTAGTGAGGAATCTAGAATATAGTTATTATGGTCACTGGGATTACGAAACTAGACTAAGACATAGTACTTTATGTGTCTAGGTCTTTTCGATGTACGACGCGAAGCACTGCCGAAAATCGCCAATCACTTTTATCAAGTGAGTGCATAGTCCCTTTTATGAACATGATTTTAATACAAGTATTAATTAAAGTATTAAATATATGTTAAAGAATTTATATGTGACCTATATGCTTATTACCTAGAATATGTGTTAATAACATATTTAATAAGATATGATATGCGAACCAAATATGGTTCTATATGTGTTAAGATACACATATTATTTCATGGTAATTATAATATAAGTATTAGGAGTAGAGCATAATAGTCTTACCAGAAAAAAAACAAGACTAACAAAAAAGACCTAAGTTAATATTAGGTAGTATCTCCTTAAGAATACTTATAAAAATATAAAGGGAGAGTAGAACTCTGACATTCGTTCGTAGTCCGAGAGTATGGATATAGTCATCTGCCACTGATCCGAGAGTATGTATTAGACATAATCATTTGTCCATGATTCGAGAGTACGGATTAGGCATAATCATTTGTCCTTGGTCCGAGAGTATAGACTACACATAGTCATTCATTCCTAATCTGAGAGTATGGATTAGATATAGTTATTTATCCCTGATCCGAGAGCACGGACGAGGTAAAACCATTTATCTTGGAATCCGAGAGTAGGATTATATGAGGATCGATGGGATGGGGTAGAATTCTTGTATGTGAGATATTTTTGTATTGGTAGTTTTGTGATATATATATATATATATATATATATATATATATATATATATATATATATTATAACATTGTGAGATTGAAATCTCTATATACTCATCAGGTTCCCCAACCTGACGCACTCAGCTTCCTTGTATCACAAGTAGCAATATAAAGGTACATGTACAATGAGAGATTCAAGGGAATATAGACTGTTATAATACTGAGACATTGTAAGTCTTCGTTTATGTTTATTTTTGTATCAGTTATGAAATCTCGAGTTTTAAAAATGTAAACAAAACACATTTCTTGAAAAATGCTTTGATAATATCATCATCATGTTTTTGGGACAAATTCCACGTAATTGATCTTTTTAAAAGAATACTCTGAATTAATAAGCACAGCAAATCAATCTTCGTGGTCATAAAAATGGGGATGTCACAAGGACCTTACAAGGGGGCGTGGCCCCTTGACCCCTGCTTTTCTGTCATACCGACTTATAGTTTGATCTTATATATGTATGCATTCTCCAAACACATAATATAGAGTACAAATGATAAGCTTCACATCTCACATGTCAGTTCCAATTACAGAAAATGTCAGGTGACACTAAACTCACCAACACATGTAGCCCTAGAGGATCGCCTGCACTAAACTTTAGAGATGAGACATAGCCTCACAGTGGGGATTAGTCGGTATGTGAAAGCAAAGCCGGCCCGGAAACCCTGGTAAGGGAAGTTCCCTTCCATGATGTTATATTTTTCCTTCTATGTTATTAGTGACCATAATATTTCGAGGTAGGTTGGAAATTAATGGTAGAGGGTTGCATTGCTAACCTATATGACGATTAACATCTATTGTTTATATATTTTCTTTGTCTTGCATTTACGTCTGTGATGGAAGGGGGTGGATGTGACTTGTCATACATGTGAAATATAGGTTATTAATGAACCATTCCACTATCAAAATGTAGTGAATTATGAACGCTGGTTTGGCATGCGAAATTAAAGAACACACAATGAACACAATGATTTTGGTGTTTAAGATATGCATTCGATTATGTACTGTGTTACCCAAAAATGGATCTAGATCTAAATCTACATAATTAACACATACATACACACACACACACACACACTCAATGTTACATCTCTCAAGCACACCTCCATAAGTGGTATGAACCCACCCTATATAGAGGTGTTTACATGCCTCTCTCTCACTCCCTATCTCATAAATCACAAGGCTAATCCACCACATGCAAGTGGGTCTACAAAAGTCAACACATTTACAAAGTCATACATGGATAAATTTGCACCCAACATTCTCCCCCTCGATGTTAGGATGGATGACACACTTCAAATCTTCCAAAATCGAGCAACTATGTGATTCGAGCCTCAAGCGTGGCATAAGTAGATGTGAGCTTCAAATCTTCAATTCTTCCATGATTCCTCAATTTGGGTTCTAGGATGTGAGACCATACGAACCGAGCATCAACGAATGATCAAAAGCTTCTCAAACTCTAAATAATCACCCTAAAGTTGAGCATAAAAACACACCCCACAAATCTTCAATAATTCCAAACCCATCTTGAACCGAAATCACTTCTGAATCTCCAATCGAATCATTTCATTAACTTCAAAAATTCAAGGTCACTTCCGTCTTCAAGTCCGCATAATATGAAAAATTCAACTTTCGAATTTCCATATAAATTTCTCCCCTTTTTATAATTTAAAATTGATTATAAAACCAAAAATGAATGAGAAAGTGCTCAATTCGGAATTTTTCTTGCAAAAACTCCCCCTTAACACATGGAATAAACATTTTGCTTCAATGTGGAATCCGAGTATCGAGCTCTTCCACTAGGAATTTGTGAAGGAATGTGGATACAGAGTGCACTTGAAATGAAGGAAGAATCTATTTTATAGGCAGATTGCTCGCAATTATCATAGAAAAAAAGATTGTTCACCAAAACTATACAAAGCACATAGAAATTGATTGACGCCTTATTTCTAAAAAAAGTTAATTATGGAACTGTTAAGCAAAGATATTCTCTTTCTAATCTCTAAATTGTTGATAATCTAATTAACCAAAGGTTTGCCTACAACTAACTTGAATAACTCATTTTCAAGCTTGGTTCAATGCATATAGAATACCATGTTTTTACTTTGAAAATGATCCATAATACTCCAAACTACATCTTATCTCATGCACACTTTAACGTTATAAACATGATCAACTAAGCTATATTAGAATGATTATATAGAATGAAATGCAGCTTTTATTCTAGAGTGATCGACTCTACTAACCATTTATTCACAACAAAAAAAAGTCAATGAATCGTTTATTTTTATCATGATATAATTTCTAATCACTAACGTGAACATAACAGAGAAGATAAAGAGAATTACATTCAAGAAGAAGAGCCCCTTGACTGGGAGCCACCACCAGTGGAATTGTTTTGTAATAGTGAACACTCAATTGAGCATTGAGAATATAACTCCTTAAACCAAATAAGGTGGAGAGATAATAGATTTATACAAAATGAATTTACAAGATACATCCTCAAAGAATTACAAAACATACAATTACATACACAAAAAATAGAAGATGTACATGAGACTTAATGTTGTCTAATATTCCCCTTCAAGCGAAAGGGTAGCGGACCAATACGTAACATTTCTCGAAAGAAATCAAATTGATGACGCGAAGAACTCTTGGTGAAAATCTCATCCACTTGAAGTTTGGTAGGAACAAACTCGGTATGAAGTTTTCCCAGACGATACGAGTTCACAGATGAAGTGGTAGTCAAGATCAATGTGTTTGGCACGTTTGTGAGAGACCGCATTTTGAGTTAGAAAAAGAGAACTTTGATTATCACATAGCAACGTTGGTCTAGAGGGTGGAAGAGCATGAAGCTTTCATAGTATATTAGTGATCCAAATAATTTCTGCAGCAATGTTGGCCATAGCTCGATATTCAGATTCACAACTGGATCGAGAGATAGTTGGTTGTTTCTTTGCACTCCAGGATACAAGATTACCCCCCATGAATATTGAGTAGCCATAAGTGGAGCGATTGGTCTCCAAACATCTAGCCCCATCAGCATCCAAATAACCTACAATTGTTGTAAACTTTGGTTTGGAAAAAGAAAGACCAATGGGGATAGTTCCCTTGATGTAACGAAGTAACCATTTAACTGCCTGATAATGAGAAGTAGTGGGATCTTGAAGAAACTAACTGAGTTGGCTAACAGCATACGAAATATACGGTCGAGTGATTGTAAGATACTACAAGGCACCAACAAGAGATCGATAATGTGAAGGATTGTAGTAAGGATCACCACTGGAAATAAACGGTGTGTTGGAGGCAAGCGGAGTGGGGACAGGTTTAGCATCAAGGATACCAGCTCGTGTAAGGATTTCATGAGCATATTTAGACTGACTAAGAAATATACCAGTTGATGTGTACGATGCTTCGGGACCCAAAAAATAATTTAGTCGGCCAAGATCTTTAATGGCAAACTCTTTATCCAAACAAGTGATGACAGAGCGTAGAATGGTGGCATCATTACCAGTAATAATGAGGTTATCAACATAGACCAATAGGTAAAGTACACATGAATCTCATTTGAAGACAAAGAGTGAGGGGTTAACACGACTGCACACAAAACCATTGCTCATTATAAAGGTATTAAGGCGATGAAACCAAGCACGATGCGCCTGCTTTAGACCATAGAGAGCTTTGTTTAGGCGACACATATTATTAGGATAGTAAGGATCAGAAAACCCCGGAGGTTGCTCCATGAAAACAAGATCGCTTAAAGTACCATGAAGGAATGCATTATTTACATCAAGTTGATGAAGAGGCTAATCATTAATCACCGCCAATGACAAAACAATACGAACTGTAGAGTCCTTGACAACCGGACTAAAGGTAAGAGAATAATAAACACCCGGTAGTTGACTATAACCTTGGGCAAGAAGATGTGCTTTATGGCAATCAACCGTGCCGTCAGCTAGATATTTGATTTGAAAAATCCATTTGCAACCGAACACATTATGATCATCAGGACTAGGAACCAAGGTCCATGTTTTATTAAGATGAAGGGCAGACATTTCATCATTTATGGCATCTACCCAATGTGATTCTGATGCGGCAGACTCATATGTGGTGGGATCACTAGCAGCAAATAGTGTCGAATGAAGAGCAGTGTATGACAAATCAGCTCGATACTTTGGTTTAAAAACCTCAGCTTTAGCCTGTGTAACCATAGGATGTGCTGAAACAGTTGGAGGAACAATAGGAGCAGATGGTTGTGTGGTTGTGTGTGGTAGGATAAAGGCAGATGAAAGTGAGGTGGTGGTGTCGGCCTGAATGGATTCAATCGGTGATTGGGCCGAGGGAGCTGGTAAGTGTGTTGAGGGAGTTGGAGGTGTTTGAGCTTCCTCAGGTAATGGAGATGATGGAACATGATCACTTAGGGTTGAAGATGAGTGGTTTAAGTCATCAAGACAACCCACATGTTGTGGGTTTTCATCACACAAGCCACAATTACTGAAGTTGGTGGGTGAAGGAGAAGAGGTAATGTGAGATGAAGGTTGTGAACATAGGGTATCATCTTGAAAAGTGACCAAAAGAAGATCATTGAGTGAAGTGGGAGAGGAAGAGCCACAAAAGGGAAATGAGAATTCATATAACTTGGCATGTTGGGTAACGTAAATACGAGATGAAACAGGCTCGAGACATAGATAGCCTTTATATTGTACGGAATACCCAAGAAAGATACAAGGAAGGCTTCACGGAGACAATTTATGATCTACATAGTTACGTAAATACGGATATACTCGACACCCAAACGGTCGAAAATTATCATAAGATGGATCTGAGTAAACAATGCTTCAAAAGGTGACTAATTTTGCAACACCCGAGTAGGGAGACGATTAATAATATAGACTGCAGTACGAAATGCATGAACCCAACAAGAAGAAGGAACGTGCCCATTGAATAACATAGCAAGTCCGGTTTTAACGATGTGACAGTGCTTTCGTTCCACCCTCCCATTTTGTTGTTGAGTGTACGGGCAAGAAATGCGATGAAATGTGCCATTTTTGTCAAGCAAATTGCAAACATGATGATTTATGAATTCCATGCCCCCATCACTTTGAAAAACCTTGATTTTTGAAGAAAATTGTGTTTGAACAAAATTGATAAAAGCCCCAAAAACCATATGAAAACTTGATTTAAGGATAGAACCACATAAATCTTGAATAATCATCCACAAAGAGAGCATAATAGCGATAACCATCAATAGAACCCACGGGCGAGGGTCCCCATAGATCACAATGAACTAAATCTAACACATGTAAAGTGCGTTTATCGTTAAGTTTAAAAGGTAAGCGATGTGTTTTAGCAAGTTGACAAGGAAAACATACAACAAGTGACGGTAATAAAGATGTCACCGATAAGTATCCCAATTTATTTAATAGAGAAATAGTATCAAAAGAGACATGACCCAAACGGGAATGCCAAAGTTTAAATGATGCCTTCAGTCTTGAACGTGCAACAACTGTAAGTGCTTGAGATTCATGAGAGAGAACATATAGTTCTTGTTCACATCGGCCCTTTGCTAGAACCCGCTTCATTGCTCGATCTTGAATAAAAAAATTGGGTTGGGAAAACAAAACATCCACATTGTTATCAATTGTCAACTTGCTAATGGACAATAAATTCTTGGTAATATTTGGGACTACCAACACATCTCATAGCCGAACATTATTATAAAGGACAGATTGACCAACATGGGAGATGGGAAGAGTATTACCATCTCCAAAAAGAACATTTTCATGACCATCATAGGGAGTAGGTTCTGTAATAGAATTTGTGGAAGCCGTTATATGATTTGTAGCTCCGGAATCAACAAACCAATCTGGAGCATTTGTAGTAGTAGTAACATGACACTGAGCATGGAAAGATTTTTCTAATTCCGTATCTGTACCGGGTTTATGAGTGACATAGGAAGAAAGATGTGGACATGTATTAGCATAGTGACCATCCTTACGACACAACTGGCAATGTGGAGGACGGCAGCCACGACCGTGACCACCCTTATTAAACCGACCACCATGACCACAGTAGGAATTTGGTGGTCTGGTGTCAGCAGTGAATGCAATAGTAGAAGAGGTAGTTCTGTGCAAGGATTGTAAAAATAATTCATGTGCTTCTGCTTGGGCAAGAAGATCTTGAAGTGTAGTAGGAGATCGAGAAGCACAAACAGCAGTAGAAAAAGACTCAATAACAGACCCAAGACCACATAAAAACCAATGAATTTTGTCTGATTCATCATCCGGGTGACCAACAGCAGATAACTGATCACAAATGGATTTAAACTTAAGACCAAAATCAGCAACAATAGACGAACCTTTGGAGTTTTGGCGAAGTTGATCGCGCAAGGCTTGAACACACATAATTGAGGAATTATTGTAAGCACGTTCAAGTGTTGTCCAAATCTGATAGGCAGTAGATAAGCCAACAATTTCTGAGAATGCTTCCTCTATTAGAGAGGCTTGAAGGAGAATAATTGCTCGTTGATCAGCCAATACCCAAGAAGAACAAGCGGATTTGGTACAAATTTGCCATCAACAAGAATTTCAGATGCTGGTTTTAAGAGAGTTCCATCCACATGTCCCATAAGATTTTGATATGTGAGAAGAGGGATCATTTGGTTTTTCTAGAGAAGATAATTAGAGGAGGATAATCGATTGGTGATAAGATGAAGGATGGTGTTCATTGGGAGGGTAGAATCTCGAAAAGAGGAAGCCATAGATGAAGAAGAAAGAGGAGACGGGAAGTAACAGAGGGAAGAAGAAGAGATACGGATGGATTGATTACGGAAGAAAGTGAGCCGACCTAAGCTCTGGTAACATGAGAATATAACTCTCACACCAAATAAGGTGGAGAGACAATAGATTTATACATAAGGAATTTACAAGATACATCCTCAAAGAATTAGAAAACATACAATTACATACACACAAAATACATTTAAGACATTTCAGATTATAAATTAAACACATTTCAAACATTAATTTCAGACATTTCACATGGTTTCTAATGTTTTAATTAATCTTTTATTAATATTGTTGTGTATTTCAAGTGATTGATGAGATATATTTTATTATTTTATTTGTTAAAAATAGTATATAAATTCTAATTATATACATTAAATAAATTAATTGTGTGTAATTAATAACAACGGTAAAACTTGGTGTTTTAAAAAGGGTAAATAAAAAGTAGATAAATTTTAAAGGGCAAAAATTATAACATATGAAGGTTAGAAAATATAAATATATATCATTTGTTGGTTAGAAACATTAGAAATAAGAGTGAGGACCGTTAGATTGTTAAAGCTGGTGGGGCCATTTTAAAAAACAACCTATTTCTACAAAGGTTTTCCAAACAAACCTATTTCTACCATTTGATTTAAATATCATCCTAGTTTTACAAAAAACTCCAACTCTCTGCCTCATCTTGGATACACCAAAATGCAACTTTGCAAATTTTTGTGACTTCTTCAACACAAGCTTCCTTGTTTAACCTTGTATCTAGCAAGCTAAGGATATATATCACCTCCCTCCATAAGAACATTTGCAACCAAACCTAGGAAGAATGTACTCCTTGAATCTTCACAACGTACTACATTTCGCTTTCCTTAGACTAAACTTCAAACCAAATCTTTAAAATAGATATATGGATACCTTTGATGGTCTTCTTGGTGAAATTAATAATGAATCCAACCAGTTCCACTTCTAATTGATCAAGAATTGAAATTTCCCCATTGATGGGAAGATTTCCATTTTGTCACCTTGTCCAAAATCATACGAAATGAAGGACAGACTATACCTAGAGGCTTAAATCTCTCACACTTTCTCCATTGTACTCAATTAGTCCCCTATCTTAGACTATATATATGGAGTTCTTACCCAAATTGAGAATTTCTTATCATTAAAGGTCTCTAATAAAGTTGATTAGTTACATTTCCAACCTCATTATAAAGCCTTGATGACACTATGGTCCTACACTTAAATAGGCTAACTACTTTTATATATGAGCCTCCACTTAGATAAACCCAATATACTATTATGCAAGCCTAAATTGTTGAGCAAATCCAATATAATAATTAGTTCCAATATACTTGATAGACCCATCACACTATATAGGTCCAATACGTAAGATAACTAATGAAAAAAATATTTTTTTACTCATTGAAGTACACTAATTAGTAACATATCTTAATCCTTTTAAAATAAATATAACACTAAAGAATAACAATTATCATAAATAGCCAAACTTTATATCCTTGAATGCTAGAATAACTACATAATTCAAATCTCATTAATCATCGATTTTCAATTTAGCCGACTTCATGTAAATTTTACATCAGAGTGCAACATTCGGTTCATTAACTTTACGTTCTAATAAACTTCATTTGATTCAATCTTAACACATGTTGTTGCTAAATTCATTTATTGAATTTTTTATTTTATAAATCTTCAATAGCGAAATGTTGTCTCTATATGCATCTGCGATGACCTTCTACAACAAAAACAACCTTGTGGTCGCAAAGCGAACCTTCAATGAAGAGGCTTTTAGTGTCAAGTTTGTCTCTTGCAACTAGACCTAATTACTTTTAGACACGACAAGTGACGTCTCTAAAGGTCATATTTCTTGTAATGTTTACATCTTGTGACTTATTTGTAAGGGTATTTCACTAAGTAAATGGTAACCGAGTTTACAATTGTTCTATCAAGGAACTCAATTTTTCATTCAAGTGGTTTAATATTCAAATTTCAGAGTTTGTATTTTATTATACTTTTAATTAATGTTGTCTTTGGTTTGTCACGTCTAACTAATAAGCTAGTTTATTTTTTGATTTTTTAAAATTTTTTTATTTTGGCAAACAAAAAATTAATTGATAAGCTAACTTTTTGAAAAAAACTATCTAGACTACCTTTTCATGAGCTTTTTAAAAATTTCCAAATATACACTTCATTAACTATATAAAACATACTCTTCTAAATGTCCTTTTATATTTTACGGCTAGCTTATTAGCTAATTTTTACAAACATCATTTTTTGTCGGCTAACTTATATAAGCTAACAACTAGGTTATAAGTTAGTAGCTAGCTTTTTAGCCAGTAAACATAGTCTAAATGTTATGGATGTGGTGAATAAGGCAATAATTCAAATTTGGGACCTGAAGTTGGTGCGATGCACTTAGCCCAAATAACCCTTACAAATCTCGTGGGGAACAGGACAAACAAGCGTATTCCCTGATCGATTAAAAGAATTGAAATTAATCTTGGCTCTATGCTCATAAATTTGTGCATTCCTCTAACAATATATAATACATAACAAGTTATATAGCGAATAATTTTTCATTATAACATGCTTTTTATTGTTTCTTCTATGTTATCAGGGACGAAATAATTAGAGGTAGGTAGGAAGTTAATGGTAGAGGGTTGCATGCTAACCCATGTGACAATTAACAGTGACTCATTAATTGTTTATATATTTGCTTTCTCTTGATGGAGAAAGCAAGGATGTCAAGTCCCACCATGTAGAAATTTGGACTTACCATTTATGTCTATAATGGAAAAAAAAGGGGGGGGGGGGGGGGGGGAATCAGTGAGTTGTTAAACACTTTCAGATTAAAGCATTTCGAGGGTACACTCAAAATCTCTAATCAGATGAAACTCACTGTTTTTCTAAAATCGAGAATGAAAAAGATGTTATGAAATCTATATCCAAAATAAACCCGAAATTGATCATATAACAGAAACCAACTTTTTGTCCTAAAACTGCCATATGGTAGTTAGAGGAAAACAACTTCCTATCCAAAAAACGGTCATATTACCCGTCAAAACTAACATAAAACCGGGTCTATAAATGGATCACAAAACTGGGTGTTTTACAAAAATACGACATTTCTGAGACAAAACCGGGTGTTTTACAAAACCAGGTCTACAGAAAGGCTCTGCACCTTGGACCCCGCCAGGGGTTGCCGCCCCTTGGATCCCTCTCCCAGGAGCGCTGCCCCCGGACCCCTGTAGGGGCTTCGCCCCTAAATAGCAGTATACTTTCAACAATGAAAAAATCAAACAAATGTACACTCCGCACCATACTAATTTGTTCGATAATTGTTAAAGTAACAATGATCAACAAATTAACCCCATTATATTTAAATAATATTAGTGATATAAAATCACCAACAACTTGTCAAACATGTGAAATGTATGTGATTGATGCACCATTCCACTATCTAGTTGTGTATTTGGTTCAAGTTATCTAAAAGCTTCAAAGTCTTGCGTAATAGTCTTTTTAACTTTACAGCTTAGAATAAAGGACTTAGAATGAAAGAAGATTTTCATTTTATATAGACTGACTTGTATGGCCATTATTCCAAGCGGGTTTAGCAAGTTAGAGTACTATTTTTACTGACTATCAACCAATCATGCAAGGCCTCTCAGATGTCAGTTCTATAAAACCCAATACTGAACATGTTATAATATAATATTTGTTATCTCTCTTTTTCTCTATCTATCTCCTTGTCCAGATTTTGTACAAGTCATGTGCTTCAAGGAAAGTAACACTTTATTGAGGATTCTTGTCCTCATGTGTTTCTCTCTTACCATAACTATCTCATCTGGAGCCAACACCATATCTGCAAATCAGTCTCTGTTGGGAAACCAAACGATCATATCCGAAAGAGGCGAGTTCGAGCTGGGTTTCTTCAAAGCAGGTAAGTCTTCCAACTATTACATAGGCATCTGGTATAGAAAGGTCGATTCCAATCCTCCCACCATAGTTTGGGTGGCTAACCGAGAAACACCCATCTCTAATATATTCCAATCAGAATTAAAAATCATAAATGGCAACTTAGTGCTCTTGAATGAGTCCAAGTTCCAGATTTGGTCCACAAAAATCACCACCACCACTTTGAATTCTGCAATAGCTGTTATTCTTGATGATGGCAACTTAGTGTTGAGAGACGGCAGTTCAAATTCAATTGAACCTTTTTGGCAAAGTTTTGAGCACCCAACTCATACTTGGTTGCCTGGTGCTAAACTTGCTTATGATAATAGAACCAAAAAAAGCCAGCTTCTTACATCATGGAGAAGCAATGAAGATCCTGCTGTAGGGCTCTTTTCTTTGGAGCTTGACCCGTCTACTACAGAGTACATATGCAAGTGGAATGGCTCCCAGCAATATTGGACGAGTGGGCCTTGGAATGAGAATTGGGGCAGATTTGATAAAGTACCTGAAATGAGGTTGAATTACATTTATAATTTCAGCTATCATACAAATGAGAATGAGAGCTACTTCACTTATTCTGTGTATAATTCTACCATTATATCCAGATTTATAATGGATATTTCTGGCCATGCACAACAACAAACATGGTTGGAAGCTACCAAAGAGTGGAATCTGTTTTGGACTCAACCTAGAACACAGTGTGAGGTGTATGCTTGGTGTGGGGCTTTTGGGATTTGCAGGCAGACTGAATTACCGTTTTGTAATTGTTTGACTGGCTTCAAGCCTAGATCAGAGACTGAATGGAATCAGAGTGATTTCTCTGGTGGGTGTGTGAGAAAAACTGAGTTGCAGTGTGGGAGAAATATGGAAAAGCCTGATTTTCTCATGATTAGTGTCAAGAGTCTGCCTCAAAATAAATTCATGGCAGTTGGAAGTGCCCGAGATTGTCATACCACCTGTTTAAACAATTGCTCCTGTAATGCTTACTCTTTTGTCGATAATAAATGTTCGGTTTGGGATGGAGATCTTTTGAACCTCTCAGAAGACAATGATAATGGGAAACAAGTTTATGTCAAAGTTGCTTATAAAGATCTTCCACATCATAACAAGAGTAATCGGGTCACCATGGGAGCTGTGGTTGGGTCCATTGGAGTTGCAGTTTTTGTCTTGGGTCTATTTTTGCTTTTGGTCTATAGAAAAAAGAGAATATCGGTGGGTAAGACAAGAATGGAGGGATCATTGGTGGCATTTGCATACAGAGATTTAAAAATAGCTACAAAAAATTTCTCGGACAAATTAGGAGGAGGTGGCTTTGGTTCTGTTTTCAAGGGAGTATTGCATGATTCGTCCATTGTAGCAGTGAAAAAGCTTGAAAGCATCAGCCAAGGAGAGAAGCAATTCAGAAGCGAAGTTAGCACAATCGGTACTATACAACATGTTAATCTTGTACGCCTTCGTGGGTTTTGTGCTCAAGGTAACAATAAGCTGTTGGTCTATGATTACATGGCAAACAGTTCTCTGGACACCCATCTTTTCCATGGAAAACAAGTTTTAAACTGGGAAACAAGGTATCAGATTGCACTTGGAATTGCAAGAGGCTTGGTTTATCTACATGAGAAGTGCAGAGATTGTATCATTCACTGTGACATAAAACCAGAAAACATTCTTCTAGATGCCGAATTCTGTCCGAAAATTGCAGATTTTGGTCTGGCAAAGCTTGTTGGTCGAGACTTTAGTAGGGTTTTGACGACTATAAGAGGGACACGAGGATATCTAGCACCAGAATGGTTATCAGGGGTGGCTGTTACAGCCAAAGCAGATGTTTATAGCTATGGAATGATGCTTTTTGAACTAGTTAATGGTAAGCGAAATGCAGAGCAATCTGAAGATTCAAGGAGTCCATTCTTCCCTTGTTTAGTTTCTAACGTTCTGAAGGTGGGAGGTGATATCCTTAGCTTGGTAGATAGCAGGTTAAACAGGGAAGCTAGTGTTGAAGAAGTCTCAAAAATATGCAAAGTTGCATGTTGGTGTATCCAAGATGAGGAAGACAGTAGGCCTTCAATGAGTTTGGTGGAACAGATCCTTGAAGGGGTTATGGATGTGAATATGCCTCCGATCCCTCGATCTGTCACGTTATTTGTTGATAACACCCAGCGTGTTGTTTTCTTCACGGAATCACCCTCAAAGGGGAGTTCAGAGGTATACAACAGTTGTTCCCCCCAGTCGGAGAGCTCCTCTTCTTGAAGATAATTATCTTTATTTAATCTGTTGTATTCAAATAATTAGACATATATTGTATTGTACGTAATAGAATAAAAGAGAAAATGATTTTTTGTTGCAAGTGGATGTGCATCATGACCTTTCAAACATGAGTTGGGTTTGGCAGTGAAGTTCGAATCGACTTGCTAAAAAGTATGGAAGTCATAATCTTGGAGATGAGTGGTTCTTACTTCTTAGTGCGACCCTTCATTCACGTTGCATTTTAGTCAAAGACACTATATGGACTTACTTTTTGTGAGTGGTTTTATTGGACTCATACAGACATCTTCTTGGTAAAATAAAATAAAAAATAATAAAAACAAATTTTCATTTTTATACTTACAAATTTTAAATATTACTTTTATGTTTTTACAAATTCATATCTATTTCTAAACTAATATTATAATTTAACATTGAAAAGCTCACATCTTTTCATCGATCAATCTCTACCTAGCAAACTAACTTTTCCTCGATGAGCTCTTAGCTCATGCGTGACCAACGACCTTACTCACTTTGCCTGTTGATGTAATTGATCACTTTGATCGTGTGGACCACGCTAGTTATTGTGTTCTTTGTTTTTTTTTTTTTTTTTAATATATTCTTTCATTATTACTCTTTGTGAAATAGTTTGACTCATCCTAACTCATTACCTCCCAAGGTTATGTTGAGTGTCAAGTTGCTCATACATTGATTGTCAATAAGGTTTTAAACGAACTGTTCATGAACCGTTTGACAGAAAGTTCGTTTATGTTCGTCTATTTAATAAATGAACGAACATGAAAACAAATTCTCTTTCGTTTAGTTAAACGAACGAACATGAACAGTGGTCTCATTCGTTCAATTATGTTCGTGAACGTTCGTATAAGTTTGTTTATGTTCGTTCATATAAGTTCATTTTATCTTCCTATATGTTTAATTGTGTTTGATTACATTACTATATTATATATTAATTTATGTTCATATATGTTTTTTTTTTATCATGGTTCGTTTATGTTCATTTATCATGTTCACGAACATAAACAAACGAACATGAATAATGTAATTTATTAAACAAACGAACATGAACAAGAAAACTCGTTCGTTTAACCGTTCATGTTTGTTCATTTGTTTGGTTAACTTAAACGAACGAACATGAACAAGCCTCGTTCATGTTCGTTCGGTTCGTTTATAGCTCTAGTTGTCAAAACTAATACTATTGGGAAGAAACTATACTTATTATGTAAGTTGATAACATCATCCGGAGACGATGTACAATCAATTAGACTACTAAAAATGAATTGTGCCCAAATACTTACGTCGAATGGAAGTTGCTCGATCCAAGGAAGGCATTGTATATCCCCGAATGAAATACATCCTAGATTTCTTGAAAGAAATGGGCCTACTCAAGTGTAAACGGACAAAATCTCCTATGATCCAATAGTTATGGTCCGTGATTCATTAGATCCAAGATGACCTAAAACACTACAACCGAACTCAACCACATATTACTACTATTATGGCTTGTTATTATGTTTTGGGCAATCTTGTCACATGGAGGAGCAGGAAACATTCGTTCATGTGATAGGTCATGTGTCAGTGTCGCAGCAATGTGGAATCCGAGTATCGAGCTTTTCCACTAGGAATTTGTGAAGGAATGTGGATATAGAGTTCACTCGAAATGAAGGAAGAATCTATTTTATAGGTAGATAGCTTGCAATTATCATAGAAAAAAAAAAGATTGTTCACCAAAACCGTACAAAGCACATGGAGATTGATTGACACCTTATTTCTAAAAAAGTTAACTATGGAATTGTTCGGCTAAGATATGCTCTTTCTAATCTCCAAATTGTTGAAATTCTAATTAACCAAAGGTTTGCCTACAGCTAACTTGAATAACTCATTTTCAAGCTTGGTTCAATGCATATAGAATACCATGTTTTGGCTCTGAAAAATGATCCATGATATTCCAAACTACATCTTATCTCATACACACGTTAACGTTAACGTTATAAACATGATCAACTAAGCTATATTAGAATGATTATGTAAAATGAAATGAAACTTTTATTCTAGAGTGATCGGCTCTATGAACCATTTATTCGCAACAAAACAAGTCAATGACTCGTTTATTTTTATCATGATATAATTTCTAATCACTAATCGTGAACATAATAGAGAAGATAAAGATAATTACAATTCAAGAAGATGAGCCCTTTGACTGGGAGCCACCACCAGTGGAATTGCTGTGTACTAGTGAGCACTCAATTGAGCATGAATCAGTGAAGAAAACAGGATCCAGCATGTTCTCAACATATAAAGTGACAATTTGGGGGATCGGAGGCATGCTCACATCCGAAACCCCTTCAAGAATCCGTTCCACCAGACTCATGGCAGGCCTACTCTCTGCCTCATCTTGGATACACCAACATGCAACTTTGCAAAATTTTGCGACTTCTTCAACACAAGCCTCCTTGTTTAACCTTGTATCTAACAGGCTAAGGACATCACCTCCCTCCTTAAGAACATTTGCAACCAAACCTGGGAAGAATGTACTCCTTGAATCTTCACAACGTACTACATTTCGCTTTCCATAGACTAATTCAAAAAGAATCATTCCATAGCTATAAACATCTGCTTTGGCTGTGACAGCCACCCCCGATATCCATTCTGGTGCTAGATACCCAGGTGTCCCTCTTGTAGTCGTCAAAACCCTACTAAAGTCTCGACCAACAAGCTTTGCCAGACCAAAATCTGCAATTTTTGGACAGAATCCGGCATCTAAAAGAATGTTTTCTGGCTTTATGTCACAGTGAATGATACAGTCCCTACACTTCTCATGTAGATAAACCAATCCTCTTGCAATTCCAAGTGCAATCTGATACCTTGTTTCCCAGGTTAGAACTTGGTTTCCATGGAAAAGATGGGTGTCCAGAGAACCGTTTGCCATGTAATCATATACCAATAATTTATTGTTACCTTGAGCACAGAACCCACGAAGGCGTACAAGATTAATGTGTTGGATGGTTCCGATGGTGCTGACTTCACTCCTGAACTGCTTCTCTCCTTGGCTGATGCTTTCAAGCTTTTTCACTGCTATAATAGACGAATCATGTAAGACACCCTTGAAAACCGAGCCAAAACCACCTCCTCCCAGTTTCTTAGAGAAATTTTTGGTGGCTATTTGTAAATCTTTATAAACAAAAGCCACCAATGATCCCTCCATTTTTGTCTTTCCAACACGTATACTCTTTCTTCTATAGATTAAAATCAAACTTAGACCCAAGACGAGAAGTGCACCTCCCACAGACCCAACAACAGCACCCACGGTGACCCAATTAATCTTTTTATGATGTGGAAGATCTTTAGAAGCGACTTTGACAAAGATTGTTTTCCCACTATCATTATCATTGTCTTCAGAGAGGTTCAAGAGATCTCCATCCCAAACCAAACACTGATTATCGACAAAAGAGTAAGCATTACATGAGCAACTGTTCAAACAGGTGGTACGACATTCTCCAGCACTCCCAAATGCCACAGAGTTATTTGGTGGTAGACTCTTGACACTAATCATGAGAAAATCAGGCTTTTCCACGTTTCTCCCACACTGCAAATTGGTTTTTCTCACACATCCACTGGAGAAATCACTCTGATTCCATTCACTCTCTGATCTAGGCTTGAAGCCAGTCAAGCAATTACAGAAAGATGGTCCAGACTGCCTGCAAGTCCCAAAAGACCCACACAAAGCATAAACATCACACTGTGTTGTAGGTTCAAACCAAACTAAAATCCACTCTTTGGCATTATCCAACCATGCCAGTTGCTGAACTTGACCAGAAACATCCATTATAAATATAGAAATAATGGAAGGATTATACACAGAATAAGTGAAGTAACTCTCGTTCTCATTTGTATTGTAGCTGTAATTAAATATGTTATCCAACCTCATTTCAGGTACTAAGTCAAACGAATTCCCATTCCAAGCCCCACTCCTCCAGTATTGCTGAGACCCATTCCACTTGCTTACATACTCTTTACTTGATGGATAAAGCTCCAAAGAGAAGAGTCCTACACCAGGATCTTCTTTGCTTCTCCATGATGTAAGAACCTGGCTCGTTTTCTTTCTATTATTATAACCAAGTTTAGCACCAGGCAACCAAGTATGAGTTGGGTGGTCAAAACTTTCCCAAAAAGGTTCAACTGAATTTGAGCTGTCAATCAAAACTAAGTTACCATCATCACGAATAAGTGCTGTTGAAGAATTCAGAGTGGTGGTGACATTTGTGGACCAAATCTGGGACTTGGACTCATTCAAGAGCACCAAATTACCATCAATGATTTTTAATTCTGAACGGAATCTATCAGAGATTGGTGTTTCTCTGTTTGCCACCCAAACTATGGTAGGAGGATTGGAGGAGACCTTTTCATACCAGATGCCTATGTAATACTTGGAAGAGTTACCTGCTTTGAAGAAACCAAGCTCAAACTGCCCACCTTGGGATATGATTGTGTTGTCTCCGGAGAGAGACTGGTTTGCAGATATAATGTTTGCTCCAGATGAAAGATGTATGGTTAGAGAAAACAACAGGAGAAGCAAAAACCTCACTAAACTATTACGTTTTGTGAAGAACATGATTTGTACAAAAAATCTAGACAAATAGATAGATTGAGAGAAAGAGAGATGACAGATATCACATTATATACAGAAACATATTATGAGTGAAATTGTTCACACCTCAGAGAAATTATATAACATTGCCATGAAAGACTTTTGAAGCATTCAAATAACTTGAAAAAAATATACACAAATTGTGAGTGAAATTGTTCATCAATAACAAATATTTAATAGGTTATACAATTCTAATTAAGTCCTTTCTCCATAAGTTCTGAAGTGAAAAAAACATTGTCATAAAAGCCTTTTGAAGCGTTCAAATGACTTGAAAATATACACAAATTGACAGTGAAATTGTTCGTCAATCACACGTATTTCATAGGTTTTACAATTCTAAGTCCTTCATCCATAAGTTCTCAAGTGAAAAGGACATTGTCATAAAAGCCTTTTATAACGTTCAAATGACTTTAAAATATACACAAATTGACACTGAAATGGTTCATCAATCACCAATATTTCATAGGTTTATAATTCAAATTCCCTTCTTTATAAGTTGTAAGGTGACAGGAGCATTGTCATAGAAGACTTTTGAAGCTTTCAAATGACTTGAAATATATAATTGACAGTGAAATGGTTCATAATCACCATTCACCAATATTTCATAGGTTTTACAATTCTATGTCCTTTCTCCACAAGTTGTGGAGTGAAAGAAAAAAAAAGCTTTCAAATGACTTAAAAAATACGCACAAATTAACAGTGATATGATTCATCAATCACCAATATTTCATAGGTTTTACAATTCTATGTACTTTCCCCATAACGTGTGGAGTGATAAGAGCATTGTCATAAAAGACTTTTGAAGCATTCAAATGAATTGAAAAATATACACAAATTGACAGTGAAGTGTTGACCAATCACCAATATATCGTAGGTTCTAAAATTCTAAGTCCTTTCTCCATAACTTGTGGAGTGAAAAGCATTGTCATAAAATGCTTTTGAAGCGTTCAAATAACTTGAAAAATATGCATAAATTGATAGTGAAATGGTGAATCACCTTTATTTCAAAGGTTTACATTAAAAGATGGAACAACCACAAAATTAACAACGTTAAGGAAATATAATAAAAATCCAAATATTTTGGTTTTATTGACAAGAAAAAATCAAAATTTTTTTGTGATATTGGAACCGACTATTACTTTTAATTGGATTTAATTTTTCGACATACAATGTTTCGATGGCTAAACTGTAAACAAGATATACGAGTAATTTTTTTTTTATCAATAAGACAAAACATAGGTAGTTTTTTTTTAATGCATAATAGTTTTTAAACTCAAGTATTATGTATTTATTCTAAAAGTTTAGGTCATTTTTAGTGGCTAAATTTTTTTAGATGTTTAATTTTAATCATTATACTATGTTTAAGCTATTAATAGTCCCTGGATTTATTTAATGTAAAGTCCCAAAAATACTATGTAAAAAATTTATTTTTAAAACTATCAAAACTATCATTCATTCATTCCAAAATCCGTCAAAATGTGATAATATATAAAATAGCAATTAGAGTACAAATCATATGATAAAATGCAAAATATTGGTGGATATGGTGTTATCATGTCAGACCCTTCCCTTTTGAGCCAAACCATAAACATAATACTGACAGCATAAAGTTTATTGAGTTTCCCCAAAATACCCCTTAGAAACATACATAACAGCCGTAAACTAAACTGGGTTTATTTCACCCCCTAAGTCTATTTCAACTCCTTCGGTATCTTTCAACTGATATTGGATCTATTTTACCCCCAAAGTCTATCTCAACTTTATATCTCGGTCTAGTGGTACGGGTAGTCTCAGCGATGTTTTGGTAACCATTATATCCTGGTCTAGTGAGGGATTATCGTGAATCAGGAGGTTTTGGGTGAAATGCAAGTGCAAATCCGTGGATCTCGGGTTATGAGTTAAGTATCATGTTGGTTTTTAGGTGAGGTCTCGAGTTGGGAATCACGAGTGATTATGTACAATATTTTCTTTTAAATGTGATAAGAATTGGGGTATTCTTTTCGAGGGCATCCGTCGAATGTTTCAGAGGTAAGGAATGGATTCAGTTTTGATGTTAGATCAAGCCCTTGAGATTGTGTCTGGAATTGGTTCTATCTGTAAAGGGCGTCAAGATAAGTAAAGGCGGTATTATTGATTGGAACTCGTGTGTGGAGTCTCTTGTCATCCGAAGAATATGTTAGGTCACTTATAGTTTGGGTATGATAATCTCAGAGTAATGGTTTGACCATATTGTGCATCTCTTATCTGAGTCTAACCGTTGCAGGGATAAGTCTTCTACTCGAAGGATTATTTGCGTCTTCTGTCAAGTATAAGTGTTCCGCAACAATAAATTGTATATGATTCTATTTCTAGTGGGAACCTCAAGTTATTAGAAGTTGAGTAGTCAGTTGGGAGATAAGTAGAATGGATTTAGCAATGGTTCAATATGGGCGATCTATCAGGGAGTGAGACCATCTCGAGACTTCAGATTTTAGGTTGAGTAGACGTGGTTATTTTGCAAGGGATTATTTTTAGGTGGAGAAAGGATTCATTCATCTTCGGGTTGGAGAGCCATGCTAGGGTTGGTTTTGGTTGCCTTAGGAAGGTTGTGGTATGCTCGGGGTTGTCGCAATGTTGCTTAGGTTCTCTGGCGTGTCGTGGATGGTAAAGAATGATTTCGAGGATGAAATCTAATTTAAATGGAGTAGATTTGTAACGCCCTGTTTCGAATCGTTTCCCAATTTGGGCTAGTCATCAAGAAGTGGGTATCAGTAGACTTAGGATCCTTGAAGAATTGAGATTTGGACTCATTTGGAGGTGGATGATGTAATTTGGATGATTCGGGTGTTCGGTTTGTGTTTTGGAGCCAAAGGGCATTTTGGTAATATGATAGCTTGGGCTTTTATGGAAATTAGATGTTTTTTCGGGAAATTGTAAGTCATGTATGATTTGATTAAAGAGTAGATCTTCTTGTTACCTTTTCATAAATGTAAGGATCGTTGGAATCGGATTTATATCGAATAAGTTATGGCCTTCAGAGTGCTTTATGGTTTAAGGAGAAACCATAATACCCGGGGCGTACCTAAGGAGTATGCAGTGCGTACTGGTGCGAATAGTAGTATGTAAGGCGTAATGTGGTGTATGCTTAGCGTACTGCGAAGGAAGGATCAGGAGTGTCAGGCCTCATATGTTGGGCGTACGAGGAGTATGCGGGGCATACGAGGTGTATATGAAAACCCTAATTTATGATATTGTACCCTATATAAGCACTCTAAGTCTTTAGGGTTGGTCTCTTCACCAGCCTCCAAGTCCCCAAAACCCTACAAATCGTCCCTTAGCCTCCATGGTGGTGTTTTTGAGCTCATTGTGTGCATCTTGGTGTGTTTTGGTTCATATTCAAGAAGATGGAGTTTGGTGCAAGGTTGTGGATCAAGAAAGGTCTTGTGGATCATGATTCTCTACTTTATTTCTAGGTTGTTTGAGGTAAAAAGCTATAAACATGTTAATTAATCGCTTACTTCTATTATATATAAGTTTTGGTTCCTTTTTTGGCCCCAAGAATGAGATCTAGTGGTTTTATGCCACTCCAGGAGCTACAAGTTGCCAGGTTTGGTGTTTCCGGGGTTCTAGATTTATAAAGTTGTGTCCTTTAGGGTTTAACATCCCCCACCATTTAATGAAATTGAAGTGTTATATCTTGAAGTTGGCTCCTTTTGGGGCATGCAAAGTCACCAAGTTCGTGACTTTATGGTTATATACGTTTATTAAGAAGTAGATCTATGGTTTGGACTTATGGACTTAAGCATTAAGATCTTAATGAAGAGTTTGGCTTAATGGAGGAGTACATTGGGCATACAATTCTATACGCACAACATACAAGCCCAATAGCGTGTACGCTTAGCGTATAGCTGAGTACGCCCCGCGTACTCAGTTCGGTGGGATTTTGCATATTGGGCTTCAAGTTTGCGCTTTCTTTTGGGCTTAGGGTGTAACGCCCCGATTCTTAGGTATAGGTTTAAATGAAAGTTATTTGGTTTTGAGACTTACTCGATGATTTTGTTTCCTTACTCGTCGAGTAGCAGCCAGGTGGGATCGTGTATTTAGTGGCCTACTCGCCGAGTCCATAAAGGGACTCGACGAGTAGGAGCTGGCAGATGAAACCCTAAATCCCGGGGTTTTGCACCCTATTTAAGGAAGCATAAGCCTCCTTTGGCCTCTTTGCAGTCCATTAAGAGCTTAGAAAACCCTAACTCATTGGTGTTTCATCCTTATATGTCTAAAGCTTTGGAGAGGAGATCTTTTGTGAAGAAGACCTTAGAGGACAAAAGGCTAGGGCAAGGAGGTGTGGGAAATCCGGAATCTACCTCAGATAGCATCATTTGGAGGTATCAAATCGTCACCTTTACTTAATTCTTCTTCTAGACCTCTTTTGGTTGAGATCTATGATTTTTTATGGTTTGGTTGAGATGATAATATGGGACCCTTCTTGGGTTCTAGAGTCATAAAGCCCCGAATGTGGTCAAGTATGAAGCCTCTTTGAAGTATGAAACCCCATTGTGAGCTTGGATTTGAAATTTGGAGCCTTTGTAGCTGTGCATGCACATAAAGTTTGCAACTTTACGTGAAAAGCATGCTTTAGCAGCTTGGATCTGTAATTTGGAGCCACTGCATGGCTTAAAAGAGTCTGTAGGGCTTAAGGACTGAAGAAACGCGGCGGGTCGGAAGGTTGACTCGGCGAGTCTCATGAAGATGAGCCTGGACCCGATGAGCTGGATGAACAACTCGGCGAGTCCGATGAAGATTGCTGTAGACTCGACGAGTTGAATAAACAACTCGACGAGTTGGATGAGTTTCCCAAAATTATGTATGCATGTGTAACCGTCGAGTTGCAAGAAGGAAAAGTCGACGAGTTCCCTTAGGGTTCGATCATAAACTAATAGAACTCGACGAGTCACTCCTTGAGTCGGCGAGTGGACAAGTACTATTTCAAGGAACTCGGCGAGTAGTCGAGGGTACTCGGTGAGTAGTCAAGGGTACTCGGCGAGTTAAGGTCAACATGGATTGTTGACCTTGACTGATGGCTTTGATTTTGACGAGGGCTTGATTAGTTGATTGTTGGGGTACCTTGAAAGGTTGGGAACTTATGAGTATGATTATGCTATGGTATCAAGTGGTGGAGATTTTGACAGGGATCTGAGAGTTGGAGTTCATCTACCGAGTCGACATCTGCAAGGTGATTTATCCTCACTATATCAATAGGGTCTACAGCACCAAGGCCATCCCTTAAGTTGTTATTGTTATGATGTGCTACATGTGGTTATGATCTGTTAAATCAAAATCAGGATAGACAATATATTATGCTCTCATGATCCGTGGGGATTTGTATGTTGGTGACCTGATAGGTCGGTAATCTAGTTTCGAGGGATTTCTATGATCGATGATCAGTGAGATAGATATGTTTGATGTTTGTATATGCCAGTATATGTTAGTTATAGGCACTTGGATATTTGTTTTTTGGTTGGGTTGAGGCAGTCATGCTTTGTGCTAAAGGCCAACATACCCTATGAGTGGTCCGGGGAGACTGTAGGCCCACGTGGCGGTCCAGTTATGCCGAAGGCTCGAGACAGATTCAAATAGACTATAGGCCCGCATGGCGGTCCAGTTAGGCCGATGGCCCATTATGCATGTTGTTGATTGTCTGTTATTGATATGGTATTATCGGTGTGGTATTGGTATTTTGGGGGTAGCTCACTAAGCCCTTGGGCTTACAGTTTCAGTTTATTGTTTCAGGTACTTCAGGAGATCATGGCAAGGCGAAGGCGTGACCGTACCGCTCCTCATCCTTTTGATCTAGTTATCGGGACACTCTGATGAATAATGATTTGAAAATTTTTTGTAAACAAATACTATTTGGTTTTATCTATAATTGAAAAAGTTTAAATTTGTCATAAAATTTTTGGATGTTACAAGTTGGTATCAGAGCCTTGGTTTGAGTGAATTGGAGGACCACTAGTGTGAATCCAGTCTCAAATCAAGGGAATTTTCAGAATAAATACTAAAATGGTTTTCAAAATAAGGATGGAGGATGCAGAGGGTACGATCAGCTGGAGCCTGTAAGTAAACCCCAAAATACCATAAAGTTATTTGATATTATGATATGATAGAACAACATGCTAGTGCTAGGCTAGGAGTTTTCATGAATCGCATGATAAGATTTGCCTGATTATATGATGCCTGCTAGCCTAGGGTTTATTGTATATGGAGTTGACATCATAATTGTAGATGTTTAGTGTGTGCATCACGACTGTGTATAATTAAGACCTTATAGCCTGAGAATGTCTGATTCGACCTTAGCGTAGGATTGGATATTCGAAATTTTATTGGGTCCAACGTTATGTGTGGCTAGCATACACTATTACTGCATGGTTGGTGAAGGTTCCATGGATGTGTGAGCTGTGAAAAGCATAAACTTTATTTATAGATTCTATACTCCATAAGATAACCATTACCTCATGCATGGTTGGACCAAAACCATAAATACATGATTTTTATGAACAAGGCACCCCAAAACACCAATAGGTACAAACGAAATCTTATGCAGTAGCTTTTATTCACAAAGACCAACTCATGGGACCAAAATATGTTCAAAACCCTAAGTAACCTATATCTAAGCAAGGAATCAACAAGGTTAATACTTTATACCTCTTAGAGGCTGAAAATGATGGAAGGACTCTAGATCTACAAGCTCCTACTTGATCAATGTTGCTCTACAAGGCTTCTTCTCTTCTATATTCACCACATACACACACCAAAACACACACAATGGTCAATCTTTTAAGAAGTAGGTTAGGGTTTCGAGATAAAGCTCAAAAGAGGTAGTTAAGGCTGATAAGGATAGAGCCTTAGGGATATCAGGTGCTTAAATAGATTGTAAACCCTAAAAATTAGTATTTTCCCCTGGCTGACGTAGGCCCAACGTAAAATTGGTACGACCATCCTACCAAGGGCTAACCATGTGCCATGCATGCTTCAAAGTAGGCCTAGCGTACGAGTTCCTTATGCCAAATAAGAGAAAAAATAATTAGCTAAAGGGTTTACCTGACATATCGGTCGTTACATCAACCCTAATTAATAACCTGGGTAATAACCCATAATTAAGGGTCCAAATCATAAGCTATCTTAGTAAGGGTAAAAGACTATTTTTCCCTTCCTAATATTGACCCAACTAAACATAAACCAAACCCAATATGACCCAAGGCCCAAAAATGGCATACAAATGATTTCTGAGAGTACGCCATGCGTACCTCCCTACTACGCCGTATGTACTAGACTACAACGGAAAGAGAACTTGGGCTGAACTCGTTACACCATGCGTACCAAGAGGGTACGCCCGACATTCTCCCCTGCACCTAAAACTCATCATTAAGATTTTAATGCTTAAATACCATACATCCAATTCACAGATCTAACTCTTGGGGAGGTCTTAACTTATAAATTTGGAAACTTTAATCTTTTTCATGGCTTAATAGGGCCTAAAACCAAATTGTAGGTTCATAACTTCACCAAAGGACCAATAATTCAGGCATGGTTGGACTATAACCTCAAAGATTCGATTTTTATGCAATAAGGAATTCAAAACATCAAGAAATGCTAACCTAAGCTTTTGGAGCAACTTTTACTTATATGAGCCAACCCTTAGGACCAAAACATGCCAAAACCTAAGCTATACTAGATCTACGCAAGAGAATCATAAAGTTTGAGACCTTATACCTTCAAGAAGATGATGGGGAAGAGTAGAACCTGGATCTATGAGCTATGGACTCTAAGCACACCTTTTAAGTTCTTATTCTTCACTATAACACACCAAAAATCACACAAACCTTTGAGATTCTCACAAATGGAGGTAGGGTTTTGTAGGGGATGAAAGAGAGGGTGGTGGCTGATGGTAAGAAGGGTCTCCAAGGGATTAAGGTCCTCAAATAGGGTCCAAGACCCTAAAATTAGGGTTTGCATTCAGCACGAGTATGCCCTATGTACTCTAGGTACGCCCAACGTACTTGTAGAAACCCCATGTCCAAGTTTAATGAGTTATGTCCCCTCGTAACTCCCAATTACACACAACGTTCTAACACATTTGCAATATATATATATATATATATATATATATATATATATATATATATATATATATATATATATATATATATATATATATATATATATATATATATATATATAATCTTAAAAGAGATTACCTTGGAACCGAGCGTTACATTTAATTTTTCATTATAGTCACTATAACTGATGATAGCCGTCATTAAAAATAAAATAATGTCTTCAAATTTATAATTAATAATTGAAATTTTATTGGTGTTTTATTTTAGTCATTATATTTTTTTAAGTTACCATTAGTTATTGTAATTATTTAAAATTTATTATTTTAGTTACTCTACTTCAAATTATCATTTATAAAAACAATATATATATATATATATATATATATATATATATATATATATATATATATATATATATATTATTTTCTCCACAACTAAACTTGTTACATCAAATTATTTTAGATTAAATTATACGAATGATGCCTATGATTTAGGGTAGCCTACACATTTAGAGTAACTTAAAAAAAAAAATTCAAACGGTCCACATAGCTTTAAAAATATTAGAGTAAGTTATATAAATTGTCCCTCAAGCACGTGCCAAAAGGTAGGCACGTTTAGTCTCTATTTTCAAAAATTAACTCGGACCGTTCGTTGTTTGGTTTAAACTTGCTCGCTTCATCCCTAATATGCAGTTTTTTATGATTTCAGTCTTTGCCTAATCTGGAATAACCATTATGACCTTTGTGGGGTTCTTTTCCAATTAATTTAATGTTGTTATTATTATTATTATTATTATTATTATTATTATTATTATTATTATTATTATTATTAATTTTTAAAAAAATATGGCCTCAAACCTCAATGATGTTAAACATGAACTCAATGTCTCAAACGTCAACCCAATCTACCCTATTTATCTAGAAATACAACCACCGATAAACCACCTTGAAGTCAAAATCTTGCTATCACCTAGCACCACCTTGAAATACCTATTAGACCACCACCGCTGGACTACCAATGTATTTTCTCAATATATCTCTTACTCCCCTTATTTTTGCAACAACATCATCACATGCGACATCACTAACGATAACCCTTAGTTGGTTGATAAATGCGAAGCAGACACCCTAAGGTGATACTATTGATCTACAAAAGGTGTCGATTATAATCTTCTTTCTTCTCATGTGACCTATGAGTTCCGATTTACAGTTTAAGGTTCAGTTAGGATTCATTTGTAGGTTTAGGGTTTATTTAGGTTTGATTTCAAGTGTTTATTTGGTAAATTTGTGATGGTCTGGTGATTGAAGGTCGATTGAATAGGTAGTGATGATGATTGAAGAGGTGGTTACCATGATTGTTAAAGAATGGTTTATGGTGGTGATTGTGGTTGGTTTTGTGCAGGTAAGCAGCAAGGATTGGTGATGGTGGTCGATGGTGTGTGGATGTGAAAGATCGAGTATGCTCAAGAATCATATTAAAGTGATATTGCTAATTAACATATAATACTAAAGGGTCACACTAACAACAATTTGATATAATTGATTATTTATTAGAAATTGATTTTAATAAATATTCAAAAAAAAACTTTTATAATTAAATTGAAAATTATTTATTTCTAGGAAATAATAATTTTCATTCGTAAGTAACATTATATATAATTAATATGGTATGAATTATTAAGTTATGCACAACATTTTGGACTAGATAACTTTTTTTAACCAAAAAGTTAAACTTTATATTTTATAAATGTGGTTTATAAAATATAAAATGATTTTGTCTTCTTTTGCCTTTATAATAATCAAAATTTGGCTAGACAAAGGAGAGCATGGGCTCTTCATTTGTTTAATGAAAAGAACACTCCTCTAAAATAGACAAGCACGTACACTATGATTAAAATAAGGAGTGATGGTCATTTGATTAATTTATTCAAAATAAAGGCATGACATGAAGCATGGGGAACACATAGGCTTTAGGGGCATGGGTTCTTACAGTGTTAACAAGTTATGGACCAAAAATTTAGTATTTAAAGTGAGGATTTCATATCTCTTTCACTACTCATGCGAAAAATTATAACTATGTATGTATGTGTGTTTCTCTCTAGTTTTAGTTGACGACTTGAAGATCACACTTTTGCTTATGGTCTCTTTATGTTCATATTTTGATAAGAACATAAAGCTTAAGAGTCTTAGGATTTTTATGCAAAAGAACTAGCATTCTATACCAAGTTGATTCATTGTTGGTGTCTCTGAAGTTCTATATTCTTCCTCAACATCTAAGTCTCCCAAGAGGATCCAAAAAACTACAAAGGTTGTAATTTTCTCCGTCTTCTTCTTTGGTTGCTGTTTAATCTTTCTACAACTTTGCAAAAAGATCCTTGGTGGGTTTCACTTGTTTATGTTATTCAAAAAATGATAAGTCTTCCATTGCTAAAAATCATGTTTTTGAATCCCAACAATTGTTATCAGAGCCACCTTGCAATTTTGGTTAGATTTTTTTTTTTTGATTTTTAGAAATCTTAGTTTTTGAATAATATGGATAACTTGGTTTTGTATAAAAACAAGTTCATACATATTTTCTATCACAACTTTATACTTGTTATTTTATGTGACAAATATTCTAATGTATCTTTTGTCATTTAAAGTTGTCTTAGAAAAACAATGGTCGTTTGATGTATATGTTGATATCTATGATGTGCATAAACTAGACAAATTTTGTGAGTTTTTGTTGTGTTGATTATTTTTGTTATAAAATGGTTGTAATAATTTATTTATTCATATGGTATGTAATAAATTAAATATGTTAGTTTCTTGATTTATTTTTGTAAATTATAGATTAGTTGTTAGAAATAATTTATTATTACAAAAATGTAACAAGAGATGAAGTTGGATCCATTTTTTGAAGAAAAAAGAGTCATTTTCAAAGTTAAAATGTGTGCAGGATTTTCAGTGACAGCTTCTTAAACCCGTCGCTAAAGCTGTTTTCTAAAAGGCTATTGGACTTTTAGCAACATTTGCTGAATTTTAGTTTTCAAGAAGTTCTTCAAATCTTTTGCAAACAAATGATGTTTTCTCAAATGGGAGCTTCTACAACAACATTAGAAGAAGATTTTTGGTCCCTTAAAATCTCCTTTTAAGAATAGACTTCGTATTTTTGTGTTGGCTCACAAAAATGTCATTAGTTGGTTATATTTATTGACATATAATTTTATACAAGCTTGTGTTGTGTATTTTACACTTGACACGAACACGAATTCAAATTTAAGTTTCACCCCAATTTCGTTTCGTGTCATTATTTTTGTCGTGTCGTGTCAACAATTGCCACCATACTTATATACCTTCAACTCATCTATCCACTAATATTAATCCTTTCTCCATTCGAGAGCGTTTATATGTGAGAACTCTGAAATTTGGGTTTTTGACGTTGAGATGATGAACTTCTCTTTGGTGGGCTTTGCTCTTTTAAGAGGATGCATCAAACTCTTAGCAATTACTTGTTAAAAATAAAACAAATATATCATACAAATAAAACAAAAACCACTGCTTTGTAAAATTGTAATATGAAATTGTTTTTACAAATAGTATATCGTTTTATTGTTTTTAGTCAATCTGCCTTTTTTTTTTGTAGGTTACCATTAAGGATGCAAACGGGTTGAGCTCGAGTTTGGATAGGCTCGACTCAAGCTCGTTATATGAGGCTCGATTTTGAGCTCGACTCAATTTGACATTTCTTGTACAAAACTCGGATCGAGCTCATAAAGAATTATACAAGTTCGGATTGGACTCGAGTTCGAATGGTTTTTTTTATCTGATGTGCCTAAATAAGCTCAAGCTCGGCTCGAGCTCGTTACTAATATCCTAAATCCATAATTCTCCAAATATTTTTTATTTTAATATATAAAAATAATAATAAATTATATTTATATAAGGCTCGTTTAGGCTAGCAAGCCTAATCGAGCCTAGTAACATGGACTCGAGGTCGAGTACATTTAATAAATGAGCTTAATATTAAGTTCGAGCTCGGCTCGGAGCTCGTTTAAAATCGGTTTTGAGTCGAACTTTTAACGATCCGATTCCGAGTAGCTCACGAATAGCTTGGTTCGTTTGCATCCCTACTTACCATGTAACTTCCAGGTTACCAACCGTTGATTTGGCACTAGGCATTGTCGTTACTTTTTTTTGATGAGGTAGCATTGTCGTGACATTATGATATTGCTCATCTGATAATGTGGTATGTAGGATGATGAAATTGAAAAAAAAACATAATACTTTCTTGCAGTTTTGTGTACTATTAAAATGTTAAATTTACATCTTTTATCTCCAGCGAGATTTGAATCCTTAACATTTAGTTGATAACACATTTCGGTCAACTACCGATACTGCTAAAAGACATTTGGTTAACATATATGTCTATAGTTGTTTCATAAATCTCTTTTACAAATCAACTTATTATTTTTATGAATCTTTTAATGTTGGCTCAGAGGTAATAATCTGTATTTTATTTGATATTATCCGTTTTAAATATACCAAAAGGTTAATTAATTCTAAGCATTTAAGGTTTTGTAATTTTCATTTTCATGTCATTTTTTATATTATTTTTATTTTATTTCATGAAAATCATTATTCGTGTCTATGATGATCATACTCAATTAAGTTTTAATATTTAATTATTTATAACTATTGCAAAAAAATAATTGTAAGTTATGTCTATATGAAACGTACAAAAAATATAGAATTATTAAATATGTTACAATGATGATAAAAATCTACTAGTTGGAATGTGTACATGAAAGTATTAATTAGCAAAATGTTAGTAAAGAACGTTATGAAATAGAGTGTAAAACATGAGTTACATGATATTGTAAAGAAAGAATGCCTGAGTTACGAATATTAGTGTATAGTTATATAAAAGATGATGAAATTGGATAATGTCACCCTTATGATGTTATTCTATGGAAATGCTTAGTACGGAAATTGAATCAAGACATCAAGTGATATGTATTATGTAATGCATCATATAAATGAAAGAAGCATGAAAAATGGACACTTGGATGTCACAAATGAAAGCATGCAAACTTGGAAAGGCTTATGAAATGTAATCTTACAAATGGAAATTAGTACTTGAAAAGACAAAGCATGATTGAAATAAGTAAAGTAAAAATACTTGGATATGTATTATTATGAAAGTGAACTTAGAAACTTGAGTATTACTTAAGAATGCTTAAAGTATGCATGTAAGCGAGTCCCGCACCAGATCAAAACTGAAAAAACCGAAAACTGAATAAACTATAAACCAAGAACCGAAAACCGGACAAAATAACACTATTCAGTTTCAACCGGTTCGATTCTACTAAGAAGTGTGCTATCTAAGAAGGTGTTTCGAACCAAAACCGGACCTAAACCGAAAAACCGAAAACCGAATAAAGTGTAAACTAAGAATCGAATACCACTATTCGGTTCCAACCTATTCTGGTTCGGTCTTTCGATTTAAAAGTTCATCTTAAAGTTTGACAAAAATGGTTGAAATAGATAAAATGAGAAGTACAATGTTAATTTTGGACATGAAAATAAAAGTTCGCAAGTAATACAAAACTTGAATACTATGATTCCTTATTATAGAAAAGTGCTAGAGAAAGAAATAACAATGTTTGGGCTAAGAAAATAAGTATTTCAGTTAAGCCTAAAAATGACCAAAAATATTAAACAAAAAAGTTATTGTTTTTACACATTCGAGAACATGACTCTTGAATGAAATTGTAATGATACTTATGTAATGTGGAAAATATTTGTCAACAAAAAATGTGGCTGTCTCCCATATCTTCTACGCTGACGATCCACTATTTCTTGGAGAGTGGTCACGATCTAATCTCAAAAATCTAGCTCGTATCCTCAAGTGCTTCCATGTTTCTTCTGGCCTCAAGGTCAACTTCCACAAATCTAAAGTCTTCGGGATTGGAGCTACCTTTCAAGAAACTTCAAACTGGGCAAGTATTTTAGGTTTTGAGGCGGGTACACTTCCATTTACATATCTTGGGGTACCTATCGGTGCTAATATGAACCTGGTTAAGAACTAGGATCCAATGATAATTTTTTTTTTCAAGCAAAGCTCTCAACTTGGAAAGCTAAATCACTGTCATTTGGGGGCCGGTTAACCCTCGTGAAATCCGTATTGGGTAACTTGCCTACATATTATTTGTCAATTTTCACGACTCCAACTGGAGTTGTTGATAAGATTGAGAAAATACGCAGGAAATTCCTGTGGGGAGGGAATGATGAGAAAAAAAAGATCCATTTGGTCTCATGCGACAAGGTGATCGCTTCCAAAGAAGTCGGAGGCCTCAGGGTCAGATCTATAAGAGCACTTAATATCGGACTCATAGTAAAATGGTGGTGGCGACTTAAAATGGATCCGTATTCATTATGGTGCAAGGTTGTGACAGGTATACACAATCTTGAGAACAAACCTAAATTTTATTTATCAAATAAAAATGTCCCAGGGGTATGGAACAACATTGAAAACGCAAAGAAGGATCTTCAAAAGTATGGAATCCATGTCAAAGATATTTTCAAACAGTTGGTAAGATCCGAAAACAACACATCATTTTAGCATGATATTTGGAGTGGGTCAGAAAACTTTAGATCTAAATTACCGATCTATATGCTATCGAATCAAATAAACAATACACTGTTACCCAAAAGGTTACTGACAATGGAAATACGTGGTGTCGGAAATCATGTCCCCTTGCTTTAGGACTATCCCATGAATTAAGCTTGTTGTACAGTGATATAATCTCCTACCCACTTACGCGTGGAGATGATCAATGGAAATGCAACTTGGCGATGGATGGTAAGTACAAGGTGGAGGTCTTAAGGCGGAAACTAGACCATAAATTGCCTCAGGTAGCAAATCCCATTGTTGTATGGTATAAAGAAGCTCCTATCAAAGTTCTAGGATTCATACGGAGGGCAACTATGGGTCGTATCCCTACAACAACGGCTTTGGCGCGTCGTGGTATCACCATCTCTTCCTCAACATGTGGTTCATGTGTCGGATCAGATGAACATGCGGACCACCTGCTAGTTAGTTGTCCATTTGCAGCCTCTATCCGAGAGAAGATACTTAGTTGGTGTGGAGTAACTTCCCCCCTCTTTCAATGGTGTTTGCGATTTCGTCCAATTTGCTACCACATGGGGCAAGTGTCCAAAGAAACGAAGGAGATTTATTGTCATATGTTACTATCTACTATGAGGGATATGGAAATTCAGGAACGACAGAATTTTCCGAAGCAAGGTCACAAGTCCTAGCAAGGGGGCTGAACTAATAAAGTCATTCAGGTTCCTATGGATGAAATTTAGAAGGGGAAAATGACTTAAAAGCCCAACGAAGTTTCCAAACTGTTTAAAAAACCTCAATAATGTTTTGCCTGTTCAAAAAAACCCAACAAACTTAACATTTTATCTAAAAAGCCTAACTAAGTTACACTTTCTCGAAAATCAAATAAGAGAAACAGATGACGTGACTTATTACCGTATCGGAAAAATGACTTGTTAGACCAACGGAGTTTCCAAAACGTTTAAAAAACTCCAATCATGTTTTGATTGTTCAAAAAAAAAACCAACGAACTTAAACAAAACAAAATTGGAATTTTCTGAACGGTTTGAAACTTTGTTGGACATTTTAAACAAAATGTTAAGTTCGTTAGGTTTTTTTGAATAGACAAAAAATGATTGGGGTTTTTTGAATGGTTTGGAAACTTCGTTGGGCTTTTAAGTCATTTCCTCAATTTAGAAGCTCAGGCGGTTTTTGTAACTGGGATGAGTGGAATACATCTCCTTTCTCTTTTTTGTAATGTCTCTTTAACTTTTCATGTTTGTTTCGTTTTTGCCCCTCCCTTGCCACTTGCTAGGTTGGGTATCTTTATAATATATGGCCGTTTTCTAAAAAAAAATGTGGCTCAATTAATGAAATAACAATAAATAGGTTAAGGTTGAATTTATTTTGGAAAAAATAGATCTAAAATGGAAAAGAAAAATGCAAAATCTAGGGTCTTTAATTTATGGAATATTGGTAACGGGTTCCAATGTTCCATTGCTGAAATAACAAAAGAATATGTCAAAGTTGAGTCTTTTTTGAGGGGAAAAAAACTATTAGATGAAACGGAAAAAAATAAGGTATTTTATGAAAAAATAAGGTATTTTATGAAATAAACAAATTTCTTATTTACATAGTTTATTAGATTAGTGAGCTAGGCTCCGGTATAAATTACGAATCCCTATATCGTTTTGTCAAGAAAATACATTTACAGTTTTCAATAGTTGTAAATATCTTAATGCAAAGAAAAACAGTTATTGCTCTAGATCAGCTCATATAGTCATATTCTATTCATAATAACGGTGATCAATTTGCAACAAAAATGTCAATGACTCCAACGATACGTTTTCTCTGGTGAATGTAACAAACAACGAAAGACTTTCAAGAAAATGAGCTCACTGTAAATGAACTGAACTGAACGAACACGAACGAGACTTGTTGATATTCGTTTGTTTAAGTTAGCCGAACAAATAAACGAACACAAACGAACAAACGAACGAGTTGTCTTGTTCATGTTCGTTCGTTTAACAAATGACATTGTTTATGTTCATTCATTTATATTCGTGAAAATGTTAAACGAACATAAATGAACAAAAATAAAAAAAACATAATTGAAGATACATGAACATAAATGAACATATAATACATTAATGTAATCAAACACAATTAAGCATATGTGAACATAAAATTAGCTTATATGAACGAACATAAACAAACGTAAACGGACAACATAAATGAACGTTCACGAACCTAATTGAACGAACGAGAACATTATTCATGTTCGTTCGTTTAATTAAACGAACGATAATTTGTGTTAATGTTCGTTAGTTTATTAAATAAATAAACATCAATGAACTTCCCACCGAACGATTCAAAAACAATTTGTTGAACGTTCAGTTCATTTACAACTCTAACTAAGAGGAATTGTTGTGTACTTGTGAACTCTCATTGGAGGATGAATCCATTAAGAAAACAACACGATTTTCCTTATCAACAAATGAAGTGAAACATTGGGGAATCGGAGGCATGTTCACATCCAAAACCCCTTCAAGAATCTGTTCCACCATACTCATTGATGGTCTACTCTCTTCCTCGTATTGGATACACCAACATGCGATTTTGCAAACTTTTGTGACTTCTTCAACACTAGCTTCCCCATTTAACCTATTGTCTAGCAACCTAAGGATATCACCTCCCCCAACAAGAACATCCGCAACCAAACTAGGGAAGAACGTACTTTTTGAGTCTTCACAAGGCACTACATTTCTCTTACCATAAACCAATTCAAAAAGCATCATTCCATAGCTATAAACATCCGCTTTGGCTGTGACAGCCACCCCTGATAACCATTCTGGAGCTAGATATCCTCGTGTCCCTCTGATAGTCGTCAAAACCCTACTAAAGTCTCGACCAACAAGCTTTGCTAAACCAAAATCAGCAATTTTTGGACAGAATTCGGCATCTAAAAGTATGTTTTCTGGCTTTATGTCACAGTGAATGATACAGTCTCTGCACTTCTCATGAAGATAAACCAAGCCTCTTGCAATTCCAAGTGCAATCTGATACCTCGTTTTCCAATTTAGAGCTTGTTTTCCATAGTGTATATGGGTATTTAGAGAACCATTTTCCATGTAATCATACACCAACAACTTTTTTTTACCTTCAGCACAGAACCCACGAAGGCGTACAAGATTAACATGTTGGATGTTACCGATTGTGCTGACTTCACTTCTGAATTGCTTCTCTCCTTGGTTGATGCCTTCAAGCTTTTTCACTGCCACAGTGGACGAATCATGCAATACACCCTTGAAAACCGAGCCAAAACCACCTCCTCCCAATTTGTTAGAGAAATTTTTGGTGGCTATTTGTAAATCTTTGTATGCAAAAGCCACCAATGATCCCTCCATTGTCGTCTTTCCAACCCATATCCTCTTTCTTCTATACATTAAAATCAAACTTACACCCCAGACCAAAACCACACCTGCCATGCACACAACAACAGCTCCCATGGTGACCAGATTACTCTTCTTATGATGTGGAAGATCTTTAGAAGCAACTTTGACATACATTGTTTTCCCTCTACCATCTTCCAAGAGGTTCAAGAGATCTCCATGCCAAACCAAACACTGATTATCGACAAAAGCATAAGCATTACAGGAGCAATTGTTCAAACAGGTTGTACCACATTCTCCAGCACTCCCAAATGCCACAGAGTTATGTGGAGGCAGTTTCTTCACTGTAATCATGATAAAATCAGGCTTTTCTTCAATTCTTCCACACTGCAAATCAGTTTTTCTCACACACCCACCGGAGAAGTCACTCTGATTCCAATCACTCTCTGATCTTGGCTCGAAAGCAGTCAAGCAATTACATAATGGAAATTCAGTCTGTCTGCAAGTACCAAAAGCCCCACATAAACCATAGATGTCACACACTTCTTTTGGTTTAGACCAAAACATAGCCCACTCTGCTGTAGATTCCGACCATACTTGTTGCTGAAGTTGACCAGAGACATCCAATACTAATCTAGATATAATGGCAGGATTATACAGAGAATAAGTGAAAGAACTCTCATTCTCATTCATATGGTAGCTGAAATTATAAATGTAAGCATAACTCATTTCAGGCACCAAGTCAAATATTTTCCCATTCCAAGACCCACTTGTCCAATATTGCTGGGACCCATTCCATTTACTTACGTACTCTTTAGTAGACGAGTGAAGCTCAAGAGAAAACAGCCCTACAGCAGGATCTTCATAACTTTTCCATGATGTAAGCAGCCGACTCTTATTCTCTTTATTATCATAAACAAGTTTAGCACCAGGCAACCAAGTATGAGTTGGGTGATCAAAACTTTGCCAAAAAGGTTCAATTGAATTTGAACCGGAGTCTCTCAAAACTAAGTTACCATTATCAAGAATAACAGCTGTTGCAGAGTTCAAAGTGGTGGTGGTGGTGGTTGTGACATTTGTGGACCAAATCTGCAACTTGGATTCATTCAAGAGCACCAAATTACCATCAATGATTTTTAATTCTGAACGGAATCTATCAGAGATGGGTGTTTCTCTGTTTGCCACCCAAACTATGGTGTGAAGATTGAAATGGAGCTTCTTATAATACCATATGCCTATGTAATACTTGGAAGAGTTACCTGCTTTGAAGAAACCAAGCTCAAACTTTCCACCTTGGGATATGATTGTGTGGTCTCCAGATAGAGACTGGCTTGAAGATATGATGTTGGCTTCAGATGAGAGATTAATGGTCAGAGAGAAACAAAAACACAGGAGGTGAAGAATCCTCGCTAAGCTATTACTTTTTGAGAAGAACATGACCTTTGCAAGATTTAGACAAGGAGATAGATAAAGAGAGAAAGAGAGATGACAAATGTTATCATATGCAGAAACATATTATGAGTATTGGGTATTTTATAAATGACAGTGGAGCTCTAAGATGAAGTTCCTAGGAGGTCAAACAGGATTGGCTGCTAGTCAACAAAAAGAGTACTCGATCTGGATAGGAATACTTCTACAGTTCTACTTGCTATCACAGACATAAATATACACAACTTGACAAATGTTTTAAATAATATACACAACTTGACAATTAAATGGTTCATCAACCACCTACATTTCATACTTTTTTTCAAGTCACATACACCCCTTTCAATCACAGACATAAATACAAAGTCAAAATTTTTAGATGGTGGGACTTGAAATCTTGTCTTCTTCATCAGTTCCACGCAAAGTTATATACCAAAGACTGTGAGTAGATGTTTATCATTAAAGGGGTTAAGACATTTGACTCTCTAGCATTAACTCCCCACCTAGCTACCTCTATTTATTTTGATCCATGCAAAGTTATATACCAAAGACTGTGTAATGGTTATCACATTATTCCTTCATAACGTTTACCAATAACTTGCAGTAGCATTCATCCTGCCTACACTAACATGTATGTGACAAACGAAAATGGAACAGATTACATTATCATATTCTTCAGTTGCATGAATTATATCAAATCCAAACCAGACTTAACAGGGAAAGGATAGCCATCAATGGCTATAACTTCAACCATCGTTTCTAAGGAAGACCACAAGGAAACCAAATATAACGAGCATCATTGTCCAATTTCGAGAATTCGAAGCAAGAGTAGAAAAGTTGACCTTTCTTCCAACGAGGCCATAAACCAACGGTATGATTAGCGTGAAGATGAATTAAGAAAAACGCTTGACTTCCTTCAACACATGCATCCATTGATATCATTCCTCTCCGTTCGACAGCAGTTATTTATTTATCTTTTGAGAATTCTTATGAAATCTAGGGTTTAAACGTTGAGACGGTGCAGTTGGCGGGTTTTGTGAAAGAACTATGGAAATAGTTATTTATTTTAGAGCATTTTTTAATTATTGATTCGTTACTTATTTTCAGGAGAATTTCCTTGATAAACATCTAAACCAAATCTATTTTTTTATAATTTTTATTATATAACAATTTTTTTTTTTATATTCTTAAATTATTATAATTAAAACTAGCTGAGTTACCCGCGTTGCGGGCCAGATGTGTATTTTTTTTTGTCTAAGTCATTAAACACATAGAGACATTCAAAAGAAGAGATAAAAAGAAAGAAATTTTTTTTTTTTGTTTTTTGGTCTCCCTAATATGCAGTTTCTCCACAAAGATGATTTTGAATTGTATTCTATTTGATGAGGCATCTCTTTAATTCTATACCTTGAAATTGTAGGGTCTATACTTCCTTTTATGACATCCTCTTCATTCATATATGCATCTAGGCTGAAGTCAGCTGCCTCGAACACATCGTCCGAGATAACCCTAGAGCTGCAAAGAAGAGTACCAAGACCAAAGCTGCAAAAATTTTTTAAATAAATTTATAAAAATAAAAAATACATCAAATTTTAAATTCGGATATCAAAAGTAAAAACTAACCTAGGAAAAAGATACATATTGGTTCCATAGTTACAATGGCCAATATGTCTATTTCTTACATGAATAAAATATATAATTAAAGACTTCCACTTACGAAAAGAAAATAATAAGAGAATTAAAAGAAAAGCCAATTTTCACATCAGAAAATGGGCTTCCACTTGCAAAAATAATGATATCTCCCACAATAGAAAATGTTTCTTCAAGGGTGCATTCGGCTGTCATAAAACAAAAAAACAATACATCTAAGAAATTATTTTTAAAAACTAATATTATCTCTCACAATGCAAAATGCTTACGAGTGATCATTGAATTAACATTGCAAATATTGGTCATCTAAGTGCTTCTAATACCTTCACATTCAACACAAATTAACTAACACATTTTCTTACAAAAAAAATTATTTGGGTTTAGGGATTAGCGTTCACTATAGTAATTAAATTGTAAAGTACACCTCTTTAGAAAGCAACTTACTAAATAACTTATTAATCTTCTTGTAAGATGCTGAGGTAATAAAGAACGCAAAGAGTATTGTTTAGCAACGTGACATACCCTGTAGGATTCATCTTTAGAAATTATGTAATGTAAGGAATAATGTCTCTTTATATTTGAATGTGATTGAAAACATCAATAGGTTTATTACAAATAACATCCAGAACATCTAACCTCAACACCTATTCACAACATAATAATATTTAATGTTTTCAAAAAAAGTAATAAACCATAACACAAACCTAAAACGGAAAAGAAACTACTATCTTTTAATGACAGAAACAAATTTTAATAATTAAATTCAAGAGATAGCAGTCTATTCACACAAAAAACACAACATCACACATAAACATATACAACAACCTGATGAAATGAAGAGTCATGCTACCTGAACATCTATTTAATTGGTTATTCCTACATACATCATCTTTTTAGAGCATGAACTTTGCTTAATCCTGGTTTCTGCATAAAATAGTTGCATGATAAAAAGTGAAAGATTACATTAATAATCACATAAATGTTAAAAAAATGAGAAAATTAAAAAGAACTAACATGTGGAGATGATGTATCCTTCATAGCCACCTATAAAACAATTTGTTTACAATAGAAAACAAAAAATAAAATAGTTAATTACAGATGGTAATAGTTCAACTTCAATTGTTTACTTGTATAATTAGAATCAGTGAAATGAGAATCCTACCGGTACCAGATGTTTGGAGTGAATATGAAGGTACAACCCTACTTCATGAAAGTTTTCGTCTGGCTGTTGTTGCCAGCTTCCTTCATAACCTATCAAAATCATACGGAGAAACATATATAAATATATATATATATATATATATATATATATATATATATATATATATATATATATATATATATATATATATATATATATATATATATATATATATATATATATATATTAGAGTTGATGCAAAATTCATTTTGATGTTGTTTCAGGTGAAGTATGTAGTATCAGTCGATCATGCTCCTCTTTATATTATATATATATATATATATATATATATATATATATATATATATATATATATATATATAATATAAAGAGGAGCATGATCGACTGATACTACATACTTCACCTGAAACAACATCAAAATGAATTTTGCATCAACTCTAATAACAAATGTGAGGAAAATATGATTCGTCAGTATCATAAAGAAGACAAATTGTACAACATACTTATTGCTACCCACTTCTTACATCTTTAACTTTCCTCGTGCGATATGCCTAGTTAATGTTGCATTTCAAGTACAGATGTTACAGATATTTGCAATCCTTGTCTAGATCTGTGTGTTGTTATGTAGTTGAAATGGAATTGTCGAGCTAAAACAATCTATAAAACAAATAGAGAATCATTTCCCAGTTTCCCCATGAAACTATTGGTTTGATCAGTGTGGAAGAAGTAAAAGAGTTAATGAATCGACAACAGCAATGTAAACATTGAGATAATTACACAAAAAATATACGCACCCAATTAAAAGAATTAATGAATTGACAACAACAGTGTAAACATTTAGATAATCACACAAAAAATATACCCACCTTTTTTGACCTGTGTGTAAATTTCCCCACAAAAGAGGTAAAGAACCTTTCCCCCTCCGTCTTTCTCTCTTCTTCTTACCAACTATGATTTTTTGCCTTGACGTTACAGGTCTTCCAGGAGCACATACATTGTCCCAGGTCTGTTTTGGGACCACTCCCCTCAGTCTTGTTTTCTATTTATTTTGCTTCATGAGGTTTTTGTTTAGCAGCTAAGAATTATTATGAATTTAACTTTTTTCTTTCTTGGAGATTCACACATATCGAAAGCTTGGAAATTACCTTAATATTATCAAGTATTTCTGTTAGTTAAAATGTCTGGGATATATGATAGATTCAACAACGGTCTACCAAAGCTTAACATCACCATTGTTTCCATGTATTTGACATTGTCTCTACGAAACCCAAAAAAAATCCAAATTTAGATCAATAAATATAAACTTAATATTCGTCAATGTGGTATTTGACATCTATTGGTTGAATATATGGCAAGAAAAAGACCTGTTTGTAGATACTTGAAGGTGTTTGGTATAAATAATATATATGTAAGGAGGCTATTTTGGTCTTTTGCAGGAGGTCGATCCCACTGTGGAGGCCGAAGAAATTGGTATTTCAGATGGAATGGAAGGTATTAGATATTGATGTATTTCAGCATGTGTATCCTATAGAATCTTTCACATATTGTAAAGATATTGTAGATTATATTGCCTAATTTGAAGGCACTTACAAATTGTATTTATTCAGAAGATAATGAAAGCAGAAAAACGATTCCAAAACCTATTCTTTTATGGTATCGGAGCTCAAATCAATATTCTTCTAACCCTATTCTTTTATGGTATCAGAGCTCAAATCAAAACCTATTCTCATCTCTACCTTCCACATCTTCTCTCAATGGATCTCCACCCTTCTTTCACTGTTACCAACATTCACAACTTCATTCCCATCAAACTCGATATGGAAAACAGCTCCTACACCAACTGGTCTGAACTCTTTAAGATTCATTGCAGGGCTTTTGAAATCATCGACTTCATCATGCCCCCTACATCTGCTAGCTTGTCTTCTGAAAAAGAAAAAGAAAAAGCACAGGACGATCTTCAACTTCATCCCCGCCTCAATCCCCTAGTTCTTCAGTGGATCTATAGTACCATCTCCCACGAACTTCTTCACACCATTCTTACTCTTGACTCCACTGCTGCCAAAGCCTAGTCAGCCCTTGCAAACATCTACCAAGACAACAAAAATTCTCGGGCTGTTTATTTGGAACAGAAGCTGACCACCACCCGCATCGACAGTTTCTCTGATGTTACATCCTATTGTCAAGCCATGAAATTACTTGCGGATCAACTTGCTAATTTGGGAGCTCCAGTCTCTAACAAAAGCCTTGTCTTACAAATCATTGCAGGTCTCTCCGAGAAATACGATGGGATTGTCATGCTGATTCAACAATCTGATCCCCTTCCAAATTTCTATGATGTCCGATCCAAGCTTATTATGGAGGAAACCTGAAAGTCCACCCAAACATCCCACACGACTTTGATCTCCACTGCTAATCTGGGAACCACACCTTTTCCTCAACCTTGGTCTGATAGTGGCAGGGGCCGTGGCAACTTCCACAACTGGGGACATGGATGTGGTAAAGTACGAGGCAACAATGGGTGGGGTCGTGGCTCACAACATCAATACCAACATCAGAGGTCGTTTTCTCAAACTCATGGACCTCCTTCTCCTTGGAACAACTTCCAACAACAACAATATCTCCAAGGCAATTCTTGGTCGGTCCCATCCTCACAGCCACCATATGGACAACGCCCTGATATGGGCTATCCCACCTTGCCCTCACCCGACAATGCCACAAGCTACAAGACCAAGGACATCAGCCCCTCAAGCACATGTTGGATTCTTGGTCCTAATCCCCCTTCTTCTAATGACAACTACGGTGTTGGCCACACTCCTACGGATATCAAGCAAGCTCTACACACCATTTCCCTCAACCCTCCGGACAAGAACCGATACATGGATACCAACACCACATCCCACATGAAAACAACTCAGGTATTATCTCGTCTTATTTTAACAATAATACATTAAATGATATCATGGTTGGTGACGGTTCTAGAATACCTATACATGGATCCAGCCATACCATCTTAAAACCCCCTTTTCCACCTCTCAAACTTAACAACATTCTTCACTCTCCTCATCCCATCAAAAAATTATTATCAGTTCGTTGATTCACAACCAACAACCAAGTTTCCATTGAACTTGATGCTTTTTGTTTTCTTGTGAAGGAATACCGGGCGCGGACACCTATACTTCGATGTAACAGCATCGGAGATTTGTACCCGCTTCTTCCCTCTTCAATTCAACACTACTAGAAAAACAGCCTTTTACGAGGCTCATTGTGCGTCGTAAAACGCTCAGACGATGCGCAAATGCGTATCAAGGAAGACCCTGTCATAAAGAGAGACGACGTGCTTTTGCACGTCGTCTATAGACGAAGCGCATTTACGACGCGCGGTTATGACACGCACTGCGTATCAAGGAAGGCCCTGTCATAAAGGAAGACGACACGCATTTGCATGTCATAACCTTACGACACACGTGTTTATGACACGCAATGCATATCAAGGAAGCCCTTGTCAAGAAAGGTCATGTCATAAATGAAGACGACACACATTTTTGCGTATCGTAGTTAATTTTTTTTTTTTTAAAATTATTTATAGATTCACTGATTTTTAAATTAAATTTGCATTTCATGTCTCCTAATAGAAAATAAAATACCATATACAAAAAATACAATACATTGCACAAAATTTAATGTCATACAAATAGTTGTTCCATGGAAAGATAAAATAAATCAATAGACGTAACACAAATTTACAAACTAATAGTTCTAATAACCTAATGTGTGCCTCACTGTAAACAAGATATGTGCTGATTTTTTTAAATGTGTGCCTGACTTGTCTCCAATCTTCCTTAATAACACCACTCAAGGACTCTAAATCTATGAAGTTAGTCACAGTATCTATATTGCCTGCAAAAAAACATAACTACAAAATAAGTTTTGTCTAGGACAACAACGTTGCCAAACTAGTAAGCATAATACAAGTATAAATATATAATACAACAAAAAGTTGAGTAATTTTACAAAACAATCCTTCAAGCTGTTATAAAGAATAATGACTTTACCATACCAGTAGCATCTATTGTTGAAGATGCAACAGGAAGCATAGGATTTGTATAGTCCTTGTGTAAGACATTGATCAAGGCCTAATGATGCCATTGATCAAGGTGGATAATGTAAGCACACTTACTAATTTTCTTTGAATTACCTAGAAACATGTAGAAACATAATATTTAAATAAATAATGACATTTTATCTAAAATGACAAAATATGACCCTCAATAGTAGCATAAATGGTTCATTTTCCTATAAATAAATAAATAAATAAATATATATATATATATATATATATATATATATATATATATATATATATATATATATATCATAAGTTAGCATCATGTTATTTGAGTATTTCCAAAATTGGTAAGCTACCAAATTAATTAAAAAAATAAACATAAGAAATTTCATTTGTTTTGGTTGAAGGTTATTCACATGACCTTTATTAACTTCTAGTCTAAACTTCAAAACTATCAAAAACGGCAAGTTAGTTTCTATTATGACTTTCTAACCGTGGTTCAAAAGACAAAACAAGATTAAAGATACGGGCTCAAGTGTCATTCAAGGTCAGCATACCTAGAAGTGTTTTTCCTTCTAGAAGCTCCAAGCTAGCACCGACACCTATCCAGATGTGGCTCATCTTGTCATTCCCTTTCCACTAAGTTCCACTAGTTTCTTCATAATAGCCTAGGAAAAGAAAACCCATATGAGAAGGAAATAGTTCCAATAAGTTGATTCATTGACAGATCAATGCAATCTTTTATCATATGAAATTCTTTTTTTTATTAAGTATAAGAATCAAGAACAATACCCTGGAAAAGATCAAGTGTTCTTACATTGTTATGATATCATCATAAAAATCATGGGTTGTATCTATCCATTAGGATTGATACTGCTCAGGATTAGTCCCTGAAATGTGCACTTCCTTAAAATCTTGTCACACCCAACAAAAACCAAACCAAAATTATCACAAACTGTGTAAAATCTCCTATTTAAGTGAAGATGTGAGAAAGTAAATTAGATTTATAACTTCAATAAGTGAATCATGTTGCCATAAAAGGGAAGTGTATTTCTTTAGGGGATATCTTAAAGTCCTAAAAGAAAAGATAAAGAACATTTATGAGATATAAATTTGCAGCAAGGAATAACTTTCCTTTATATTCTTATACATGCTTTTGACAAAGAGTAAGATTTCAAATAGAATCTAAGGACAAACGGATGAAATATATGACTAGATCTAAAGGAAAGATAACAAGAAAACGGTAAAAAACCTGAAACATATCAAACATGTGATAAAAGGTAAAAAAACAAATCTGAAGGGATGCATTCCTTCTAATACTAGCACATGTGGAAACCGATGGGGAACTAGGCAATTCAAGCTTGTCAAAATCTATTCCACCACCTCCTTCAGCATTTTCCAGTTCCTTTTCATCTATGGTAAAACCCTCATACTCTGGCATAGTTTCATTAGGTTTAACCACAGTAACACCAACATCATCATTGCTTGTTTTATCCTCCACTTCAGCAACAATTGCATGTGATAATAAAATTCAAGAGAAAAATGTTAAATAAAGGGAAATGTCTTTAAAAGTTTTCTCAAACATAAGTTAGAATTAGTAGAAAATTCATACCTATGTAGCTTGAAGCACCATCTCATCATGAACTCGCTTGTCAAAGCTCTGAATAGTGTCATATGATTGGGAGTGGGAGATATGAAAATCATTATCAGATGCTTCAAGATCATAATGAAAAACATCACCTGAAACATGTCTCGAATCAGAGAAGCATTTTCTTTGGTCATCAGCATTCCTATGAAGGTCTTGTGGCCATGTATTCACTTTGGCAGAATTTAGTTTCCAATTGGTTATGTAAGGGAAGTGTGTATACTCTTTAGATATATCCATCCATGTTTGGTATATCTTATACTGTTATTTAGAAATGGGTATACATATTCTGTCCAATTTCAAGTAACATATCAGTGGAATGAGTTTCCAGTTACATTCTTGATGGTTGGAATGCATATAGGGTTTGTAAATTTGGGATCAAAAGGTAGATTATGATGAGAAACATCAATGCATGCTAAAATGTTTGTTGAAAAATACTAAAAGGAATGAATTTAAAGTATAAATCCTACATATCATGAGTATAAGTTTTGAAATGAAAGTTTTGGGTCTTTGAGAAGTGAGACTTACCTCACAAAGAACAGCAGCATCATCAACATGTAGGGATACCTTAGGTTTGTGTTCAACATCCTCCCCTGTTGTGTTCTCATCCATGTTCAAACCAATGTTCATCATCTTTTGCACACTCATCTTCAACACACTTAGTCAAAAAGCTTGCTGTTAGAATAACATGTTAACTAGTTTCATTTACATCTCAACATTACTAAATGTGTGTTGCTCCACAATATACTAATTTGGAGATTTTACAAAACAAAATAAGGATAAAGGTCTTAACCATTTAAATCAACTTCTCCCCATTGTTTCCCACTAATAGAAAGTTGTTTCTCTTCTATTGTTAACCCACAAGAGTTCTGGAAAAAGTTGGTCAGGCTAATAACATCCGACAGTATAATAAAATAGAACACTATGATAAGGAAAAAGATGTTTGATATGTAATAAAGATACATGCATGAATCACCATGAAAAGCTACCTGATCACGAAAACCAGTGAACTTGTACTTCAAACCATCTTTGATTCTAACAGCAAGCTGATTAGTCCATGGAACTTTCATCCATGTAAGACCAGAAATATCAGATTTATCAACTTCAACAGCCTTAGGGTTGTGTTCAACATCCTCCCCTATTGTGTTCAACATCCTACCCAATAAAAGTGAATCCAACTTCTGTAGAGTTCTTCCAAGCCGTATCTATAATGTACGTTTGTGATGACTGTATCAGTATAGATGATGTACAAGTATATATCCAGCTGGAAAAGTAATATAGGATAATGATGAATGTATATGAAAGGTATCAAAGAGGAAGATAGCTATTTAGGTGGAAGAGTGAGAGAAGGAGAGGCCATATAAATGAGGGGCAAAATAGTCAATATGGTTTAAAATCCGTGGATTAAAAAAAAGAGTCGTGGCAATATCACCTCCCATATAAAAGATGTTGTAACCTGAAAGAAAAATGGAAGTGAATCTAAAAACCAGTAGGCATCAGTCTTTTCAACAAAACTCGTCTCTGTTGAAAATAAAAGAATGAGCACCTTACCAAATAATCCTTCGATTGACTCCAATTTGGAGTCAAATCGATATCGATTTAGCTAGATAATACCAATTTCAATTTCAATTTCATGTACTCTGTTGTTTGCTGATCTAGATCCAGTTATGATGATGACATGTTAAAAGCCATGTCACTAAGCGATTGAAGAAATGAGAATCATACCAAAATTTACAAACAAAATTAATAAAAGATAGAGATCGTAACAGACCTCGAGAAGTGAACAATTGACCGTCTGATTGAATTCATCGAATCTTCCTTCTCTTTCTCTGATGAAGTGTATTAGGTCAAAAGCTTGAATGCCAACCATCGCCATAGTCTTCGGCATTGGGCGGTGAATCGCCATCACAGTTTGCCATAGGTTAGCCATGTCAGGATTTGGGTTGACAGGTCGTTGGAAAACAAGGTAATAGCCACGCTCTACGTAGGGCCAAGGAGCAGACGAAGATAAGAGGGAGTACTGATGATATTACCTGCGTAGGGTCAAGGAGAAGAACGATGAGAAGAGACGGCATGTATGATGATACCATGAGCACAAAGACCACGATGGAGGCGTAAGAGCCTAAGACGACGACGGTGAGCAAAGCGATAAGATAGAGGCGCGTTCGTGATAGAGAAAAGAAATAAGGATTCAGAATAACATACGACTAGGGAAGGAAGGATGTGAAAGCATAAAAGGCATGACTTAGGGTTCTGGTGGGTTTGCTAAAATTTAAGGGCCGGATTGAGTGAATGAAAGTGAAGTGTGGATTGAGATTTTAAGGTTCAATGGCGGTGGCGATGAGGGATTACAGAGAGAAGGAAGGAGTGAATGAAGGGATATATTGAGGAGAGAGGGTAGAAGCGGGGTTCTTCAAAATTTTAGAATCTCACGATTTCGTTTTCCGCCCTTTAAAAACGCACGTTTAAGCAAAAATATAAATCGACATTTGAAGAGGGCACACGTTTAAGATAAGCGCCCTCCGTGTTTGTATTTTTTTTCTTTTCTAACACTAATTTTAGGGCACGCACAAATGCATGTCAAATGCGTGTCCACTATCCTTCAAATTTTAGAAGAAATGACATTATTTTTAGGATGCACGCTTTTACGCATCGTAAATCACTGCGTGTCATTGTTTGTGTGTCGTAAAAGGTTGTTTTTCTAGTAGTGCAAGTTGTCACTCTTTTTGCTTTTTCAGCCATCTCTCAACAAGTCAGGCACCAACGCCTATGGCACCTGGGACCATATTTACTTTGTCGTTTAAATAGAAATAATGTTATCACTTGTCAGACTACTTCTAAATTTCCTCGTTGTTACTCATGTAGTTTTGGCAAACAAATAAAAATGCTCTTTTATGATTCTATATCATCTACTCACTTACCATTTGACATCATTCATAGTGATTTATGGACATCATTTATACCATCCAGTGGAGGACACAAATATTACATGTTATTATTAGATGATTACACTAATTTTTTGTGGACTTACCCCCTAATCCGCAAGTCTGATGTATACAACACCTTTACCCAAATTTCCACATATATCTCAACTCAATTTGAATGCAAAATCAAAACTTTTCAATATGATAATGGAACCGAATACAACAACGTTCAATTTTACAATTTTTTCAAACAAAATGGAATGATGTTTCATTTTTCTTGTCCTCATACACCTCCTCAAAACGGGAAAGCGGAAAGGATAATTCGATATATTAACAACATCATTCAAACCCTTCTATCCACTCCTCCGTCCCTCCCTCGTTTTGGCATTGTGCCCTTCAAATCGCTACCTATCTTCTTAGCATTCTTCCCACCAAAACCAAACAATATTTCACTCCTACCTCCATCTTATATGGTAAACACCCATCCTACAACCACCTATGCACTTTCGGATGTCTTTGTTTCCCGTTGAACCCATCTTCGCCCATTCATAAACTCGAATATCGGTCCTCCTCGTGTGTTTTCCTTGGTTACCCTTCAAATCACCAGGGTACAAATGCTACAATATCACTACTCATAAGATGATAATTTCCCATCATGTTGTGTTTGACAAAAATGTTTTTACTTTTAAATCATTCTCTACTCCCACCCCATCTTAATCTTTTCTTTAAACTGACCCACATCCATTTTTGTGGTCCTCCGCTGCCCCAAGAGCCCCTACTACCACCCCTCCATCAGCCGAAACATATCAGGTTGTCACCTATCTTCCTCCCTTGCTTCATACTTACTCTCGTCGCCCAAAAATCACCACTCACACACCTCAAACTGCTGATCAGCAGCCTCCTGTCTTGCATATTCCTCCCATCACTAAAACTACCCCCAACCCACCTCCGCCACGCCCTACCCGGAATATTCATACCCGTTCCACGTCTGGCATCACTAAACCAATCCAACCACTCAACCTTCACACCAATACTTATCCTGAACCCATTCCAAAAATTCCTGCTGCTGCCCTCTCTAGCCAGGCCTGGAACAAAGCAATGCGTGACAAATTTAATACAATTATTGCTAATGAGACTTGGGAACTTGTACCTCATCAACCTAATATGAATATGATCAGATGTATGTGGGTTTTTAAGAACAAATTATCTTCCGACGGTCACCTTGAGCGGTACAAGGCCCATCTTGTTTGTGATGGTAGGTCTCAACAGGTTGGCATTGACTGTGGCGACATGTTTAGTCCGGTAGTTAAACCGGCTACTATACGGATTGTACTCACTATAGGCTTGGATCATTCTTGATCTATCCATCAACTAGACGTACACAATGCTTTTCTTCATGGCACACTAGCAGAAACTGTTTACATGCATCAAGCTTATGGTTTTCAGGATCTATCCTATCAAAATCATACATGTCGTCTACGAAAGTCTTTATATGGTCTGAAACAATCCCCTCGGGCATGGTATCAATGCTTTACTAACTTTGTGTCTTCTATGGGTTTCAATCATAGTGTGTGTGATCACTCATTATTTATTTACCGCAAAGGCAATGAAATGGATTTCATTCTTCTATACGTTGATGACATCCTCTTCATCACATCACCTGACATTCTGCGTTCAACCATAATGTAACAACTATCCGATGAATTTGCAATGAAAGATCTTGGTCGCTTGAGTCATTTTCTCGGCATCTCCGTCACTCACACTCTAACCGGTCTATTTCTCTCTCAACAAAAATACGCTTCGGATATCCTTGAACGAGCCGACCTCTTATCATGCAAACCAGCCCTCACTCTTGTTAACGTTAATGGTAAACTGAGTGAAAACGATGGAGAAATCATGGATAACCCCACATTATATCGTAGCCTAGCGGGGGCCCTCTAATACTTAACCTTGACCCGACCAGACATAACATATGCTATTTAACAGGTTTGCATGTTCATGCACGCACCTCGCATTCCCCACTTCAATACATTGAAGAGAATCCTACGCTACGTCCAAGGCACCATCTCCTTTGGTCTTCACATGGAAAAACGTAGCACCATGTCTCTCATTGGCTACACAGACGCCGATTCGGCTGGTTGTCCAGACACACGGAGATCCACATCAGGATACTCACCATATCCAGGTCTAGTGTGGAAGCCGAGTACTAGGGGGTAGCTAACATTTTCTCTGAGTTGTGTTGGGTTTGTAATCTACTTCTCGAACTCCATCAGCATCCGTTTAAAGCCTCTACTGTTTACTGTGATAATGTTAGCGCTGTTTATTTGTCCAGCAACCAAATTCAACACCAGCGGACCAAAAATATTGAAATTGACATACATTTTGTTCCAGAGAAAGTCCACCAAGGAAAAGTTCGAGTTCTACATGTTTTCTCTCAGTTCCAAATCACTGATATCTTTACGAAGGGGCTGCCACGTGCTCTGTTCGAGGATTTCAGGTCTAGTCTTAACCTCCAATCTCCTCCAGCTACGACTGCGGGGGTGTATTACCTATTGATGTATTTCAACATGTATATCGTATAGAATCTTTCAAATATTTTAAAGATATTGTAGATCATATTTCCTAATTTGAAGTCACTTACAAATTGTATTTATTCAGAGGATAATGAAAGCATAGGCACGATTCCAAAACCTATTCTTTAGAAGGAGGTTTTCCTATCTGGCGTGATTAAATTTGATTAAAATTTGTGTTTTTGTTAGCTTAATTTTGGTGGGAATATGAAATCCTCCTATAAGAGGGTACAATTTAAACAGATAGAAACAAATTTTGAATGAAGTGACACAAAGACCACTTAAGCCTGAAGAAGACCAATACCAGTAGCAACAATCACTCCTTTTCCAAGTCCAGTAACAATGCCCCCATAACTACTAGTTTGTCGTGTGTTTACAATTCCAAATGAAAATGTTCACGAAATAAATATCAAAATCTTTACATTTAAAGCATATGTCAATCAATTAAATAACTGGGGAGGCATACCTATATTCCATGTAGGTGATCCTGTCTTCCATTTCTATGCAGACCTAAATAAAACAATCCACAAATTTCAAGCAATAATAAAAAGCGAGATAATATTTGAAAAGTTATCATTTTTCCGATTAGTAGACCTTACCTGTACATGAGCATGTATTCCAGGTTAACTGATTATCAGTTTTAATAGAGGAAACAACGTAATCGACTCCATATTCACCCGAAATACAACTTGAAATACAACTAATAGAATATTGTATAGATGAACAATGACCAAAAATTGAAGCTACGGTTGTGCTTCTCCCATGTGGCTGAAGCAATGTTGGACTCAAATTGTATTGTTTACCCAGAACCTTAATCCTCATCTATCGATCGATGTACAATTCCACCAAAACAACCCTAATAACTAAAAAAACATAAATACTTCTAAAATTTACATCACATGGCATCTGATAGCTCAGTCACTTAATGGTTTCTTCTTCCACGTTAGCAAGCACATAATCGACGATCGTTGAGGTGTAGACACGCCGGAGTGGGTAAAGGGAAAATAACAGGTGTTAATGAGTGGGGATGTATTTTAGGCGTTGGTTGTGAAAAGGTTATAGGACTGAGTCGCTGATGGAAAAGATAGACGGTGGAATGGATAAATGGTCAAGAGGTAAGAGAAACCGCCGAAAGCTGTCGACCTTATCACCGGAAATACCGACTGCATGGTCGGTAAAATACTGCCCCGTGGTTTATGTGGTGTTGGGTTAAGAGGCGGTAACCAGAGGAAGTATTAGAGGCGGTAGAGATGAGGATTAAAGGTATCTAGTATTTGAGGTGGCAGACTACCTCTGGTTGTATTTGACATGAATGAAGCTGAAACGGTGGAGTAAAACACGTTTATAACGATAGATCGAAACTGCAAAACAATGACAGCAATCGAAAAGCTATTGGGTGGGAAAACAGTGAAGAAAATACGTCATAAACACGTGTGGACAAAAATGGAGAAAATGGCATAAACAACCCATAACAGGAAAACGTACGAAGAAAGCCAAAAGAAGACAGAACACCATAAACAAATGACCATTAATGCCAAAAGACTACTTTGTTTATTGTTCCTAACTTGAGACATTTTTAATATATATATATATATATATATATATATATATATATATATATATATATATATATATATATATATATATATAGAGAGAGAGAGAGAGAGAGAAAGAGAGAGAGAGACAGAGAGAGAGAGAGATAGGTTCAAATGTTTCTGATAATTATTGTGTGGTTGAAAGCACCAATGTGATTTTAGAAAAATACAAATCATAAATTTTGGAATAAGGGTAGCTTGATCATTTTATATTTTTAAACCAAAAATAAATCTTGTATCTTTGGAAAATCATTAAATGAAATCTTCAATATTTTTATACACCATGGCTTCCTCCAAATCACCGATACCTTTTTTTTTCCATCTTCAATTTCTCACTTCAGCAAATCAAGTGATTGTGCTCCCATCCCCACCCAATTCATTGGAGTTTGTTCATCGTGGGTGTTTATTCTTCAACAACCATGTTCCCTTCATTACCATCCCCACAAAAGTCAACCTCGACTCCAAAAAAGTTTCAATCGCTGACACAAAAGCTCACCTCATCCTCTCAATCTCGTATGTAGCCTCTATTTTGGCCATCTGGTAAGTTGATTCAAAGGGTTGAAAAAAAATATCATCTTTCTTTTACAATTTCTCTCCAGTTTAAAGCCTATGTTTTTGCGATTTTTGGGTTCTAATAGATTTTTTTGTTGAATTTAAATTATATATCTTAGCTTTATTCATATTCTGATTAGTAATGGTTCATTTAGATATGAGTTTTGCTGAAGAGCACAAGCTATTAACAAAGATTGGTATAAAGTCTAATATATCAGTAGTTTTGTTAATTGGGCTAGAAAAACAAGAGCGGATGTGTCATCTTTTGTGATAATTCTTTTAACAATGAGGTAATCACCTATGGATTCAATCCCTTTAATGATTAACGCATTGGTTATGTCCTCACTTTTAGTTTTGCACGCCAAGTGTTTGATGAATTGTCTGACCCAACCACCATTTCAAATAAATTGTTTTATGATCATATTTTATTGCCCTAATTATTGTGTCAGAATTACAACTTGCTAATTTACTATGTTGTATGTATTCTGACAAAATTTAAAATGTCATCTATATATTCAGTCAAAATCAAATGGTAATTGCACATTAGATTTAATGATTCATTTAGAATCTTTTTTGCCTATTAATATGCCATATATTTTTGGGTTGGTTTAGTGGATTAGTGTTTTAGTTAGATTTTGATGATTTTTTTCTTTTTAGGTTTTGAAGAGTTTGTCATTCTTGTAGAGAAGAAAGAAAATACGAAGAACAAGAGTGTCTTATAGTAGAATGTATTCCTTCAGAATGTATAAGACGAATCTTATCAATATTATTCTATCAGAATGACTAGTATTTTTGGTTGGATTTTGATGTTTTTAATGCATTTGTGATAGGAATGGCATGAAGATCTTATAGGAATGACGTGAAGAATGGATCAAAGATTGATCACATTCACAATTTAAGAATGTTGTTGTTTTTTAAAAGTTAGACTTGTTATTCTTTCAGAATGTTGCCATTATTCAAGAATGTTCTCTTTGTCTCACTATCATAGATGTAATTATTTGATATATTATTAGCTCAAGAATCGATTTTGTATATTGTTTCATAATGTACTTATTCATGTTTTCTTTTTATTTATGTATTCTTAAAGGATATTATAAACTGTTATTCTAACATAATGTCATTCTAATAGAATGTCATTCTAACAGAATTGCATTCTGACAGAATAAAATAAGTTCTAATCAGTTATAATTACAAATTAAATTAGAACTGAAATTGAATTAATCAATTTGTACAAAAATCAGAATTGTCCCTTCAAATTCAGAAATTTCCTTTTGTAAATATAGTTAATTGTCTCAAAATCATAGCCATTAATTATTTTCATCAATTGGTCCAAAATTCTCCTTACATGCACACAATAGTTACCATAAAAAAATAACCTAACCCTATATATATATATATATATATATATATATATATATATATATATATATATATATATATTCTTAATAAAAGTCTCTCCTAGAAGCCACATGTCCATCTTTTAAACCATCCTTCTATCACGTGTCCTCTTAATGTTAACCCATTTTTTGTTTTCCCACTTAAGGTTTTTCATTTCAGTCATTTTCTCTTCTTCTTGATTAATACGGATCCCAAAAAATCAAGAATTTTTTTCGGTAGTTTCTTATTCTTCTTGATTGGTATGGATCCCATGAAATCAAGAATAATCTTCACCCCTTATTCCATATAGTGCGTCTTCTTTCTTTTTTCACATCTCTGCTTCATCTTCAACACTCTACTCTTTTCACCAGAAAACCCTTAGACGGACAACATCTAATGACTGTTCTTCATCAAAAGGTAGTCATCATGTTTCCTTCAACGATTTTATGTAAGTTTTCTTATTGTGATTTTACCTGGTTATGACCTCCTGTTTTTCTTGGTCTTTAATCAGACAAGACATCCTGCATCTTTCACTAATTTATCCATCGGATTTCCTTGGGTTCAAATATAAGATGTTTAGAAATACATACGGATTAGGTCAACTAGTCAGATTTCCTTTGGAATTGGGTATCAGATGATTAGACTGCTCTTGATCTCAATTTTCAAAATCCTCTGTTTTATTGGAATGTTACTGCATCTTATCACTTTTAGATATTGTACTTTTTCTTAGATGATTCAAGCCAAAATGATTTATTATGAAAAAATCTTGGTGTCGGTTGTTGCTAAATCTAATTTAGGTATTGATGATGCTTATTCATTTGTAAATATATCAATAAGTAAATATTAGGTATTGATGATGCTTATTCATTCGCCCATATCTCAATAAGTAAATATTACATTTATGGTTATCATATATTATGTAGTTTTCTTTCTTGATGCTGGGGGTATTTTCTTTCATCCCATCACTAATTTGTGGTGGGGTATAGATTATTCCCAAGAATTCCAAAATCAAAGCATTTTATAGTATATAATATTATTTGTTTGCAGAATAACTGATAAATATATATTGTTTAAGAGTATCCTATCATTAATACCTCATTGGAAAACTTATTATAGTAGGATGATATTTAGAAAAAATTAAGTCTAACCATGTTTGAATATTAGTATCTAAGACAAAAATATTTTTATCATAAAGGATCTAACTATCATTTTGACTTTTTAATATATAAGTTATTTTTAAGTCTAAATCCATTATTGATTGGACTTTGAAGTTTTCTTCAAATCATTCAAGTGTTGGTGTTTATTTCAAACTAGTTTATAATCCGTGGGAACCAGGGTTATAAATTTAATTAATTTTTTATAATAAAAATTTATAATTATTAATCCATTATTTTAAATAAATCATTTTTAATAAGTTATTAATTAAGAGATATATCAAAATTTTAAAGTTATTATAATTTCAAATTTAACATATAATTCAAAAATGTAAATTTGAATTTTAAAATGAGTTGTCTAATATATCTACATGATACATGACATAGTATTAATGATGAGTTGTATTAGAGTGACACATGGCAAAATGATATTAAAACTATTCATTTATTAGAATATGTATTTGATTTGATGGGTATTTTAGCTTTTTTCATTATGTGATAAAAAATGAGATATTATAAATGTATCCGCTGCTTTGAATTGCTATGGTTTAGTATAGATCTTTCGCCATTATCCATGTTTTTATGTTTTGTTTGTGAAATTAATTAGTGATGGCATATACAAAAGCTTTTTATCATGTTGATATAGCAGTTACACCAAAAGACGAGACCTAATTACCTCATTTATGTTTTATTTGAAAAAAATATTATTGTTATTTATTATTTTATTTTTTTCTTATAAATAAATCTTTGTACTTCATGACATATGTTTATTTCAGAAATAAAAATGGATAATATTAACATTTAAATCAATTCTATACAATAAAATAATATGTTGTTATTTCCATCTATTTAGTGTGTGTGTTGTGTGTTTGTTTTCTATGTTCGTATGTGTTATATGTATGTACTATTTATATGATGCTTTGTTTATTTGCAATATGCACATAGTTTGTTTGTATAAATTCCTTAGTGAGCATAAGGGTTTTTTTTGTAACACTTAAAAAGAAGCTCAGAATTTTTGTATTAGGTGTTTGTTTGAGGTTTTGTATGATGATATCTTTAGACTTTCCTTCATTTTATGGAAAGATTAGAACCCAATAACTTGAATTTAGTTTTGATTATTCTATTATATTACTTGATAAACAAGAATTTTGTTGTAGAGCCTCTTGTAGGACTACAAAGCATTGTCATGCATGGATGATAAACAAGGTACGATATATAATTTAGCTACCCTCGCTATATTATAGCTTTTTCACTTGGGTGTGTGGGTTGTTTTTGTTTACTTTTGTTTGAGAGCTATTAACTATCTTTGGCTGTTGATTTTAGGTGGACATTGTTTTCTTCCACATTACCAAATCAGAAGGGGACAATTCTTTATTTAATGGAAATTTTACATGTCCACCTCTAATCTTATTTGATGTAAACTCTCTTAGCCTTCGTTAATGTAACTACAAAGTCATCTAAAGGATGTGAGTTTATTAGCCGCTATTATTGTAACTACGTCACTTATCCATCCTAACTTCTCAATATTTTGTAAATAACATTTATGAAGTAATTTGTATGTCTGATTCCTTTCTTATTATTATATATATGTCATAGATATAATCTCAAATTACATTTATGGAAAGAAATGATGAAATCATATTTATGGAGATTTAGTGGAATAAAAAATTATACAATGATAACCTTAACATATTAATTGTTACATAATTGTGATTGAAGGGTTTTATGAATTTTGATTTTCAGTTTAGTTAATGTTTATTAATAAAAATTGTTTATAATTAGGGACTGATAGAGAAGACTTCCTTTTTATATCTCCCCAGGTACAACATGATCATATTAATTTAAAATAACTACGAAAAGTTACGGTTAACATATTAAATTTTGTAAAAAACTTAATGATTGCAAATCTATTAATAATTAATAGTGATTATTAATTTTTAGAATTTGTATGTTATTTTACTTTGTGAACCGTGGTTTCCACAGGTTATTATATATATATATATATATATATATATATATATATATATATATATATATATATATATATGTATGTATATATATATATATATATATATATATATATATATAATGGATTTAAATTCCCAAATCGCTTATGGGTCGCTGTCGATCGGCCAGGGGAACCTCTATCTGTCTCCCAGAGAAACTGATATTGTTTCTTTGAAGGATACAACGGAAACATAGAAGTCGCCGAAGATCCCTCCGCCTCCCGGAGAAACGTTGCTGGGAGATTGGTGTGGCTGTGGTTGTGTACGCAACAAAAATATTTCGATGAGCTTAAAGGGAGATCAACATTTACAGTCGTGTGAAAGGTTTGTTAACATTATGCACACATTACTCTTTTTCTGTGATATATATAGCTTGTTTGATGCTCACGTGTAGTTAGCGTTGCTATTAGACTACGACCAAAAACACAGAGGATCTTTCAAGTTACTGGGTTTTTCGACTGTGTGGAACTTTAACCTGAGGTGACCAGAATATTAATTTCCCCAATTAGTGTCTAAGTCCATAACTATTTTGGTATGTACTTGACCCGATGGTGCATGGTCCTTTTGGGTTGCCTTCACCAAAGCAACTTGATAGGATGAATTATGGAGAGAAAGGATTAAATATGATTTATTAATGTATTATGAGAATAATATATTAAAGGAGAAATCATATTGTTTAATTAATATTAGTCAATAATTAACTGGTAATTAGTTTTGTGACTAAAAGAGATTAATTAAACTTAAGGGACTGGAATTGTAATTATAAGATAATTATAATTTGGGCCATTGATTGCCTTATATCATAAGGTGGACGAATTCTATGGGGAAGCCCATATGAAATCGTCTAAGGCCTTAAAGAAAAGGCTCCATGGGTTGCTTAGGGCTTAAGCATCCAATTTAGGGTTTCCTTGTTAGATAACCCTAATAGCCTTACTATATATAAGACCCTTATGACCCAAAAACGTGGCTAATGATCTTTCTATGGTTTCACACGTTTTTGGGAAGCCTCCATCCTCTCTCCTCTTCATTCTCTTGCTTATGGTGTTTGTGAACCATTAGAGGAGTGACATTTGTGACGCTAAGTTTTCTAAAGTCAATACAAGGAGATTTGGGATTGTTATTGCTACATAACAATTAAGGTAATATCTTAAACCTAATTATATGTTAATATCGATTTCCATATGTTAGAAATAGGGTTTGTAGACTTGGATAACTTGCATGTACAATAGAGAAACCTAGATCCAAGCATTAGGGTTTGTATGAGCACATACGATGTTCTTAGGACCAAAACCCATCACTTAAAGGGAGATCAAGTTTTACAGTCGTGTGAAAGGTTTGTTAACATTATGCACACATTAATCTTTTTCTGTGATATATAGCTTGTTTGATGCTTACGTGTAGTTAGAGTTGCTATTAGACTACGACCAAAAACACAGAGGATCTTTCAAGTTACTGGTTTTTTCGACTGTGTGGAACTTCAACCTGAGGTGGCCAGAATATTAATTTCCCCAATTTTAATTATAAACACTAGTGATCAGTGCTCAGCTTAAATTAATCATTTTTCTATGGTTCATGGATGGTTATATAGGAACATTAAGAGCAATTCTACAGTTGTATGTTAAGATTTATAATATTCTCTTCATGTTAAGTACTGTTCTGATAATAAGAAACAACTGATCCATTTATCTACGTGTGAAATCCGTTTGGAAAACAATTGGTAGCTATCTTCCTAACAATATCCCCTAAGACAGGTTAGGTTTCAAAGTTTCTTGTGTTCTTGCATGTGCTTTCCCCTTTCAGTCTTACCTAATCCACAAAGGCTACTTAATTTGCATGATTTAAACATTCATTTTGTCTGAATTTCTATTGATTGGTGATGAGTTTAGTATCATTTAGCTATGGATTTGTATAGTTCATATGTGATGATGAATTGTACCTTTTTCCTTGGAATTGGCTAGAAAAAGATTCAACTAAGCAATTTACATGCTTAAACCTATACGAGGTGCTCATTTGCAATATGTGAAAAGGGTTAATGTTATAAACTTTTTAGAAAATGTAAAGTACATATAAATTAGCACGAACTTTATATAATTTACTCGGAATGAAAAAAAAAACAAGTTAATTGTGTGTATTTGTATTCAAAAGAGATAATTTTTGTATGATTTAATCAAAAATTGTCAAAAGATAGACTATTCACGGGCAATGTAGATGTGTTTATATATCCATTACTTGATGATAACATATATGATTCAAGCTTTGACTATCATCATGATGAAGAACTAACATCACTAGATAATGAAATTAAAGGAAACAGAAATAAGTATGGAAGAAGAAGATGATGTAACTAGATTGAAATGGCGTAGAATATAGAAATATTGAATGATGTAACAAGAATACCAAACAAACCTAGGGAATCTCCCTTTCTCACTATCTAAAAAGCTTAGAGCTAAAATATGTTCACGAAACTAATCAATATTTATGCATGTCTTACATTGTAATCCTAGTTTCTACTTAGACAAAACTGTAAAAATGGTCCCCGTGGTATGCATTTTTTAGAGGTTTAGTACAAATCACGATTTGTTTGGCTTCGTGGTCCTTATGAGCTATTTTCATTGCGCATTTGGCCCCTCAGTAAACTCAAATGACTTTAATGTCTTTGGGTATTTATTTCCTATTTTTAAATTCATGTTTTTAAGTTTAATAATTAAAAAATGAGAGGGTCCACCTCTCTCTCTCTCTCTCTCTCTTGTTTTATATATTCTTATGTTAACCAAAAAACCAAATTGAGTTCTCGGTCGCTCTCTCATCGCTTCCACCACTTTTTGCCAAAGATACCAATTTTCGATGAGTTTCAGGCCTTTTTGATTGGTTTAAGAACACTCAAAAGTGAGTTGGTGGTGATTTCCTGGTACCTATGATACACAAACACATTTTACCTATAGCATTTTCAATGAACCCATTTATTAAATGGCTACAAGAAGAAGAACCGATCCTAAATTGAATCGCTCTAAAAGAAACCTAGATCAATGTTTTTCGAAAGGAAATCACTCACATCTACTGTTTCATCTTCCCATTTCACTCGATTTCATTAATGTTTCTCTTCAGCAGCTCATCCTGGTCTTTATTTGGATCCTGCAACCGATCATGGATCCATTCTCTATGTTCTCTCCTTTGTTCTCTGGCATTAATATGGGTCGTTCGTTCCAAGACAAACACAAAATCATATCCGGAGAAATTAAAAATTACTGGAAAGGGAGAAAGAAGATGGGAAGTTATTGGGGAAGTGTGTATAGGAGTTGAAGAAGAAAGGTTTGGAGTTTGATTTGTTAAATGAAGTTGAAGCACTTTGAAGAGCTAAAAGTGTGAAGGTTGAAGGTAAAGTTGTGAAGAAATTACTCTATTTTTCTCCATTGTTTCTTGTTTGGTTCTTGCACTTACTAGGGTCATTGATCTGCAATTGATCTGAAAATGGTGATATGGGTTAAAACTAACGTACTTTTCAAGGATAACCAAGCTTTCAGGGAAACTTCACTTAACGATACAAGTATGGTAGATACTTTTACACTTCATTCCGGATCGATAACCAACCACCAACTTTTAAGGAAAATAAGGGTTTTTCCTGGGATAACTTAACTTTTCATATACAGGCTTTTTAACAAATGGATAACTAAAATTCTTTTATAAGAAAATATGGGATTTTCTTGGGAAACAACTTTTCATAAAACCAAATGAAACTTATTCTTTTACCAGAAAAAAAACTGCTTATGAACTCACCAGCTTTATGCTGATATTTTTAAAACTGCTTGTATTCTCAGATTCTCGTTAGACATGTATCCCGCGTTCTTTTGGAGAAGACGGGGCACATAGAAGTCTCATCTTTACTTTTGTTCATACTAATGTATATATAAACATGTATTACTTTGCTTTCAAACGAATGTAAATATTCCTATGTAATGTAATGGTTGTGTTTACTATGCTTGCTATGTACATTGATTGTGATACTACACATGACGTCCTCCGCCCGGAACGTTTCCGCCATCGGTTTCGGGGTCTGACAACAGTCCATGTGGTCCTTAACTCGTTGAGTACAACCAGCCACTCGGCGAGTGCCTTGCATAACTCAGTAACTCGCTGAGTCACTTGAGCGACTCATCGAGTTCCTAGTGTCAGTTGTCGTAAACTCCTTGGCCAACTCTGATGGGTTTTGAGCATTTTAACACTCCTATGGTGTACATGCAATCCTATAAACCTTGGATCCGTGTTTTCTCTATTATACATGCAAATATTCAATATTCCAAAGTTTTATCCTAACTAGCATAATATAAAGAACCTATACTACAAAAGCCTAGCTAGATAGCATACCTTTTGATGTGGCTTGAAGTCATGAACTTTAATAGCTTATCCCCAATAGTGTGGAAGCCTCAAGTGGAATCAAAAATCACCAAAAACACCTTGGAAAACTTTAGAGAATAGAATGCACTCTAGAAATCAACGAACTCGTGTATCCTCACACACTAGCGCCATTTCATGTGCCAAGGACCTCTTTATATAGTATGAAGGATTAGGGTTTCATCCATGTAAACCCTACCTCCCATGACCTTTCATTCCCATAGGATCCATGGGTTAAAAACTCCATGTACTATCCATGCAAGCTTAGCCCAACCTAAATGAACTTGGCCCATGCTATATATAAGAGTCCATAATTAATTAGTTCCTTTTGATCACTAAACTAATTCTAAATTAATTCTTGATAAATACTAATTAAATAATATGATTCCATATCAATATATTAGAACTTATAATATATTAATATAAATTATAAACATACTATTCTCAAAAGACTATCCATATAAATTGTTCCGGTGAAATGCAACCCAAATGGACCATGCCAAGCCGGTTCAAGTACATACCATATATAGTTATGGACTTAGACAGTAATCCAATAGTCTCCAACTTGGATAAGTGTAAAATTATTATTGCGTGTGACTCGAAAACCCGACTAGCAATCATAGCTCTTAAAGCCGTTGTCGAACTCTGACATAGTCAATGACTTGTCCATTAGATAAGGGATCATATATTCCTCCATTCTAGATATCATATGGACCGAGACATGGATTATAATCATTCTTTGTGTCCATTTTTTGTTTCCCAATTTATGATTTATGACGACCAACTAATTGAACAAATCACATTACTCCAGGCTTGGCCAAGCACTTAGGGTTGTCATCATTAAATCATCGAGGAGCCCAAAGATATTGCTTTTATCCCTCCAATGGTAAAAGGAATGGATAAAATTCAACTCATCTTCTTGTTCTACTATTTTTTGAGTCATACACAACGGCATGTTTTATAACATCGAGTTACCAAAGTGTTTTCGTGCAATCAATGTATGACTAACTCATAGTCAACAAATCATATGTCTAGGTTTGAAGAATATAAGATATCATCGTCTCATGATCACTCGTGATAAAATCCATGAAGTGATTCAAATGAGTGTGGGTTGAATCCAATAATCATAACTTATGAGCGCTCATGAGTGTTGTAGCAACTCTTGATATGTCTAACATCTTAGACATCTACAAGCCAAATTCATGATAGTCTTGATTCATATCTACTTCCAACATATGACCGACTATGGATGGTTTGAATAACTTAGTCATTCAGGAAGAATGATCTAGTTGTTCTGGAAGTCAAAGCATGCAAAGTGAAACACAAGAATAATCAGATCCAATATGGTCTTAGAACTTATGAATATAAATAGAACACCTTTTATTTATCACCATATTGATTACACATTATTCATTGTATACTGTTTACATTATTAAACTTTATACTTGAATCAAAACACTATTCATGCCATGCTCTAAGCATCCACACTATGTTTATCCAAACACTAGTCATGCCATACACCAAGTATGCACAATATGTTTGTCAAAACATTAGTTATGACATACACCAAGTATGCACACTAAGTTTTTCTATGATCTTTACTTTGTGAAATAGATCAATTGAACATAATTCCAATGATTCTCATTTCACAATCCCAAATCCTTACCACAAATGCAAGAATTCCAAATTCCGCTATTTACCAAAATCTGTTAGATTTTAAACTTATATGCACTGATCCTCTGTAATGATTATGCACAAAGTGGTAAAGACTTGTCAATAGACATTACATAGTATTCCAATGGATATCAACACCATGGAACCGAAGTCTCAATTTCAAAGTCCATTGCTTTGAACAATATCCTTCTTGCATTAAGTTTTCTAATCTTACACATATTGAATAACTTCCACCTATGGAGACATTTCCATATTCCCATTTTGACTATCACTTCTGAACAAGAGTTACCTCCTTTCAGAATATGTCAATATGCTCCTTCCAAAATTAACAATATACTTCCAACTGTCCCTGAGCAACCAATATTAGGTAAAACTTAGATTGTCCTCGAAAATTGCTTAATCACTTTAGTCATATCAAGTTCTAGTACATTTTCCTTGTTAATGCCATAGGCATTTGGAAGAATTTAGAACAAATGAATAATATAACACATGAAATCAATCCTGTATTCGAAGCATATGGGACACGATTCATGATATCTCACATAAAGACATGATACTAGACCAGTCTTTTGCTATAAAAATTCTATTTCTATTTGCCGTGTTCTCATAATTTCAATTTTGAAAAGGGATGCCGTAATCATAATCAAATTTAGAATGCAAATAATGTTCCCATATATAGAATTTCCTTATGTTGAACCATTACGATATATATATATATATATATATATATATATATATATATATATATATATATATATATATATATATATATATATCCTTGACTAAATATGATTAAAATCTTAGTCGAAGATTTTTAGAATTGAAATGAAGTATATTTCCTACTCTAAGATTGTAATTTGGAAAAGTTCTTTTGCCATAATCAAGGGAGAGGGAAATGAAGTATATTTCCCTCTCCCTTAATTATAGCAAAACAGCTTTTCCCAATTGCAACATTTTATTTTCTATAATTACCATTGCTAACTTCCAACACTTATCATAATTATCTTGCTCCCACTAACATGAGAATTATCAGCATAAAAATTTTGTTCCCACTAACTTTGACATGTACTCAGAAATCAGCTGGACTTTTAGAAATCAATACATTATTGACTTTCTTACCAAATTTGAGATTACTAATACAAGATGCTTTGATAAAACTTTATCGAAAGTATACACCTTTCCTTAGATAGCACACATGTGTGTCTAAATAATTTCAGAACTATGAAAACGGATATCGTAATCATAGTCTCAATTGTTTAGACCTTTTCCATTCCTCACAAGTCCATGTTAGTATGTCGGTTAACCACACATGCTCCAGTAACGACCTTAAGAATGAAAATATCACAATTGTTATCTACTTAAAATCACTTAGTGAAAGCATTTCCTCACCATCATTTTCATTAATCGGAGAGAAACCTTATGACACTTATATTTTACTGTGTTTGTGTTCCTATCCATGTGAATTTGTCAAGACCATAATCACAAGACACGGTTAATGACAAATCCAAACTCATATGGACTGAACTTGTGCAGTTTTAACTTCTTGCCACCTAGAAGCACAAGGGCCTGCCACTACTTCCAAGTTGTTATGCAACCAATTGAGAACTCTCAGAACTTATATGCAAAGCCAAATTTAACTGGAATGGGCACATAAATAGGAATATTTCAACACGATAGGTTACAAACATCAAGTCGTGAGCTAGTGAGAAACTACATGTTTTATTCATGATTAGATCTTGAAATTATTTTAGGATCTTTTAGACTCCCACTGTCCTCTTGACATATAAGACTCTGTTGCCAAGACCCATTCTTTGACAAACAAATATTCAAGAGATAGTGTGGATTCTTATCAAGACAAACACTTCACATAATTGGCCTAAGCTGGTCTCTATTTTATCCAAAACATCACAACTTACCAATTTCAAATGTACAGGTGTAGGACACATTTTACTCTTATATTTGATAAGTGTTAGTAAACCTTCTTTAAGATTTGTCACTAAAATTACAATCTTGGAGTATGACTCTAAGACTTGTTTTGGAACGAAGTATGACTCATCTTCTTGATTTAACCATTTCAACAATTCACGATTCCTCTTCTTAGCCATAGGAATGCACTAAGATGTCCTTAGAGGACCAATTGTGATATGGTTTCTTGATCATTAAGATGATCAAAAAACATGGTACTTAAGTACTCTTCCATATTTTCAGATTTGAGAAACTTTTATCTATCTGCCTATTTGATTCTTCCCATTGGTTCTGCTATACATCGAAACTTTTCCAATGTTTCAGAATTATACTTAAACTTGTAAGTATAACCATAATTACTAAACATTAGTAAATCATGATGAATAGTCTTAACAATATTTGGTGGTGTACTTGACCAGTGCACAAGAATTTGTACTCGATCCCTTAATCCTTCACTTGACTCAGATATACATGTGAACAAGGAATTAGTCTTAATTTTCGAAAGATGAAAAATTCTTATTTATCATACAACTTGCATGATTCAAGTTTCGGTCCAATTGAAACTTAGGTGATGAGAATATTTCCTTATTTGTTAAATTTAGACACTACCACAAATGAGAGAATCAAATTCATATTTCCATTACTGCTAAAAACATACAAACATCAATTTTTCATAAGTATCATTGCAAGGAGATATAATAAAATAAAACAAAATATTATTTATTTATAAAATGCGGAATTTTTTTTTCCTTACAATGCAAATTTAAATGAAAATTATGCTATTACATATTTTCTAGCAAAATATCATAACTCCTAAGTAGTAGCTCAAGAATCCGATCTTCGAACCGTGCGATTGAAATCCATCTTCGCGATCAGATTCAACATACTCTTCCTTTAAGTTTCCTTCCCTTTTTCTAGATCCTGCCATACATCAAAATGTATTAAGAATATTCAAATAGGAACTTAAGAGAGTTAGATAGTAGACTTACCTGAAGCAGAGTCAAACTTTTTGACTTGACCTTCTTTCAGATCTTTCTGGTATTTAGGGAAAATTTGCAACCAATGCCCCTTCCGTTGGAAATAGAAACATATGTAACCTTTGGGAATGGTACACGGGACTATCTCAGACTTAGCCTTTCTCTTTACCATTAGGTCAACCGAGTTGACTATGGTCGATCCCTTTCCATTAGGAAGAGAAAGCTTTTCTGGATATCCAATGTTACCATTGTCAATGTCCATGGTAGTTTGGGAAGTTGATCTTCTTATCAAATTTTCTTTACCAGTGCTCCAAATCATTGATGATTCAGCAGCACCAAGCAAATTAATAAGATCATTAAGGGTCATGCTATAATCTGTTACATAGTAGTACTTAAAAAACTCTCTATGTGACTTAGGAAGTGATTAGTCAACATCCAACTTCCTCAAGACTTTGACACCCAACTCTCCTGGCTTGTCAATATGTGACTTCCTCTCTAAGATGTGAGCACACATAGACCTTGCTTTCCAATAGGGCTTGAGTGACCTTGAACTTGTAGGTTAGGGAGAATAATTGGAGAAGGTGGAGGAAGAGAAGTATAATTTCCATGAGATTTGGGAAGATCATAGTCATCTAAACCAGATATCCACAATGGGAGAAAATGAAGTTAGTTGATTTAAGTCCTTAATATAACACCCAATATGAAATATTAAGGCTAGGACCCAACACAATATTTTATAACTTGGAAGAGGGATGTCGTAATCTAAGCTATAAAATATTTGAAAGTAGGCGAATGACGATTAACCAATTTCCACCATGAAAAACAAAATAATTTATTAGGTTAAAATTGGATTTGAAACTCCTAGATCATTTAAGATTCATTGAACTTTTCAATGGCATGTTTCAATCCCGATTGTGCCCTCTCAAGTTTTGTAACTAGATTGCCGAGGATCACAAAACAAGTTGTGAATAACCATGCAAATATACTTGGTACCCTTAATATTTATCACTTAATTGATGTGCCAGTTAACCACACGCGCCATACCGATCCTATGATAAACATTAACCTACCCTTTTCCTACCTTGTTAAATCCAGGTTAGTGTGCTGGTTAACCACACACACTCCACTAACGACTTAAGCAAAGTACAAAGTCTAATTTCATGGGTTAGCACTGAATTCACATTTTCCTAAAGTAATTAAGATTGGGATTTTATAAAAGGTTTACTTACTTTATATTTATCATTATACTTATAATGAGAATTATAGTCCTTGTCCTACCAGTTCGCCTAACGACCCTCCACCAGTGAAGGAAGCGGTGGGTGAGAGTGGACACCCATTAAGTTGCCATTTTATAGTCAACAACCTTATACCCCCTGATAGACCGACTTCGTCAATGAGACCTACTAATGGTAAGACTGACTTGATCTTATACACACACACACACACACACATATATATATATATATATATATATATATATATATATATATATAAAGTTATAATACTATAAAGTCTAAGGGTTGAATTTTAACTTTTAAAATTCTAGGGTTTGGAATTAAAGTGTGTGAGACTTTACAAATTCCAAAACTTGAGGGCAAGTTTAGAACAAATCAAAAACTTTTAGATTTTCATAAATTATGAGTTTAATTAAGGTTCTAACAACTTTAATGAAGAGACTCTTGAACATGCATAACTTGAGGACAAGTTATGGAGTCCATAAAAGTATTTATGAGAAAAGACTCTTCAATTACGTAACTTATGGTTTTTAATGGATCTTTAAAAGAAATGACTTTCGGTAATCCATAACTTGAGGACAAATTATGGACTCCATTAAAACACATTTAGATCAAGAATTAACTAAAAACAATTTGCAAATAATTCCTATGATCCACGAAAACTCATAAGTGTATGAACAATCATATCAATAATTTCAAGAATTACATAAACACATAGAAAACATGAAATTTTGATAATAACCTTGAAATTAGTTTACCATAATCATTACCGCATCAAAAACAGGTTTTATAAGTCCAAAACAGTTTAAGGTAATGATTCTAGACCAATTCCAGCCTTAAAACTAGAAGATATGTTGTCTGGGGTCCAACTCATCGAGTGCATGAACCAACTTGATGAGTTGGATGAATTTAGGCATGGACTCGGCGATTCCATTAGTGGACTCAGCGAGTCCACTGTCCAGAACAGCAAAAAATCGATTTTTTCAGCAGTTTGCATCAAGTATAAATGAAAACAAGCCTAGGCTCTGATACCACTGATGTGTTTTGAGCATTCTAACACTCCTATGGTGTACATGCAACCCTATAACGCTTGGATTTATGTTTTCTCTATTATACATGCAAATATTCCATATTTCAAGGTTTTATCCTAACTAGCATAATATGAAGCAATGATACTACAAAATCCTAGCTAGATAACATACCTTTTGATGTGGCTTGAAGTCTTGAACTTTATGAGCTTAGCCCCAATAGTGTGTAAGCCTCATGTGGAATCACAAATCACCAAAAGCACCTTGGAAAACATGAGAGAATAGAATGCACTCGAGAACTCGGCCCATTCTTGTATCCTCACACACTAGCGCCATTTCATGTGCCAAGGACCTCTTTATATAGTATGGAGGATTAGGGTTTCATCCATGTAAACCCTACAATCCATGACCTTTCATTTCAATAGGATCCATGGGTTAAAAACTCCATCGACTATCCATGCAAGCTTAGCCCAACCTAAATGAACTTGGCCCATGCTATCTATATAAGAGTCTATATTTAATTATTTCCTCTTGATCTCTTAATTAATTCTTGATCAATACTAACTAAATAATATGATTCCATATTAATATATTAGAACTTATAATATATTAATATAAATCATAAACACACTATTCTCAAAAGACTATCCATAAAAATTGTTCTAGTGAAGCGCAACCCAAATGGACCATGCCAAGTCGGGTCAAGTAGATATCTATTATAGTTATGGACTTAGACACTAATCCAACAAACTCATCGAGTTTTCCCTTTACAACTCATCGGTTCATACATGTTCAAAGGTTGGGAAAACCCTAGCTGACTCGCTGAGTCATTCGACTGACTTGCCGAGCCCATGGCAATCTTCATCCGACTCGCTAAGTCATTCATCCAACTCACCAAGTCCATTCAATCCTTCATCCATACAAAGGCTTTTAAGCCATGCTAAGGCTCCATATTGTAGATCCAGTCCCCAAAGGCATGTTTATCATGTAAAGTTGCAAACTTTACGTGCATGCAAGGCCCTAAAGTCTTAAAATGACAAACTAACCTTGCAATGTAGCTTTTACACTTAAGGAGAGTCTCATTTTTGCAAATTGTTGGAAGCTTTAAGGACTTAAAGTACCAAGAGAGTTCAGATCTGAAGTTCCAACTTTAGATCATAGCTTATACACAAGCAAAGCTTCCAAACATACTAGGAAAGCCTTAAAATCCACCGAAAAGAGATCTAGAATGAAATGAGCCAGGGAAATCCTAATACCTTCAAAAGGGTGTCAAATGGAGTAGATCTCTACTTCAATTTAGTTGTTTCCCAAGTGTTTCTTCACCAAGATTACTCTTCTAAGGTTTAACACACCAAAGAAACACACACAAGATTTAGGGTTTAAGGGTGCTAAGGAGCTGTAAAGGGTCGGCTGGGGGAGACCAAAGATCCTTTAAATAGGGTTCAATAAGCCGGAATTTAGGATTTCATCTGCCAGATCCTACTCATCGAGTCCCTTCTTGGACTCGACGTGTAGGTCACTAAAACACGTAGACCAACCCGTTGCTACTCGACAAGTAGGGCAACCAACTCGTCAAGTAGACCTTGAAAACACAAATTCTTATAAAATTGATACCTGAGAATCAGGGCGTTACAATTCTCCCCCACTGGAACTAGACTTGATCCTCGAAGTCTGTCATGGAGAACAACTCCAGATAATGCTCCCGCATGTCTGCCTCTAACTCCTATGTCCACTCGGAACCCCTCCGATACTCTAACTATACCTTCACCAGAGGTATATCCCTTGTCCGCAGAACTTTCATCTTCCTCTCTAGTATGGCCACAAGCCTCTCCTTGTAATTTAGGCGCTCATCGACCTCGACTATCGGTAACGAACTGCGATACCTGCCCGATCACTCATTCCCTCTTGCGGTTCTCCGGTCTCACGGCCTCCTCTTGGGCCCCTCGAATGGTGTCCCACACCAGAGTCATCACTGTCAATCTCATGCAAACATCTCGTACCAGGGCGCCCTCCGCCCTACAGCTCAGGGCATCGGCTAAAACATTAGCCTTGCCCGGGTGGTACAGAATCTCGCAGTTGTAATCCTTTACCACATCCAACCATCTCCTATGGCACATATTCAGGCTGGGCTGATCCATCAAGGAATTCAAACTCTTGTGGTATGTGTATATAGTACATTGAACCCCGTACAGATAGTGACACCAGATCTTGAGGGCGAACACCACTGCCCCTAATTCCAGCTCGTGGGTGGGATACCTCGACTCGTGAGGTTTCAGCTACCTCGATGCATATGCTATCATATGCCCCTTCTACATAAGTACCTCTCCTAACCTTGATATCGATGCATCGTAGTACACCACAAAATCCTCCATCCCTTCCGGAAGTATGAGCACCGGAGCTTCGCAAAATCTCTGGCGAAGTGTCTCAAATGAGGTCTGCTGCTCCGGACCCCACGAAAAAGCAACACCCTTCCGGGTCAATTTGGTGAGTGGCACGACGATCTTAGAGAAATCCTTGATAAATCTACGATAATAACCAGCCAACCCAAGGAAACACCAGATCTCAGTAGGTGATCTCGACACCTCCCAACTAATCACCACCTCGATCTTTTCCGGATAGACCAATATCCCCTTCTAGTTAACGAGGTGCCCTAGGAACTCGACCTCCTGTAACCAAAAATCACACTTGGAGAATTTGGCGTAAAGCCCTCGGATCTCAGAACTCCGAGGATCTCCCTCAAATGCTCCTCATGTTGCTCTCTAGATCTCAAATACACCAAGATATCATCGATGAATACCATCACTGAACGATCCAACGTCAGCCTGCACACCCTGTTCATGAGATCCATGAACACTGCTGGTGCATTGGTGAGCCCCAAAAGGCATCACCATGAACTCGTAATGCCCGTAACAAGTCCTGAAAGCTATCTTCTGGATATCTTCATCCCGAACCCTCATCTGGTGATATCCCGATCTCAAGTCTATCTTGGAGAACCAAGATGCTCCCTGCAATTGATTGAACAGATCATCGATCCTTGGTAATGGATAACGGTTCTTGACCGTCAACTTGTTCAAATACTGGTAATCAATACACATCCGGTGTGAACCATCCTTCTTCTTGACAAAAAGGATCGGCGCTCCCCAAGGTGAGCTACTCGGTCTAATAAACCCCTTTCCCAGCAGCTCCTGAAGCTGCAAGGATAAGTCCAGCATCTCGGGCAGCGCAAGTCGATAGGGTGCCTTGGCAATAGGTGCCGCCCCTGGCACCAAGTCGATACGAAACTCCACCTGCCTCTCGGGAGGCACACCCGGCAACTCCTCAGGGAAAACATCAGGGAACTCGGATACAATCGGGACCTCATCAATCAAACTTGGCCTCCCAGCAGCCACTCGCGTGTCCATCAAATAAGCCACAAATCCCCAACAACCATGCTGCAAACTCTGCCTCGCCCTAGCAGCCGAACAAAATGCTGCTTCAAGATGGGACCCTCACCGTACACCATAAGTACTCCCCCACTAGGGTCTCGAATCGTCACCAGCTAATGCTCGCAGTCGATAATAGCTCCAAATTGGCTCAACCAATCCATACCTAGTATGATGCATACGTCCCCCATCACAATCGGGAGTAGATCGATCGGGAACCCCATACCGAAGATCTCAAGTCTACATCCTCGTATCACCTCTGTGGCATACACTGCTCGTTAGCTATAGAAACTCGCAGAGGTCGACTCAAGGCCTCTTGACAAATACTGATATGACGACTAAAAGCTAACGACACAAAAGATCGACTCGCTCCCGAGTCAAATAGCCTTAAGGCAGGTATATAATTCACAAGAAAAGTACCTACGCATAACATGATATAAGCATAATATCTCAGACTCAAATAATTAGAGAGAAGAATACATACCGGCCACAACACCGGATGCTGCGAGGACCTCCTCCACTGTCAATTGGAAGGCTCTCCCACGAGCCTTTGGTGCCTCGGCCTTCACTGGCCGAACCTCGATAGCCCTAGCCACAGGCGCAGATCCCTGTTGTAGCTGAAGGCACTCGGCCTTCTGATGGCTGGTCTGGTTGCAATGGAAGCAAACAGATAATCCCTTGGGGCTATCCCTCGCGACATGCCCCTCCTTCCTGCACTTGTAGCATACCCCTGCCATGCACGACCCCTCGTGACTCTTAATGAACTTCCCACAAGTGCGGCCCTTTGCGCTCCTAGATCTCGAATCAGTAGGCAAAGCCCGCTTGGCTGCTAGCTGAGACTGAGCTGGCCGCTGATCCATCCTCTATGACTCGGCCTCTTCCCTGGCCTGAGTCTCCAACTCAATCTCCCTCTTCCGGGCATTTGCCTAGAGCTCAGCAAATGTCCGATAAGTCGAGTTCACCACGAACTCCCGAATATCTCTCCTCAGAACACTTAGATACCAACTCATGCGAGTCTGCTCGGTAGACACCTGCTCAGTGCAAAACATCGCCCTCTCATGAAACTTCCTGGTAACAATTGTGACAGAATCAGTACCCTGCTTGGGGTCAAGAACTCCTGAATCAACCTTTCCCTCTCCACCGGGGGAACATACTCGTCTCTGAACATGGCGGTGAACCTCTCCCATGTCACCTCAGAAATCTCTACCAAAGTGAAGCTCGCCGTCACCAACTTCCACCAATCCTTCGCCCCCAAGCGGAGCTGGTTCAAAGTGAACTGTACCCTCAAGTGCTCTGGACAAGAACACGTATAGAAACACCCCTCGATGTCAGAAATCCATCTCATCACAGCAATTGGGTCCTACGTCCCATCGAACTCTGGTGGCTTCATGTTGCTGAATTCCCGAAACAACAACGAGTCACCTCCCTGAGGTCTGGCAGCAGCAACAGTAGCAGTAGCTGCAGCAGCCGCAGCCTCAGTCACTGCTGCATACCGCTTGTCCAAGGTCTCAATCAATGTGGTCTTGATGTCCCCGAACATCTTTGGAATCTCATCCCGGATGGCAGCAGCCACCTCCTCATGAATCAATCGATGGATCTCCTTGTCGCTGACACCACTTCTCCCCAGTGTATGTCATGTCCCAACCATGATGTCTCTGAAATACAACATAAAAATATCAGAGACTTGATCGAGCATACTCGCACTTGATAACGCAACCCTACTCGTCCTCCAAAATCCAAATGATTCTTACTTGGACTACTCACTGATCCGGTGTCTTCACTAGTACGGGCCCTATACTACTGATCACACCGCATCAGCATTCACCCCAAGTCCTCCTCCTTGGATCCTGGATCGCAAGTACTCTACTCTCGCTATGCATTGGCTACCCTCCGATAGACCTCTCATGAGCTCCTAACTGCTACGTACTCACTCTCAAGGCATCTCATAACAGCAGTAATCTCCTAGGCTAAAGCATCACAAATCAGTCCACTCTAGTCTTAATATGAATACCTAGCCTACTCTAGCATGCATAACATAATATATCATATAACACATAATGTAAGGGTATTTTGGGGATTCACCGTTCGGGCGCTGGCTGACCGTACACACTGCTCTGCTCTTCACTTTTTAAACCTTTTTCTCTTTTAAAAAACTTGTTTTATATAAAAGAAAATCTCTCAAATCCTCAGTTTGAGTTCAAATACGCCCGAAGGTGCATCCGAATCCCTTAAACCAAGGCTCTGATACCAACTTGTAACGACGAGATTTTCAAAACAAAATTTTAATTTTTCAACAACCATATTTATACAAAAATATTCTCAAAAGTATTCAACAATAGTTATCAAATCATAACATATCCCAAGATCACAAAATCAAATCCCTTCTCTGTGTGTACGGGTCACGCCGACGCCTTTCCATGGTCCTCGCTAGTACCTGAAACACATAACACAACAACTGTAAGCATAAATGCTTAGTGAGTCCCCCAAAATACCACGTCCAACACATACGCCACTCGAGGCTACTGTACGACCCTCCAACCGATGTGTCTCAGCGGGAACCTCCGGTCCTGTAGCTCGTTGGACCCTTTGGTCCGATCATAGCTCGTTGGGCCTTCCGGCCCGGTTAGTCTCGTTGGACCCTCGGGTCTGGTCTATATAATTATATATCATACATACATCACATAGCACATAATCTCATACATGTCACACAATCTCATACATAACACATAAGACCTTTCAGTCAACTCATAATACCACTCTAGGTAATGTATAGTAAGAAGACTCACCTCGTGTAACTCGGTAACTCGAAAATCTCGGACTCTGTGAAATAGGATCTAGCCTTCGCCTAATAATATGAAAATAACACATTCCCCATGGCTACACCATTCCCTCTCTTAGCACTCTCAGGAGGGTAAAAGACCATGTTACCCCTCTTAAGGCTCAAATACTCTAAAATTGACCAAACCCTAAAATTTAACAAAAGTCAACAAAAGTCAACGGTCAACCCTTTGACCAAACTCGCCGAGTGCACAATTGTGACTCGGCGAGTTCAGTCCTGACTCACGACCTCAAAACCCCAAATGACTCACTGAGTCGGTTCCCCAACTCAGCGAGTTACCATCTGTGTGATTTATGGGGAAAAACCATCCTACTCGCCGAGTCTGTTCTTGGACTCGGCGAGTTCAAGCCATGCTCAAACTCAAATGATCTTCTGAGGTCAGATCTGTTCCTCTAATCCATAGGTCTAACCTCCCCAATCTTAATAAACACGTAAAGGTTTGAATTTGATACACATGCAATGTCCAAAAGACACTACTTGATGATTTAGTCCCAAAAAGAACACTCTAAGTTCATTTCTTCCATAACCCAACGTAAAGCAAGATGGATAACCTTATCTGGACCATTATGGGTCCAGATCTGAAGTCTAAACATGATAAGGGACCTTATTCTCAACAAATCAACCCAATAAAGAGCATAGGAAACCCTAGATCCATGGATGCTTTAAGAAAACAGAAAGAGGGTCGATATGCTACCTCAAAGATGATGCCCTCTGCTTGAAATCTACAAATATGCAACCTCCTTGGCCTCCTCCAAGCTGGAATCAACTTCTTCTTGCAAACAAACCCACAAAGGTCCAATAATGCCTTCTTCTCTCTCACAAACGCTCAAGCACAATAAGGGTTTCTCTCAAGGGTCTGGTAGCCGCAAATAGTGGCTACAAGCCCCTTTAAATAGGTCTCAAACCCCGGGGATTAGGGTTTCATTAAACAGCATCGACTCGCCGAGTCCGCCATTAAATCAGTCTGACCATCCGCGCTTCCACTTGGTGAGTCTGAGCGCCTACTTGCCGAGTCTCTCTCCAAAACTCAATATTAAAGCATAAAATAAGATACCTGGGAGTCCGGATGTTACATAGTGCATGTATCTTATACTTACTAGTATATGTGGATGACCTTATCCTTACAGGCTCTGACTCGAATGTTATTTGATCTTTTATCTCAAATCTTTACATCGAATTCAAGATAAAGGATCTCGGTTACCTTAACTAATTTCTTGGTTTAGAAGCCAAGCATCTTCCGTCCGGGTTGTTTCTTAGTCAGTCCAAGTATGCTCATGCTATTGTTTCCCGTGTCGGCCTACTTGAGTCGAAGACCGTTGTGGCCCCTCTATCCCCGAGTGTCTCTTTTGTTGCATTTGATACACTTTATGAGGATCCGAACCATTATCGCTCTCTTGTTGGGGCTTTGCAATATTTGACCATCACCTGTCTTGATTTTTTTATGTCGTTAATCAAGTTAGCCAATTTCTTCAAGCTCCTACTATTGATCACTGTCAGGTGGTCAAGCGGCTTATCCGATATGTTAAGGGCACTCTCTCCTATAGTCTTACTTTTTCGAGACCCACATCCATGAATCTTGTCGGTTATTCTGATTGGGCTCGTTGTTTTGATACGCGTCGATCCACCTATGGGTACTCGATCTTCCTGGGGGTAATCTTGTATCCTGCAGTGCCAAAAAAGCAACCCACGGTCTCTCACTCCAGTTGTGAATCTAAATATCGAGCCATGGCTAACACAACTGCCGAACGCATATGGATTACTCACTTGTTATGTGAGCTTCATTGTCTTCCCACTAGCTGTCCGACCATCTTGTGTGATAATCAGAGTGCCCTATTTCTTACACAAAACCTAGTGTCTCATAAGCGTGCCAAACATATCGATCTTGACTACCATTTTGTTCGTGAACTCGTTGTATCCGGGAAACTCGTTATCATGTTTGTTCCTACCAAGCTTCACTACGACATCTTTACTAAGAGCCTTCCATGGAAACATTTTGAGCATTTTTGTCACATGCTTCACCTTGGATTGCCACCGATTCGCTTGAAGGGGGATATTAGCCAAATATAGTTGTCGTACTATTATGTATTTATTCATTAGCTAAAGGGGTGTTCATGTAATTTATTTACCTATATATAACACTTAACTCTCATGTCCTCTGACATAGAGATTCATAAACTCTCAAAATGCTGATGAACAAATAAAGTTCTGTCACACAGGTAGTTGCTCTGATACCAAAAAAAAAAATACAACCCAACCAAGATACTTAAACTTCTACTTATTCTTAGCATATATTATTAAACTCAAAAAATGAAATATCTATTACACGAAAACGCACTACAAAGATCTCTTAAACATACAGAATAAATCACCCAACGTAATGTAATTCAATGAGAAACATATATAGAACATAGCTACAACTCATTTAGACAACTTCAGTAGTTTGATAAAGAATAAAATCTATACTTTCAACAATTACACATAAAAACCTAAGATACTTTCTTCCAATAGATGTTAATGATTTCCATAAGAAATGGTGCAAAGGGTATTGTGCTACACATCACACAAAGTACAAGTTCACAGATTCGAATTATCTCCATGCCCTATATGGCAATTCATGGTACCCATAAAAGAATTGTTTGTCATGATGTTTACCGGTTACTGGAACAACCTAAAAATTAGAAAACATGTAGAAATCAAATTTTTGTTGGGTTGGTGTGGGAAATATCTGAATAACAATCTAGAACTATAATAAAATACAAGATATCAAAGTTGAGAGGTTAAACCTATTGAGAAAAAAAATTGAGGTTCCTATATATAACGATTGTGAAACTTGGTTACTATCTAGTAACATTATTCCTTCAAGTAACTCAAAATATAAATAAGGAAAAAAATGGCACAAACAAATAATAAAAGATCGGTAATGATAAACCTTACTTAGTAGGAAATGATCTGATGCATATAGAATACCATGTTTTGGATATCAAACAAACGTTATGTAACATACACGTTTAGTTATCCTATATTGTAAATTATAAAAGTGAATAATATTACGAAATATTATGTGAATTTGAATGTTGAGTCTAACAGATGGTTTTTACTAGAAATGAAGTAAACTATGCTTAGAATCATTCAGAAAGTATTGGAAGTCTTAGAAGATTCCAATTAAGAGCCAAATAGTGAAATTTAGCAAAAATATAAAATTTGAAATAAGTAAATTTTTATTATTTAATGTTGTAAATAATCTCGTTAAAAGCATTTAGGCGAAAACCTCATCGAAATTCGAGTTATAACGAAGAAGTTATGACCAATCGAAGATCTGCGATAAAAATAGCAAACACTATGTCATGTAAAAATTGAGTTTCCGATAAACTTTTTTTTAGCCTTAGTGATCTAAAAGAAAGTTGTAGAACTCGTTAGAATAATAAACTTTCATATAAAGAACTTTTAAATTTGGTTTCGTATGAGGAAGTTATGATTTTTCTATGTTTCGGAATAGCAGTAGACAGCTAAAAACTCAAAATAAAGATCGAGCGTTATTTAGCCGACACAACCTAAACGAGAATTGAAGGTCTTGTCAGTAGTAGTACAACGGTAAAAAGTGTGACAAAAACGGATGTCAGATGAACAAGTTATGAATTTTTAAAGGATTTTTTCTGTCCCGGTCTGTTAGAAATAATAATATTAAAATTGAACTCAAAATTAGCTGACGAAGTCTAAACAAAATTTGTAGAGCATAATTTTACCTACGCGTGCATATAAACAACGTCGAAAATGGAGCTCGTATGCGAAAGTTATGTAATTTAGAAGTTCGGGGGGCAAAAATCGAGAAAATTGCAAAATCCGAGAAATTTCGCATGGATAAGGTTCGGCCACGTAACCCTTCATGCGAGCTCGCCCCGTGTCCGATGCTGTGACTCACCCTCGCCGAAACCGACGTGTGTCGTTGTTGGATTGGACCGAAGCCGAAGCCTATCTCCGTCCGACGCGCCTCGCCCCGTGTCGCGTCCGAGCCTTGTCCTTCCTTTCGCGTGTCCGAGTCTCGCAGCTGCCACTTGGCTCTCGCATGTGTTGTCGCGTGTTCGCTTCTTAACCCTCGGATACGAAGCTCGCACCCTACAAAAGGGAGGCCTACAAGATCTTCCCGCTACTTTTGGATTTTTGCCATTTTTCACCACTTTTTCAATATTTTCACTATTTTGACATCCCCCGAAACACCGGTATCAATTTGAATACCCGAAACACGCCCCAAAGTGCCCAAAGACCCCAAGAAATTTAACTTTTCGGTTTGAAGCTCTACCTTCGCAGAGCCCGGTTTTCAAGAAAGCTCCCGGTTCTTATAGAAGAAAGTTATTTATAGGAACGAAGTGTTGAACAAATTACTATTTTGACCCCCGGTTAATTCACGGTGAGTTTCAATATATATGAACAATTGTATGTTATGTGCTATATGTGCTATGTACTTTTCAGTTGTTATTATTTCCGCTATTTATCATAGCAAAGTTATACCTTTGATCATGTGATCAGTGAAAGGACTTAGAGTTACGGTGGTATTGGTATGTAGCCTCTAACCATGTAGAGCATGTCTCCGTAAGAGAATCACTTCTATTATATGGTATTGGCAAATGGTTAGAAAGGGCTATAAACCTGAAATCTACCAAAATGTTGATCAGAATTTGTATGTCTTCTGTGCCATTTGGGCCGAAGCTTTATTGATGTATATCAAGTTTGAAAATTGTTATGTCTCATTGATTGTATATCTTTGAATCAAGTCATTAATTAATATGGAAAGTTTGTCACATGATTCATATATGACTTTGTTGTTCCTTATTTGTGAATATGCATATAGCATGTTTTGGAGTAACAAATTGATTTAGTATTATGAAAGTGAGGGTCTTTCACGTTAACTATATAAACATGAACGATTGAGTTGTTAGAATGATTGTGTGCAATGAAATGCAGCTTTTATTCTAGACTGATCCGCATTCTCAGCAGGGCTATTCCAAACATATTTTGGGCCCAGTGGGAAAGAAAAAAATGAGCCCTTAAAATACGCAAATGTCATCAAATGTTTTATAATAACTCAATAATTAAAAGAAAATTAGTTATACTATCCGGGGTGCATTTAGGTTGGGTCAGTAGTAGTATCGTTGACTTTTCCGGAAGCAGTGGAAAAATTTTCAAAATTTTTTGAAAATTTTATTTTTTTTCTACTATCGTGCAACCCTTGACTTTTTCGTGACACCCATACTGTAAAATCATGCGTCCGGCCCTGTACTATCTTCTAAATATAACAATTGTTATAAAATTTTTGGGCCCATTTAAAAATTGGGCCCTAGACAGTTCCCCTATCATCCACGTTCTAGGGCGGGCCTATTTCTCCCGGCCATTATTATCTGTATACATAGCAAACCGGACCCAAGTTAACATAAAGAAGGCCATTAAGCAGTTTTGAACAGTTGTAAATATGTAAACACAAAGAAATCATCATTCTTAACACATATATGTTCAGAATACATTTTAGTAGAGTGTAGCATACTTTTACAATATTTGTCATCTATTTGCAACAAAACGTCAACGAGTCATCTATTTTTACCACGATATAATGTCTAATGTGAACATAACAGAGAAGATAGAGAATAACCTTTAAGATGATGAGCTCTTTGATTGGGGGTCACCACGCGAAGAGTTGCTCTGTGCTAGTGAACACTCGTTTGAGGGTGAATCAGTGAAGAAAACAACATCCCCCGTGTTCTCAACAAATAAATTCACAATTTGGGGGATTGGAGGCATGCTCACATCTGAGACCCCTTCAAGAATCCCTTCCACCAGACTCATGGCAGGCCTACTCTCTGCCTCATCTTGGATACACCAACATGCAACTTTGAAAATTTTTGTGACTTCTTCAACACAAGCTTCCCTGTTCAACCTACTGTCTAGCAGGCTAAGGATATCACCTCCCTTCATAAGAACATTTGAAACCAAACCTGGGTAGAATGTACTGCTTGAATATTCACAATGCATGACATTTCTCTTTCCATGAACTAATTTAAAAAGCATCATTCCATAGCTATAAACATCTGCTTTAGCTGTGACGGGCACCCCAGATATCCATTCTGGCGCTAGATACCCCATTGACCCCCTTGTAGTTGTTAACACCCTACTAAAGTCCCTACCAACAAGCTTTGCCAGCCCAAAATCAGCAACTTTTGGTTGGAAATTAGCATCTAAAAGAATGTTATCTGGCTTTATGCCACAGTGAATGATGCAGTCTCTGCACTTGTCGTGAAGATAAACCAAGCCTCTTGCAATTCCAAGTGCAATCTGATACCTCGTTTCCCAGTTTAGAACTTGTTTTCCACAGAAAAGATAGGTATCTAGAGAACCTTTTTCCATGTAATCATACACCAATAACTTGCTGTTACCTTCTGCACAAAACCCACGAAGACGTACAAGATGAACATGTTGGATTATACCCATTGTGCTAACTTCGCTCCTGAATTGCTTCTCTCCTTGTCTAATGCTTTCAAGCTTTTTCACTGCCACAATGGATGAATCATGAAGTACCCCCTTAAAAACGGAGCCAAAACCACCTCCTCCTAATTTGTCTGAGAAATTTTTGGTGGCTCTTTTTATATCTTTGTAGGCGAACACCACCAGCGATCCTACCATTTCCATCTTTGCCACCGATACCCTCTTTTTTACATAGAATAAACCCAAAATTAGACCCAAGACAAGAATCACACCTCCCACCAACCAAGCAATAACACTGGCCGTGATCGGATTACTCTTTTTAGGATGAAGAAGATCCTTAGAAGCAACTTTAATGTAGATTGTATTGGAACTACCATCGTCTTCTGAGAGGTTCAAGAGATCTCCATCCCAAACCAAACATTGAGTACCGACAAATGAGTAAGCATTACACGAGCAATCATTCATACAGGTGGTACGACATTCACCAGCACTCCCAACTGCTACAGAGTTATTTGGAGGCAGATTCTTGACCCTAATCTTGAGAAAATCTTGCTTTTCCGTGTTTATCTAACACTGGGAATCGGTTTTTCTCACACACCCACTGGAGAAACCACTCTGATTCCACTCACTCTCTGATCTAGGATTGAATCCAGTCAAGCAATTACAAAAATGTAATCCAGACTGCCGGCAAATCCCAAAAGACCCACATAATGCATAGACCTCACACTGCTTTCTAGGTTGAGACCAAAATAAATTCCACTCTTTGGTAGCTTCCAACCATGTTAGTTGCTGAAGTTGACCAGAAACATCCATTATATTTCTAGATATAATGGAAGGATTATACACAGAATAAGTGAAGTAACTCTCATTCTCATTCATATGATAGCTGAAATTGTAAATATAATTCAACCTCATTTCAGGTATTAAGTCAAATGTTTTCCCATTCCAAGCACCACTTGTCCAATATTAATGGGAGCCATTCCACTTGATTACATACTCATTACTAGACGGTTGAAGCTCGAAAGAGAAGAATCCTACACCAGGATCGTCTTTGCTTCTCCATGATGTAAGAACCTGGTTCTTTTTTGTTCTATTATCATAACCAAATTTAGCACCAGGCAACCAAGTATGAGTTGGGTGGTAAAAACTTTGCCAAAAAGGTTCAATTGAATTTGAACCGGAGTCTCTCAAAACTAAGTTACCATTATCAAGAATAACAGCTGTTGCAGAGTTCAAAGTGGTGGTGGTGGTGGTTGTGACATTTGTGGACCAAATCTGGGCCTTGGACTCATTCAAGAGCACCAAATTACGATCAATGATTTTTAATTCTGAACGGAATCTATCAGAGATTGGTGTTTCTCTGTTTGCCACCCAAACTATGGTGGGAGGATTGGACTTGATCTTCTTATACCAAATGCCTATGTAATAGTTGGCAGAGTTACCTGCTTTGAAGAAACCCAGCTCAAATTGTTCACCTTCAGATATTATTGTGTAGTCTCCAGACAGAGGCTGGTTCGCAGAAATGGTGGTGGCTCCAGATGAGATTGTTATTATCAAAGAGAAACACAGGAGCACCAGAAACCTTCCGAAACTCTGAGTTTGTGTGAAGCTCATGACTTGTACAAGATTTGGACAAAGAGATAGATAAAGAGAGAAAATTAAAAGAGATGACAAGTATTATAAAATATGCAGAAACATATCACCAGCATTAGGTTTTATACTACTCACATTTGAGCCTGAGGTGAAGTTATTAGCTAGAGTTCAAATACCAGCGGCTGTTAGTCAACCCAATTTCTACTCTAACCAGTAAAAGTCTGTTAAAATGTTAATCATACAAGTCGGTCAATATAAATTCAGGTACTAGTCAGTCTTGTCATCATAATTAGCTGTACTCGTTAACAGTAACTAATTAAAGAGTTTTGACACAGTACATACATTGAATGACATACTATTATCAATCAAATACATTTCACATGTTTTACAGGTGACATCCCATCTCTCCATAATTAGTTGCAATTTTAAAGGACTGTCATGAAAGACTTTTGAGCACAATACATACATGTGTTGTTATTTCAACGAAAATTTCATGAATGTATCTATAAAATCTTAGTTTATTTGACATACATCAAAAAACAACCTTCTAATGCGTGTCCGTGTGACCTTTCACACAAATACTTGCACTATTACATCTTTTGTCCTTTTTTTAAAACTTATTTTCAGTTTATAACTTTTTATATTTTGAAACATTTCTTATATATATATATATATATATATATATATATATATATATATATATATATATATATATATATATATATATATAGTGAGAGAGAGAGAACTAGGTTCATATATGGATGCACAATTGTTGTGCGGACGTAGGGAACAATGAAAATTCTGAAAAAAATAAATCATTAAATTAAATAAATAAGGTTATGATAGTAAAATGGTAAATCAAATTAATTATTATATAACTTAATGCCCTATAAATTAGGAAACAAACTATTATCTTATTTTAAATTCATTATTTAAGGAATGAAGGATGCAATGCATAACCTACACTTTCATTTTCACAATCTTCTGCGATCTCCGCCTCCCTCCCCACCGTCCTTCCAACATCGCTGCCCAACACCATTGCCAACCACTACTTGCTTCCACCATACATAGAATCCACCATCACATCATTTAATTTCAATTTTCACCAATTTAAGCCTTAAATTGGATCCATAAACGACGTGGTCGGTTTGCTATACAATCAAGATTATCTCGACTTTTTTTTTCAATTAAAATCGATGTGAGGCTAATTTTCTGCACAATCTACTGAATCGAAGTTTGGGAGCACATCATCGATGACAGAAAAATAATTAAAATCAGAAAATGGTACACAATTTTAATTTTTTATATAGTATTTGGATTTTGATATATATTTGACCTATACCTTTGCCAATTTCATAAAAGAAGATGCTTTTAGGATTCGGAACTCTACAATCCATAATTTAATGTAGTTCTTCTCTTATTTCTTATTTGTAACTAATTTGTATTCTAAGTCATGCAATAGGCCATAATTTGTGAATTGAACCAAGAGCCGCCATATAAATTTAAGAATTATAAATTCTATCAAATCCAAATGTTGATTTACTTTATCATCATAACAGATTATAAAATACGCATAAATATATACACAAGCAAGTGTTTGTTAAACCAACATAAGCGTAATTAATGAAACCCTGTCTACTTACATGGCTGTTAATGTACAAACACACGAACACTATCTAGAATATCCTTTTTGTTAATGCTAGTTTGCACTAATACTATCTAGATATAAATGAAGGAATATGCAATGAAACAAAGCGTTCTGAAAGTTAAAAGCACTTCTGAAAACAAGTTTTATTTTTTTATTTTTTTATTTTTTATTTTTTTCATTTTAATAACAAAATTTTAGGGTCTACTTAGATAAATTAATAGCAGGAAATGAACAGACTTTCGATTATTTGCATTTGATAATTGATAGAACACTCCAAATTCTATGTCACAGGTGTTAGTGTCCTTTTTGAATATGCAATCCAGGTTGCATTCTTCAAGAATTTATTCTTCAAGAATGTATTATTCAAATCTGCAAAACAAAAGGAAAGGGCCGAGTTCAATCACGAGAAACAGAATAAGGGGTTGCTGAGATGGATTTTTTTTTATTCTTTTTTGTCATTGTATTTTGTTAGAATATACATACTATGCGTCTACTATTTGTAAGAATATGTATGCATTTTCATTAAGTTTGGAAATTTATGAACATATATAATGTAGTTATTCTTTATATGATGGTAAAAATCATGTTATTTTTCAAGATGTTAATTCTGTCAGAATATATATTCTATCACAATATATTTTTATCATAATTCACCGTACTCATAAAAATATTCTTTCCGAACGACCAAATAATTTTTTTTTCCCTAAAATAAGATTTTTAAAATTCAAAGAATCGTGACTATATCGTACATGCCCACCCATTGTAATACCCTTACAATGATATTATTGTGACTATATCGTACATGCCCACCCATTGTAATACAATACACCCTAAATCACATCAATTTATTCTTTTTGTCTAGAATCGTTCCTACGACTACACAATATTTGTTGTCCACAATATGACCTGTCCTTATATATATATATATATATATATATATATATATATATATATATATATATATATATATATATATATATATATATATATATATATATATATATAATACACACACATACACACACTAGCCATTTAGTTGCGCCAAGTGACGTGTGGGAATTGTTTTGGGTCAGTTACACCAATCGTCTCTCGTGTACATGCCAAAAAGCGTGTTTAGTCTTTGTTTTCAAAAATTAACTTCAACCTCCCCTTGAGGTGTTTTTTCTTTCACGCTTAGTCCCCACGCACATAAAAAGACCATTTTGCCCTTATTTATTTCTTTTTTGATTTGTTTATTAATTGTTAATTATTAATCTATTAAAAATTTGTTAAATTAAATATAAACACTACCGACACCATTATTATATCTCTTATCTTCTTCTTTCTCAAATCTATCAACCACCACTTATCACCATCAAAAACCACCACCTGTCACCACCGTTAACCACCACCCATCACCACCAAAAACCACCATATGTCACTCTTACTTCTCTCCCACCCTTGCCACCATCCACCTCTAGCCACACTACAAGAATACAGAGGTATGACAACGACACCTATCCCGATGACGCATGTCATCGCTACAAGTCCAGCTATGTTGACGACATGTAGTCGCCATACATTTTACAAACATTGACTAAATTCTTTTTACCATATCTGTGTCGGCGATATGTCGTTTCTACAAGTCCGACAGGAATGACAAAATTGTTCGCAATATTCTGAAAGTCTATACCAGCAACATGTCGTCGGGATAGGTAGCGAAAAACACAAGTCTATACCACCACCACACTTGGGAAGCTGGGATAACTTCATTATTACCATTCCACTGTGGCTGAGGGAAAAAACTTGCATTAGGACATCGTTCAAGTAGAGTCAGCCACCGCCGCTTCCCGTACCCATTGAAGACAGAGTGGTCACCGGACGCTAACCTCTTGTTGCCTGTGAAACGCCATAAGCGCTGCTGTTTCCGGCTGCTTCGCCCAATGTCATCCTCGCCAACCACAAGTGGGTGTTGGGTTCGCTTTTTGAGCAAAGACGCATGTGTATGTCTCTTTGGTTGATGTACATGTCGTGTATGGTGTTTTGTTTGGCCGAAGTTCATGGAAAAGCCACCGCCACCACCGTGAGGTGGTGGCTGTGACCATGTACCACCGCTGGCAACCACAAGGGTGGTTGTGTGTGTGTTATCTGGAATTTTGCGTTGTAAATCGTAATCGGTGCTAGTTTAATCAAGAAAACTCATAACCACCACCGTGAGGTGGTGGCTGCCGCCTCCTTCTGCCACCAGCCATCGTGTTGGGTGGCGGTGTGGCTCGTGAATAGTTTGCTTTTGTGATCCTTGGACATAATTAGACTAGAACCATAACCACCATCGTGAGGTGGTGGTCGCCGCCGTGAGCCGCCATTGACTGCCACTACCCGTGGTGGTAGTGGGTGGTGCCCGACTTATTAAATCCTATTGACCTAATGAAGCCCTAATTTACCAAAAACCTAACCTTTTGACTAGTGGGCATGCGATTGAGTTGGAAACCCTAATTAGGGTTTAGAAAAACCCTAATTTTGGATATGCTAGTTTTAGAACTATCGGGACCCGTATTTTGGACATTGAATTCGAATTTTGAATTAAGCCTTATCACATTCTATGTTTGGCCTAGTGGATTGATGGACTTAATCGATTAAGTACTTAATGGGTTAAGTAAGAAACCCTTAACCCTAATTGTCATTTTAAGTGAAAACCCTAATTTTGCTTGGGCCTTGAGTTGGGCCTTTCTATTGGGCTTTGGTGTTTGGGCTGTTAATGGGCTATCCAAGAACAAGTAAATGAACTAAAATATTATGATGGGCTTTAGGGTAAGGCCCATATGAGGGATTTAGGCCTAATTTGGAAAATTGGGCCACAATTCGGCCTTGATGATTTTGAGATATTGGGCCATCCGAATGCCAAGTGTTGGGACTAGGATAAATAATTGGGCCTTAAAGATGAGACCATGAACAGGTTTGGGCCCAATTTGGAAAATTGGGCCATATGTTGGGCTTTGGTCCATTGGTTGACTTTTAGGTCTTTGGAGTGTGAGTTGGTCCTTGGGCTTGAATCAAGCTAGGTTGGGGATAAATTATCCTTTTACCCCAAGCATGGAGTTATGGTTAGGTATTGGAACCCAATTATCTATTGGGTGTTGTTTTCATGTTGACAGTTCGGGAATCTGCCATCCAGTAACTAGGGTTTTACCTGTGGGACTTCAGCAGTGCGATGTGAGTTGTCCTCACTATACAAAGGGGTCTAAGGCACCAATGTCGGCCCATTGGATTTAATATCCTAGTAATTATTGATATGTTGAGTATGAGTTAGTGATGTATACCAGTTGATATGATAGTCTGGTAGATCTATAGGACTACCTGTGATACCGTCTGATTATTTGTATGTGTACTTATATGTTATATGTCGACATGTTATGTTGTGTGGTTGGGTTAACATTGTGCTACTCCGTGCATTGGCTAACAAACCCTAGAGTATACCAGATATGAGCTGAGGGCCATGGAGGGCATACTAGACTCATACTGAGGACTCATATGCATTCCAGATAGGAGCTGAGGGTCGGGCAGGGCATGTTAGACTCGTACTGAGGGCTAATCAATTGTACTTTAGTCGACATGTTATATTGTTTGGTAGGGTTGAGGTTGCACTACTCCGTGCGGTGGTAAAAAAAACCCTGGAGTATGCTAGATATGAGCTGAGGGTCGGGGTAGGAATACCATACTCATACTGAGTACTCATGCATTACAGATACGAGCTGAGGGTCGGGTAGAGCATGCCAAACTCGTACTGAGGACTACTTATTGTATTCCAGTCAGAGGACTGATCGAGAAATCCAGACATAAGTTATAGGCCGAGGGTAATCCAGACTTGTGTTGTGGGCTTGAGAGCAAACCAGATATGTGCTGAGGGTCGAGGTGGGCATACCAGACTCATACTTTAGGCTCAGCAGTAATCCAATTTGTGTAGTTGTGGACCCATTTTCATGTTATTGCTGTTATTATTATCATTGTATATGTGCTACGTGCTATGTATCAGTATATTGGGGGAAGTCACTAAGCTTCGGGCTTACAATTTTAGTTTATTGTTTCAGGTGCTTTAGATGTCTCGGCAAGGAGGCGTAACCTTACACATCCTTGCGTTTTGGACTTATGGTTTCTTTGATACTCTGATATGAAACTATTTTGAAAACATTTTGTAATAACTAATGGATTTTGGATGTTTGAAATAGTTTTAAATTGGTATGATATTTATGGGTGTTACAAGTTGGTATCAGAGCCTTGGTTTGAGTGAATTGGATGAACAATAGTGTGAATCCAGTATCAAATCAAGGAAATGATTTTCAAAATGATTTTTAACTGGTTTTTAAAATACTAAAGGAGGATGCAGAGTGTACGATCAGTTGGAGCCAGTAAGTAGACCCCATAATACCATACCGATATTTGATATTATGATATGATAAAACAACATGCTGGTACTAGGATAGGGATCTTCAGGAATTGCGTGATAGAATTGTTTGATTGTATGATGCCTGATAGCATAGGGTTTTCCTTACATGAAATTGACATCATTACTGTAGTTGCTTAGTATATGCATCACGACCGTATATATTTAAGATCTTATAACCTGAGAATGTTTTATTTGGCCTTATTTCTTGTTCTTGTTTGATGAAGGGCTTAGCGTAGGATCGAGTATATGAAAGTCTATAGGTCCAGCGTTATGCATGGCTAGCATACACGAGTGATGCACAGTTGATGGAAGTTTCATGGAGTGAGGATTGATCGCTCACCATGTTAAGGTATATTGTTAGGGCGTTGTGATGATACTTGAGAAAAATACGGGTAGGTGTGGAAGGTAGTATGGGCTCGTAGTACTGAATGCACAGGACCCATACATATAGCAAGGAATTCACAACCCCTATGGTTTAGTTGGGAGTTGGTTCCCTGTTATTATATGGATTATCCGAGATCTCTCTGGTGTATTATCAAAATGGTGGTTACGAGACGTTTTGAGACCGAATCTCGATCAGGATCGGTTAACCAAGAGTGCACATTTTATACCGATCTAGGAGAGCATCTCAGCTGAGAAGTTACCCGATATTTATATGCGAGAGGTAGTGGCACATCACGGTGTGCTTGTTTATGTAGTGTCAGACCGGGACGTCCAATTCACTTCCAGGTTTTGGAAGCAGTTTCATGATGAGATGGGTACTCGTCTTCATTTCAACACCGCTTTCCACCATCAGACGGACGGGCAGAGCGAGAGGATGATTCAGACTCTCGATGAAATGCTTCGTGCATGTGTCCTAGATTTCGGTGGCAGTTGGGATACATATCTTCCATTAGCGGAATTTTCATATAACAACAGTTACCACGCTAGTATTGACCACCCTCCCTTTGAGATGCTTTATGGGAGAAAGTGTAGGACCCCAATCTATTGGGGTGAGGTCGGTCAGAGAGTCATGGGGTGTACGGAGGTAGTACTCAAGACCATAGAGTTGATACAACAGGTTCGTATCAGGCTTCAGACTATGTAGAGTCGGCAGAAGAGTTACATCGATAAGCGGCGCTCGGACTTGGAGATCCACGTGCGCGATATGGTCATCCTGAAGGTGTCACCCTGGAAGGGTGTCATCCGATTTTGGAAGCGGGTCAAGTTCGGCCCCAGATTCATTGGTCCTTTTAGGGTTTTGGCCCGGGTGGGTCGGGTCGCGTATCGGTTAGATTTTCTGGCAGAGTTTAGCCAAATCTACAACACTTTCCATGTTTCTCAGCTACAGAAGTGCTTAGTGGATGAGTCAACAATTGTACCATTAGAGGACATTCAGGTGGATGGCATCCTAAATTACATTGAAATACCTATTGCGATCTTAGATCAGAAGACAAAGACCTTCAGGAACAAGGTGGTTTAGCTAGTAAAGGTGCAGTGGCAGCACCGCAAAGGCTCGAAGTGGACGTGGGAGCCCGATGAGGAGATGAGAGAACACTACCCAGAGTTGTTTATAGAGACAACAAACTTCGAGGACGAAGTCTAAGATAACTGGGGGAGAATTGTAACACCTCGTTTCTGGTACATATTTGATCTACTTTTATATCATTTGTATTAGTGACTCGACGAGTGGCAACCCTAACTCATCAAGTAGATGCGAGGTTGGGACGCGGGTTTAAGTAATCTACTCACCGAGTCCGCGCTTGGACTCGCCGAGTAGGCTGGTCTGGATGAAACCCTAATTAAAGGGTTTGCACCCAATTTAAACAACATAATGAGATTCAGATCTAGCCTCCATCACCTCCAGAGCATTGGTTTCGAAACCCTAATTCCCTTTTGGAAAACTTGAGATTTCTTAGTGACTTAGAGGGTTTTTGGTGCATTGTGTATCTAGTAGAGGAGTTGGAAGGAAGAAGGATCAAGGGAGGGGGACTAGATCCAAAAACAACATCAGGTTCTCTTCACCTTCAGGTAATCAAGCTCAATACTTGACTTGTGGTTTTATAGATTTTCTCCTTTGCCCCTTTATGGAGCTTTGGGGTCAATAAGCTTGGTCCTTAAGACTTGGACGTCCCAATTCAATTCACCTTCAGATCTAGACTCTAGAACCAAGTTCATGGCATAAAGATGCAAGCTTTATGGCCATATTAGCCCATGCACCCCTTTAGACCTCATTTTGGGTCCTTAAAGCTTATGCTTCCATGCATGTACGTAAAGTCCATAACTTTACGTGCTAGATCGATCTTAGAAGCCCTGATCTACCTTTTGGATAAGATTTGTACGCGAGGAATCGAGTTATAGACTTGGACAATAGGCGACTCGACGAGTTGTTCTTGGAACTCGGTGAGTCCGGGGCTTCAGTCCCCACCGTGTTATGGTTCAAGGAACCAAGTTGAGTGTTAGAAGAGGTTTAGAAAAGTCCCAAGGAGTGTTTCGAGGTTTTAAGACATAGCCATGATCTGGACATCATGGGACTCGACGAGTGTAAGAACATATTCGGCGAGTCCAAGGAAAACTCCTTACCCACAAGAACAGACTCGACGAATTGTTCATACAACTCGGCGACTCGTAGATTGGACGTGTTCATATGAAGAAGATGGACTCGACGAGTTGTTCATACAACTCGGCGAGTCGGATGAAGATTGATTCGATAATATTAAAGAAGGAGAACTCGTCGAGCCTTTGCTAAACTCAGTGAGTAGAGTTGGGTAGGGAGCAGAAGAGAGGGTAGGGACTCGGCGAGTTGGTGGACCAACTCGACGAGTCAGGTCAACTGGAAGTTGAATTTGACCAGGATATTGACTTTAACCCAGGGTAAAGTAGTCACTTTACCCTAAGATTTGTTATCAGTGACTAATTAAGTATCTTTATGGGAATTGTAGCCGGGGAGTTACCGGAGCAGCAGTGAGACAGTTCCCGATTAGCATTTTAGCAGTCAGCCTTACGAGGTGAGTTTCCTTCCATTAGGAACGGCCTACGGCCACAATGTCGACCCGTTTAGATAGCAGTAATTCAGTATGCTTGATGTCTTTGTGATTCAGGCATGTCTATGTGTTATGTGTTCCGGGCTGCGGTCCGATGCAGTATACAGTATATGTGTTATTGTTACATGCTATGATTATGTTATGCTATGTTCAGTCGGTTCCCGACTCTGGTTCGATGCAGAGGGGGAGGCCCTAATTAGTTCTGTACTTCGGTCCGATGCAGCGGGCAAAGCCCTAGTTAGTTCTGTACCTCGGTCCGATGCAGTGGGAAAGGCCCTAGTCAGTTCCGGACTTCAGTCTGATGCAGTGGGCAAGGCCCTAGTCAGTTCTAGACTTCGATCCGATACAGTGGGCAAGGCCCAGTATGTGATTTATATGTTATTGCATGGTATGTGGTTGTTTGGGGGAGCTCACTAAGCTTCGTGCTTACTGTTTTAGTTTTAGTTTCAGGTACTTCAACTAGCAAGGGGAAGGGCTCGAGATGATGGCATGGCACACACCACAGGTTTAGCCTGGGAGTTAGACTTTGATATTTTTTACATGATCTTGACATCAGTTTGATATGAGACATATTTTATGACATTTTGAGACACACGACTTATGATTTTCTTATATGATACTAGGATATTTTGGTTTTAGTAATGTTTTCAAACGAATTTTTTGGCTTGTATTTTTGGGATGTTTCAGCAAAGCCTCTACCAAGTGGGTTAGTTCCACATTGGCATAGAATGATGATATCTAAGAACCATAATTCTCTCCTTTCCCCTATATTTGAACATAGTCAATTTTGGATATTAATGTTGAAATTAGGGGCAAATGTGAAGATTTGGTGGTGTTTTTAATTTTAATTTCCGAGTAAAAGTTGTTATGGTATTTGTTCTTTATATTTATAATCAACTAAGTTTCAAGATATTAGAATCCTTTCTTAAATATGACTTCTAAGATGAAATTTGTAATTAGATGAAGTTATATGTTAGGCTCCAAGATTCTAACAAATCTATTGGCGTAAAATTAATTATTTTGGCCATTGACGAAGTTATTATGAGACCACCTTTGAACTGAGTGAGCACCTTGATACCAAGAACACATTTACACTAAAGAGAGCACATTTGCACCAAGTGAGTACTTGCACCAAAGCCGATGCATTATTGGATTTCCAAGCCATTCCAGTGCATCAGGCACCAGCCCAACGCCTTTGTCATGCAGGAGCACATTAGTCCATGCTGGAGCGAATTAGGCTTGCCTTCGGTTGGAGGGCATTGACCTGCCTCCGATACATTTTCCTGGAGCATATTTTTGTGGAGAGCGTTTAACTTGCCTCCAGCGCATTTGGCAATGCTCATGTGCTTTAGCCAAAAGCTTCATGCCTTGATCCCTAATCCAAATGCTCCATTATGTTGCCAAATATTCCAACATATCTTTCAGGTCTTCGGTAATCAAATCACATGTAACAAAACCAATTAAACCATAAACAAGAGCCAACGTGATTGAAACAATAAATTTTATCCCAAAACAAGGAGATAACTATAAATTATACATATGTAAAGTCAACCTGTCACAGACCACCAATATTCTATCTAGGATTCAAAGCTTAGAGACATACGTAAGATATGAGTGAAGGCTAATGAATGAGTCACACAAAACACTGATATAATAGTCAAGTTATAAAGAGAGAAATGACCTTGCTATAGGCCAAGAGCAAAGTTAGATGCACACATAGTATGCTTGCTATGATAGACAGAAACCAGGCAACTTACAATGAACCACCTAGATCTTGAATGAAAACAAATATATGCCAACAACGATTAACAACATGATACGAACTGAAACAATCAAAGATGAATTCTCAATGATGAATTCAAATAAAAGAGTCTCAATGAAGGAACAATTCCATACTGGAAACCATTCACCACAAACAAAAAAAGCAATCAAAGATTGATTAGTATTGGAGATAAATTATGTATATAATTAGTTTAATTTAGTTACCTATATTAGACTAATTTTTACTTTGAATATAATGTTGTAATTTGTATATATATACTTACTAGGTGTAAGACCCATATATTACATATGTTAATTATATATATATATATATATATATATATATATATATATATATATATATATATATATATATATATATATGTATGTATATATATATATATATGTATATACATATATATATATATATATATATATATATATATATATATATATATATATAAATCTAAATACTTAAGAACTTAAGATTTATAAGAAAATAAGAAAAATAATGAATTATCAAAATTGATTTTTTTTTATCTTTTAAATTTAAATAAATAATAAAAGTAAACTAATTAGCTTTAATTTGAAAATTTTGAAATAAGAAGATAAGTCCATTAATGAAATTGATATTCATTTATTACTACATTTATTAATATTATTACATTAAAGTATTATGTTGAATTTGTTAAAAAAACCCATAAAATGTCATGTGATCAAATAAATTAATTCAAAATTACCACAAAATGACTTTTGACAATTTGAATAATAGTGATATGTGGCAAAAAAAAAAAAAACAAAAAAAACAAAAAAAAAACAAAAAAAAAAAAAAAAAAAAAAAAAAAAAAAAAAACTTTCATTATTAGAATATATTCATCTTTCAATAATATTCATCCGGAACTTTTATCTCATCATCATATGGTATCAGCCTAAATACCGATCCCTAAACCGCCTCACGGCTTTCACTTTCTTTCTGCCTCTCATCTTCTTCGTCTCACAATGGCTTCTTAGTCTGAGAATTCTTTCTCCTCAGACATTCTCATCCATATGCTCACCATTAAGTTAACCTCATCCAATTACCTCCTCAGGCGAAATCAAATTACCCCACTTCTTATTCATCAAAAGTGGATGAGTCATGTCGATGGTTCTTCTACCGTTCGGAAATCCACAACTCTAATCGACGGCAAAGAAACTCCCAACCCAGCCCATGCTGCTTGGGTTGAACTTGATCAGAAGGTTCTTTTAATTCTTCAATCCTCTCTATCTGAAGAGTCCATGTAGGAAGTCAGCACACTCACGCTACACAATTATTAATGAGTTATGTTCAAGATTTACAGAAACCCCAGCACAGCACACCATATCCACGCTACACAATTATTAATGAGTTATGTTCAAGATTTACAGAAACCCCAGCACAGCAAACCATATCTGAAGAAGGTAGAATAGCCTAACTGAAGGGTGAAGAAACACCAATCTGATCCGAAAGAAACAAGATACAACTGCGGAAAATTCAGATAGATAAAGATTTGATACAAAACAAAACGATCCAGACAGTAGAGGAGTATATTTTCAAGAATCTGAAGAGTCGGAAACAGTGAGATACCAATCAAGCAAACAACAGTGGTTTGTTCAAGATCTACTCTAACCAGAAGCAGCTAGTTCTGAGAAAATCGAATAAAAAACGCTGATGAACAAACATAGATCTGTCACACAGGTAAACGTGGTTGCTCTGATACCCAAAAAAAAAAAAAATCACATTGCAACCAAGATACTTAAACTTCCACTTCATCGTAGCATATATTAAGAACACAAAAAATGAAATACATCTTACACGAAAACTCACTACAAAGATCTCTAGAACATACCAAATAAATCACTCAACGTAATGTTATTTAATGAGAAACATAAATAGAACATAGTTACAACTCATTTAGACTGCTTCAGTCCTTCACGAACCTCCTTGCTGCTTCCCACTTTCAACTTTCAATAACTGATCTGCAGTTCATGCTCAGAATTACTTTATTATATAGTAACTGCACTAAAAAAACCAAATTAATTTATAACAAATGTTCCAAATGTCTTCAATATTTTTTCAAGATTAGTTTGATTAAGAATAAAATCTATAATTTCAACAATTACACATAAAAACCTAAAAGACTTTCATCCAATAGATGTTCATGATTTCCATAAGAAATTGTGCAAAAGTTATTGTGCTACACATCACACAATGTACAAGTTCCCAAATTCGAATTATCCCCATGCCCTATACGGCAATTCATGGTACCCATAAAAGAATTGTCTGTGATGATGTTTACCGGTTACTCGAACAACCTAAAAGGTAAAAACAGATGTAGAATGCAAATTTTTGTTGGGCTGGTATGGGGAATATCTAAATAACATCTAGAACTATAATAAAATACAAGATATCAAAGTTGAGTGGTTAAACCTCTAGAGAAAAAAAAAAAAAAAAATTGTTGTGCCTAGAGATAGAACGATTGTGAAACTTGGTTACTATGTAGTAACATTATTCCTCGAAATAACTCAAAATATAAATGAGGAAAAAAATGGCACAAACAAGTAAGAAAAGATAGGTAATGATAAACCTTACTTAGAAACCTCCAGAGATACGATGTCAACCGACAATTATATTCACATAGAACTTTTAGCAGGAAAGGATACGAGAATATAGAATACCATGTTTGGGCTATCAAACAAACCTTAACTTTATAAACATGACCGATTGAGTTGTTAGAATGATTGTGTGCAATGAAATGCAGCTTTTATTCTAGAGTGATCCGCTTCCTCAGCCATTATTTTCTATGTGCATAGCAAACCAGACCCTAGTTCACATAAAGAAGGCAAAAGAGAACTAGTGCTAAAAGAACAAGCAGTTTTGAACAATTGTAAATATATAAACACCAAGAAATCATCATTCTTGAAACATACTTCTCCAGAATTCATTTTTTAGAGTGTAGCATATTTTTATAATATCTTTCATCTATTTGCAACAAAAAGTCAATGAGTAATTTATTTTTATCACCATACAATGTCTAATGTGAACATAACAGAGAAGATAGAGAATTACCTTTAAGATGATGAACTCTTCGATTGGGGGTCACTACCCGAAGAATAGTTCTGTGCTTGTGAACACTCTTTTGAGGGCGAATCAGTGAAGAAAACAACATCCCCCGTGTTCTCAACAAATAAATTCACAATTTGGGGGATTGGAGGCATGCTCACGTCTGAGACCCCTTCAAGAATCCGTTCCACCAGACTCATGGCAGGCCTACTCTCTGCCTCATCTTGGATACACCAGCATGCAACTTTGCAAATCTTTGTCACTTCTTCAACACTAGCTTCCCTGTTCAACCTAGTGTCTAGCAGGCTAAGGATATCACCTCCCTTCATAAGAACACTTGAAACCAAACCTGGGTAGAATGTACTACTTGAATCTTCACAATGCATGACATTTCGCTTTCCATGGACTAATTCAAAAAGCATCATTCCATAGCTATAAACATCTGCTTTAGCTGTGACAGCAACCCCTGATATCCATTCTGGCGCTAGATACCCCATTGACCCCCTTGTAGTTGTTAACACCCTACTAAAGTCCCTACCAACAAGCTTTGCCAGCCCAAAATCAGCAATTTTAGGTTGGAAATTAGCATCTAAAAGAATGTTATCTGGCTTTATGTCACAGTGAATGATGCAGTCTCTGCACTTGTCATGCAGATAAACCAACCCTCTTGCAATTCCAAGCGCAATCTGATACCTCGTTTCCCAGTTTAAAACTTGTTTTCCACGGAAAAGATGGGTATCTAGTGAACCGTTTGCCATGTAATCATAAACCAACAACTTATTTTTACCTTGAGCACAAAACCCACGAAGACGTACAAGATTAACGTGTTGGATAGTACCGATTGTGCTGACTTCACTCCTGAACTGCTTCTCTCCTTGGCTGATGCTTTCAAGCTTTTTCACTGCCACAATCGACGAATCATGCAGTACCCCTTTGAAAACCGAACCAAAACCACCTTCTCCCAGTTTGTTAGAGAAATTTTTGGTGGCTATTTGCAAATCTTTGTAGACAAACGCCACCAGTGATCCCACCATTTCTGTCTTTCCCACCGATACCCTCTTTTTTACATAGAATAAAACCAAAATTAGACCCAAGGCAAGAACCGTACCTCCCACCAACCCCTCAATAACACCGGCCGTGATCAGATTACTCTTTTTAGGATGAGGAAGATCCTTAGAAGCAACTTTAATGTAGATTGTATTCCCACTACCATCGTCTTCTGATAGGTTCAAGAGATCTCCATTCCAAACTAAACATTGAGTACCCACAAAAGAGTAAGCATTACAAAAGCAATCATTCAAACAGGTGGTACGACATTCTCCAGCATTCCCAGCTGCCACAGAGTTGTTTGGAGGCAGATTCTTGACCATAATCTTGAGAAAATCTTGCTTTTCCGTGCTTCTCCCACACTGCAGATCGGTTTTTCTCACACATCCACTAGAGAAATCACTGTGATTCCAATCACTCTCTGATCTAGGATTGAAGCCAGTCAAGCAATTACAAAAAGGTGATCCAGACTGCCTGCAAATCCCAAAAGACCCACATAATGCATAGACCTCACACTGCGTTTTAGGTACAAACCAAATTAAATTCAAGTCTTTGGTATTTTCCGACCATGCTAGTTGCTGAATGGTACCAAAAACATCCATGAAAAATAAAGATATAATTGAAGGATCATACACAGAATAAATGAAGTAACTCTCGTTCGCATTTTCATGGTAACTGTATATGTAATTGTAATCCAACCTTGTTTCCGGTACTAAATAAAATGCTTTCCCATCCCAAGCCCCACTTGTCCAATATTGTTGGGAGCCATTCCACTTGAATACATACTCTTTACCTGATGGATGAAGTTCAGCTGAGAAGAGTCCAACAGCAGGATCTTCGTTGCTTCTCCATGATGTAAGACGCTGGCTCTTTTTAGTTCTTTTATCATAACCAAGTTTAGCACCAGGCAACCAAGTATGAGTTGGATGGTCAAAACTTTGCCAAACTGCAGGTTCAACTGAATTTGAACTGGAGTCTCTCAAAACTAAGTTACCATCATCAAGAATAACAGCTATTGCAGACTTCAAAGTGGTGGTGGAGGAGACATTTGTGGACCAAATCTGGGACTTGGACTCATTCAAGAGCACCAAATTCCCATCAATGATTTTTAGTTCTGAACGGAATCTATCAGAGACGGGTGTTTCTCTGTTTGCCACCCAAACTATGGAAAGAGGATTGGACTTGATCTTCTTATACCAAATGCCTATGTAATAGTTGGCAGAGTTACCTGGTTTGAAGAAACCCAGCTCAAACTGTTCACCTTCAGATATTATTGTGTAGTCTCCAGACAGAGGCTGGTTCGCAGAAATGGTGGTGGCTCCAGATGAGATTGTTATTATCAAAGAGAAACACAGGAGCACCAGAAACCTTCCGAAACTCTGAGTTTCTGTGAAGCTCATGACTTGTACAAAATTTGGACAAAGAGATAGATAAAGAGAGAAAATTAAAAGAGATGACAAGTATTATAAAATATGCAGAAACATATCACCAGCATTAGGTTTTATACTACTCACATTTGAGCCTGAGGTGAAGTTATTAGCTAGAGTTCAAATACCAGCGGCTGTTAGTCAACCCAATTTCTACTCTAACCAGTAAACGTCTGTTAAAATGTTGATCATACAAGTCGGTCAATATAAATTCAGGTACTAGTCAGTCTTGTCATCATAATTAGCTGTACTGGTTAACAGTAACTAATTAAAGAGTTTTGACACAGTACATACATTGAATGACATATTATTATCAATCAAATACATTTCACATGTTTTACAGGTGACATCCCATCTCTCCATAATTAGTTGCAATTTTAAAGGACTGTCATGAATGACTTTTGAGCAGAATACATACATGTGTTGTTATTTCAACGAAAATTTCATGAATGTATCTAGAAAATCTTAGTTTATTTGACAGGCATCAAAAAACAACCTTCTAATGCGTGTCCGTGTGACCTTTCACACAAGGGTACTCCTATATGCACGAAGGATTCGTATATAAAGGTCAGATATGACATTTGACAAGATAAAATTAATTTGTCCCTCAACTTGCAAAGATTTTTCAAAATACACCCTTAATGTTTTATAGTATTTACTTTAAACTTTATTATTTTTTGTTATATGGTTAAAAAAAAAGTTTTATTTTAATTTATAACTCTTTCCTATTTGTTTTCTATCAACCATCACCGTATAAATATATCATATTAGAAAACTTTTTTTCTTTTGTTTTTATAAACCATTTAATATATATTAGTCAATAATTTTTTTTTTTTTTTTTATGTTTTATAACTCTAACGTTTTCCTAATTAATTATATTATATTTTATTATATTATTAATTTTAATTTTAAATATATTATTTTTTACTATTGGTTATACATGATTCAATGGGGATTGAACTTCTCATTCATTACATTCTAGCTATAATGCATTTTTATTCCATTCAATGTTATAATACCACTTTTTAACCTACTAATCATAAAACCCTCGATGGGGATGATCATACTTTATCATCATTTTTTATTTTAATATATATATATATATATATATATATATATATATATATATATATATATATATATATATATATATATATATATATAACATTTTTTAGTTGGTGTTGAACACTTTAAAATTCTCAATCATTAAAAAGAGATAATGTTGAAAATAATAATAATAATTACCATGTGTTTTAGTATATATATATATATATATATATATATATATATATATATATATATATATATATATATAATAAGTTTAGTTAATAAAACAAATCAATAAACAAAACAGTAAAATAAAAACTATAAAGTGGAAAGTGGAAAGTGGAAGGTAGATTTTGTTACTTTAATAGAAAATAAGAGGCATTAAATGAAAAATGATAAAATATATTAAAAACTCAGGGTCCTCCTATATACACGAATTTTTCGTGTATTTGTTGCATTGAATTGCGTGCCGAATTATTTTATCGATAAATATGTGTGCCGAATTATTTTATCGATAAAATATAATATTACAATTTTATACCTTCGGTTTACATTGTAGTTTTAGAAAAGACCCTAGATTTTATCAATTTAAATCTTAAACCCTTAAAACTTTATTAATTTTGAAAACTAACAAGTAGAAACATATTAATTATTCATAAAAGTTGTTTAATTAAAATGATCTCATGAATACATTTATAAAAAAAGTAATAATGAATATTATTAAATATTAATAGAAAAAAATTAATTTGTTAAATAAGAAATATAAACTATGAAACATTAACAAAAATAGAAGGGATAAAAATGAAAATTTGGTTACAATTTCTTTCTATATATAGAGGATTCGTATTTCTTATATGGTACACTGAAAGCGACTTGCTGAAAGTAACTTTCCTTAAAAGCAAATATATGATATTTGTTAAAAATATAGATTTTATTAAATGACAAGTTGGAAAGAATGGATGGGTGACACATATTATGAGGTATTTGTACTTAACCTTTATTATTATTATTATTATTATTATTATTATTATTATTATTATTGTTATTATTATTATTATTATTATTATTATATATTTTTTTCTCTTTGTTATGTTTAGAGAGATGATATTCATCCAATGGAGACAAATGAAATAGATGAAAATAATAGCTTCAATGAAAGTAACTATTTTTTCAACGACACATCACCATTTGAAACGGATATTCATCCAATGGACACAAATGAAACATATGAAAATGAAAGTTTGAACGAAAGTCGTTATTTCTTTGATGACACGTCACCCTTCAAAACAAATAAGGTATAAATTCATTAGTATGTTGTTACTGTAATGTAAGCATCAAGTGGATTTGTCTGCTACTGATAATAATATAATTGTCAGGTGTTCAATTCTCGTCAAGAATTGATGGATTGGGTGCAAAATATGGCAAATACTTTAGGTTATGTCATCGTCATAAAAAATTCTAAACGTAACTTTAATGTTGTATTTCAATGTGACCGTGGAGGTACATACAAAAGTACACAAATCTCCAAAAAAAAAAACAGGGACAAAAAAAATTAATTATCCATTTAGCCTACAGGGTAAATATTCGTCAGTAGATAATTCTTGGAAGATAAAAATGATATGTGAATTTCATAACCATGAGCCGTCATTATATTTAGAAAAGGTCATTGTGTACCGCTTCATTCAGTAGATAAGTTTTGGAAGAAACTTGATTTATTAGAATGCAAATCGTTAGAAGATGATAAATTGGGTTGTGCAGTTGAGGTAAATATGTTTAATGCTCATTACGAAAAACAATCAAGACCTGTTAAGTTAAGTTTAGCAAGGAAGTTACTAAACTTAATCACGCCGTCAACAACTTCAGTTTCTGAACCTGCTACTCACAAAAATACTCGTGGGCGCCCCTCCTTAAAGAAGAAACTTTTCAAGAAAACCCATATCGATTTAAACCACGACCCACCAACTCAACATCCACCACCTCAAGATCAACCGACTCAAGCGCCACCAACTCAATATCCGTCTCGACGTAGCATTTCTACTTATACGCCTGATTATATGCGGTCTAATTTGTTTGATCTAAACCAGGAGCCGGATAGGCACAGTACATACTCGTTCCGAGAACCTCCAATGTTCAACTTAACTTTTAATCAGGAACAATCGATGCATAGCTCGTACTTCAACCAAGAACAAGTAATTTATAATTCAGATCCACTTATGAATGAAATTCCGTATGAATTTCATCCATATGTCACAAACATACAAAACGTGAGGGGAGATGGAAATTGTGGATTTCGTGCAATAGCTGCGTGTCTCGGTTATAGTGAAGATAATTGGCGTCAAATCCGCTTAGATTTACAGAATGAGTTGTTAGCACACCCAGCTGAGTACGCACAGATTTTTTATTACGATTTAAACACCATACACCACTCATTGAATTTCAATGGATCACATTTCGCACCAACAGATCGTTGGTTGATTATGCTGGTCACTAGCTTTCTCATTGCTAACAAGTATAATGTAATAGTTATTTTTCTAAGCAAAGATAGTCCGTCAACATGTTTTCCACTATGGCTTGGTCCCCAAGACATCTCAACTCATAGAGTTGTTGTTATTGCTCTTGTTAGAAGTGATCATTATGTGAAGGTTGATTTACATGGAGGATATCCAATGCCTACTATTTTACCACTTTGGCGTCACAACAGATCATCACGGTCTGCTGGATGGGAAACTGTTTATGCTGCTCGCCTGAATTCCTACATTTCTCCATTTGCAACACACAATAATTGTAACAATTCTACAGTTATAATATCTGATAATTAGTAAAATCAAATTTATGTTTTGTTGTTTATAATTATTAAGATCTGTATAAATTAAAACAAAATTGTTATATATGTGCGATTCTGATGTTTCTAATATATATATATATATATATATATATATATATATATATATATATATATATATATATATATATATATATAGAGAGAGAGAGAGAGAGAGAGAGAGATGTTCAAGACTAAAACCATTAAATAATAAAATAAATAAAAAATAAACATAAATTAGTAACTTTCATTAATTATTAAATGCCTTTAATTTCATTAATTATAAGGCTTAAGGAATATGTGGCTGTTATGTACCTAATATTAGGTATAGATCCATTAAAAACAATATAGTTTTAATAAAATACAATCAAATCTCTCTACTATCTTTCTTGTATTCATTTTCCATATAACTCTTACCTATATATATATATATGCTAAAGTTTCAAAAAGTATAAGGTATGATATGAAAATCAACTATAAATATAAGGGCATTTAATGAAAATTGTAAAGTAAACATTGATTTAGTTTAATATATTAAAACTTCCGGTGATGTACATCAAGTCAATCAAAAATTCGTGCATTTGGAATTTAATTCGTGCGGTTAGAATTACCCTTCACACAAATACTTGCACTATTACATATTTTGTCCTTTTATTTAAAACTTATTTTCACAACCTCGTATCATTTCAAATTATTTCTCTTTCAAATATAATAATATTATAATCATATAAATATATAAAACTATATTAATATAAAAGTAATTGAATTCGATTGAAAAGATCTTAGATCCAATTATTACCGGTATGAATAAATAGGAAGTAATTAAGGGTACAGATAAATAGGAAGTAGTATCACAACCATAAAACCATATGTATATTAAAATATTCTAATAAAAGTAAGAATTGATTTAGAAAATATCTTTTACTTTTTCAAATCCGTAAAATAAAATAGTTTAATTAAATATAATTTATTTAATATTTTTTAATGTAATTTATTAAAATCACTTTATGTTATAATAAAAGGCTACAACATAACAATAATAAAATAAATTTTTACGCAATACATATCAAAAGAGTTCAAATGCATTCATTCTTAATATTTGACATGTATCACAACTACGAGACTTATGTTGACTCTTTTATCTACTACTGGAAAACTGGTTTAATAGCTACAGCATAATCCGTAGCTATAAGCGAATAGCTACGGAATTGCTACGAAAAAAATGTATGTAGCATAATGGCCCGTGGCTAAATTATAGCTACGGATTAACTACATAATCACTACGAAATAGCTATGAAATTTTTCATAGCTACCATAGCTACAGAATAGTTACAGAATAGCTACGGAAATAAATAGCTACGAATAGATACAGATCTAAATACCTACGGAATAACTACAAAATTGGATAGCTATAGAATAGCTACGAAACTAAATAGCTACGGAAATCGATAGCTATTCCGTAGCTAACTTCGTTTTATTTTAAAAAAATTAAAATTTAAAATTTACATTTTTTATCAAATACCATATTCAATTCAAAGTTTTCCCAAATACCATATAAAATACACCAAAAAAACATCCCTAATACCAAGGTTGACACATTCCCTTCCAAAATACTTATCAATTGTCCTCAAATGGAATATCGGGGAGAGCACGAGGTTGATTTCCAGACATATTCATCATCCTCATAACCATTTACATTTGTTCTTCATTTATTGTTGTTACATGGTAGAAATTTGTGCACGCGACCTATCAACCTAAAAAAATGGTAACACAATTCAATACTTAAACAATAATAGCAATGTACTTTAGCTTATTATAACAATGCATTTTTCTTTATAATGCTTATAGCAATATACTTAACTTTTAATCATAAGAGCAACATACTTTTGTTTATTATCAATTAAATAAATATTTTGAATAAACTACCTAACACTTAACCATAATAGCAACGTACTTTTGTTTTTTTATCACTTTAATCAATACTATCAACAAACTACATGTAATGTCTGATTCCTGGTATGCATTAAATTATAATTTATTTACTTTTGTAGAGCTACTAGACAAGTTGGGAGCCCCAGACACGTTGAGTAGAAACGAGATTGGACGCGGGGTTTTAAACAATCTACTCGACAAGTTAAGAGCCCTCAACTCGACGAGTAGTTCTACCATAGTGAAACCCTAATTTTGGGGTTTTGCACCTATTTAAGCATCTTAATCCCAACCTTATGGCCTCATTTCCAGCCTCCATGCCGAAACCCTAATCCACAAAACCCTAGAGCATTTTGTGAGTGTGTGAGCCATTTTTGAGTAATCTTTGTGTGTTCTTGAAGCTTGAAGAAGAAAAAGGAGCTAGAAGGTTCAAGGAGTGGATCGTACATCCATATATTTCCTTCCCTCCTCATCATTGTCTGGTAATCAAGTCTCTAACTTGGCTATTATTTCATTAGATCAACTTAATTCCATTTTATGAGGATTTTGGTTCAAGAATATTGATCTTTTGGATATGAGTGTCCCAACTAGCTTACCTTTCAAATCTGGGATCTAGAAGGGGTTTCATGGCATAAAGGTCCAAACTTTATGACCATGGAAACCCCATGCAAGCTAAAAGACGTTATTATGGGTTTTTAAGCCCCAAAACGCCATGCATGGAAGTAAAGTATGAGACTTTACGTGTTCATTTGGTGTATAGGACCTAGATCTCGGTTTCATGCTTTGGGTTGGAGTAATAAGGATTTTGGACAAAGATCTATGTCTTAAGGAACTAGGGTTTTAGCTAAACCCATTACGAAGGATTATTAACGGGCAAAGTTTCCAACTTTACCCTTAAAAAGGGCATTTCTAGTGTGTAGATGAAGTATGGACTTTGGATCCGGAGGGTAGAGGCTTAATTTGTTCAAATGACACAAACAGACAGAGGAACTCTGTAACGCTGTAAATTTCAAAACAATTTTTCATTTAAACATAATGGTTTAATTAAAAAAACACTTTTCTTAAAATCTCATTCATAATCAAATTAAAAAACATAACTCCGTTTTCACTTGCATAATAAACCAGGATCCTCAAAATGTAACTCTTTCGCTGTTGTGTACAATCAAGCCGGTGCCGTTCCGTGATCCTGAAAGAAACCTAAAACACATAACACAAAACACTGTAAGCACGAAGCTTAGTGAGTTCCCCAAAATACCACACATAACACATATTAGCCACTCGAGGCTATAACTCTGTTGGTCTGTGCACCCAAATTCTGTGAACCCTCATGTTCTAACTCTTGGAACCTTCCGGTTCTAACTCTGTAAACATGCACACCATAAATCACATAGAAATAATGCAGTATAACACATAACATACATAGCATACAAATACTCTGTCACATAACTCTGGTTACCTACTCAAGGTAAAGTATAGTGAGAAGACTCACCTGGCAAGCAGGAAGCAGATATCCTCACGCTTGCATCTCGAACTCGCCACCATCTATCACATAAGGCAAATGCTCTCATGAACATAACTCTCGAGACTAGACTATATCCTCTCTTGGCATCCTCTTAAGGGTAAAAGACCATTTTACCCCCTTCTTGGCCCAAAGGCCACATTGTTTACCAACCCTAAAAGTCAACACAAGTCAACGCTCAAACTTTGACCCAACTCGCCGAGTGCACTCTGGTGACTCGACGAGTACACACATGTCCACTAACTCTTTGGGATCCTCTCTCGACACGTCGAGTGTTTTCCTAACTCGATGGGTTACACCTGGTATGAGTCGCGGGCCACCACGACTCAACTCGCCGAGTCTCAAGAACAACTCGGCGAGTTCCGACTTGACTCAGCCTACCCATCAACCCTCTCTGACTCTCCCTGACTCACTGATTCAACCCATTAGCTCGGCAAGACCACTCGCTGAGTGGTTATGGACAATCTTCATGCTACTCGCCGAGTCTGTTCTTCAGACTCGGTGAGTCTATGCCATGCATCAACTCAAACTCACTCCTGAGGTCAGATCTGTTCCAATAACTCATAGATCCAGTCCTTCCAAGCTCATACATCACGTAAAGTTACTATCTTGGTGCTCATGCAAAGGTTCAAAGGCCTTATTTGAAGATATGGTCTCTAGAATGCTACTCTAAGCTTACGGCCTCCATTAACACTCATAAAGCTTGAGGGAAAAGGGTCTCTGGACCTCTTTGGGTCTAGATCTAAAGCATCAAGACGAGAAGAGGCCATTTACTCCATGGATCATTCCAAAAAGGCCACAAAGAAACCCTATCTCTAAGATTTACACCAAGGACTGAGAAAGGAACGAATGATTACCTCAAATGAAGTCTCTGAGCTCAGAAATCACCGGATTAGCACCTTCTTTGGTCTCCTCTTGGCTTGGTCCTCTTCTATAAGCAAAACACCCACAAATAATCAAGGATCTTCCTCTTCTCTCTCACAAAACGCTCAAAGACTCTTTAGGGTTCTCTCTCTGGGGTTGGTGGCCGCAAATGACGACCATAAGCCCCTTTAAATAAGTCTCATACCCTGCAAATTAGGGTTTCATTAAACAGCGTGGACTCGCCGAGTCCAGTCGCGAACCCACGCCCATAACCGCGATCATACTCGGCGAGTTTGGACTCCAACTCGCCGAGTCTCCTCACAAATCACCAACAAAATACAAAATAGCTGATACCTGGGAACCCGGGCTGTTACAATTCTCCCCCACTAGAGCTAGACTTCGCCCTCGAAGTCTCGCTCTGCAAATAACTCCGGATGCTGCTCACGCATCTCACACTCCAGTTCTCGAGTCATCTCGGACCCCTTCTAATTTTTCCACTAAACCAAAACCAAGGGTACCTCCTTGCTCCTCCGAACCTTGGCCTTCCGGTCCACAATTACGACTGGTCTCTCTACGTAGTTCAGGCTCGCGTCCACCTGAATGTCCTCTAATGGCACTACCGCCGACTCGTCAGCTATACACTTCCGTAATTGCGACACGTGGAAAGTGTCGTGAATCTGCCCTAACTCTGCTGGCAATTCCAAACGATAGGCTACCCTACCTACCCTCGCGACCACCCGGAATGGACTAATATATCGGGGGCCCCAACTTGCCCCTCTTCCTGAATCGAATCACTCCTTTCCAAGGAGAGACCTTCAGGAGCACAAAGTCGCCGACCTAGAACTCAAGCTAGGATCGACGCCTGTTCGCATAACTCTTCTAGCAACTCCGAGCGGTCAACAACCTCTGCCTGACCTGTTATACCTGCTTTGACGTCTGAAGCATGATCTTTGTACTTCCCATCACACGTTTCCCTACCTCTCCCCAGCAAATGTGGTCCGATACCTCCTTCCCTAGTACAGCAGAAAGGGCGGCATACCGATGCACTAATGATGGTTGTGGTTGTAGGAAAACTCTACCAAGAGCAATTACAGGCCACAATCCCCCCCCCCCCCGCCCCCCGAAATCTAATACACATGCCTGAAGCATATCCTCGAGCGTCTGAATCGTTCGCTCGTTCCAAAGTGTCTACAGACATCACCTATGGCAAACTCTAGCTCATTTCTCATATTCTTCTTCGATACTGATCACCAGGTCAGATGTTGGCCCCACAGCTGAACCCCCAAGGGTCACGCATAACATGATCCAAAATATCTCACTAACTTCCTCCCCGTGACTACCATCCCGGCCCAGCAACACGCAAGTCACGAAATTCCCTTTTTCCCCTAAAGTACAATCCAACCGAAGATCGACTCAGCTCTAACCTTTGGCGTCTGCTGCGCATATTCTCCCGCGCGCCTTGCTGACCCTTCCCGACAGAGACGGAGACTCCAGTCTCACCCCGGTTTAACCACTGGCTCGATAAATTCAACACTAGGGCTACTCAAGCCTAAAACTTTTCTACATCATGCACTCATCGGAGAACACTCCATCATCATAATCTCTAGCCAACTAGTGGGCACTATGGCTTCCCGCAACATTACGACAACCTCTGACTAGTGATAATACGGCTCCCCGTAGTATCATGACGCCAACTAACTAGTGAGTACTACGGCTCCCCGTAGTACCACGACTCCCTCCCTCTGACTTGTGAGTACTACGGCTCCCCATAGCATCACAACACCTTCTGACTGGTGAATACTACGGCTCCTCGTAGCATCCCTACTCTCTCTCTCTCTCTCTCTCTCCCTCTCTCTCTCTCTCTCTCTCTCTCTGACGTGTGAGTACTTTGGCTCCCCATAGCATCACAACTCCCTCTGACTGGTGAATACTACGGCTCCCCGTAGCTTCACCCTATACTCTCATTCTCATTACAATGCCACACTAAGCTCACTACTCCTGCACCGAAGACTATCATAGGTAATTACATACACACTTGCCTTGATATGCATTACAGACTCTGGCGGCAACTGCCATAACACAGAACCTACCTCTGCGGAGATCCACTTCCTTAAATAGTCCCTCTTGATGACAATACACCAAGGGCTCCCACTGGAACCGTAGATACATGATACATCACTCGTCGACTTAAACCCAAGACTCTAAAGAAGTCCGAAATCGGGACGCTAAACGCGGAAATCACGAGACACCATAACAGAGCACCACAATATCCTGCCCCTACCACTAATTCCCGCACTCTCAGCACCATACACATACATCAATACATTTCCTCTGAATCCCATAATAAATTCCTATTTTACTCAATGCGCAAGTCAGTGCATCCAAGCACTCAATTGGAATACAAGGAAGACGCTAACCCTTCAGAACACACTGATGATCCTCCGAAACCCTTTCGACTACTGCTCAAAATCCAAGCAAGAATACACATCCCATCCCGGGAGCTGGCTACTCAACAATCCTCCACCCATATTTCAACCTAGAAGTTCTCAACTGCCCATACCATCATTACAAGTCTTCCACTTGAAACGACTCTAGCCACCACCAGATTCCTGACCATTAACCTCCTGCCGCGGAGACACCCATCCTTTTTTTCAAACATATACCACATGCATTATCCCGTCCTGCACCTTTCCTTGATCAACAATGAACCTGATCTCATGAATTCAGGTCACAGGTTTCTGTATCCAACCCCTAACTGCTCTTGCACAAATCTCTGGTTCTCTCAATAAACCACCCGGTTCTCCCCCACTTAGGGTTTGAACCATCACTATCTGACACATCAACAATCTTACGAACTATTTTCACTAGCAATAATGCACATGCCCCTGGAAAGTGCTACGCAACACTCGATAATCCCTTTTAAGGAAATCAATCGATCTCATATACTCTGAACCTCAGATGAAATACTCAAGTACTTCTCGTCACGACTGCCTCTAGTCGTTCCAAGTCTCGTACCAATCCAAAACCAAACGACTCAATTGTCCAATAATATCACTGACCCATAGACTGGACCACGAAATCATCATACTCCCCCACCTCGACTCATCAACCGACGTTCCATCACATGGATCTTCCCAAGAACAGGGACCCACTCCCACATTCAATACCCAATATAGATAGAAAAACCATTGCACTGATAAATTCGACTGGACTCCCCACTAATACCTCTATAATACGCCCTACTATACTCAATCAGTGTAACGTGGTCCTCGACTATCTCAGTCCCAAATGACCATCTGCTCATAGTAAATCACTACCTCGTGGCACACATGCTACCTGATACTCTGATGGAAAATCATCCTCAATGACAACCTGCAGGGTTTACCCCCAAACCCAAAACTTAAACATCTTGCCTCTCATGTCTCGTACACAAACATAAATAGCACCACCCATGTCATAGAAGGTGACATCTCCTCTATCGACTGATTGCTCAACTCAAACCGAAATTTTCCCTCCCTCTGGCTCCTTACCAAAATACTCTGAAAGGATCTCGACCTCCCTCTTCAAGGGACGTCTCTTTGAACTCAATCATGGTCCACTGGCCTAAGGCCCATAGCATCCAATCTCTACCTCATCAATCATGACCGGATAACCGAAGAACCACGAGCATCATTCAATACGAACCATGGTACTCATCCCATGACATTTCTTCTCAATATGCTCCGATGTATGATACACGAACCATAACTTCACTCCTCAATCTGCTCCGATGTATGGTACTCGAACCATAACATCACTCCTCAATGCGCTCCATTGTATGGTACTCGAACCATAACATCACTCCTCGATCCTCTCCGATGCATGGTACCTGAACCATAGCATCACTCCTCCATTTGCTCTGATGTATGGTACTCGAACCATAACATCACTCCTCCATCTGCCCCGATGTATGGTACTCGAACCATAACATCACTCCTCCATCTACTCCGATGTATGGTACTTGAACCATAACATCACTCCTCCATCTGCTCCGATGCATGGTACCTGAACCATAGCATCACTCCTCCATCTGCTTTGATGTATGGTACTCGAACCATAACATCACTCCTCTATCTGCCTCGATGTATGGTACTCGAACCATAACATTACTCCTCCATCTGCTCTGATGTATGGTACTCGAACCATAACATCACTCCTCATTCCGCTCATTAGAACCTTCAGAATACTCCTTGTATCAAGTATGGGTCCTCTGCTTTCAGTAGTACGGGCCCATACTACATGCCATATCTACCCATACTTTCCACACGGACTATCCCGGAGCTCCTAAGTAGCTGCTCGACCTTCTCGTTCACCAGTTCCATCGCGCGTGCTCGCTCCCCAGTGAAATTCTCTATTCTGCCAGTGCACTCATCTGGCTAAGGTTACTCCCTAGGCTCTTCCTAGATTCCCACACTTCTCTGCCATCAGCTGCTGAAGAGCTCCTAACGATGCCAACCATCTACATCCTGAATATCGTCATATTCGCTTGGTAGCTGACTCCCATCATCGAAAGTTCCACAAAGCACGAAGCAAGAAGCATTCGAGCATCGAAGAATACATAGGACTCACTCTGGGTGATAACTCCACTTGCTCTGCTCATCCTCGAAAGTACCACCGAACTCTGCAAATCTTTCCCTCGCGGGTTCTAACTATTCTTTCGCTAAGTACCACGGTACTCATCTAGGTATCTCCCCTAGATTACTCCTCTACTCAAATCCCATAAGGATTCTAACTAAATATTCTCACTCATCACATACTCAAAAGCACATCGCATATAACAACAATTCCTAGGCTAAGGGATCACAAATCAGGACACTCTAGTCCTAACATATGAAATACCTATCCTGTCTCTAGCACGCAATAATATCTCATAAAGTGCATCATAAATATCTCATAACACAAAAGTAATGGTATTTTGGGAAATCACCGTTCGGGCTCTGGCTGATTGTACACACTGCTCTTCTCGCTTTCTCTTTGAACTCTTATTCACTTTAGAAAATTATTTCCTTGAAAACTTTCCTTACTTCCTCAGTTTGAGTCCAGATTTACCCGAAGGTACATCTGAATCCCTCAAACCAAGGCTATGATACCAAATTGTAATGCCGTAAATTTCAAAACAAATTTTCATTTAAACATAAGGGTTTAATTTTTTAAAAAACACTTTTCTTAAAATCTCATTCATAATCAAATTACAAAACATAACTCCGTTTTCACTTGCATAATAAACCAGGATCCTCAAAATGTAACTCTTTCGTTGTTTTGTACAATCAAGCCAGTGTCGTTCCGTGATCCTGAAATAAACCTGAAACACATAACACAAAACACTGTAAGCACGAAGCTTAGTGAGTTCCCCAAAATACCACACATAACACATATTATCCACTCGAGGCTATAACTCTGTGGGTCCCCGCATCCAAACTCTGTGAACCCTCAGGTTCTAACTCTGGGAATCTTCCGGTTCTAACTCTGTAAACATGCACAGCATAAATCACATAGAAATAATGTAGTACAACACATAACATACATAGCATACAAATACTCTGTCACATAACTCTGGTTACCTACTCAAGGTGAAGTATAGTGAGAACACTCACCTGGCAAGCAGGAAGTAGATATCCTCACGCTTGTATCTCGAATTCGCCACCATCTATCACATAAGGCAAATGCTCTCATGAACATAACTCTCGAGACTAGACTATATCCTCTCTTGGCATCCTCTCAAGGGTAAAAGACCATTTTACTCCCTTCTTGGCCCAAAGGCCACATTGTTGACAAACCCTAAAAGTCAACAAAAGTCAACGGTCAAACTTTGACCCAACTCGCCGAGTGCACTCCGGTGACTCGGCGAGTACACACATGTCCACTAACTCTTTGGGATCCTCTCTCGACACGTCGAGTGTTTTCCTAACTCGACGGGTTACACCTGGCATGAGTCGCGGGGCCACAACGACTCAACGCGTCGAGTCTCAAGAACAACTCGGCAATTTCCGGCTTGACTCAGCCCACCCGTCAAACCTCTATGACTCTCCCTGACTCACTTAGTCAACCCCTTAGCTCGGCAAGACCACTCGTTGAGTGGTTATGGACAATCTTCATGCTATTCGCCAAGTCTGTTCTTCAGACTCGGTGAGTCTATGCCATGCATCAACTCAAACTCACACCTGAGGTCAGATCCGTTCCAATAACTCATAGATCCAGTCCTTCCAAGCTCATACATCACGTAAAGTTACTATCTTGGTGCTCATGCAAAGGTTCAAAGGCCTTATTTGAAGATATGGTCTCTAGAATGCTACTCTAAGCTTATGGCCTCCATTAACACTCATAAAGCTTGAGGGAAAAGGGTCTCTGGACCTCTTTGGGTCTGGATCTAAAGCATCAACATGAGAAGAGGCCATTTACTCCATGGATCATTCCAAAAAGGACACAAAGAAACCCTATCTCTAAGATTTACACCAAGGACTGAGAAAGGAACGAATGATTACCTCAAATGAAGTCTCTGAGCTTAGAAATCACTGGATTAGCACCTTCTTTGGTCTCCTCTTGCCTTAGTCCTCTTCTATAAGAAAAACACCCACAAATAATCAACGATCTTCCTCTTCTCTCTCATAAAATGCTCAAAGACTCTTTAGGGTTCTCTCTCTGGGGTTGGTGGCTGCAAATGACGACCATAAGCCCCTTTAAATAAGTCTCATACCCTGGAAATTAGGGTTTCATTAAACAGTGTGGACTCGCTGAGTCCACTTTTGGACTCGCTGAATCCGGTCGCGAACCCGCGCCCATAACCGTGATCATACTCGGCGAGTTTGGACTCCAACTCGCCGAGTCTCCTCACAAATCACCAACAAAATACAAAATAACTAATACCTGGGAACCCGGGCTGTTACAAACTCGTCCAGTCCATAGAGGAACTCAACGAGTTGGGTCGTGCTGTCCCATTTCAGCTTATGGTAGAACTCGACGAGTCTATGAAGGGACTTGACGAGTTGATTCACCAAATCACTACTATGAGTAGCTAGTGAACTCGTCGAGTCAAGGGTGACTCGAAGAGTTAGATTTCAATTTCAGTGTTTTAGAACTCGGCGAGTTGATTGGTAAACTCGACAAGTTGGGTCAACCCATAATGTGGACTTGACGAGAATGTTGACTTTTACCAGGGGTAAAATGGTCATTTTACTCTTAAAAGGATTCTCAGTTGTTGACTAAGTGTTTATTGTGAAAAATATAGTTGGGGAGTCGTTGGAGCAACAGTCGGAGATTCCTTACATGAGATTTCAGTAGCCAACTTGAGAAGTGAGTTTTCTTCCAATAGGAACGGGTCAAAGGCACTAATGCCGACATGTTTATATATGTTAGTGTATGCCGGATTTGTGTCCAATGTCGGGGTTAGCCCGATGTAGATTATATGTTTCTGGACTTCGGTCCGATACCGGGGCGAGCCCGAGGAATGTTTGTATGCTTGATGTCTTCATGATTCTTGAATGTGTATGTTATATATTTCGGGCTTCGGTCCTATGCCGGGGCAAGCCTGAGGAATGATTAGCTTATATGTTATGTATTATGTGTTCCGAGCTTCGGTCTGATGCCGGGGCAAGCCCGATGAATGTTTATATGTTTATGTTTTATGCTTATGTTATTTGCTTGTTGATATGTTATATGTATACCGGACTTCGGTCTGATGCCAGGCGGGGCCCGATGTCACACTTCGGTTTGATGCTAGGTGGGGCCTGATGTCGAATCCGTACGATGTCGGGAAGGGCCTGATGTATGGGCAAGGCCTAATGTATGGTATTATGTGTTTATGTGTATGGTATGTGGTAGTTTGGGGAGACTCACTAAGCTTTGTGCTTATAGTTTTTAGTTTTTGTTTCAGGTACTTCCGGTGGCAAAAGGAAAGAGCTCGAGATGATTGCAGTTCACAAACCATTCTTACAGCCTGGGATGTTTAGACTCTGATATTTTGAGACGTGATTTTGATACAACATTTTGTATGATGATTTTAGATACATAACTTATGATTTCGTTGTGATGCTTGATGGGTTATGGTTTTCTTATTTATTTTTTAAAACGAAAATTTTGGACTATATTTTTTGGATGTTACAAGTTGATATTAGAGCCTTGTTTTGAAGGATTCGGGTACACTCTCAGGTGTGTCTAAACTCAAACTGAGAACTTGGTATGAAAAAATTTCAGAAGAAAATCATTTTCATAAAAGAACTTTGAAAAGATAAAAGAATTTTAAAAGAGAGAAAAAGGGTGTGGTGCATGCAATCAGCCGAGCTCAAGTAAGTACTCCCAAATTATCCATAAAAGTTTATGTTATGATATGTTTATGAGAATTGCATGCTAGATTAGGGCTAAGGATCTAGGAAGGATGCCTTATGTGCTTGTTATATGTGTATCAACTTTACAAACTGCATGCTAGTATAGATTACTCGATGATATGATGGCCTGGTTAGGATATGCTTGATTATGTTTACTCAATGCTCAAATGTTGCTTGCTTTGTGCTTTTAGGAGTTCTAGTTATATTTTACTAACTAGTAAACGAATATGTTAAGTTACATATTGCAAAGACTAAATAATTTTAGAGGGTTGGGTCTAGCTCTATTTCGCAACTCTTGTTTGAGTCCAACCATTGTAGGGTAGGATCTATCATTTGAAGAATTATCTAGTCTTATTGATATGTAATGGTATTCATAAGCTAGTTAGGGGGAGATAGCAGGGACATGTTATGCAGCTGATGGCGGAGAGTGGGATGGTGGTTACCCTAGGGCAAGCCTAGGATGAGATTAGTGCATGAAGCAATAGTAGTAGAAGGGACTTGGTGAAGTCAATGCAGTTCTTGATGAAAGTACAGATAGATGTAGAAGGTAGTTTGGGCTCGTACGACTAAAAGTAGAGGATCCATAATCGAATCAAGGAAGGCTATGATGAATCCAGGGAACTTGTAGTATATGTGATCCCTCAAGATATGATTAATATTATGATGTGTTTACAGAATGGTGGTTTTACGCACTAGACCAGTCGGCAGTTCAGGCACAGGTGAGGGATCAGGCTTGGGGTCTAGAGTCGGGCAGGTAGAAGACCAGACGAGGGAGTTCATCTCCTCTGAGATCATACGCAGTATCCTGGATCAGACTCTTGTGATCTTCGGCACGTTCAAGGAGGGTATTTTGGAGCTTTTGGACGAGAGACTGAGTGCCTACCACACAGAGGTGGCGGCCATGACGGGGTCGCACACACTGAAATTTTGGAATTTTAGAGCTTGTGGAGCTCCTGATTACCATGGGGCTCAAGACCCCATTGCGAGCACCATATGGTTAGCGGATGTCGCCAACGCATTCCGCACCACCAGATTTCCCGATGGGGACAAGGTCTGACTTGCGCCGTGTCTCCTAAAGGACAGTGCACGTGACTGGTGGGAGGAGGTTGGGCATGCTGTGGGTGACACTTCCCTTGATACTATGACTTGGACCGACTTCTCGGCTAGGTTCAGAGCCAAGTTTACACCTATGATAGAGGTTCAATAGCTTGCTAGGGAGTTCTAGGATTTTTCAACAGACGACTAAGACGGTGATGGAAATCACCGCTATGTTCAGGGAGAGGGCTCTTCTCATTCCGCAGTACGTGGCGGATGAGGAGATGAAAAAGGTCTGATATTATGAGTTGTTGTGGAGTGATGTACGCCTGTTTGTGAGCCACTCCATCTGTGAGACGCTGGAGGATATGATTGCTAGGGCTGGAGATAGTGAGTTGGATTTGGAGATGGAGAGGAAGAGGAACCCTGGCGGGTTCAAACAGGGAGTGCGAGCATGAAACTCAAGGTGTCAGATCACAGACCTAGGATCCAACAGGGTCGCAACCATTGTGGCAAATACAAAAAGTTGCACGAGGGGACATGCAAGGCAGGGAGTTCAAGTTGACTTAAGTGCGGCCGAGCTGGGCATATGAGCAAAGATTGTATAGCTACTACAACCACCATGATAGTATCAGACCTGATTTGCTTTTAGTGCAATCAGAGGGGACACAAGAGATCCTAGTGCCCGAGTTTAGTAGCAGCAGGGCAAGTGCTAGCACCCACCCCTGCTACGTTGAAGATTACAGACGATCATCAGGGCCGGGGTGATCCACCTGTGGCAAGGAGCAGGGCCTTTCAGTTGATAGCACAGGAGGCACGACCATCTCCCGGTTTGCTGACGGGTATGTATCTTCTCCTTATCTCTTTATTTCTACTAATTATTGCTTATGTTTATGTGTTTTGTTATAGGATCATTCATAGTGAATGGTATATCAGCTTTGGTACTGTTTGATTCGGGTGCCACCGATATTTTGTGTCACTCGCACTCAACAAGCAATTAATAGGGGCTCTTAGAGAGTTGGGTTTCTGACATCATGTAGAGATAGCAGATGATAGGACCGTTAAGGTTGCGAGGGTTCACCGAGGATGTACACTGTAGTTGTTCGATGAGTAGTTTTCTATGGAACTAGTCCCTATTCCCCTGCGAGGGAATAAGGTTATAGTCAGTATGAACTGGTTGAGCCCCATTGGGGTAGTGATTGACTGCGAGAAATAGCTAATGAGGGTTCAGACTCCAATCGGGGGAAAGTTAGTAATTCTGGGTGAGAAGCCACAGGGTGGACTGACCCTATGTTCAGCAGCGAGAGCGACACACTATCTTCATCAGGGTTGCACGGGTTACGTTGCCTATGTCATGGATACCTGGGACAAGGGTAAGGCAACAATCGATGATGTTCTGGTAGTGCGACAGTACTCGGACGTACTCCCGGAGGATTTAACTAGGGTACCTCTGGAGAGACATGTTGTGTTTAGTTTCAACATTCGAAAACCTATATTTATTTCAAAATGTTTTCAAAATAGTTTCATATCAAAGTATCCTAGAAATCAAATTATAAAATGTGAGGAGGTGCACGATCAAGCCTTCACTTTCCAGCGATCATCCGAAGTACCTGAAGCAAAATCCAAAATTGTATGCCCAAAGCTTAGTGATTTCCCCCAAAATACCAATGCTATACAATGATAACCATATCATAGCAAGTAAACAACATACATATAGACTATATAATGAGACTGGATTGCCCCTACTAGGCCTGCAGTCTAACTGGCCCACTCTAAAAACCTTCAACATGTCTGGTCCGCCCCCCCGAGCCTTCAGCCAGTCTGGACCATTCTCCGGGCCTTTGGCCTAACAGATATGCCTTAATGGGTTTGTAGTCTATCAGATCTGCCCTGGGTTTTTTGGCCTTCGTCACAAATCAAGTCCGCCTCAACCCAACCCCACATATACAATCAATACATAATATCATAAGCTAGCTAGCATGTACAAATAGTCAAACCGATCTAACAGATTACTAATCATAGCATCATCCTATATACCAGGCTACCAACCTAACAGGTCACTAGCATATCATCATCCTATATACCACAATACCGACCTAACAGGTCACTAAGCATATAATCATGCAATATCCAGGATAACAATCCAATAAGGTCTGGTATTGGTGCCTTTGGCTGTGACAACCCGAAATTTTGTATCTTGTATAGTCAAACACTCCATTAAAATTCAAACTCATTTCTGCTATATTTTAGCACAATTAGGAGTTTATTTGAGCATTCTGAGACTTGTACACTTAAGGGATAAGTGTCGGGGTTTATCTGCTGAAGTTATAGCACAAAGAACAAGTCTGAAACGCCTTAACAAGGATTTCACGGCCACCATAATGGAGTTTACGACCGTAAACTCCATGTGGGCCGTAAACTCCCCCTATATGTTGATATGTTGGCCATTAGTTCATTCCTTTCTTTCCCTTGGCTGAAATCCTCTCAAGTATCATCCTTATTTTCGTCCCCAATATTCAAATCTCCTAAGTTTCTTGTCCAAACTAGTTGATATCTTACATGATTTCATCCATGAAATCATTCCATTTGTGTAGATCTTCAAGTTTCATCAAGAACACCAAGAACACACACTAGTGTTCTTGGCCAAAACTGACCATTCAAGCTCCTAGATCGTAAGTACTCTTGTTCTAACTCATTGTACACTAGGTTTAGTATGTTTAGAGCTTAGAATCATCAATAATAGAGGGTTGAATGAGAGTTTATGGCCAAGGATCTCCCATGGCTGTAAACTCCCTATAAGGGTGCATTGATGCCCTCTTGTCTTTCCAAATGACTAGAACTTAGCCCAGAACCAACCACCATTGAACTAGGAACTTCAAAAATTTAAATGGTACTTCCCACCATGATTTTATGGCCGTAAACTCATGGGGAAGTGGTCTCCAGGCCATAAACACAAGTTAAGGTCATTCTTGGACCTTAAACTCACCTAGCCTCTTGTTTAAGCCTTGGAACCCTTAACCAATTAAGACATCTTACCTTTAAGCCACAAATGGTGACCTATTAGAGAGTTTACTGCTAGGAGTAAACTCCCCTGGGCCGTAAACTCCTTAAGTATGGTCCATAGACCATAAACTCAAATACAATGCCTTGCAATCCTTTGCTGCAACCCAATGGCCTCCTAACACTTTGACGAAAGTGTTTTCCACACATTAGGATGTTTATACTTGTCTAGTTAGTGTTATTATCACTAATTTTATATATACATATGTCTTTATATGTTATTAGGATCATTGTGTGTGTTTAAGTCTTCACTTGACACCAAGCACTTGTCCGACACTTCCATACGATCCACTCACTACAGGTGAGTTCATACCCCTTAATTAAACTTTTAAATGTTTTTAAATGTTTATAAATGCTTTTATGGGAGGGTACAAGTTGAATCGTGCTAGTAATTATATCAATCACATGTGATTAATAACTAGCATACAAATGGATTTACTACACTTTTAACTGTTTTACCAAACTTATTACTTCAAATGACTTTCTCAACCGTTTTTACATGTTAAAACTCTTTATCAAATTGTCTTACATATTGTATGTTTCCTTTCAAACTCTATTACAATTGTGTTTCAAACAAACGTTTTTCTTATACTTAATACTGTCTTATCAAACAAACTACTTCCAAATCGTTTTACAAACAGACATCAAGTCATCATTTCTTCGTTATTAAACTTTTCAAAGGTTTTACAAAACTTCTTTTATACTTTTATATTGTCAAATGCATGCCCATATATGTATAGTTATATAAGTAATGTTTAAAGGACTTAGGACAGCTAGCTTGCTTTATTTCCTTTTCCTCGTTGGGATGTGACCTTAGGGCATCGGTTATTCCTCCGAATGTTGTCTATATATTAGTTATATATCATGTATACATATATAGACATAAAAGTTCCATTAGTCAGTTCAGTACCTTTGGGTAGCAAAGGCATACTTTCGGTTATAGACGTACATTACTAGTAACTATAATAGGTATAGTTAGGAGATACTACTTACTATTCCAAGTAAAAGGAATCACACAAGAGTCAATTCATTCACGAGTTTATACTAATACAATACATACCATATGAAGAGATACAATACATGATAACATAAGAGAACACACAATAAAGAGAAACAGGGAGGAAAATACAATACACGATAAAAGAACAAATATAATAAGATGCTATAGCATGGAACAAGTACAGGATCTAACTATACCAATGAATCACTAACGCATTGTTCTAAACAAAAGGTGATAGTTATATTAGGTATAAATGATCATATAATCATAATGTGGTTGTTCACAGCTTGCAATCATTGCAGGGGCTGCGTTTGGTTCCCATAATCTTTTGACATGGAGAGCATTTAGTATGGGATCTAGCCATGACATTATACCTTAATACTCAATTTAATGTAATTAATACAATAGTAGTCACATTATACAATACTACAATATTTACACTTTACAAACGACAAATACAAAAGGAAACGATTTAAATAATTATATTATTTTCCTTATTACCTTTACTTTGTGATGCATTCACATAAACAACGAGGTAGGTTATAACTGGTATAAATATAATATTTTCCTTGTTACCTTTATTTTGTGACTCATTCACATAAACGATGAGGTAGAATATAGTTTTATAATAATAGTTATACAGGGGAAAAACCATCACATTTAAAGTGATGCCTACTTTCAAAACAATTGGGTCTTGGTAGAAGACTACTTTTTATACTAGTAGGAAATATGGAATTTTCTAGGGTTTTCAAATGCTTACAATTTCTTACAATTATTTTCATCGATACAAACTTTTCTACAAACATTTACAAGTCTTTCCTTTAAAATTGTACAAATCAAAGACACATAAATACTTATGAATTCACTAGCTTTATTGCTAATACTCGCTTTCAAAATGAATTGTCTTCTCAGGTCACAAATAGACAGGTACGACGACCAGGTTTTGTGAAGATGAAGCAGTCAAGACTCGTCTTTTATTTTGATTATTCTTTATGTTGTTTTATATTATGAAAGAACACACTTGTATTTAAAATTATACTATTAATGCAATGGATGATGTTGTTGCTTGTTTACTACTTTACATTGTTGTGATACATTACATGACGTCCTCCGCCCAGAACATTTCCGCCGTTCTCGGTTTTGGGGTGTGACATCGACCCTATTAGTATAGTGAGGACAACTCACCTCACAATGTCGAACTGTACTGAACTAAAAATTTCAAACTCCCAAAGCAAGGCTCCAAACTCAAACTCCTACAACCACCATTGATCCAACTCCATAAATTTCCAAATTAACAAAATACCCCCCTAAGTCAAACTTGGTCAAAGTCAAAGTCAATGATCAAGGTCAACATTCCATGTTGATCCAACTCCTTGAGTTCCTCCAGATCTTGGAAACCCAAAACTAGGTTCAACTCGCCGAGTTACCTTAGTAACCGTCGAGTTCATTCGGAACCTCTAAACCCAAAACTTGAGTCGAATTGCCAAGTTACCTGAGTAATTCGTCGAGTTCTTCAGTGTCCAAAAGATTGGGAAAACCCTCACCAACTCACCGAGTCATCTCACCTACTCGTTGAATTTACTCAGAATCCATAAAGCAAGAAAACCTCATCAAACTCGTCGAGTTGACTATGCAACTCGTCGAGTTCCTTCAGCCATTTCGCATTCGACTCATTCCAGTCGATTTCATAGCTCCAAACTCCAGATCTATCTTACTACGGTGAAGTTACCACATAAAGTAGCTAACTTTACGTGAATGCAAGGTCTCATGAGGCTAAAATTGTCCATACTAATCTTAGGAAGAGTTTTAGGGCATGGAAAAGGGATAGGGTGTCACACCTCCAAACCGATGAGACGGTAAAAACGTTTGGGAGCGGGTGACGTCATGTACAGTAGCATAGCAATTGAACAATAAAGATTAAAGCAAACACAACCATCATAAATATAATTGTTAAAGTTACATGGCTTGTACATGTTACTTGTTTCAAAAACTCAATTATAATATGATGATATATAAGACTTAACTGACATCTTAACGTCTCATCTTCAAAAGCTTGCTATTACATGTGTTAGTAATTCCTTGAGAATACTAGTAGTTTTGAAAAAGTGTCAAAAATTAAGTTTGTGAGTTCATATGCATTTGTAAGAGAAATCTATTGTTTTTCCTTGTAAAATGAATGAGTACGATGCTAGAAAATCCAATATATTCTGGTAAAATGAATTATAGTCTTAGATACCCTAAGACCAAAAATGTATGAATATTATTTCACATAAAAGTAGTTTTAATAATTGTAAAACCATATGGATGTGTATTTCCCGAAATGTAACTTATATCATACTGAAATATAGTGTATTGTAGTTGTATCCGTGTAAAACCATTTGGATGTATGTATCTGGAACTACCAGTTGTACTGTGAGATAGTGTAGTGTAGTGTTATCTGAATATAAGCCTTTGAATGCATGTTATCAGAAAATGTATACGATATTGTACTGGAAAGTAGTGTAGCGTAGTTTTATCTAAATAAAACCATTTGAAGTTATGTATGTAAACCAAGCGTATTGGTAATACCCCTTGTGAGTTTTATAACCATGCTAGCGACTAGTGACTAGTGGCTTCTAATGACATTCTTCAGGCGTCGGAATGGTACGACATTTGTCACCCAAGACCTGCCAGTCTAACTGTAGCTAACAGTTTATGTGTGGGACTGTTAATCTCATATAGATTTATACAAAAGTTTCACGCTCTCCCTACAAGAGACTCTGTTATAATACAGGACTTTAGCGTGTACTCTGGAAAGTACTGTTAAGATAATTTCTCACAAAAGCCATATTAACGGATTACGTATAGCGTAGTGAAATCCATTTTTCTTTTATTTGTATGTATTATCTTTTCATAGTGTGAAAAATAATTATTCTTGCAAATAATTAATTTATGTATCCCCTACAGGGTAAAATAGTGTGTATGTTCCATAAACTATACCTATTATAGTTTATATAAATATTTCGTTGAAATAGTAAACCTTTGTACACTATTATCAATTTACCATTATAATAAAATGAATTTAAATAATTCTATATGAATGTTTATAAAGATAGTCCTTAATAAAACACCAAAATGTAATATTAAGGCTAGGACCCAACACAATATTTTATGAAATAAAGTATTATGAAATAAAGGTAGGTGAATGACGATTCACCAATTTCGACTATGAAAAAATGAAATAAAGTATTATGTTTTAATTGGTTTTGAAACTCCTAAATTCTTTGAGATTCATTGAACTTTTCAATGGCATGTTTCAATCTTGAGTGTGCCCTTCAAGTTTTGTGACTCGAATGCCGAGGATCACAAAACAAGGTGTGAAGTAACCATGCAAATTACTTGGTACCATTAATATTTACCCCTCAATCAATGTGTCGGTTAACTACACACGTTCAATCGATACTATGATAAACATTAAGTTACCATTTTCCAGCTTGTTAAGTCTAAGCTAGTGTGTTGGTTAACCACATACGCTCCACTAACGACTTAAACAAAGTGCAAAGTGTAATTTCATGCGTTAGCACCTTATTCACATTTTCCTAAAGTAACTAAGATTGGGAATTTATAAAAACATTTAGTTACTTTAGTATCATTATAATTTTAATGAGAATTTAAAGTCATTGTCCCACCCGTTCCGCTAACGATTCTCCACCAGTCAAGGAAGCGTTGGGTGATAGTGGACAACCATTAAGCTGCCACTTTGTGGATCTCAAATATTCACGCCGTGAGTTCAGTCGTCACTACATGCGTCATCGCAAGTTGCGTCTGTCAGGCTCCAGAAATCATAAATACTGAGTTCACGTCGTGAACACTGTACTACCTAACATATTTTAGACACACTCCTCACAATCATTACTTAGCATTCTAAGTTAAAGTCTAGAAATTTCCTACAAATTCCTAGTTCGCTTAAACTAATGCTCTGATACAAACTGTGACATCCCCAATTTCACAATCAGAAAAGACTGATTTATTTATGCTTTGTTTTAAAAATCATAGTACAAAGAAAATGGTTGCGGAATTTGTTTCCAAAATAAAATATGATAAGAATTTATCAAAGCATTTCTTAAAAAAATGTATTTTCATGATATAACAAAAATCTCGAGATGTCATGTTCCAATACAGACACATAAGCATAAACAGAACATACATTCATTTACACTAGTGATTTATGTCTCCTTTAATCTCTCAGTGAAATATGTCTTCGTATTGATACATGTGATACAAAGAAAATTGAGTGGGTTGGGCTTGGGAGCCTGGTGAGCATATAGGGTTTTCATCCCACAATGTTATATCATATATTTATATAAATAGAACATTCAAAATTGTACAATTTCACCATATAAAGGCAACTCTTATCCCACCCCATTGATCCTCACAACGACACGATCTAAACTCTCGTATCTAAAATCTTCCTCTTTACCTGATCCCTACTTACAGATCTAAAACTATCCTCTTCACCCGATCCATACTGACGGATTTAAAACTAACCTTTTCACCTGATCCATACTCACGGATCTAAAACTACCTTTTCCCCTGATCCATACTCACAGATCTAAAACTACCTGATCCATACTCACGGATCTAAAACTAGTCTCCTGATTTGATCCATACTCTAGGATCAATAATTGTACCCAATCCATACTCCTAGAATAGGGACAATTAACTAGACCTTAATCCTGATCTGATCCATACTCCCGGATCAATAACTGTGCCCAATCCATACTCCCGGACTAGGGACAATTAACTTAGTCTTAATCCATATCTGATCCATACTACCGAATCTATAACTGTGCCCAATCCATACTCCCGGACTAAGGACAATTAACTTATTCTTTATCCATACTCCCGGACTAATAGCAAGTTTATCTCTTTACCTGATCCATATTCCCAGATCTAAAACTAACCTCTTGGTCTAATCCATACTCACATATCTAAACTAATCTCTTGATCTGATCCATTCTCACGGATCTAAACTAATCTCTTGATCTAATCCATACTTACGGATCTCATCTACCCATGTCCTACCCAACATAATTGTAGTTTCAAAATACATATACAACTTAACTCATTAAAACTTATATAGTTCATCCATTCCACCGACATCTCAAATAAACCACAATATATAAACACATAGCAGGTATTTCATAGCAAATACTTCATACTTATGTGTTAAAAAAAAAGTAACTATACACTCACACAAAACATATACTTAATACATTCAAACAATACTTTTATCAAACTCGTTTTATGAAAGGGACTATACACTTACTTGATCAGAAGATGATCGGACAACACTACGGCCCGTAAAAGTAGTATTTTTCGGTAGATCTGGAAGATCTTCACACACCGGGCTTCTCGCAGGCAGAGCTTCGGCTCGGAAACTCTTTTCTTCTAGTGATCTTCGGGCTTCGGGACTTGCTTCAGGTCTCCGGATGATACCAGGGCTTTGGGGGGTTAAAATAGGGCTTAGAGAGGCTATCGGGAGTGGGAGAGAAGAGATTGAGCAACCAAACTCGGTTGCCGCTTGAATTTTATTTATAGGGCTGATTTTATGGATTCACATCGTGAATCTCAAATATTCACGTCGTGAGTTCAGTCGTCACTGCATGCGTCATCACAAGTTGCGTCTGTCAATGTCCAGAAATCATAAATACTGAGTTCACGTCGTGAACACTGTATTCACGTAGTGACTCTGACAGTTTTGGGGTTTCGCACCCCGAACTTCAGAAATTCATAACTTTCACATACGAACTCCGTTTTCAACGTTCTTTATATCGACGCGTAGGTAAAAACAGGATCGACAACTTTCATTTAGACTTTGTCGGCTAATTTTAAATTTAATTTTAATATATTATTAATATATTTTTTTAGTAGGCCAGGACAGGAAAACTTTGTTCGAAATTCATTACTCCTTCATCTGAACTCCGTTTTCATCTGTCTCTTTATCATTGGACTAATATTGATGAGATCTTCAATTCTCATTTAGAAAGTTTTGGCTAAATATCACTCGACCTCAATCTCGAGTTTCGGGTTGCATACTGCTAATGTTGAAACTTCGAAAAATCATAACTTCCTCATACGAAGTTAGATTTAGATGTTCTTTTTATGCACACTCTCGGTTTAACGTATTCTACGACTTTCATTTAGATCGCTAAGGCCAAATATCACTCTAACGTAAATTCAATATTTACGTCACGTTGTGTCGTGTCGGTTTTGTCATGAAACTTCGACAGGTCATAACTTCTTCGTTATAACTCGGATTTCGGCGTTCTTTATATGTACGGAATCCTTGTAACATATACTACAACTTAATTAAGATTACTCCTTCTAAATAATATTCCATCAAAAAGTCATTTTTGATGTTTATCGTCTTTAAATTGACTAGCCTTGATTTACGGGCGTTACATATATATATATATATATATATATATATATATATATATATATATATATATATATATATATATATATATAAGTAACTTATAATATTATAAAGTATAAGGGTTGAATTTTAACTTCTAAAATTGTAGGGGTTGGAACTAAAGTTTTTAAAGTGACTTTACGTGTTCCAAAACTTGAGGATAAGTTTTGTAACTTTACAAAACCTTTCATCTTTCATAACTTATGAGTTAATGATGTAATAAAATAAGTGACTTTTCATTTTATGTAACCTATATGTTTCTTTAATGGACTTTAAAAGAAAGACTTTTGATAATCCATAACTTTAGAACAAATTATGGACTTCATTAAAACACATAATGATCAAGAAGTAAACTAACAAGCAAGTTACAAATAATTCCTATGATCTTCTAAACTCATAAGTTCATGAGCATGCATATCAACAATTTCAAGAATTATAAATAAACAATATAAAACTTGAAATTTTGATATTAGCCATTGTAAATGGATTAAAACAACCATTACACCATCTAAAACAAGTTTTAAAACACCAAAATAGTTTAGGGTAATGTTTCTAGTCCATTTCCAGCAGCAAAAGTCGAAAATCTGTAGTCAGAGGCTCCTACTCATCGAGTGCAAGAACCTACTCGACGAGTAGGATAAATATGTGCTTGGATTCGTCGAGTCCCCTCCATGGACTCGGCGAGTCCACTGTCCAGACATCAAGATTTTCAGCTTTTTTCACAATTTTGTAGCATATATCAAGCATACAAGCTTAGGCTCTGATACTACTATAGGATTTTGAGCATTCTAACACTCCTAAGGTGTACATGCAATCCTAGAAACCTTGGATCTATGTTTTACTATAATACGTGCAAATTTGATTTCCAAGGTTTATATCCTATCTAGCACATATGGGGAACTTTTAAAAATAAAAGTAAGCAAGAAAACATACCTTGTAGTAGTTTAGATTCCTTGAAAACCTTGTGAGCCTAACACCTCAAGTGTGATGCCTCAAATGTCTCACACAACACCAAATGCACTTGGAATAACTTAGAGAGAAATGAAACACTTCTTGAAATCGCTAGGCCTCACCTTTTGTTCTTAGTGACCGATTTTGGTGAACAAATTGTTACTTATATATTGTGTTACAATTAGGGTTACACCATGTAAACCCTAATTGTCATGACCTTTCATTTCCATGACCCATAGGTTCTATAAACACCATGGAGCATCCTATGGGTTGTAACCCAACTTGATAATCCATGAAACATTAGCCCACTATATAAGTATGGATGATTAACTCAATCAACCCATATAATTAATCTCCTTTTAATCACTTAATTAATTCCAAATTAATTCTTGATCAATACTAATTAAATAATAGTATTAATATATTAGAACTTATAATATATTAATAAACTTTAAGTGTTATTTCTCTCATTTTAGTCTATCCAAATGCATGATACCATGCAACCCAAATGGACCATGCCAAACCATGTCAAGTACATACCAGAAATAATTATGGACTTAGACACCTTATCTAACACATGGGCTAATGGGCTTAGCCCAGTAGGGTTTTAGGTCTGATCCCTCAAGTATAAATAGGGATGCATGCTAGGTCATTTTGTATCTTGAATTCTAGAGTGACAGGCAAATCTATGTGTAATTATACTCTCCTCCTGCCAGTAGATGTAGGTTACATTGATCAAACCACATAAATACTATGTATTGTGTGCTTTTGGTTTTGCTAGTTATCCACTTTACTTCCTAACAAAAAGAATAGAAAACATGACTGGGCTCAATTTAACTGAAAAATAATTCGATCAAAAAATTCGGAATTAAAAGCAAATAGATCCAATGGAAAGACTCACTAAAGAACTCGAATCTTTTAATCAATTATGCAAAATTGTTGTCATCTAGGATCGTTGATCTTGAAAAACTTGTCAAACCTTCAAGATAAAGGTCTGATACGACATGTAGGAATCCTTGGAATATGAAAAACACAAAATTAAGAACATACATAATTGAAAAGACTCGGTTTAACATTTAGTCACAAGATGTATAGATAATGAAGTAGTACAAAAATGTAGAAGCATGTGCTTGCTTAATTACAATATTCTCTCTTTCTTTCTCTTGCCGTCTCTCTCTCTCTCTTTATATATATATATATATATATATATATATATATATATATATATATATATATATATCGAACAACACTACTCCTCTATAAAATGGGAGCTCTCTCAACCAATACAAACTATACTATACAAGTATATATCGGCAATCTTAACCCATATGGCCTTCACGTAGAAACACCTTCCACCTTCTCAGAGAAGCGCCTTAATACCTTCACATAGAAGCCTTTTATATCGAATAAGAAGGAGTCTGCTAAGTCACCATCCAATGAAGAGCTTTGCATCCTAACAGGTTTCCAAATTTCTTCTGATATGATGGGACTTTGATTATATTTACTTTTTGACTATCGTTAGTGAGGTTTTTTATACATTAAATCATTTGATAATGATGCATTTGTGTGACTGTGTACATTGGAATGTCATGTGCGAATGCTTAATATTTGATTTGCAGTATATTCACTGAATTTGGTGAGGCTTCAACTTTAGCATCCAGGTTTCTGGATCGCCTTCTGGAACAGGTATCGTCTGTATGCTTACTGGAAACAAATATCATTGGTATGGTTACTGAAATACTTGACAAAAGATTTTCCCATACGAAGGACTTTTTCTCAAATGAAGCTGCATAAGATTGATAATAAAGTAATGCAATTCAGCCTGGCGCCTGACACGTAAAAAAAGGTAGAGTTGACTAACGACTATACAGAGTGAAAATAGAAAAGCAAACAACTAAAGTTGAAAAAAGCACGAAAAACTAATCGTGGGATTATGCAGCCTTGATAGTAAAGATTGTCTGAGTTATAGTAAGAGTAAACAAGACGAATGCAGCAAGCAGGGCAATGACACTCCACGGATTATTGAAATACGTGCGTTTCAATCCAGCAAATGTATGGGGCCAATAACTATTATAGTACGCATCCATGTGTTTCCACTCTTGATCATAAAAGAACTCTGGGCACGTAAAGTTTTTGCTCAACTTGTTTATCATATTTGCAGCATCCTCGTTTGAACCGAAATAACTTGCAAGGACTTTAGATTTTTTCAACAAGGCAACATCCTCTCCAGTATCGATTAGCATATCCATGGCACATGCAAATGATGTAACATATTTCGTAACACCAGGAGTATGCTCATACATAATCAGGTTCCTTAAAATCAGTTCACTGTAATCGCCAATACGCACTTTTGGCATCCTTAGAGTAGGCCTTCTGTACCATGAAAACCTGGGAATTGTCGTGAAATTTGGGAACCATGAGGTTGATTCCAGTTTCATGGCCATTGCCCAATTTGGATCTTCATCATTAGGCTTGAACTTCACCCCTGCCCTACCCAATTCCATGGCTGAGTAGCCTTTGCAACTTAATAAAGACACCGGTGGCATCGGTTCCACAGGCTGATAGTATTTGTGTACAAAGCCAAGAATGTGCTCAGGAGTTGAAGCACGGGGTACTACTCTATTTCCTAGAAATAAGTAGTAATACTTTACAAGTTCTTCAATATGCTTGGTAAGTGAGGCTCCCTTTTCAGATACTAAAATAGTACACTCGAAGATGTTTTGAAGAACAAAAAACGGGATTTGGTTTTCTATCAGCAGGAGATCATGAATTATTGATCGAGTAATCAATATGTTTGGAGTAATTAACAAGTTAGTCTCGGATGATGAGTTTGAAAGACTAGAAATAAATTCAAGTATGAAAAAACTATCTATTACCATCATCTTAGCAAGCTCAGAATCGGAGTATGACACCGACCTTGCATAACATGCCTTGATTCTTTCTATTGAGTGAATCACCTTTTCAGCACATGTTCGCAATGCTTGCTCTGGCACCGTACCTAAACGAAGCAACATATTATGTAAATAAATTGTTTTTTGAACTTCATATTCTTGTAGATGTTCATCTTGTCTGTGAAGAGGTCCAATGGCGACCACCCTAGGGCTAAAAGAAGTTGGGCTCAGATCTCTGACCAAGCTAGGAACAATGTAGATTGATGGTGTCGCTTGTTTTCCTACAGTGTCTCCATTTTGTTTACATTCACGTGGAAGTTTGGAGGTATGCGCAATGATATCTACTAATTTAGACTCCATTCAAAATGTTGGCTTGATTACTAACAGAAAATGTATAACAGAAATAGTGCGTTTATGGAGTATATATAACTGACTAACTGTGAAACCAAATCGTGCATACAATTTACAACAGAAACCTCTACAAAGCTCACATAAAATTACTTTCTCCTAAACCAAAAGCAGGAGCTTAGCTTCTCTAAGAACAAATTGATAAAAAAAAAATTCAGAGGGTTTCTTAAAAGGAGAAGCGAGCTAGAGAGAAAATTAAATTAATGCCAGATTTTGAAATAGGTTTTTTATTTTAATAAAAGAAATAAATTATTTGAAAAAAGTAAAAGTAAAAATAGATAGTTAATTGCCAATTGGTGCCTTGCAAACAAATTAAAAACAAAAACCAAGGAGTAGAACACGTGACACTATGCTTGGAAGCTTGCGCTTTGATAGTATGAACCAATAGATTTTATTTTCACACATAGAAGTAAGAGCGTCCAATCCTTTTTGTTTTCACACTTAGAAGTAAGAGCATCCAATCCTTTTTTAACATTTTTTATTAGTTGATAACGTTTTTGGAAAGTTGTTTTAGCGTCTACCTAACTTACTCATACAACATGGATCATTCTATATTTATATTTGGCCAAATGTTAAATATTCATTTTCACTTTAATCCACATATTCTTTTATTGTATACAAAAAAAGATATTTTCTATAAATATGGTATAATTCTCTCAAAATAAGAATTAATATACTTTCTTTAATATGTGCCATTAATAAGTTTATAATAATTACAATATATAAAGTTTTATAATAACGATTATTATTAAATAATTAATATAAAATCTAAACATAAATTCTATTTTATTAATTTACTAACTTTATATAAATATTACATGTTTCATAACTATTTTTAATTATCAATTTTATTTTTTCTTTTTAACCCGTAATTTCCATGGGTTTTAACCTAATTATAGAATAAAGATAAATCAAATATACTTCTAACTTTTGTTTCTATCTATTTTTTTATTTATTAGATCAAGATAAATGTTAAAATCAAAATATATAATTAAAGAGATAATTACAAAATTCTATGTCATTATTTCATTATAAGTTGGAAAATGAGTAGAAACAAAATATGAAGATATATAATTTATCTACGATAAATGTTATTGGAAAGGTCATTACAAACACTTGTTTTTTTCTCTGTTGACCATTATATATATATATATATATATATATATATATATATATATATATATATATATATATATATATATGATTTTTTACATTTAATCACTACATTTAGTAGCATTTTATTTTGTACTCTAATTATATTACATATAAGATTTCTTTTAGGTCATATATATATATATATATATATATATATATATATATATATATATATATATATATATATATATATATATATATATATATATATAGAGAGAGAGAGAGAGAGAGAAGTAACTAATTGATTTAATAAACAGAACAAAAGTTAGTATATTTTATGAAAAAGTTATATAACTTCAAAATAGTTGTTAAAACTTTCAAAATTAAAAAAAATATATATATATATCAAATATTATAAAATATTGTTGTTACATCATGTTTTATCATTTTTTTAATTCTTTTTAATTACATATGTAAATCCACATGAACTTTCTCCACCACCCCTCTATATATATTCACTCCATAGTAAACCTACATGATTGTTTCACAAACATTCATCACGAGAAAAAACGTAGAAAAATCCACGAAACAGATTCATGATTGTTTCTCACCCTCCTTCAACTTTTGGTCGCTTTTAAAGGAGGATCCACCATTGTTGATATGTGAATGAGAATGATATTTTGTCTATATGATATGAACACATTCCATGTTGAGCTCGTATCTAACACTCCGTTTATTAAATTAATTAATTAATTAATTAATTAATTAATGTATAGTAGCCTTAAAATGATTAATTATAAAGCAAAGTATTTGTCTCGATGAGCTAATTGTCATGATTTAGAAGTTGGGGGTTAAAAGTTGAAGTTTCGGATTGGTTTCGTAAATAATTATGAAGTCAGGGACTACTTGGTAAATTATTTGGACTTAATTTAAAGAGATTTTGGAAGCTAAAGGGCTAAATGGTAACTTATGGACTTCATTTGAGAATAATTTATAGAGGAGTGGCTGTTTGGTAACTATTGGACTAAATATGAAAATAATTATGGGAGCAGGGGTACAAAGAGTAAATTATGAGATTTATTTTGAAATGATTTCTGGAGGGAGGGGCCATTTTTGCCATTATCGTAATAAGTTTATAGGGCTCGGGTATATAACGCATACAAACACTAACCCTAAACAGATGTGCAGCCATCACACCCCACCTTATACCTCCCTCACCGACGCTACCACCACCCTATTTTTTCCAATCAGTGAAAGGCCTCTAGCGACCACAGGATTGTCGCCGGTCATAAAACGCAGCCTTGTCGCCGTTATGTGTTGCTGCCATCGTTCCTCCGTGTCTTTTTCTTCTTATTATGCCTTCTGCCGCCAGCGACGTCGTGAACAGTAAGATCCTCTTATTATTTTGATGTTGATAAATTCGGGAATTTGTCATTCAGCAACTAGGGTTTTGTCAGTGGGACTTCAACAGCGTGATGTGAGTTTTCCTCTGGTAGGAACGGGTTGAAGTCACCAATGCCCGATCATTTATGTATGATAGTGTATGTTGGACTTCGGTCCGATGTTGGGGGTAGCCCGATGCAGATTATGTGTTCCGAACTTCGGTCCGGTGTCGGGGCGGTCCCGAGAAGTAGTTATGTATGCTTGATATCTTTCTGATTCATTCATGTTATGTTTTATGTGTTCCGGACCTTGGTTCGATGCTGGGGCAAGCCCGATATATGTTAGCTTATATGTTATGTGTTATGCATTCTGGGCTTCGGTCCATTGTTGGGGCAAGCCCGATGTATGTTAGCTTATATGTTATGTGTTCCGGACTTCGGTTCAATGTCAGGGCAAGCCTGATAAGTGTTATATGCTTATATTATGTGTTTATGATAAATGATATGTTGTGTGTATGTCGGGGTAAGCCCGATGCCAGGCGAGGACCGATGTCGGGCAGGAGTTCGATGCCAGGTTCGTCCCGATACAGTGGGCAAGGCCCAGTATATGTTATTATGTGTTTATTGTATGGTATGTGTTAGTTTTAGGAGACTTACTAAGCTTCATGCTTACAGTTTCAGTTTTAGTTTCAGGTATTTCTGCTAGCAAAAGCAAGGGTTCGAGATGATCGCATGGCACACACCACAATTTTCAAGCCTAGGATATTTACTTTGATATTTGATATGAGTTTCTGATATGTTGACAGATATTATGATATTTTCGAGATACATGGTTTATGATTTTATATGATGATGACATTATGGTTTTATTAATGATCTAAAAACAAAATTTTTGGGAAGTTTCATCGTATCACACCATAAGCGTAATGTAAAACTCAATCCTTAAAATTTGATTGTAGGAGAAGGGGACACTTAGACTTATAAGCCACCAACTTATATTACTTTTGACCGATGTGGGATCGTAACACCATCGCAGAAAGGGGCTTCAGCCACAAATTTTGTTGGGTTTTTAAGGGGGGTCCACCATATGTTTTGCTCCTACACTCCATGAATCTTATGGGTCAAATATGTCACATGCCTTGAATTATTATATAGTTATCAAGCTAGGTATTGAACCATCAAAAAATTTCTACAACTTTAGGTTTATATAGTTAATCAACCATTAGATAAGTGACTTTAACATTAGTAGCAATACAAAATCATTAATCGATAACAATTACAAATACCAACGATGTAACAATCAAAACTAGGTCCTGATTAATCCTGATGCACTACCCTGACCAATTAGTGATTAATCCATGTCACACCCTGAAACCAACGGCAGAAACATTTCGGGGCGGAGGACGTCATGTGTAGTATCACAACCAATGTACATAGTAAGCATAGTAAACACAACCATTACATTACATAAGAATATTTACATTTTTTTGGAAGTGGAGAAATACATACTTTATATACATCACCGTATAATCAAAAGTAAAGACGGGACTTCTATATGCTCCGTCTTCTCCAAAAGTGATCGAAGTACCTGTCTAACGTTGACCTGAGAATACAAGCAGTTTTAAAAATATATCAGTATAAAGCTGGTGAGTTCATAAGCGGTTGATTCTGGTGAATGAAAATCTTCATTTGGTTTTATGAAAAGTTGTTATCCAAGAAAATCCCATACTTTCTTATAAAAGAAGTTTGGTTATCATTTGTTAAACAGCATGTTTATGAAAAGTTAAGTTATCCCAGGAAAAACCCTTTTTTTCCTTAAAAGTCAATGGTTGGTTATCGATCCGGAAATGAAGTGTACAAGTATCTACCATACTTGTATCGTTAGGTGCAGTTTCTTTGAAAGCTCGGTTACCCTAATGAAATACGTTAGTTTTAATATAAAACTAATAAGTAGGTAGTAAAGTAATTGTACAGAAAATCTTGTTTTATTGGTCCTTCACTCGCGTATCTCTTTGGAGTGTTACTAAGGACGTGTCTCCAATTCTAAGATTGACGAATTTACAAGTAATAATATGGAAAATCCTGTTTTATGATTGGTATGAATCCTTTGTAAATTATAAAGTATAACATAAAATATAACATTTTATGATGAGATTCACAAATTCCGTGTTTTAGTTTTGAAAACTAACTTTGCAAGTTAATTTCTTAATCGTTTGGTAAAACGGTTTTGTGTTAAAAGCATAGTGAACATGTAAACATTTCATACGAAATAATTGGCTTTGAGTACAAGTTCCCTTGTACTTTTGCTTGTAATCGCCCTTGAAAACATGAAAAACTCGGAAAAAGGTGTAGGGTTATGAACTCACCTGATGTGTGTGTGCCGGGTAGGATGCTAGGTTTGAATTTAGGGCTTGAACACACGCGAGGATCCCATGTAATATGAAGTGATACATAATTGTATCTAATTAGTCATTAAACCACTAATTAAGCAAGTAAATACACTCTAATGCGTGGAAACACTTTATTTCAAGTGTTACGAATGATACAGATTGCATATAAGGAGTGTATGGCCTCGTTAAAGAGTTTACTCTTCAAGTGGGGGCCCTTAGGGGTGTTTACGGTTCTGGGACCATATCCCCATGAGTTTACGGCTATAAACTCATGGGATTGGTGTTATTGGGTGCTTAAAGGTCTTATCTTACTCAAGGAAGGGTCCTAGGGTTGAATCAAAGGCTATGGAAGTGATTGGAACTTGAAATGATCCGTGAATGGAGTTTACAGTTTATGAACCACTCCTTGGGGAGTTTACGGTCGTAAACACATGAGTTTACGGCCGTAAACTCATGTTTGTCCATTTTTCATGTGTTTTGGTGGTTGTAGGTTAAGCATGCCAAGTTCTAGACCCAAATATAAGCCATAGAAGGTGTTAGGGGCACTTAAACACCCTTTGGAGGTGTTTACAGTTTTGGGACATTCCCAAACCGTAAACTCATGTTTACACCTCTATTTTCATGTTTTGGGGTTCTTAGATCATTCATGCAAGTCCATAGGCCATTAGCTAAGCATTTGGAAGGGTTTTGGGGCATCAAAACCCCCTTATATAGGGTTGAGTTCACGGCCAGGTGGGGATCCACCCAATCCCGACATCAAACGGAGTTTACGATTTAACCCGATTAAATGGCTGTAACCCGACTTAGTCGTGAGTTAGAAATTTTTCCAAAAGAAATCGAGGTTATTTCACGTGATTTTATTGCTTTCAGGCGCATATGAAAATACAACAATAACCCAAATGGATTTACTTAACTCAAAAGTTAACGGAAAACTTTATTAAAAATAATTTTTTATTAACCGAAGTGGGTTACAGTGACGAAATAAATTTCGGGTTGTTACAATCCATGTGTACATAATGAGTAAAGAAGTAGAAAACGATAAAATTTTAACACTTTGAAGAAGTTCTATCTCGGTATAAACTATTGAGGAATGATTAGTATGGTATTAATCATATTAACTTATTTTGTTATGATATTAGATGTATTTACGAACTTTGTTATGATATTAATCATTTTTTTAAAAGCTCAACAGATTTGCAGTTTATGGTACCCGATTAATCTCCTAATTTATCAATTAACCCCAGTCCACTGACTACCTAACGTCAAAGGTTTTTTGCAACCTTGAAAAATACACAATCATAGAAACAATTGAACGGTTTATCCAGTTAATCATATACGTTATCTTTTAATTAGATGGATTGTCTGGAAAAAAATTCACGAAATTAATTGAGAACAACCGCTATCTTGTTGATTTTGTGGATGACAAACCTAAGCATAACAACACACTTTGAATTGCTCCCATTTCAAATTTCATGTTCACCGGTGGGTATTGTTTCATCACAATCGTAATTTAACCTTGAAACATCCATATTAGTTTTTTCATCAAGCTTATCTACCCCTGGATTCGATCTCATCATAATCATAACTAAACCCTAAAACATCCATTGCAGTTGTTTCGTCAAGCTCATCCACAGGTGGATTCGATTTCATCGGAGTCATAACTAAACTCTGAAATATCCATCGTAGTTGTTTCATCAAGCTCATCCGCTGGTGGAATATATTTCATCATAATCGAAATTAAACCCTGGAATATGCATGGTAGTTGTTTTGTAAAGCTCATTCTCCTCCAATTTGGCATGGTGACGTGAGTTTCCAAACATAACCCAACATAATTCATCAAAATGGAAGTGTGATTAGGTAAGAAAGTAAAATTTCATCCAAAATAGAACCAAAGGCCGTACAAGTTGTTGAATTTGGGGGAAGAGATCGTAAAGGATCGGTGGGTGAACGGTTGTGACAGGGTGTGACAATGTGTCAATGCATGTTGTCTTTGGATATTTGTTAGTTTTGGTATGTTAGTTGCAGGGGTGAGCATTGGAACTGGTATCTGTTTTTGAAATTGAAACTGTCTCGGAACTGTGAGTTCTAAAACTCGAATTGCCTTAACCAGTTTCGGTCCCGGTTCCTAAAGTTTCAGAACCGCATTAAGCGGTTTAGGTTTCAGTTCTTATTTTTTCGGAATCTTTTTACCTGTTGGGTATCCACCGGAATCGGTTTGTATATGAACTAATCATCTAATCATGGATTTATTTTATATAAAAAAAAATTATTTTCAATTTGTTATAAACAACGTCTGAATAATCAACCATATTGTACTCAGGTGTCAAAAATTCATAACATAGATATTTTGGTTCTTATGACTTTTCAGTATATATATGCAAAGCAAATTGCAACTAAAAAATAGTTATGCTATTAGATATTGATCTCTATCATTTTGCCATCATCCTAATTTTATACTGGAACGGGTCTGACAGTTCTAGTTCCGATTCAAAAATATAAGGAACCCGTGTAATCGGCTCCAGTTCCGTTTCCAAAGTTTCAAGACCCGGTGGTTAACCGCTTATGAGAGAGAGAGAGAGAGAGAGAGAGAGAGAGAGAATGGGGTTGGGTGTGGGCCATCGTTTATTTTAAACTCTTGAAAATTATAAATTGGTAAAATAAAAAGAAAAAATAAAAAGGTATTTATTCTTTTTAAATGGACCAGCGGACCATCGGAATAATTTTCAAAAACCAAATTTTCAAACATCACAGGGGTATACACTATCTTTTTTTACAAGCGACCAAAATATAAATTTGACCAAACCGTAACTACAATTTCTATAATTCACTCTTATCTATAGATAGCACAAATAGCTACAACTCATTTAATCAACTTCAGTCCTTTTCGAAACTTCTTGCTGCTTCCTACCTTCAGCTTTCAACGACCCTACACATTATGCCTTGAATTACTTGTACATTAACTGCACTAAAACCAATCAAATTAATCTGTAACAAGAGTTCCAAATATATTCATTGTTTCCAAGATTAGTTTGATTTAGAATAAAATCCATAATTTCAACTTTCTCAACCATTATTCTCTAACAAACCAGATCCAAATTGACACAAATATGCCGAAAGAGCTCTAGTGCAAAAAAAAAAAAAAAGGAAGTTTTGAACAGTTGTAGATAAGTAAACCACTAAACGCTAAGAAATCATCATCCTTTAAACATATTTCTCCAAAATACTTCATTTTTGTAGAGTATAGCATTTTGAAAATATCAGTCATCTATTTGCAACAAAGAGTCAATGACTCATTTATTTTTATCACGATACAATATCTACTTTAAACATAACAGAGAATATAAAAAGAATCACCTTCACGAAGATGAGCCCTTTGACTGGGAGTCCTCAACTGAAGAATTGCTCTGTAGTACCGAACACCTGTTTAAGGGTGAATCAGTAAAGAAAACAGGATCCTCGATGTTCTCAACATATAAAGTGACAATTTGGGGGATCGGAGGCATGCTCACATCCGAAACCCCTTCAAGAATCCTTTCCACCAGACTCATAACAGGCCTACTGTCTTCCTCATCTTGGATACACCAACATGCAACTTTGCAAATTTTTGTCACTTCTTCAACACAAGCTTCCCTATTTAATCTACTGTCTAACAGGCTAAGGATATCACCTCCCTCCATAAGAACATTTGTAACCAAACCTGGGAAGAATGTACTCCTTGAATCTTCACAATGCACCACATTTCGTTTTCCATATACTAATTCAAAAAGCATCATTCCATAGCTATAAACATCTGCCTTAGCTGTGACTGCCAACCCTGATATCCATTCTGGTGCTAGATACCCGGGTGTCCCTCTAATAGTTGTCAAAACCCTACTAAAATCTCGACCAACAAGTTTTGCTAGACCAAAGTCTGCAATTTTTGGACTGAAATCTGCACCTAAGAGAATGTTTTCTGGCTTTATGTCACAGTGAATTATACAGTCTCTACACTTCTCATGAAGATAGGCCAGCCCTTTTGCAGCTCCTAGTGCAATCTGATACCTTGTTTTCCAGTTTAAAACTTGTTTTCCACGGAAAAGATGGGTGTCCAGAGAACCGTTTTCCATGTAATCATACACCAACAGCTTATTGTTACCTTGTGCACAAAACCCACGAAGGCGTACAAGATTAACGTGTTGGATGGATCCGATTGTGCTGACTTCGCTCCTGAACTGCTTCTCTCCTTGGCTTATGCTTTCAAGCTTTTTCACTGCTACAGTGGATGAATCACGCAGTACTCCCTTGAAAACAGAGCCAAAACCACCTCCTCCTAATTTGTCGGAGAAATTTTTGGTGGCTACTTTTAAATCTTTGTAGGTGAACGCCAGCAATGATCCCTCCATTGTCGTCTTTCCAACTGAGATTCTCTTTTTTCTATATATTAAAACCAAAATTAGACCCCAGAGAAAAGCCCCACCTACAACAGCACCCACAATGACCCAATAACTCTTTGTATGATGTGGAAGATCTTTAGAAGCGACTTTCACGTAGATTGTTTTTCCACTATCGTTATCTTCCGAGAGGTTCAAGAGATCTCCATTCCAAACCAAACACTGATTATCGACAAAAGAGTAAGCATTACAGGAGCAATTCTTCAAACATGTGGTACGACATTCTTCGGCACTCCCAACTTCCAGAGTTATATTTGAAGGTGGGTAGCTCTTGGCTTTAATCATGAAAGAATCTTGCTTTTCCATGTTCCCCCCACACTGCAAATCAGTTTTTCTCACACACCCACCGGAGAAATCACTCTGATTCCAATCACTCTCTGATCTTGGTTTGAAGCCAATGAAGCAATTACAGAATTGTGATACAGTCTGCCTACAAATCCCAAAGGCCCCACACAGAGCATAGACATCACACCGTGTTTTAGGTTGAGACCAAAACAAATTCCAGTCATTGGCAGTCTCCACCCATGTTAGTTGCTGAACTTGACCAGAAACATCTATTACGAAGCTAGATGTAACGGAAGGATTATACACTGTGTAAGTGACATAACTCTCGTTCTCATTCTTATGGTAGCTGAAATTAAAAAGGGAATTCGATGTCATTTCAGGTACTAAGTCAAATGTTTTCCCATTCCAAGAACCGCTTGTCCAATATTGATGGGAGCCATTCCACTGGATCACGTACTCATTACTAGACGGATGAAGCTCCAAAGAGAAGATTCCTACAGCAGGATCTTCTTTGCTTCTCCATGAAGTAAGAACCTGGTTCTTTTTTGTTCTATTATCATAACCAAATTTAGCACCAGGCAACCAAGTATGCGTTGGGTGATCAAAACTTTGCCAAACAGGTTCAACTGAATTTGAGCTGTCACTCAAAACTAAGTTACCATCATCACGAAGAACAACTATTGCAGACTTCAAAGTGGTGGTGATGTTTGTGGACCAAATCTGGAACTTGGACTCATTCAAGAGCACCAAATTACCATCAATGATTTTTAATTCTGAACGGAATCTATCGGAGATGGGTGTTTCTCTGTTTGCCACCCAAACTATGATAGGAGGATTTGAATAGAGTTTCTTATACCAGATGCCTATGTAATAGTTGGAAGAGTTACCTGCCTTGAAGAAACCCAACTCGAATTTTTCACCATGGGATATGATTGTAAGGTCTCCTGACAGAGACTGGTTTGTAGATAGAGTGTTGGTTCCATATGAGATACTGATGGATAAAGTGAAAAACAGGAGGACCAAAAACCTTGATAAGTTACTGCTACTTTCTGTGAAGCGCATGACTAATACCAAACTTGGACACGGAGATGGATAAAGAGAGAATGAAAAATGACAGATTTCATATCATATGCTGAAATATATTTCGAGTTTGGAGTTTCATCAATGGATATACTTCTTCCAAGAGTACAGTGATAAGTGTTTCATGAAACAGTTTTGAAAGTTTCAAATAAGTTGAACGAAATAGTACACAAGTTGACTGTGGAATGGGTCAATGTGAGGAATTTTAATTTAATATATTCATCTTCATTGATTAGTATATATAATACGCAGATATACATACAAAAGCTAACTAGCCATAACGGGATTTAAAAAAATCAAATCATATCTCATCTCTAATAATCAAGAATCACGTATCTGTTTGGTAAGTTTGACAAGTGACTTCTAAAACAGATATAAATGCAAAATACAATTTCCTACATGGTATAGGTCTTTAATTACAGATAACCTTGAAGGAAACATAAAAACCACTCTTGCATGTTATGAGCCAAATTCTTCCACAAGGGAGTTATTCAGTTACTTTCATCCCAAGTTACTAGGCAAGGGCAATGTTTTTATATATTTGATTACTTGGATGTTTTAGCATCCTTTTATGATTCTTGTTAAAGACGTATAAATATATTATCCTTTTATGATTCTTGTTAGAGACTTTTACATATATATATTGTTCTATCATCTTAAAATATTTGTGTGAATATATGTCTTAGAATAATAATAAGTTTAGTTAGGCTATTTTTGTTAGGTAAAGAACACGGATAAACGGAAACAGGTCTGGCAAATACGATAAAAAAAACAAAAGCGAAAATCGAAACACATGTATTTAAATGGTTCAAACTATCTTACGATATGCTACATCCATTGTCGAACTAGAGAGAGAGAGAGAGAGAGAGAGAGAGAGAGAGAGATTTTCCACACACTTTTTGCTATAATATTATAGATACGGTTGTTTATAAGTATATAAACAACATAATTTGACCTAAATATCTAAAAGGCCGAGTTCATCAAATAAATTGGCCGGGCAAGTCGCACCCGAGATCTTGTGGTCTGCACCCAAAAAATTTTAGTCTTTAAATTTCAGTCATGATGATAAGTCTCCATAACTAACAATCTCCCACTTGAAGACTTGATCATCATTCAACATCCATCAACGTCCGCATCCTCTGTAACACTTCTCTCTCTCTCTCTCTCTCTCTCTCTCTCTCTCTCTCTCTCTCTCTCTCATTTTTAGCTCCTCTTCAAGTTTCTGAAAGCCCAGTTGAAGTCATGCACAACTTCAACTTAGTAAACATATCAACTGAATTATCATACCAAGGATTTTTTATTTTTTTTTCAGATTTAGTGTACCATCAATTATAAGTCTCCCGTATGAGATGATATCACAACTGTATGTTTTTCGTTTGGCTGTGAAACACCAGATTCTTCGCAAGATGTACAACAACACTTTGATTGTCACGGTGGAGAACCCAAAGAGATAGAGGGTATGCGATTTATAAGGTAAGTAGTTGTTCTCACTGCATCTGCCCATAACATTTTTAGAATCCCTTCATGTAACCTGATGCTCTTCGCTCTCTTGTTTAATTTTTTTCATACTCTCTGCAACACTATTATTCTGAGGTGTTTATAGCACAGTCTTCAATATTCGGACCCCGTGGTCTGCACAATAATCAATAAACTCCTTGCTGATGTATTCACCTCTATTATTTTACTTCAAATATTTAATCTTCAGATTTGTCTCGTTCTCCACAACAGCTTTGAACCTTTTAAAAGTACAGAAAATGTCAGATTTATTTTTCAGAAAGTAAACCCATACCTTTCTTGTAGCATCATCTATAAAGGAAATGTGATATCAGGAACCTCTTGTAGATGAAACTGATGTGGGAGTACCGAAGACATCAGAATGTATCAGCTCAAGCTTTTCTGATTTTAGTAGTTGGCCCGTCTTCACGAAAGTAACTCTTTTCTGTTTACCAAATATGCATGGTTTGTAGAAGTCGATTGTCATATTCTTCAGTTGTAGGATTCTAGACTTTGAAGCAAGCATCTTCATTCCCTTCTCACTCATATGGCCACATATTTGGTGTCATAAATTAAAGGACTCCTCATCTTCAATAGTTGCATTTGCTTCTCCTGAGGTCAACTCCATATTATATAGATTTCCCTTCTTCTTTCCTTGAGTCAATTACTAAGTTCCCTTTAATAACCTTTTATTTACCTTTTCTAAACTTTACATCATGTCCCTCTTTATCTAGCTCTAAGATCAGTATTTTCTTCATGTCAAGAATATATTTCACATCCTTTAAAATCCAGGTAGTACCCATCAAAGATTTTAAAGCTACATCTCCAATACCAGTAATCTTCAAAATTTTACCATATACCAGATGAATAGTTCTGATGTAAGGTCTAAATCTTCTCATGATTTCTTTGTTGTGTGAAGCATGAAACGGTGCTCCTGAATCCATCACCCAAAACTCGATTGGATTCTCTACACAACAAATTAGTGAATCATCGTAGTCTTCAACCACGTTCATCTCCTTCTTGCCATTATCTGCAGGAGGTTTATGGCATTTATTTCTAAAATGTCATGTTCCATTTCGTTTCCAGTAGATGACTTCTTTTCTACTTCTTGATTATCCTCTCTTCCTTGATTATGATCTTTTTCTTCCATATCCACCTTTGTTATTATCTTATGCCCCTCTCTTCCATATTGAGTAAACTAGTGGAACCTTCTCCTACATTCCTTCTCCGAACATCATCAATAAGAATAAGATCTTTGATTTTTTTTGAATGTGAGTTTCGTAGTTCCTGAAGAACTACTAACTGTAGTAACTATTCCGGCCCAACTTTCGGGCAACGAAGATAATAATAGTAAAGCCCGGACTTCGTCTTCGAATTTAATTTCAACATATCCTAACCTGGATATTATCAAGTTGAACTTATTGACGTGGTCTGCCATATACACTCCTTCCTTCGTTTTCGTGTTTACCAATTTTCTGATCAATTAAACCTTGTTTGATACAGATGGCTTTTCATACATGTTGGATAGTGTCTTTATCATTCCAAATGTGGTCTTCTCATTGACGATGTTGTAGGTGGCATTCTTCACCGGTGATAATTTGACAACGCCAAGGGACTGTCAGTCCAACAAGATCCATCTTGTAAAATCTATCTTCTCAGGTTTCTATTCAGATAATGGTAAGTGTGATTTCATTTGGTATAAGTAATCCTAAATATGTATCTTCCAGAATCCAAAATCACGGCCTTCAAATTTATCAATCATCACTTTCCCGTAGCTCTGATACCAGTTGTTATGTAAAGAACAACAATAAATGGGAACAAATATGAGGAATACGATAAAAAGCATAAACGAAAATCAAAACACACTACACGCAGGGATTTAAGTGGTTCAAACTATCTTACGATAAACTACATCCAATGTCGAACTAGAGAGAGAGAGAGAGAGAGAGAGAGAGAATTAATTCCACACATGCTTTTTGCTACAATATTACAGATATGGCCGCTCATAAGTATAATAAGTATATAAATGAGAAAATTTGACCTAAACATCTAAAAGGCCATGTAACCTCCCAAATTTGAAGACAAAATAAATTCATTTTAAAAATTTTAAGATTCATAAAACAGATTACTGAAAATGCCATCAATGTTATCTCATATCGTGAAAATCATAAGTCAGTCATCTCAAAAACATATCATAAGAAAATAATGTCAGAGTACAAATCCAAAAAATCTCATATGCGGAGAATAGTGTGCGTGATGCGCAACTATCGTGTCGGCTTCTTTCCCTTCGAAGAAGAAGGACCTAGAACAAAAACTGAAAACTATAAGCATAAAGCTTAGTAAGTTCCCCCATCATACCACATACTATATAACACCCCTTCGGTATCTTTCAACTGGTAACTTGCCTAGCATATCAGGGTGTTGAAGATATTATGTTGCGTCATTGGGCCTTTTTTGTTTATTTTGTAACCGAGTTGGGCCTGTCCACCCGTTACTTGTTTCTAGGGATATATTATTTAAGGTGCATGCATGCATCACGTTTTGGCAACTTTTGATAATATTATTGTCACCCTAACCATGCCTTTATAGTAGAAATTCTTTATCGAGTTCTTTTGAGGCTGTGGCTTATAATCATTCAACATATTTGATCCATTGTCGTGCTCTTATTTTGCTCTGTTTTGAATCTAATCATTCATTCAATGATTAATATCCTAATAATTGGTATCAGAGCAAGGGACTATGTAATCTATACACATCTCTTCTGTTAATAGAGTCATTAGGGTTTCCGTTAATATTGGATCTGATTTAGCCTTCATCATACTTTTCTTGATGCTATTCAGTGATCTTGATATTACCCTAAAACTGATTATGTTTACACTTCTGATTCTTAACAAGTTTCTAAAGTATATCATCATGTACCACGACGATTCTCACATCAACTCCATAAACATTTCTAGCAGCATTGGACCGACCACTAGGATCCCAATTCTTTTTCCCAACTAATATGAAGTGCGGGCGCTCCACTTCAATGATTACATTCTTGGTCTTGAAGATAATGGATATCTGATATGTAAAGCCTTCACTCTAGGGGCATTAGTTCACACTGGAACCAGAAGAGTTATCAAAACTCAAACTGACTATAACAAACTTCTTCTTGAAGTAAAGGATGTTCCTCAAGATGAGAAGGACAAACTGATCCACAATGTTAAGGCAATAAGAATCATTCGATTTGATTTGCCTATTGATACCTTTTGTCTAGTTAGTTCTTGTGACATAGCAAAATCAATCTGGGATAGGCTCAAGGAACTTTACTCTATAGTAGAAATTATTTATCGAGTTCTTCTAAGGTTCTGGCTTATAATCATTCAGCATATTTAATCCATTGTCGTGCTCTAACCTGTTTTGAATCTAATCGATCTTTCAAAGATCAACAAGGTAAACTCCATTCTTGAGAAAATCAGTGAATGTGATAAGTTAATCAACAAGGTAAACTCCATTCTTGAATCTCTAAATATACCTGTGTATCTAAATATACCTGTGTCCAGATACGAGACTTTAAAGGAAGAGATTTATGCCGAGGATCCAACAGTTTCGTGTCTTATTAAGGCATCACTAGAATTTCGTCGATTAATTTTGCTTTATTTCCTTCTCTTTGGCACACTCTGGCACAAATATTGTTGTGACTTTCCAAAAGTCTGGTTCATGGTTCTTACACTTATTTTTAGTTTCGCAGAACAATTAACAATTTATCTACTACGAAGGTTCGTATCAAACTTACATATAAATGGGCTTGTTTCCATTCACTACGAAAGTTAGTTATTGATTCAGATTCCGAAAGGGTGAAACTGACGCGACAATTTATTATGGATAGGAATTCAAATGGGCACGTGAAAATTTGAAGGGGCGTCTACTTTACCGCCGCATGACGCATGCTTCTGACGTAACAGTTGTCATGTCAAGTCGCGCTTTTATAGGCGACTTTTCAGTACCTGATACAATCTCTCTCCGGATTTCTCTCACCAAACAAATGGTATAACGGGATTTTGAGGCTACAACTCTCTTTACCACTCCCAAATATCCTCAAAGAATTTTTGCAATCAAAAGGCTCTCAACTGTTCATCATCATCTTCTTCAAGAAATCATCAATGATGGGATCCTCTGAAACTCCTTTTGTTCAATAAAAAACATGGAAATAACCGATTCTTTCCATGAAGCCCAATCAAAACTTGGTGATCGATCTTGATCCTTGCAAGTATGACAATTATCTTCTTATAATCGTTGAATGCCTGAAGTACTCTCCGCTGATTACTGCTCTGACTAAGACGGCAAGTGTTCCAATGTTTCTTCTGTCGAAACCTTATTCTTCTGCGAGTTATCTCAAGGAAGAACAGAGAATCACATTTGAAATACACAACATAACGACCTCCATCACCAATTCTCATTTTTGCTCAATCTTAAGGCTTGCTCAAATACATGACATGATTGATCCTGAATCTGTCACTAACTCAACTCTATTAGAGATGTTCTATCAGATAGGGTACAAGGAAATGCTAACCGCCATTTCCAAGTTCAGAAAACCTAACTTGCCGCCACAGTGGAATGGGTTCTTTACATTGTTATTAAAGGCTTTCATTGAATGGGTCACGAGATCAGATTGCGCCGGCAAGCTTTTTATGGCCATCTTCTATGGGATTTACACTGGGCTCAAAATTTATTTTGGAGCTGTTCTCTAGTCAGAAGTTATTCAAATCACCCTTTCTACTACTCGTGATAGGGAAATTTCTTATGCACATTTTTGGACTGTCATTGTTCAAAGGCCAATCGAAAAACTTCAAATTCTAGTTATGAAAAATTCATTGACGGCCTCTATTTCAACCTTTCATACTACAAGCACTATTCTTGCTGACAACTCCAAATCTGCATTTGTTGGTTCGATTTTGGAAGTCATGCTTTGTGATGTGCCAGCTGCTAGCAAGATTCTTGAAGGCTACCAGTCAATTCCTACTTCAGGGTTTCACTCTTAACTCCAGAGATGCAATCGATCATTGCTGAAGCCGATAAACCAAAGAAAGAGGGTCAGGAAGGATGCAAGAATGATGAAATGAAACAGAGTGCTAAAGAGGCTCCATCTGAGCCTACAAAAATCCCCAAGAAATGAAAGACGCAAACTGGCTCATCTGCAGCAGCTCCTATTCCAGCAAAGAAGCGAAAGATAAAGAAGGCTACTCGCAAGACTATATCTCCAAATCCCAGTGCAAGTGAACATTCACAATCTGAGAGTAAATTAGACGTTCACATTGAAAGGGATGACCCTGTACAAAACAAAGACACTGCAACAACTTCACAACCTGAGGTTTTGCAGCCAATTCCCACAATTCCTGAGGTAACATTTTCGCTTCCTGTCTCAGTTCCAATTTCCACTGTCTTCGTGGAGACTATCTTTATTCCATTTCCCACTGCTAATGTTTCCACACTAATAACTATTTCCCCATGCCCACCTGTCTCATTAGGTGTTTCTCAATCCCCACCAATTTTCACCGATTCCACCACCACACCTACTACAATAGTTGAGCCTCCTGTTTCTATCAACGTATCTGATATGGGGACAGGAGCTTAAGGTTTCACAACTGGTCATATCTCACCACCCATTTCCCCTCTTCGCCAAAATGACCCATACATGATATGTGGGGATGATGAGGTAGACTTCGCAGGATTCACCTACAGTCCTTTCAACATCAGGACTAAAAGTGGTGACGAAGCTCCCGTTACGAGAGCGCAACTCAAAGCCATACATGAAAAATTCGACTCGTTGCTTCAAGCTTCAAAGGCATCATCAATTGATGATTATTCTCAAGCAAACACCAAGTCCCTCCTTGATACACTAACCAAAGAGAACTCAGCCAATCTTGAGAAAATGAATAAGCGAGTGGATGATTTTACCTCTATATGAAATAATATGACCGAAAAAGTTGATAAACAAATTACCGATGCCACCGCATTCTTGTAGAAGTTCCCGAGCTCTTTTAAGTCCAACATTGCAAAGGCTAATGAAGTCATTTCTAGCCTGGGCTCCTTTCTTAAAGCTAAAAAGGTGAAACTTCAAGAGGTTTCGCTCTGGTATTAAATCTGACTATGATGAGTTCAAATCATGCATCACTTCGTAGATATCTAAGCTTCAAGATGATCTCGCCTTGGTGAGCAAAATAATGGACGCTCTGGAAGTCAAGACTGAAAAGGTTAAAGTCCTTACCCTCAAACTAGAGACTGATGAGAAACAAGTCAATGATTTGTTATCCGAAATGGCTGCTATGAAAAGTTATATTTCAAATGTTACTGGCATGATTTCGGATACCATTGAGACTAGGGATACCATCCGAAATGGCTGCTATGAAAAGTTATATTTCAAGTGTATTGTTATATCATGAAGTAGTGGCTCACATTTTAGTTATCTTGTTCTTGTTATAGTATGTAAGTTCCTTCTTGTTCTTGTAAATGAATAGTAATAGTAGGTATGTACTGACGCATATATTGTTTCTCTGTTCTAGTAATAGTATGTAGTGATCCTCTAAACTATACCTATTATAGTTTACTAGTATGTTTTGTTTGAATTGTTAGCGAAAAGACTCAGTTTGTCTAATGTGTACAACTGAGTTAAGCCTAATCCTTGAAAATAATAAGATTTAATATTTAGGCATATATTTAGCAAGTATAACTATGATTTAACTGACAGTCGGACTGTTGATCCTACCCTAAGTCCACAACCAAACAAGGAACATGAGTTACGGTATTTAGCAATAGTCCTAATTCCTTTAAGGCATACTTATACATAAATATGTACTCGAATATGATTTTGATAAAAACAGAAATCTAAAATATTTTAAGAGTTTTAAAATGGTTTTAAAAACATTTAAGTATAATAAATCCTTTTGGTTTGTTTGTTTCTACATGTAAATAAATAGCACAATTATATCTTTACCTTGACTTCTTTCTAGCAAGATCACTCCATGCTTGAGATGAAGGTCATTTTAGCATGTATGTGATTCATTTCGGGTGTTGGGCATGATCTGAAGTTGCAACTTCAGATCTAGGCTCATCTTGGTCCTTAAAGTCATAAAGCTTCAGCCTTTAGCAAGATAATGCCTTTTCCTCACCTAGAACCTCTTCTTTAGCTTGATTTTGGCCCTTAGCATCTTGCATGTATGTAAAGTTTGCAACTTTACGTAGGAAGTATGCCCTAGGAGCTTTGATCTGCAATATGGAGATTTAGGGTAGCTTATAAACATCTAAATGGAGACAAGACTGAAGGGACCCGACGAGTTGCATGGCCAACTCGGTGAGTCCGATGAAGACTAGCCTTTGAGGGTTTCTGCATGAACTCGGCGAGTCAGCAAGACGACTCGATGAGTCAGTTATGGTTTTCTAGACTTGTGAACATGCATGGACTCGATGAGTCAACTAGGGGTTTCACGACTTCTCGAGTTCTAGAAGGACTCGACGAGGCAGTTAGCTGTACTCGACGAGTTGGGTCAACATGGATTATTGACCTTAACCGTTGACCTTGACTTTCACCAAGGATTGACCAGTTTGAATTATGGGGGTATTTTAGTAAATTGAAAATTTATGGAAGTGGGCTTATGGAGAATATAGGTGGTCGATTCAGTGGTTGTGATTCAAGAGTTTGAGATTATCACTTCAATTCGACATTTATGAGCTGAGTTTTCCTCACTTTACTCAAGGGTCGAAGACACCAAATCTGGCCCTTTTGGATTGTTATCCTGATATGTTATGCTAGTATGATCTGTTAGATCATTATCCTGGTAGATATGCTATTGTGATCTGTTAGATCAGTATCCTAGTAGACAGGATGTTATTATGTTTCTATGACTAGTTAGATCAGTTTGTCTATCTATAGACTGTTATGTGATTATCTGTTATATATGCACTTGTTTGATTGGTGGTTGAGGCATATCTGCTTTGTGTGAAAGCCAATAGACCTAAGCATTCCAACCCAATGGTTGTGGGTCGTGAGTATTCCATCTCGAGGATGATTAGACTCGTAGTATGTGGGCATGCCAACCTGATGGTTGTGAGCTTGGGGAATTCCATCCCAAGGATGATTGGACCGATATATGTTGGCATTCCAACCTAATGGTTGAGGGCTTGGGGTATTCCAAACCGATGGTTGATTGGACCCATAGTATGTTGTTTGTTATTATATGTATATTGTTGTGTGTATGGGTATTTTGGGGGAACTCACTAAGCTTCGGACTTACAGTTTCAGTTTTGCTTTCAGGTACCTCAGATGATTATGGGAAGGCAAAGACGTGATCTTACAGCTCCTCACAGATTAGAAAGAGATTGCAGACCACTCAAAGTCGACAGAAGAGTTACGGTAACAAGCATTGATCTGAGTTGGAGTTTCAGGTTGGTGACATGGTACTTTTAAAGGTCTCACCTTGGAAGGGTGTGATACGCTTTAGGAATAGGGGAAGTTGGGTCCCTAGCATATTGGACTTTTTAGGTGATTTCCCGGGTTAGAAAGGCAGTTTACAGGTTGGATCTACATGAGGAACTCAGTTAGATTCACAGCATGTTCCATGTTTCGAAGTTGCGAAAGTGTGTATTGGATGATGAGGCAGTTATCCCCTTAGACGATATTTAAGTCGATGAGTGCCTAAATTATGTTGAGAGGCGAATAGCAATTGCAGAGAGAAATATGAAGGTTCTACACAACAAGGACATACCTTTGGTAAAGGTTTAATGCATCATCAGAGAGGCTTCGAGTGGACCTAGGAGCCGGAGGCTGAGATGCGGGATCATTATCCAGAGTTATTCGTGATGGCCGACTTCAAGGAAAAAGTTTATTTCAAGTGGAGGAGAATTATAACATCCCGGTGACGAGGTACTTCTAGTTTTAACCATATAAATTTAATTATATTGCATTTTTTGTCCCTAAGTTCAAGAAAGGGTGCAAAAAGGAACCTAATGACATTTTCGTAAATTCAACCTTGGGGGAGTACGTTAGGCGTACATCTCGTACACGGGGCGTACTTGCTAGATTAAGAAACCCTAATTTTTTTAGGTTTTGGCTTGTATATAAACCCCATTATAGCCTCATTTCCCCTCACCTCATCAGCCTCCATCCCTTTAGAATGTTTTTGCAACCCTAATTCATCTTATGAAGCAATTCTAAGCTTAAGAGTGTGTTTTGTGCTTTGAAGAAGAAGGAAGGAAATAGATCTCATCTTGGAGGAGTGAAGAAATTTGGATCGGAGATTTTCTACATCATTTGCAACCTTTTGAAGGTAAAATCTTGCAACTTTATCCCCCTATCATATAGATCTAGATTGGATGTCTTAATGATGCTTTTTGGTCCCAAAATGTTAGATCTTGAGCATGACATGTTATTGATTCATTAAGTTGTATTTTCAGACCTTGGTAGACGATTTAAGTCATAAATATCGAGTCCTAATGGCTAGTTTTGTCCCATGCATGTTATTGAGAGTCTTAAGGCATTAAGATATTGCTTTTTATGGATCAAACACTTATTGAGCATGCAAGGTCATAACATTGGAAACTTTCTGATTCCTAATGACATTTTGACCTTGGATCTGCATTTGGACATGTAAATTCATTATATTAAGCACTTAATGGGAAAAAGAAGAAAAATACGGTTACACCGAGCGTACCTAGGAGTATGCCCAGCGTAAACGGTCATCAGCCTGGATATGGTCAATCGAGGAGTACATCCAACGAACCTCTAGAGTAGGCCTCGCGTACGCTTGATGAGTTGACTTAGCTGGGTGACTTGGATGGGTTGACTCGGTTGGGTTGACTCAGTTGATTTATGGATTTTGACCGGTTAGACCTTGATTTTGACGAAGTTCGACTCAAGGGTATTTTGGGTATTTTAGATTATGTCTAAGAATTAGTCATTTTGATGATTAGGTGTCGGTTTGAGCTGAGATTTGGAGTTAGGACCTCATCAGCTAGTGTTCGGTTATGAGATATATCCAGGGTCGAAGGCACCAATGCCGGCCCATTAGTTTATGTATCTTGGTTATAGGATATTGATATATTGATATTTGGCTGAGTAGTATATTTGAATGATTATCTTTATTTTGTTGATTTTGTATTAAGTTATTTGTTCGTATGTCGACATATTATGTTCGGTTGAAGTTGTATTGCTTTGTGTTGTAACCAACAATCCCAGGAGCATTCTAGATAGCTGAGGGTCGTTGGCATTCCAGACTCATACTGAGGGCTCAAGAGCATTCCAGATATGAATTAAGGGTCGGTAGATATGCCAAACTCGTACTGAGGACACTTAAACAAGCCAGACATAAGTTGTGTTCCCTAGGGCAAGCCTGACTTATGTTGTAGGCTCGGGAGCAAGCCAAATATCATATGTGTGCCTGAGGGTAATCCAGACTCATACTGTGGGATCAGGGATAATCCAGATCATTAGTTGTGGACCCAACACATGTTGTTATTTGTTATGTTTATGTGGTGGTATTTTGGGGGAACTCACTAATATTTGGCTTCCAGTGTTAGTTTATTGTTTCTGGTACATTGAATGATTGTGGAAAGGTGAAGGCGTGACCGTGCACATCCTCTTGTTTATGGGTTTTTATGATTTTGGGATACTCTGATATTGAATAAACATTTTGAAAACAATGGTTTTGAATGATTGGCTTTGAAAAGTTTAAAATTGTTGTGATTTTTGGTAGTGTTACAAATTGTGCCAAGTACCAAGCGAATGCTAGGTTACCTCATCTCACAACCGTTTAGAATATTTTTCATTATCTCCATCAAACTCCGACTTTTGGAATGCGGTATGCATCAAACACACGATTCTTTATTCGCATTTTATGATGTTGATCTTGGAGGTTGTCAATTGGATCGCAAGAGTACTGCCGGAGGATGTCAACTCTTTGGTTTTGGCAGTCGAAAAAGCAGACATGTGTATCGATTTCCATAGTTGATGCTGAATATATTGATGTTGTGGCATGTGCTTCTCAAGTGATCTGGATCAAAAGTCAATTATGTGACTATGCGATTAACATGAAGAAAATTCCATTATATTGTGATTCTCAAAGTGCAATTCGCATATGCCATAATCTAGTTCAACAATCCAAACAAAACATATTGCACTTCGACACCATTTCATCAAAGATCATGTTGAGGATGACAGTATTGAAGTTCATTTTGTTAAAGAAACACACCAATTGGCTTATATTTTTACAAAACAACTCGATGAAAAATCATTTTTGAGAATTTTAAATGGGTTGGGAAGGATTTAAGCTTTTTATCTTCCTAATTCTAACTAATTTTTCTTTGATTTGAAATGTGAAGTTGTATACTAACATTCGTTACTGACATAATTTCATTCAGACGTTGTTATGCACGCTCAGTGATTCTACACGCTTTGTTTTCGACATTGGCTCTGACTCATTCAAAAAATGTTCTCTACTAACAAATTGGAAGCAAATGATTTATTGAAGTAATGACGAATAGAAAGCCAAGGCTTGTGTTCAAGCGGTATAATTAATAATCCTATCATTCAAAGTCAAATGGGTATAATAATACAACAATCCAAAGTCAAACTCCAAATAATATCCAATATGTTAAACAATGATAAGTAAAAATTGACAAGTAATAATAACTCAAAACATAACAAGGGAATAATCCTATGAAATAAACATGCAATACAAATACTTCTATTTCCTAATCTCCTGTCAATCCTTATAGTCCAAACTCTAAATCATAATCAACATCCAAGCTTTTGAATAGAAAGCACAAAGCATTCTACTCAATAATTTCTCGTATAATTAAACTTTGATCTAGTTGAACCATCACACTAGTCATGATGGATAGTTAGCACACAAATGCATCTGATAAGAAGGAATATCTTACACCTGTGATTAGGAATATCTCAATCTCACTTTTAGGCTAACCCATGAAATGATTATCTCATACCCGCTTTAGGAATATCTCCAACTGCTTTTAGTCCAACTAATGAAAGGAATGTCGTTTACCTGTTTTAGGAATATCTCATGTCAAAGTTGGGTGCCTAGGCCTTTCGGTCTCAATCCCATCATAAGTGATAGCACATAAGGATGCCAAAACATTTTCAAACCAACAAAACTTCTGAATAGAGTAAAAATCCTTCCAAATTATGTTTAATGCTATACACAAGTATTACATATAGTAGACTCATTCCACACGAAGGAATATAATATAGAATTAGAATATTAATGTATGTATAGAGACATGTACTCTTGATAAACTTACCTTAAAGATCTTTCTTACATGAACTATCAATGACTCGTTTATTTTTATGAAGACACAATGTCAAATGTGAAAATAACAAAGAAGATAAAGGGAATTACCTTCAAGAAGATAATATGTTTGATGAGGATTCACCACCGGTGAAATTTGCTATGGACTAGTCTGCACCCGCTTGAAGGTGAATCGGTGAAGAACGCGTCATCCCCCATGTCCTCAACAAATAAAGCCGCAATTTGGGGAATCGGAGGCATGCTCACATCTGAAACCCCTTCAAGAATTCGTTCCACCAGACTCATGGCAGGCCTACTCTCTTCCTCATATTGGATACACCAACATGCAACTTTGCAAATTTTTGTCACTTCTTCAGTACAAGCTTCCCTATTTAATCTTGTATCTAGCAGGCTAAGGATATCACCTCCCTCTATAAGAACATTTGCAACCAAACCAGGGAAGAAAGTACTCCTTGAATCTTCGCATTGCTCTGCATTCCGCTTGCCATGAACTAATTCAAAAAGCATCATTCCATAGCTATATACATCTGCTTTGGCTGTCACAGCCACCCCCGATAACCATTCTGGTGCGAGATACCCTATTGACCCCCTTGCGGTTGTCAAAACCCTACTAAAGTCTCGACCAACAAGCTTTGCCAACCCAAAATCAGCAATTTTTGGTTGGAAATCAGCATCTAAAAGAATGTTATCTGGCTTTATGTCACAGTGAATTATACAGTCTAGGCACTTCTCATGAAGATAAACCAATGCCTTTGCAGTTCCAAGCGCAATCTGGTACCTTGTTTTCCAGTTTAGAACTTGTTTTTCATGGAAAAGATGGCTATTTAGAGAACCTTTTTCCATGTAATCATACACCAATAACTTGTTGTTACCTTCTGCACAAAACCCACGAAGGCGTACAAGATGAACATGTTGGATTATACCCATTGTGCTAACTTCGCTCCTGAATTGCTTTTCTCCTTGGCTAATGCTTTCAAGCTTTTTCACTGCCACAATGGACGAATCATGAAGTACCCCCTTAAAAACGGAGCCAAAACCACCACCTCCTAATTTTTCCGAGAAATTTTTGGTGGCTATTTTTAAATCTTTATAGGCGAACGCCACCAATGATCCCTCCATTATTGTCTTGCCAACCAATATCCTCTTTCTTCTATAGATTAAAAGAAAAATTAGACCTAAGACAAAAACAACACCTGCAACCGACCCGACAACAACCCCCACGGTATCAAAATTATTCTTTTTACGATGTGGAATCTCTTTTGAAGCAACTTTAACATAGATTGTGTTCCCACTAGCATTGTCTTCTGATAGGTTCAAGAGATCTCCATCCCAAACTGAACATTGATTATTGATAAAAGAGTAAGCATTACAGGAACAATCGCTTAAACAAGTTGTACGGCATATTCCAGCAGTCCCAACTGCTACAGAATTATTTGGAGGCAAGCTCCTGACTGTAACCATTAGAAAATCAGACTTTTCCACGTTTCCCCCACATCGCAAATCGGTTTTTCTCTCACACCCACCAGAGAAATCACCCTGATTCCAATCATTCTCGGATCTAGGCTTGAAGCCAATCAAGCAACTACAGAAATGGAGTTCAGTCTGCCTGCAAGTACCAAAAGCCCCGCACAAAGCATAGACCCCACACTGCATTCTAGGTTGAGACCAAAGTGTATTCCACCCTTTGGTAGTTTCCAACCATGATTGCTGCTGAAGTTGACCAGAAACATCCATTACAAATCTAGCTATCATGGTGGGAGAATAAGTGATGTAACTCCCATTCTCATTTCTATAGTAGCTGAAATTATAAATGGAATTTAGCCTGATCAATTCAGGTGTGAAGTTATAAACTTGCTCCTTCCAAGGCCCAGTTGTCCAATATTCTTGGGAGCCATTCCACTTGCTCACATAATTTATACTATTCGGGTCGAACTCCAAAGAAAAGAGCCCTACAGCAGGATCTTCATTGCTTCTCCATGACGTTAGAAGCTGGCTCCTTTTCACTCTATTGTCATAACCAAATTTAGCACCAGGCAACCAAGTATGTGTTGGGTGATCAAAACTTTGCCAAATAGGTTCAACTGAATTTGAGCTGTCACTCAAAGCTAAGTTACCATCATCATGAAGAACAGCTATTGCAGACTTCAAAGTGGTGGTGGTGGAGACATTTGTGGACCAAATCTGGGACTTGGACTCATTCAAGAGCACCAAATTACCATCAACGATTTTTAATTCTGAACGGAATCTATCAGAGATGGGTGTTTCTCTGTTTGCTACCCAAACAATGGTAGGAGGATTGGAATAGAGCTTTTTATACCAGATGCCTATGTAATACTTGGAGGAGTTGCCTGCTTTGAAGAAACCGAGCTCGAATTGTTCACCTTTGGATATGATTGTATAGTCTCCAGACAGAGACTGGTTTGCAGATATGGTAGTGGCTCCCGATGAGATAGTTATGGCCAGAGACAAATACAGGACCAGAAACCTTACTAAACTTTTTCTTTCTGTGAAGCACATGACTTGTACAAAATTTAGACAGTGAGATAGATAAAGAGAGAAAGAGTGATAACATGTATTATAACATAAGCAGAAACATATCACCAGAATTGGGTTCTATACTACTGACATTTAAGCCCTCAGGTGAAGTTCTAAGAGGTCAAACATGAAAGTTATTGATAGATTATTGAAACTTTCTAATAACTTCAACAAAATACGCACATTGACAGTGGAATGATTCATCAAATCATCAATCACCTATATTCCACATGTTTGACAAATGACATACATTCCTTACAACAAATAGATGTAAATACGAAGCCAAAATTTCTGTGTGGTGGGACTTGGCATCCTTGCTTTCCCTATCAGGTCCAAGCAAATTACTCCATTGATAATGACGCATATAATTGCCCAAGATCTTTATGTCAAAATATAATTATGAATAACAATATTCCATCTTACTTTAAATTTTCTATATTTCCATATCCACGCTGCATATGTAAAGTACAAATTTATAGTTACTAACCTTTTTTAGCTACAATTAAACCTTGTTAACAAACTGTCCCTAGTTTTTAGAAGGCACCAATGATGCTATTTGATAGGAGTGCAGGTGGTGTGACCAAATCTTTCCCTTAATACTACTTTATTAAAAAGTTAGAAGACAAATAATAATACATTAATGACAATACAGTTGCATGCTTGTTAGGTTTGTTACATATATTATTAATAATACTTGGAATTTATATACCAATAAAAAGACATTAAATGCCCATGTCACTTATATGAAAATCCCAACTCAAATTTTAAAATTACATTTGGGCTTTAGGGTCAAATGAATTATACATCAATGAAAAAGAATACTAGCATTACAGTTTCAGTATTTCGCGGTCATTGTTTCAAATTTGTGACAACAAGAGTCGAGATAAATCACAATCATATAAACTCCTGCAATTTCCGTTCAATTGTTCAAGGTCGATTGGCAATTACAATAGAAATAATTTGAAAGGTGAGCGTATGTAATTGAACAAATAATACAAACAAGTAAGTAAATTTTTAAATTTGATTGATATAATATGTACATATAAGTTACTAACATTGATTTTTTTTTTATAAAAAAGATGTCTCGAACTAAAAATTTTAAATCCGGTTGTTCTATACATAAAAAGAAAACAGAAAAAAGAAAATATTTATAATTAAAGAAAAGCTATCTATCGATTTATTATCAAACAAGTGCCAAAATGTCATTCTAGAGAATAATAAGTTCAATGGGAACAAAATGTATTTGAAGATAAGCTATGGAGTTGTAGATAATAATCAGTTTAATTGTTAACTTCAACATCATGTGAAATAAAAGCATTCAATAAATTAAACATGTAGTACAACTAGATATATCTTTTACTCTTCAACTTTATCTCTATCTTGTAGGGTTGGGAATCAGTTCGGTTTATAGGTTCTTTAGTTTCCTCAGTTTGAAATTTTTTTGTTATAATTCGAAAACCGAACATAATCTATTCAAATTCTCTATAGCAAACAGAAAACCAAATTCTAATTCAATTTGGTTCTGTTTGAAAGCCGAGAAAACCAAATATTAACTTTAAAAAAAAAATTAATGTCGTAATTTTCCAAATATAAATTAGAATTGTTTAAAATAAAAACCTAAAGTTGCAAACATAAAGATCTAAAGTTTCATACGAACAGATTCAAGGTTTAATACATAAAATAATAAAATGGTCCTAGTACTAGCTATAATGATTTTTACTTTATAACTAATATTTTTATTTAATATATAAAATATTGATGATCCTAAAATGAAATGACATATGCGCAATAAGAATTAGGATCATGAATCAAACAATGAAATATATATAATATATTTTTTAAGTAATTACTTTATGAAATTCAGTTTTTTCGATTCGGTTTGGTTTAAACTTCATGAGACCAAAACTCAAACCAAAAACCCAATTCATAATTCGGTTTGATCTCGGACCAAACCAAAAACCGAATTTAAATATGGTTTGGTATGAAATCGATATCGGTTCGATATGATTTTCAGGTTTTCTGGTTCCGGATCAAATAATTCTCACCCGTACGATCTTGTTCTATACTAATTAAATTTCCTGAGAAAACAAACCACATACGCGTATAATTTATAATTATAGCATACTTAGAAATACTTTAATTATTCAACATAATTTCGGAATAATATCTGATTCGTTTTCATATACAACCACTATCTGGGCTTACTTATTAAATCAATTCCCATTATCTTATACCTTGATTCCCTAATAAAAACATGCAAATATCAAAGCTAAATTTGTAACGGGCAAAAAATATCTTTTTAAATTAAACTTAACGGCAAAGTCAAAAGGGGTTAGTCAAAAAACTCAAAATCAGCAAAGTTGATGGAAATAGAAACAATTGTGAAAATTTTGAAACTTTGACTAAAACTGTGACCTTGTACCAACTATAGGGACCATTTCTGGAATTTACTATATTTAAAAGGAAGCACGAGTAAGGTTTGCTACTTTGACTTCAATTTTCAAAGTAAACTTTGGAGGAAAATGAAAGCTACACAGTACACACAAATGATAGGTCGTTATTGTGCACCATTCATTTTTAGTAATTCAATTCAAACTTTCAGTACCAACAAACCCACTTATTATTTCAAAGGTTAAGAGATCATCTCATCTATTGTCTTATTTTCACTATAACGATAATCCATTTGCAACAGAAAGTCAAAGACTCATTTATTTTATGAAAATTACTCAAAAAGATGATATATTTTTCGTTTTTTAAACATTTATTTATTCACTAAATTTTTTTTGTCCAAATTTGTCTATTAAACTTGTTTTTTTTGTCCATCTCTTACACTCATGCCCAGTTGCTATGGGTTTAACCTGTTTTCGATGTTCTTTGCAGCTCCAACAAGATTCTGGTCATCTTCTCCGGCGAGTCTCTAAAGAACATGGTTTTTCCTACGAGACTCCGGTCATCATGGATATCACTACTAGAAAAGTAGGTAATTACCTACAGCAGTATTCGTAGGAGATCTGTAGGAGCAAGGCGTTACTTACAGAATTCTTACAAAAAAACAGGTTGTAGGTAAAAACCCCATGGGTAATTTTTTCCTACGAAGCACCTACAAACTTTCCTACCGCTTTCCTACGGAATGTTCTGTCGGAAATTTACCTACAGAATACCTACAAAAATCTTTTACTACGGATTACCTACATATTACTTACGGGTTTATTTTCCTACAGAATACCTACGAACTTTATTTACTACAGAGTACCTACAGATTATTTTCCTACAGAATACCCACTGCCTCCTTTTTCCTAGAGAATACCTACAGACTGTATTGGACTCTATTTCCTACAGAATATCTACAATTTTTTTTTGACAGCTTTTATTGAATACAATTATGTCACAAATCTGTTGCTATATTAAATTTATAATTTAAAAAATATCCAAATTTTATGCTCAAAAGTAACCCAAGAATAACCACAAAAATAATTATAATAATAGTCAAAATACTATTATATTCATTAACATTAAAATGGTAAACAACATAACATTCATACATTCAAATACTCAAAATACCATTACAATGTCATGAAAAAAACTAAGAACTAATCAATAACATAACATTCATTAAGTGTTTTAAAACAATAACTAAGAATTACTTAGTGGACTACCGGACGGGTTGAATTTTCTCATAAAAGCCCGCCAATTGTAGTTGCATTTGCAATTCCATTTCATTTCACTTTTGTTCCATTTGCAAATACACTTGACTTTACATTTATTCCATGGCATGTTGCCTGTTTGACACTTGTTGTCACAACTCATTTACCTAAAAATGGCAAGAAAAACACATCGAGTTAGTAAATGTAATTCAACTTTAAAACATGATAGCAATGTACTTTACTTTTATTTCATTAAAAGAGCATACTATCCATAATAGCAATGTACTTTGCTTTTAAAATCCAAAAATACTTTATTAATAAAATTGGATCATTATTTACGTAAAAATCGTTGACTGTATACTACCTAAAAGCAACAAGCCAACAAGAAGCAAGAATGTGTCCCATGAACTACATACAATTTCCAAACACCGACTCTTAAACTTCAGCAAGCTTACTATATCTTCCAAGTTCCAACTTCCAAAAGCATTATGCTTTCCTGCATATAGCATTAGTAAGCTTCTTTAACATGAAAAGCCAAGTTTGTTAGCTAATTATTTAATATTGGTCCTAAGAAGATTGAAAACAAAAATTCTAATTATATATGAAATATCAGATAAGTTATTTAATATAAATAAGTAAAAATAATTTATTTAAAATGATTATGATCAAAATACGTGTAATTCCACATGAAGCATGTTTCTAATAATTGTTAAAACCAAATCTATTCAACCTTGTTGCACTTCACGACTTACAAGGCACAGATGGAAATAGATTATAACAGAAGTTATAAACATACATATAAAACAACTCCATTTGAAAATTATAACAAAAGTTAGGGGTTTGACAATCAAGGTCATTAGATTGGATTTGAATGCATATCTATAATTTCAAACTTTCTCAATCGTTCAAACTAACTTAGGCTATCTTCTATTAGTTTACCTTACAAAAGCAAAGCTGAGGATGGCGGCTGATTGACGACGGTAGATTAACAATGGTGGCTGACAGCGGTGGGTGATCGGATACGGATCCTGGATGATGATGGTGGATGACCGTGTAACCCGCACGGTTGACAACGATGGTGAGGGTTTCCAGCGAGCTTCGTCTTCCTAAATCGGTGGCGGCGGTGATGAGGTGAACCGATAAGGGTTTCCAATGAGGTTTAGATTTGGTGGAGCAGTGGCGTTGAAATAGACCGGTGGTGGAATCTGAATCGATGATGGCGATGTACGATGAGAGAGTAGAAAAAGGCAAAGGAGCGACATGAGATATGGTGAAGAGGAGTCGAAAGCAGTGGGGATGGCGTTGATCGATTCTGGAAACCACAGTGGAATCCAAATAGGGTGGAGGGAGATCAGAGAAATCGGGAGTAGGGCGAGATGGCGGAGAAGAGTAACGGGAATAGGACGATGTCGTTGGCGGCGGTCGACTCCGGCAGCGACAACAATTCCGGCATGGCCGATTTCGTCTACCATTTGGAAAGTGGGATGAAGGAAGGGATTTCTCAATCTCATATTTTCCACAGGATGGGAGGGAAATTAGATCAGGCGGGACATTAGAAAATTTTGACCTAATGAAGTTACAATGGGTTTTATCAATTTTGGCTCGTTAGAAATGGGTAGGTAACCCAAACAGTAGGAAATTTGTAGATAATCAAATATTAAGCTAATTAAAAATATAAGGACTAAGTTTTATAAATAAATTATTACTATCTTATTATTTAACATTTTTGATGTTTTTAAAATAATAATTTTAAATTTTAAATAATATACTTAAAACTCATTTTAACCATTAAAATAATATACTTTTTCTTGAGTTATAACGTATTTTGTCAGTCTTTTATATATACCTAACATAATGATCATATATTTTATCAAAACAGATTTTGCAAAATGTAAAATGTTTATGGAACTACTTTTTTGGCAAATAATAGGTTCCACATAATTTCCAAAATAGATTTTAACAAAACTATTGAATCTAGATTTTATAAGCAAAATTTGTTTCTCAATAATTTTGGAAGATATCTTGCTTTGCAAAACGATGTCAATTGTGTTATGTATAAATCGGTCAAAACAAGCAATCAAAGTGTAATTAACTTGTGAAAAAAATAAAATGAAAAAACGACATTTAACTGTTGAAAAATAAAAAGATAAAAAAAGACCGTAAAAAATCTGTAGGTAAATATCTACGGAATACCTACAGATAAAGGTAATCTACAGGTAATCCGTAGGTATTTACCTACAGATTACCTACCATATTTTCTAATTTTTTTATTTTTCAAATGACAAATATCGTTTTTCCGTTTCATTTTTTTCACAATTTAAGTATACTTTGATTGTTTTGTTTTCACCAAGTTATATGCATCATTACAACTCATTACTATATATATAATAAACAAAAAACTATCTATGTTTGTTCTTAAACGACAATTAACATCATTAAACAAATACATGATATACTAAACATAATACATACATACCGTATATATGTAAATATGTGTACTTATTTGTATTTGTGTTTAGAAAATAACATTGATTTTAAAAAAATAATTTTTTTTAATGAGTAATGGGTTCTAATGGTGCCTACGTTTGTATGTAAGTTTATATTATGTATGCGTCGGACAAAACAAAGCTATCAAATTATAATTAAGTTGTGAAAAAAATTAAACGAAAAAACGACATTTGACCGATGAAAAATAAAAAATAAAAAATAAAAAAAAAACCGTAGGTAGTCTGTAGGTAAATACCTACGGATTGCCTACGGCTAAATGTAATCTGTAGGTAATCCGTAGGTATTACCTACAGATTACCTACCATATTTTTTAATTTTTCTATTTTTTAAAGGTTAAATATCGTTTTTTCGTTTCGTTTTTTTAACAACTTAATTATATTTTGATTGCTTTGTTTTAACCAAGTTATACATAACATAAACTTACAAACAAACGTATGCATCATTAGAACCCATTACTATATATACATAATAAACAAAAAGTTATCTATGTTTGTTCTTAAGCTACAATTAACATCATTAAACAAATACATGATATAGTAAACATAATACATACATACGGTGTGTATGTAAATGTTTGTACTTATTTATATTTGTGTTTAGAAATAACATTGATTTAAAAAGACAAAAAAAAAATTACAAATGAGTAATAGGTTCAAATGGTGCACACGTTTGTATGTAAGTTTATGTTATGTATAACTCTGTAAAAACAAAACAATCAAAGTAAAATTAAGATGTGAAAAAAATAAAACGATAAAAACGACATTTGACCATTGAAAAATAGAAAAATAAAAAAGACTGTAGGTAACAATCTGTAGAAAATACCTACGGATTGCCTACAGATAAAGATAATCTGTAGGAAATCCGTAGGTATTTTCCTACGGATTACCTACGATTTTTTTTTCTATTGTTCAAGGGTCAAATGTTGTTTTTTTCGTTTCATTTTTTTTTCACAACTTAATTATACTTTGATTGCTTTGTTTAAACCAATTTATACATAACATAAACTTACAAACAACGTGTGTATCGTTATAACCCATTATTATATATACATAATACACAAAAAACAATCTATGTTTGTCATTAAGCCATACATATGGTGTGTATGTAAATGTGGGTACTTATTTGTATTCGTGTTTAGAAAATAACTTTGATTCAAAAAAAAAAAAAAAAAAAAAAAAAAAAAAAAAAAAAACTTCTAAATGAGTAATGGGTTCTAATGATGCATATGTTTGTATGTAAGTTTATATTATGTATAGATCGGTCAAAAGAAAGCAGTCAAAGTATAATTAAGTTGTGAAAAAAAAAACGAAAAAAACAACATTTGACCCTTGAAAAATAAAAAAATTTAAAAAAAATCCGTAGGTAATCTGTAGCAAAATACCTACGAAATACCTACAGATAAAGGTACGGATTACCTACAGATTACCTACCATATTTTTTAATTTTTCTATTTTTCAAAGGTCAAATATCGTTTTTTCGTTTCATTTTTTTCACAACTTAAGTATACTTTGATTGTTTTGTTTTCACCAAGTTATATGCATCATTAGAACTCATTACTATATATATAATATACAAAAAACTATCTATGTTTGTTCTTAGAGAATTAACATCATTAAACAAATACATGATATACTAAACATAATACATACATATGGTGTGTATGTAAATATGTGTACTTATTTGTATTTGTGTTTAGAAAATAACATTGATTTAAATAATAATTTTTTTTAATGAGTATTGGGTTCTAATGGTGCATACGTTTGTATGTAAGTTTATATTATGTATAAGTTGGACAAAACAAAGCTATCAAAGTGTAACAACCTGAAATTTCGTTTCATTGCTTGTGCCCCTTTTCGCGACTCATTTCGATCATCCAATCGCCGTTTCTGATTTCGTTTCCGATTTCCGTCAATTAAATTAAGTCATTAATGTGGATTTTATTTTATGACTTAATGAATGTCCTAATACCCTTAGAACTCATTCTAACGCCTAGTATTAGCGATCGGAACATTTCTAAAATCAACCATATCGAGTAACGGCAACTTAATCGGGTGCGACCAAAAGCCCCGTTTAACGTCGGTACCAGGTAGAATTCCACCGTGTCCCAAACTTAGGACCTATTTAAACTTATTCAAGCTATCATTTGAGGCTTTTTCTCTCTCTCTCCTAAATCCAAGTTTAAGGGTCCAAATCATCAATTTAAGGCTCCAAATCTTTGAGGTACCTTCCATAACTTGTTATGCAACCTATCCAGCCTTCAAATTCGAGTTTAAACCATGGATTAGGACCATTATCATGAGTTTACGGCCCTGGAACAGTCCTAGGCCGTAAACTCAAGTAAATGGGGTTTTTGGAGCAACAAAACCCTTCCAAACCACAATTGGACCTTAGATATGGCTAGATAACTTTATGGAATGGACCTAGAATGCATTAATCCATGATTTAGAGCCTTGTATATGATTTTACGGCCCCGAATGGTGCTTAGGCCGTAAACCCATATTTAAAGGGTTTTTATGCCCTTAAACACTTCTAAAACACCAACAAAGCTTAGATACGACTTGTAGAATTATGGTTTTGGCCTTGGGACACTTTGAACATCAATTTTGAGGGGTAAATGGGAGTTTATGGCCAAGGCACATGCTTGGGCCGTAAACTCCATGTTCTTGGGGAGTAAACTCCTCTAAAGGTGTTAAAATGCCACTTTAACACACCTAAAGCCTTAGAATAAATTCTAGAAGTGTATACAAACATGTTTTAGACCTTTAAACATAATAAATCACCCATTAAGGGAGTTCACGGCCATGAGGGGGTCTCATGGGCCGTAAACTCCAAAAATGATGTCAAAAGTCCCTTAAAACTTCATGAAAGGCCTTGGAACAATTTTAGGAATCACATGTGATTGATTTGGAAGCATTAAAACACTTATTCAAGGGTGCATAGGAGTTTACGGTCGTAAGCTCCATGCTAAGGCCGTAAACTCCCTTAAGTGTTGTCATTTGGTGTTTTAAATTAATTCCAAGCCTTAAATCAAACCCTATAAATTTTCCCCTAAGTGTTTCAAGCCAATTTGCACCATAAACCACCCCACCATGAGTTTACGGCCGTAAACTCATGGGGAATGGGTGTTATAGGCCGAAAACTCTTGTATGAGTTTACTCTTGGGGAGTAAACTCAAATTCCAAGTCCCTAATGCCATTACACGTCCGTAGATGTCACCCGAGTCCTTCCAAACACTTGTAATGGGGTGTTTCCGTGACCAAAAGTGTTTGTCCCTAACAATTAAGTAATCTAAGTCCTAATTAGATACAAATGTGTATCTTTTCATTATACATAGGAATCTCGTACGTTTGCAAGCCCCGAACCAATGTTTAGCATCCGAAATCGTCACATTTCTCATCCGGTGAGTTCATACCCCTACCCTTTTTCAACTATTTTTCATTGTTTTCAGGGGGAATACAAGCAAAAGTACAAGGAAATCTTGTACTACAACTTATTGTTTTCAGTTCAATTGATTTCATTTTGTATGTTCTAATATTAAAAATTGTGTTTATCAAATAGTTCGAATTAAGAAGTAGCTTTCAGACTAGTCACAAATTTCATGACAAAATGCTACAATCTAAATTATATTTTATAATCTACGAATACGAATACGAAACTATAACTAGGAATAGAACAAATACGAAAGTACAATTGAAAACAGAACAAATACGAAACTATAACTAGGAATAGAACGAATAGGAATACTAAAGTAATCATGCGAATACGAATACGAATATGAATACGAATATGAATAGTATTAGGAGTAGGATTAGGGATACGAATACGAATGCGAATACGAATACGAATACGAATACGAATACGAATACGAATACGAATAGTAATAGGAGTAGGATTAGGGAAACGAATACGACTGCGAATACGAATACGAATACGAATACGAATACGAATATGAATACGAATAGTAATAGGAGTAGGATTAGGGAAACTAATACGACTGCAAATACGAATACGAATACGAATAGTGTTAGGAGTAGGATTATGGATAGGAATACGACTGCGAATACGAATACGAATACGAATAAGTATATGAATATGATTAAGAATAGGAATACGAATACGAAGATACGTATCTAGGTACACTCTAGTGTAACACCATTAGGATATCAGAATACCTAGTTAATACAATAGGTACGAATGGAAATCAATCATTACATCAAAATTCAATAACTAAACTTACTTTTAGGAAAGTATGGGACTTTCCTGTGGAATGTTACATAACTAGAAAAGTGTAATTAACCAGATAACTTTATATCTTTCACAATTGGTAACATACAATCAAGAAAGTATGAGACTTTTCTAGGATCATAGCTAAACATAACCAGAACCGTGTAACCTAACAATTAATCAAACATTACTTTTAAGAAAATATGGGATTTTCTTGGATAACAACTTTTCGGTAAACCAAAGGAAACTCGTACATTTTCACAAAACAAACATCTTATGAACTCACCAGCTTTATGCTGATTTTCAAACTGCTTGTATTCTCAGGTCAACATTAGACAGGTACCTAGCGATCCTTTTGGAGAAGACGGAGCGTACAGAAGACTCGTCTTTACTTTTGTTCATATTACATATGTAAAATACTTGTACAACTTTACTTGCAAACAGATGTAAACAATATTATGTAATGTAATGTTTTGTGATTACTGCTTTACTATGTGCATTGGATTTGATACTCAACGTGGAGTCAACCCCGGAAATGTTTCCGCCTTGGTTTTCGGGGTGTGACACAATAATTAAGTTGTGAAAAAAATTAAACGAAAAAAACGACATTTGACCCTTGAAAAATAGAAAAATAAAAAAGACCGTAGGTAATCTGTAGGAAAATACCTACGGATTGCCTACAGATAAAGGTAATGTGTAGGTAATCCGTAGGTATTTTTCCAACGGATTACCTACGATTTTTTTTTTCAAGGGTCAAATGTCATTTTTTTCATTTCATTTTTTTCACTAGTTAATTATACTTTGATTGCTTTGTTTTAACCAATTTATAGATAACATAAACTTACAAACAAATGTATGCATCATTTGAGCCCATTACTATATATACATAATAAACAAAAAACTATCTATGTTTGTCATTAAGCCATAATTAACATCTTTAAACAAGTTCATGATATACTAAACATAATACATACATATGGTGTGTATGTAAATGTGTGTACTTATTTGTATTTGTGTTTAGAAAATAACTTTGATTAAAAAAAAACCTTCTAAATGAGTAATGGGTTCTAATGATGCATATGTTTGTATGTAAGTTTATGTTATGTATAACTCAATCAAAACAAAGCAATCAAAGTATAATTAAGTTGTGAAAAACAGTAAGACGAAAAAAAAAATGATATTTAACCCTTGAAAAATAGAAAAATAAAAAAATCCGTAGGTAATCTATAGGAAAATACTACGGATTACCTACAGATAAAGGTAATTGGTAGGTAATCCGTAGGTATTACCTACAGATTACCTACAGTCTTTTTTTATTTTTTTATTTTTCTATTTTTCAAGGGTCAAATTTTGTTATTTTTGTTGTTTCATTTTTTTTACAACTTCATTAATTAGAACCCATTACTATATATATAATAAACAAAAAGTTATCTATGTTTGTTCTTAAGGCACAATTAACATCATTAAACAAATACATGATATACTAATTATTATTATTTTTAATTGTTTACGTTTTATATATGTAAAAACAAAACGATAAAAAAATAGTTGTAAGACTCAAATAATAATAATAATAATAATAATAATAATAATAATAATAATAATAATAATATAATAATAATATAAATTTATTCTGTAGCTATTATGTAGTCATTCTCTTCTGTCGGTAGTCCGTAGCTAATCTGTAGCGAATTACCTATGGAATATCTACAGATTTAGTTTCATCGCTATTCCGTAGCAATTTTGTAGCTAATTACTAACGGAATACCTACCGATTTTTGTCTATAACTATTCCGTAGCTATTTTGTAGCGATTCCGTTACTAAATTAGGGTTTTCCATTCCATAGTTATTCCGTAGGTATTGTGTAGGTTATTTCCTATGGAAATATTCCATAGCTATTTTCCTATAGCAAAAGCCTTTGTTTTCTAGTAGTGTATATACACGCGAAGAACCTTTGCAGCAGCCACTAAACAACCACCGGTTTCACCGAGATTACCGGAACCATCATCACCTCCGACCACCCATTTTTCTGCCACCATCAAGTCTTGTTTCACCCTCCTTCTACCATCGCAATCTGCAGCAATAACCGGCAGCACAACTCTTATCACATCATCTGACCTTCCAACACTACTGTTACACCACCAAGAAACCATTTTTTACCTATACCAAGAAGCAATCGCTAGAAAAACGGAGTTATCGGAAAATGAGTCATTGTTAGAAAAAACATTGTTGGTCAGAAGCTCGACGGACAAGATGAAAAAAGCCAAGCCAGCGATGCAAAGAACACCGGAAACCAGCTAAACCCACACAAATCGGTCATAAAGGCAAGATATAGACAAAAAAAAAAGTTTAATGGAAAAATGCGCAAAAAAAATCAATGACTTAATGTGCACAAAACGAAAAATATCTTACCTACTACTAGAAACCTAAGTTTCAATTGTGGATTTAGCGATGGATTTATTCGCTAGCAAATTTTAGGCTTATACCGAGGGATTACGACAGATCTATGATTGTCTAAACAATTACTTTATTTATTCAACATATAGCATATTACTCAGGATTTAGCGAGAGATCAGTTGCGGACCTTGCAAGTATTTATCGATGCACCCTGATTCCTCGTTAATCAGTAAAAAATGAAGGCATTTAGCGAGGGTTCAACGAGGGATAAACAAACTGTCGATTTTTCCATGTGGTTTGTGTTTAGCGAGAGAACGTTGATGGAAACAATATTTTGGGTACACACTTTTTGTTTTTTCTACCATCAATCGCTAAAATTGGTGCAACCCAATTCAAGTTTCATGAAGTTGGTGTAAGTTTCCTTAATTCCTTCCCTCCTAAATCCACTTTATCACTCTGGAGTAAGTTCCCTTCGCTCTACTAACCTAATCATCTGTCACACCCCGAAACCGAAGGCGGAAACATCCCAGGGCGGAGGTGACTTCATGTGAATATCACAACCAATGTACATAGTAAGCGAAGTAAAACACAAAACATTACATTACATAGATTTCATTACATCAGTTGAAAAGTAAAGTAATACAAGTTTCATAGATACATGAGTTTAAACAAAAGAAAGACATGACTTCCATACGCTCCATCTTTTGCAAAAGGATGCGGGGTACCTGTCTAAGGAGAACCTCAGAATACAAGCATTTTAAAAATCAGCATAAAGCTGGTGAGTTCATAAGCGGTTTGTTTTTATGAAAATGTACAAGATTCCTTTTGGTTTCTGAAAATGTTACGACCCAAGAAAATCCCATATTTTCTTAAAAGTAAAGTTTAGTTGTTATGTTATGTTACACTTTTCTGGTTACGAATTGTGATTACCCTAGGAAAATCCTATATTTTCCTAATGTGAAAGATGTGTATTGAAAACCCGATTAACCTTGTGAAGTGTGTGTTTGTTTACCGACCCAAAAATGTAATGTAAAAGATGTATACTGAAAACTTGATTATCATAGTAAACTAATTCTTATGGTTATTAATTTACTATATCCATTATTACTAAAAAGTAAATCCCTGTTATCCAAATTGTGAGTTCTATAACCATACTACAGACTAGATATCACTCGAGACGAGGCCAATATCTTTTATGACTTTTGTCACCCTTGAACCTTTCGGTTCGGCTGTAGCTAGCAGCCAGGTGCGGGATAGTCAATCCCGTATAGATCTATACACTCAAGTCACGCTCCCTATCTAAGAGATTCTGGTTACAGGGGCGGTCCTCAACTCGCGTATCTCTGTGGAGTGTTCTTCGAGGACGTGTCTCCAATTTATAGGAATAACAAATCTACAAGTAATAATGTGGAATATCCTATTTAAGTTCTACCTACAAAGACGATCCTCCACTCGCGTATCTCTGTGGAGTGTTACCGAGGACAAAACAATAAACTAATTTTCTTGTTCAAAGTTCAAAGATTATGTTTTTAACTATTATAATATGGAAAACCATTTGTGAAAATATAAAGTACAACAATTTATAACGTTTTTCACAAATACTATGATAATGTGATCTGCAAGTTCAAACGGTTATCTGTTATGATTATCAATGTTAAAAACATATGTAATATGAAACACAACACATATAAAATAAGTTTTGATTACAAGTATTACTTGTACTTTACTTGTATTCCCCCCTGAAAACAGTGAAAAACATTGAAAAAGGGTAGGGGTATGAACTCACCGGACGAGAAATGTGTCGACTGGGATGCTAAACGTTGGATCAAGGCTTGGAAACGTGCGAGGTTCCTATGTAATGTTGAATGATACACAAATGTATCTAATTAGACTTTAAAACACTAATCGGATACGATTAAATACTCCAAGACGCGAAAACACTTCAAATTAAGTGTTTGGAGTGACCCGGGTGACGTTTATGGACATGAATGACTTGGATATGGAGTTTACTCTTCAAGTGTGTGGGGTGTTCTTATGTGCTAATTGGTCTTAAATCAATTGAGGGGTGATGCTAGGTTTGGTTCTAGGGCATTATCAAGGAATTAAATCAACCATGTGGACCAATTGATGAGTTTACGATAGTAAACTAAGTTTTTACGGCCGTAAACTCTTATAGGCCATGACTTAATGTGATTTGAGGGTCATAGGTTAATCACAATTGATTCTACTCAATTTTACAAGCCAATAGGTGAGTTTAGGGCATCATACAACCCATTTATAGGAGTTTACGGCCCAGGAACCCATTCTTGGGGGGTTTACGGCCGTGAACTCATTATGGAGTTGTTTTCATCAAGATTATGGTCCCTAACTTGTTTGTGGTTGCTTCTAGACTTTATTCCAGGGCTTATGAGGTGTGTAAGTTGCATTTTAACACCCAAAAAGGAGTTTACTACCCATGAAAGGGTGTTTATGGCCCAAGCATGTTCTTGGGCAGTAAACTCATGTTTACTCCCCAAATGTTGAGTTTAAGGTGTCCTAAGTCCAATCCAATAAGTCCTTAAGCCATATCTAAGCTCCAATGGTGATTTGGAAGGGTTTTGAGGCTCAAAACACCATTTATATATGTTCACGGACCAAGAGTGTTCTAGGGCCGTAAACACATGTGTTGAGGTCCTAAATCATGAATTGAACTCTAAATTGAAGGCTAAGTATGTTGTACAAGAAGCTAGGATGGTTACCTTGGTGTTTTGAAGCTTGAAATGAGTGATTTTTGGATCAAATTCTTGGATTGAGGAGAGAGGTTAGAGAGAGAGTGAAAAGGCTTCAAATGAGTCTTAATTCACTTTAAATATGGTTTGGATTTGGGACACGGTGGAATTCTACTCGAAACTGATGTTAACCAAGGCTTTTGGTCGCACCCGATTAAGTTGTCCTCACCCGATATGGTCGAAACTAAAATTTTTCTAATTACTAGTTTGGGACATTTTCACATGTTTTCAACATGTTTGGATACTTACAAGGTCAAATAAAAGTCTCAAATTAATTGACCTAATCCAAAAACACAAAGTCGGAATAATTTGCTTAATTTGACGGTCGGAATGGGTTGCGGCGATGGAAAAACTTCGAGTTGTCACATCGCATGCTCTCCATTCAAATAGATGACAAAACCACTCATCATTGTAGCTTTTGATTCCAGCAACCTCCACATTTTTAAAATCTTAAAGAAGTCTTCATTAACTTCCGATTCAGGTAAATCTCTTGACTTTATTTTCTTTAGTCATATATCAGGATAGGTTTAGTTCAGTTGCACAATATATTACATTAGGGTTTAATTTTCCCATTCTTTTTCTTTTTTTCAATCATCATTCCTCTTATGACTACTAAAAATATACCCTTTAATGACACACATTGCGTGTCATAAAACACACGGACGACACATAAATGTGTATCAAGGAAGACCCTATCATAAAGAAAGACAACACGCATTTGCGTGTCGTAACCTTACGACGCACATAGATGACACGCAACGTGTATAATAAAGGAAGACGGCAAGCAATTTGCGTGTCGTAACCTTATGATGTGAATTTACGACACGCGTTGCATGTCATAATTTTAAATGTTTAAAAAAATATATTTTATTTTTTTTAGATTTATTAATTTTCAAATTAAATGACAATTAATATCTCATAACACAAATGTACCAACATTCATTCATCTAATCTGCTTTGTGTTTTATACAAAATATATATTTTATACAATAAATGTACCATATAAAGAAACCATTTCCTTATTTCCTCTTTGCAACCTAGGACGAGCATAAGATAATAAACCGCCCTTGTGTATCTAATCTTTAAATAACCGAAGCTTTCTTGACATCTCAGCACCTCGTTTTACCTAACGATAATGGCAGAATAGATACAAAGGAAAACAAATATAAATATAACCTGATTAATGAATGATTTGAGCACGACATAGAATGGGAAATAGCAATTGCTTCTCTCACATGTTTGACATACATACAAACCAATGTGTTAAACGGCCATTATTTATTCAAGGGTAAAATAGTAAAAAAACAACTCACATGGGCATTGGGATGTGTAACACCGTAAATTTTCAAACCAAAATTTTCAATTTAAAAACACATTTATCACAATTATAAAATCACAAAATATCACAATTTCAAATCATTAAATCTCATATTCAAAAAAACAAATGTATATATATCAAAACTCCAGGATCCTCTCAAATCTAACTCTGTCTCCGATGTGCGTACAATCAAGTCGGTGCCTTCCCGCGATCCTGAGAAAACCTTAAACACATAACACATAACACGGTAAGCACGAAGCTTAGTGAGTTCCCCAAAATACTGCATACAACGCATTATCCACTTAAGGCTATAACTCTGTAAGACCCTCCAGTCAATGAGTCTCAGTGGGACCCTCCAATCCCACAACTCTGATGGACCTTCTGATCCTAACTCTGTAACTCTGAATAACACATAGCATAAATCACACAAACATAATGAATTAATATCACAATACTCAAATAAACACATATGACCCTCTGGTCACACATAGATACTACTCTAGGTAAAGTATAGTGAGAAGACTCACCTCGACAGCAAGCAAGCATCCTCACACTCGAATCTCGATCTAGCCACCGCCTAGCACATAGGGTAGTTATCTCAATAAATACTCGATTCTCGACTCTAAATAACCAAATGCTACTCCTCTCTTTCCAAATCTCGAATTAGGTAAAAGACCATTTTACCCCTCCATGGCCTCCAATACTCATGTAGACCAAACCCTAGAGTCAACAGAAGTCAAACTTGAGTCAACAGTCCATATTTGACCCGACTCGTCGAGTGCACTTTTGCGACTCATCGAGTTCCCTCGTTCTCTTAGAAGTCTCAAGAAATCCAGCTCAACTCGTCGAGTTATCGCACGATCAAGCTCATCGAGACAAACCCTCACCGACTCGTCGAGTCAGGCCATGGACTCGGCGATTCCCTTCGATCTGATTCCTCATTCACATGATTTAAGGCATATCTATAACCCCACACTCCATATCTATCCTCCTAAGGCTCGAAAAGCACGTAAAGCTATAAGCTTTACGTTCATGCATAGCATAAAAGGCTCATAATGACAAAACATGCTCCAACAAGGGCTAGATGCACAAGAGCTTGCTTCCAGCTCAATAAAGCTCGGATCTCTAGACTCACAAGGCCACTCATAGTCCAAATCTGAGGTTCCAACCTCAATCCATACACTAATCACTCCATGACACAAGATAAATGGAAGAAAGCCCAAAAAGTTCCCTAAAACAAGATCTCATAAGGAAATGATCAAGCTTGTATCTTTTTACCTCCAACTGAAGCAAAACAATGAAGAATCTCTGGATCCAAAAGCCTTCTCTTGATCCAAGCCAAGATGCTCTCCACATCCTCTCTCAAAGTTGCACAAGAACACCCAAATTATCCTCTTTCTCTCTCACAATGGATAGAACTGATCTAGGGATTCCCACAGGGCTCTCAGGAGATATGGGAGGCGGAAATGAGGGCTTAAGGCTCTTTAAATAGGACATAAACCTGGAAAAATTAGGGTTTCTCTGCCCATCACCCACTCGGCGAGTCGGCTCTCTGACTTGTCGAGTCCATTCATTAAAGCCAGTCGGACAACTCGACTACACTCGACGACTTGGACTCTCAACTCGCTGTGCACTCCATAATTCTTCAAAAATTTAACATACATTAATGTACCTGAAAGTCCGGATGTTACAGGATGGCTCACTCTATCCAGTAACTCACGGAATAATTTATAATGGAGTACAACTTTTGGTAATAGCATCCTTAAAGATGGGACTTCCATTAAATCAACACAAAGGAAAGAGTATCATTTGGCAACAACAATAGTGGTTACTGTTTAAGGTAATGGCTCTATTAAGAAAATTTTAATTTGATTACCTTTTTTACACCAAGGTGATTGGAAATGGCCCAAATTGTCTAACTAGACATGCGAGAAGGTCTTGGAAATGTAAGGGCAGAATTTTCTTGTAGATTATAGTGAATTAAACAGAAGATTTAGCATTAAGATTTTCAATTAATGCAAAAAAATAAAGGAATATTGAGCAAAATAATATGAGTGGAGATATTGGTAGATGTAGAACCACACCTTTGATCACTTTGGTTCTTTTAAAATTGCTTTCTAAATGAAGAATGAAAAAAGCATGTAAGAAAAAGCATAACAATAAAAAGGGGTTGATTTCTAAAAAAAGATGAATAAAGTACTTTAAAGCATGTATTCATGTGTGTTCATAGAGAGAGAACAAAAACTTAAAATATGGCAATTTTCCCAAAATGCCCTTATACTATTTTTTGTCCCCGGTTCGGAATTACTCCAACAACAGTAGATGAACTTGTGTGTATATGAGTTTAAAAATATTAAATATTTAGTTGGAACTCTAATTTAATTACATTTTTCTGTTTAATTTAAAGTGCAAGATTGGTAATTGGCTATCTCTTTTTTTTTCAAGTTATTTAGTTTTCTATTCGACTAACCATTCTTAAAAACTCATTTTATTATGATATATATGGAAAGTACTGGAAGTTTATTTGATATAAAACATGATAAGTGTATTGTAGATTGATTATTGCCTACTATAATCAATTAATTAAACAAGAAACAACTTCTTTACCTTTAAGATTTTTCCATTCAATCTTTGATCTCCAAAAGGAATTCTAACGATCACAATCCGTCACTTCCCAATAAAACCATCCGCATTAAATACATGCCCATGAGCTTTCTTTATATGCTTCAAGGGTAGTTTCGGCCCAAAATGCTACATATCATACCTGCATACACCTTTCTATGAGTACGCGGACATTAGAATTAAGGATTTATAAATTAATAGTGACAATATCACAATAATCAAAAGGATTCCCAACCACAGAAGCAGCAACAAGTCCACTAATATGTAGGCCTGGCAATTCTCGACACGACCTGCGCGACACGACATGAAATAAATGGGTTTGGGTTGAGTTTTTCAACCCGCCAACCCACAAACCTATTTATTAAATAGGTCATATATGAGTTTCTCAAAAATATACGGCTTGACGCACCAACCCGTTTATAATTTTAATAAAAAAAATTATATATTTTTTTAAATGTATTAAGACTTAAGTATTATATAGATTATATAAACTAGGATAGGATGCCATTGACCATTTGACATGTGCAACATGTTTGTTGTTTGACGTTTGTATTAATGTTTTAGTTTGAACATGTTTCTATGAATGTTTTTAATTTTCATTTGGATGTTTAAGACTTCAGTGTCTAAAATTAGGATATGTTCAGAAAACAACATCGCTTTCTCTTTTTGTTGAAATAAAAAAAGACAAAAAAAACAAACAAACCTATGGCGACGACTAGACGTCGGTATAGCTATTTCACTCTAATCACCACGTGGCATGCCGACGACAAATCGTCGGTATAGCTTTCCAAAATCGACGTCGTTTAGGTTTTCTGCACCAGGGAATAAAAATAAATGAAAATACATACCCTATGCCGACGACATGTCGTCGGCATAGATTTTCAAAAGACCGCGAAAAAAGTCATCGTTCCTACTGTATCTATGGCGACAACATGTCATTGGCTCAGGTTTCTAGGTCAAACAATTTTGGTCAAACTTGGAAAGTTGTAGCGACCACTCATCGTCTACATATCCCTTCTTTTCACAACGACACCTGTGTTGTCGTCTGGATAGGTGTCGTCGCCATATATTGTTATTCCTGTAGTGGAATGAACTACGTGGTTAAAATTTTTGGGATTCCCGCTAAGACTGTTTGATGAGGAAAACTTCTCAAGAGTTGCAGGGAAATTTGGAAGGGTCATTGCTCCATTTAACAAGTTCTCAACGAGATGGGATTATTCTATGAAAAAGTTGGTGTACTAATATCCCAATGCAAATGGGTAAACGAGGAGTTGAACGTTACTGCAGATGGAAAGATTTACAAGGTCGGGGTGGTCGAATCGCCGTTTCACCCAGTCCTATTTGATAAAGTGGAAGAGGACTCACAAGACGAGGAGTATAATTTGTATGATGAGGATGACGATGAAGAAGGGGCGTCAAAGACCTGTATGGAGGAGGAAAACAATGACATGGAAGAAGAGGAGATACTACCAGACTCAACCTCTGACAGGAACAATGATATTGATGTGGGAGTTTTTAACCGAATAATGGTTATTAGAAAAAAGTATTTATCAATATGGGGTAGTTTGAAAAGTATTTACCAAATAATGGTAAAAGAGTTTTGAGCGTTACTTTTTAACAATAAATAAGTAAATAGATAAAAGTGATCAGGTTACAATTTTTTTAACTAGTCATCTCGCCGGTTTTCTTGCCGGAAATTACATAACAGAGGAAACAAAGCTTAAAATGATTACATCATGTATGTACAACACTTCCCATCCTTGCCTTAATCAATGTGAAGAAATTAACTCAAATTAATGCTACCTAATCGTTGTGTAGTAGCCATGTAATCTTAATGACTTCCGCACCAATCCGGTATGTTTTCTCAATCATGGAAGCAGGTGGTGTGAACTTTGGTTAGTAGAATTCCCTCCAATATGCTACAACACCAGGAAAAACAATAGTGGTAGTATTCATATATACAACATGTAGTTAGGTATTCCTTTCCTGGTAAGTGTCGACAACTCGCCCATGTATTGGGCCGGGCCTGAGTGTTGTACTACTCAATCGTCACAATCATTTCAGGTTTGATCGGAGATGGAGGACGACCGTGTGTGAGCTCTATTGCAATGGAGAGATCTGGATAACTCTATATTGCCCTTTTCCTTTCAATATGCCTTGTTACCACCATCAGCTCTTCACCGACGTACATCCTCACAGCAATCAGCAAACTTGCAAAGTCGATCATAATGGAAGGGTTAACAACGGGGTGAAGGAGAAAGTCAAACCTACAAGGGACGTTGTTTATTATTACTTATGTAATTAATATCAAACTAGGTATGAGACCCGTGTAGTACACGGGTTTATTAAAAATAAAAATTTAATATCAATATTTAAATTTTAAATTTAAAATCAATATTTAATATCAATATCAATTTTAGAGCTCTCATTAATTATGCATTTATTACAATATAAATATATCAATTCTTTTTCAAGGAAACATTTATTTCTCTCAATATTGTAACCGAAATAAGTTGTGATATGTGAACAAATCAGAAAATTATATGTGGAAATAAGTAAATTTTAAAAATCTATTAAAATGTCATGTGTCTAAATCAATGAGAACATTACATGTGGCAGAAAATGGGTTTTATTTATTAGTATAGATAGGAGTGCAAGTGAATTTTACTATACTTTCGTAAATACTTTTTAAACAATGAGTAATTTTTTTTTGGAAATCGGCAAATAAATTAAAAAAGAAACCACATCAAGCTGATGTGGGAAAAGAAGTGCAAGACAATCGAAAACAAGAATTACAGACTAAGAAAAGGGCATAAATTCCAAACTCTCCAATCCACCATTTTGCATGGAGTTCTATGTTTGCACCAAGTAAATGTCATGGCTTTTATCCTTTCTATTATGATCGTCGGTGATGTGTGAATCTGTTCAAACACCCGTTTATTCTTGGCTAACCATAAGCACCACAAAGCTCTGTTAAGTATCATATTCAGCAGCCTCTTTTTTCTATTACATCCGAACCACCTTGAGACAAATAGTATCAAGTCTTGTACCGAAGTAAATCTTTCACCACTGATTTCACACCAAGATAGAATCGGATCTATGATGGAAATCGCTGTTGGGCACATAATAAAAATGTGATCAGACGTCTCCTCTTCCAAGTTACAACCACTGCATCTAGTTGATGGGATATTGATCCCACGCCTACTGAGTGCCACCGCTGATGGAAATCTCCCTTGCTTTGCTCTCCACATGAAGGAGAGAATCTTGAACAGAGTTCATTTTCCCCAATCGAATGGTCCATCACATACAACATGGCCAGCTAATTCAATCCTTTCACGTAACCAATACACCATAAATTGTCCATCAGAAACGAAATCTGATTTCCACTCACCCTCACTCTCATTCCAAGATATTACTTCTTTGGGATCAATGTTGACCGTTTGCAGAAATGACCTGGATTTGGTTATGTTTTTCCATACCCCCGTACTTGATCTATTTGCAAACATAGACCAGTGCCTTCCTTCTAAATTATGTAAACTTCGAATGGTTTTCGCCCACAGTGATGAGTCCTCAGATTTCAAACGCCACATCCTCAGATTTAATCGAACCTAGTCCGATCCCCCCAATCGCCTTTGGAGAAACAAGCTTATTCCAAGCCACCCAGCTAATACTTTTTTTTTCTCATACTCCTTGTTCCAAATAAAGTTCCTTCTGATTTTTTCCAACGTGTCGATAACACCTTTCGGGACTGCAAAGATCGACATAAAGTAGGTAGGCAGGTTGCCAAGGACCGCCTTTGCGAGGGTTACTCTACCTCCGAAGCTTAATGATTTCGCTTTCCAAGTCATGAGCTTATTATGGAACTTATCAATAACCGGTCTCCATGCTTGCTTCTTATTCATATTTTCGCCCACCGGAACCCCTAGATAAGAGAAAAAGGATGGATGAAGGTTCACACCCAAGAGGAGCCGCCCAGCTTGAAACTTCTGAAATAGATGCCTCCACCCCAAAGACTTTTGACTTCATGAAGTTCACTTTTAGTCCAGATGACACATTGAAACACCGTAATATTCTTGCTAAATTTGCAATGTTCCTCCTTGACCATTCTCCAATGAATAGCACGTCATCTGCGTAGAATAAATGAGACAAGCAAATGTTAGATTGTGGAAATTTTATTCCTTCATATATTCCTTTCTCCACTGTTGTTCTCATTGCTTGATTGAGGCCCTCCATCGCGATTATAAACAGGAAAGGGGAGAGTGGGTCACCCTGTCTGACTCCCTTTGTCATTGTGAATTCTTTAGTTGGGCTACCGTTAATTATTACTGACGCCCTCCCGGATCCCAGACAACCATTCATCCATATTCTCCATTTCAATCCAAATCCCATTTGTTCCATGAGAGAATCCAGGAATGCCCAATTTATCGAATCAAATGCGCTTTATTGAAGACAGCTTTGAAGAGTAGTATCTTTTTGCCTTTTGCCTTTGCCCAAGAGCAAAGCTCATTAACATCATCGGCCCTTCAAGTATATTTCTTCCTTCCACGTAAGCTGATTGTACCTCCCCAATGATGTTACCGATTACATTTTTTAATCTAATTGCAAGCAATAGCGCAATAATTTTATAGATGGATCCAATCAAGCTTATTGGTCTGAAATCTCCGAAATGCATTGGATCCTTAGAATTCGCCGCTAGAGATATAAAGGAGGAGTTACATCCACACGATAGCTTTCCGTGAACTTAAAAGTACTTTACCATCCCCACAATCTCCTCTTTCAACAACTCCCAGAACTTTTTTATGAATTTAAACGTGAATCCATCCGGTCCCGACGATTTATCATCTCCACATGCCCAAACCGCTATTTTTATTTCCTCTGTTGTAATTTCAGCTTCCAAGTATCTAGCATCGATTTCAGAAAGATTTTTGAAACCCAAATTGCAGAATTTTGGTCTAATTGGCCATCTTTCTTTGAATTTGTTCCCAAAGAACTTTTCTACCTCCTTTTTGATTTCCGTCGGGCTAGTACTCCAAGCACCATTGATCATAATCCCATGTATATGATTTTTACGATTCCTATTATTCACGTAGTTATGAAAGAAGCGAGTGTTCTCATCTCATCGATCTCCCATTTTAATTTTGCCCTTTGCTTTAAGTTCATGACCAACCTTCTTGTTTAATCGTCAATCTTGACTCCCAAGATTGATCTTTCTTTCACCTCAGTAATCGTCAAACGCCTAGATTTCGCCAACATTTCTATTTCAGCCATTCTATTTTTCCATTCTTCGACTTCCTTTTTCTCCATATTAATTGTATTTGTTTTCTAGTTTCTAATAGCCAGTTTGAGGTACTTCAATTTGTTCAAGAGAATCATGTTGGGGGTACCATAACCTCTGAACACAGAACACGCATCCTTAATGACTCCATCCAGTTTGTCATTAACAAGCCAGGAGTTTAAGAACTTGAACGGGGGCGGTCCAAAATCCTCACTTCTAGCCCTCAATACAATACGGGAATGGTCTGGTAGGTCTCTTTTCATTGCAAAGGAGGAAGCAAGAGGGTACACAGAAAGAAAATTGGAACATACCAGAAAGCGATCTAACTTACTCAATTTCCCTCCTAGAGTTTTGAAGTATGTAAATTTTTGACCTCCCATCTTCAAGTCCGTCAATTCACCATTGAGGATGAACTTGTTGAACTCATTTGCACTCCGAACACAGAATTCAGAATTTATCCGTTCGTCTGGGCGCCTTACCACATTGCAATCCCCCATGAAGATCCAGGTTGCCGATCTTGATAATTTTATTGCCAACAATTCGTCCCATACTTTAGCTTTCTCACGTTCCTGTTGAGGGCCATACACGTTGACGAACCCAGTGAGCCCATTAATTCCCACAAAGTTCCCCAATGTCACAATAAAATTCCTTGATTTAATCACTTCCACTAATGAGAACATTCTACTATCCCATATCGTTATTATCCCTCCCGGTCTCCCCGTAGTGAATACTTGCTCGAAATTGCAGTCTGCGTCACCCCAACAATTAGTTGGATTGAAAAGCAGGGAAGATTCACCCAATTTCGTTTCCTGAATCCTAACCAAACATAATTTATATTCTCTTCTCAGTCTACCCACCCAATCGGTTTTATGTTTCTCTCCAAGGCCTCTGATATTTAGTGACATGATGTTCATTGTATTAGCTGATTTTCTCCTTCTTCGCCTAGTACATCTTTGAGGACTTCATTGTCACATTCCATATCAAAGCCCAACATATTACCAACCTCCACCGTGTTCCTGATTTCCGTTGATGTTGTCGAGTATGACTCGTCGTCCGATTCCGGGAGCGGGATTTAGGATGGGAGCAGAACTTGATTTAAGTCGATGGAGGGTTGATTTGAAGACGCCATCTGATTTTCCATGAACGACTCAGGAATCGGAGTCAATATCCGTCTTCTTTTATCGCATGATCCTTTAAAGTTGTTGTTAATCCGACCCGAAAATGATTCACTTCGAACCATATTATTAGGAAAGGGACCAAAGCAGCCAGATATAGGTAACATGTTTAGGGGCCCATTTGACGAATCCATATGGCCCAAATAGTTAGACTTCAAGTTTTGTGACAGCGCTGCATTTACCGCTTCTTCATTAGGCGTTTCATTAACGGACCCTTCATTAATGTTCGCATTAATTTGCGTCCTTTGGGATTCTCTATGCGAGTCGGTTTCGCTTCCACCATCAGTCTCCACCGCTACCATGTCCGCCGATGACGGAGCCTTCACCGAGTTGCTATGCTTACCGGCCACGTTTATGTAAGAGTTTAATTCCGTTCCATCCTCATCTCTAATCCCGCCCTCTTCTGGTTCTTTCCTTTCATACTGCATTGGAAAGGTATCCGATACGTGATCTTCATCGTCCGTTCCATCCATGTCCTCCACTTCGTCCTCACCTTCGTCTAACGAGAATGTATCCTCCATTGATTGTTCATACTGCTTAAATGGAGTCCAATCAAGATCAACTTCATCAATTCGGATTTTGATTGTCTTACCGTTAATCTCAACTGTCAGCTCACTCAGCTCACTGGAGATGGATGATAACAAATTTATGATAACGCCCACTTTCCCATAGACTAAATTCTCACTAGATATATCAACTTCAAATGGAATAATCACCCTGCCCATCAGTTCTGCTATTTTCGAGAAATTCTCTTCAGACCATAAATTTCGTGGGAGACCGATAAGTTTTAACCATGCTATCCTTTCGAAGTTATAAGTCGCAATATCGCCACTCTCCATCGACCTAAACCATTCCGACCACACTAGCAGAAACGAATCTTTTCTTTTTTCATCTTTGAACTTGATACCCATTCTTAGCCCTCCCAGATATTTTAGTTCACATTCTGACCCATCACAGTTCTTGAATGCAAGTGGCGCCTTTTCCAAGTGGTCGAAACTATGTGTTTCCCCGATCAAAGTTAGCTTACTACTCAACCATCCCCTGAGCGGTGAGTCATCCATGATTTTGATTGGAGATATATGTTCTTGAGTTTGGTAGGCCGTAGGTCTCCCTAGTTTGTTTCTACCTCGTACCACCTCAGCGAAAGATCTGTTGTCTTTACCATTCCATCGACATTCCTGTGGACGTCTGTGTTGATTCTGATTCATCATAAACTTAGCCTCCTTTGAATCAATCAGTTTCCTTGCGAACCTTGCTATGTTGATCTCCAGCGGTCTATCTTTAAAGGTGATGCCTTGCAGGGTCTCCTCAAATCTCCGTTCGTCTTCCATCTTTTTAAATCGCATGAAAGCAAACGACTTTTTGTTTACGTCTTTCTTCGTAGCCACATACACATCCACCACGTCCCCGTATTTGCCAAAAAAATCTTTTAATGATTCTATTCTGGTCTCCTGTGGAAGATTATACAAACAACGTCGTTACCCCTGCATGGTTCCATCTTTTTTGATCCCCAGTCATCGCTGTCTTCCTTCGTCTTCTACAGCCAACCTCTTGCCATCTTCCGTCCGTCGCCATTCCACCGGAGATGCGCTTTACTTGTTTGTCATGAGCAAAAACATGATTATTTTAATGAAACTGAACATACCTACAAGCACACAGCTGTGAGAGTGAAATGACGTTAGCGTTCAACACAGTGGGAAGGATAAACAACGAGTAATTGGTAAATACTTTTCAGAATCACTATGGTGTGGTAGAAAACTCATTGATGTGGTGCCAGAGACGATGTATCCTATTATCGACGGGGGTCCGACGATAACGTGTCCCAACAATGGAGTTAATGAAGTATTAAATAGGAATAATATGGAAGCGACAGTTCCTGTAAACGTGGAGTTGATTGAACTTCCCAAGGCAACAGACACTGGAAGAGGAGAAAAAGAAGGATCCCCAGCAGACGAGAGCAGTCTCGTGAAGGAAGTTACAGCGCCAGTGGAGTCACAACCAACGGAAGTGGGCCAAGGTCAGTTTTGGGCTGTTTCCTAATCCTTTTTCTGCCCCGCCACACAACAGAACCCACACGAGCTGAAATAACCACAAATCAAATTCAGAGTCCAGTAGTGGAGGTCGATTAATCAAAAAAATAAAGAGGTTGTATGAGGCGGATGAACATACACAATCTCCTGACCAGTATCCAGTGACGCAAATGGTAGTTGATCCTCCGATTATTGGGACTAATGTTGATGTAGATGACAAAGTTCCAACTCTTTACCTTAACTCAAACCCAAAGGAAGTGAAGAGGGCAGATACTAATGAAATACACGCAAGCAGTTATTCCATTGAGGAGTCCTTACAAACTTGTGAGATTGGGAAGGAGATTGGATTTCAAATTGAGGCGGGAAATGACATTCTTGCCCAAATTGAAGGTGAGATTGGAGCCAAGAATGTTGCCCAATGAACTGTCTATCCCTAAATATCTGAGGAATTGGTGTCGATGCCAAAGTAAGGTGGGTCAAGCGATTAAAAATTCTTCACAGGTCGAATTTGTAGGAATACAGGAGACACATTACCAAGTTTTCAAGATTTGATGTAAATAGTTGTTGGGACTCCTCTGATTATGACATTAATGGTGTAGACTCGAATGAAAGATTGGGCAGTCAGCTCTCTATATGGGATACCAGATCGGTGCTCTGCGCCGGCATTCAAAAACTTTATTCACAATGTCGGGGTTCAAGATTTCAAAATGGGTGGAGAAAGATACACATTCATGAGCAGGGTGGATGCTAAACTCAGCAAGATTGATAGATTCCTTGCTTGCTCGAATTTTCTAGGTAACTTCCCTTCACTAGCTGCAATTTCCCATCGTCGTGAACTCTCAGATCATAGCCCTATCACTCTATTCTCGGACCTAGGTGACTCCGTACCACCACCCTTCAAGTTCTTAAATTCATGGGTGCTTCTTGATGGAATTGATGATGTGGTCTTCAATGCATGGGACAGATTTTAGGGATATGGTAATGCTGATACATACCTTGCTACCAAGTTTAAACATCTCAAGGGGAAATCAGAAATTAGAGACGATTGGAATACAGGAAAGAGAAACAGGAGCTGCTCCGATTAAAAGGTGAAACTACAAATCTCGAAAAAGAGGTGGAATATAGGGCACTCTCAGAAGAAGAATTGAATATCCATAGCAATAACATTATAAAAATCATGGAGTTCGAAAAAAGAGAAGCCTTAGATTTAAAACAGAATTGAAATCCAGAATTAAATGGGTGATAGATGGAAATAATAATAATAATAATAATAATAATAATAATAATAATAATAATAATAATAATAATAATAATAATAGTAATAGTAATAGTAATAGTAATAGTAATAATAATAGTAATAATAATAATAATAATAATAATAATAGTAATAGTAATAGTAATAGTAATAGTAATAGTAATAGTAATAGTAGTAGTAGTGGTTGCAGTAGTAGTAGTAATAGTAGTAGTAGTAATAGTAATAGTAATAGTAATATTAATAGTAATAGTAATAGTAATAGTAGTAGTAGTAGTACTAATAGTAATAGTAATAGTAATAGTAATATTAATAGTAATAGTAATAGTAATAATAGTAATAGTAATAATGGTAATGGTAATGGTAATAGTAATGGTAATATTAATGCTAATGCTAATAGTAATGGTAATGGTAATGGTAATGGTAATAGTAATAGTAATGGTAATAGTAATGGTAATGGTAATGGTAATAGTAATGGTAATAGTAATGGTAATAGTAATAGTAATGGTAATAGTAATGGTAATGGTAATAGTAATAGTAATGGTAATAGTAATGGTAATGGTAATGGTAATGGTAATAGTAATAGTAATAGTAATAGACTAATAGTAATAATAATAGTAATAATAATAATAATAATGGTAATGGTAATGGTAATAATAATAATAATAATAATAAATCACGGGTACGTTAACAGCAACAATCAGAAAAATAAAATCTCAGGCCTAATGATAAATGGCAGCTGGAAATCTGATCCAAATACCATTATAAACGAAGCCTTCAAATTCTTTCAAGACAAATTCAGAAAGAAGTGGAAATCGAGGCCTAAACGATCAATCCAAACTTTCAATCCATTGATAGGATGGATGTTATTAGACTCGAAGCACCCTTCTCTTATGAGGAAGTAAAGAAGGTTGTATGGGAGTGTGGTGGCGGTAATGCCCCAGACCCGACAGACTCACATTCAAACTAATCAAGCGATACTGGTCGTTATTTTCCCATGACGTGATGAACTTTATTAGATACTTCGAGGATAAAGATTTGATTGCTCGGTCGTGCAATTCCTAGTTTATTAAATTGGCTCCCAAAGTGAAAGAACCAACCCTCTTAAGTGACTACAAGCCAATCAGCTTAATCGGGTGAATGTATAAAATCATCTCTAAGATCCTCGCGATGAGAATCAAGATGGTAATTGGGAAAGTAGCGGGGGAGGTAATTGGGAAAGTAGTGGGGGAGGTAAAGTCCGCCTACATGGAGGGACAAAATATCCTTGATGGCCCGCTCATTGTTAATGAACTATGTGCTTGGGAGAAGAGTACTAAAAAGAAATTTCTATTATTCAAAGTAGACTTCGATAAGGCGTTTGACTCTATTAATTGGGAGTATCTGGATTCGATAATGTCTCAAATGGGGTTTGGAAATAAATGGAGAACGTGGATCCGGGGATGCCTCTCATCAACTCGAGCTTCTGTACTATTTAATGGGTCTCCAACCGAAGAATTTTTTATTTCGAAAGGAGTTAGTCAAGGCAATCCACTCTCACCTTTTTTATTCATCATTTCTATGGAGGGATTGAACGTGGCTCTAAACTCGGCTGTTAAAAAGGGTATTCAAATCCCCGGTAATGGTCCATTAATATCTCACTTATTTTACATGGATGACACATTGTTTTTTGGTTGAGTACGTCAAAAGTTAACCTCAAAAACCTTGTACGTATCCTCAAATGCTTCCATGTGTCCTCAGGTCTTAAGGTCAATTTTCACAAATCAAAAGTATTTGTCGTAGGAGCATGGACTTTGGAAACATCACGGTGGGCTAGTATTTTGGGATGTAAGGCGGGTGTCATGTCGTTTACCTACCTTGGGATCCCGGTGGGAGCAAACATGAATCACATTAAAAATTGGAGCATTGTACTTGATAAATTCCATTCTAAACTCTCGGGATGGAAATCCAAGACTTTATCATTTGGAGGGTGACTTACCCTTATCAAATCTGTTCTGGGGAACTTGCCAACCTACTTCTTGTCACGTGTTAGAGCCCCCATGGGGTGCTTGATTCCCTCGAAAAGATACGACATAGATTTCTGTGGGGTGGTGCTGAAGGAAAAAATAAGATTAATTGGGAGGCTTGGGAGAAGGTAATATCCCCTAAGGAGCACGAGGACCTGGGGGTCGGCTCTATTAGATCACTTAATATAACCTTATTGGTAAAATGGTGGTGGCGCCTTGGGTCATAGGTGGGATACATAATCTCAGAAACAAACCAATGGAGTACTTGTCTAAAAGAAAGATCGTTGAAGTGTGGGGCCACTACGCGACATGGTAAGGAACTCAATTTTCCAAGGGTGCAACTTAAACAGTCCTCAGTTCCAAACCGTTGGAGAGCTGATCCAATTGTTGCTACTCGAGGAAGAAATGTCAAATAAAAAGAGACTCATACCTATTTGTTATGGTCTCGTCTGGTGTCTATGGAAAGCGAGAAATGATCGAATATTTAATTAAGGAGATTTTCATTGAGCCTTCCTGAATAGTGGAGAATATTAAATCACTTGTAATAATGTGGGGGAAATGTAGGGAAAGTGGTGAGTATTGTAAGTGGGAAGAATGGTCTGCTTCCCTATCCCTCTCTCGTTAGATTCTTTTTCGTTGTAACTGTACTGTTCTGCACTCTTGCCCCCTTTTAGCTACTTGCTATCTGGTATGTTTAAAAATTTCGGCTGTTTCCAAAAACAATAATAAAGTAAAATAAAAAAACTAAGTAGAAATTACTCTCCTTGATTGTAAACTTATTATGAATGGTTTCATTTTGGCTATTTTCCTTCAATCCTATAATTCACTATTTCAACATCTCACTACAAATCATATTAACATCATTTCCCAATTATTATATGTAACACCTCAATTTCCATATAGAAGTATTCCTAAATTATTATTATTATTATTCTTTTAGAAAGGCAGATGATATAATCACGGAACATTTTGATGCTTCCACTGAAAATATTATGGTTGACAATATACCCCTAGGGAGAAATCCTAATCTTTGTTTCAAAAATTACTCGTCAAGCTTAATTTATATATTGATAACTATGTCAAACTAATTTTATTTGATGAATCCATATACGCTACTGCTACAATGTGAAAATGGAAGCCTTCGAAGCTACAAAAATTATGTACGATAGAGTACTAGAAACAAAATCAAAGACTATCACTCGAAAAATAATCAGTTAGGTACATATACTTACTTGATCATGCTGACAGAGAAATGATTTGCTTGGTATATTGTCCTGACAATTTAATCCAAAACCTAGTTCAAAAAGCCAAAATCGAACTGAATTTATTCACAAAAGCACCTCCTTCACCTCCATTTTACCTTCATTTCAATGCAGCCCAATATTGCATTCACATAGACCCTTTTCGGCTCCACCAACTCTACAAACCCCATCCCGAACCCCTCATTGGGATTCACGGTTACACTATCCAAACATGGTTCTCGATGATTGTAGGTATCAACTTCATGATCTTTTTATAGGTTTAGGGGAGCAATTCAAACATTTAACTGAGAAATCACAAGTTTTACTGAAAATTGTTATTCCCCATATGGGAATTTTAGTGTCAAAGGTAGAAGAGACATACTACCCACAAAAATTTGCCATTATTTCATTAAAGGCCTTTGTAAACACGGCAATAAATGTAAGGTTCTATACACCACTTCAACAATTAACTTATGGTTGATGATGAAGCTGCATTTTCACCCAGTTCACTCGAAAAACTCGAGATTGAGATCACGGAAATCTTGAAATCAAGAAGGGATAATCCAATTTCGATTGCTTCATTGCCTATGATCTACTATGAAAGATACGAAAGGACCCTTAAGCTGAAGGGTACCTAACCGAAAGTCAAAGGCACGGAAAGCCGATTATGAAAGATACTATGATCTACTATGAAAGATACGAAAGCAGATTATAGTTTGACTAAGCTTCTTGCACGATTGAAAGCAGCATTCTGTCTCATTGACAAGTTTTCTTATGTCTTTTATTTAACCCGTTTGTTCTTTTTTTTTTTTTTTTTTTTACCGAGTTTTACTTTTGTTTTGAAGAAACATTGACTGCAGATTGCAGGGTCGTGGAGGAACGAGCATAGTGTAATTTGGAAACAAATCCCTGCGATCTTTCTGGACAACTAGCGCAATATCTCTTTATTTAAATGAGGGGTATAATTGTCATTAGATTATATTTTCAGTGGATGGATTAAAAGGAGACGTGGAAGAACCACCTCCCTTTTAGAAATAGCAATATGACATAGGTAGATTTTCGTATCAATAAGGTTAACAAGTTCTTATCGTTAATCGTAAACTTCAACTTCATGCGAAATAAAAGCATTAACTAAATTAAACATGCATGTAATACAACTGAATATATCTTTTACTCTTCAACTTTATCGGTTTATCTCTCTCTTGTTCTTTTACTATTTAAATTTTTTGGGAACATAAACCACCTACAATCTAAGTTATAAAGCTTACCGAGTACCACTTTAATTATTTATCATAATTTGGTAATATTATTTTATTCGTTTTCATATACAACCACTAACTGGGTTTAATTATTATTTCAATAGTAAAGAACTCGCCATAAATATTTTCCAAGCATAACCACTACCGTTATCTTATACCTTGATTCACTAACGAAAACGCACAAATATCAAACTAATTTTGTAACGGATGGTCCAAGGGGAAAAAATCATTTTCTATTGGACTTCACAGGGAAAAAAAATCTAAAGGGTTAGTTAAAAACACAAATTGACCAAAGTTGATGGAAATAGAAACAACCATAATAGTTAACATTTCGGTGTAAAACTTTCGAAACTTTGACAAAAATTGTGACCTTCTGCCAACCAGGGGACCATTTCCATAATTTACAATATCTAAAACGAAGTATAAGTAGGGTTTGCTACTTTTGATTTCAATTTTCAAAGTAAACTTTCGAGGTAAATGAAAGCTACATGCAAAAGATAGGCCGTTAATGTGACTTTGACAAAAGATGCACCATTCATTTCTAGCAAGTCAATTCAAACTTCAGAACCAACCCACTGAAGTGGTGTTTTCATTTTAATTTAATAAATTTAAGGTGGAAAGACATATAAAGGTGTTTATTTTTGGTTAATGTTAAGAAATCAGAAACTGATTCGTACATAATAATTTTTTTTTTCATATACAACAATTTATTTATTAAAGTATTGTATTGTACGATTCCATAAAGCATGAATTGTTGTGGATGGATAAAAATTGTTGTATACGAATCACTTCCCTAAGAAGTACCTTAATGGATTAAGTTGGAAATTAGAAGACGTTAACATTAAGTGGTAATCTCCTATATGTTTATATTTTCCCCAAAACTACCCTCACACAACACACATTTCCTCCCATTTAGGGATTTCTTTCTTAATTGGTAGGTTTTGTTGCACTATCAATTGTTTTTTTTTACAAGTCTCATGTATAAATTTTGAATTATCAAAAGACTACCAAGATTTGAACAAATTGATAGTTGTAAAGTAAGGACAAACGTTATATATATATATATATATATATATATATATATATATATATATATATATATATATATATATATATGTATATATATATATATATATATATATATATATATACAGAGAGAGAGAGAGAGATAAGTAAGTTCAAATATAAACAGTAAATAGGATGAAAACATAAAAATATTATGTTTATATTATTCTTCTGCAATGAATGTTGTATATATATGTATTGCTGAAATAATTTTAATACGAATATCCGTTTGATTATTTATATATTCATTAGAATGTTATTATTCTGTTATAAATTTGTGTATGTGTATTTTAGTAGTAAATTTTAATTTTAGTTTTAACCTGTTATTATTCATTTATTTATTGCAAAATAATGACATAAAGCTATGTAAACAAAATTTATTGCAAAATAATAACATAAAAGTAATGCTTTTACATTTTCACACTATCACTACATGAAACATACATTATCGGCGACGTCATTAGCAGCAATGCGATCATTATCGGCGACATTTTTACATGTTGTCGGTAATGATGGCGTCACCGCTAAAGGTTGAAATCACGATCTGTGTGCTTGTTCAAGAAACAACCCTACCCGATGATAATATAACCCAATTGAATGACTAAATATCCCTTCCAATGTACAATAGCATTATCAACGATATAAATAGTGGTGATTGGTCGCCACTAATGCCCGCAAATTATTAACCGCGAAGAACACCCTCCAATTACCCCAATATGTTATCACCATTAATGCCCGTAAATTCTCTTCATCCACATCGGGACATTCCAGCTTTCAATTCTAGATTGCAACGAAAATTGATTGGTTCCATACACCGACGATTTCTACTTCCAATGTAACATCCGGGAATTTGGGTATATCTATTTACCCCTCTTCTTCTCCAAGTGGTTAAATTTAGTCCATGAAAGAAGAGTGTGGCAGGCAAGTACGTTGGGCGTACTGAGGAGTACGTTGTGCGTACTCGTGGGATGGCTTTGGACGCGGATTCTGCTAGGTACGCTGGGCGTACCAAAGATTACGTTGGGCGTAGTCGGCCCAGATGAAAAACCCTAAATGTGGCTTCAGGGCTATAAAAGGAATGATATGGTCCCTTCCTAAGCCAACATTTCACAGAGAGAAGCCCTAATAGAGCATCATCATCGTTCTAAAGTTGTGTGTGAGTGTTTTGAGCTAGAAAGAGCCTTTATGTGATGGTAAAGTAGAAGAGGAGGTCTTTATGGAGGCTACAAGTTGGAGTACAAGTTTGGATCTGAGTTCTTTAGAGGGTGGAGTTTCTTCTAGAGGTAAAAATCTCAGAGCTTTCCTTTTCATTTTTGTTTTGTGCTTGATGGACCAACTTTTAGGGTTTTTAGTCCCAAGATGGAGGTTTTATGAGCAAATAGCCTCCATAAGCTAGAATATGCCTTATTTCAGTGTATTATGAGTTGTAAGTTCGTAAAAAATCCAGTCTTGGTCGCTAATATTAACTCAAGATTGAGTTAAGGACTTAATGAGGAAATAGGTTAAGAGTTTGGAGAGGTTGGTGGCCTTTACAGCCATGCAAAGGCTTAAAGGTTCCGACTTTATGGCTTAAGAGGCAGTAGAGAGCCTAGATCTATGATATAAGCCCAGGACTTAACCTATTCAGACCAAAACTTTAGAAAGGATGAGTTTGGGACTTACGTTGTGCGTAAGTCTCAGAACGCGCAGTGTAGTGGGTTAAGGTCCCTGATTAGTTCCATGCGTGCTTGGGTATGTTGAGCGTACCAAGGGGGTATGCCCTGCGTAACTCCTGCTGGGGGTTTTTGGGCTAAGTGTTGTGTTGGGCCTTGAGTGTTGGGCCTGGAGTTTGGGCTTCATGCAAAAGAGTCTTGGACCAAGGAACTGTATATATGTGCTTTGGGCCCTTGGGTTGGGCTTGCCCTTTCTTTTGGAAAGTGGGCCGTATGAGGGCACATTTATTATTGGGCCTTGGTGGGCCCAATGGACAGGGCATTGATGGAATGGTAGGTGGTCTATCTTTAGGCCTAGTAATTGAGAGGTTGGACGCAATTTCTAATTGAGATAATTATAGGTTTGGCACAGAGATAAAGGTCGGTGCGCATCAACAGTGTCTTTAGGAGCTGTTCATCATCCGAGGTAAGTCTTCTCACTACACTGTACTTGGAAGGGTACCTATGTGTGACCGGAAGGTCTTATATGCTATGAGACGTATGTGTTATATGTTGTTATGTGATATGTATATGTTATGTATGTTATGTATGATAAGGACCGGAAGGTCAATATGACATGGACCTAAGGGTCAAGAGGTTATGGACCGGAAGGTCGATAAGGGTAGGACTGGAACGTCTACCAGGATTCGGGACGGAAGTCCCCTGAGACACTTGGACCGGAAGGTCCCACAGAGTTATGGCCTGGAAAGGCGTATGTGTTGAATGTGGTATTTTAGGGAACTCACTAAGCATTTATGCTTACCGTGTTATATTATGTGTTTCAGGTTCTAGCAAGGATCGCGGGAAGGAGCCGATGTGATCTATACACACTCATGAAGTTCATGTTTTGAGATTCTGGGATTTATATTGTTATGATAACATTGGATACATTATGTTTTGATATTATATTGTGAATGAACGTAGGTTTTAAAAATGAAAAAATGTTTTTAAAATTTACGTTGTTACATCCAAACCCTTTATCGGTTCTATACCATAGGCGACGATTATTCGTGATCCTCGTTGCTTCACCACCACAACACCGACTATTGACAATCATCAAGATATCACTATTATCGGCCACAAATTGAGCATCACCGGCGATGGTTCATGTTTCTCACCCCTTTTTTCTCTCTATCTTTGTCCTCTAACCAGTATTACCCATTTAGTTGCAACAATTTTGGGTTTCATGCCATTCGAGCGCCACCAATCTCTTTCTATGTTCTTCCCAAAGACTACGTACTATACAACACCACCACCACCACCATATTCTGGATTGGCGACCATTGGTTTAACTTAGAAGGTTAATGTTAGTTCACTGGTTTCTTAATTTGATAGTTTGTTGATATATATATATATATATATATATATATATATATATATATATATATATAGATAAATTGGTGATTGGTACTTTTCTGATCATTTAGTTTGCTTTATGTTTATAGTTTAACTTAAAAGTGTATATGTTGTTATTTACTATGTAGTTGGAGAATCTTTGATCATTGTCCAACAATCCAGAATATACTATGGAATTTATAGGAGGGAACGAGGCTGGTGGGTATGATGACACGTCATATTAGTTTTTATCTTTTATTAAAGATTGTAGTATGAAAATTTTTAAAAGAGTTTTGTAATTTTTTTTTTTTTGTATGTATGGTATTATAAAACTTGGATGTTATGTAATCATATATCTACATTTAGTATATCGGTTTTTCTGTATTTAAAATTATTATATATTGGTTTTTGGACACCCAAATATGGTTACTTTAAAAAAAAGGCAAATAGCGGCGATACGGAGCATTAACGGCGACATTGAGCATTAGCGACGACTTTTTGAGCAATAGTGACAAGAAGCAGTGGCGACATGTCGCCAATAAAGGTATTAGCGGTGACTTTTGGGAACAATAGCAGTGATTTTGTTGTCGCTAATACCCTTATTTCTTATAGTGTATTTACAATTTTTATTTAAACTATCCCCATACGCTACAAGAAATGGGGGTATTAGGGGTGACGTCTTTAGCAACGATATAGGGTATTAGCGGCAACATGTAATTGACACGTTACATGTCGCCACTAATGCCCTGCATTGCCGCTAATGCAACGCAATGGCCACATAATAGTGATCCACGTCAAATGAGCCCAGCCTTATGATTGTTTTCAATCAAGGGTTGTAAACGAATGAAAAAAGGCGCTGACTTTTCCCTCCAGGGTGTTGTCGCTAATAGTTGTTCGTCGTTGCTAATACATGTGCGTCGCCGCTAAAGGCCTTTACAAATAACCCCTCGTTTCAGCTTCCTTTCCTGTTTATCGTGTCTTCTATGAAACCTCACAGCCTACTAACCGACTAAGCTTTCATCGACCATCTAACATCCCTAGCCGCTGGTTCGTGCCACAAGACCTCAATTACCAGTGACCTACACCTCGATTACCGTCGACCTAGCTCCAATTTCGAAATTTTGACAATTGAAGGTCAAATTCCTCCCTATTTTCTATTATTCTTCTGTTTTTTATGGTAATTTGGGTTATGAATCTATAGTATAATTCTCAGATTTTGTTTGATTGAGTGATTATATATGTATTTTGAGGTATGAAAGTGTTTATGGATTTTGAGTGATTCTATATATTTTTTCAGATTTATGCAACATTTTGTATATATTTTTTTCATATTTATGCAACATTTTGTATATATTTTATCAGATTTATGTTTACGTTCAATTAGGTGTATCGACTTTAAAATGAAATTAGGCATCAAATTGAAATTAGATGTATACATTTGTCTGATTTTTTTTATTTAGATGTGTACATTTGTATGAAACTGAAATTGGATGTCTAAAATGGTAGGTGCTATGAAGTATGGTTGTATGAAATTGGATGTATTGCTTAATTGTTTGAAATTGGAATTTGAATTAGATGTATTGTATGCTTCATTGTATAAAATTGGAATACGGAACTTGTATTGTATATCTTAAATGAAATGAAAATTTGAATTAAATGTATTGTATACATGTATGATAATGTGATATTTAGGATTAATAGTTTGGTGTATATAAGATGAAGTGATAAAGTTCTTAATTGATAAGTTATAGCTTTTGTATTTAGATGCTATTGTTTGTATTGTAAAGTCCTTAATTGATAAGTTAAAGTGTTTGATAAGTTAAATTGCTTGTATTTACATGAATAATTATATTAGATGTTAATTATGTCTTTATTTTATTGTTAATACGGTTTCAAATTGCTTAATTTTGTTAATGACTAAATGTTGGTCATTACAACTTTAGCTTAATTAGGTTATTAATAGCAATGCACTTTTAGTATCTTTAAATTAATTATAAAATAAAGTTAAATTAATTTTAAAAAATCAATAAAAAATATTAAATTAATTGTAAAAACAAATTAAATTAGTTGAAAAATCAAGTTAATATTAATATTAAAATGAAATAAAATTAGTTTAAAAAATTAAACTAATAACAAAAAAGAAAATATTAAATTAATTAGAAAATTAAATTAAGTTAACTTTAAAAGAAAATTAAATTAATTATAAAATTAAATTAAATTAATTATAAAACCAGATTAATATTAATATTAATATAAAAGTAATTATAAAACCAAATTAAATTAATGTTAAAAAAATTAATAACAAAAAAGAAAATTATAAATTAATTATAAAATCAAATTAAGTTAATTGTAAAATTAAAGTACTTAATTTTGTTAGTGACTTAATGTTGGTCATTACAACTTTAGCTTAATTAGGTTATTAATAGCAACGTACTTTTGGAAATTTTAAATTAATTATAAAATAATAATAAATTATTTATTAAAATATCCATAAAAAATATTAAATTAATTATAAAATCAAAATAAATTAGTTTTCAAATCAAGTTAATATTAATATTAAAATTAAATTAAATTAATTATAAAGTCAAATTAAATCAATTTAAAAATTAAACTAATAACAAAAAAGAAAAAAAAAATATTAAATTACTTATAAAATCAAATTAAGTTAATTTTAAAATCAAAGTGCTTAATTTTGTTCGTGAATTAGTGTTGGTCATTACGACTTAGATTAATTAGGTTATTAATAGAAACATACTTTTGGTAGTTTTAAATTAATTCTAAAATAAAATAAAATTAATTTTTAAAAAATCAATAAAAAAATATTAAATTAATTGCAAAATAAAATAAAATTAGTTTTAAAATCAGATTAATATGAATATTAAAATAAAATACATTAAATATAAAAGCAAACAAAATTAATTTAAAAAATTAAACTAATAACAATAAAGAAAATATTAATTTAATTAAAAAATAAAATTAAGTTAACTTTCAAATCGAGTTAAGTTAATTATAAAATCACGTGAAAATTAGGCGAAGGTAGATATTCCAATGGCATTAAACAACCCCCCCCCCCCCCCGAGGGTATGTCACGTGAAAATTGGACGAACGCAGTCCAACATTTTCAAACGTCTAAAATTTTAAAGTGTTTAGTGTCAAACAAAGAAGTCAGTGCAAAACAACGAGTTGTGAACAGAGGTGTCACACCCTGCTAAAGCGGAAACACGATGTGTGGTAGTATAAAGGGTTTTATAGCAAAAGTTAAAAGACAACACCAACCATAGTATTAAAAATCATTACAATTTTACAATGGGTTTGAACAGCTTTTAAAAGAAAATACAATGTAAATTGAAATACAACACATGTGAATGCTCCTAAAAGTGAAGTGTCCCTAAGTGCCACTTACTCGATGATTCCTGAAAAAACATGTAAAACGAGCATCAACTATAAAAATAGTTGGTGAGTATTCACAAGTTTAAAAATAATATTGGTTTCATGAATCAAAATCAAAATTTGATATAAGTTACCATAGATAAAAATATATTGCTAAAATGAGTAAATAAGTTTGTGTAAACAAAGTTCGTTGTCATCATGAGAAATAAAGTATGTTGCCCAAAAGAGATGCAACGTTCATATCCTCATGGGAAATAAAGTTTCTTACTAAAATGAGTAATCAAGTTTCATTGCTACAAGGAGCAAACAAGTTTGTTACTATAATAAGCAACCAAGTTTGTTGCTAAAACAAGTAAATAAGTATTTAGTAACAAAAGTTCGTTGTTATAATGAGATAGAAAGTTTATTGCTATAATAAGTAACGAGTTTGTATGTGTATGAGCAAACAATGAGTTCTCAACCAAGCTTATGACTGAAGCCCTATCAAGATCTATGCTTATCATTCCATAGATTATATGGTATAATGCACTCCAGCAATCGGGCGAGTGAGGAGTTGTTAATTCCTAATAGTGCTATCCACAATGACCGTTGGCTCAAAGAGTTAATGGTTAGAGAAAAGTGTAAAGGAAGGGCCTTAAGACGATAAGTTCTCATGTTCCATGTTGCTACAAATCAATTTAAATAGCAATCATGTTTGATACAAATCAATTTAAATACAACGACCAAATAATAGTTTTCCGGGACATGCTTTTCCACCCCAAAACATAAAAACTGAAAATAGTGGAGTGTGTGAATACTCACAATATGCTAAATATAACAACCAAGTTTATACGAGTTAAATAAATACAACAGATATAAATAGTTTAGGACATGCTTTTCCAACCCAAAACCTTTAAAAATCGAAAATAGGGCATTGGTGAATACTCACAATATGCTAAATATAGCAATCAAGTTTATACGAGTTAAATAAATATAACGGATATAAATAGTTTAGGACATGCTTTTCCATCCCAAAACCTTTAAAAATCGAAAATAGGGGATTGGTGAATACTCACAATATGCTAAACATAGCAACCAAGTTTATACGAGTTAAATAAATACAACAGATATAAATAGTTTAGGACATGCTTTTCCACCCCAAAACCTTTAAAAATCGAAAATAGAGGGATTGGTGAATACTCACAATGCATTAAGATGATGCAAATGGTGTATTGACTACGCTCCACTCGTACCACTATCGATTCCTACAATAATGGTATTCGCTACTAACTCTCTAATTGAAAGCTAACACTACTATACTTACTACTATAATACAATTATGCCAATAACGTGTCGAAATTTAATATTGATAAGTTACAAACATTTTTCTGTGAAAATTAAATTTCAATGAGTCAATTGTTATATAACAATTTAAGTGGAAATTTCCCATTATTAAAATTCTAATACTTAACATTTTAAGAGGTGTTCGAATTATTAAATATTCAAAAACTAAATCAAATTAGTTCTACAATTTCCCAAAGTTTGAATTTCAGTTTTAATTGAAGTCAAGGACCTCAAGATAAAAATTCTTAAATTTTTGATTTGTCTGACTATTTTTCACGATTTTAGTTTCTTAAATAACCATAAAATCATGAAAAACATACTAAAAGGTTAATAAAAATTACCAAACTTCAGATTTTTGTTATAAATGTATTAAAAGACTTCTAGATAAATTTTCATGGATTATGGATATGCATAACCATTTTTCATATATTTAATTCTCTAAATAGATATAAATTCATGAAAAATAGAAATCGGTAAATAAAATACCCCACACTTTTCATAATAATGTCATTACACATACTTAAGCTGAGAAAAATATACAAATGGGTTTCTAAACTGTTTAACCCAATTTTATGATTTTTATGCAGTTATTCTAATAAAAATGGTGATAAATTGAAATCAGTTTTCAAAATTACCCAAACTTTTTATAATACTGTTATTAGACATTCTTAACTTGGGAAAAATATAACAATGGATTTATAAACTATTTATTCGGATTTTATGATTTTTGTACATTTATTTTAATAAAAATTGAAATAAATAGAAAATAGTTTCCAAAATTACCCAAACTTTTTATAATACTGTTATTAGACATTCTTAACCTGGGACAATTATAAAAATGAATTTCTAAACTGTTTATCTAGATTTTATGATTTTTGTGCATTTATTCTAATAAAAATTGAAATAAATAGAAAACAGTTTTCAAAATTTCTCACAATTTTTGTAACACTATTATTATACATGTAGAAGCTGTGAAAAATATAAAAGATATTTTTCAAGTAGTCTTTCTATTTTTCTTTGTTTTATCCTCTTAAATAATGATTAATTAGAGAATAATTATTAAACAGTTAAAGTAAATTACCAAAAAAAAAAATTAAAGTTCATTTAAAGTGTAAATAATCTATGAAAAATCCCAAAGGTGGTTTTTATCTACTGAAATCTGATTTTGTGGATTTAAGTATATTTAACCTTAGAAAATAGGAGAAAAATAGTATACGAAGATAAAAATCATCAAAAAATTTATGTGACTTCCTCATGTACTACAAGGTGTTTTGGTAAATGTTTATAAATTTTGGATGAGCAAACTGTTTATTCTATTTTAGGTCAGTATAAATACAAAACTCGGAGAAAAATAGGAATGCATTATGAAAAATTCTAAAAATATTTTTCTAAGTCTTCCATAAAGATTATAAGCTGCGAAAATTATTATATACCCTTTTCAAATTATCTAAAGTGGTTTTATGATTTATTGGGGCTAAACAAAAAGAAAATTCAAAGCCACACTAAATAGTAACAAAAATCGATGAAACTTAATGAGAAGTTATTATTTAGCATATGGGTCATCCACGAATTTGACTAGGGTTTATAGACCCCAAAAAGTATTTTATATGATTTATTGCCCTATTTTCTTGCATTAATTATAATAATTCGAGAAAAACAAATTATTTTCTGAAAATTTACAAATCATCTTATATTGTTGGTTGGATTCTGGGAAAAATATCATTTGAACGGAAAAGAAGTTTTAGGTATTTATTTTGTAATAAATGTTTTATGAACATGTTTGAAAGCTTTTAACAACAAACTTTGATCATCAAGCATCTAAGCTTGAAGATCATCACATGCTTGTTAGTTTGAAGATCATTAATGAGTTTCATATGTTCAAAAATCGTTTTTGATAGAAAACATAGGGTGCATGTGGTGTTTTTCCACCGAAACATGTAGAAAAGTGCATTTCCTTGATTTTGACTTAGGTTTAGGTCCTTGGATTTCACCATTTACAACATGCATGTTATTTTTGGGTGAAATCCTACCACCATCATCATAAAAACTGTGAGTAAGTGCAAGTGTTCATGATTTTACAATAGAATGGGGTAGAAGATGGAGAAAATCCATGAAAAACAAGTAAAACTTGAAGGAAAAGAAAAGGGGAATGAATGATTTTCGGGTTTACCTTTAAGAATAACATCAAATGTTGAGGTTTTTTTAGTAGAAATGGCTGAACTTTTCTGAGATTTCCGTGAGTTTAGAGGGAGAAAGAAGATAGAATCTAATGAATGATGGTAGTGTGTGTGAGAGAAAGAATGAAGCGGTGAAGCGTGTGGAGAAGAGAGAAATGATTATGTGTTTTGGGAAGAGGAGTAGGGTTTTGGGAGAGGGGAGGCCGAGATTTTGGGTGAGAGAGGCTCCCTATGTCTTGTTTCTTTTATAAAAATTTTGTAACATCCCTAGTTCAGGAGTGCAAGTTCAAGGTTCAAAGTGTAAATGTGAAAAGGCAACTCGACAAGTCCATGGGTGGACTCGACGAGTAGGGTCGCGATGTTGGTCGCGTGTTAAGTGAACAACTCGGCGAGTCTCATGGGTGGACTCGGCGAGTTGGTGTTGTATGGAGAAAACCCTAATCCCGGGGGTTGAGCCCGATAGAATGAACATAAAACCCTCTCCCCAGCCTTTTTACCCTCTATTGAAGTCCAGAAAACCGTAATGCACGTTTGTGAGTAATTTGAGAGCATTTGAACCTTGGTGAAGAGATTTTAGGAGAGATCTTGGAGAATTAGGAGGCTTGGAGCAAGGGGCTTTGCTAGGATTCGGATTTCTATTCTGTTGGAGGTTCCTTTTGAGGTATTATTTCGTTGCTTGGGCTGTTATTCATCTAAATTCATCATTTTAAGGTATTTGGAAAGAATAGCTTGTGATATTCTGAGTTTGGAGGTTAAATCTGGGGTTGCTACCCCAGATCTGGAATGGAGAAGGTCTAAAGTGCATTAAAGTCCCTGTTCTTGAGTGATTGGTGAAGCCATCTTGTCCCAAACCCTAACTCTAGAGTGTTACATGCTTAGATCTCCTTGGATTCACGTAAAGTTTGCCACTTTACGTGATGGATGGGTTGTAGAAGGGTAGATCTATGTTTTTGATCATCTGCATGGCCTGGAAAACTTCTGTATGGATTAAGATCTAGGGGTACTCGGCGAGTCACAAGGGTGTACTCGGCAAGTTGCATGAAGGTGAGCAGGAACTCGACGAGTTGGAAGAACAACTCGGCGAGTTGGTTGAAGATAGCCTTGGACTCGACGAGTCTATTCTTGGACTCGGCGAGTCTGGTCTTGAGGTTCTAGCCTTTTCCTGATTAAGGTGGGTTGAAGGCCCAGTGCGGACGGACCAACCACACTGCAGACTCGAGGGATATGGCTAGACTCGGAGGGTGAACCAAGTGGACTGAAGGCCCGGTGCAGCGGACCAGTCACACAGTAGACCCGAAGTGCATGGATGTTCTGTTCGGTTATGATATGTTATGCGTGGTATATATGGTTGGTATTTTGGGGGTATCTCACTAAGCTTTCGGGCTTACAGTTGTGGTTTAAGGTTTTTCAGGTACTTCAGGAGACCGTGGTAAAGCGAAGGCGTGATCGTACCGCTCCTCATGTTTATGTTTTATTTTATGGTTCTAGGAATACTCTGATAATAAATGTATTGAAAACCTTTTTGTAATAACTTAATGAATTGGGATGTTTTTGAAAAGTTTAAATTGGCTTGAATTTTTAGAGTGTTACAAGGTGGTATCAGAGCCTTGGTTTGAGTGAATTGGAGGAACATTCGTGTGAATCCAGTCTCAAATCAAGGAGAGTTTTCAAAAGAGAATTTAAAATGGTTTTCAAAATGAGTAAAAGAGGACGCAGAGGTACGATCACCTGGAGCCACTAAGTAGCCCCAAAATACCATGCAAGTTATTTGTTTATGTGAAATAATAGAACAGCATGCTAGTACTAAGCTAGGGATCTTCAGGAATTGCATGATAGTATTGCCTGATTTGTGATGCCTGCTAGCCTAGCGTTTCTTTCTGTATGAGGTTTCCAGTGTTCCTCTAGGAGTAAGGGTTAAGTGCTTGGTATGCCTGTTCTTCTCTTTGGGGTTGTGGTGATACTTGGTATAAATATGGGTAGGTGTGGAAGGTAGTATGGGCCCGTACTACTGAAAGCACAGGACCCATACGCGTAGCAAGGAAGTCACACCCCTAGGACGGTGTTGAGAGTTAGTTCCCGGGTTAGTGGGAGGAATCTGAGGTTTGTGGTGTTTTTCAGTATGGTGGTTACGAGGCATGCTGGGAGCGGATCCGGATCAGAATCGGGAGAAGGAGAGGGCGGTCAGGGTGGGTCAGAACCACCCGAGGTTATCGGTCAGATGAGCACAGACGAGTTAGATGTTAGGATTCGTGAGATCCTGCATGATGAGGTTGCTGTGATGTTCCGGGCCGAGTTGCCGGAACTGTTTGGGTCGATTAAGACCGCTATGGTTGAGTATTTTGATGAGCGTTATGCAGCTCTTGCAGAGATGGCTGCCACGATAGCTACAGTGGCTGTAGTAGTGGCAGGGGGAGGAGACGGTAGAGGTTTTCATTATCGGGACTTCGATAATACGAAGCCCCCTACCTTCGATGGAGTTCAGGACCCGATTGTTTCTATATGATGGTTGTCAGGCGTGGAGGGGTGTTTCTGTACGTGTTCATGCCCTACTGATCAGAGGGTGAGGTGTGCTATGAACCTTTTGAGGCTAGGGGCGAAGGATTGGTGGAGATTGACCACGGGATCGTATTCTGATGCACAACAAGCTGCAGTTTCTTGGGATCAGTTCAGAGAGATGTTCAGTACTCGCTACGTTCCACGAGTTGAGAGGGAGAGATTAGCTCAGGAGTTCCTGGAGCTGAAGCAGGATTCCCAGTCGGTGACGGAGATCACCAGGATGTTCACTATGAGGGCGATGTTTTGCCCTGAGTTTGCTTTTGAGAAGACCCAGATGTCCCGATATCTGAGCATGCTGAAGAGGGATATCAGGCATTTTTTATCTACGCAGAGGTTCAAGACATTGTTGGAGTTGCAGGAAGCCGCTAGGCGGCGTGAGTTAGAGATTGAGCTATAGTTGAGGGAGTAGACGCAGGCCCCAGCACAGTCGCAGCCGGCGTCGAAACGGTCCAAGACCGTTGATTTAAGTTTGGGCAGTCAGGGCAGCCGCACTTGTGGGAAGTGCGGGAAGGGTCACACCGGAGTTTGTAGGTCTGGAGGTGCGTGCCGTAAGTGCGGAAGAGAGGGGCATTATGCGAGGGATTGTCGTCAGTCAGCCCCAGTTCAGGATATGAGGATTTGTTACCAGTGCCATCAGGTTGGTCACATGAGGGCCAACTGTCCTCAGCTTACTGCAGGACCGGTGCAGGCTCCAACACCAGCCACGTCGAGGATTATGGGTGGAGCAGAGCCCCCGAGGGCTCAAGGTCGTGTTTTTCAGCTTACAACAGAGGAGGTCAGGACAGTGTCGGATACAGCTGCGGGTATGTTTCCTTTTTGATATTTGTTTATCTTGCGATTATTATGGATTATTGTATATGTGCTAGCCTCGATGATTTTTGGTATTGTAATTATTTTTCCTCGAGGGTTATGATATGGTTAAGGGTCTTGGTATTGGGAGTTTCATTGGTTATCATTCATGGGGTTTATCAGTGGGGAATCAAGTTCCTGGTTGGAATGTCGGGTAGCATATGTGGTCTGAAGAGTGGTTAGTTGAAGGTTGGACTTCTTTAAGTCCGAGATGATCGGTATTGATATGGGATTTTGTGAAGGGTGTTCGTTCTAGTGGGGATCTGTTTGTGTGTAAGGGAATATGCTGTGTAGGGATGTTAAGGGAGGTCGGTTATGACAACTGATGATTGGTAGCCAGAGCTCTAAGTGGGGAGAAATGGGAAATTCCTCCGGAAGATCGACAAGCATGAGCGGTTGATTAGCTGTCTGGGATTCAGCAACGGTTTTGTCAACCAAGAGCGTAGGCTGGTTTGAGCAAGTGACAGGCAAGCGAGGCGGGATACAGACCAAGGGTTTTGTAAAAAGAGAGATTGATTGTGGAAGGCCTAGGATCAGGTCGGGATTGAGGATATAGGATGGAGTTAGAGTTTGGAACCCCTAGAGGGATAGAACAGTATGCATGGAAGAGTTTTCCAAAGGGATAATTCGGGTTGATGAATGCTAGTCGAGCAGTTCGGACAGACTAAAGGCCGGTGAGCGTACCAGTCAGGCCGAAGGCTCGGGGACGGTTCAGATAGGCTGAAGGCCCTGGAGGGCGGTCCAGACATGCTGAAGGTTCTAAGAGTGGTCCAGATTGGCTGAAGGCCTGGTAAGGCGGTCCAGTCATGCTGAAGACTCTGCATGTGTTGATAGATCTGTATGAGGAGATGGGATGAGTATGTTGCGATGTGATATCACCAGAAGGTCTGGCCCCGACTATTGATCAGGATTAGTGTAAGGTAGTGCATGGACTCGAGATTCCTTGCGAGCATATTCAGAGCATGTGTGGTGCATGGGATAGCGGTTATGCTATAAGGGAATGGTGTAGCGTTGGACGACCATCGTGGCACTCGTCGTAGTGACAAGGCGGCCAAGTAGATTTCCTTGGATAAGGAAAGGGGAAGGTATGTTGTTCCGAGAGAGAGTGTAAGTTCGCGGAAGTGAAAGTAGTAGCGTGGAGGTATGATTGAGGTGTTCCAATCATGGTTGTTGAGCAGTGTGTTTGCGCCGGTGGTATGGAATCACATCCGGGTTGGATGTCTGCTGAGGTCGCGGGAGGAATTCCGCGGGTATTGGGTCAAGGGGCTCGAAAGGGATGCAAGGATGGAATCTTGGATTTCCAGTTTGATTTTGGTAAAGGAATTATGTATGTAGTGGAAATTCATCCTGGGGGACGTTTGGAGATGTCGTCAGTGTGTCGGGTTTTCCCAACCCGAGGATGCTAGAACCAGTACAGCGTGGGTATGAAGTTGCGGAGGAGAACTCATGGGACTTGCTCTGAGACTGAGGGATGTGTCATCCTGTCAGCATGGAGTGGGTAAAGTTGGACTCAGATCGGGATTTCGGTGGTTCAGGGTTATTTCTAGCTCGTATGAGTCAAGTGATTGTTGTGATTTGGAGCGAGTGAAGTATCATGGAGTGGTACTCGGTTGATAAGTGTGGTTATCAGAGGATGAGGCCGGTAGCTGGCTTGAAGCGGTGGTCAGGACACCACAAGAAGGAAAGTTGGATTTTGGGTTTCGATGGTTGTGTTTTAAGGAACCTGGTCTGGTTAATTCCAGGAGGGGCATTGCGAGAGTAGTTTCGGAGTTGTGTTGCCGCAGTCTTCGAGGATGAAGCCTAATTTAAGTGGGGGAGAATTGTAACATCCCGAGTTCAGGAGTGCAAGTTCAGGGTTCAAAATGTAAATGTGAAAGGGCAACTCGACAAGTCCATGGGTGGACTCGACGAGTAGGGTCGCGATGTTGGTCGCGTGTTAAGTGACCAACTCGGCGAGTCTCATGGGTGGACTCGGCGAGTTGGTGTTGTATGGAGAAAACCCTAATCCCGGGGGTTGAGCCCTATAGAATGAACATAAAACCCTCTCCCCAGCCTCTTTACCCTCTATTGAAGTCCAGAAAACCGTAATGCATGTTTGTGAGTAATTTGAGAGCATTTGAACCTTGGTGAAGAGATTTTGGGAGAGATCTTGGAGAGTTAGGATGCTTAGAGCAAGGGGCTTTGCTGGGATTCAGATTTCTATTCTGTTGGAGCTTCCTTTTGAGGTATTATTTCGTTGCTTGGGTTGTTATTCATCTAAATTCATCATTTTAGGGTATTTGGACAGAATAGCTTGTGATATTCCGAGTTTGGAGGTTAGATCTGGGGTTGCTACCCCAGATCTGGAATGGAGAAGGTCTAAAGTGCATTAAAGTCCTTGTTCTTGAGTGATTGGTGAAGCCATCTTGTCCCAAACCCTAACTCTAGAGTGTTACATGCTTAGATCTCCTTGGATTCACGTAAAGTTTGCCACTTTACGTGATGGATGGGTTGTAGAAGGGTAGATCTATGTTTTGGATCATCTGCATGGCCTGGAAAGCTTCTGTATGGATTAAAATCTTGGGGTACTCGGCGAGTCACAAGGGTGTACTCGGCGAGTTGCATGAAGATGGGCAGGAACTCGACGAGTTGAAAGAACAACTCGGCGAGTTGGTTGAAGATAGCCTTGGACTCGACGAGTCTGTTCTTGGACTCGGCGAGTCTAGTCTTGAGGTTTTAGCCTTTTCTGATTAAGCTGAGAATCGGTGAGTCAAGGGATGACTCAGTGAGTTGAGATGGGACTTTTCAGAGTTAGGGGACTCAGCGAGTCAGCGGGCTGACTCGGCGAGTAGAGTTAGTCATGAAGTTGACCATGACTGAGGACTTTGAGTTTGACCAAGAGTTGACCAGTTGACTTCCAAGAGCATTTCGGTAATTTTTGGTATTTATTGGGTTCAGTATTTTGGTATTATCAGGGGTGGAGTTCGTGTCAAAGGTTGGAGCAGCGTGATCTTCTCTTTTCAGTCAGCAGTTGCAAGGTGAGTTATCCTCACTGTATCGACAGGGTCTAAGGCACCAAGGCCGACCCTTTATCGGATTGTAATCTGGGTATTGCTGTTATGTTGTTGCTTTGCTATGTTTGCATGCTGGTAGTTAGGATGGTATATGTTAGAGACCTGGTTAAGGTTGGTATCCTGGTATATAGGATGATTGTATGCTAGTGACCGGTTAGGTCGGTATCCTGTTTAGAATATGTTATTTTATGTGATCTTCTAGATCGGTTTGATTGGATGTGAATTGTTATATGATTGTATGTTTATGTGCACATGGTTGTTTGACTGGGGTTAAGTTGAGGCGGGTCCAGCGTTGTGCTGTAGGCCAACATACCCAGGGCGGACCGATTATTCCGAAGGCCCAGCGAGCAGTCCGGATAGGCTGTAGGCCCTACGAGGGCGGACCAGACGTGCCGAGGCTCGGAGAGTGGACCAGGCCGACTGAAGGCCCGATGCGGGCGAACCAGTCATACTGTAGACTCAGAGAGTGGACCAGGTGGGTTGAAGGCTTGGTACGGGCGGACCAACCACACTGCAGACTCGAGGGATATGGCTAGACTCGGAGGGTGGACCAGGTGGACTGAAGGCCCATTGCGGCAGACCAGTCACACAGTAGACACGAAGTGTATGGTTGTTTTGTTCGGTTATGATATGTTATGCGTGGTATATGTGGTTGGTATTTTGGGGGTATGTCACTAAGCTTTCGGGCTTACAGTTGTGGTTTAAGGTTTTTCAAGTACTTCTGGAGACCGTGGCAAGGTGAAGGCGTGATCGTACCGCTCCTCATGTTTATGTTTTATGTTATGGTTCTGGGAATACTCTGATAATAAATGTATTGAAAACCTTTTTGTAATAACTTAATGAATTGGGATGCTTTTGAAAAGTTTAAATTGGCTTCAATTTTTAGAGGGTTACAAATTTAAATCTTTTATAAAAATATCAAACTTTTTATAAAATATACACTAAAATCAAATTTTTATTCATAAAACCTTTATTTTATTTTATTTTTATTTATAAATTAAGGGTAATGTTAATGAGTTAAATTTTATTTTCCTTGACTATATTATACTAATTTTAATTATTATAAGATCATATTATAAGTTTCATAACTATTTTTATAGAATTCTTGATGTTAAACTTTATAAAATTGAAGTTTTAGGGTTTTTAGGGTTTTTGAGAGTTTGTAAATCTTTGGATATCAGAATATATAGAATATTTGAGACTTTAAATTATCTTATGGTATTATAACTCTTTTACAATTATAAATAATGTTTGTAATTTATTTTTATCAGTTTATTGGCATTCTATGTAGTGATTCCAAGATTCAAGCGAAATTGAGGAATCAAGTATACTAGTCCTAGTCTTCAACTTTGACTTAAGTTTCTATGAGACTTTGACCTAATTTCTACTACTAGGTCAAGTCCATGATGTGTGTATATGATTCATGAAATGGTGTTCGAGTCAAAGAGTGACCTGAATATGGATAGTCTCTACAGTTAAGTAGTAGTAGAATTCACATACCAATGTGAAATCCAAGCATATTATCCATTGTTTCTAATTGTTTCCAAGTTGCTAATAGGTTATATCTTAACTTCTAGTTACTAAGTCTAGTATGTTTCGTGCCTATATGTGCAACTAAGTTTATTCAAATCTAGAACCGAATCGAATTTTGATGGTTGTCACAAGAGGGGGGTCGACCTCTTATAGCAATGCATGTTTCAAAGAAGTAGGTTATGATATATTTAACTGATCATTTAAAGTATAATTAATCTAATTTTTAATGTTAAATAAGATATCACTCGAGTTGAAGCATTTCGTAAGGCTAATACCAATCACCAAAGGGTATTTAGTAGTCTTGCAGTCGAGCAACAATACGTAAGTGGTTAATTTGTATTTTCATATAAGTGTCTTATCGTGAAGGGGTATTTAGTAATCTAATTTTTATGGTGTTTATCATTATTTGAAAATACAGTTGGCTTTACCCCAAGAGATCAATCAACAAACCTAATCTTCTTCTAAAGTAAGCGGTCTAACACCTAGTGAAATAAAAAACTTGTAATGCCGCAACTCTCAGATAATAATTTTTTTGGCTTTAATTTTCATAAATTGCAAGGTCTACTCGACAAGTTGGATGCCCTAACTCGGCGAGTAAAAGCGGGTTGGGCCACATGTTTAAGTGACCTACTCGTCGAGTCCAAGACAGGACTCGACAAGTAGGAGCTGGAAGATGAAACCCTAATTTCTCGGGTTTTGCACCCTATTTAATGGATCCTTAGCCTCCTTTAGCCCCTTACAGTCTCTTGAGAGTCCAACAAACCCTAATTTGTGTGTGTGCTACATTCTTGTGTGTTTTAAGCTTTGGAAGGTGGATCTTAGTGAGAAGAGCTTGGAGAGCAAGTGGCTACAAGCAAGGAACGTGTGGGGATCTGAAATCTACCTCAGTTAGCATCTATTGAAGGTATCAAGTCATTGCCTTGACCTCATTTCCTTCTAGATCTCATTTGGCTAAAGATTAGGGCTTTTCTATCATATTAGGAAGCTATTCTTGGGTATGAGCTAAGATCTGAAGTTGCAACTTCAGATCTGAACTCTCTCTGGTCTCAAAGTCCACAAAGCTTCCAGCTTTAGCAAGTATGAACCTCTCCTTAGGTGTAAAACTCCATTACAAGCTTGGTTTTGAAATTATAAGTCTTTAGAGCCTTGTATGCATGTAAAGTTTGCAACTTTACGTGATAAATATTCCTTGGGAAGCTGGATCTGCAATATGGAACCTTATAATGTCTTAAAAAGCATCTAAATGGATAATGGACTGAAGGGACTCGACCAATTACATGGCCAACTCGGCGAGTCCGATGAAGATTGTCGTGCAAGGACTTTTACATGGACTCGGCGAGTCAGTGGGGTAACTCGACGAGTCAACTAGGGTTTTCCTGACATTTAGACATGCATGAACTCGGCGAGTTGTAGGGAAACTCGACGAGTCAGTGGGGGATTTCACGACTACTCGAGTTCTGGAAGGACTATACAAGTCAGTGACTACACTCGACGAGTCGGGTCAACATGGAATGTTGACCTTAACCATTGACTTTGACTTTGACCAAGGGTTGACTAATTGACTTCTGGGGCATTTTAGGAAATTGGAAATTTATGAGTATGGTTCTATGGCCGCTAATGCTTACATTTCTTATAGTGATATATATATATATATATATATATATATATATATATATATATATAGAGAGAGAGAGAGAGAGAGAGCTATGTTCAAGTATTCTAATTAATATTATATGCTATGAAAATGATAAATATATATATATATATATATATATATATATATATATATATATATATATATATATATATATATATATGTTTTTTGATAATATAAATACGTTCAATCTTACATAACTGTTGTCATTAACACACATCCTCACTAATTAAATCGTGTTATTATACACTTATTATTATTATTCTCATTTTTGTCAGAATATCGTCAGAATGTTTTATTATTCGTATTCTGTAAGAATGAAAATGAGTAAAAAATGATGTGTGGGAACAAAAATAAATAATAATTAGTGAGAATGCATGAAAATGACGATATTTTTATAAGTTTGAATATATTCGCATTGTTAAACAATTTATTCTCTTAGTAATTTTCATAGCATACGATATCCGCACAATAATTAGTTAGAATAAAATAACCTAAGCCTATATATATATATATATATATATATATATATATATATATATATATATATATATATATATATATATATATATATATATATATAGGGAAATGATTAAATGAGAACACCTAAAAGGTTGAGAACGCGAGAAGAAGTATATTCATTTCTGATTCCATGTATTCATTTGTGGAGAAATGATAAATTTTTACGCATAAGCAACATGAATATGCTTTTTCTCTTCAATTGAAATTAAATGCGTAAAAATTTATCATTTTTCCACAAATGAATAAATGGAATCGCAAATGAATATACTTTGTTCTCGCGTTCTCAACCTTTTTTTTTTGTTCTCATTTGATTCTACTCATATATATATATATATATATATATATATATATATATATATATATATATATATATATATATATATATATATATATATATATATATATATATAATTAAGATTAAATAAGAAGGAAATTTTTGGTAGGAAGGTAAGAAGTTTTATATATATATATATATATATATATATATATATATATATATATATATATATATATATATATATATATATATATATATATATATATATATATATTGATAAGTTGTTGGTAATTTATAATTTTCGATCTCAATATTTAAAATTGTATTTGTGATATAAAGCAAATTGTATTTGTGATATAAAGCATGGTAAACTTACATGTTATCATGTTATTTTGAATTTATTTAAAAATATATAGTTATTTAATGGTATATGGTACACTTATATTTTTTTAACAATTATGAAGTAAATGATAATTTTGTTACTTGTTACTTTTAAATATGGGTAAAAAGGTCAATTACTTGAACTCAGACCGGTAAAAAAACAATCAGCAACACTTCATCAATTAGATATCATTATCAACTGAATGCACTTTATAAATTCAATACTTAATACAAATAAAAAAGAAACGGGGCCTTAGTATTTCAATGGTTAAGTCACCATTTATTTGTTGCATTTTCATAATAACGATAATTTATTTGCAACATAAAAGTCGACTACTTGTTTATTTTATAACGATCTTATTTCTAATGTGAGTGACTACAATGTCACACTACAAATAATTATACTGGCAGATTTGGGGTATTGGAGGCATGTCCACATCCAAAACACCTTCAAGAATACGTTCCACCAGACTCATGGTAGGCCTTCTCTCTTCCTCATCTTGGATGCACCAACACGCAACTTTGCATATTTTTGTCACTTGTTCAACACAAGCTTCCCTGTTTAACCTACTGTCTAGTACGCTAAGGATATCAGTTCCATCTATAAGAACATTTGCAACCAAACCAGGGAAGTATTTACTCCTTGAACCTTCAGATTGCTCTGCATTTCTTTTACCATGAAGTAATTCAAAAAGCACCATTCCATAGCTATAAACATCTGCTTTGGCTGTGATAGCCACCCCTGATAACCATTCTGGTGCTAGATATCCTATTGTCCCCCTTGTACTTGTCAAAACCCTACTAAAGTCTCGACCAACAAGTTTTGCCAGACCAAAATCTGCAACTTTAGGACACAATTCGGAATCTAAAAGAATGTTTTCTGGCTTTATGTCACAGTGAATGATACAGTCTCTACACTTCTCATGTAGATAAACCAATCCTCTTGCAATTCCAAGTGCAATCTGATACCTTGTTTCCCAGTTTAGAACTTGCTTTCCATGGAAAAGATGGGCATCCAGAGAACCGTTTGCCATGTAATCATACACCAAAAGCTTATTGTTACCGTGTGCACAAAACCCACGAAGGCGTACAAGATTAACATGTTGGATCGTACCGATTGTGCTGACCTCACTCCTGAACTGCTTCTCTCCTTGGCTGATGCTTTCAAGCTTTTTTACTGCTATAATAGATGAATCATGCAGTACCCCCTTGAAAACAGAGCCAAAACCACCTCCTCCTAATTTGTCTGAGAAATTTTTGGTGGCAATTTGTAAATCTTTGTAGACAAATGACACCAATGATCCCTCCATTCTCGTCTTACCCACCGATAATGACATCCACTTTTTATTATAAATTAAAAGCACAATTAGACCCGAGAGAAAAACCACACCTCCTACAAACCCAACAACAGCACCCACAGTGACCCAATTAGTCTTTTTATGATGTGGAAGATCTTTAGAAGCGACTTTGACAAAGATTGTTTTCCCACTATCATTATCTTCCGAGAGGTTCAGGAGATCTCCATCCCAAACCAAACACTGATTATCGACAAAAGAGTAAGCATTACATGAGCAACTGTTCAAACATGTTGTACGACATTCTCCAGCACTTCCAGCTTCCGTAGAGTTATTTGGTGGCAGACTCTTGACTGTAATCATGAGAAAATCAGGCTTTTCAGCAATTCTTCCACACTGCAAATCGGTTTTTCTCACACACCCACTGGAGAAGTCACTCTGATTCCAATCACTCTCTGATGTTGGCTCAAAAGCAGTCAAGCAATTACATAAAGGTAATCCAGATTGGCTGCAAATCCCAAAAGCCCCACACAAAGCATACACCTCACACTGCATTCTAGGTTGAGACCAAAATAGATTCCACTGTGGGTAGTTTCCAAGGTATGACAGCTGTTTAATCTGTCCTGAGACGTCCATGAAGAATCTAGAAATAAGTGAGTCATTATATAAAGAATATGTAAAATAACTCTCGTTTTCATTGTCAACGTAGCTGAAGTTATAGATATAATTCAATCCCATTTAGGGTACAGAGCTAAAGATTCTACCATTCCAAGATCCACTAGCCCAATACTGTTCACTTTTATTCCATTTAATCACATACTGTTTCTCATCTTGGTCAACCTCTAAAGAAAAGGGACCCATTGAAGGATCTTCTGTACTTTTCCATGAAGTGATAATCTGCTTTGTGTTTGTACGCTTGTTGTATCCCAACTTGCCACCAGGCAAGAAAGTATTGGTTGGATGATCGAAACTTTGCCAAATTGGTGTGATTGAACTTGAACTTGAACTTGAATTATATCTCAAAACTAAATTACCATCATCAAGAAGAACTACTGATAATGCAGAAGGTGTGGGTGTGGGTGTAGGTGTAGGGGTTATATTTGTAGACCAAATTTGGGTGTTTGACTCGTTTAAGAGCACTAAGTTACCATTGAGAATTTGTAATTTAGAAGAGAATGCATCGGAGATGGGTGTCTCTCTATTTGCTACCCAGACTATGGTTCTTGTTTTGACTTTCATGTACCAAATTCCTATGTAATAGTTGGGAGACTGACCTGGTTTAAAGAAACCCAATTCAAAATTTTCTGCAGGAGAGACAAGGGTCTGGTTCCCAGTGAGAGATTGATTCACAGCTAAAATATTATAAGCATTAGTTCCTGATGAGAGAGAAGGAATGGAAAACAAATACAAAAAGAAAAAGAGCTGAGAAGGAATTACAATCATGCTTAATTAGTATGCTCAGCTTCTGCATATGCTGATTCCTACAAATTATGAACACCACAAGAAAAAAGCACAACAATGTAAGAAAAAAATATATAAGAACTAGTAATTGCTGAAAATGGTAATTCAATTACCAATTACCAACAATTCCACCATGTCATTTTCAGTCTACCCAGTCTTCTTCGTCAACACATTTAACCATTACACATTTGTCTCATATTTTAATATCTTTATAAGCTTGGTCCAAACATTTATATAGCTTTTTTCCCAACTTTTTTTTAAAATTACTTTTTCTAGAGATTTTGTTTTACAGTTTTGTGTTTTATGGAATCCTTTTTATAAAATCACAAATTTGTTTTTACAAAATTAATTTTGGTTTACAGTTTATTTGTTTTTTACAACTTTTTCTACATTTGTTATTATGAATGTTGTTTTTTTTTAAAAAAAATTATATCTTTATTTTTCTGCGTGTTTTTTAGCTTTTTTTCCTTTAACAAATTATTTTTTTGTCACAAAAAATCGTTTCCAAATTTACTATAAATTCATTTTCATAAAATGTAAGGTTGTATAGACATATACAAATTCCTTTTTTACATAATTGTTTTTACCAATAAGAAGTGTATACTTATATATCTATATTTGAACCTAATTCTTATATAAATTATATTTACCTTTTGTTTATATCTTTTTACAACTTTGTTTTCACAACATTGATTATATAAAATTACTTTTATTACATCTTTCATATAAATGTAATACCCTCTTTGAGGTCAAGGGTTCAAGTCCCGTCGTAGACATAGGTGGAATTAAGTGTTAGTTTAGGAGTAGATTAGTATATTTGTATTTGTCGGTTCAAAAAAAATGTAACACCCTAGTTCTATACATTTATTTCTCTTTGAGTAAATTACAAAATTAATCCCTATGGTTTAGTCAAATTTGCAGTTTCATTCCAACTTTTCAAAAAGTTTGGTTTGTTGTATATGTGTTTCCAAATCTTACAGTTTTGCTCCCCACTATGTAAATTACCTATTTACCTTTATGTATTTACTTTTTTGTTTTTATCATCTAAAATAACCATTTACCTTTATGTAAATATAATATAGTGCCCCACCCACCCACCCCAACCATCTCCATTTTTCTCCGTCTATCTTGTATTTTTTTTTTTTTGGTAACTGTCATCATTAATCAAAAAATCTCATAAGATCTCTTACCCTTCACTATTGTCCCTTACATTCACCACCGTCACCAACTTCATCTCTGGAAACTTGCAGTCATGTTGTCCTCATATAAAAAAATGACGAAATTGCAAAAATGGTCCCGGTGGTATGTATTTTTTTGGGGTTTTAGTCCAAACCTCGACTTTTTTGGATTAATGGTCCTTTTAAGCTAGTTTGCTTGCGGATTTGGTCCCTCGGTAAATTGAAATGACTGTAATGCCCTTCTGATTTATTTTTATGTTTTTTCTATTTAATTTAAATAAAAATGAAAATAATTAATTAATTTGAGTCTCTCTCTCTCTCTCTCTCTCTCTCTCTCTCTCTCTCTCTCTCTCTCTCTCTCTCTCTCTCTCTCTCTCTCCAGATTAATGAATCGTAAACCAAAACAATTCTCTGTTATAATCAAAACTCATACGCCAAAATCACTTAAAAACTCACCAATAAACCTATTTTGCCATCTTAAGAAGAATAGTTAAAGAAGAAAAATTAAGATTCTTTTTGTCTGTAAGCATTTTGTTGTGAACATCGGACATGGAAGACAATTAAAGAGAGGTGAGCAACACCTCTGTTTCCAGATGCAGTCAATGAAAGCTCGATGTAACCCATATGCCACTAAACTTGATGCAACAAAGATGAAATCAATGAAAACCCAGGTGAAATCGGACAGAGAATTTGACCAAATCGAACATGGAAATCGACCAATTAGAGCCATCTTGACAAAAACCCTTACCCTCTTCGATTTGGTGGAAGTGGTGGTGAGGAAGCAATCTTGACAGAAACCCTCACCTGATTTCAACAAATTTTCATAAATCAAATGGAGATGAAACAAAAGGATTTTTTTCATTAGAGGTTCAGTGAACAACGAGGCTTCACGATCGTTACCAATATATCAAGTTTTCCAAACTGAGTATCAATGAAATTCATCAAGGAACCAATGCTTGGCGAGTAAACCAGTGTGCAATTTTGCGATGGCATCGGTGCACCACCTACCTCCCTCGATTTCCTTTCTCATTGTTTCTGATCCTAAAAATTGCCACCGTCTCAGATCTTCAATGTCCTCTCCGATTCAAAAGTGACCCCAGTGCCTCGACCAATACCCATTCTCTATTGTTTTTTGTGCTTTTTGTCTCCGGCTACGCTCCTTATCCAACCTAGAAAAGGTTATGATGTCGTGGAAGCTCTCGAACACGAAGCTGACACCGAAATCTTCGCATACCCTCTTTATATTTCTCTTTCCCTTTCATTATTGATAATTTAGATCTAGGGTGAAGAACAGAACCAAGTATGAACGATTGTGCTTTTTCCAGATTTGTTAAAGTGTGTATCTTGGTTTTGATAGTGTAGTGTTTATTGATTTGGTTCCGTTCTTGGAAAGGAGGTGTTGATGGGTTTTTGGAGAGAGATAGAGAGAGAGAGAGAGAGAGAGAGAGAGAGACGTCCTTTATTATGTTTTAATTGTTAAAATAATTAAATAATTAGTATTAGATTTTAAAATAATGAAAGAAAAAAAAATATCCCAAGGGTATTATAGTCATTTCAATTTTCACAGGGACCATTTTCACATACAAACTAGTCCAAAAGAACCACTAATCCAAAAAAGTCCAGGTTTGGACTAAAACCCCAAAAAAATGTATACTACAGAGACCATTTTTGCAGTTTTGTCTAAAAAAATAAACAATTCTCCTTAGTTTTTTTGTGATGGATTCATCACCATAGCATATCATTAAAGAAAAATCGGGGAGATTCCTTTAAATGATAAAATTCATGGTGCATTTGGTAACTAAATAACGCCAATGTTTGTTACCGAATATGTTGAAATTGATTAAAGCAGCTCCAACTGAAATTTAACTTGTACCACTAGTCCTCTTTTTCTCTCCCCCCTAAATCATTGCTACAAAAGAGTTTTGTAAAGAGATTGGTCAATTTAGGGAGAATGAAGAGGATAATTAAGCAAAACATGATTAACAAGTTGTAGGTGTATAATAGGATGACGGTGAAGAGTCAGATTCCAAATAGTAGGGGTGTGTATGGGGCGGTTTGGTTCGGTTATTGGTTAAAACCGAACCATAACCATTATGATTGGTTAATGCATTTTCATAACCATTGGGTATGGTTAATATTGGTTATGGTTAATGGTTTTTGTTGGTTAACGGTTTTGGTTAATGGTTAATATTGGTTAACCATAATGTTCAAAATAATATAAATGGCAAAAGTATAGTTTGCATAAAAATATGAAAAGAGAATACAAAAAGTCCTCGACACCAATGTTGGTAACCTAGCTTATAGTAATAGAATAAAATGTGTACATTTGATACTCAAAGTGAGATAACACATAGTCACATTCAAAATAAAAAAACATTCAATAAAAAAGTATAAAACATTAAAAAAAAAATTGACATTAATAACTTCATATATTGATAATTGATATTAACCTTAAAATAAAGTCAAACATTCATACACCTTCAAAGCGATTAAATCAAAAACTATAAAATAAAATAACTAATCATTTATATTACGTTTTATATGGATAAAAAAAACAATCACTTATATACATTCAATGTGATTAAGTCAAAAACAGTAAATAAAAAAAAACAATTTTAAAAAAAAAAATACATTCTTAAAATATCACGAAGTGAAGAAGAACCAAAACTTAACTTGCCTAGAAGTTTTGATTATAAATTAATAAAATCCTCCAATAGAACTATAAAATCAAAACAATCTTTGATTAGGATTAACGGTGTGAGAAACCTCCGATCAAGATTATGAGTGTGAAGATTAAACTAATTGTGAATAATGTTTACAAGTTATAGAATTAGCCAATTAGGAATTACAACATTAATCAATAATCTCACTCAATGTATGATTGGAAAATTTTGTGTGTCTGCATGATCTGCGTGATCATCCTTTGATGGTTTGATTGTACGTTCGTCTCCTAATAAGTGACGATTAATGAATTATATTTTGAAATTTTAATGGGTCTTAAATAAGTTTGACTATATTATTTTATATATAATCCATAATTTTTACGTATCAAAATATAAAGTTAGCGGTTCGGTTAATAATGGTTCGGTTAACCTATAAAACCATAACCGAACCGTTTGTTATCGGTTAACAAAAATTAGAAACCGAACCAACGGTTTTTAAAACGGTTCGGTTATTATGGTTCGGTTATATTGGTTAATTTGGTTATGGTTCGGTTTTCTGGTTATTATGCTCACCCCTACCAAATAGATCATGTAAGATCACTTTCCAAACTGATATTTCCACCGAATATTTGGGTTACAATAAATTCAGTTTAAGATAATCCAAAAGGACACTTTTGAATCTACGCACAGAAACACATACCAAATTGTCATACGAATTCTAAGTTTGTTATTAAAAAAAGAGAGCTTAGAAGGGTCTAAGACGACTCAATAAAGAAGCCGTATTTATACTTTGACAAATTAGAAATTCTATCTTCTAAATTAGTTAAGAGAATCACAGATTTGATGGCTTAATTAATAGCTTCCAAAATAGATGAAAATTGTCGATCTTATCATAACCACCAGGGCTGCCCGAGCCCCTTGGACCCCACTAAGGGTGCTGCCCCTAAGACCTTGCAAGGGGGCGAGCCCCCCCTTAACCCCAACATTATGTCGTACCGACTTATAATTCAATCTTATATATTCACGCATTCCGCATTCACAAAACATATAATACAGAGTACAAAAAATAAGTCCCTTAGCTCACATATTAATTCCAATCACACAAAATGTCTTGGTGACATTAAAATCACCAACAGAAGTTGCAACACCATAATTCCTCCTCTTCCTCTTCCACCGTCTCTGTTGGGGTTTAAATGATTCAAAAACATTTAAGAATCATTGCACAACGGAAATATGACACTTCAAAATTTTACATCCACAAAAGCCATATTCAATTAGACATTCAAATAACCAACCAAGAATATCAAACATAGGATGTGTATGACTCATACCTTGCTATGTAAGCATAATTTGATATACGAGACAATGTTCAAGATTGATTACCACCATCAATAACTATACAAGAAAATACGATACGCTGATAGACACCAACAATCTTCATCATCATGAAAATCATAAACCCACTTGGGTTTACTATGTTGGTACCCATCTTCAAATGTAAGGAGGGTGTAGGAGGCTATAGGATCTTCATTGGTTCTTTGTGATGTAAGAAACCGGCGCTTTTTTGTTATATTAGTATACCCAAGTTTAGCACCAGGCAACCAAGTATGAGTTGGGTATTCAAAACTTTGCCAAAAAGGTTCAACTGAATTTGAACCAGAGTCTCTCAAAACTAAGTTTCCATCATCATGAATAAGTGTTGTTGCAGAGTTCAAAGTGGTGGTGGTGAATGTGACATTTGTCAACCAAATCTGGGACATGGAGTCATTCAAGAGCACCAAACTACCATCAATGATTTTTAGTTCTGAACGAAATCTATCAGAGATGGATGTTTCTCTGTTTGCCACCCAAACTATAATAGGAGGATTCGAATAGAGCTTCTTATAATACCAGATGCCTATGTAATAGTTGGAAGAGTTACCTGCTTTAAAGAAACCCAGCTCAAACTTTCCACCTTGGGATATGATTGTTTGGTCTCCAGACAGAGACTGGTTTGCAGAGATGGTGTTGGCTCCAGATGAGATGGTGATGGATAAAGTGAAATACAGGAGGACCACAAACCTCTCTATACTTATTTCTTTGAAGAAGCACATGACTTGTAACAAATTTGGAAAGTGAGATATATGTAGATATAGAGAGAAACAGAGATAACAGGTATCGTATCATATGCAGAAACATATCATCAGTATTGGATTTTATACAGCTCACATTCGAGCCCTGAGGTGAAGTTCTTAATTGGTTTCTAGTCAACATAAATACTAATCTAACTTCACACCACATTTAAACCTTCTTAACAAACTGACCCTACTTTTATACAAGCTTGAATGATACTGTTTGATCCTTTTTCTCTTTAACTTTTCATCAGAGTTACATTTGCCTTTACCTCTTTCCCTATCTTCCTCAGCCATATATTTTCCATATAAACTTGATGTTCCATAGATGTGGCGAAGATGGTAACAAGGATCAACATAAGAAGATGATGAAGACACAATACCTTTCATGTGAGTTGGGCATATGAACTTAACAAAATCCACTATCTCTGTGAAGCATGAGTGATCAGAATACGCAACTGTGTAGATGTAATCATGCTGTTTTTCAGTTTTATTTCTATATCTGTTTCCTGTATCCAAATCAAGAAAGAGTGATCCCATTGACTCTACTGTCTTCATAGAGGAAAGACCACAAGAAGATTTGTTTTTGTTTAGTGCCCATGGAAGGCCAGATGGCATGATGCCAATGGTGGGGCGCATGGTATTCAGTCCTTGTAGGGTTTCAATGGTAAAACTGTAACGAGGGACAGCTCGTATTCTTGTTAAAGTGGTTTTGGTTGTGAAGTTGTCATGTAATCCTAGAATATGCATTGTCTGTAATCTCTCTGGCCACACCCAAATCTGCATAATATGCACTCAATTTGATCCTGATCCTAACATATGTTGTTGACATGATAAGGAAACTATATGATTAATAGTGAATATTACCTTTACTTTCAGTGTGTTTGAGATGTAGAGTAATAAATCCTCTTTCCCTAATGAGTCTATGCCAATGATGATGTCATGCTCAGGATAAGAGTTGATGATATTCACCACCTGCAGATATAAGATTTTCAATCAGATTATGGTCCTAAAAAGCATCCGATATTATAATTTGAAATTAAATACAATAACATATATTAACTCAAATAAGGATCAAAATTGCAAGAGAAAACTTTTTGGAACCAAAATTGCAAGAAATCAGATAAACTCAGGGACAATTTTTGTAATTTACTCTAATAATAATAACAGAAGTACAAAACACATCACCTGTTGAGCAGCAATTTCCCGAGATGGAAATGAATATGATGGGTTGCAGTAGGTGTTATCTATGTAAAGGGTATCCACTTTATGATTGTTGAGAGCACTAAGAAGCATGTTCTTTCCCATCTCTGTAAATTTACTTGATACTTCCCAACGAAAATCACCAGTGTAAAGCATGTTCCCAAAATCACCACGGAATAGATACATAACTGCACCTGCCACATACAAAAAGAATAACTAGAATTAAAGAAACAACAGAAGTTTTGGATACAAATTTTCCAAATCAAGCTATACAAGAAACTTAAAAACTTGCATCATTTACATATTTGATATATGGAGGGAAAGGGTAAAGTGGTTAAATTTTTGGATTCAAGTAGTGATTGAAGCAGTTCCAGTTACAGTTTATCCAAACAAAACTTCAATCTATCACCTAGCAGAACTTTTCAATTTATCTGTCAAAGAAACCTCCAAATGAAAACAGTACAAAGTTCAATCATATTAAACAAGAGCTTTGTGATGAAAAAACAAAATCAAAATCAAGTATACCTCAACTAGTAGATCATCATGCCCAAACTAAATGGTGGAGACTCCAGAATACATTATCATGTTATTCAGTTGCGTAGTTCACCACAGATAAGTTTTAATTGGGAGGCAAAGTGTAAATCAAGCACTCACTCGATAACGAACATAATGTATTCAGAAAATGAAGTCAAACAAGTGACGAGCAATGAATTGAATCAGATCCAAAGCAGACTAACCGGGGCAATGATTGGCATCAATGGCTATAACTTCAACCCTAGTTTCCAAGCCAGACCACAATGAAACCAAAGATAACGAGTACCATTGTCCAATTTCGAGAACTCGAAGCAATGAGAAGTCGAAACCGGGGAATTTGGGAGAGAAAAGCTTAGCAGTGATGGAAGAACAGAATAGTGGACCTTTCTTCCAACGAGACGACAAGCCAGCGGTATGATCGGCGTGAAGATGAGTTAAGAAATAAATCTGACTGCCTTCAGCCCAACGATCGACTGATATCATTCCCCTCTCCATTCAAGAATGTTTAGAATTAATTTTTTCTGCGAAAACTAGGGTTCAAGGGTTGAGTCGTTGAGATGCTTAAAGTTCACTTTGGCGGGTTTTCAACTTCCAAATTTCGAAGGAATTGTGTTTCCGAGTTTGCACCTCCATTCTCCACCGAGTTTTACTCCACGATCTAATAAATGAAACGAAGGTTTTTTTTTTTTTCTTCTTCTTCTTATCGTTATGCATCCTTATTCAATTTGTTTAATATAATTTGCGATTATTTTAAATTAATTTTTTATATGTTATTTTTTGGTTTTTTGTATTTTATTAAACTTCATATAATATTTTATTTCAATAATTACAATAAATATAGTAATAAATAATTATCAATTTTATTAATCAATTTACATTTTAATTTCAAAATTAAAGCTTATTAGTTTTTTTGTTTATTTATTTAAATTATCTGTTTAAATTTAAAAGATAAAAAAAATAATTACATTATACTAATTTATTATTTTTTATATTTTCTTATAAATTCAAAGTTCTTAAATATTTTAATATTTATATTTAATTTTTTTTTAAATTAACTCATATAATACATGGATCTCACAACTAGTTTCTTAATAAAGTAAAACAAAATTATCCTTGAATGTTGTACTTAATACTCTTAAGTCTTATAATTATTAACATTTTATTTCGTTTTAATCAAATCTCATGTATCTTGTTCCCAAGTTCAATTTAACCATATGAAATAAAAGAATAGATGAAAGTAAGAAAAAAAAAATTAATGGAGTTTTATTAAAAGATGGAAGTTGAAAGAAATTGAAAGAAAAAATCTCCTAATTTTTTTTCCTAATTTGAAAGGATTTGAAGAAAATGAACAAAATGTTTAAGTTTCTTTTTATTTCTTTTTAACTCGGAAACATAAAATATAATTCTTTTTGCTTTTCCTTTCTCTCTTTTTTTCTTTACTTTCTTTCTTCTTCTTATCTTTTCTTTGCTAAAATTCGTGAACTAGATGTTAATATAAGAAAACTTAATTAAGATTAAACATACCTGGCATATATTCACGGTTCGAAAAAAAAAAAAAAAAAAAGTGCATCAAGTGTGCCATTAAGGCAAGATTCAACTCTAAAATCTCGAAAACAGCTATGGTGATGATGTTAGGAGTGGTGGGACCAAAAGTTATTTTTCGCAATGTGTTTTTTTTTTTTTTTCATTGAGCATGAGACTAATAACTTTTTTATTATTAGTTTTTGATAATTGTTTTTTTAACTTGATATATTTGATATAAAAGTATAATTATGTTATTTATTTATTTTACATGTATTCAAGTTCTTCAATATAATTGAGTAATAGTATAACATGTATTTTGAAATAAATATCATGTGGTGATAATGCTTGAAGATTCTTGAAATTTTTTCGTTAACCGCTTGTGTGGTAGTTTGAGATGACAACGATGAAGAATCTGACTTACAGGTTAGACATATCATTATTTTCAGTTTATACAACCCAATAAGATGAATATACCCTTTTGTATATGTTTTACTTTTATGTGTGTGTATATATATATATATATATATATATATATATACACACATTAAATCCTCTTTAATTACCAAAATTAGATGGAATAATCTTGGTCATCTGAATCCTTAATCCAATAGCTAATAATGGTTCTTATGTTCTCACACTCCATCGGAGGGGGTTTAAGGACCTTCGCTTCATTTGATGTTTCCCATATAGAGGGAGTTGGTATATGATGCATTATTTCTATTCAGTATACGTGAAAAAAAATATATAAACGAAATGGTGACTGCCTAAAATTTAACGATCGCACTGCCTTTATTGCATGACCACATAATATACCAGAACGTTGCCGTTTTTCACATAAAATATTGTAGATTGAGAACACTATTTTCATTCCAGCACGTTGCTCAATACAGTCATTTGGCCTCATTAAAATCTAAAACCATGTTTCCATACACTATGTTATGTCGAGTCTGTTGTAGTCTAGGCTCTAGAGGTAGAATTTAGTTGTTTCCCTTAATGGAAACCGCTAAAGAGATGTTGCCTAAGTAGTTCCCTTTAAGAGGACAAGGGACTCACTATGAAATTCAATGGTCGATTTTCACATAAAATATTGTAGATTGAGAACACTATTTTCATTCCAGCACGTTGCCCAATATATTCCTTTGGCATCATTAAGATCTAGAACCATGTTTTCATACACTATGTTATGCCGAGTCTGTTGTAGTTTAGGCTCTAGAAGCATAATTTAGTTATTTACCTTCATAGCAATCACTAAAGAGATGTTGCCTAAATAGTTCTCTTTAAGAGGACAAGGGACTCACTATGAAATTCAATGGTCACATGCAATTTAGAAATGTGTGAATCTACAAATTATTTGTCAATCAATCATAACAATATTAATGAAAAGGAAGTTAACAAAACTTTATTCGTGGATTTGCTTGGATGAATTCATTTTCAGTTTTAGGTCATTTCTATTCATGGTGGTAAATATAAGTATGTGTAAACCTTAACCAACATTTATGCGGACACAAATTGGACTACAATAGCAACTGTCCTGAAATACACTTCTCAGTCCACAACTCCAAAATCATTTTGTCGCATCTTGTCATATAATCTGTCGCCTCCAACATGATTAAATTGTATCCAGAACACAGTAATCTAATCTGGATTCAACGGTCATTTCAATGAACACATGAAAAGTGGATCAAATACTTTTATTTCACAACATAATATATTCATTTTTTTAAATATCCCTAATCAGTTAGTGTATCTCTAAACAAATATATTTAGAATTTTCAATGCTTGATTTCCAATCAGAAGTATCAAATAAATAAACAATCATCCAATCCAAATAAAACAAAGCAATGTTTTCCCAAACTAACAGAAATGAAACAATCATATCACAATAAACAAACTCCAAACTCCAAACTCCAAATTCCAAAACAACAAGCACACACAAATCATCAAACTTACATTATTCTCCAATCTCAAACAGCTCTCAACAACCCTTCACTATGAGCTCTTCTCATCGCAAGATCCGGCATAAAGCTCAAAAGATTCGTACTCGCATCATGAAACTGCTGCTGCCTATCACCCGTCACCTTCACCCCACTAGGCGGCAACCGCCCATGCCGCCCACGACCCACCGCCGGTTGACTTTTCCTTCCATGTGTTGACTTTTTCGATTCCGCCCTTACCCCACGCTCAATCTGATGAGCAGAAATCCCAAGTCGGGCAGCTCGGTCAGCCGAGTCTTTCATGGTACCAGATTTGATCGATTGTCTATTAAAGTAAGCAAGATGAGGAAGAAGACCAAGTAGAAACTTCTTCAGCTGTTCATCTCCTATGTTTTTCTGAGCAGGGTTGCCTTCTAGACTGATTGCTTGTAAGGAGTTGTAATTAGCTGCAAGCTGGCCCAGGCTTTTTGTGGTGGACAGCTTGTTGAAACGAAGATCCAAGACGTTCAGTTTTAGGAGACGATGTAGACCCTCCACCTCACTTATCTTGTTTCCAGATAAGTACAGTTCTTTTAATGAAGAACATGATGCAAGACCTTTTAAACACACAGACTTGTATAATTAGGACATTGTCCTATAAAGTACAATATTCTAATAAGAAATAATTTGAAATTACAATATTACATACCATGTCCAATTCTGAGAATACGATTGTAGCTAAGATCAAGTACACGTAGTCTAGTGAGTTCTCGAAGACCTTCAATGGTGGAAATACTGTTCTTTGAAATATTTAAAATATGGAGTCCTCGAGGAAGTGCACCTGAAGTTATCCTCACTAAAAAAAACAAATAATATCATTAATAAATGAAATTAGACGACATGTTATCAAAATGTAAATGATTGGGATTCAAACCTATTGAATTTCCTGACAAATTAAGCGCGCGAAGGCTTGTGAAAGCACTGAGAAAAGGGATAACAACTAATCCATGGTTTGAAAGCTGAGCTGATGTGGCGGAAGCACCCAAACTAGAAATATATCTCTTAGCAGCATCCATACCCAAAAGGGTTTTCGCGTCATTTTTCGAAGCTACCATGGGATCCAAGATGACACTTTTACCATTTTGCCCATGTTGATCGATAATGTCTGAAACAACACTTGTTTCTTCCAATGAAGAACAATGTTGAAGATCCAAGACCCATTTCTCAATTCGTTTAATCCTGAAATCCTCATTCGGCAATTCCTCCCACCGACAATCTGAATAGTCTTCTTGGACGCTTTTACCCTTCCCTAGTTCATCCACCGCAGGGACAATCCAGTCTTTTGCAGAACCCACATAGTCATAACCATCATCACCATCAATTTTATCATCATGACCTTCACTGTCATTTTCCGGCGAGATTTCGCCGGAATTGTTATCGGAATTGTCTGGTCTTGAATCGAATGCCTTCAAGTCCTCAGAAGATCGAGATTGATGAACAACATTTGAGTGATCCGAATGCAAATATGGCAATGAATTTGATTTCACAATAGCATGTGGAGTAGTACACGGTGGTGTCTGGCTGCCAGAACCGGCGGTACCTTCGCCGGAAAACCGAATCTCGGAATTTTCCGGCGAAAGTTCCGATGTGTGGTTAACCAAATTTGAACTTATCTGAGGAGAAATTGAAGACTGAGCATTATGATACTCTTCTTTTTCGTCATTTTGACCTCCGGAATCACTATGATTGTTATGAGAAGATGATGACTCATCGCCAGGTGGCATGTCTTGATAGTGTGCTAGGCCAGTTCCTAGAGACACACTCTTCCTCATTGTTTTTATTTGGTGTCCATCTTCACTGTAGTTGTCATTTGTGCTTTTAAGTCCTTCAGATTTCCAATCTTGAACCATGGAAGAGGGAGATGAAGTAGCATTGTTGCCTTCGGGAGATTCTTTTAAAGAGACAGGATCTTTCTTCGGTTGCTTTACATGGTAATCTTCCAATGTTTTTTGCATTGCTTCCGTAGGCAATTGAACCGTTTTCTACATAATACAGAAAGATACAATGGTCAATACAGACTTTACTATGTTTGGCGTGCATTAGACTGGGACTGATGTCAATAGGAAAAAAATTTTACAGCTTTTCGTCCTACCCAAAAAGGTGGGACATGGACCCGCTCTCCATCTCCCGTCTGTGCAAAAGACGAAAACACCCTCATTGTCCTCATTATCAAAAATAATCTTAAAAAGCTTGTCAAGTCATGTCCTATCCCATACTGCTGCATTTGTTACACATGACCAGACAGGATGCTATTGGACTGGACAAAATTTCTAAGGCTATTTTTGATAGTGAGGATGATGAGGGTGTTTTCGTCTTTTGCACATACGAGAGATGGAGAGCAGGTCCATGTCCCACCTTTTTGGGTAGGACGAAAAGCTGTAAATTTTTTTTCCTATTGACATCAATTCCGGTCCCAGTCCAAATGCACGCCAAACACAGCACAGTATAGGCCTCTCTGAAGGAATTATATATACAAAAAGATTGGGAAGCTCACCTTGGGTTTCTGAGCATGAGTGGGAGAATGAAAGCACGAAAACCTAAACATTTTGTTGGAACCGTTTAGGTTAGGTTGGGTTGGGTTGGGTTGATTTGGATTATACTGAGTTATATGTCAAATGTATAGCCACAGACAACGAACTCAGTGATCAACTACATCTAGAAGATGAAGATGGAATGAAAAGATTGAAACAAAGGTAAGAAGGTTTATATAAGTAGTTGAGTTGAGATTGAGAAGTAGTGAGTGGTGTTAGCCGTAGTCAAGTGATAAACCAACTGAAACACGCCTCAATCTCCAGATGTGTGATGATCTTGATCTTCTCAAAACGCAAAGTGGAATCACTCCTCCTTCATTGTTATTTTCAACCCACACCTGTTTAGTGGTGCGAGAGCTGTTTGAACTTGTTGTAGCTGCCAGACTGAAACGACTCCTTTGGGTCCTATTGGATCCCACTTTTTGACATGCGTAAGAGACAACAAATGCCTGACGAAAACGATGGTTAATATCTCAACCTCTTGTGACAAAAGAAACAAAACATACATTTCGTAAAAATTAGAGAATCTCCCTATGCAAGCAAACTCATGTTAGGTACATGATTCATCAAATTGTTATCGATCTTTTTTGGTAATTAAAACACAATTTGGATACGTTTCGTTTAAAAATTTTATGAATTCCAAGTACAAAAGAAACACAATACGTCAATAAAATCGACATATATGATTAAAAAGTAAGAAACCCTGATAATCGGAATAAAGAAAGATTGAATTTTGGAGATGATATTTATATACGATAACAACGTAATCAGAGCATACAATTTTGGATTACAAATTTGAAGGAAACTTAAAAACAATCTAAGATATGAAGAAGACATAGGATATATACAATAACAACATGACCTAAACACACAATTTTGAAATAGAATCAATTGAAATAAATCCATGAACAATCCAGAATTTGGGGAAACCCCGTCGAATTCGAATACGATTATAACGTAATAAAAAAGCATGTAGCAATCTAGAATTTGAAGAAAATACAGAAATTGTATTGAAGATCTAACCTCTTTATAGCCAGATTTGTCGTAAAAGCTCAAGTTCTTTTTTCCTCTAAAGTTGGTCTGGTGTTCTTATAAAAAGGTTGGGTGATAGAAAAAGGTGAACGATTATGGGAGAAGGGTGTTAGATCGATGATTTTGAAGATACGTGATGAAGCTTTTCGCACATAAAGAATGGAATATGAATATGAAAAATAAATAGCAGCGGTGAAGGAAAGATAGAGTTTTGATTATGAGAGAAAAAGGGTTTGGCAATGGTTGGCTGAGATTTGCAGGGAAGATGTACGGCGATGAGTGAGTTTGTTAGAATAAGAGCATCAGATTCGACGCAATGTGATTTCGATAGAAATTCATTAAATTTGTTACCAAAGTCAAAAATCTAGGATGCTTCGATGCCGATTTTCTTGTAGATCGTTGATTATATATATATTTATATTATTAAAACATGTTTATTATTTTTCATATTAATAAAAACTTTGGAATAACTTTTATCTAAAGGTATTCGTGTATGTCATAAAATATTATTATCATTATTTATAAATAACTGAAGAATGTAATTACTTTTTACAAATAAATAAATTAAATTATTCCTAATAAATAAACAACTTTTTTTTTGCCACATGTTCAATTTGATAAATGTCTGTGGTAATTTTGAATTGATTATTTTTTCCACAAGTTATTTTATGAATTTTTTTTATTTTATTAAATTTCATATAGTATTTTAAGGTAATAATTACAATAAATATAATAATAAATAAATATCAATTCCATTAATTAGTTTATCTTTTAATTCCAAAAATTTTAAATTAAAGTTTAGTAATTTCTTTTGTTTATTTATTTAAATTTAAAAGATAAAAAACATTTCAATTTTAATAATACATTATTTTTCTTGTTTTCTTATAAGTTTAAAATTCTCTATTATTTAAACCTTCATATTTATTTATTTTTTTAATTAACCCTTATAATACATGAGTCTCACAACTAGTAAACGAATGAATGATAAAAATAAAGTTTGGTGGAGATTTTAAAATGAAAATAAAAATATAATTGATAAAATTATCAATGAACTTCTTTATATCGTTCAAAAAATATTATTATAATTGACTAGTGAAGGTTTTTATGTATATATTGAGTTACTACTTTTTGTATACATATTTAGTTCTTTTTTTTTTTTTTTTTTTTGTATTTTCGAGATTTTTTTTTCGGTTATATAATATTTTTTTTCTTTGTTTGGGTTAGATTTTTTCATACCCATATTTATCCCAAAAATCTATACTAATAAAAGAGTAGTTCTTTTGTCATGTGTGTCACTATTTTAAGCTTTGTAATTAATATTATGCCACTTGTCAATCTATTGATTCTCCTCTTAAATTTCAAAATTTAAAATTTAAACTTCTCATTTTAATTACATTAAATTAATAACATTTGAATAAAAAATAAAATAAAATTTATATAAATTATAAGATGATATAATTTTACATATTTATTTGAATCAACGGTTCTAATTTTATATATAACTAAAAAGGTATATCTTAATTAATAAGTTATTTAAAATAATTAATTAATAGTTTTGAATTTTTACTTACAAAGTTTAATTAATTTCGTAAGCGTGGTTCCCACGGGTTATAAACTAGTGCTATGAATAAAGATATAGGATAAAACTAGTTGAAATGTGGTAGCTGATAAGTGAGCAACAAAAATAATTGTAAACTTTTTCTTTTTTTTTGGAATGGGAACTTCCCTAACCGACCAGTGGCGGAGTTAGTAAATGGGTATCCCGAATTTACATTTAGGGTAACTCGAATTTTTTTTTTCCGGGATACTTGGGTTTCTCCGATTTAGTTTTAAACCCAAACATTAATCAAATCGTTAGCTAACCTCAAGTCTTGTTATATAAACATGAAGTTGAAGTATATTTTGATATTTGAATCGATATGGGATTCAAAGTAGATATCAAATGAAGTATGGGGATAGCAGATTTATATAATAGACAAAAATTGTTGAGTTTACATATATTTGGTGATGTGGGATAGAATAGCTGAAAAAATAAAAAGAATAGACAAAGGATATGTAAGGAGCAAGAATTGAACATGAAAGCTTTACTTTAATAAGTCAACACCTTAACAAGTAGCTCTAATATTTATTTGTGGTTATGATTGAAGGGACGCGTATATGTACATTATATCGAAAAAATTGAAGGATTCGTAAACAAAAATTACACTATCGAAAAAAAATTAGGGGTATCATGGGCTACCCCAGGATCCCTTTGGATCCGCATCTGGTACCGACTAATCCCCCGCTGCAAACATGAAACTTTGCCTCACGCATTAGAGTCACTACGGATGAACCTTCATGACCACAAAAAACATGTAAAAAACATATTTTAAAATATAAAATAGAAACATAATTTTAAAAAGGTTAATCAATTCAATTTGCAAAATTATAATAAATATTTTTGTTAAGTACTTAGCTTTTGAATTTGAAAGCATTTTGTTTAAACTAAAAGTTAAACTCTTATCGTCAAACAAATTTATTTCTTTTTGCAAGCATATATTGTTTTTGCTTATTTTGAATCTTTAAATAGTAAATTTTGAAATTTGTATGTTTTTAAAATATTTACGATATGTTTGTTAGTTATAATTAGATTTATATTTGGATGGAATTGGATGAATCCAATTAGTTACGTTAGACAACTGGTAATAATTATTCGGTGATTTAAAATGAACCAATACTATGCTAAATTTATTGGGTATATTCGATTAATCATAACTAATTGGATTAGATCAATTGGTCATATTGGTATACTAACACTAACTATGTTCATTTTAATGAATACCTAAAATAAAATTAAAAAATATTATTTTTTTAATTTAAAATTATAATCGGTCCACACAAAGTTCTTGAAGAGAAAACAAAAGATAAAAAAGTAGTGTGCAGAAAAAGAGAGAAGAAATAAAGAACGAAGAAGTCGTTTCAGTATTAATTAATGAAAAAATATAAAAATATAATGAATTAATACGTAAGAAAAATGTTGTGAAAAAACATAAAATAAAAACGGATTGTTTTGTTTTTAGTTTTACACAATAGAAGCCTAACTTATGGATGATAATTAAATCGAACTTAAGCAAAAAAAAAAAAAAAAAAATCATTTTCTATTTTATATTCTAAAATGAGTAAAATCCCCAAAATCTAAATTGTAGCCCTAATTCTTTATTCTTTACTGTCCACAATTGAATACCTTTCTGTAGCTCTTGTCTCCCTTCTCCACTCTCCGGCGAACCAGCTCCGGTATTAGGCGTCGGCAGGAAGGCACTAGAGACTGGAGAGGCGTTGGATTCACCGGCTTAGCTTTTAAGGTATAAACATTCCAACCCTAGCAGTTACTATTTCATCCTTGCAAATCCATCTGAATCTCAATCTAACAAATTTATTACAAACTTGAGATTCATAACATTAGATCATTGACTAACTTTAGGTTCAGAAAATTACTTGGTATTTCCTCATGGCTTATTTTACTCTCTCCTTTCTTTTAGTTGGATAAGCCATTCGATTATATTGCATTGTTGTGTAAATTGCATTAGCACAAGAATATCTAGATTTTCAAATTATTGTTGTAGGTGACTCTGATATCATCAAATTTCTCCCTGGAGACAACCGAAAAGTCTTCTGATATGTTTAATAGACTTAATCTGTTCCCATTGTCGCATTCGTGTCTCAAATTTAACCCTCGTTCTAATGAGACATGCATCTCTTCTGATATGTTTAATCTGCTTCCATTATCAGAATCAGGTTTTGGTGCATATACACCTTGAGGCTTGAGTTCAAAACCACCAAAAAGCAAAAATGGCTTCTTCTTCTTCTTCTTCAAAGTTCCTCAGAAGGTTATCCATATCTCTCAATTCCATACAGAACCACTCACGTTTCTCATCCTCTTCGTCAAATTCAAGAATCGTTCTTGAACATTTGAGTGTTGCTCTTCATCCTTCTTCTTCCCTTTCATATAATGATAACCATAGTCGTATTGTTAGTAGAGATTTCTGCTCTCAGACTTCTAATTTGAACCAAGTTCTTTCTCAAGGACCTGCTGCCATTGATTACAGGTTCGTAATTTTAGCTTATTTTACATACGTGTGATCATCTATATATTTGAACTTCTTAATGTAATTGTAATCCTACTTCTTGCTTAATATAATCCTAGTGTGGATGGAGTAATACTAGGAAAAAAAATTTATATTTAGTTCTTGAAACTGCTACATCTTAAACCATTGATTTAAACTTTACTTTTTTATAAGCATCTAATTAATAGTTGTGTATGCAGTTCTTTGCTACAAGAGGATGAATTTCACAAACTAGCCGATGCAACAATTCATGATTTATTAGAGAAGATAGAGGTAATAATTTTGGTGTAAAGCCATTAAAAAAAATTTCATGTTCATATTTGCAAGAATTAAAAATCATGCATTCTGATGATTGAGTGTTTTTCAACCTTATTTAACATAACAGGAATATGGTGATTCTGTTGACATTGATGGTTTTGACATAGACTATGGGGTTAGTTATGACTTATGATAATAAATTAATTTTCTTTAATATGTTGATCAATTATTTATGATAAAAAAAAATTATTTTGAATTTTAATTTACAGAACCAAGTTTTAACAGTGAAGTTTGGTGATTTGGGAACATATGTGCTGAACAAACAGACACCAAATAGACAGATTTGGATGTCTTCACCTGTCAGGTGCCAACCAACTCCTATATTCTTCTGTGTTTTATTAAAAGACCAAAATACCCTTGGTATAAGAATTGGTATACAATTGAATATTTAGTTGGAACACATACTACATAGATTATATATGTTTGAGTTTGTCCTATAATTATAAGTAACACAATTGAATATATGGGCAGGGTCTTTTTTGTCTTTTAACATGCCTTGACTTAATATGAATGCAGTGGTCCTTCGAGGTTTGACTGGGATCAAAATGGTGAAGGTTGGATATACAGGAGGACAAAGGCTAAACTTCTAGAAACACTTGAAAATGAGATACATCAACTATGTGGTGAGCCCATAAGACTTTCTTGAATGCCACGTGGCATGTTAATGATATAGGTTTACAGTTTTGAAGTCAATCTTCTTCTGCTATTGTTAATTGTTCCTAGTATTTATTTGTATCGCATGCAATAAAAGTTGTACATTGCTGTGGATTTGTTGACTATATACTTAAAGTTAAATACTTTGAAAGAAATGTATTACTACCATTGAAGAGACATTAGGTCGAGAAGGATTCTTTTGAAAATTGGAAGTGAGTGGACAATTCAAAGAAGAGAAAATAAATTTGGTTTTAGATTTGAAAAATGTCAAAATAGTTACATAGTTTAAATAATTTAATTTCATATTTAAAACAATTTATGATTTTTTTTTTCTGTAAGTTTTTATTATGTTATTTTCAATGGTTAACATTTCAAAAACTTTATTTTTGTCACATCAGATTTGCACCAACCTTTTACTAATCAAAATTTTTTTGTTATAAATTGGTGCCAATGGTTAAAAATTAAGGTGCTTATTAACGTATCTTTATCGTTTTCATATGTTATTTAAATTATCCTTGTATAATTTTCTAATTTTTTAGTCTACGTCATACTTTTTTGAAAATAATGTTAGGTCATATTAGTATCATAACGTATAAGAAAACGATTAAATAGTATGCTGTAATAATGTTTTTTTAATCTTTATATTTGTATCATTTTGAAAATATTTAACAATTAGTTTTTATGATAGAATTTCTACAAAATATTCAAACTATTTTGTATATTTAGGCGGTGTTTGGATAGGAAAAAAAAAATGTGTTTATTGCTTATTCCCATAATAAGTTAATTTGAGTGTTTGGATAAAATCCAGCTTATTAAGCTAAATAAGTTAATTTTAATAAGTATTCATTCCCATGTTTATTGCTTATTCCCACCACAAATAAGTTATAAACAATAAGCTAAATAGATAATCCAAACATTCTTAGTAAAATAGATTAAAATAATATATAATTATAACTATGGTGTAAAAAATAACGTGTTATGAAATATAAAAACCAAAATGGGCAAGAACTGCAAATGATTTTCAAATAGTAAAAATATTTTAAAGAAATTAACACTAGATATACTCTTAGCTTATGCAACATCACAAAAAAAACTAAAAAGAAAAATATTTAAATTAACATATTTGATATCAAAATTCAATAAACTTATAGAAAAAACATTATAAATGGTCCCTGTGTTTTTTCAGATTCTGAAGTTTAGTCTCCGTGGTTTAAAAATCTCATAAATGGTCATTGTGCTTTCAAAACTTTTGACGATTGGTCCTTATTGCTAACTCCGTTAAGTTATGTCCGTTAACTGAAGGGCATTTTTGTCATTTCACAACCACAGGGACCATTTATGATGTTTTCTTATATTTTTTTTAAAAAAAAAGAAAAAAATTAAATATAATCCCTTCTCTTCTCTCTCTCTCTCTCTCTCTCTCTCTCTCTCTCTCTCTCTTTCCGTTGACATTAAACACCGTCTACAGCCTCTTCACCTCTACTCTGCCTCTCACCTACTTTTCATCTTATCACCTCCGATCTACTCTACTTCCATTCACTTGCGCAACCAAAGGGGAAAACTCCATCTTGATTTGCTACGCCGTGGATAAGTGTGGCTAAAGATGATGATCAATCACACTTGTTATCCAACAATCGCTGCCGCCCACGGATGATGATCGAATAGTGGAACAACCTAGATCCCTAAACAACCACATCCTCATTCTCCTGTCAGCCAGACCCTCACATACCAGTGACGAAGCACCATCATCGCCACTACAATTTTAAGACCAGCAACCATCGCCATTCCTACTATGTCTCTCTCTCACAATTCTACCCGATATAATCCTCAACATCATCTGAAAGATATAGTATACTTGCAAGATCTGCAACACCAAGAAGGTCGCCATCTCTATGAGGCAAACACAAATCTGGCGTTCAAAATCCCTTCAAGCATCTGCCCTAACTGTCAAGAACCTTTATCCTTTCTCATTCTCTTTGTTTATCCTTCCTTCCAGGTGTGTATCTTCACATCTACGAAACCCCACTATAAAGGAAAATTGATTTACAGTTTAATTAAATGATTTACAATTTCAACCTTTGAGCGTTGAAACAAAGTATGTAAGGTTTACATTTGATTTTTGGATTTGACAATTTTATAATTGAAATCGAACATCTTGGTTTTGAAGATTTTTGTTTGTTTTGTACATCATGTGTATTTGTTCATGTGCCTGAAGAACAAACATGTCTGTTTCATCCAAAAAATCGACTTAGGTCTGTAGATATATATTTATGTGTGTGTCTAAAGAAAAAAAACCCATCCGATGGTGAAGATGAGTCAAGAGCCCAATATATATGAACTTTGATCTAAATAAGGTGTATATATGTTTTTATATTTATGTGTGTTCATGGTGAAGGTGGGTGAAGATCTCAGAGAGAGAGAGAGGGGGGAGAGATGAACTTTGATCTATATATATATATATATATATATATATATATATATATATATATATATATATATATATATATAGAGAGAGAGAGAGAGAGAGAGAGAGAAGGGATTATATTTAATTTTTTCTTTTTTTTTTAAATATAAGAAAACATCATAAACGGTCCCTGTGGTTGTGAAATGACAAAAATGTCCTTCAGTTAACGGACATAACTTAACGGAGTTAGCAATAAGGATCAATCGTCAAAAGTTTTGAAAGCACAAGGACCATTTATGAGATTTTTAAACCATAGGGACTAAACTTCAGAATCTAGGAAAACACATGGACCATTTATGATGTTTTTTCAAACTTATATATTGTTTTTCGTATGTTTTATAAATTTTAATTATACATATAAAATAATAATAATAACATCACTAGAAAAATGATAAGTTGATATGCAACTATGCAAATTCCTGAGACAAAGGCCGTTGCACCAGCGATAGCGTCCTTACCCGCCACGTAAAATGAACGACTCCATCCGCCTTAACCAATTATCTTTTTTTTTTTTAAATATGTCATCGCTAATTATTCATTTTTTGGCAAAATATTGTTATCTAAACAAAATATAATATATTTTAGAATGACAAGTTTTGATTTTGATATACAATTTAATAATATATATATTCTGTTAATATTAAAATATTATATTGCATGTTTTTTTTAAAATATATATTTGTGGATCAAGAGGAAGATGTAGATGGGTTTGAACACAAGTTGTCGTTATATGTAGGAAAGGAAAATTTCGATTAATGAAGTCCTAAATTCTTTTTGTTTCTTTATAGAAGTTGTTGAGAGGTGAGAGAATCTGTTGATTTTATGGCCACACATACATCTAACCAATCTTTCTCCACTCATTCTTCTTTTTCTTTTCTACTTCTCCTTCTTTACAAAAAAGTCCTAAGTCCTTTCATGTCAATGTTTTTTTTTTTTTTTTTTTGCATAACTTTACTAACCAAATAAGAACATATATGATTTAGTCTATGGTAATATCTTGTAATTAATATTGGATCATGTCAACTCACATTGAACGAATCCTAACCGACTGAGTGAGCCAAAACCCTATTAAAGAAACCAAGCTTGTCGTTTTTCGTTAAAGTTGAACACGATATAGACACACAACTTTACATGAATATATTGGAAGCGGAGAATAGGAAGTTCCTTGGTTAGGACACACTAGAAGATATGTCAATCTCAATGTATAAAAACATATAAAAGATGTGTCAATCTCAATGTATCTCATTGATGAAACAAAAGAATGGCTACAAGATGTGTAGCACCCAAATTGTCCTACCGCGATGTAGGTTTGACAATCATCTTTTAGATATTTGGGGTTAATAACACTTTTAAATTTTAAGAATCGTATTATACATTTTTAAATCGAAGTATTTAGGTGATACTCCCAAATCCTCAATTGGATAATACTCCGAAGTTCGAGAACAAGAAAAGAGAATGAGAAGCATGTTTTTCTTTTGTATCCTTATTTTGACCAAAGAACGCTTAAATGTCTCATGTCTAAAACTGTCACAAGACAGTTGCACCAATTATAACTGACACAAAAAATTCGGGCATTTAATCACTAGATAAAAGCATAAATGAAGGGTGTCTTAAAACTGTCACCAACAATCAAACCTATAACCATCAGATAAAACACCAAACCGACGGGTAAAACAGCGGACTGTACGCATTACGACACGTTTCGATCGTCGCAACTTGTTGGAAATGAATAGTGTTTTTACGACGTGTTTCGATTCATCGAAAGTGAACATTACCGTTCAAACTAGTTCTGATTCATCGGAGCTCATCAGAGCTATTTCTATTCCGAAAATCGGAATCCATCTCCATTCCAAAAATTGGAAGCTATCTCCATTACAAAATCATATTCAGCTCCGAAATTTATTTCAATTACAAAAAAAATTTTGTCCTTACTTTGAATCTTGTATAAATTTAAATAGTTGTGTAGTCGATACATTCATTACCTGTTTAATGTTCTTCAAATTTTATTTTGATCAACAGGTCAATCAATTACAATTAAAAACAATTAATGAAATAAATCACCAACATCATTAGACAAAAATCGGCAACCAAGGGATAAATTGTTTGATGTTAAAGCTAGAAAATAAATGTAGTAAAAAATACATATCCATCATGACATGACATGACATGTAAATGTCAAAAAGAAATAAAATATCATTTTATCTTTTATATTTTCATTCATGTTCCTATCCTTGTTGAATGAAGAAAAGTGTTATATTTAATAAAATTAATAATATTTTAAAATATTTGTTATCATTTTAAAATAAAGAAAGATAAAATGAAAGAAAATAAAAGGGTGTTTAATTTTTCAACGTGAAATTATGAATACAAATATAATCTGAGTCTACAACTCTATAGTTAACCATTGGAGCTTCATTTCAACACCACCAAAAACCATATACAAAGGACCCAAACCATAGCTATCAACTACCAAGGAGTCTCAACCATTCACCCTCCAACCTACAAGGTCAAAACGAATAACCAGCTAATAAGCAATGTTAAAGTGAAAATTCAATGTTGAACTATTTCTAAAGGATTAAAACTACTTTATTAGCAAATAAAACGGAACATTAATTTTAAAACAACTAATAATGTGTAGAATTAAGACTAAAAAACTATTAATTTTAGAAACTTTTAAAGATAAATACTTTATAATTCTAAATGAAATTGTCAGATTATAGACAAAATTATGCAGTTGGTCTATGTGGTTTTGCCAAAATAGATTGATTTAACACAACTATCTAATTTACTACGTGTTTAATCCACATATATTTATTTCTTGCGTGGTTGGTTCTTGTGGTTTCATTTTTTTCATAGATAATCTGAAATTACTATTTTTTTTCCTTTTTGATTGTTTTATTAGTTTTATTTCTCTTTACTAATTTAAATTAATGTTTTTGTTATTAAAAATTGACCCACCTACCAAAACTCTAACACCCCACCGCCTCATCACTAGCCTCCTCTTTCTTGTTGCTAGAATAGTTGGATAAATGTCACAAAATACTTAATTTTGTCCTTGTCGTAACTGTTGTGAAGGTGACATCAGTAAACATGCTAACAAATTGACTTATGGGAATGATCACTCAGACATAAATCAATTGCCAGAAACAAAAATACATACACACAAATCAATTTATGGGTGGTGACGGTCGTTGACGGTTTAACCGAGAGAAGAGATATGAGAGAAAGATGTAGGGTTTTAGGTGGCATATCACATCTGTTGTGGAAATAGTATTGGCGGACCAGATATTAAAACCTTCTTTTAGATTATTCTCATTAAAAAGTGATATTTTTACTTACAATTTTATAGATAAATCACCAAAAAATAATTATATCATAAATTTATATGAAGCTTAGAAAATGATAAGTGAAAATAATAACATATTAAAAGTTAAAGGGCTATTTGTGACAATCAGGTGAAACTTAGGTTTAACTAGAGATTTGACCAACTTAATAACTTGAACTAATTTTGTAAAGATTAGGATGGAGAATGACCATTTTGGAAGTTAGTTGAAGCTTCTAAGTTAGATTGGAGTTACTTTGAAAGACCTTTTTACAAAGAGGGACCAAAGTGACAATTTAGGAAATTTCAAAGCTAGTTAATGGGTCTTCTCTTCCATTTGCTTGGGAAGAACGTAATTGAGAGAAAGGGAGAGAGCTAATGGCAATTTTGAGCCTCAAGAGCTTCTAGGATCGATGCAACTTGGGATTTGAATGTCCAAGCAAAAGAAAGAGGAATCAAAGGCTTTTTAAATATAATTTCTCATCCTCTAACTATATTTCCGAGTTCATGATTGGGGTTGAACCACAATGTCAAATTTGGGTTGAACTAATGATTAGGGTTTTGGTTTCTAATCTCCCTTTGAGTGATTTCAATGATTCTAATATTAAACCAATCGTTTCATTGATAGTTTTGGTGATTTGGGTAAAAAGTTTGAACCCTTGAAAACCCAAAATTAGGGATATTGTAATTAATGATGAAATGGGATTGGTTTCTATGACCTAGATGTTAGAAAGTGGGTTATAAAAAGGTTTGGAAATTCTGAGAATCATGTTAAACAATTTCAAAATAAACGGAAACCTAAGAAACAGAAGAGAGATTATTCAAGACGTTATGAAGAAGAAGAGTACCAACAACTGATTTCGAAAATGATCATATAACCAGAAAAACTTCCTGTCTTAAAACTGCCATAATAGTTTTATGTCTAAAATCTGTCCAAAAACGGTCATAAACTAACTTAAATCCGGGTCTAGAATATGGATCACAAAACTGGGTACATTTACCCCGCCTGCGGCTGCCGCCCCTTCGACCCCGCTCCCAGGGCGCTGCCCTCGGACCCCCGTTGGTTCAGGCGCTTCGCCCCTAAAAAGCAGTATACTTTCAACAAAGACATAATTAAACAAATGTGCACTCTACACCATACCGATTTATTCAACAATTATCAAAGTGACGTTAATCAACAAATTAACCCCATTACACTTAAATAACATTAGTGATATAAAATCACCAACATACCTCCCCCATTTAAGTGTAATCTTGATTAACTTAACATTAAAATCATAACAACAACAAACTAATGCATAAATGAAATATCATGACAATTGAATTTCACATTAGTATATTATCATTCCAAATATTCGAATATCTGGGTGTCATTAAGGATTGAACCCTTTCTATTCTAAGTGAATAAATGAAGATAATATACGCAACAGTTTAGATTCTCAACCTTTAACTTGACACTATATTTTACTAGCTTGTGGCCCATCCTTCAATAAACATATCAAAGCCAAGTCCTAACTTCTTGAAGCAGCTAAACTTCATGCTTATATAGGTAGTCCTTTTATTCTTGCACATGCAAATGCAATTTTTCAAAAGAACTATTAAGAATATAAATTCAACCTCCTCAACTTGCAGTACTGAACACATACCTTGGGATGATAATAATAATGTGTTCCAATCTTCAAATATCAAGCTTTCCACATTGAATTCAACATCTAATATTACATTAGATGGGAATTGGGTATCTCAATATAAAAGATTTTAAGTGGAATTTAAACCCATCCCTACATCCGCCTTGTGCACAAGATCTCTTGCTAACCCCTTGGTGAGATGATCAACTAAATTCAACCGAGTTCTTACAAACTCCACAGATATCACACCAGTCATTATGAGCTCACGAATCATGCTATGTCTAACACCTAAATGTCTATACTTTCCATTGTACACTTGACTATACGCCTTAGCCAAGGTTGCAGCACTATCACATCTGATAGAAATGGTAGATATCGGTTTGGGCTATAATGGAATTTCATAAATCAAATTCCAGCTGGCATCTGAATAACCTTCCAAAATATAAGGATATCCACTATAAGTTAAACCATAATTAATGGTCCCTTTCAAGTACTTGAATACTCTACTCACAGCTTGCCAATGATGTGAACTAGGATTACTAGTATATCTACTAAGCCTTCCCACAACATATGTTATATCAGGCCTAGTACTAATCATGGCATACATTAAACAACCAATAGCCCTTGAGTATTCAAGTTGAGACACTAGAGATCCTTTATTAGGTAGAAGCTTAAGAATATGATCTACAGGAGTGCTAACAGGAGAAAAATTCTCACAATTAAACATTTTCAATATCTTCTCAATATAATGAGATTGAGAAATTGAAATCCCATTGTTTCCTTTTCTAATTCTTATACCAAAAATTACCTCAACCTCCCTCATGCCTTTCATATCAAAACTAGATGATAAAAATTTCTTGGTTTTATCAACTTCTTCTAAATCAGTACCAAAAATCAACATATCATCTACAAATAAGAAAATCATGACTCCTTTACCAGAAGTATCAAATTTGCTATATACACACTTTTTAGCTTGGTTAATGCAAAACCATTAGACAAGACAACGTCATCAAACTTTTGATGCCATTGTTTTGGTGCTTGTTTCAAACCATATAATGATTTCTTCAACTTGCACACTTTGTGTTCATTTCCAGGCATCACAAACCCTTCAGGCTGTTTCATATATATTTCCTCATCCACGTCACCATTCAAGAATGCAGTTTTCACATCCATTTGGTGAATCACAAGATTATGTATAGCTGTAAGAGCTAATAATAATCTAATAGTGGAAATTCTGGCAACAAGAGCGTAAGTATCAAAGAAATCAATGCCTTCCTTTTGTCTAAAGCCTTGGATAACCAATCTGGCTTTATACTTATCAATTGTGCCATCCACCTTCATTTTTCTTTTGAGGATCCATTTAAATCCTAATGCCTTGCAACCAGGAGGTAAATTAAACAATACCCAAGTATTGTTATGCATGATAGAATCAATTTCATCCTGAATTGCTTCTTTCCATAAATGAATGTCCCTAGAAGCCATAGCTTCACTAAAAGACTTTGGATCCTCCTCATTATTAAAAAATATTGATGTTGACATATAGTCTCATTCTTTGTTCCTTCAACTAGATAAAGTTGAAAATCAGATCCAAAAGACTTAGCTTTTCTAGCTCTGGTGCTTTTCCTAGGTTCAAGTATAGAAATTGCACCACCAGAAACATCTTCAGCTTGAGTAGTACTCTTGCTGAAAGATTGATGAATCATATCCCTTGGTCTAGGTATAGATGTAAATATTTCTTCATCAAAGATAGCATCTCTTGACTCTATCACTATGCAGTGGCGGAGCCAGGATCAAAGTAAAGGGGTATCCCAATTTTTTTTTAGGGTAACCTAATTTTTTTCCCGGGGTACTTGGGTTTCCCGGGTTCGGTTTCTGTTTTAAACCCAAATCTTAATTGAATCCTTAGCTAACCTCAAGTCTTGTTATATAAACATGAAGTTGAAGTATATTTTGATACTTGAATCGATGTGGGACTCAAAGTAGATATCAAATAAAGCATGAGCATAACAAGTTTATATAATAGAAAACAATGTCTGAGTTTACATGTGTTTAGCGATGTGGGATATAATAGCTTGGAAAATAAAACAAAAATAAACAAAGAATATGTAAGAAGTGAGAATAGAACTCGAAACCTTTTCTTGAATAAGCTAACGCCTTAACCAACAAACCAGCTGTTTGTTTATATTTATAAGTGGATGGATGCCTATATATACACTATACCAATTTTTTTTGAGGGATACGTAAACAAAAATTACACCACCGAAAAAAAAATTGAGGGGTATCCCGGGCTACCTCTGGATCCCCTTGAATCCGCCCCCCTGTCACTGTGTTTACAGACACCGAGTCATTAGATTCTAAAACATAGAATCTATATGCTTTGGAATGCTCAGCATATCCAGTAAAGATACAATCTATACCTCTCTCAGCCAATGTTTTCTTTTTGGGTTCAGTGAGCCTTACAACTGCTCTACAACCCCAAACTTTGAGATAACTTAAATTTGGTACCTTTTTACACCAAAGTTCATAAGGAGTATTTTTACTCCTTTTATTTGGAGTTCTATTCAAGATGTAACATGCAATTAACATTGCCTCACCCCAAAACCCTTCACTTAAATAGGAATATGACAACATGGATTTAACCATTTCTTTCAAAGTCCAATTCTTCCTTTCAGCTACACCATTTTGTTGTGGTGTATATGGAGCTGTGGTTTGATGAATTATTCCAGTTGATTCAAAATAAACTGGATCATAATACTCACCACCTCTATTAGTACGCAATACTTTTATTAATTCATTTTTATAAAGTTCAACTTGTTGTTTATAAATTTTAAATTTATCAAGTGCTTCATCCTTAGAATGTAGCAAATAGATATAACAATATCTAGATGCATCATCAGTAAAAGTAACAACATACTTCTTATTTCCAAGGGAAGGTGTTACATGTAAATCACATAAATCACTATGTATAAGATCCAACACCTTGATTTCCCTAACAACATCTTTGAAAGGTTGTCTAGTGATTTTAGTTAGCATGCATGGTTTACATTTTTCATTATTTTGCATATCAAAAGTAGGAATTAAACTCATTTTAGACATGTATTGTAATCTCTTGTGATGAATGTGTCCTAGTCTAGCATGCCATAATTTAGATTTATGAAAAATATTGCTAGTACTACTAGAAGCCATGCAAACAGAATTATCACTAGAAGGATAATTAATATTAAGCCTAATCATTCCATTACATATATAGCCAAATCCCATAAAAACCATGTCTTGACAATATATACTTGTCACTTTCTAACACTTGTTTGTAACCACACTTATTTAATACAATTTCAGACACAAGATTCTTACGAATCCCTGAAACATATAAAACATTGTTCAAACACAAACATTTCCCAGAAGTAAAAGTAAGTAAAACAGATCCTATGTCATTGATTGGTTCAATTGCAACATTTCCCATCTTCACAACATATCCATCTTCAATTGGTTGAAAGTAGGCCTGTAAACGAACCGAACGTTCGGCGAACCGTTCGTGAACTGTTCGGTGGAAAGTTCGTTTATGTTCGTTTATTTAATAAATGAACGAACATGAACAAAAATTATCGTTCGTTTAGTTAAATGAACGAACATGAACAATGGTCTCGTTCGTTCATTTATGTTCGTGAACGTTCGTTTATGATGTTCATTTATGTTCGTTTATGTTCATTCGTTTAAGTTTATTTATATTCATCTATATTCAATTATTTTTTATTATATTGCTATATTATATGTTCGTTTATGTTCATATATGTTTAATTGTGTTTTTTTTAATCTTTGTTCGTTTATGTTTGTTCGTTTAGCATGTTCACGAACATAAATGAACGAACATGAACAAAGTAATTTGTTAAACGAACGAACATGAACAAGAAAATCTCGTTCGTTTATCCGTTCGTGTTCATTTGTTGTTCGGCTAACTTAAACGAACGAACATGAACAAGACCTTGTTCGTGTTCGTTTGGTTCGTTTACAACCCTAGTTGAAAGTCCTTGAACCAATATAGATCTTTGCAAACATGACTTGTTGCTCCCGATCAACCCACCATACAACTTTATCATCCTGCACATAAAATGCTTCAGAAATCACGGAAATATAATTCTGAATATATTTAGAATTCTGCATGAGAATAAAAATCTGACCTCGTTGGTTATCTGGATCCTTTGATCCACTTGGTCCAACACCATCATTGTTCACTTTGCAAAGACGACAATCTTTCTTGAAGTGACCCGGTTTGTTACAATTCCAACAAACCAACTTAGCCTTCTTGTTGGAAGACTTGTCATCCTTTCCTTTAAACTTCCTTTTTCCATTAGACTTCTTGGGATTCTTTGAACTTTCTCCTTCCACCATGTTCACAGAAGAGGAACCAACTTGGTTCTTGCCTTTAGGATTGTTATCAAGTTCTTGAGTCCTTATGGACTCTTCAATCCTTAAATAGATTCCAAGTTGAGTCAAAGTCAATTCTTCTTTGTTATGTTTCAAATTATGTTTAAAATTCTTCCAGGAAGGGGGCAGTTTTTCAATGATCACAGCCACAAAAATGACTTCATCCATTTTCAGATTGTGTTGAGAAAACTGTCCCAAAATCCTTATCATTTCATGGAATTGTTCCATAACAGGCCTGGAGTCAATCATCTTGTAACCCATAAAGTTACTAACAAGAAACTTCTTACTAGAAGCATCTTCAACCATGTACTTGGATTCAAGAGAATCCCACAGTTCTTTAGCAGATTCGAAATTTTGATAGATATCAAAAAGAGAGTCAGACATACCATTGAGAATATGACCACGACATATGTAATCATCATTTTCCCACTTTGATCTTCTAATTTTTGCCTCCAAAGGTTCATCTTCAACATATTCTGGTAAGACTGGCATGGGTGTACTCAGAACATATACCACTTTCAGAGTGAGTAGTAAGGAGAAAATTCATCTTCTTCTACCATCTACGGAAATCTAGCCCTTCAAACTTGTCCAGTTTTTCATACTTACTTGTCATTTCCTTCACAGAATCACCATTTTCCATGATCACAGAATTACTTTAATCTTTGTTAGAAAGTGGATTATAAAAAGGCTTGGAAATTATAAGAATCGTGTTAAACACTTTCAGATTAAAGTATTTGGGTGGTACTCCCAATCTTTAATCGGATAATACTCAGAAACTTAAGAAACAGAAGAGAGAATATTCAAGATGTAATGAAGAAGAAGAGTACCGACAACTGATTTTGAAAATGATCATATAACCAGAAAAACTTCTTGTCTTAAAACTGTCCAAAAAAACGGTCACAAACTAACTTAAATCAGGGTCTAGAATATGGATCACAAAACTGAGTACATTTACCCCGCCAGGGGCTGCCGCCCCTTGGACACCGCTCCCAGGGGCGCTGCCCCCGGACCCCCGTTGGTTCAAGCTCTTTGCCCCTAAATAGCAGTATACTTTCAACAAAGACATAATTAAACAAATGTGCACTCTACACCATACCGATTTATTCAATAATTGTCAAAGTGACATTGATCAACAAATTAACCCCATTACACTTAAATAACATTAGTGATATAAAATCACCAATACTAGATGGTATTTGGTAGCAACAAATCCAATTGAAATGTTCAAATTCATCTATAATGATAAAATCATGTATAAACATGGATTTGTATGGATTTTGGGAGAAAGTGTGACGAAAACAATGGAATCCTTTGTATGTGAGCATTTTATGAGTATATGATAATCATAAACATGATTTGTGTAACACCCATAAAAATCATGCCAAGTTTCAACTTTTTCAATACATTTTAAAACCATTTAACATTACAATATTGTTTTCAAAATAATAAACATCAGAGTATCCCAATATAAAATCATAAAATCATAATAGTAGGAGGAGCGGTAAAATCATGCCTTGGCCTTCCCGCGATCACTAAAAGTACCTGAAACAATAATCGATAGATGTAAGGTTGAAGGCTTAGTGAGTTACCCCCAAAATACCAACCAAACATAACCATAATCATATCATATATCCAATACAAATACAGAAAACAGCATGCATAATGAGCTATTAGTCTGACTGGACCGAATCTCGGTCCTCAATCTATCTGGACCACTCTCCGATCCCTCGGCACGTCTGGACCACCCTCCTCGGGGCCTTTAGCCTATCCGGACCGCTCATTGGGCCTTCGGCCTGACTACATATTCCCGACCCGAGCCTGCAGTCTACCCGGTCTGCCCAGGGTGTCTTGGCCTACTGCATACAACATGACCTACCTCAACCCTTTCCCCCAAACCAACATACATGTGCACATACATATAAACAATTAAGCATGCAGATCTAACTGATCACTAATCATGGCAATCGTCCTATACCCAGGATACCGATCTAACCGATCACTAACATAGCAACCATCCTATAACCAAGATATTGATCTAATTGATCTCTAACATAACAACCATTCTAACTACCAGGATGTAAATCAAATAAACATATCATGCAATAAACCCGGATGAAAATCCGAATAGGGCTGACATTGGTGCCTTAGACCTTGTTGATATAGTGAGGAGAACTCACCTCGCCAATGTCGACTCAAAAGATAAGCTCAAACTCACGGATTACCGCCAAAAACTCCACCACCTATATTAGCCACACATCCATGTTCATAAATTTCTAAGATACCCCCAGAAGTTGGGTCATAACCTGTAGGTGTTAATGAACTTGGGTGTTCATTCACTGTATTCCATCCCCCTCATGGTTGCCTTATTTGACTTATATTGTTGAGGAACCCCCGAAGCATGTGTTGTCACCCCGATGAAATATTCTTAGACTAGGTCCCTTGTGTTAGTTATTTTAGGGACATAAAGTGAGAATAACGGGAATGGGTATTTGGGTTATTGTTGGTTGATAATAATTAATTTAATTATTTATTGTGGGTTGAAAACCCTATATGCTCACCAGGCTCCCAAGCCTGACCCACTCAGTTTTATTTGTATTACAGGAAGTGGCGCAAGGGCGTAAGATGGATGAACCATCAAGTTGTTTTGTTTACAAGTTTGTATATGTATATATTTGTTGAATGACTTGTAATGTTATCGTTTATGCTTATTGGTCTGTATCGAAACATGACACCCCGAGTTTTGATTATATAATGAAAATACATTTCTTTTATGAAATGCTTTGGTAAACATTGTTTTATCATGTTTTGTTTTTGGGAACAAATTCCGCAACTCTTTCAAATCAAAAGGATTTACTCTGAAATTATTTTAAAAGCATAAATGAAAATCGGTCTTTTCTGGCCGATATTTTGGGGATGTCACATTTTCCCCCTTGCAACCCGACAAGTTCACACACATCCAACGGTTGGGAAAAACCCTAACCGACTCGTCGAGTCACTCTACTGACTCGTCGAGTCTATAATAATCTTCAACGGACCCGTCGAGTTGTTCATCCAACTCGTCGAGTTTAGGACCATCTTCATATGACTCGCCGAGTCCCTTCAATCCTTCATCCATACAGATGCTTTTTAAGATATGCAAAGGCTCCATACTGCAGATTTAAGCTCCTAGGGCATGTCTATCATGTAAAGTTGCAAACTTTACGTGCATGCAAGATGATAATGGACCAAAACAAGCTAAAGGAGTGGCTTATGGTAAGTGAAAGATCATAGCTTTGATAAAGACTGAAACTTTATGATACGGAGGGGCTAAATCGGAGTACCACCACACAAAACCCTAAAAAGGGCCCCAAACCCATAAATGAAGAGATCTAACTAAAAGAGAGCCAAGGTAACAAATTGTTACCTACAAAATGATGCCAAGACAGAGAATAATTCGGATCTACAACAGCCCCTTGCTCTAACTTCTTGAACTCCAAGCTTTTTACTCTAAAAATCCCTCTTCCAAGCTAAGAAGCACAAAAATATAGAGAGCAAACACGAATTAAGGTTTCTGAATTCAAGGGAGGCTGTAAGACAGACTAAGGGGAATAAGTGATCCTTAAATAGGGTGTAAAACCCCAAAAATTAGGGTTTCATCTTCCAACTCCTACTTGTTGATTCCTTTCTTGGACTCGGCGAGGAGGTCACTTAAACACGTGGACCAATTTGCTGCTACTCGACGAGTCGGGCAACCAACTCGTCGAGTAGATCTTCAATTAAAAGATCTTATATCCAAAAGAAATCAATACCTGGAAATTGGGGCGTTACAATTTGATACTAATAACATGATTTAAATGCAAAAACATGAAGACTTGAATGATATGCAGTTGAATTTATGGAGTATTTGACCATAAGGGCATTTTGGGAATTTACTATGGAATTGAACAATCCCTTTGTTGTTATGAGCTTAATATAGGAGTAGATTGTGCTATAACAAGTTTTATGCATTTGACAACACCCAATCATGCAATAAATGATTTGGTAATAAGTCATACAGATTGAAGAATGTTATTGGGTAATTTGAGCTCTTAACCCTTTCAATGGAGTGTTTATAAGCATTGAAGTGTAATGATGGAATTGCAGATTCCATGGTTAAATTAAACACTAACAGTGAGATTTATTATTGTTTTATATGCTTGACCACATTTATAAGAGTGTTCAATAAGTTGGGAACAAGCTTTGTGATCTTTGAAATGTTCAAGTGAACAATAGACTAGTAAACCTTCTTATGGAACTTGAGGATTTACATGTTCTTAAATGGTTTCAGTGAGCACTTATTGAATTAAGTGGGGTGTCTTAGGATGATAAAACACCTCTTAATCATGTATGAGAACCTAAAGAAATGGTACAAAGTGAATGTGAAAATGGTCTTTAAAAACTATGCAAAGTAGAGTGTTATATTGAGAACATTCGAGATTTTTTTTTGTACAAACCTCATTACACGGGCTGTGTAATTAGTTGATTAATGCCACATAAATTTTGCCTAACTTTTGCATATGAACTCGGACTTACGTGCAGTTTTCAACTACGTTCATATTTTCGCATAAGGAATGAGATGAACCAATAAAATTTAGTAATGGAACATTTGAAGGGTATTTTGGTCATTTTGATTGACCTTTACTTACTTGTCGTATAAGTGGTATTTGAGTCTGTTGCTCCAAGGAAATGAACTAGAAGATGACTAGCTAACCTTTGTGTGATTGAGGTGAGTACCTGTTGGCATTTTCCCACTTTGGATTACATGGAAAAATGATTTGATGATAATAAAACACTAATGTTTGATATATGAAATGTTTTGTAATGAAAGTTTTAAATGTTTTTGGAAAGGATAATTTGAAAGAATGTCGTGAAGGCAAGAATGTTTTTGAAAGCAAAGAACATTTTGGAAGATCGAATGTTTTGAAAAGGTGTTTGAAATATTCCGAAATATAGATGCTTTACATTTGATATGAGTACTTTGATACTAACATATGAATGTGTAAAGCTTATAAAGTAATGACAATGAATGACAAGTAATGAAAAGAATTGGAAAGTAATGAAAAGAAACATGATCGGGCCATGATGCCTCATAAGAGGTCTAGAGGAACCTACTAGGTTGGTACCTTTTTGTCGTGAATAAGCATAATTTCATGGTGGATTGATTTTGTTCTTTCTACCTTGGTCTTGGAAATGATGCCTTGGTGGGTTGATTTGTTCTTCCTACCTTGGTCTTGGAAATGATTCCTTGGTGGAATGATATTTGTTCTTTCCACATTGGTCTTGGAAATGGAAATGGAAAAAGAAGCTTTATGATAAGAAATGACACATACGATATGAAATGTTATGTTATGTATGAAAATGACTGAAAATGCTTTAAGGTATGAAAATGATTGAAAATGCTTTATGATATGAAAAAGATTGAAAATGTTTTATGGTATGAATGAAAGGGTTTTTTAGTAAAACGTGATAAATGTTTTTGGGTCACAAACTCACGTAGCTCATGAGACATTATTTTCTTACGTATCTCCTTTTAATATCATGCATCCTAGGTTGTATTCGAGAAGAAAGATGATAGATGGAAGTAGAAATTATGAGATAAAGAACTGAGTTGAACTTGTTAAGTTCCTTAATTATTGTATTGATGTAATTCTTATTTGCTTGTTATGGTTATGCAAAGGTGTCTAATGATAACACCCAATATTTTAATTGTAATTTTTTATGGGACCGGTTTTTGTTAAATTTGGATTAAAACCCGAAATGAGTTTTTATAACCATAGCATTTGAAAGAGTTTTAAAAAGTTTGAAAAAATTTGGGGTGTTACAATGTTCATACACATATTTATAAAGAACACATTGATATAAAGATCTCAACCAAAATATATTAGTTTTTAACGAGATTAATCTAAACGAAAGTTATAGTAGACACAAATACGAACGTGTGAATATAAAATTCATTAAAATTTAAGAACATATGAAGAAGTTGCAACGTACAGAACACAAAACCTAAGCCAAACTATAAGTCTTAAGTAACCAAGCAACTTCAGTTGCGGTGGCCATAAATATCATCAACCCTGACAACCTTATTAATTATTGTGTCACGTAAGATGCTATAAGAAAAACCAAAAGAAATTTGTCATAAATACTAAGTGTGTACAAAAACAACAAAATATTATTTTACAACAAAAAGATATTAAACACTAAATTTACACAAAAATAGTAACAACTAAATTTGTACAAAGTAATAAATATATATCCCATTAAATCTTTTTTTTTTTTCGATTTATTTGAAGTAACCGGTCATAAAGATTTAATGTGTATATATTAACAAGTTGAAAAAGTATATATATATATATATCAAAACATGTATTATTCTTATAAGCAATCATCATTTTCTCTATTTTTTTTAGTAATCAGATTTTTTGTTATTAAATTGATTTTTTGTTACTGTAATTATATGCAACTCACATAGACATAGACACGATAGACTTGGTCTTAAATATTATAATAACGAAATATCTTGATTGTTTGGAAGTTGGAAGGAATCATAATACTAGGAAGCAGATATTTTCATTTGAATTATTATTATAATATGCGAAGAATCAACCTAATCAACACTCATCCATACATAAATCCACTTTAACAAATTGTGTGTTGACATTTACATTTAATCTCACCCACTACATTTTGTAAGGTTGGGAATTGAAGGACATAAACATCTATCTCAATCTCAATCGCAATACAATACACACAAACACTCGCTATAATTTTATTATTATGTTATGTCTACATTCATGCAATGTTACAAACAAAGAACAAACACTTGGATGGTTTTTGCTATAATAAACTTTGGAATTTATTAGAAGTAGAAAAGTTGAAAAGATGTTACAATGAGTATTGTGTGTGTGGGGCCTCATTTCATTTTCATGGTTTTGAGAGTGAGAGCGTAAGGCTAACAAATGTGACACGCAACGCTTTGCCGACGGCTCACGTTTACCAACGCCACAGCACACCCACATACCCTCCTGACCTCCTATGCTTCTGATTTCTGAACATGTGATATATGTATGGTTTCCGTCGACTGACGTTGGATACTATGATTATAAAAGAAAAAAAAAAAAAAACCCACTCGATTTGCGTACATACGCAACCTCATAGGTTGGGTTAAGAGGCGATAAGTAATACAATATTTAAAAACTGAAGGTCTAAGTTTGAAATTTCGATAAATATTATTTATTTAAAGTCGCAGCATTTAATTGATTAAGAAATATTTATATTAGGGTAACGGGTAAACGAGCAATAAATTGTGTCGCAATCTCTTTTTTGGATGGCAAACCTAATTCTTTTAAAAACAACATCTAGAGATCTTGGAGTCATAACATTACAATGCATGACCCGTTGGACTCTATTGAGTAGCTCCACAGCTCTGGCGCAAAGAAACCGAAAGTATCAAATGCAAAGGGTATAAATGCAGTGGCGGAGCCAGGGTTAAAGTAAAGGGATATCATGAGAAAAAAAATCGTGTAACATGCAATAAGAAAAAAAAACTCCAATTTCATCAGACATAAAGCTCAAATTCTATCACAAAGTTACGTTTTAAAGTTTACCTCTCCGCTCTTTCATTTTACGAAAGCGAGTAATTATATTTTCAGTCTTAACATTATCTAGTGCTTCCTTTTCTACACTACAAATCAAAGCACAATTTATAAAATCGTTATCTATTCTATTACGCAAATCGGTTTTCAAAAACTTTATTACTGAAAAACACTGTTCAACGGTTGCAATTGCAACGGGTAAAACCAAAGTTAGTTTTAATAATCTATGAACCCATGGAAAAGAGAGGTGCTTCCCAGTTTCCACCAACAAACAAGAGAGGTCTGCAATTCCCTTCAAATTGAAAATTTTCTCATCATGGAGCAAAGAGTGATAATAGATATCAATTTGCCCATTAAGTTGCGCCCTTTCTGAATCGTTAAAATCGTTTTTGTATATCTTGTTTAACTTTAACAACTTTGCTTTATCAAAACTAGAAAACGAGTCACAAGGACTCAAAGTCGCCATGTTCTCTATCAAATCCGTGCCAACTTCACTAAATCTATCCCCAAATTCTTGAATTTGCATATCCAAAATCGTGTTAAAAATCACAACTTCAAAATGATGTTGATTAGTCTTATTGATCCTACGCTTTCGTGGGGTAACATAATATTCTGACATGTCCACAATTCTAATACTATGCTTTTCACAAAAAGCACACACCTTGTTCCAAATTTGTGGAAATCCATCTTTTCTAAAACTAGCAATGCTTTCTTTGTCCCTTTTACTATCGAAGCCGCTTCCAAAATATCTTGATTTTTTTTAAGATGCTTTGACAAAGTATCGGTGAGTCATACAATTTCCAACATCAAGTGTAAAAGAAATACGAAATCAAGTGTTCTGAAATATGACAAAATACCATTTGCTTGATTACGGTTAGATAAAGTAGACCCCTTATCTTTGACATATTTAAGGACTGCAACAACTTCTACAAACAAATTCAACAAACTTACAATTGTTCTAAAATGTGAACCTCATCTAGTATCTCCAGCTCGAATAAGAGAAATCTCTTGATTCAACCCTCTTCCTGTTTCAGTTTCACCAATACCAATTTCAGTTGCCACTTTTTCTTTTTGCTTCTCTCGTATTATATCTTTTCTCTTACAAGACCCACTAACGACAGTAACCACCAAACCTAGTTGTTCAAAGAATTCATCAACATCATCATGTTTCTTTGCAACTGCCACAACCACTAATTGAAGTTGGTGTGCAAAACAATGTATATAATGTGCAGAACTATTTTCATTTAAAATCAAAGATTTCAAACCGTTGAATGCACCACTCATATTACTTGCTCCATCATAATCTTGCCCCCTCACCTATATGTTCGAAAAAAATAATAAAAAAATATAACACATAAAAATAAAACTAATATCTTGTTAAAGGAATAAATATTTTATGATTTCTCACCTGATCGATAGTCAAGTTGTTGTTGGAAAAAACGGTATCAATGGCGGCTTTAAGAGACAAAGAGGATGTATCCAACACGTGAACAACACCAATTTCATCACAGATAAACTTGATTATCTCTTTTGAAAAGCAATTGACAATATCTTTTTGAATCGTCGGATAAGTCAAATTTTCATTTTTTGGAGCATTTTCTAAAGTAACTTTAAAAATCTTCTCTAATCAAAGATAAGACTTCGATAAAAAGTCATTTATTATTAGACTTTTTCGTCTCATCATGTCCACGAAATGGTAATGCATTTTTCAATAAAAATCTACAACTACAGATTGTAGCACGTAACCGAATTTCATAATTACTCTACTCAAGTTCCGTTTGTTTATGCAAAACTTCACTAATAGATTGATTTTTTCTCAATAACAAATGACACTTTTCTTCGGCCTTATGGTGAAACTGTGAATCTCACCCATATGTTTCCGGAATGATTTTTTTTACTCCAATTATCAAAGCCTTCAGTTATAAAAGCATCTTTTCCACCTTGACCCCCTACCATGTCTCTAAGCAAATATCAACAAAAACAATATGCCTTCTTTTTTTTTTTAATGCTATACTCTAACCATGAAAATTCCCTAAACCATTCCACAACAACGTATTTGCTTCTCAGCAAATAAGGTAAATTCAAAATTATGCCCATTTGGTTGATAAGGTCCTTTAATCAAATATGCCCTCCTTATTTCATCCCTTTGATTAGGATTATAAGATGTAATATTTGGTCTCTTCCCCGAATCCGAAGGAAGATCATTAAAATCAAAAGATTGTGGCACTTTTGGTTTTTGAGTATGCTCATTAGATTGTGATTCTTGTGGTTTTGAAATAGGTTCATTAGATTGTGGTTCTTGTGGTTGTGGTGTATGTTGATTAGGTTGTGTAACTTGTGTACTTTCATTAACCCTATTTTTTTAAGTTCATTCACCATTATTGTCTCCAACATGTAATTGTCTTTTGAAAAAATTGTTAATAGCAACCTACAATCAAAATATATCAACAATCAACTCAAATTCTATAACTTGATTTCAAGTTTCAACAACAAATAATCACTAATTAGTGACCTTATGTGTAATATCGCAATTTTTCAAACAAATTTTTGAAAATTAAAATAGTTTATCTCTTTAACTCTTTTCATAAAAATCCCATTTGTTTAAGTTGCAATACATAAATCATTTATTCAATCAATTAATAAACCAGGATCTTCAAAACAAACGCTTCCCCTGGTGTGTACAATCGAGCTGGTGCCGTCCCGTGAACCTGAGAAACCTGAAACACATAACACAAAACACTGTAAGCACGAAGCTTAGTGAGTTCCCCAAAATACCACTCTAACACATATTAGCCACTCAAGACTATAACTCTGCAGGCCCTTGGGCCCTAACTCTGTGTGTCTCAGTGGGACCCTCCAATCCCAACTCTCTGTGGACCCTCTGGTCCTAACTCTATGGACCTAAAGGCCCTAACTCTGATAGCTCAGAATCATGGTTATCACATATCACAATAAATCTCAGAAAATAAGTAACATACAATTACACTGGCACATAACTCTAAACCTAACTCTGTGGACCCTCTGGTCCTAGCTCTGTGGACCTTCCGGTCCTAACTCTGATATACACACAACATAAATCACATAGAAATAATGTAGTGCCACACATCACATAAATAGCATATAATAACTCTGTCACATAACTCTAATTACCACTCAAGGTAAAGTATAGTGAAGGACAAGATCACGCTGCTCCGACCACCATCACGAACTCCACTACTGAATCACCGAAACCAAATAAATACCAATAACAACCAAAATACCCCTGGAAGTCAACTGGTCAACCCTTGGGCAAAGTCAAAGTCCTCAGTCAAAACCAACCCTCCTGACTGAATCTACTCGCCGAGTCAACCCACTGACTCGTCGAGTCCCCATGCTCTGAAACTCCCATAACACGACTCAACTCGCCGAGTCGCCTCAAGACTCGCCGAGTCCCACAACTCTGAATCAACCCGTACTCAACTCACTGAGTCATCCCTTGACTCACCGATTCTCAGCTTAACTAGAAAGGTTAGGACCTCAAGACTAGACTCACCGAGTCCAAGAACAAACTTGTCGAGTCCAAGGCTATCTTCAACCAACTCGCCAAGTTTCTGCCTATCTTCATGCAACTCGCTGAGTACACCCATGTGACTCGCCGAGTACCACTAACTCTTAACCCATACAGAGGCTTTCCAAGCCATGCAGGGTCTCAAATCCATAGATCTACTCTTATACAAGCCATCCATCACGTAAAGTGGCAAACTTTACGTGAATCCATGGAGATCTAAGCATAATACACTCTTGGGCTAAGGTTTGGGGATAAAAGACTTCATCAACAGCTCTTGAACAGGGACTTTATGGTATTTTGGATCATCAATAATCTAGATCTGAGGTAGCAACCTCAGATCTAACCTCCAAACTCAAGATAGCACTAAATATACACCCAAAATCCCACAAATGATAGATCTAGATGGATAACAGCTCAAGCAACGAATCATTACCTCAAAAGAAGGCTCCAACAGAAGAATAAGTCAAAACCTTGAAAAGCCCCTTGTTCCAAGCCTCTTAATCTTCAAAGATCTCTTCAACAAACACCCCTTCAAGATCCAAATGTTTTCTAATTCTCTCACAACGAATATTAGGGTTTCTGGACTTCAAGGGAGAGCAAAGAGGCTGGGGAGAGGGTATTATGTTCTTTATATAGGGCCAAATCCCTGGGATTAGGGTTTTCTCCACACAACACCATGCCAAAAAATTGAATTTCAATCCTAATTGATAATTTCTATTTTTTCAACACAATGCCAAAAAATTGAATTTCAATTAACCAAAAAATAATCAGGAAATTTCTACTTACTTGCTTCTTTGTGCACCACTTTGATCAATAATCACCCACTACCGGCCACCTATTGGCGGCAGAAGAAAGAGGGCAACAGCGTGTGTCGCAGACTCGTAAGGATAGGGAGGGAATTGGGAAACGAATGTTTTGCCACTTTGCTTGATGCAGCTTGCCCTACCGTGAAAACTCCACTCCTCAAGCCCACAAGAGGGGAAACCTCTGTTAGATCCACGCATGCATGTTTTCCTCCAGCCCATCTAAATACTAAAACATTAGCTTGTCTAAGTGTTGATATTCCTTCCAATGGGTTAGTCAGAAAGTTCACAGGTGCCTCTTTCTTGACAGAAACCCCAGTGCGTCTAAATATGTCAAAAAGAACATCCCTAACCAGATCGTGTCGGTACCTGAAATCCGGGAGCTCTTTACAATGAACTGCATGCTCCCCAAACAAGTCCAAACACGCCTTACGACAAACAGGGCAGCTCTCGTCAGCCGAAAATAAAGGGATCATAAGGCGATACTTGAGGATGGCACGATACTCCACTAGCGACATATGTTGGCCAAGACCGTCAATAGGAATAGTCATAAGAAAATCCTGAGCATGTAGGATCCTTAAACACTCAAAAATAGCTTTCTGCCTAATCGTCATGTCGAAGTGAATTTCCATGTCTTGGATAATTTTACTAAAAATGGCACTCGCCAATGAATGTTGGGCTTTTGGAGGGGCGGTGTCCTTTTTACTGAAACCGCTGAAGTCAAAGCCCGGAATCGTATCAATAAGAAATACCAAAGCACAAACATAATCCGAATCCATACTGTAGCACCTGGTTTCCGGTATTTAAATCTTAATTGAGTATTTTCCTTTTTAAGCCTTGGACTCGGCGAGTCATAGGTCCGACTCGCCGAGTAGGGACGGGACCCCGGGACGCGTTTAAGTTGGCGACTCGGCGAGTCCATATCCTGGACTCGGCGAGTCACCGCTGTTGGATGAAACCCTATGTTTCTGGGGTTTGCACCCTATTTAATCCCCCTTTCCGCCCCAGGAAAGCCCCCATTCACCCCTAGAGCTCCCAACCCTCGTTTAAGCTTGTTCTTTGAAGAGTTGAAGCAATTGTTGTGTGTTCTTGAAGGTTTTGAAGAAAAAGTGAAGTAGATCCAAAAGAAGGGAAGCCATCCAAGCACCATTGTGTTCTCTCAGCAGTTCCTTTGAGGTCAATCCCATTTTCTCCATGTGTCTATGCTTAAGGCTTCATTTAAGACATTCTTGGCTCATTTCCAAGCTTGTATGTGCATGATAATTCGAAATAAGTTGATTGGTCTCTAGTTTCAAGCATAATATAGCTCCAGGAGCTCAGATCCACTACCTTTATGAGCCTATATTGCATATAAACCTTAGATCTACTCTTTTGGTGCATTTTGAACCCTAAAAACCCCATAGATGGATATCTACACGTAAAGTTGGAAACTTTACGTGTTATTCATGCTCTAGGAGCCCAGATTTACGAATGACATGGATTGGATTCGAGCAAAATCGCATTTTTAGCTCTTGCATGGAGCGGATTCGGCGAGTCGCTCATCTGACTCGACGAGTCGAATCACGAGTCTCCGGGCTTGTCCCTTTTTATTTATGTCGAGTCGTGTGGTGAGTCCAGGAGGGACTCGGTGAGTTGTAAGCCAAAACTCACCCATAGTGGAACTCGGCGAGTCGATGCCCAGACTCGGCAAGTTCAAGGGAATCTCCTTAGATCAAGATCAGACTCGGCGAGTTGTTCATACAACTCGGCGAGTCACAGTATAACTTGTTCATCGGATGAAGATGAACTCGGCGAGTGGGATGAAGGACTTGAACATCAGTTTGGAAGGAGAACTCGTCGAGTAGACGCCTAACTCGACGAGTAAAACAGAATTCAGGTCAGTCGTTTGGACATGGACTCAGCGAGTTAGCGAGCCAACTCGGCGAGTCGGGTCAACTGGACGTTGACTCTGACTTTGACTTAGGGCATGATTAGGGGTAAAATGGTCATTTTACCCAAAGGTCAGTTAGCAGTTTTTGACTAAGTGATTGGTGGGAATACAGCTGGAGGATTTCCGGAACAGCACCAGCAGCAGTCAGACTATTCCCACGAAGATCAACAGCTACTCCGAGGTGAGTTACCTTCCAGTAGCGGTGGGTCTAAGGCCACAATGCCGGCCCACCAGTAGGAGATGTATGATTAGATGATTGTCTCTGTGATATTCATCTAGGGTTGCTACTACCTGTGTTATGTTTATGTGGTTGTATAATATGTGATATATGTGCTATGTGGTAGTAGTAGGGGGTGAAATAGTCCCCGGTACCCGGTTGAGAGGACCGAAGGGGGGCCAGCACCCAAATATGCTAGGCGGTATCCGGTCGAGAGGACCGAAGGGGAGGCCAACACCCAGATATGTTTGGCAGTATCCGGTCGAGAGGACCGAAGGGGTTGGTCAGGCACCCAGATATGCCTGACAATTTATGTATGTTATGTGATTGTATGGTTTGTGGTACAATGGGGGAACTCACTAAGCTTTGTGCTTACAGTTTACAGTTTTGGTTTCAGGTACCTCTTCATCGAAGGGGAAGGAGCTAGCTCGGTAGTGGCACATCATGCACACACATTGGGTTCCGCATTTATTAGATTTCCTTGAGATTTATACTCTGATGTTTCGATTGGTTGTATGACTTGACTTTTGAACATGGTTATGTTGTGATGTAGTCTGGTCAAACAATGTTTTTATCTATTAACATTTTCTAAAGTAATGTTTTAAAAACGAAATTTTTGGACGTGAAAATTGGATCGTTACACATACTATATATGACGCTTTCTAGTAAGATGTGAACATAACTTATACATATAATTATGTTGATAATTACACTGTTTTCGCTACTTGATTGCTCCAAAATCATTTTTCTAATAACAAATCTATCAATGTTCTCTAATAAAATAAAAACCGCAATTTTTTTTGCGGTATTATAATTACGATTTAAAATCGTATGTGAAGTTTTTAAATTAACTCAATCAATCTATTAAATATATTTATCAATTACAAATTATTAATATCAATTATGAATTTTATAATACAACTCTATACTTAAGAAAATAAACTGAATGATGGTTATTATTAACCATCACCTTATATTAATGTACCCATAATATATATATATATATATATATATATATATATATATATATATATATATATATATATATATATATATATATATAGGGTTAGGCTGATTTTAAACCACCTATATTTTGTAAGACCGTGAGACACATTTTTTTATTTATTTTAGTTTTTTAGTTAATTCAAATTCCGAAAATAATATTAATTTTTTTTTGATTTTTCCATTTATTTTGCATTTTAAAATTATTTTTTAGAATATATACAGTGTAATATTCTATTAGAATATTTCACGTATTTTTTTAAAAAAAAGGGGATTTTTTTATTTTATTTTATTTTTTTTTTAGTTAATTCAAGTTCCGAAAATAATATTTAAAAAAAGAATTTTTAGATTTTTCCATTTATTTTGCATTTTAAAATTAATTTTTAGAATATGTACAGTGTAATATTCTATTAGAATATTTCATGTATGTTTCAAAAAAAAAAATAGGACTTTTTTATTTTTCTATTTTTTTTAGTTAATTCAAGTTCCGAAAATAATATTTAAAAAAAGAATTTTTAAAATTTTCCATTTATTTTGCATTTTAAAATTATTTTTTAGAATATGTCAATGTAGTATTCTATTAGAATATTTCACGTATTTTTTTTTAAAAAAAACGGGATTTTTATTTTATTTATTTTATTTTATTTTTATTTATTTTTAGTTAATTCAAGTTCCGAAAATAATATTTAAAAAAAGAATTTTTGGATTTTTCCATTTATTTTGCATTTTAAAATTATTTTTAGACTTTATCTCACGGTCTCATAAAATTAGAATGATCTCAAATAAACCTGAATATATATATATATATATATATATATATATATATATATATATATATATATATATATATATATATATATATATATATATATATATATATATATATATATATATATATATATATATAGTATAACATTGGTAATCCACATCTGTATGATTCAAAATATACGTCATCTACCTTGAATAAGATTCTTTTGAAACTCATAGTTCTTTAACTTCTTACTCATAAACAATAGTGTAACATTCATAAATTCTCAAAATTTTAAAACTTTTAAAATTTACTTAAAAACGATCATTTTTTACAAATTGTTTTTTAAAATATGTTCAACATCAGAGAAATCCTAAAATTGTGAAATAAAACATGAGGAGGTGTACGATCACGTCTTCGTCTTTCTGCGATCATCTACAGTACCTGAAACATAATCCAAAATTGTAAGTCCAAGGCATAATGAGTTCTCCCAAAATACAAACACATAGCAAACAACACAAATATAATAACAACATGCAATGAGTCCTCAGCTAACAAACTGGATTACCCTTGAGCCCATAGCATAAGTCTGGTTTGCCCCATGGGCCCACAACTTATGTCTAGCTTGCTCCCCTGTGAGAACCCGAAATTTATTCCGTCATATTTAACCCCTCCTTCCGTTAATCAGCCTCATTTTATTAAACTGTCTGTTAACCTTTTGATTTGGTTAATTAATTTGGGACTTTTATAATGACTTAGTAAGGGTTGAAAAAAATTAGAAACACCGTCATTAATACCTTGAAAAGTTCTAGTTTCAACCAAGTCGAAATATGACCACTTAATCGGGTGCGACCAAAAGCCCCGTTTAACGGCAGTATCGGGTAGATTTCCACTGAGCCCCAACTCAAGCACCTATATAAGGGAGAGTAGACTTCATTTACACTCTTTTCACTCTCTCTCTCTACAACTCGTTTTCGAGCCTAAAAAGCCCGTTTCGAGCCCCAAACTAGTAAGAAATCTATCCTAACTTGTTGTATAGCTTAGTTAACATGCAAATTCGTGTTTAAGACATCAAATTGGGGCAAGATTATGTGTTTACGGCCCAAGAACACTCTTAAACCGTGAACACCCTTAAGTGGGGGTTTTAAGCCCCAAAACCTCTTCAAACTACCCCTAAGGCTTAGATATGGATAAATGACTTATGGAAACAGACTTAGAACACATTGAACTTAACTTTTGGGGAGTAAACTTGAGTTTACTGCCCAAGAACATGCTTGGGCCGTAAACTCCTCTTCATGGGGAGTAAACTCAAATTCAAGTGTTAGAAATGCCCTCAAACACCTCCTATGGCCTTGGAAAATGTCTAGAAGCAAACCCCATTGAACTAAAGGCATTAAACATTAATTAAACCAAGGGAATAGGAGTTTACGGCCGTGAACCCCCCTAAAATTGGTCCATGGGCCGCAAACTCCCAAAAAGTTCCCAAATGATGCCCTAACTTCTCCATTTGGCTTGGAAAAATGCATAGAATTTTATTCTCTGCCATTTAAGACCTCAAAACACAAAAGGAAAGGGTTAGTAGGAGTTTATGGCCGTAAACTCCATGTTTACTGCCGTGAACTCCCAATAATGGTCCATGTGAGCCCTTAAACCCTTCATAAGCCATAGATTTGAGCCTAACATAATTCTATGAGTGAGATAAGAGCGTTTAGCACCCTAGAACACCCTCACCATGAGTTTACGGCGGTAAAATCATGGGTAGTTGGTCTTAGGGCCGTGAACTCTATAAAGAGTTTACTCTTGAAGAGTAAACTCCTTATCTCGGCCATACATACCCATAGATGTTACCCGGGACACCCCTAGCACTCAATCAAAGTGTTATCCGCACTTTAGGATGCGTATAGATGTTTAATTAGTATTATATTTACTAAATGTATGTAAACATATGTTATCATATGTTAATAGGTCACTAAGTGTGTTCAAGTCTTTACTTGACACCGAGCACCCAACCGGCACCTTCGTTCAATCCACTTACAACAGGTGAGTTCATACCCCTGAATTAGCCTTTTAAATGTTTTTACATGCTTTTAGGGGGGAATACAAGTTAAACATGCCAGTTATCATATCAATCCCATGTGATTGATAACCCGCATGCACAAGGATTTATTACACTGTTAACTGTTTTACCAAGTATGATACTGTAAATGATTTTTTTAAAACGTCTTTACTTGTTCAAAGCTTTTCTCAAATTGACTCTCGCGCTGTATGTTTTATTTCATATTTTGTTACAGCAATATTTTAAATAAATAATTTCTTTACCTATAATGCTTTATCAAAGCTTCATTTAAAATTTGTTTATGAAAGGATTTCTAAAGGTTTTCAACTTATTCCACAAAAGAATACCAGGTCGTGATTTTCTTAAATGTTATGGTTTTCCAAAGTTTCCATCAAAGTTTTCGTCCACGTGTTTATACTCCTACTTTGTTAGATACTACTGCTTCGTTATACTTCTACCTAATTAATGTTCCTACTTAGTTAAACACTACTACTTTGTTAACACTTTTACTTCGTGATGCACTTTTACTTCGTAACACGCTTCTACTTATTAACGCTTCTACTTCACGATGCGCTTCTACTTCACGATACTCTTCTACTAGTTAACGCTTCTACTTCACGATACGCTTCTACTTGTTAACGCTTCTACTTCACGATACGTTTCCACTCATTAACACTCCTACTTTATTAATGATACTACTTCACGAACCACTCCTACTTTATTAATGCTACTACTTCACGAACCTCTCCTACTTTATTAATGCTAGTACTTCGTAAACGCTTATACCTTATTAGCACTTCTACTTTGAGAAACGCTTCTACTTCATGAAATACTTCTTCTTTGTTAACGCTTCTACTTAGTTAAATGTATGCATGTGATTGTATAGTTATATAAATAATGTTTAAAGGACTTAGGAAGGCTAGTTCTCCCTATTTCCTTTTCTTCGTTGAGATCTGGTCTGGTGGGATCGGATATCCGTCCGAAGGTCATTTGATCATTAGTTATACATTATGTATACAAGCATAGACATATAGCTTTACATCGGTCAGTTCAGTTGTGAGTCTCTATCACTTGTCCAGTATTTTACATTAGATCTCACTATTTGAGATGCATCTTCAGGATACGGCCTTCTCCGTTGTCTAGTTGGTAACCAGAGTCTCCTGTAGGGAGAGCAGGCATTATGTGTATAGACCTATACGGGATTGACACCCCCGCACCCTGACTGCTAGCTGTAACACCGTAAATCTCAAAACAATTTTTTTTTTCAAATTTTCATAAAGAATAATTCATTTGATATTCATAAAACAACCATATTAATTATCCAATTCAAGTAAATACAAAATCCCAAGATCATAAATGTATAAACTCCGTGTGTGTGTACGAATCAAGCCAGCGCCTTCCCGCGGTCGTCGCTAGTACCTGAAACAATAACATCAAACACTGTAAGCACAAAGCTTAGTGAGTTCCCCAAAGTACCACATATAACACATATTTGCCACTCGAGGCTATAACTCTGTGGGTCCGTGCACCCAAACTCTGTGAAACCCCAGGTTCTAACTCTGTAAACATGCACAACATAAATCACAAAGAATAATGCAGCGCAACACATAACACAAATATAGCATACAAGCACTGTATCACATAACTCTAGTTACCTACTCAAGGTAAAGTATAGTGAGAAGACTCACCTCGCGTCTTGGTAAATCGTGAATCCTGAAATCACTAGTGCTCGATCCCCCGAGCTAAATTCCTCCTAAATCACAATACATCTCTCATTAACACTTTCCCAACTAAGGTTGACTACTCTTTAACAAGTCAATTTAGGTCAACGGTCAACGGTTAACTTTGACCGGACTCGGCGAGTGCACAATAGCGACTCGGCGAGTCTGAGCGTATACACTGATTTACCTGAAATTCTCCCTTGACACGTCGAGTGTCCTCCTAACTCGACGAGTTCCACCTGGCATGAGTTGTGGGGCCACCACGACTCAACTCGCCGAGTCTCAAGAACAACTCGGCGAGTCCAGCTTGACTCAGACCACCTGTCCACTCAGACTTCCCCCTGAATCACTGAGTCAACCCTCCCCAACTCGGCAAGACCACTCGCTGTGTGGTCGGACAACATTCATACTACTCACCGAGTCTGTTCTTCGGACTCGGCGAGTCCGTGCCATGAAATGACTCAAACTTGCTCACAAGGTCAGATCCAGTCCATTAACCCATAGATCCAGTCCTTCCAAGCATATTTAGCACGTAAAGTCACTATCTTGATGCACATACAATCCCTATATGACCATAAATGAGGTTTTTGTCTCAAATACTACCACCCAAGGTCATAAACTCCATTTCTATACATAAAGCTTGAAGAATGAGGCTCTCTAGACCTCTATGGATCCAGATCCAGAGCCTCAACACAAGAAGGGAACTATTTGGCATCAAATCATCCCACAAATGACCATAAGAAACCCTAGATCCCATTATTCATCACAAAACAGAAAGTAATCCGAAATCATACCTCTAGATTGATGATCTAAGCTTCAAATCCACAGAATGGCAAGCTCCTTTGCTTCCTCTTGCTTAGAATCTTCTCCTTCTTTTCTAAATCACACACACAAGGGTTAAGAATGCTTCCTTTCTCTCTCAAAACGTTCAAGCACACAAGGGTTTCTCTCTAAGGGTTGGGTGAGCACAAATGACGGCCATAAGGCCCTTTAAATAGGCCGCAAACCCCGGAAATTAGGGTTTCACCACACAGCGTGGACTCGCTGAGTCCACTCTTGGACTCGTCGAGTCCGGACGCGAACCCGTGCCCAAATCTGCGATCCTACTCGGCGAGTCTGGGCTCCAACTCGCCGAGTCCACTCACAATTTCCATAAATAAATCCAAAATAAATACCTGAAAATTCCGGGCTTTTACATTAGCTACAGTCCACGGCCTACCAAGCCAAAGGGTGACAGATGTCACATTATTTCCGACGCTTGCAGGGCGTCAAGTTCTCTAGTGTCTATCAGTATGGTTACGAGTATGTTGGGGTTACCTTATAATTCATGGCCTTAAGGTAATGAAAATTAACACTGTATTCACTGTTTATACACCTTGCTAGACATATTATTCATTTGGTACTGTCTGGGGTCTGTGTCTCCTCTCGTTAGACTGAGTCAGGTGCATCGTTCATTTGATACTCTCCTGGAGTCTATGATTTCTTTTGCCTTAGTCAGCAGTCTTCACTGCTGAGGCATATGTTATTTTTCTTGATATTCTTCCACTTTCTTTAAAATCAATACCATATTTTGATAATGATAGTGTTAATGGAAAAATTACTTTTTACAACATAACTCTGTCCAGTCTTGGTAGAATACTGCTTTTAAATTAGAAAATATAGGATTTTCTGGAAAGGACTCTAATTCATTGTATACTCTAAAACTACTACTTATAAAAAGTTATTTGGATAAAATGACACTAAATACTTATGAACTCACCAGCATTTGTAAAAAATCCTGATACTCGCTTTCAATTAACTTGTATTCTCAGGTCAACAATAGACAGGTACATCTCTGGCGTTTTTGGTGAAGGCCATTTAGTACCAAGCTGCATCTACATTATTACTTGTATTACTTTGAAGTTTCTATGTAATGTAAACCTCGTAAAACTATTACTATTAATGCAATGGATGTTGTACTTTGATTACTATACTGCATATGTTGTGATACTTTACATGATGTCATCCACCCAAGAACGTTTCCGCCATTCCGGTTTTGGGGTGTGACATCCCCGTCCCCTCATTATGAGCCTGACATGCCCTACCCAGACCTAAGCTCGTATCTGGAGTGTTTATGAGCCCTCAGTATGAGTCTGGCATGCCTTTCCTAGCCATCAACTCATATTTGGTATGCTCCGCTCATATCTGGTATGCTCAAGGGCTTGTTGGCTACAGCACGGAGCAGTACAACTGTAACGACCCAAAAATCGAGGGTAAAAATTTCATTTCATTATAGTCAAAACACAGATATCTTTAAATCCAAGTATTCCAAAACATTTCTAATTAAAAACATTTATCAGAGTTCATCCCAAAATCACATAATGCGAAAAACACGGGTGTGTGCGCTCCGATCAACATAGCCCTTCCTTTCCAAAGCAATGATACCTGAAACCATAAACAAAACTGTAAGCACAGAGCTTAGTGAGTTCCCAAGAGCATACCCACACAATCCACATAATCACATAATCAATATTAGCTATAAAAGCTACATAAACCATATCAATTGCATAACCATGCATATACACATATACAGATGCCATGGAAACCCTCCAAGGTCTTATACACATAATTACATAAATCATATCAACTACACAAACCCAAATAATAGCCTAAACCCGAAATGGCCCACAAAGCCCAATAAGGCCCAATCCATCGTGGACCTAACCCAAGAAGGCCCATTATCCAAAAAGGCCTGAAATACTGAATGGTCAACCCTAATCAACTCCTAATCCAAGGTCCAAGTCATGGTCAAGGTCAACGCTCCGAGTTGACCTAATTCATCGAGTGCATCTAGAAACTCGTTGAGTTCCTTCAGAGTCTATCAACTCGCCAGTCACCTGAGTAACTCGTTGAGTTGCTAAATGTCTAAGGGCCGAAATCACTCAGGATCCCGAAAACAGGAAAACCCTACCCGACTCGTCGAGTTAGCTAAGCAACTTGTTGAGTCCCTTCAGTCCTTTTTGTGTTTAGTCCTTTCCAGTGGGATCCAAGGATCTAAACTATAGATCCGACCCCTTATAGTGTAGTTACCACATAAAGTTGCAAACTTTACGTGCATGCAAGGCATCCAAGGCTAAAAACACTTAATCATAGCTTGTCAAGAGACTTAGAGCATGAAAGAGGGCCAACACTTGATAAAGTTAGTACCTTTAAGTTCCCAAAGACCCTGAGATGTCCAGATCTAAAGCATATCTTCATATCACGCTCAAAACCAAGGATGGTACCAAACTAGGCTAACAATAGCCATAAACTTTCATAGAAGAAGGTTTCGAATTTATACCATAAAATGGTTGCCACAACAGAGTAAACACTGGATCTACAACCTCTCCCTTCAGCTATGCACCAATCACTTCAAGCTTCTTAAGCACCAAAAAGTCACTCCTTAAGCCCTTACACACTCAAAATGGGTGATGAGACACGATTTAGGGTTTCCTTGGACAAAGGGGTGATAAGGGATGCTACAAGTGAGGCTTAAGACCTTTAAATAGGGTACAAACCCTGAAAATTAGGGTTTTCCTTTCCAGTGTCTACTCGTCGAGTAGATCCGAAGTCTCGTGTCCTCATAAATAATCTCTACTCGACGAGTTGGAGCTCCCCAACTCGTTGAGTTCCAACTCAAAACCCTAAAAATTTAGAAAACTGGACAACACATAAACCAAGCGTTGCAACAACCTCAACCCAACCCACACCATATGTCGACATATAATAGATAATATCATATTCAGATAACAAGTAGTATCATAGGTAGTCCTACAAATCTAACAAACTAGCATATTAAAACTAGCATGCATATCTACTCCATCCTCAACATACAATATCAAGTTATCAAACCAATGGGCTAGCCTTGGTGCCTTCGACCCGAAAGTATAGTGATGAAGATTCACCTCTCAAGTAATGCAGAACTGAAAAGGTCTGAATCTAAATCTCAGCTCTCAACTCAATGCCTACAACCACCATATGACTAATTCCATCAAAATCCCAAAATACCCTCAAAAGTCAAACTTGGTAAACCATGGTCAAAGTCAACAGTCAAGGTCAACAATTCATGATGACCCAACACGTCGAGTGCACCAATAAACATGCCATGTTTCTAAAGCAATTAGATGGTCGTGAAAATTCCAGCCAACACGTCGCGTTTTCCGAAGCTTAATACATTCAGCTGTTCCTACGATTCCAGGGACTCCAAGACTTAGATCTAAATCCAATGCCATAAAAAAGGATAAAGTTTCCAACTTTATCCTTTAGGGCTACTCCAAGTGTTCAAAAACCCATCCACAAAGCTTGAAGATTCAAGGGCTTAACCAATAAGCACAAAATCTTTGAGATCTGAAACCCAACCTCTCTAGAAGAGATTATAGCATAAAAATCAACCCAAAGGTTAGTGCTTTATATGTCCAATCCACCCAAAATGAGTTAAAAAGGGGAAATATAACCTAAAATCCATGCATGGCATCAAAACTTGGCTAAAGACCAGATCCAAACCACTACAAGGTTAACTTGACTTGGAGATTCATAAAGTTGCAAACTTAATGAGATCTATCCATTTCAACATCCAAGAGTAAAGAGAAAAAGGGACAAAACTCAAGATCTAGCCACATAGAGGAACAAAAATCGGATCTTGGACACCTATAAAGGTCCAGAAGAGTGCTAAACTGAAGATGAGAGCTTTGCTGGTTAGATCCTTGCTTCCTTCTTCCAACTTTCTTCTTCTTTTGCTCTAAAATACCACACTAGCTCACAAATGTGAGGGAAGGATAAGGGTTCATAAGGGCCGATATGGAGGTTTGAATGCTGATAAAAGATCAGCTCTAGGGTTTCTCATCCAAACGCCAACACGTCGAGTTTCCCTCACCAACACACAGTGTTGGTCCATAAAAACATGCGGCCCAAAAGTCCTGCAAAACGTCGTGGTGAGGCTTCCACCACGCCGTGTTCCAAAGGAAAACATGCTTAAATGAATAATTCTCATACCTGGGAGTTGGGGTGTTACAAATAAAGCTAATGCTATAACCCTCAAGTTTGCACAAAATTATTGGATTTACCCAAAGTTCGGATTTATGTTCGTTTTGCCTTAAACTTGCATTAAATTGTTTGTTTTATCCTATTCACTGGTTTCCCTTTAAACAACCGGTTACCACTTGCTTAGCGGGAAGGCTCATTAACACCGTTTGGGAGAAAACCCCAAGTCCATTAGGGCTTTAAACTATCACATCCTCATCCTACCTCTATATCCCGATCACTTTTCGCCTTTTCGCATAGTGTTAACTAAATTTCTATATACACATATAAAATCTCTACAAAAGAGGCTTTTCTTGGAGAAGATTAGATTAAAATTGTTCTTCGAAACGTAAGGTTTTTACATGTGATGATCTTCTTGTGTTTACATTCGACGTTTCTTGAAACAGATTCCTAAACTTATTGTGTTTATATATGAGGGTGTAATGACTTAATCAGACGAAAGGTATGTTAACCCCTTTTCTAGCATACATGATCCATTTTCTATATTTAATTAAATAGATTTTGAGCTCTATGGCATTAACATGGACCATGAACCAGAGGAAGAATTTGTGCCCTCACTTGATAAATGTAAGGATATCTTCCTAAATGTTCTATTAAGTAATGAAAACCTACGAATTTATAGTATGAAAAATGAAATCAGAGCACTAGTGTACCATGATAGTGATTAGCAGAGTGATGAAGACAAACAGGAAGTGTTGAAAAACAACTATAGAATTCATGACCTAACCATCAAGTGGGACAAAAAGGTACCAAAGTTTGGTGACATCTTTGTATCCCATGCACAACTCAAGTTTTGTGTCACCAATTATGCATTGTCACATAGTTATATAATATACTTTGAAAAATGTAATAGTAAAAGATTGTAGCCTGATGTGGCAAGAGGAAGGAGGAGAGTAAATGCCATTTTAGACTTTATGTTTGAAACGTCCCAAAAATTAAGACTAAAATTTTCTGCTTTTAAGTTAATAAAACTATTATCCAAAACATCATCAATCATGGTTAAACAAGTGTATCAACAACATTACAAAACATCAGAGTAACATAAAAGCGGAACAAGGTGGTGTCTTCATTGCACTCATCTCGGGATCTTCCCCATCGAATCAGAAGTACCTGAAAGCATAAGCTGAAAATCGTATGCACAAAGCTTAGTGAGTTCCCTAGAATACCACATACCATACACAATAACCTAAAATGGACCCCGCCCGTCATCGGCCCCGCCCAAAATTGGGCCCCGCTTGGTATATAGATGTGTCAGTTATTGGGCTCCACACAGTAGACATATAAACAGATAAGCATATAAACACATAACACATGAAATAGTCACAAAGATAAATAGAATACAGAGTGGTCATCAGGCCCCACCCGATTAATGACAGCCAAGGCTCCAAATGGACTCAAGCACATCCAGACCCAACGTCAGAAACTAGTGGCCTATTAAGGCCCCAAAGCCCAAAATAGCGCCTGACGTCGTGACCAATCCCTGGTCACGCTGTGAGATGTGCCTGATCCTAATTCGGGACTCACTCCTGACTCAGACGACTCAGCGTGGACGGTGATCCATGCTCACATCGTGAGACCTTATGTCTCACGTCGTGAGAACGATCTGAAGTCAAACCCATCATTCCAATGTTCTTAATCTAGTCATCCCTTAATCTCACCCCTTCCAGAAGTTAAATGGGACCCTAATGGTCCACAAAAATGCTTACTTTATAGACATGCATGCACCATGCATGTCCCTTCACCATTTTGGGTCAAAAAGTGCAAATATGGCCTGAAGGTCTCATGCAAGCTCTATTTCTCCACTAAATCCCAGATCCGAATGTTATTAGACTCAAAATGCCGTTTAAATCCATAATTTTGCTAAATTTAATAAACATCTCCACTCTAGTCAAGCCAAAACATGAGGAAATGGGCCAAAAACCTAGATCTAGCAATGAAATGCAATAAAGCTTAAGTCTTGACACTTACAATCGTCCAAAAAAGATGAGAACTGATGATGATGGTGATCCCAAGCAACTTCCTTCCCAATATGTTTCTTATTCTCTCATTTTCCTTCATTTCCAGAAACAAAATACCAAATAACTCAAGATTACACGAAATCTACGGTTTCTAGAGGCTCAGAGGGTGAGATAGAATGAGGATGGGTAACCCTAGCCTCTTATTCCCTTAAATACCCAAAAATTAGGGTTTGGGGTCATTAAACCATGCTCACGTTGTGAGACTCCAAGGATACGGGTCAACTGGTCAGTGGTCACTCACAACGTTACCCCCAAGATCTCACGTCACGAGGACCCTCAAAATACAAAAATGAAAGAATTTAGTGTGTTACAATTCTCCCTCACTTGAATCAGACTTCTTCATTGAAGTCCGCTACCCTAAATGACTCTAGGTAATGTTTTCTGATCTCTTCCTCTGGCTCTCACGTCCATTCTAACCCCTTCCGATGTTGCAACTGAACTTCCACCAACTCAACAAGCTTATTCCTCAAGGTTTTTGTTTTTCGGTCAAGAATCGCCACCGGTCTCTCGATATAATTCAAGCAATCATCCACCTGAATATCCTCCAATGGAACCACCGCAGAAATATTCACTAAACATTTACATAACTAAGAGATGTGGAACATGCTATGGATCTTACTAAGCTAGTCGGGAAGATCCAAGCGATTAGCAACCACTCCCACCTAAGCCGGAACTCTAAAAAGACCGATGTACCTGGGGACCAACTTGACCCTCTTCCTGAATCGAATGACACATTTCCAATGTAACACCTTCAAAAGAACCGTATCCCCAACCTGGAACTCTAGGTCTGACCAATGCTTATCCATAAAGCTCTTATGCCGACTCTAAGTTGTTTTAAGTCAACTCTAAACCTGCTGAATCATCTTGGTAGATTGAGTACCACTTCGGTACTCCCCATAACCCGTTGACCGATCTCACCCCAACATATTGGGGTCCTGCATTTCCTCCCTTAATACATCTCAAAAGATGGTCGATCAATGTTGGCGTGATACCTGTTGTTATACGAAAACTCCACCAAAGGGAGATACGTATCCCAACTCCGACCAAAATCCAAAACTCATGCCCAAAGCATATCCTCTAAGGTTTGAATAGTCTGCTCGCTCTGACCATCAATATGCGAGTGAAAAGCCATAATGAAATGGAGACGAGTACCAAGCTCGTCGTGGAACCTCTTCCAAAATTTGGAATTGAACCGCACGTCCATGTTTGAAACCACCAAAACTGGCACCCCATTCCCTACTACGACCTCCCAAATGTATACCTCAGCCAAATTTTCCATAGAGATACTCTCCTGAATCAGGATAAAATGCATGCTCTTGGTCAATCGATCCACGATGACACAAATAGAATCCACTCTGTGTGCAGTACTAGGCAATTTCGTAATGAAATAAATCCATAGTAACCTCCTCCCATTTGTAAATGAGAATATCCAACGGTTGCATCTTGCTGTGAGCTCGTTGATGCTCGGCCTTGACTTCCCTGTAAGTCAAGCACCTGTCTACATACCAAGTTACATCCTGCTTCATGCAGGGCCACTAATAATTAGGATGAAGATATCTATACATCTTCGTTGCCCATGGATGAATAAAGAATCTCGATTTGTGCCCCTCCTGCATCGGAACCTGACATACACCACCCCAATATGTAACCAACACTCTCCGATGGAGAGTCAATTACCCACCACTATCATAATCAAAGGAACTTACCAGACCCATTATGTGCTCGCTCTTCCGGTGCTCTTCCTTCATAGTCCCAACCCGTGCCTCTCAAATCTGCTCCAAAAGTGTAGTAATCACAGTCATCCTAAAAAAATATCCCTAATTGGAGCCGCGACCACCTTAGGGCTAAGAGCATCGGCCATTACATTGATCTTCCCCGGATGGTAAAGGATCTCAAAATCATAATCCTTCACCACATCTAACCATCTACACTGGCTCATGCTCGGATTGGACTAATCCATCTGTAGCATCTTGAATCCCAGGTATAAAGTTTAATGTTTTAGTCATGTTCTTGGAGCTACTTGACGAGTTGGATGCCCCAACTTGTCGTGTAGAAACGAGTAAGACTGCGTGCATTTAGGGGGTCTAATTGACGAGTTGGAGGACCCGAACTCAAAAAGTAGGAGATGGATAATGAAACCCTAATTTCCAGATTTTGCACCCTATTTAAAGGGTCATTAGCCTCCCTCAGCCTCCGTTACCATCCCTATTGAGCTTAGAAAACCCTAATCTCGCATAGTCTCCATTGTGTGTGTAAACAAGCTTGGAAAGTGGTTTTTGGTGAATGAGGCTTGAAGACTAAGGAGCTTGGAGCACAGATAAGCTTGTGGGCCTGACTCTACTTCATATTGGCATCATTTTGAAGGTAACAAGTCGTTACCTTGACTTATCTTTGGCTGGATCTCTTCATAAAAATGTTTAGGGCCATTTTCTAGTGGGTTGAGGTTATTTCGGGTATTGGGCATGATCTAAAGTTGCAAATTCAGATCTAGACTTCTCTAAGTCCCTATAGCCATAAAGTTACCAGATTTAGCAATCTTGGGCCCTTATCTTTGGGTTTAACCTTTCCCTTAGCTTGGTTTTGACCTTTAGGCTCATGCATGTACGTAAAGTTTGCAACTTTACATGGAAACCATGCCCTAGGAGGTTAGATCTGCAATTTAGAGCTTTTGGGTAGCTTGAAATCATCTGAATAAGAAATAAGATGAAGGGACTCGATGAGTTGCATGGACTCGGTGAGTCAGTAAGGTGACTCGACGAGTCAGTTAGGGTTTTCCTGACATTTGGACACACATGGACTCGACAGTGGTCTAGACACTTGATGAGTTAACTAGGGTTTTCACGATTTCTCAAGTTCTAGAAGGACTTGACGAGTCAGTAAATTGCACTCAACGAGTTGGGTCAACATGGACTGTTGACCTTGACCGTTGACTTTGAATTTGACCAAGGGTTGACCAGTTTGACTTCTAGGGGTATTTTAGTAATTTAGGAATTTATGGAAATGGATCATTGGTGGATGTAGGTGTTGGAGTTGGAGCTGTATTTGGGATAGTTTGACATTATCATTCCGAACTACTTGTGAGGTGAGTTGTCCTTACTATACTAACAGGGTCGAATGCACCAATGCCGACCCTTTTTGGATTTGTATCCAGGTTTATTGCATGATATGCTTATTGGTTTACATCCTGGTACTTAGGATGGTGATATGCTTAATGACCTGGTTAGTTCGGTATCCTGGTATATAGGATAATTCTATGTTAGTGACTGGCTAGATTGGTATCCTAGTATGTAGGATAATGTTATGTTAGTGACCGGTTAGGTCGGTATCCAGGTTATAGGATGGTTCTATGATTAGTGATCTGTTAGAACGGTTTGACTGTTATATACATGCTAGTGTATGATTGTTTGATTGGGGTTGGGTTGAGGCAGACTTACTTTGTGCTGAAGGCCAACATATCCTGGGCGGACCGAATAGACTACAAACCCGAGAGGGCATATTAGTTAGGACGAAGGCCCGACGATCGCCCTGGATAGGTTGAAGGCTCGGAGAGGCGGTCCAAATGTTTCGAAGGCTCGGAGAGCAGTCCAGATAGAGTAAATGCATGCGAGGAGGTCCAGTCAGGATGATGGCTCATTATGCACGATGTTTGTTTATATGATATGATTATGATTGTATGGCGTTGGTATTTTGCGAAAACTCACAAATCTTCGGGCTACAGTTTTTGATTTTGTTTCAGGTACTTCTAATGATCACGGCAAGCCGAAGGCGTGATCATGCACCTCCTTATGATTTTATGATTTAATTTTGGAAAACTCTAACATAAAACCATTTTGAAAACATGTTTGTAATAACTATCGGTTTTTGAATGACTTAAAAATGTATAAATTGGCTTGAATTTTATGGATGTTACACCATCAGATACCTCAGGCTCTTAGGATCAGTGTAAATAGTACAACGGACCCCATAGAGGTAATGTCACCAAATCTTGAGGGCGAAAACCACAACCTCCAACTCTAAATAATGTGAAGGATAATTCGCCTCAGGAGGCTTCAGCTGCCTTGAAGCATCAACGATCACGTGACCCCTCTGCATCAGAACTACACCCAAACCCATGATCGATGCATCACAATAAACCATGAAATCCTCAACGCCCTCCAACAGGGTCAAAATCGGCGCCTCACACAATCTTTGTCTCAAGGTCTCAGAAGTTGCATGTTGCTCGAGCCCGCAGCAAAATGTGAGTCTTATTCATCAACCGTGTTAGAGGAACCACTATCTTGGAGAAATTCATAATAAATCTCCGATAGTAACCTACTAAACCAAGGAAACTTCGAATCTCATATTGTAACGACCCGAAAATCCTACCGTAAACGATGTTAGTTTTTCCGTTACTCGAGGAACTATTCATGTAAAATATTTTTTCTTTATGAGGTTGAAAAGGAATACGTTAACTAAAAATAGTATTATTTAATATCTAAAATAAATAATCAAAATTAAAAGGATGTGTAATCTAATGAAATTGATTTATGGAACTATTAGGGTAAAAATAATTCAATTAAATGGCTTTTTATTAGTTGAGGGGTTAAGGTGTCTTTTATAGAAATCTAATTTGTCAAGATACTAGGGTTAGTGTAAAAGAGGTACATTATGGAGAATACTTAAGGAAGAAAAAGAAAGCGATCAAGAAGGAGGAGACTTAAGGAAGAAAAAGAAAACGATCGGCCCTGCTATGTGTGAGAGTATACGACTCAAGCCACAATGAGGAAGAAAAAATGTGTGTTGGGAGAGGAGGCATTGACGATCAAGAAGGAGGAGAGGGGACGTGAAAACCTTGCTCAATCGGTTCTAGAGGGAAGAAGGAGGTTGCTATTTAAGCCAAGTATTGGTAAATAAAATCATCTTCTAATCTCTTTGTGTGCTTACATGTAAAATTCCTTGTCAATTGAAGATCATGGTTGTTAATTCTCTCTCTAATTGATGATCATAATCTCATATTCTTCTTCTTAGGAACCTTTGAAGGTTCAAATGGTGGAATTTCATTTGTGTTGGGTCTTTATGATGGCTCAAATGTTGTCAAAATTTCTTATGAACACCTTCAATAAGTTTATTGTTCAAGTTCATATTTTGATAAAAGTTTTGGAGTCACAATCTTTGTTGTTGATTTCTAAAACTTATGTTAATTTCCGCAGTGAATCAATTGAATATTTTCTGTGATAAAATCATGTTTTGAGTCACCCAATTAGCCTCAAAACAATCTCTCAAAGTCCTTCCATGAGACTTGGTGGTGGAAGAAATCCAAATTCCTATTTGTGCAACCTACTTTGCTTTCCACCAAATGATATGTACCTTGATGAGTGGGTTGTGATTGGAATTGATATTTTTATTGTTTCAAATGTTAAGTCTCTTAAGAAGTTAGTTTTTACCTTTATGGGTGTTCTTAGTGACGGATTAATGAGTTAAGTGGTCAAAAAGTCCTTGAAATCCAAAGCTGGAAAATTCAGCAAAAATTACTATTTTGTCCCTGTATTGGAAAAATTGTAGAAATATCACCAAGAGTCGGATTAATGATCCATAAATTATCAAAGTTTTGATTTTGAGTCTAGTTGGTCCATGAATTTTTTCAGGACCTATTGTTGTCTGCAACTTAGGTGAAATACACCTTTTTCACTAGTTGATCAGAATTTAGCTGCATTCATATACACTTTTGTAAAAATCATATAAAATTGTAGAAAAAATCATTTGGATTGTCAAATGTACTTTCTAAAAATATACAAATATGAAATTCTAGAATATGAATTAAAAACAGAAGTTCTACAGGTCCCAAGTGGGCTAAAACAGCTCTAAACAGGTGGTTGCTTTGGGTAAAAATTGGGAACTTTGCTTGTCAGTTGATTTATATATTTGGGTTATGAATTTGTCATCTTTAGCAATTTAGAACTCCAATAACCTTTTTATTTTTATTTTAATAGGGTAAAGGGTGATACTTCCACCCTTATAATACTTGAAGTGTGAGTTTGTCACATCTTTGGCAAAGGTGAGTCTACTTCGTGGTTTTTAAAAGTAGATTGTTAGGGGTATCTCATATCTTAGATGAAATGGAATGAACCTAGTTGTATTGGATGTATATGCCCCTTTTTATGATTGAATATTGTGTTATGATATTGAAATATTTTATGCGCAATTGTATCTAGGATGTTGCATGCTAGCCTCCTATTTGTTTGGTGTGAGATGTGAGCTAGGGTCATGCTAGATTGAGTGATGTGTACGAACATTATGTGATGTGAGCATCTTATTTATTGTTTGAAAAATATTTGTTTAAGATGGTTTAGGACAAGCATGCTAGTGGTGTATTATCTTTAAGTGTTGTGAATGAAAGTAGTGTGTGTTGTAAACTGTAATAACTATATAAAATTACATGCTTGCATGGAATGAACCCTTAAAGAGGTAATGTGTTAACAAACATAAATTCATAAAACTTACACTATTACTTGATGAGGGTATAAAGTGTAACTCCTTAATTAATTAATTAATATTAAATTAAAGGAGGAATTCACTAGCGGGCGAAGGGTAGTGTTGGCTCCACGAGTAAAGCCAATTAGTGTTGGCTCCTCGGGGTAGCCAACTAAGGTTGGCTCTACGAGGAAAGCCAATAGGGGTTGGCTCTACGAGGATAGCCAAGTAGTGTCGGCTCAACGATGATAGCCGGTTAGGATTGAATATATGAGGAAATTCAGTTACTGTTGGCTCTACGATGAAATCCAGTCGGATGGTTATTCTAGGCGACCAATTTGACACATGGTTCACCTAAAGATGGGTGAACTGGAGTGATATTGGCTCTACGAGGAAACTCGGGGTAAAAGATCACATGGGAATTGGGAGGTGTAACTTGATGGAATTTGCACCGATCGTACCATTCCTTAATGACAACACATGTATACGTATGTCGGAATTCGGAGTAGCGAACGCAGCACACCAGGAACAATGATTACGGGTGAGAGTTGCGCCTCACTTAGTGCATTGGGTCATTCCGGTCACGTTAGTAGCGAACGAGGTCTTGGCTTGGGGGTTTTTCGGTGAATAAATAGACACTAATTAGGATGTATTACTTTAATAATTACAACGATGGTGAGCAGTGAGTAATTATTAATGTAAAGCGGAGAAACAAAATATTATATATTAATATTTAAGTGGCAAAGCGATAAAAAAATGAGTTACAATGGCGTTTAGGGGAGTAACTAATAAAGAAGCTCTAAAAGAGGAACTAGAATAAATTAAGGTAATGTTGTGTTTGTTATGCTGTGTGATGTTATATCTCTTGCTTGTGAGTCGTTGACTGTGCGTGGATGTTTTGTGTGAATCCAACTTTGATATGTGTGTTCCCTTAACATTGTATTGTAATTGGCTCGCTTAGCTTAAGCTAACACTTGTCCTTTGCTTGTTGGTTGTTGTGTATTGGAACAGGTAGCTTGACATGAAGCCTTGGTGGGGATAGGAAACTTTGGGCAGTTTAATTTAATATCCTTAGTTATGATACCATTGGACATGTTGGGTTTTCATCATTATGTTTTTGTGAGCTTTAAATTTTAATGAGTTTGTTTTGACATGAAAGTAACATTGGTGATGTTTTTTAAAATAATCATAATAAGTTTTCCGCAATGTACTCTGTTAAATAAATGTTTAAAAATAAAAAAAAATGGGCGAAAATCACTATGTTACACAGATGGAGACTTCGGAACCTCTCACCTCATCACGACTTTGACCTTGGCCGGATCGAGCAAAAATATCGTTTTGGTTGACAAAGTGCCCCAGAAATTGCACCTCGCGTAACCAGAACTACCACTTGGAGATCTTCGCAAAAAGTCTGCCCCTCCTCAGAGTTTACAAAACTCCCTTAGGTGCTCCTCACGTAGTTCTTTGGTCTTGGAATAGACCGGGATATCATTAATGAATACAATCACAAACCGTTCCAGCATCGGCCTGTGTACGCAGTTCATGAGGTCCATGAATGCAGGTAGAGCATTGGTGAGCCCAAAAGGCATCACCATGAACTCATAATAACCAGAACGAGTCTGGAAATCCGTTTTCTGCATATCTTCCTCTCAGACCCTCATCTGATGATAACCCAAATGTAGATCAATCTTGGAAAACCATGATGCACCCTGAAGCTGGTCAAACAAATCATCAATCCTCGGGAGTGGATAATGGTTCTTCACTGTTAGCTTATTTAGCTCCCGGTATTCAATTCACATCCGATGAGACCCATCCTTCTTATTCACAAACTTATAGAACTGCTCAGATGAATGAACCCCTTATCTAACAGCTCCTACGGTTGTGCAGAAAACTCCTGCATCTCAGGAAGAGCGAACTGATACGGTTCCTTGGCTATTAGAGCCTCACCAAGAACCAAGTCAATCTTGAACTCTACATGTCTCTCCGGAGGCACCCATGTGCCTTCGGAAAAATATTCGGGTACTCCCGTACAATCATCATATCATCCACGGTCGCCTTAGCCTTATCCCGAGTATCCATAATATAGGTGACATATCCAGAATAACCATGATGAAGATAGTGTCTAGCCCGAGTCACTGAACATAGAATCGGCCCACACTGAGCTCTTTCTCCCTGAGCCACCAACTCTCCTTTACTTAGGGTCATATTATGTACTAACTGCTGCTTATAATCGATCATAGCTCCATTGGGACTCAACCAGTCCATCCCTATGATAACCTTGGCCCCGACACAAAGGAATGGGAACCAAATAAATTGGATATCGCTCGCTCAACATCCGAAGAACACAACCCCGATGAACCCTCAATACCCGGACAAATCGATCATCTACAATCTTGATGTCTAAAGGACAATCCATCTCCCCCAGATCTCCACAAACCTCTTGCTAAGTGCAAGCAATACAAAAGATTGGGCAGCCCCCAATTCAAAAAATACCAAGGCAGAAATACCGTTCGCGTGGAACGATCCTAAAATAAAACACATAAATATAAGCAAAGAAATCAAAATATATAAAGAGATAAGGAGAAGATACATACCCGTCACCACGTCAGGTGTTGTGCAACCTCCTCATTCGTCATTTGAAAAGCCTCGCTCTTCATCATAGGTGCATTCGCCTTGCCCTGGTGGCTATTAGTAATCCGAAGCATCGCTGGAGTGGGTGCTACCACCGGTCCTGCTGCTACTAAACTCGGACAGTGGGACTTCTTGTGTACCCTCTGATTGCAATGGAAGAAAATCAGATTAGATACCACAGTGGTGGTGGTAGTAGTAGCAGTGCAATCCCTGCTAATATGACTCGTCCGGACAAACTTAAAGCGGCCACAACCACCCTCCCTACACGCCCCATTGTGCGTCTAGTTGCACATCCTACAGTGTCTTCAACCTTGTTGGCCTCTCGATCTCAAATCAAATACATTTGGCCTCTTTCCGACCCCCTGAACCCTATGTCTGATCCGCCTTCCTCTTCCTCTCCATCTCTAGATCAGTCTCTCTCGATAGCCCTCACAATCAAATCATGCAATGTCTTGCAACTAGATCGACTCACAAACTGTCGAATATCACTCCTCAGGATCTCATGGTATCTCGACTTCTTCATCTCCTCATCCACCCCATACTGCAGAACCAACAGTGCCATCTCATAGAATATTGTAGCGATCTCAGTCATTGTCTCAGTAGTGTACGCAAAGATCTTTGAACTCCCTCACCAACTACTGCACCTCAATCACTGGTGCACACAAAACTCCGAATCTAGTCACAAAATCGTCTCATGACATCGAATCAATCGTCTCAACTCCTAAGTCATGTCCTACCTCCTCCCACCAATCTCAGTCTCTATCTTTCAGATGATAGGAAGCAAATCTGACCTTTTCCCTATCGGGATAACTGTTAATGCAGAAGGCGTTAGCGACATTCGCTAACCAATGCCTACTCATGATCAGGTCATTCTCCTCGAAGTACTCTGGAGTCCCACTCACCCGGAACTCCCTAAACGTCAACGAACGTGCCCCAATAAATGTCACTATCTCAGAATGAAAATGTTCTCAAACGCTCATCCAAAATCTCCAGAATGCCCTCGTTGACCATACCAAAGAGCACAGGAGTCTACTCAAGTATGTTGCGGGTAATATTAGATGAAATGAACTCCTGTGTCTGATCTTCCAATTGCCCGGCTCCAGAACCTGAGCCAAAACCCTCACTTGCACCAGGACCACCAATCGGTCTGCCTCGAAGAGTCGCCATACTAAAAATATACCATATAAACCATCAGGATACGCATCAATAAATATATCGAGGAGTCTTACACTCTACAAGCTCCTTGGTTTCCTCGCAGCTCTACTTGACCCGAGTATGAATCATCTGTTTCCGGTATTAGGGGCCCATACTACCCTCCACATCTATCCATACTTTCCTCAAGGATCTCCTTGATTCCTCCAGGCCACATCCTATCCATACTTACAATCCTAAACAATGTAAGGCTCCCCGCAGTAAATCTCTTCCTAGGTTTTCCTTGGGTAAACATCACAACACTCTCGACTATCAGCTACAGAAGGAACTCCTACCAACACCTTATAACTAGCTCATGAATACAATTACATATTACCGACACTAGATGATTCTTCGAATGAAAGGTCTCATACTACAATAGTTGGACTCAAACAAGAGCTGCGCAATAGAGGTAAAACCTAACCTTCTAAAATTATTCAGCTTCTGTAAAATGTAACTTAGCGTATTTGCTTACTAGTTAACTGAATTTAGTGAGAAATCCTATAAAGCATAAAGCAAGCAGCATTCGAGAATTGAGTAATCAAAATCAAGCAGAACCTAATTAGGCCACCCTATCACTGACTTATTTGTACTACGATGCAAGTCTACCGGCTCATACAGTAGGCATATAAAGACATGGTGGTTGTCGACGCCAACAAAATTAATAACCCTAAATATTACACACTAAAATAGTGTATAGTGGTAAAGGGGTCGAATCTACGAAGATTGATTCAATTTAAATTTCTATGTAAATCATTTGTTCAAGTACTTGTAAAACAAAAGTAAAAGTAAAACATGGGGGTTTAATTCTTTTTGATTGTTTGACAGAATTAAAATTAGCTAGAATGTAAATATGAAAAGTAAACAAGTAAAAGATTTGATTAAATTCAATGAAGTGAAATTGGTTGATTTTGGGATGCTCCACATGGTTGACTTATCATTAGACTAAATGGAGTAACACTTGTGAATTGGTGTTACTTGGCTATAGCAATTCATAAGCACAAATTACCTCAACTCTTCTTAGATACTAAAATGGTTAGAGAAGCTCTAACACATTCCCTTAATTAAAGTCACAAAATCAATGAAGCATATAATCTTGTGAAAATCAATTAGCTTTGTGTTCTAAGAGTCTCCAAATCCATAAGATAATCAAATGCTTACATTATCATTATGGAGGAAACATTCCCATGGTTTAAATGCAATGAAAACAAACATATAAACCATTTGTTTCTTACTAACCTCAAAGTCCATTACTTAACCAAGAAATTGATCAACAAAAATATATGCTCACTCATCCAAGCTCATGATCAAAGATAAAGAAACATAACAAGAATTTTAACTAGAAAAAATTTCCATAGACTTCAAGCACAAAGTAATAATAGTCTTCAAAACAACCAATCATCCATGGGATTAAACCCTAATCAAACAAGTGAAAATCTAGTCAAGCATGGCCAAAATAAAGGAAATACAAGAAAGTTTAGTGGTACCAAAAATTGTTCTAAGTGCAAGATGGAAAGGAATTACATTAGTGTTCAAAAATCTTCAAATCTTCCAAAGCCTTCTTGAGAGAAAAATGTGTGTGTTCTTCAAGAGATAGATAGCAATAACACCCCCAATCTCCAGCAAAAAGGGGCTCATTTCCGGATTCAAAAACTTGCCAAAAGCCACCCACCAACCTTCCACAAATAGAGTCAACAAGTCAAAACCCGGGATCAATTCAGCACAATTCACGCAGACCGCGTATGGGTCCACGCGGACTGCGTGGGTCTCGCTGAATGCATGCTTTGGCCCAATACAAATATCATCCAACCAAATCTTCTATTTGATGCTCTATCCCATTTGTGCAAGTCTTGATAGCCTAATTGTGTTACTCCACAGCCTCCAACAATGATCCAACGCTCCTCTAATCTTCCATAGCTCGAGTCTGTGTTGCCTCATCATTATTCTCGCTCAAAAAATTAACTCTAATTTGATTTCTTGTTTATGCTGACACCAAGCTCAATCGCATCACTTCAAATCCACAAGCAAACTGCAAGCCTCCATAAGTCCCACACTCCTTCCATGCCTCCAATAACAAATAGACTTCAGTAAATCCTGCAAATAAGCTCAAAAGACTAGAAAGCACCCGGTAAAAGAGAAAAAATAACAAAAAGAGAAAATATGCATGAAGATTAACTAAAATGAGATGGATTTAACTAAAAATAAACTATGAAAAGAAGTAATAAAAACGAAACTATCAAGACATCTCTCCTAACATTTTATCATGCAAATCATTAGCAGATCCTTAGCCCTAACTAGCATGTCATTCACAGATTCATAAATCAATGCATATCATAAAACATGTATGGGTATTTTAGGAAAACTTACCATAGCTCGATCGATTGCATGCACCACACATTTTTCTTTTATTAGAAACCCTTTTTATAAAACATTTCTTTTTCGAAATGTTTTTTTACCAAACCCTCAGTTTGAGTTCAGACACACCCGATAGTTTGTTCGAATCCCTCAAACTAAGGCTCTGATACCAACTTGAAACGTCCCAAAAATTAAGAATATAAATTTTTATTTTTAAATTAATAAAACTATTAACCAAAACATCATCATAACAATCATGGAGGAACAAGTGTACCAACAACATCACAAAACATCAGAGTAACATAAAATATCGAACGAGGTGGTGTGTGCACTAAAATCATCCTAGGTTGTTCCCCTTTCGAACCAGAAGTAACTGAAAACATAAACTGAAAACCATAAGCACAAAGCTTAGTGAGTTCCTCAGAATACCACATACCATACATAATAAACATATAATGGGCCCTGCCTAACATCGAGCCCCACTCGGTATATAGATCTTTCAATCATCACGCCCCACACGGTAGCCATATAAACATATAAGCATATAAACACATAACACTTGCAATAATCACAAAGATAAATAACATACATATTGGTCATCGAGCCCTGCCCGGTAAACATATAAACATATGCAAGAGTCTCGCAGACATCTAGCATTCTAAACATATCAAATCATGGGCAAACATTGGTGCCTTTGACCCGCTAAACATGGTGAGGAAACTTACCTCAAGTTGCAGAGTCTCTCAGGTAAAGTCACGATCTTTTGATCCATAAAAATCCTCGAACTAACATCATCAAAAATACCCAATTAAAAATTTGTTCTTATTCCATAACCAAGAATCTAAATTACTTGTCCATTGTCCAGGTTAAAAGACCATTTTACCCTTTTCTTACTTGGCCCAACACCAAGGCCTAGACCATTAACACCAAAAATGCGAATAGTGTCCCATCTTCCTAAATGGGCTTAAAACCCCTCATGGGCCTAAACCAAGAAGGCCCAAATTCCTAAATAACACCCAAGGCTCCAAATAGGCCCTAGAACAGTAAAGCCCAACATTAGAAACTAGTGGCCCCTTAAGGCTCAAAAGCCCAAAATAACGCCTCACATCGTGACCAATCCTTGGTCACGCCGTGAGACATGTGCGATCCTAATCCGCGACTCACTCCTTACTCAGATGACTCGACGGCGATGGTGATCCATGCTCATGTCGTGAGACCTTATGGTCTGATGCCAAAACCATCATTCAAACATTCTTAATTCATTCTTCCCTTAATATCACCCCTTCCAAAAGTTAAATGGGACCCTAATGGTCCATAAAAATGCTTTCTTTATGGACATGCATGAACCATGCTTGCCCGTTCACCATTTTTAATGGGTCCCTAACGGTCCACAAAAAGTGCAAATATGGCCTCAAGTTCACATGAAAGCTCTATTACTCCACCAAATCTCACATCTGAGTGATATAAGACTAATAATGCTATTTGAATCTATAAACTTGCTAACTTTATGGATCAATTGCACTCTAATCAAGCCATAACATGAGAAAATGGGCCAAAAACCTAGATATAGCCATGAAATGCAATAAAGCTTGAGTCTTGACACTTACAATGGTCCAAAGAAGATAAGAATTAATGATAATGGTGATCCCAAGCAACTTCCATTCCAAGATTCTTCTTCTTCTCTCTTTTTTGTTCCTTTCCACAAGAAAAATACTAGATAACTCAAGGCTACACGAAATCTGGGGTTTCTAGAGGCTTAGAGGGTAAGAGATGTTGAGGATGCGTAGCCCTAGCCTCTCATTCCCTTAAATACCTGACAATTAGGGTTTGGGGTCACTAAGCCATGCTCATGTCATGAGACCTTATGTCTCACGTCGTGAGACTCCAAGGATGCAGGTCAACTAGTCAATGGTCAATCACGACGTGACTCCCAAGATCTCACGTCGTGAGGAGCCTCAAAATGCAAAAATGAAAGAATTTAGTATCTTTAGGTTCTGGATGTTACAATGTTGCATGGATATATAAAGAAATATATTTTCAGATCAAAGCTATGAATGGTGACCATAAATGTTCTAAGCAGTTTAAGTTTGGATCCATTGTTTCCCTTGAATTGATTGGAAGACATTATGTGACTGAAATTGCAAATAAGCCAAAGATGAAACTTTAGGAAATGATTGATGACATCAGACAATGTATATGTGTATGGTATCTATAAGATAATTTAAAAGGGCAAGGAAATAGGCCAAAATTTTGATAGAATGTAAACTTAGTATGCATTATGCAAGGATATGGATTATGCCCATGAACTGTTAAGGTCAAACCTAGGGTCTACCTGTCAAGCTAGTGTAACAACCAATCCAGATGGAAAGAATTATTTTCACAGGTTTTAAATTTGTATCAAAGCATTAAATGTTAGCTGGAAAATAGGGTGTAGGAGAGTAATTGGGGTTGATGGGTGCTTCCTAAAGAGGCAGATGAAGGGTGAACTACTAACAACCATTGGTAGACATGTCAACAAGCAATTTTATCCAATTGCTTGGGTTGTTGTTTATGTGGAGAATAAGACCAATTGGACTTGGTTTCTTGATCTCCTCAGTATTAATCTTGTTGGATTAGGTGTCTAAGTCAATAACTAAATTAGTATAATCTTGAATTATTAGCAAAAGTCATTTTGGGTTGCCCTCAAACAAGGAAACCCTAATTTGACTGCTTAAGCTCCAAGCAGCCCATGGACTCCCTTTAGAACACCCCTTGGACGAATTCCTTATGGGCTTCCCATAGAATTCATCTAACCTATGTTCCAAGGTGATCCATAGCCCAATTGCAATTATCTTATAATTAAAATTCTAGTCCCCTAAATTTAATTAATCTCTTTCAACCACAAAACTAATTCTTAATTAATTCTTGGCTAATATTAATTAAACAATACGATTTCTCCTTTAATATATTATTCATATAATATATTAATAAATCATAAGTAACCTCTCTCTCTTCATAAATCATCCTATCAAGTTGCTTTGGTGAAGGCAACCAAAAAGGACCATGCACAACCGGGTCAAATACTTACCAAATATACTTACGGGCTTAGACGCTAATCCAACATATTGGCCCAACTCCACAACTTGCTATAGACGGTTGATTCGGTATTTAAGGGGAGGAATTCAGCATCTCCTACTAATGCTCCCCTTCTCGCCATTGAAAAGGGCAAAGGGAAGAAAATGAAGGTTACTCCCAATGCTAATTGGAAGTACAAGTCTCGTGCATGGTCTTCAAGAAATGGGCCAAAGGCGAAGCTCATCTCATACATTCCAGCTGTTAGTGACCCTAAAGAGGGCACTTGTTACTATTGCAATTACAAGGGTCACTGAAGAGGATCTGTCGAAAATACTTGCAAGGCATCAAGGATGGCAAGATGAAGCCATCGTCGACATGTATATACACTATTTAAACTAATAATTCATCTACTACTCATTCTTAGGTCCTTGATACAAGATGTGGTTTTCAATTTTGTTCTGATTTCCATGGGCTAAAAGAAACTGAGGAGGTGGAGCATGGGAAGATGAATCTGATGATGGGCAGTAGGCGATCCTCTCATGTGACCAAGATTGGGACTTATCAACTTGTTCTTAGTAGTGATGTTAGGATTAGTCTGATTGATTGTCGCTATTCTTCATAAATAACACGAAACATTATTTCACTTTACGTATTGTTTAGACAAGGATTTCTCTACTCTTTTAATGATTTGAATGGTTTAGTTCTTGTTTATAAAATTGTTTTTTTATTTTAAGCTTTACCTTTCAATGGGGTGTATGAACCTGTGACTTGTGTTGTTAGCTTAGGCAATAGTGTATTTCGCATTGATTCGTCTAATGCTTTGGATAAGGCATGCTTGTGGCATTGTCATCTTGGGCACATTTACAAGAAATGCATCACGCAACTCCAAAAGGATGGAATGTTGGAATCATTTAATCTAAGGTCTGATGATGAATGTGAATCTTGTCTTTTAGGAAAGATGAAAAAATCACCTTTCACTGGATCTTATGAATGAGGTGAAGGATTGTTGGACCTCATACATACAGATGTGTGTAGGCCCTTCATATCCACCATAATAGATGCCAATCGGTTTTATGTAACGTTTACCGATGATTATAGTAAACATGGCTATCTTTACTTGATCAAACTTAAATCATAAACCTTTGAAAATTTCAAAGAGTTTAAACATGAAGTGGAGAAGAAATTAGGTAGGAAGATAAAGATGCTCCGATTTGATATAGGATGAGAGTATCTTAGTATTGAGTTCCACGACTACCTCAAGGAATGTGGAATAGTATCACAACTTACTCCTCCTAGCACACCACAATTTGATGATGTGGCTGAGAGGCGCAATCAAACCTTATTAGACATGGTTCATTCCATGATGAGTGGAGCCACTCTTTCCATTTCCTTCTGGGGGTATGCCTTAGAGACAGCCTCCCATATCCTCAATCTTATCCCTACTAAAAAGGTTGCCAAAACACCTCACGAAATATGGACAGGGAAAGTTCCATCGTTAGCACATATCAAAGTCTGGGGTTCTGAAGCTTACGTTATACGAGAGACTCAAGAAAAGCTAGAACCTAGAAATAAGAGATGTATTTTCATTGGCTACCCTCAAATTTCTTTTGGATGTTTTTTCTATAGGCCTAGTGAAAACGTGGTCTTTGTAGCACAAAGAGGAGTCTTTCACAACAGAGAGCTCGTATGCAAAGAGGACAGTGGGAGCATAATTGAACTTGAAGAGATTCAAGATTCAACCAATAAATGAACCTTAGAAGACACTAGCACACACAACCAGAGGAAGAAATTACAGTTGAGCTAGCTGACAATTCATTACCTCTTCGTTGTTTCAGTAGAGTAAGCGTGCAACCTGAGTCCAATGGTTTCCATATAACTATAAAAGGTGATACATTTATCAGTGATCAAACACTGGTAAATTTAGATGAGCCAACTAACTACAAGGAAGCAATGACAGGCCCTAAGGAAGCCAAGTGGAAAGAGGCAATGGATAGCGATATCAAGTCCATGTATGGTAACCTAGTTTGTCATCTTATTGATCAAGAACCTGGTCGAAATACATTTGGTTGTAAATGGATCTTCAAGAAGAAGATATACGTGGATAGAAATGTGCACACATTTAAGGCACGACTGGTTGTTAAAGGATTTACTCAAACCCTAGGGATTGACTATGATGAGACCTTCTCACCAGTAGGTTTTGTTGATGAAAAGTTTCCTAAAAGAGTGTGTAAGCCTGAGAAATCCATTTATGGATTGAAACAAGCATCGCGCAGGTGGAATGTTTACTTCCATGAGAAAGTCAAAGAATTTGGTTTCTCAAGACGTGAGGATGACTCTTGTGTATATGTCAAAGCTAGTGGGAGTGTAGTAACTTTTCTAGTGTTGTATGTTGATGACATACTACTTACGGAAACGAAGTTCCAACCTTGAAAGAAGTAAAATCTTGGCTTGAAAAGTGTTTTGTTGTGAAGGATCTAAGAGTGATTGCATATATTCTCGAGATAAGAATTTTGAGAGATAGAAAGAGAAGAATAATTAGACTTAGTCAAAGTACATACTTGGAAAAGGTACTAAGATGGTTTAGTATGGAAAATTCCAAGAAATGAGAGCTACCTACTCAGAACAATGCCAAATTAAGTAAGACTTAAAGCCAAAGAATGGATGAAGAGATAGCTGATATGAGTCAAGTCCCTTATTCTTCGGTTGTAGGTTAATCTTGTATGCTATGACATGTACTCGCCCAAATGTGTCCTTTGCTTTGAGCATGGTCAGCCGCTATCAAGAAAATATTGGCAGAGCCCATTGGACAACAGTGAAGAACATTCTCAAGTATCTACGAAGGACAAATGATATGATTCTTGTCTTTGGAGGTAATGATACATTGAGAGTGAATGAGTATAGTGACGCTAGGTTTCAAACATATAGAGACAATTTCCATTCTCAATATGGTTGGGTGTTTACATTAAATGGCATAGCAGTTACTTGGAAAAGTTCCAAGCAAAACGTAGTGGCTGATTCTACCTGTGAATCAGAGTACATAGAAGCAAGTGAAGCATCAAAGGTAGCGGCATGGTTGAAGAAATTCATTAGAGATCTTGGAGTTGTTCCAACCATTCAAGAACCAATGAAACTTTTATGCGATAATGAAGGAGCGGTTGCTTAACCAAAGAACCTAGAGATCATGGCAAGTCAATACATATCGATTGAAACTACCATTACATCAGACATAGAGTAGAAGAATGTCATCTCATAGTGAAGAGAGTCCCATCAGAAGATAATCCTACAAATCCTCTCATAAAGGCTCTAAGTAGGATTAAGCACAGACAACATGTTATAAGCATTTGATTAAGATATGACATTAGTTTTAGTATTTAGATGATTAGTTTGAAACTTTTAACAAAATAAATGTAATTGACTTTTGGTGATTAAATAATAGAAATTATTTATAAGTTTGTCTACTGCCATTGTCAATTATGTATTCTTGTGTTTCATTTTGCACGTTTATCTTCCCGAATAATTTAATTATTCAAATTCCATAGTCATTCATACTTTAGGAAGTAAGTAGTGAATCAAGATTGTCATGAACTGGATTGTAGATTGTCTAAGGAGGTTATACATAGCAATTTTATTGCTACAACGTTCACGAGTACTTAGAAATTGTGATTTAATTGGATAAACACACACTCAAAGAATTACTTCATGGATTACATCACGAGTAATTTTGAGATGATAATACCTTATATTCTTGAAATGGAGATATATGAGTTGTAATTTACAAGTTGGTTGTGCATTAGTGTTGCAAAAACGCATCAGTAACATGATGTTATAAAATGTAGTATCATGTATGATTTGATGAGTAAATGATACAAGCATATAAGTCAAAGTTTATTCATTTCTTTTGCCCTAATGGGAAAAACAATATCTTTGGGTCCCTCGGTGATTTGGTGTTGACTTATAGTGTTGGGCACAGTCATGACTAAATTGATGTGTTCAATTGGAAGTCTTACGTCGTCATAACAAATCAGGATATCGGAAAACAAAACTTGGACAATGAGATTGATTCTAATCCATGTCTCATGTTCGTATGATATCTAGAAGAACGAAAGAATATTTGATCACTTATCTTAGGACCACCATTTGTTTATCTCAGAGTTCGGCAATTTATGGAAGCACTCTTTGCTGTTAAATTTAGAAGTTATACCAATAATTAATTTTAGACTTATCCAAGTGGGAGACTGTTGGATTAGTTGTCTAAACCAATAACTAAATAGTATAATCTTGAATTATTAGCAAAGTCCATTTTGGTTGACCTCAAACCTAGTAATCAAATAGGATTACTTTTAGAGAGAGAGACTGGTTTATTAATTTATTATGTGATTAATATATTAAATATTAGAAATAAAAATGAATTTATTGATATGTTATGAAAATAATATATTAATTAGAAATAGTAATATTTAATTAATAATTAATCAGAAATTAATTAGATTATTTTTGTGATTAATTATATTAATTAAAAGTGCAAGGGTTAAACTATAATTGTTCAATAGTTGAACAAGAAAGAGTCTAGAACCTTCCTTGTAAGGAGGTGGACAAAATTAGGGTATTCCAGGGCATTTGAAATATTCCTTGCAAATAAATAGGAAGCTCGATAATTACCCGATTGAATAAATATTATTTTATTCACTTAAGGTTATCTAGGGTTTCCAAGTAGCACTATAAAAGGAACCCTAGCCTGTGGTGTTCGCTTGTAAAATCTTTAAAGAAAGGATTCTTGATTGTTTACGACCATAATCAACAAGGTATCTATTCAGCCTTATGAATTTAGACTTCATTAGGAAAATTTTATAATTTGATAATTCATATATGTTGCCTTTATGTGAAAGAAATAAATCCTTCTTAGGTTGCATGTGCCATAATCATTTAACTGTTAAATGTTTTCTACTTAGAGTATAGTTTTGTAATCTACATTTTCCTTCAGATATAGACCTTCTTGATGGCAGGGTCTTGGTAGTTATATCAGATCAACATAAAGTAAGTTCCTTTATAAAATATAACTCGTTTTCAAATTACCTATAAATACTTATATGTATGATGCTTTTTGTGTAGGGTTTGTTGCAATTTGTTAAAGATATATTGCCACATGTGGAGCACAGGCAATATGCTCAACACATATATGAAAATTTTAGAAAAGCTTACATAGTGTTGGAGTTCAAGAAGCTGTTTTGGGCTGCAACTATGAGTTGTGTGGAAAATGATTTGAAGAGACACATTGACACAATTAAAAATCTCAATCCTAGTGCATATGAGCATCTGATGTCCAAAGAACCCCAAACATGGTGTAGAGCTTACATGAGCACATGGTATGCATGTGAGGCAATATACAATGGTATATCAGAGTGATTCAACTCCATCATTGTAGATGCTATGAAAGAACCATTGATCATAATGCATGAAGAAATAAGGATATACATCATGGATAGGTGGGATCACATGATTGGGGAATGCACTAAATGGAATACCCGTATCTATCCATCAATGTTAAAGAAGATGAAGCTTATTGGGAAGAACTATGATAACTGGTAGTTTTGGGTCAATCAAAGTCAAAAAGTCGGCAAAAATAAAACAAGTCAACGAAAGTCAACTGATTAGGACATAAATTTTGGGTTTATACTTTGATTTTAGAGTTTCGGTTTAGGACCGAAAACTCTATTATCTCACTTTTAGAGTTCTCGGTCTAGGACTGAAAACTCTATGATCTTCGTGGGACTGGACCGAAATCACCATGTGATTTTGGTGGGTTAATGAGGTTCTTGGTTGGAAAGAAGAGAAAAAAAAGAGTTAACTTAGTGACATGAGTGTTGCATCCTTTCCAACACAAAATATTATCCAACATGTATCAAGGCTATTATCCAACAAACAACAATGCAAACATCACCTCAACCCCCCCCCCCCTTTTAACTACGATCGAGAACTCCCCAAACCCCCACCATCTTCAAACTTCATCACTTTTATCTCAAGAAACAAGTTCAAACCATCCAAGGATTTATTCTTCAAGTTGGTTCTTAGAATTTTTGGTAAGTATTCCTTGTTAATCAAGTGTTTCTAGACCTTTTCATGCTAGTTTCATCTCATTTACACATAATATCATGTGATACAACTCATAGGATAACACCATCTTCAAAGAGTTGTTCAACCACCTTCAAGTGTTCTTGGCTTTAAGATATTCACCATCACCTCCTTATCCAACCACAAACACACTCAAGGTGAGTTCATACCCCCATATTTTCGAGTTTTCATGTTTCTAGGTGTGGGGGGGGGGGGGGGGGGATACAAAAAAACATTGATTTATAACACAAATGTTTGCATGTTTTAAATCTATGTTGTGTTTAAAGCATTTTTCTTCATGAAATGTGTTTAGTATTATTATTTGTTTGTAGAACATTTATTTGTATTATGATGGATAATGATACAAAACTAAGAAAAACAAACATAAACTATGTTTTATATATATATATATATATATATATATATATATATATATATATATATATATATATATCTTATAGAAAAGGGGTTAAAACCACAAAACTACAAGGATTTTAATACTTTCATGGTCAAAATACGATTTCCTAGCAAACTAGACAAAAATACCAATGCGTTAGCTTTACAAAAGAAAACTCAAAAATCTATCATTATTTGTAAAAATGGATTTTTAAACACAAGTGGTCATAAAAGGTTTAAGACATCATTTTTTGGGGTTTTAGCTAAAAATATATGGTTTCAAAACATATAAAGTTATTTGAGTTAAAAATCCTAAGAGGGGTAAAAAGAAGTTTTACAAAGTTATTTTGTGTAGTCATCGGTAAATATCGTTAAAAAGGGGGCAAAAGCTAGAAATGGACTTTTCATATCAATTTCTCATACTTGTGATAGATGAGGTTTTTTTATGATATAATATTTTAAAGAAAAATCATCTAGATAATATAAGTATTACGCATTTATATAAATGATTATATAAATAGACTTAACAAAACAATCATAATAAACTATAATTGATATAGTTTGAGAGTCACAAACACTACTTTATCATTTCAGACGAAACATATAATTATTTAAAGGTATAATTATTTTTAAACTACGTAACCACAATGAAAGAGTAATACTTGCATTTGCAAGAAAAAAGGCTTTCATTACACTAGACGTAATCTTGTTGATACAAGTTGTGAGTTACTATCTTCACCGTACCTACCAGAGTACACACTAAAGTTATGCATTATAACAAGAGTCTTGGTAAGAGAGCACGATACTTGTGTATAGATATATACGAGACTGAAAACCCCGCACCTAAGCTGTTAGCTACAGTTAAACCGGCAGGTCTAGGGTGACAAAATTCTAACATTCTGATGCCAGAAGAACGTCATAGCAGGCTACTAGTCGCTAGCACGGTTATAATGACATACATGGAGTATTAAAAATACATTTGGTTTATGGGTTTAACATACATTCAGTTAATTTTATATAAAGATAAAACTTCATAATATTATTTTCCAGCACAACACTACTTACATTTTTGGTCTTGGATTTAAGACTTCCAACTTATTCTAAAAGAAAATATTGGATTTTTTAAAAGGACACTCTATCATTTTTATCAGGAAAAGTAACTAATTCTTCTCATACAAAACTCTTGTGAACTCACCAACTTAATTGTTGATACTTTTTCAAAACCACTTGTATTCTCAGTGAATCAGTAAATAGGTAACCAAAAAGGTTTTGTGGATGGGGCGTCGCCACGTCACATCATTTACTTTTGTCATATGTATTTGATATCAAGCAAACAATGATTTGAATAAAATGTAAACTTATAAATTATCAATATGATGGTTGTATGGACTTGATCACTATTATTCATATGTTATAATACTATACATGAAGTCATCTACCCCCAGACGTTTCCACCGTTCTAGTTTGGGGGTGTGACAAGAACAAGAGGTAACACTCTAACATGTAACTTTTGTTTCAATATAATTAGGTAACACCTTAACATACTAACACTAAACTTGTGGACGTAGGTTTTGGTTAGTAATTCATAGTCAACAACATGTGTTTGAAGCAAGGAGAGGATGCGATAACTACATGGTGGATTTGGATGGATGGCACTGTACCTGTATGTTATGGGATTTGGTTGGGATCCCATGTGTTCATGCCATTGCAACCATCAATTATATCCATCAAACACTTGATGAGTATATTGATAACATGTTTTCTAAGGATGCATTCCTCAAGTGTTACTCTACTAACATTAGTCTAGTGAATGGATCAAATCTATGACCTCAAGCTAACTTCATAAAGTCCTTACCACTAGTATCAAGGAGAATGTCTGGTAGGCCAAAGGTCAATTGAAGGAGACATGTAAGTGAAAATGATGGAAGAGTACTCACCCCAAGAATTGTAAGGTGTGGTAAGGGCTTTGAGTATGACCATAACTAAAAGGATACAAGAATGCAACCAGGGAACCTGTTCCTATGCCACCAAAGAAGAAAGGAAATCCAATGAAGGAACAATATGAACCCAGTCATGTGTAACGCCCGTAGATCCAAGCTAGTCAATTTAGAGGCAATAAGTGGCGAAAACGACTTTTCGGCAAATTATTATTTATAATAAATAGTCTTAACCAAGTTGTATAATATGTCTCAAGGTTTTCTTACATATAAAGTACGCCAAAATCCGAGTTATAACGAGGAACTTATGGCCCGTAGAAGTTTTACGGAAAAACCGGCACGACACCAGGAAGCGTAAATAGTAAATTTATGATGGAGAGAATTTTAGCCTTACAAATCTAAACAAAAGTTGTAGTATATGTTAAACCGAGAACATACAAAAAAAGAATGCCTAAATCTGACTTCGTATGAGGAAGTTATGATTTTTCTAAGATTCGGCTTAGCAATGCACGACCCGAAACTCGAATTTTAGTTTGAGCGGTTTTTGGCTTACGCGACCTAAATGAGAGTTGAATATCTCATTAATAGGAACTCAACTGTAAAAAGATAGACGAAAACGGAGTCCGTATGAAGGAGTTACAAGTTCTTCGCGGTCATTTAACAGTCTAAATGCCTCCTACTGTTAAATTTGAGATCGGTCAAGAATTAGCTGACGGAATCTAAATGAAAGTTGTAGATCATGATTTTACCTACGCATTGAAAAAACGAACATCGAAAACGGAGCTCGTATGCGAGAGTTATGATTTTTATAAGTTTGAAGGCTGATACGTGATAGGGGTGACGTGGCACCACCATAATTGGACACGTGGCACCGCCAGAAGGCTGCCACATGCCCCAACTAGGTGAGTAGGTCCTCTTACTCAGCGAGTCCATCAGGAATTCAGCCTATAAATAGAGGTGTCGTGTTCCTCCATTTCCCACACCTTTCCCCACTTCTTTCTCTCTCTAAACTCTCTCTCTCTCTCTCTCTCTCTATAAGCCTCCCTAACCCCCCAAAGCCTAAGGTAACTCCCTAGCACAAGGCGGAAGCCCCGGAGCACCCGACGGCTCCAAGAAAAGAGCCTTTCGGCTCGGGAACGCTGCTCCAGCGAAGCCCGATTTTGCAAAAAACCCGTTGTAAGTGAGCTATGCCTACGCTATTTTTAATATAGGTTCTAATTAATTATAGTAACATTATTAGGACCTTAAAATAATTATTTGGGCTATTATTATGAGTTATATTGAGTGTTATTTAGCGCTTATATAATAATAATAATAGCTAGACTATTAATTAGTCGTGGTTAACATCATACTAAACCCTAGTAATATTGATACTAGGTTTTGTCGAGGAAAATTGTGTTAAGAGTAACGAAGTGTTGTCCAAGCACCGAGTCACCATCTTCTCAGGTGAGTACATGGTCCATTTCATCTTACACATAGATATGAAGTATTTTAATATAAATTACGTGCTATGTGTGCATATTGTCTGAATACTTGTTGTCTATGCCGGTGAAAGATTTTTATACATGTTTTAAATGATGTAAACTGTATAAAGTATTTTATATCTACAAAATATGTTGGGTAAAACATGGGTAAATGAATGATGAGGGATAAAAGTTGAAATATAGGAACATGAGTAGTACGGACCTAGTTCCCCATAGGTATACATTGGCAGCAGTGGACCTAGTACCCTATAGATGAGCACTGGAAGTTGCGCCACAACCCGTAGATGATTTAGATCTACGGTAAACATCCTAGTAGCTACGCTCTAAGGACAGTATCGGCGGCTGCGCCTAATAGGGAATGTTATGACCATGACAGTAGCGTTTAAAGGTTAATACCGGCAGAAGCGCCTCATAGAAAATGTCCCAATTCTGGCAGTTGCGCCTAAGTGACAATATTAGCAGCTGCGCTTGACCAATGTTCATTGGCAGCGATGGACTTCATGTTTTTTCCTTAGGATGATCCTTAGGAATGAATGAATGAGAAATAGATGATTCTTAGGGTAGATCGTTAAGAATAAAGAAGATAATAGGGATGGGTAATTGGGTTGATTGTTTGATTGTTTAAACATAATAATTATATTATTGTGGGTTGAAAACCCTATGTACTCACTAGGTTTCCCAACCTGACCCACTCAGCTTATTTGTATCACAGGTGTCGATACGAAGCTACTTTGCACTGAGAGATTTAAAAAGAGATGTAGATCATTAGTATAAATAAATGTAAGTTTTGTTTATGCTTATGTTTCTGTATTGACGATGACATCCCAAGGTTTTTAAAGAATAAAATACATTTCTTCGGAAATGCTTTGATAATACATTTATCATGTTTTTCTGGAAACAAATTCCGCAACATTTTTATTAAAAGAAGAACTCTGATTTTCAAACAAGCATAAACAAAATCGGTATTTTCTGGCCGTGAAAATGGGGATGTCACATCATGTATCATGTGATAGGTCTGAGAGGTAGGAACCAGTTCCTATGCCACCAAAGAAGAAATGAATACCAAGGAAAAAGGTCCAATCTGATCCGTTTAAGCGTCAAGTTCTAAATATGTTAGAAGCAAAAAGAAGTTGGGTATAAAAGGTAGAGTTCTAGTTGATGAGAATGATGGTATAGATGGTCATGTTGAAGGTAGGTGGTTTAAGAAACAAATGAATGATTTGTTAGACAAAGAAGATACTGATGATGGCGGTGTGGTTGATATGATGTGCACTTCTGAAGCCGCTATTAGCCGACAAACAGATAACGATGAGAAAGGTGATGATTTCCAAGATGCAATGGATTCTCTTCTTCAAGGTACTGATGACAAATGGTATGAGGATGTCGAACCTGACTTGACAAAAACACTCGATGAGGTTGGAGATGCAATGTATGCTATTCTTAAAGGTACTAATGAAAAAAGTCAATCTGAGAATGAGGGTAATCTTGTAACAACCCAATTTTCACATCCAAAATTTTTTTGTTTAAAAACGTTACTTTAGAAAATATTAATAACTAAAACATCGTTTGATCAATCATAATATAAACTGAACCATGTCTGAAAACCACAAAATACAACCAATCAGAATATCAGAGTATCAATCCCAGAAAACCTCGTAAATACGGAAACCGAAGAGTGTGTGTGTGACATGCTGCTACCGCGCCGGCTCCTTTCCCCTAGCTGAGGAGGTACCTGAAACCAAAACTGAAACTGTAAGCACAAAGCTTAGTGATTTCCCCCATAATACCCCATACCATGCATACATATAACAAACAATGTTCAGCTAGGAGTTACGGGCCTTGCCCACACTCGGGAAGATACGGGCTCTGCCCACACTTCGCTAGCCCGGAGATACGGGCCTCGCCCACACTTGTGAAGATACGGGCCCTGCCCACACTTCGCGGTCAGGGAGATACGGGCCTAGCCCACACTCCAACCTCGGAGAGATACGGGCCCTGCCCACACTCAGCCGCTAACCCATAACATACAGGTATCATGCAGATAACAAGTATAAGCAACTCTATCATATTAACACATATATCATACTTGACCTAACCCAGAGATACGGGCTCGGCCCACACTCTAGTACTAGCATCTCGTCTACACGGGTCGGCCTTGGTGCCTTAGACCCGTTCCTACTGGAAAGAAAACTCACCTCGAAATAGTTGCTGGTCTGTGTGGGAATTGATCACCTACTACTGCTGTTGCTGCTCCGGAAACCCCCCGGCTGTAATTCACACAATATACTTAATCACACACTGCTAACTGTCCTTTGGGTGAAAAGACCATTTTACCCCTGGTCTAGCCCTAAGTCGAATCAGAGTCAACTTTCAGTTGACCCGACTCGCCGAGTTGGCTCTCTAACTCGCCGAGTCCCTGTCCAGACGATTGTCCTGGGTCCCTGATTCTACTCGTCGAGTTAGGCTATGACTCGACGAATTCTTCTTCTAAACTGACATTAAAGTTCTTCGTCCTACTCGCCGAGTTGTATGAACACTCGTCGAGTTCATCTTCATTCGATGAACACTCATGCTTAGACTCACCGAGTTGTATGAACAACTCGCCGAGTCTGTTCTTGATCTAAGGAGATTGCCTTGAACTCGCCGATTCAGGGCATTGACTCGCCAAGTACCTCCATAGATGGGTTAAGCTTACGACTCACTGAGTCACACCCCGTGACTCACTGCTCACTCGACATTACGAAAAGGGGACAAACTCGGAGACTCGCGAACAGACTCGCCGAGTCATATGAACGACTCGCCGAGTCGTTCCCATGCACCCACTAAATACACGGATTTCCTCGATTCCACTCAGTGGCATTCATAGATCTAGACTTCTAGGACACAAATCACACGTAAAGTTTCCAACTTTACGTGTGGATATTCACCAATATGGATTTTAGGGCTCAAAATGCCTTAAAAGGGTAGATCTAGGGCTAACAAGCAACATGGGGCGATAAAGCTAACAGATCTGAGCTCCTGGAGCTCAATCTTGCCTAGATCCAGAGGCCAAACATCTTATTACGACATATAATCCACATACAAGCTTGGGGATTTGACCAAGAAAGACCCAAATGAAGTTTTAAGCATAAAATCATGGGGAAAACGGGTTATACCTCAAAGGAACTGTTGGAAGAACACAATAATTGCCTGGATGTCTTCCCTTCTTCTGGATCTACTTCCTTCCTCCTTCAAAACCTTCAAAAACACACACAATAGCCTCCAACTCTCAAGGAACAGCTTAGAACGGGGGATACAGGGCTCTAAGGGTGAATGGGGGCTGGCTTGGGGCAGTTAAGTCGTTTAAATAGGGTGCAAACCCCTGAAACTTAGGGTTTCATCCAACAGCGGCGACTTACCGAGTCCAGGATATGGACTCGCCGACTCGCCAACTTAAAACGTGTCCCGGGTCACGTCCCTACTCGGCAAGTCGGACCTATGACTCGCCGAGTCCAAGGCTAAAATAGGAAATATTCGGATAAGATTTACATACCAGAAACCAGGTGCTACAAATCTCCCCCACTTATTTTAGACTTCGTCCTCGAGGTCTGCTGCTCGATCCTGAAACAGCTCGGGGTAATGCTCCATCATCTCGTCCATCGGCTCCCAAGTCCATTCTGAACCCTTGCGGTGTTGCCATTGCACCTTCACTAATTCCACCCTCTTGTTCCTCAAATCCTTCGACTTCCTGTCGAGGATTGCGATTGGGCGCTCAATGTAATTCAGGTTGTCATCAACCTAAGTATCCTCCAAAGGCACTACTGCTGAATCGTCCACTAAGCACTTCCGCAACTGGGAAACATGGAAAGTGTTGTGGATCTGGCTGAGCTCGGCTGGCAGATCCAACCTATACACCACCTTGCACACCCGGGCTACGACCCTGAACGGTCCGATGAATCGCGGGCCCAACTTGCCCCGCTTCCTGAATCGAATGACGCCTTTCCAAGGCGACACCTTCAGGAGAACCATATCCCCGACTTGGAACTCCAAATCGGATTGATGCTTGTCGGCATAACTTTTCTGTCGACTCTGAGCAATCTGAAGTCTGCTCCGGACCTGCTGGATCCTCTCGGTCATCTTGAGCACCACTTCGGTGCTCCCCATGACCCTCTGGCCATCTTCACCCCAGCATATCGGGGTCCTACACCTCTGTCCGTACAGCATCTCGAAGGGAGGGCAGTCGATACTCGCGTGGTAGCTGTTGTTGTAGGAGAACTCGGCCAGGGGAAGATAGGTATCCCAGCTACCACCGAAGTCTAGCACGCACGCCCGCAGCATATCCTCCAGAGTCTGGATGGTCCGCTCGCTCTGGCCATCTGTCTGCGGGTGAAAGGCGGTGCTAAAATGCAGACGAGTGCCCAACTCGTCATGGAATTTCTTCCAAAATCTGGAAGTAAAACGCACATCCCTGTCCGAGATCACCGATACTGGCACCCCATGCCGTGCCACAATCTCCCTGATATAGATGTCGGCCAATTTCTCGGCTGATATGCTCTCCTGAATCAGAATAAAGTGAGCACTCTTGGTCAATCTATCCACGATGACCCAAATCGAGTCCACTCCACGTGCGGTCCTGGGAAGCTTCGTGATAAAATCCATCGTGATATCTTCCCATTTCCACAGTGGAATATCCAATGGCTGCATTTTGCCATGCGGTCTCTGATGTTCGGCCTTGACCTTCCTGCAGGTCAAACACCGCTCGACGTACCATGCCACATCCCGCTTCATGCAGGGCCACCAGTAATCCAGACGAAGATCCCTATACATCTTCGTCGCCCCGGGATGAATAGAGAATCGTGACTTGTGCGCCTCCTCCATCAAAATCTGGCGCACGCCTCCGTGATACGGCACCCACACCCTACGGTGTAGTGTCAATAGTCCTCGGCTATCATAATCAAAGGAGGAAACCTGACCCACCACGCGCTCGCTCTTCCGATGCTCCTCCTTGATAGCCTCCTATTGAGCCTCCCGAATCTGCTCCAACAGGGGAGTCACCACGGTCATCCTCAAGCAGACGTCCCTGATCAGCGCCGCCTTGCGGCTAAGCGCATCGGCCACCACGTTGGCCTTCCCCGGGTGGTAAAGGATCTCGCAATCATAATCCTTCACCACATCCAACCACCAACACTACCTCATGTTCAGATTTGGCTGGTCCATGAGGTACCTCAAACTCTTGTGGTCAGTGTAGATGGTACACCGAACCCCGTAGAGGTAATGTCGCCAAATCTTGAGAGCAAAGACCACCGCCCCCAACTCCAAATCGTGTGTCGGGTAGTTCGCCTCGTGAGGCTTGAGCTATCTCGAAGCGTAGGCAATGACATGCCCCCTCTGCATCAGTACCGCGCCCAACCCAAAAACGGACGCATCACAATAGACCACAAAATCCTCTACGCCCTCTGGCAGGGCTAAGATCGGCGCCTCACACAATCTCCGTCTCAGCGTCTCAAATGCAGCCTGCTGCTCGGGTCCCCACCGAAAGACCACGGCTTTCTTCGTCAGCCGTGTCAGGGGTACGACTATCTTGGAGAAATCCTGGATAAAACTCCGATAGTAGCCCGCCAATCCCAGGAAACTCCGAATCTCAGATGGAGACTTCGGGACCTCCCATCTCATCACGGCCTCGACCTTGGCCGGATCAACCAGAATCCCGTTCTGGTTGACGAGGTGTCCAAGAAATTGCACCTCGCGCAACCAAAACTCACACTTGGAGAACTTGGCATACAAGCTCTCCCTCCTCAGGGTCTCCAATACCTCTCTCAGATGCTCCTCGTGTTCCTCCCGAGTCTTGGAATAAACCAAGATATCATCGATAAAGACTATCACAGACCGATCCAGCATCAGTCTGTATACGTGGTTCATGAGGTCCATGAACGCGGCAGGAGCATTGGTGAGCCCAAACGGCATCACCACGAACTCATAATGACCATAGCGCGTCCGAAACGCGGTCTTCTGCATATCCTCCTCCCTGACCCTCATCTGATGATAACCCGAACGCAAATCAATCTTGGAGAACCAAGATGCTCCCTGAAGCTGGTCAAATAGGTCATCAATCCTCGGAAGCGGGTAACAGTTCTTCACCGTTACCTTGTTCAGCTCGCGATAATCTATACACATCCGATGCGACCCGTCCTTCTTCTTTACAAACAGAATCGGGGCTCCCCAGGGTGAACTGCTCGGACGAATAAATCCCTTGTCTAGCAGCTCCTGCAGCTGCGTAGACAACTCCTGCATCTCGGGAGGGGCCAACCGATACGGCGCCTCGGCTATCGGAGCCGCGCCAGGGACAAGGTCGATCCTGAACTCCACCTGTCGCTCCGGAGGTATCCCAGGAAGCTCCTCTGGGAAAACATCTGCAAAGTCTCGGACCACCGGAACCTCGCTCACTGTCGCCTTACCCGCCTCCCGGGTATCCATCACATACGCGGCATATCCTGCGCATCCCTACTGAAGGTAGCGCCTAGCCCTTGCAGCTGAACATACAGTGGGTCCATACTGAGGCCTCTCTCCATGAATCACTAACTCTCCCCCGTTTGAGGTTCTGACCCGCATTAGCTGTTGCGCGCAATCTATCACCGCCCCATTAGGGCTCAGCCAATCCATGCCTATAATCACCTTGTTCCCACGCAACGGAATGGGAACCAAATCTACCAAGTAGCGCTCCTTAAACAAACGCAGCACGCAATCTCGAAATACCATCGATGCTCGCACCGATCGATCGTCAGCGATCTCCACTTCCAAAGGGCAATCTAACTCGCCCGATGACTCATGAAACTTCTTGCTAAGTGCAAGGGAAACAAATGATCGGGACGCACCCGAATCAAATAACACTTGAACTGGGAGGCCGTTCACATGGAACGATCCTAATGCATACATATACATATAAAGCACATATCAATAACATAACATCATAAAAATAAGATAGAGGGAAAGAATCATACCCGTCACCACATCGGGTGCGGTGCGTGCCTCCTCGATAGTCAACTGAAATGCCCGTCTCCTCACCACTGGAGCCTCTGCCTTGCCCTGCCGACCATCCGTGATCCGCAGGGTCGCTGGAGCTGGCGCCTTCACTGGCGCTGCAACTGTCAACTGGGGGCAATTGGCCTTCTTGTGGCCCCTCTGGTTGCAGTGAAAACACAGCAACTTTGATGTCTGAATAGCTGAAACTGGAGTAGTACAATCCCTGCTAAAGTGCCCTGTCTTGCCGCACTTGTAGCAGCCTCCTGATCCCATCCTACATGCCCCCACATGCGTCCTGCCGCATTTCCCGCAGCGGCTCGTTCCTGACTGGCCTTTCGGCCTACCATCTGATCCCTTGGGCTTCTTCCCCGAAGCCCCTCCTGCCTGACCCTCCTCTAGTTTCCGTTTCCAGATGTGCTCCAAATCTATCTCCCTCTCCCTCGCCCTGTCAATCATGGAGTCCAGGGTAGGGCAAGCTGAAAAGTTAACATGCTCCCGGATGTCAGCTCGTAGTATATCATGGTAATGAGTCCTCCTCATGTCCTCATCACCAGCATACCGGGGCACCAATAAAACCCTCTCCCAGAACTTGGCGGTGATCTCCGCCACAGTCTCCGTCGTCTGCCTCATGTCTAGAAACTCCCTGGCCAGCTGCTGAAGCTCGACAGCCGGCGCAAACTCTGCCCTGAACCTGGTCACAAAGTCCGACCAGGTCATCGCCTCGATAGCTGAGGCTCCCAACGAATCACCCACTGACTCCCACCAATCCCGGGCTCGGTCCCGTAAACACCCCGCTGCGTACCTCACCTTCGACTCCTCGGGGCAGAAGCCAGTCAACTGAGCAGACTCGATATTTGCAATCCATCACCTGGCGACAATGGGGTCTTTCACCCCATGGAAATCCGGCGCACCACTGCCCCTGAAGTCCTTGAAGGACAGTGTGCGAGATCCTGACTGGCTAGATGCCATATCGCTCTTGAATGCCCGTAGGCGATCCTCCATCAACTCCATGATCCCTTCCTTGATCGACCCAAAGAGAATGGGGGTCGACTCAAGGATGCCCCTGGTGATCTCTGATGTGATGAACTCACGTAGTCCCTCATCAATCGGCTCGGAGCCTGCTCCCGAACCTGACCCCTCTCCTGAACCGCCATCTACCGGCCTCGATCGAAGTACCACCATTCTGCAATACATCACAACAATCATTAGTGATACTGATACTTCCTGAGGGATCACAACTACTTACAGGTTCCCTGGTCTTATCTTGACCTTCCTTGGTTCGGGTACGGATCCTCTGCTTTCAGTAGTACGGGCCCATACTACCTTCCACATCTATCCGTACCTTCTCCAAGGAATGCCTCGACTCCACTAGATCCCCTTCACTACTGTTAATCTCTGCTATACTTATCCTAGGCTTGCCCTAGGGAGATCTCTAATTCTACTCTAACCAGTCCTTAGCTGCTGCAGGCCTCATTGTAATGCCAATTAGCCATTACCCGAATACCATCACATATGACGAGGCTCAGATAATCCTTCAAGTACCCGACTCGTCCCTACAACGGTTGGACTCAAACAAGAGCTGCGCAGTAGGATCAAATTCGGCACTCTAAGATTATTCAACCCTGATTACATGTGACGTGACGCATTCACCTAATGGCTAACTCCCATTATTCAGAGTCCCATGAAGCACGAAGCAAGCAGCATTCAGACAAGGGTAACAATCTCAATTAACTTTATCCACTTTCAGGAACTGAGCTAGCATATAGTGCTAAGCTCATACTACCAGGCATAACCTAATCATGCTATCCTACTTACTGTCTACTCAATAACTAGCATGCAATTTCTCATACAACTGAAACACAAATAGTAGGCACATAAGGCATCACTCCTAAATCCTTAGTCCTATTCTAGTATGCTGTTCTACGAAAGCTGATAAACACAACATAAACTTGTATGGGTACTTTGGGGAATACTTACTTGACCTCGGCCGGTCGCGCACATCACACACATCGTTCTTTCTCAAAACTCTTTTCTCAATTTTAGAAAACATTTTCTTTTAGAAAATCTTTTAATCCCTCGATTTGAGTTCAGACACTCCCGAAGATGTGTCCGAATCCCTCAAACCAGGGCTCTGATACCAACTTGTAACGACCCAATTTTCACATACAAAATTTTTTTGTTTAAAAACGTTACTTTAGAAAATATTAATAACTAAAACATCGTTTGATCAATCATAATATAAACTGAACCATATCTGAAAACCACAACATACAACCAATCAGAATATCAGAGTATCAATCCCAGAAAAGCTCGTAAATACGGAAACCGGAGAGTGTGTGTGTGACATGCTGCTACCGCGCCGGCTCCTTTCCCCTAGCTGAGGAGGTACCTGAAACCAAAACTGAAACTGTAAGCACAAAGCTTAGTGAGTTCCCCCATAATACCCCATACCATGCATACATATAACAAACAATGTTCAGCTAGGAGTTACGGGCCTTGCCCACACTCGGGAAGATACGGGCTCTGCCCACACTTCGCTAGCCCGGAGATACGGGCCTCACCCACACTTGTGAAGATACGGGCCCTGCCCACACTTTGCGGTCAGGGAGATACGGGCCTAGCCCACACTCCAACCTCGGAGAGATACGGGCCCTGCCCACACTCAGCCGCTAACCCATAACATACAGGTATCATGCAGATAACAAGTATAAGCAACTCTATCATATTAACACACATATCATACTTGACCTAACCCAGAGATACGGGCCCGGCCCACACTCTAGTACTAGCATCTCGTCTACACGGGTCGGCCTTGGTGCCTTAGACCCGTTCCTACTGGAAAGAAAACTCACCTCGAAATAGCTGCTGGTCTGTGTGGGAATTGATCACCTACTACTGCTGTTGCTGCTCCGGAAACCCCCCGGCTGTAATTCCCACAATATACTTAATCACACACTGCTAACCGTCCTTTGGGTGAAAAGACCATTTTACCCCTGGTCTAGCCCTAAGTCAAATCAGAGTCAACTTTCAGTTGACCCGACTCGCCGAGTTGGCTCTCTAACTCGCCGAGTCCCTGTCCAGACGATTGTCTTGGGTCCCTGATTCTACTCGTCGAGTTAGGCTATGACTCGACGAGTTCTTCTTCTAAACTGACATTAAAGTTCTTCGTCCTACTCGCCGAGTTGTATGAACACTCGTCGAGTTCATCTTCATCCGATGAACACTCATGCTTAGACTCGCCGAGTTGTATGAACAACTCCCCGAGTCTGTTCTTGATCTAAGGAGATTGCCTTGAACTCGCCGAGTCAGGGCATTGACTCGCCGAGTACCTCCATAGATGGGTTAAGCTTCCGACTCACTGAGTCACACCCCGTGACTCACTGCTCACTCGACATTACGAAAAGGGGACAAACTCGAAGACTCGCGAACAGACTCGCCGAGTCGTTGCCATGCACCCACTAAATACACGGATTTGCTCGATTCCACTCCATGGCATTCATAGATATGGATTTCTAGGACACAAATCACACGTAAAGTTTCCAACTTTACGTGTGGATATTCACCAATATGGATTTTAGGGCTCAAAATGTCTTAAAAGGGTAGATCTAGGGCTAACAAGCAACATGGGGCCATAAAGCTAACAGATCTGAGCTCCTGGAGCTCAATCTTTCCTAGATCCAGAGGCCAAACATCTTATTACGACATATAATCCACATACAAGCTTGGGGATTTGACCAAGAAAGACCCAAATGAAGTTTTAAGCATAGAATCATGGGGAAAACGGGTTATACCTCAAAGGAACTGCTGGAAGAACACAATAATTGCCTGGATGGCTTCCCTTCTTCTGGATCTACTTCCTTCCTCCTTCAAAACCTTCAAAAACACACACAATAGCCTCCAACTCTCAAGGAACAGCTTAGAACGGGGGATACAGGGCTCTAAGGGTGAATGGGGGCTGGCTTGGGGCAGTTAAGTCGTTTAAATAGGGTGCAAACCCCTGAAACTTAGGGTTTCATCCAACAGCGGCGACTCGCCGAGTCCAGGATATGGACTCGCCGAGTCGTCAACTTAAAACGTGTCCTGGGTCACGTCCCTACTCGGCGAGTCGGACCTATGACTCGCCGAGTCCAAGGCTAAAATAGGAATATTCAGATAAGATTTACATACCAGAAACCAGGTGCTACAAATCTTAAACCTGAATTCACTGAAGGAAATGAAAGTGGTTTTATCCCAGAGATGGTGAAGCTGGATCTAGAAAGTGTAACAGACCTATTTGGGGCAAGATATAGCATAGCTGAAATAGAGAGCATGAGAGGGGTACAACATGAATTGGATGATATGTTATTGGTTGAGATGGTTAGTTTGACTTCAGCATTTTCTAAGTTCTAATCATTAGTATAAAACTGTTTATATCCTTTATTAATAAGTATTTTTCAAATTTTGATTAACAAGATATAAATGAAGTTGAGGATATTCCGTATGTTGATGGTGTGATGGAAGGAAATGAGGGTGATGGTCTTATAAATGATGGTGTGGAGGAAAACGAGGGTGGTGGAGTTGGTGAAGTAGCTGGTGAGGATGATGGTGATGGTGTTGGTGAGGATGATAGAGAGGGTAATGGTGATGTTGAGGATGAAGGTGAGGGTGATGGTAATAGTGAGGATGATGGAGCAGATATGGAGGGAAATGATGTTGATGATGAAGGGCATGTACAACTCAGAAAGACAAGAAAGCCCTAAAAAAGGATCATCCTGCAAAAGCTGAAGAAACCTTTTTTTGACAAAGATGGAAGGGGTTCCACATCTAACTATCCAGTAGATTTGGAGTGGTTAGCTAGGTGTACGGGGGCAAAAGTGGGGATGGTACAGTTGAGCAATTGTATAGGTAGCCCTTTTTGGTACATGTTTTGGCATACACCCACTACTTACAACATACATCCATTTGTTTAGTGTTACATTATGGCTTGCCTTTTTTGGTTATTTTTTAGGCTTTTGGGTACATGTTTTGGTATACAAAATAGATGGCTACTACATGCTAGAAAAACTTATGTAACGAATGACTTTTATTAAGGTTTATAATGGATGCCCCCAAATTATGGTAACCATGGTGTTTTTATTTTATTTTCTTATGGATTTTAAGGCTTTTGGTAGGTATGTTGTTATAATTGATTACCATTACTGAGACCAATTTACCCTTACATTTTGTTACTTTATAAGCATTAACAATGTACTTTCATTAGTGTAATTCCTTTTATGCAAATTATCCTTAAATTCCATTCCTGCAAAGTCTACTTTCACTATGAATGTAACCAAGTGTACTTTACCTCTAATATCATACCATTAACAAGTAAATAAAGAAAACAAGTGCAACATATACATGAAATAACAATTAACTACCATTAATACATTACAAATATAAGCACTAACAACCTTATTATCACTTCTAACAATGGCTTGATCTGCTCTATATGAAACATCATCATTTCTTGACCGAGTTATTCATCCACCCATTTGAAAAACACCTCACTTGCCTCCTTCCACCTACAATACAAAATAAATTTAGCGTTCTATTACATATGTTCCTCTTTGGAAAATTAGAGCAGCCCAAAAATTTTAGGGAGAAATTAATATAAAAATATAGAGGTTTTTACCCAATAATTAAGGCAACCCCAAAATTTTCGTCCGAGGTTATTAGGGGTTCGTGAGACTGATACACCACAAACATTACCTCAGTCACATCTTATTACCTTCTTGTTCCTCCTTCTTGAACCACCACTAATGCATGATTTTGAAGACGAAGTTGTCATTTTACCTTTGGAGAAGGAAGAAGCATCTTATTACCTTCTTGTTCCTCCTTCTTGAACTAATGCATGATTTTGAAGACGAAGTTGTCATTTTACCTTTGGAGAAGGAAGTAGCTGTGCGACTAACTTTGAGGGTTGAATGGATCAAATGGAGATGTGTTTGAATAAGTCGTTAAAGGATAAATGTCACATATCTTCCAAGTAAGCAAGTGGTAACCGGTTGTTTAAAGGGAAACCGGTGAATAGGCAAAAACGAACAATTTAATGCAAGTTTGAGACAAAAGCGAACATAAATTGAACTTTGGGTAAATCCAACAATTTCAGGCACTTTAAAGAGTTTTTATGGCATTAGCCATAAATAATAACATTATTTTAATATTAAAACTAGTCAACTTCCAACCAATTAACCCCCACAAATCAAAAGCTTTTAAGGTATAGTTATGAGTTATGATCCTAATTAAGTCCGACATTGACTCAAATCGACTCAATCTGAGTCAAGTATCAACTTTCAAACAGCCCTTAATCTATTGAGCCAAACATTTTGGCTTTAACATATTAAATCATGAATACATAAATAAGTTAAGAGGTACTATGATTTAAAGAAAAATTAGTCCATGATTTTGGTCAAATATATCACAGAAATCAAACACGTCAAGAGGATTAGATGCAATAGACGATAAGACAAAGAACAAAAAAATTCCAACAGGTCAAGGTTAAGCACGAAAGATTCAACATTTGACAACGGAAACCTCGTTTACAACTTCCAAAGTAAAAAAAAAAAAAAAAGAAAAAAAAAAAAGAAAAAAAAATACAAATCGTAATCAAGAAATTTGTTCAATCAATCACTACTGATAACCTAAATAAAACCATGGTTATGTCCATCTGATCGAAACTAATTTGTGGGGATGTATTGTTACTTGTTAGCCAATAATAGCATTTACTTAATTAGGGTTCTACCTACACTACAACTATGGCCAACCAGAAGCTGATGCGGATGCGTTTAGGTCTAATCCGACGGCTCTCGTTGCTTTACTGACGTCAACGGCCGGTCCAGGCTTGTTCTTGCCGGAGATCTTGTCCCGGTGCCGGAAATTCTTAAGTCTCTCAACGATCGCCTCCGAACTCGAAGGGAAAAATTGATGCAATGTCGCTCTGTTACCCTCCGCCGCACGGTGGTTTTTCTGAACCGATGAGCAATCGACATCATCCTGATTTCAAAAAAACGACATATTAGCATCCAAATTAATACAACAATCACAATCATGTCGATTATTTGCAACTAGTTGAGTCTGTTGAATTAATTATACTTCATCGGTTCATAATATGAACTGTAAAGTCAAATGACGCGTAAGATCATATTTATGTAAAAATTGCGGAGAAAAAAGGGAATGAAAGAAATTCAAATACCTCTGAGGAAAGATCTGCTACATTCTCGCGTTTTCGCTTAACTAAAATGCCTCTATCGCTGTTAGAAAATTCTTCACTGCTGGAGGAACTCGCTGCCGGAGGCGGTGTAGAAGACAACGGCACCACCTGAAAGTCATCTCCGTCCTCATCTTCCATGTCAAGCTCATTTTCTTCGTCTTCATCTCCGTCGTACTCATCGTCATCATCATTATTTCCTCCCTGACTCTCTTCTCTGTCTTCATCGTCATCAGAAGTAGCGTCAACGACACACTTCTCACAAACCGACGCAGTCGACGGCCCAAGCTTCTCGCCGGAAGCAGTCCACGGTGTCGGAGACTGGCACACGCGGCAAAGAAGGCTCCGTGAATGCCTTGCTACAAGGAAGTTCGCGGAATGGACCTTAGAATCGCAGCTCCAGCACAAGCTAGCCTGATCAGATTCGCAATAGATCCTAGCCGTAGATTTGCAAAGTTCGCAGGACTTCATCTTCTTCAACAAACACAAACGCAGATCTTAATTTTTCTCTCTCTAAAAACTCTTTCTCTCTCTCTCTCTTTCCAGAGAACACTCAAAGGCCCTGGTAACGTAATAAAAGGAGGAAAAAAAGGCAAGACGATGGGATGTTAAACCAACAGCAAAAAAGGGCAACTTGCTTTCTACTGTTGAAAATACCCTCGTTTCCACTTAAAATAACAAAAATGCCACTATATTAAATTGCATTTCATAAAAATGGAAAACGAAGTAAATGACGTGTTTCATAATATTAAATTATTAATAAGAATGATAACTGAAAATAAAAGAAATAAAACAAAACATGTTTCAAAATAAATTTATTGTTAAATCCACATCTATAAAAAAAAAAAAAAAAAAAAAAAAAAAAAAAGTCTACGTATGCCATACAAGATGGAATGTAACTTTTTGAATTTTTATTTCAAATAACTAAAATCCAAAACATAAGTCAGAAAAAGTTTAGATAATAAAAAGTATTAAGGAGAATTAATTAAAACATTTGGATTTTAAGGTTATCCGTTGGTTTAAACAATTAAGTATAGTAAAACTCCAACAAAATTAAATTGATATAAATTATAACAGAATTATATTTATCAAATTAAAATTTAAAAATAAAAGATAAATCATATTTAAACTATAAGAGTGATGCATAAATTAGAAAACTATATTTTATTTTACTTTTTTGAAAGTCACTATTATGTTGAATTGATTGGTATTTCGTAGTGATATTTGGCAGTACATAAAAGACATTTCCATAAAATCGAATATATTTGACAAAAATGTTAAAGGATCTTTTTTATAGCAACAGAAAATAACATATAAACGGAAATAATGTTTTGGTATCATGTTAACTATAAATGTTGCACAAGAGACAAGTACTTTTTTTTTCAAGTATGACTACTACATATCAACTAGGATATGTAAACAAATGGTTTCTCTGTCTCTCATGGTTATTTATGTATATTGTTGTTTTATCTTAAGAAGTTCATAACTAATTACTTGAGTTGTATTCTATCTCTAATGAATGTGGTATATATAAAATATAACGAGTTTAGTGAATAAAAAATTTAAATTTCATCTCAAACTACAAAATATCAAATCCCGACAATACTGACCGACACTCATTAAATATCCATAACTAATTTTATGAAAAGTAAATCAAATACTCTACAATTCATTAAAAATATTAAACCAACTTACTAATAATAAATTTCATGATATTAGAGAAACTAAAACTTGAAGAAATCCCTTCATTTTTGTTGGCAAGACTTGAACTCGAAGCATTTTAACTTTTAAGCTAAAACTTGGATTCAAGTAATTTTATACAAAAGCTAATTCAAGTATTTTTTTTTTTTTTTTAGGTTTTAACTTTTCAAAGGGCATTTAGTTTTTAGTTTTTAACTAATTTTATATATTTAAAATCTAACATCTAGTTTTATAAATCATCTTTGTATAAATAAAAACTATAATTTAAAATTTACAGTGTTCAATTAACAATTAACAACCAAGCTAAATTCTAAATTAGTTTAAACGGCTCTCATTTTAAGTATTTTATCTACAATAACTTTTCAAAAATTGGATTAAAATAAGATGGTGGACAGAAAGGTAGTTTCTTGCATCAAGGTACAAGGGTAGAATAGTCTTTTGACATAGAAAACACAATGAATAAAAGAAATCTGCACCGCCGGAACTTGTGGACAATAATGGGAGAGAGGCAATGCCACGTGTCATGCGGCTGGAGAAACAAGAGGGGGTTTCATGATTTCATCGAGTTGTTTTGAAAAACAAAATTTTGTGTGGTGGAAGGTGAAGATTGTGGGGCCCAGTTGCGAAGATATTTTGGAGATAGGTTGGGACTTGGGACTCGGGACTGTTGATGTGTCATTTGATATGGAGGAGGAATGGTCTTGTAAAGATTCTGACCGGCTTATGTGGATTATAAGATTTTTTTTTTTTTCTTTTGATATTATATTTTTTCTTATTATTTAATAGACTTATCTTATAAAAGAATTATATGATTTCAAAAGTATAGTTATGTTATGTTTTGTATAACGTAATCATAATAATTATCATATAGTATTGAAAAACATAGGAAATTATCCAACTTTTAAATAATTGTATATTCGATCATATTTATAAATTTTAGAACTTTGGATTATATTAATTTAATTTTGGATTAAATTTATGTCACAATCAAAAATATATTTAAAACAAAAGCATATATTTAAGTTTCAGATTCATAAGAAAAAGAAATTGGATTTTGAGTTTTTGATTCTCAAAGTATTAGGTTTAAGTTTAAACGCACCTAATGCTAGTCTGAATCATTCAAACCAAGCCAACGATATCAAATTGAGGTGTTCCAAATTTCACGATAAAATTTTCATTTAATATCAAAAACATTTTTTCAAATATCATTCTCAAAGATCAAATAAACACTATTTGGTTCGAAACAACATTCAGAGTATCCAAATAATATAAAAAAAGTATGGAAGTCTCAAAACATATCTAAGGATGTCATGCAAGCACGTCATACTATTCTCATTACTACTAGAATAAACTGAAATATTTAAACTTAATCGTAAACATAAAGGTTAACAAGTTTCCAAAATACAACATATTGTTGGATTAATGTGTTTAAATTCATAACTAAATTAGTATAACTTGCAATTAGAAGCAAAATCTGTTTTGGTTTGTCCTCATAACTAGTAACTGAATACAATAACATTTAGAAAGAAAAATTGATTTATTAATATATTATATGATTAATATATTAATTTGAAATAGTAATAATTAATTAAGAATTAATCAGAATTAATTAGGATTTAATTTTGCGTTAATTAGAATTAATTAATTGTATAAGTATTGTACTATAATTGTTTAATATTTCAAAAGCAAGGAATTTCATAACCTTCCACTAGGGTAAACACTTTTGGAGATGCTAAAAGGGCGTCTGGAATATTCATTCTAAGATATGGAAACTGGATAACCACCCGAAATTAAAATAATATTATTTTATTCAGGATTATGATTTACAGGGTTATCTTATCATGTATAAATAGGACCCGTTAGATGCCTTGATTTCGTCCACCAGGTACTCCATTAGAAGAGCTGAATTTCCACACCACTCTCCTCTATCCTCTTATGTTTTTGTTGCTAGGGTTTAGGTACAAACCATTCGAGACACTACTTTGTGATCGTTTCTCAATTCTACAAGGAAGGAATCAACTAACTTGTTTGCTATAACAAGTTTAAGGTATATAAATATACTTTGTGATTCTCGAAATTACTATGGTTCATCATAGGTTTTGTTATTTAAAGTATGTTGCCTTAATGTGAAGATATAGATCCTATTAGGTTGCATGTGCCCAATCTTAATTGTTAAGTAATTTTCCACTTGAGCATTTTGTTATAATCTAATAAACTCATAAATAGTATCAGAGTTAATTGGTATGTATTCCATTGATCGCGCATTAATTCAATTGAACAATTTTTTTCGCAAAATAGAGTTCACGACGTAAACATGGACCAGATCTAAAATTCTGTGATTTCTTGCCTAAGTTGATTTATGTGATTGTTATTTGGTAATTATCTGCTTAGATATCTGCTTAAATTCGATTTTGCTGTTGTGGATGATTAAATAAAATCCCTAAATATTATGAGATAACCGTTGACTAGATAATGAATTATTATGAGTTTAATTAATATTATCCCTATGGATCTTATACTTAACTTAATTAAATGATTAATTAAAAGATAAATATTAAATCCATAAATGATTTAAATGATTAATTAATTAATTGGTTAAATAATTAATTTTAAATGTTTAAATGTTTAATTAAATAATCAATTAATCTAGATAATTAATTTTAGACCTTGAATTTTTTAAATATTTAAAATACACCCTTATATATGTATTATAAAATTAATTACTATATATATAAGAAAAATCAGTCGAATCAATAGTAGGTCTCATTTACGAAACCATGTTGTAAAGAGGGTATAGAGAAACGACCTATAAAATGATCATTGAATGTATGTCATTTTCACCGACTGATCTCTTGTGTGGTGGAGGGTCGTTATCCGAATGGGTTTGATAGGACATATTTTGATTAAAAGTATAATGATATAAAGTAATACAATCTTTTAAAAATCTCACTCTAGTTACTTTAGGAAAAATGTGAAATGTATGCTGATTCATGAAAACGCACATCATTTTTTATTAGTCGTTAGTGGTGCGTGTGGGCTTAAGCGGCATATTAATTTGGGACTATAAAGTCGAATGGTGGTACAAATCGTAAATTATTATTATTATGGAGCGTGTGTGGTTTATCGGTACATTAATTTAAGATGATAAATGATGTTGTCAAGTTGGTTTGCATATTTATTCACATCTTATTTGTGATCGCCGATATCACAATCACAAATGAAGAGCATAATTTGAGATTAAACATATCATTGATATGACTCAATGAATCTCAAATGCTTTAGGAATTTTATATTAGATTGAAATTGGTGAATTGTTTTACCTACCTTGATAAATTTGCAATTAGATTACGACATCTCTCTTCATAATTCTGAATTGTATTGTGGATCCTAGCCTTGAATATTAATTTGAGTTAAAATGTTAAGGATTTATATCAACTAACTAAAACTATTTATTTCTTATTATAGATATTTGGAAACAGTGGCTCTGTTGCTGCTACTCAAAACTTAACCTAAAGCTCCAAATTCACTCTCTTATCGATTATGTCAAAAGAATAGGTCACTAGTCCAAACTATATGGAGTGGATGAGGAATCTGAAGATGACTCTTCAATACGAGAACAAGGAATAACTCTCGAAAAAACTCTTGTTGAAATCGATCAATCCATTTCTACTCCTGAAGAAATAGTTGCTTTCAACAAGTATTCTAATGACGCTACCAAATTTGATTGCATCATGGTTGCCACCACGACGCCAGAACTCCAGAAGTTCTATGATGACTACTGGCCCTATGAGTGTGCCTTGACCTTGCTGAAAATTTTCCAAAGGCGGCTAGGAAAGAATGTTATGAAGTGGTCAAGTCTCTTATGGCATGTAAGTTGTAGGAGGGGGAATATGTTTGTGCCCACGTACAAAGAATGTAAATATACGTGGAGCGGTTGGAAAATCTCAATGTGTTGTTTGACCGAGAGTTGGCCATGTTGGATTAAGGTGTTTAAGTCAGTAACTAAATTGGTATATTCTTGTAATTGAAAGCAAAATCCTTTTTGGGTTGCCCTCATAACTCGAACTTTGTAATAATGATATTTAGAGAGAGAGAGAGAGGATATGTTTGTTAGTTTATTATATGTTTAATAAATAGTAATAAATGATTTGTTAATATACTATGATTAATATATTAATTAGAAATAGATAAATGATTTGCTAATTTATTATGTGATAAATAAGTTAATGTGAGATGAATTGTAAATGATTGATTCATTAATTATATGATTAATAAATTAACGAAAAATCAATTAATATTAAATATTTGTTAATCAAAATTAATTTGGAATTAATTTGGGATTAATTAAGATTAATTAAAGGTGCAAAAGTGAATAATAATTGTTCAATAGTTGAACAAAATAGGCAATTCTAGAACCATCCAAGGGGTGGACGGTTTTAGAAGCCCTTTAGAGTTTCCAAAAGCCTCATGGATGTTAATAAGAAAATGATTTAAATTGGAATTAAATCTATTATTTAATTATTGAATATTTTCCTTTTTCTCTAAGTTACCTAAACTATAAATAGGATCCCTTGGTCATCAATTTTTATGACCACTCTTTCCAAGGAGCATATGAACAAAAATTTACTCTCCTTCCTCTCTCATATTGTCTTCTAATTCTACGGTTTAGGTGTAAGTCATTAGATGCATCATCCTTTTGGTGCTAAGCTTTCCAAGACCTACACTACAAGGAGATTGAAGTGATTTGTTTACTACAACAAATCAAATGTATGTAACCCTAATCCCATGATTATGATAATATTAGGGCTTATGCTAGTTTTGTTGTTCATAGTATGTTGTCTTCAAAGTGTTATGACATAGAACCTTTATAGGATGCATGTACTCTCTTATTGTTAAGTGTTTTTCTGTATTATACATGATTTTGTATTCTATAAAACTCATCAGTGGTATCAGAGCTTTGGCTTATCAAATATTGAATATACATGAGATGAATTGAACAAAAAAAATCTGGCAGACTGAGCTCACAACGTGACATGTATATGTCACAATGTGACATGTATATGTCACAACGTGAACTCAGTATAAATCCAAAATTTCGGGATTAATTTCTTGCCTAATTTGATTTATGTGATTGTTATTTGGTAATTATCTGCTTAGAACCCAGTTAGAATCCGATTTCACGCTTTGGATGATTAAATAAAATCCCTAAATATTAGGAGATATCCTTATTTGATTAATTTAAATTGAATTATCCCTTATGGACTTAATAATAAATTTAATTATAAGATTAATTAAAAGATAATTATAAATCCATGATAAGTTTAAATTGATTAATTATTTATATGATTAATTTAGATAATTAATATTTAAACCTTGTATTTTGAAAGGTTTTAAAATATACCTTATACTATATATGATTAAATGTTTAATATATTATATGTATAAGATAAGTCAGTCAAACCAATAGTACGCCTCATTCATGAAGCCATACTCTACCGGGGGGGGGGGGGGGGGGGGGGAGGGATAAGGAAAACGACCTATAAAATGATTGTTGAATGGGTGTCTACTGTCACCCACCGCTCCCTTGTATGGTGGAGGGTCATTAGCCAAACGGGTTTGATAGGACATAACCTCTAAATGTATGATATTATAATGTAAATAAACCTTTTATAAATCTCAATCTTGTTACTTTAGGAAAAATGTGAAGTGTATGCTAATCCATGAAAACACATATCACTCTTTATATGTTGTTAGTGAAGTGTGCGTGGCTAACCGGAACAATAATTTGGGACTATAAAATTGAGGTGATGGAAAAATAAAAAAATTATCATTATTGGTGGAGCATGTGTGGTTTACCGGCACATCAATTCGAGATGATAAATGACCTTGAGGTTGTCAAGCAGGTTTGTATGGTTATTCACATCTTAATACTGATCCTTGACATCCCAGTCACAATCGGTAAGAGCATAATCGAGATTAAACATGCCATTAATAAGATTTAATGAATCTCAAAAGATTTATGAGTTTCATAAAATTGAAATTGGTAAAAGACTTACCTACCTAAAATAGATTTGCAATTTGACTATTGCATCCCTCTTCAAAGTTCGAATCGAAAATATGGATCCTAGCCTTAATTTAGTTTATGGGTTAATAATTAAGGATTAAAATAAACTAACTTGTATTCTCTATTCTCCCACTTTAAATGTCTTATGAAGATAGAAATGGTCTTCCTCGTTCTTCTAGACATGTTTTTCCTTGCTCTTCCGGAAATGTTTTTCCTCGTTCTTCAAGAGATGGTCGTCCACATTCGATTTAAGGTGAAAACATTTTCCCTTCTTTGGTTAATGGTGGAACTGGACATCATCTCGTCAATTCTTCCACCTCTTCATCTTGTGACTCTTCTAACGTCACATTTTCCTCAAGTTAAAAGATATGAGACTACTTCTGCCTTTGGCATGTAAAAATCAAGATGGAAACTCTATAAGTGCGCATGTTCTGAAAATAAAATCTTACATTGACAAATTAGGTAAAATGGGTGTCGTTTTTCCGAAGGAGCAAACCATTGACTTGGTTCTTCTCTTGCTTCCAAATTCATATGGTTAGTTCATATAGAACTTTTATATGAGGAATCTCGATGTGACCCTGATTTTTTTGACCAGGATGTTGATAATTGATGAAGCAAAAATGCTTAAGAACACATATGAAGTAGAGTTTCTTAAAGGGTCTAATTCCAAGAGTTCCATGGACGTTGACAATGTTAACAATGGTGATCCAAAAAAGATTTCTCTTCCCTATGGAAAAAAGCCATCCAATATCAAACCGTTTGATCGTATGGTAATGAGAAAGTTCAATTCTGGTATCATTCCATGTGCTAAGCCCAAAGAGTCCATTTGTTTCTACTACCAATTGAAGAGACATTGGTTGCGAAGCTAACCAAAATACCTTGAGGATCTTAAAGACTGGGAGGTCAATTTGTGTGACTCTACTTCAGGTACATCCATTATCTAACTCCATAAGTTCCTATTCTTAGAATCTCAATACATTATGTGATGATAACATTTTTATTGGATTGTACGATTTAAAAGAAGAAAGGAAGCTTGAGTAAATTGAGCTAAATCTAATTATGAGAAATAGACTTTCATCACATAGTTCGATGGTCAGAATTTGGAGCTACTACTGGGGAGTTAGGATAATCTAATAGATTGTTATTCCTGTTTGTAGTTGCCTAGAAATATATTTTTTCATGTTATGCATTCTAAGGACAAGTTCTAATTTTCCTTATTTATACATTTCCTTGAAATGGCATTAATGAAAAATGTTGATCAAGTTTCTAATAATAGCAATATTAATTTTGGATATTGATTCTTCTAGAATATGCTTGTGGTACCATCATAATCGGCCAAGTGAAAGGAATCTCATCACCAAGTTTCAATTGCACAGAAACTTGGAGTCATACGATTTGAATTGCATGATGCATAAGAATCTTGTTTATTGGAAAATTATGATTAATTCATTGTTCACATATTTATGTGAGACAAGTGAAAGACTAATGGATCAAGTACATGTTGGCATGGACTTTTCTGATCCACCACAAGGTACGATAACTTTTTTCGTCATGATTTACTGATGCTTCGGCAAATATGATTATGTTTATAAGATTATAGCATAATACCGATACATTTGAAAAGATTCAAAGAGTAACAAAATGAATAGAAGAATCTATTAGGCAGAAAAATAAAATATTCTCCAGTCTACAAAGCACGGAGAGTGATTTAGTATCATATTTTATGATCATCTTAGTAATTATGGGATTGTATCACAATTAATCCTCCAAGAATATCTTAGTGCAATTGTATGGATAAGAAGATGAATGGAACATTGTTGGAAATGGTTCGATCATAAGATAAGTCATACTTTGTTCTAAGTTCTAACTAAGCTTTGCAACCATGATCTAGTAACTGTAAATCGTATCTTGAGTTCATTTCAAACTAAGAAGGATGAAGACACCTCGAAATATGTGAGGTAAAGAATTCTTTTCTTACTCTAGCACATTTAGAATTGGAGTTTTGATGTTTTCGTTAATCGAGAAACAAAAGATAATGAGATCATATCAATTATCCGAAGTATTTTCTTGTCAGGAATCCACATTAACTTTTGAATATATTTTTTTAGCTCGGCAAGGATTGTTCCTTGAGAGAAAGCTCATAGGTCAAGAATTCAGTTGGAGTGTTAGGTGCATTTCATGTACCCATTTTGTAGCTTTATTTTATAAAAGTACATTGCATATAGGCTTAAACTCATGAATTTTGCATGTTTTTCGGGATTTTTCATGAGGCAATTTCATTCAAATACTTTTGTGATATTTCAGGGACTTTTGGAGGTAGGATCTTGTTGGAGGAGGTAAATAAAAGTTGCGGACAAAATTTCGGGACTTGCGGAGCACCGAGGTGCAAGATATCAAAGAAAAGAACATTTTGGCTTTACAGAGATTTACACGGCCGTGTAAATGCAAGCCTTGCGTTTACGCGGACCGTGTAAACGTAGATTTATGCGCAGTATACTTTTGCGTTTACGCGGGCCGTGTAAATGACAGTGTTAATTTACGCGGGCCGTGTAAACGTAAACGTGGGTTTTAAAGCAGTTTTTCACCATTCTTAAAGGGGGGAACCGACTTTTTACTGGAGGGGGTCGACTTTTGGAGTAGAGAAAGCGAATTTCTTGAGGATTTTGAAGTTGATTAACACTTGGGAACATTTGATTTCATTTTGTAAGAACTTTAATTTCATTTTCCAGATTTGTGATCTTGTTCTAGCCATGAGTGGCTAGAACCCTAAATTCTCCAACTTTATGTCTTGACATTTGGATGTGATTTCAATCATATGACTTGATGTTTGCTTTCAATTTTCTATCTAGTGAATTTGATTTTGTCTCAATCGAATGTTTGATTCTAATTGTGATTCTTATTGGCCATTTGAATTAGGGTTAGATCATTCAAGTTATCTAATTGCAAAATCCGTAATTGTTTTGTAAATTGGACTAGGTAACAAGCACTAATCTGATTTCTATTGAATGAAATTAGTGTAAATCTATTCACACACTCTTAAACTCCCAAGCTTGTGAGGAGTATTGAGTATTGTTGGGAACATTCACATAAGGTTTAATGCAATCTTTCAACCTAATTCTAAGAGCTTGTTTAGATTAGATTGGTAAGGTTAGGATTAATCAAAGAGCTTGTTTTGGTTAATTATTGTGGTGAATGAGAAGTGTTAGAGCTTGTTAACACTTTCAAGTACCAACTTAGATAGAATTAAACAAATATCTTGTCATCCATGGAATCACATTGCTAATTTGTCTTGCATAGAGTTGGAGTTCTCACAAATCCTGAATTTGTTTCATTTAATTGATCATTTACTTCTTGCTTATCCTCTTGTTTAAATCATTGCATACCAATCCCCCATTTATGTGACCATTATTGTACCTTTCGCAAAAAGGTATAAACATTTGTTCCGTGTCTCTGTGCATCGACCCTGCTTACCTTGTATTACATTTCTAGTACGAAGTAGTAGTGTTTAAGGAGTTATTTTACCCCTTTATTTGTTGGGTTTGACACGCTTAACAAATTGGCGCCGTTGCCGGGGACACGGTGTTACTAATTGTTTATGCCTAGATCTTTTCGTACAGGTACGCCATTGCCAATTGATTCGGAGATAGAGAAGGCTGCAAAGAAGTTAAGGAAGCAAGCCAAGCTTCGTAAGACGCAACCAGTTTCCGGTACTTCTTCATCAACCAATCCCCCGGTCATCAAAATTTGGGAGGACATACCCCTCTCAAGTGTATCCGCATCAGAAACAGAAAGCCCATCTCTCTCACCAAAAACAACCTCACCCATAAAAACCACTCCACCCTCTTCACCTATTAATAATATCCTGAACAGTTCACCTTCAAAAACCACAACCAATTCTCAAGCCATGGCACATAACCCTGGAGGGAATCAAGGTCCTCCAAACCCACCACCCGAACAAACTCTTCGTCAATGGTCAAGACAAGAGGTGACTCAACAACCTCTTTGCATCACATACCCAGCTGCCACCAACTTGGAACTAAAATCCGGGCTTATCCACTTACTCCCAACTTTTAGAGGATTGGAGAATGAAGATCCTCACAAGTTCCTCACCGAGTTCTATGTAGTATGTGTGGGTATGAAACCACACAATGTCACGGAGGACCAAATCAAGCTTAGGGCATTCCCCTTTGCGGTGCAAGACGCAGCCAAAGATTGGCTTTATGACCTTCCACCGGGGACGGTAACTACTTGGGTAGATCTTGCAAGATTGTTTTTGGACAAATATTTTCCCGAAATGAAAGCTTCAGCCCTACGACGGGAAATTATCGGAATCAAGCAACACAAAAGAGAAGCTTTCCACACATATTGGGAAAGATTCAAGAAACTTTGTGCTCGTTGTCCAAAGCACGGGATCACTGAGTACCAGCTCCTCCAATATTTCATTGAAGGAATGACTCCAATGGAAAGAAGGATTCTTAACGCCTCTAGTGGTGGATCTTTGCCCGATAAAACCCCAACTGAGATCCGAAATCTAATCAAGAACATGGCTGAAGATTCAAAACATTCAATCCATGATGAAGAATGGTACACGGATGCACCCCGGGGTGTAAAAGAAGTACAAAATCCTCATATTGAAGCTCAATTGTCCGAGCTCACGAAAGTAGTCATGATGTTAGCCAAAGACAAAGGTGTGCAGCCCACACCCCGCCCATGCGGTATTTGCACCCAAGTGGGCCATCCAATCGATATGCGTCCACAACTCCAAGAGGAAGATTATGAAGAAGCAAAAGCCATGGGAGGTTTTCTTGGGTCTAATCAAAGGGGATATGAGCAGCCACGGGGTGATCAAAGATGGAGTAACAATCAAGGTTGGGGAGGACATCAACAGGCAAATTATCAACCAAGTCAACCACATCAATACCAGCAAAGACCACCTTTTCCACCACAAAACTTCCAGCCAAGGCAGCCACAACACCCTCCTCAACAATCGGGTTCATCAAGTATGTCCTTAGAGGACATAGTGAAGAGTTTGGCAACTAGTACACAAGCTTTCCAACAAGAGACAAAAGCAAGCATAACGAACTTAGAGAAACAAGTTTCACAACTTGCCACTTCTGTAAGCAAATTAGAATCTCAAGGAAAGTTACCTGCACAAACTGAAACAAACCCAAGGCACAATGTGTGTGCCATCACATTGAGAGGCGGAAAGAGCTATGATGGTCCAAAAGTGCCGGTTGATCAAAAGGAAGAAGAAATAATGGTTGAAGAAGCAACCAAAGAAGAGAAGAAGGAAGAGAAAACAGTCAAAAAGAAGCCCTTCATCACTGATTCTACACCTGCTCCATTTCCTGAAAGATTAAAGAGCACGAAGAAAGAACGGGAGGAGAGTGAGATCATGCAAATGTTCAAGAGAGTTCAAATCAACATTCCACTCCTCGAGGCCATCAAGCAGGTACCTAGATATGCAAGGTTCCTTAAGGATCTTTGCGTATCTAAAAAGAAATTAAAAGGAAATCAAGTGGTAACAGTTGGGGAGCATGTATCCGCGGTTTTGCAAAAGAGGATGCCCCCGAAGTGTAAGGATCCCGGTGTCTTTACCGTACCTTGCAAATTGGGGAATCTTCATGTACCTCGAGCCATGCTCGATCTAGGTGCATCCGTAAATGTCCTACCATATGCTCTCTTCAAATCAATTGGTGTAGGAACATTGAGCAAAACCGGTGTGATCATCCAACTTGCCGACCGGTCTTTGGTACACCCAAAGGGTGTACTAGAGGATGTGTTAGTGCAAGTCGATGAATTTATCTTCCCGGCTGATTTTTATATCTTAGATATGGGAGATGATGACTCTCCAAGTTCAAGTTCCATACTTTTGGGTAGACCTTTTCTTAAAACTTCTAAAACAAAAATTGATGTCTACAATGGAACTTTAAGTATGGAATTTGACGATGAAGTTATCAACTTCAAGGTCAATGAAGAAAAAAAGGTTCCTTCTGATGTTCCATCTGTTAATTTTGTGAATATGATCCAACCATTGGCTGAAAAGAGCTTAAACTCGACTAACAATGATTTTGTGGAGTTAGTCTTGTCACAAAAATTAGACAGGTACAAAGCCGAAGAACTTGCAAAGGAGTGCAATACAAACGAGGAGGTACTGGAGATTTTGAAATTCAAGGATGATAAGCACATGTGGATTGATGGAAGAGAAGTAGAGTCACCCACCACTAAAGCCAAATTCCTTCCACCGGTGGAACAAGCACAAGATTCGGGAGCAAAAACTCCACCAGGCTCTATAAAGCAAATACATGTCGAGAAGAAGAGAACTCAACCGGTCATCAACTCAATCAAATTATCGAAGAAGGAAGAGAGTGAGTTGATAACCATGCTGAACAAATACCAAAAAAGGATTGAGTGGACAATCTCTGATATAAAAGGGTTAAGTCCTTTTTGTTTTATGCGCAAAAAGAAAGCCAAAGGAAGGTTGAAGGTTCCTTTGAAGGAGGTGGAAAGAAGATTGATGTGTTGGAGAAGCCCAATTACTTAGAACAAAGCACATTCAGGAGCCAAGTCGAGCCAATGACTTAAAACAAGGGCAGCTAACCGGGAGGCAACCCGGGGTTTTTTTTTTTTTTCCTTTATTTTAACACTTTTTAGTCTTTGGTAAATTTCAAGTTTTTGTTAATGTCCCAAATGGTTTTAAACTTATTTTTTATGCCTAGAAAATGAATCTCCGACTCCAAAAATACTTCACGGATAGCATGGGGAGGATGAAGAGGAGGTTCGCACCACAATCGTGAGACACCAAGAACGATTTGGTAAATTCTTTCCATATCTTTAATCGTTCATATTTTACTTAAAATTCAATTTGTGTGCATTTGTGACTGTTTTGGACCCATTCCCAAATCAGCTACCATCCTCCACCATCTGACTCTCAATAGGCCGACTATACCTCTCTCCAAGCATCGAGGACGATGCTTATTTTAAGCTTGGGGAGGGGCATCCATCCATGCATTATCCCATTGCATGTAGGTTGCATGTAAATTTTGTACATATTGCATTGCATTGCATTATTTATCTTTGTCATTTTTTAGAAAAAATTTCAAAAACCAAAATGATTTTCTTTCTACTCTATTTTTATTATACTTTTTGCATTTTGCATCTAAATTTTTGTATTTTCATTTAACTTGAAAAAAAAAAGTAAAATTTTTTGATCCAATTTCAAGCAGCCAAATCTTCTCAAAACAGTTGAGATGGTAAGTGAGTTGTGTACCTTGAGATTTTACTTGCTATTTTTATTAAAAAAAATCTAAAAGCAATTTAATCACACGAGCACATCTCCCGAAGCTACTTGTGCAAAACAGAAAATGAGAAGATTGTCAACAATGGAGCATAACAACAGGTATGAGTCGATTCTTTGGGACATATGACCGGTCTTATGAGTAGTAATGCTCAATTGAACTTAAAATGCCAAATTCAAAAGTTCATAAAAAGAAAGCAAAATCTCAATGTACCGCCTTCCAGCGCTCTTAAAAGTCCTTTCTACTCATTCCCTTTTATATACCCTGCTTGAGGACATAGATTTCAACTATACTTACGGGTTTTTGCATGTTAACATTTAGTCCCCTGAAAAATGTCTTAGAAGTCCTCACGGTAATAGACCGTGAGATGTACCACAATAGAAAAGTCAAGGACGGAAATATAAAGAAATTGGCCAAATAAATAAATTAATAAGAGTGTTATGTGTTAACTTAGTTATTTGTATATGTGTTACATTAAAAAAAAAAGAAAAAAAAAAGAAAAAAAAAAACTATTATTAAGTTAATCTGTGACCTTTGGGATTCGAACAAATAAACTCTGAGGGGTGTTTTACACCTAATCGCCTAAAGCTAAATTATTTGGGACTGATTGAGTTGAAAATTCGTTACACGGGTTCCATAGAAAGTCATTAACTTAATAATAGCAAATAAAGCTAATCTGTGGCCTTTGAGATTCGAACAAGTAAACCCGAGGGATCTCTTTAAATCTAGCACACTAAGGTCATTTGATTTGGATGTGTTGGTTGGAAGCCCGTTACATGGATTTCAAAGAAAGCCATGAGCTTTATTTGTAAAAAAATATAATTAAGAAGTTTATATATAATTGTGTTTATAGTTTAATTGAATATTGTGTTTAAAAAAAATACTTGGCTGTCAAAAGATTCCCTTGGACTTGGATTTGAACTTATGATATTGGACTGAATGTTAATTACTTTGACTGGCGTAAGTGGTTTGAAGTTTGTAACCAATCTGGATAAATATTATGGAATTTTTAGAAAAAAGATTTTTAAGAAAAAGATTGTTGCTGACCAACAAATAGCTGGAATCGGACATTGTTATATTTTATGAAACAAAGATGGTTGAGCATGTTTTGTCACATATAATTTCACGAGAGTAAGACCATAATTTGTTCCAAGAATTAACTTGATGATATTGAAAATGAATAAGTGTGGTGATCTTTGATTCTGTTGAGTTGTATTAGGGAGTGGCTAAGGTCTTATTTTCTATTGTTATATAATATTTTGAGACTAAAGCTAAGTTGACTGAAGGCACGACAAGTATATTCTCAACTATTGTACAAAACAGGGTTAATTGGGTTGGATATATCTTTTCATGTTAGTTTTGATTTCATGCATTAAGTTTCAAATAGTTTTAACTTTAATTTTCTTTTCTTCTATTCTATTTTATTTTCTCCAGTTTAAATCTTCTTGTTCTTTCTTGAGGACAAGAAAGGTTTAAGCTTGGGGAGATTTGTTAGGTGCATTTCATGTACCCATTTTGTAGCTTTATTTTATAAAAGTACATTGCATATAGGCTTAAACTCATGAATTTTGCATGTTTTTCGGGATTTTTCATGAGGCAATTTCATTCAAATACTTTTGTGATATTTCAGGGACTTTTGGAGGTAGGATCTTGTTGGAGGAGGTAAATAAAAGTTGCGGACAAAATTTCGGGACTTGCGGAGCACCGAGGTGCAAGATATCAAAGAAAAGAACATTTTGGCTTTACAGAGATTTACACGGCCGTGTAAATGCAAGCCTTGCGTTTACGCGGGCCGTGTAAATGACAGTGTTAATTTACGCGGGCCGTGTAAACGTAAACGTGGGTTTTAAAGCAGTTTTTCATCATTCTTAAAGGGGGGACCGACTTTTTACTGGAGGGGGTCGACTTTTGGAGTAGAGAAGGCGAATTTCTTGAGGATTTTGAAGTTGATTAACACTTGGGAACATTTGATTTCATTTTGTAAGAACTTTAATTTCATTTTCCAGATTTGTGATCTTGTTCTAGCCATGAGTGGCTAGAACCCTAAATTCTCCAACTTTATGTCTTGACATTTGGATGTGATTTCAATCATATGACTTGATGTTTGCTTTCAATTTTCTATCTAGTGAATTTGATTTTGTCTCAATCGAATGTTTGATTCTAATTGTGATTCTTATTGGCCATTTGAATTAGGGTTAGATCATTCAAGTTATCTAATTGCAAAATCCGTAATTGTTTTGTAAATTGGACTAGGTAACAAGCACTAATCTGATTTCTATTGAATGAAATTAGTGTAAATCTATTCACACACTCTTAAACTCCCAAGCTTGTGAGGAGTATTGAGTATTGTTGGGAACATTCACATAAGGTTTAATGCAATCTTTCAACCTAATTCTAAGAGCTTGTTTAGATTAGATTGGTAAGGTTAGGATTAATCAAAGAGCTTGTTTTGGTTAATTATTGTGGTGAATGGGAAGTGTTAGAGCTTGTTAACACTTTCAAGTACCAACTTAGATAGAATTAAACAAATATCTTGTCATCCATGGAATCACATTGCTAATTTGTCTTGCATAGAGTTGGAGTTCTCACAAATCCTGAATTTGTTTCATTTAATTGATCATTTACTTCTTGCTTATCCTCTTGTTTAAATCATTGCATACCAATCCCCCATTTATGTGACCATTATTGTACCTTTCGCAAAAAGGTATAAACATTTGTTCCGTGTCTCTGTGGATCGACCCTGCTTACCTTGTATTACATTTCTAGTACAAAGTAGTAGTGTTTAAGGAGTTATTTTACCCCTTTATTTGTTGGGTTTGACACGCTTAACATGGAGTCATATTGATCTTGAGAATATAAAAGAGTCAACCAATAATGATTCTTTTAGTCATCACTAGCACACAACCTGAGGTTTATAACATGTTGTGTTTAATGGACATACTATAATTTATGTGCACTTCTAGTTGAGTTGACATTGCTTATGAGTTTTATGATCTTCATTTAACTACAAAAGGTAAAGAACGTTAGTCAGTAAAAGTATATTGGTCAATATTGGTGAGATACTAACAACATGGAAGCATTGGTAGGCACTTGAGCCGCCATAAGGCAAGAAATTAAAAATAGCGAAGTTCAGTCCATGAAGGAAACTAAATCTGAATTTGGTTTGTCCTAAATCTAGTCTTGTGACTGTAAGGTTCACATGGATGCCCCATTGGTAGGAGCCTCTGTTGTTATGAAGATCCGCTCCTTTCCTTCTTCTCTAGTTGTCATGTTCATACTTTCCTGCATACATTGTGTGTTAGGATTTATACATTACTCTTGAAAGATAAAAATGGGTATAACAAGGTCTGAAAGATGGAGGAGGGAGTGATATGAGATTGAAGTGACACAAAGTGGTGAAAAATAAAAGATGAGTATAGCACATAGCCTCATAATTACCTTTAGGAGAGGATGATGCCATGGGAGAGTTCTAGTCTATTGAACACGAGATTAGCAATGAAATTCATTCATTTTGTTTCTCAATTCATCTAATTTTTATTTTCTTTCTTAATTTCAATTGTCGAGTATCATACACATACAAGTAAAATTATGCAAGACGACTACCATACAACGACAACATGAAGGCATGTGAATGAGTGAACCACTACGCTTTGCCAAAACTTCATAGAACTCAAGGCGAATGGCTATGTATTTATTATAATTACAATACTTAGACATGTTATTTATTATAGTTATAATACTTAACATGTTAATCATTTATAAATTCAAATGCTAAGTGCTAGATGCTTTTAGTATATAAATAATTCCTTCCAAAACTTAGCACCATTTGTTGCAATTTGCACGGATTTTATGCATGAATTTTGATATTGCTAGCTATATATGAACTTCATAGATTTTGATAAATACGATTGTAATTAACATATTCATTATATACACAATTCAAGTGCTATATAAATTATTCCAAAAGTTCCCTCTATAATTAATTCAGATCTGAAAAGAAGACTTGGAATAAAGTCATAATTTCCTTCTCCCATCTATGTGGGGGTCACTCTCCAAAATATGCACTAGTGAAGACTATACTCTTTATGCAAATGCAACTAAAAAACAACATAAAGTTAACGATAAATGGACACATAACAAACTAAAACAAATGAAAACACTTGAAAACCTAACTTAGGAAACTAAGCTACATAGACGAAGGTGTTAAATGAAACAATAACAATAAAAAAGTTGAATGATTGAGAAATGTAGTAGCAAAAAACCGAGATAGTCATAAAAAACCAAACAACCAATCCAAGATAGGAAGAAAAGAAAAAACCACGACATACCGAAAGAGTCACAGAGAAACTTACTTATAAACCCTGATGAAAACACAATTATATATTCTTAGACACTTTTTGATTATCATAAACAATTCTTTATAACTGCTCTCCTAATTTTTATTTATAAAAAAATAAAAAAAAAATGTCAACATGATACTAAGGTTGATGCAAAAGTTATTGTGTTAGTTTCTATGTGTTGGATTTCAAGTATTACATAAGTATTTCAAATATTAATTGAGGATGACAAAATATTTTAATTTTTAGAAAGTTAAAGTTATCAAATTTAAATAAAGATAACGAAATGACAAGAAAAGTCTTAAGGTTTTATAAAAAAAAAAAAAAAGGTTACATTTTTTAACAACTATAAACAAATATTATTTAGATTATTTAGTAGTATATTTCAAATTTAAATAAAGATAACGAAATGACAAGAAAAGTCTTAAGGTCTTATATAATAAAAAAAAGGTTACATTTTTTAACAACTATAAACAAATATCATTTAGATTTTATAGTACTATATTCGAAAAGTTATTTCGGACACATAAATTTTCAATACCCAAAAAGCTTCTAGCATATTAGTATCTAGTGTTGCTCTCCCTTTTTGAAGTCGATGGTTCAAGTCCCACTATAAACATATGTGAAATAATTTAAAAGTAGTTTTACTATATATTTTTATTTGCCGTTCAAAAAAAAAAAAAACATAAACTTTCAATAGTAATGACACCATTAAAATTGTAATTGCATTTATTGTTATAGTTGTTTTTTTTTTCAAAAAAAAAACATAAACTTTCAATAGTAATGACACCATCCCATCCCAGAAAACATTTTGATCCGCACCCGCACCCGCCCCCGCCCGGTTAAGTAGTTGGATTGACAACCCCAACCACCAATTATTTCATAAACTACATCAGAATGTTGAGTACATATCCAAAGTAAGACAAAGTATGCGGAAGATAGATAACTCATTATTGATCTAAAATAATGTAAGCATTGAGCATTTAAACATAATAAAACACCAACATAAAAAGGATCAACAATAGAAATGATAACGATGTATTTAAGATGTACAAAAAACACTCAAAATCAAAAAAAAAATTGTTATCAAACAATAAGTTATTGACATTTATAAAGGTCAGTTGAGGATTAAAGGAGTAGTTTTGAGTTAATATAATACGAAACACAAACTTAACTCAAAGCTCAAACCTTACTCGAGCTCGATCAATGCATAATTTTTAAGCTCGAGCTTGACTTTCTTAAAATAATCGTCACTTTAAAGCTTGACTAGATTATAAAATTATAAATAAAATAAAATTTAAAAATGTAACTTTTGACATAACTCTATTGACTTTAGTAAACTTTACGAGCCGTTTATTTTAATGCTCGAACACTGCTTGATACGATATTCGAACAGCTTAAGCTCGATTTGATATGAACAAAGTTGATTTTGAATATTTTTAAAAAGATAACACTACCTATCTTTATGTGGAGTGATACAAAATAGAAGATCATTACTTCCCTGTCCAAGAACCTATCCAGTACCTCAATTCGATCCGGTGATTCATCAACTGGTATATTATATAATTGTTAATAAACAAATGAGATAGATATATTTAGTTATAATTATTTTTATGAATTAAATAATGGGAAGGGATAGAGCACAAACTACTAGGAAAAAAGGAGAAAGGAATCATATAGGGGTGGGGCGTGGGTGGGCAACAACCACGAATTTGGAAATAATTCTGATTCCGTAGACCATGTGGGTTTAACCCAACGTGGCTCGCTCTTGTGGTAGAAACTGGTACGATTGCTTTTCAAATCTTTTAAGTCGCCTTCCAAATAAATGCTAATAATGTTTTCTCCTTTTTCAAAATTTGATTTGTACAAAACTACAAAAGTTGTTTTCTTTACTATGATCAAAATAATTTGTGAATTTTCGTATTAATTATAATAAGTTATAACGTGTTTATAAAATACCTAATATTTTCTAACGATTTTTAAATTTATTCACCCATTGTCACAACTGCACTCATTGAAATATATATATATGCTACGTTATAAAAGAAATCTTACTATTTTTATAAATAGAATCAGTATAATAATAATATTTTTTAAGACGTTCAAGTCTTTAAGTTTAAAATACAACAAACTATTAATATAATAATATTATAATATATATCTTACAAATGATAATGTTAGGGATACAAGTATTAAAAATATATTTAAATTAGTGTTTCCTTATTTTTTAGAGATTGAATTAGTATTTTCATCAATTTTAACCCAACTTGTACTCCTAAAATATCTCTTCTCTGGTGTCTAGTGCATTCGAAATGTGAAACACTTCTTTTCGACAAATCGTTTGAAATTTAAAAGCTCATTCAAATTGGAGTTCCCTAATTTTTTGCATAAAATATAGTTGACTGGAGATTAATTCAAATCTTCATCTCCTTTTCCCCCGTAGAATCCACCACCACAATATTTTCTGGTTTTGGCATTACACTTTTTATTTTTGTGAAACCGATCGATAATAGTGCAAGTGTTCTTACAAATATAACATGTCTCTGAATGAAACTAATTGCTTGAAAGAAACTATTCGTCGCCGCCGCTTTACGCGGGCAAACGGCTAATATATATATATATATATATATATATATATATATATATATATATATATATATATATATATATATATATATATATATATATATATATATATATAATGTCACTGCACAATCAGTGACGGACCTTAGTGGTGCCCAGGGGATCCCGGGCCACTGCTCCGATTCTGACACGTAGTGTACCTATTTTTTTTTAATGTTTTTTTTTGTGTTTTTTTATTAGGTGTACCAGCTTAAAATACGAGTGCCACTACTAATTTAGATTTTTTCGAAACTTTTTTTAGTGTCACTCCTAAAACGTTCTACGTCCGCCACTGTGCACAATAAAATTATGAGTTTTGTCCGATTTCACCATAATAAGTCATCTAAGTTTTACTATAAATGTCAATTAAATCATTATCGTTAGTTTTTAACCATTCATCCGTAACCAATAACGATGGACGCATGAGTTCACAGTAGGGGTTGCACGGGAAAGTCAGAGGTTTCACGATAGTAGAAAAAATAAAAAGTTTCGAAAAATTTTCCGCTGCAGCCGGAAAAGTCGGGGGTTGTCGGTGCCACCTTGAACCCCCTACATCCACCCCTGGTAACCAATTATTCTAAATTACAGGAATGACCCCTATGGTTAAAATTTTATTCGTAGTTGTTCCCTTACCAACTATGATTTAAATTACACGACCAAAACAGTCACATTTCTAAAACTCTAGGAACTAAAGTGTAAATTTATTAACATCTCCCCCCCATTAAATTACCTTCTAATTCTGAATTAAAATCCTTTTTCTTGATCTGCGTTTGAAACCAGATAAACTAGTTCATCATCCACTCGTTCTTCAGTCCCTATATAAATACAGCAAGAAATCGAAAGTGAAAGATTTAATTAGAAGTTTTTAGTATTGAAGAATCTATGTCACAGTCATCATTAAGAGCAAATGAATATGTACAATCATTCGTATTAGACACAAAATTCTCACCATCGGATTAGGGACATAGAGATAATTTGGTTCCCAAGCTTTCGATTCCGTGCCCACCGCTATTCTTGAGGTCACATCGATCGTCATTTGTTGTTATTTCCAATTAACTCTTAACTCGATTCTTACACGACCGAAATCAGATCTCAAGTTTAGGTTAATTTAAATTTTCAAAGCAAATGAAATTGATCCATATTACTGCATTTTGGACCTTCCAAAGTCAATACAGTCATTTTTGTTGTTCTTATTGTAAGTTTAATTACAGGTTGGTTATCGACACATCAATACAGCTAGGAGTATGGAGTTTACGAAAATGTATTCGAATCTTATAGGTTACATTCGGTTTTTCCTTATTAATTATAATAACAAATCATGTTGAACCCTATTTGCAGGTAAGGTATGGTCTTAAGGCAACCATTGAGGAAGGAATCGAGAGGAAGGATATCTTCATCACATCCAAGCTATGGTACACAATGAACTTCTAGTAAATTTGATGATAAATTGAAAGCAATATATAGTTTCCTTTAACATACATACATTCTCATACATGTGTCATGATTTGTCTTTGGAGAGGGTTCGTCTAGCATTGTTGAACACACTTCAAGAGCTTCAGCTCGACTACCTTGATTTTTGTCTGGTAAACATCATTATGGTTTTCAAATTCAAATTCTATTCCAAGAAATTTTAATAACATTGATTTATAGATTCGTTGGCCATGTTGTCTTAAAGAAGGAGCAGTAGGCCTCCTAAGGTAGGAGATGTCTTGAACTTCGACATTGAAGGTGTTTGGAGAGAAATTGAGAAGCTCGAACACAAAACCTAGTTCCAACGAAGTTATTCCCATGGGGGTTTTGGTTTCAAACGCAGATCAAGAAAAGGGAATTTGACTGGGGCAATCAAAAAGCGATTTAATGGGGGAGAAGATAAGAAATTTACACTTTGGTCCCCACAAGGTTTAGAAATATGACAGTTTTGATCATGTAATTTAAACCATAGTTAGTAAGGGACCAACTACGAATAAATTTTAACCGTAGGGACCATTCGTGTAATTTAGAATAACTAGTTAACGGAGAAATGGTTAAAAACTAATAATAATAGCTTAATTGACATGTACAGTAAAACTCAGATGACCTATTGCACAAGAAAAAAATATAAATGATCAAATCGGACAAAACTCATAACTTCATTGTGCTACAGTGACATTATCACATATATTTCCATTAAGGTTTTATTTGGATAGTAGATAAAAATATTTTGGCCATTTTACCATTTATACATAATGTAGTTTTTACAATTTAAACTAAAATAGTTGTGTGCATTTTTGTTTTAGCCAATTTTTGTTGGTTATAACTTATATACCCTTTTTTGACATGTCAGTTTTGATCACTAGTCAGTTTTTTGGTGTCATGTTAGTTGTTACGTGGTGTCACATCAATGTGTTATGTTAATTATATGAAAATTTTGATATTTTTGAATAATAGCTAACATTTTTTTATATTTTAAAACTAAAGATCGGTGAACGTTTTCATTTTGGCCAATTTTCAAATATTTTATATGTGATGACGTCTTGGTTTTGTGGGTGGTTGACATGGTTGCTCGTAATATGCTGCCATAGTGTCCATCCTAAAATAATAACTCATTATAAGGTTTTTGTCACAATATTCTAACATGGTTGCACTTGCACATAACAGTATGGAATAACTCTATCCTCAAATAATAATTATTATAACTTATAAAGCAAGCTCACATTATTTTGACATGGTTGTATCAATTTGACGTGTACCAAAGGTTCACTCATAACTCCACTTAGTTCATCTGGAATGCATATCAAGGATACCTTCGTGGTCCATTTGGCAACAACCACTATTTATAAACACCACCGTTAGTGATCGGTAGTTGTCGTGTTTATTTGTGGTAGGGAAGACTAACCCAAGGCCCAATTAGTTCTTTCTCTCTATCTCTCTCTATAATATAAATAATTAAAAATATATATTTTTAATTTGAATTATAAAAAAATAAGATGAACATAATGACTTGGGGTGATGGATATACCAACCTTTAATAGTTGCATGTGATGATGATGTGAGAGTTATGAAAACTTACCATATTTATGATTAGGTGTGAGATCCATGTATTACATGAGTTTATTTGAAAAAATATAATATATGGAATTTTAACAATTTAAAATGTTTGAATTTATAAGAAAAATAAGAAAAATTTTAAATTATTAAAATTAATGAGGTTTTAATGTATTGAATACATTATATATATAAACATTTTATTTTCTAATAAATACCTTACATATATATTACCTTACATATTAAATGTGAAATTTTAATTTAATAAAATGAAAAATACAATAAAATGACAAGTGGAAAATAGAAAATTTAAAATTTCTAAAAAATACCATGTGTCCAATTGAAAGAGAAGATGGCATGTGACAAAAAAAACCTTCTTTTATTATAGGAGATTAGTAGCGGATACTTTTAATAACCATATAAGGGATGTTGGGTGTATGATTATTAAACTTTATATTCAAAGATTTTGACATTATATCTATAAAATAGGAAAATTTTAACCAAAGATCGGTTCTAATTAAGGATTAATGGTCGAGTAATTAAGATACAATATGTGGTAACTTTCATGAGACTTCAATGGATGGTAACATGTAACCTATTAAAAAGCATCGTAAATCAAAACTTTTGTCATTTTTCTGGTTTAAATTGTAAAAAGAAGTTGTTATCTTATCGAAAATGGCCAAAACATTGGGTCTTTCTTTTAATTAACCATATATTTTTAGATACTGACGTGATACCACCTAATGTCATGTCATTTGCCATATAAGAAAAACCGACACATCAATGGGTGGTTCCATTATTCGGGCAATATCGAAAAGAAAAGTTTGGTGTCAAGTGTTTGCTTTAAATAAATACAATTGCATATTTTTATTTTGATATCAAAAGATAAATGCAATATTTTTTTTTCTTGATAATGCTTTGATAGATCAAAGTAAAATATTTACCCATAGCATAAATGTTTATAACCTTTAATGACACTTCACGAGATGTTTTTCCTTTCTTTTATTTAAACATTTAACTCATGGTTACATTTTTTATTAACTATATCACTACAAATCGTTACTTCAGTTCCAAAACAAAAATAATGTAGGAAGTCAAGAAATATGATCTAGTTCAGAATCTACAATATTTTTTTGCTAAACTTAAACGATTCTTGAAATTTAAAAATATATTTTCTGCTTGCATTTTGCTTGAAAGTTTAATACAAGGCTAGTGACAATTTAAAGTAAACCATAAACACAAATTTTTATAGTAAAATGAATCATCTTTTTTTTTTTTTTTTCAAACGGTAATTTAACATTGTCAAAGTTTATTAGACGAATGATAAAAAAGAATGTCAAAATATATTACTAGTATAATACGGAGTATATAATATTATATGTTAATGATTGGGCTGAAATGGGTCGACAAGTTTAACGTTATATTGATCCAGACATGGGCTTTCTTATTCTATAATTCTGTTTATTTTGGTTCGTATTTTTTTTTACATTATGAAATTATGTAAATGTGTAATATCTATAATTTTATTTTTTAAGGTTTAAAAACAAAATCATGCAAACTATGCTAGATAAAAAAAAAGATTTACTTTATCAACAATAACAAATCAATATTATTGTCTACTCATTTAAGTATGTATTGATAATATTATATATTTATATGACAAATGTAACCAAAAAAAAAAAAAAAAAAAACTAATAGTACTAGTATGACAATATGCCACTGTTTGTTGCCATGGCATCCAGTGTGTTACAGAAAAATGAAACTGAAAAAAAATTCAAAAAACCTGACAATTTGATTCATATATTTGAGAATAAATGAAATTTTAAGTCAAGTTTTACTTCTCTCATAAATAAAAATAATTTTGCCACTTGTCCTCTTCTTATGCATTATATCATTTTATGGTAAATCTAGATTAAATTATATTCATGTATCATTTTATTGTTTTTTTTTTTTCATTTTATTAAATATCATATAATAGTTAAATGTAATAATAAATGTATATCCATCATTAATGCAATTTTCTTTGTAATTTTTAAATTTCTAAATTTCAATTATTTTAGTTGTTTATTTATTTAAATTAATATTTTAAACTTAAAAGATAAATAAGCACTTCAATTTTAATAATTAAAAATTTTATTTTTCTTATAAATTTTAGTTTTTTTTAATTGTTAGATCTTTATGTTTGTTTATTTTGTCGAATAAACTTATATAATACATGAGTCTTGCAACTAGTTTTTATATATTTAAAAAAACCCTGTAATACTTACAATGATATCATTTTATAAGTTAGTTTATTAAGTACTATGTGTGAGACCCGTCTACTATACGAGTTGATTAAAAAAATTAAATATAAGGTGTAAACATTAAATATTTTTTATAGTAAAATTTTGAAATAAATATAAATGAAATGATGACACTACTACGAAAAAGTACATAAGACTTGCTTAATAGGACCCGGTTTCTGAAAAAACCGCGCTATATTATGTAGAAACCAAGTTTGATAAAGGAGAGTACCATATCGGCCGACTTCAAGCAAAAAATCGGGTTTTATAGTATACTTAAAGAACTTGGTTTCTCTTGAAACAATCGGGGCTTTTAGCTGTAGGGTTTTGTGACTTGGTTTTTAAAACACAACCGGGTTCTCTAAATTTGAAACACATTATATGATTGTCATAGGAGCCATTTTTCAACAACCAAGTATTTTTGACATAACCTGTTATCGAAAGAGGATAATAGTCAGAAGATATGCTTCAAAAGTTCTAGTTTTCCCAAGAGTTTATTAAAACATCATCTTCCAATTCTTTAATTCTTTTAGGACGTTCTCTTTATTGTCTAACTAATGCACCTCGAAAATATTGTGACATATAGGTAGCTCATAAGTCACAACTATAATTTAAAAAAAAAAACACAAATAAATTATAACTTATAACTGTATATATATATATATATATATATATATATATATATATATATATATATATATATATATATATATATATATATATATATATATATATATATATATATATATATATATGCAAGGGTTCTTGTTATTAATAAATACTAGATTATGACCCGCGTTAAACGCGGATAATATAAATTAAATACATATCACATTAATAGGTGATATTGTCTTAGGTGAAATTTTAATAAAAAAATGTTAGTTAGATTTGTTTTTAGAGTTTTGAACCAAACTTGTTAAATAAAAATATTAAATATTTATATTAGAGCAATTTGATTTTTTAATATAGTAATTTTTAACATAAATGATCCACATGATCTTTGTTTTATCACGACATGATGTGACTCCTTGATTAAAACATGGTGTGTAGTAACTTTATGAATTGACTCTGTTCGGTGTACCAACCCCCATGGAGGCTCGTATGACTCTTTTCATATTGGCCCTGTAAACCAAAAGCAAAAATAAGTTGTTATATGTACCAACAACCTTACATTCTGCAAGGAAATTCGATAAACATTACAATTAAAGTGTATTGTCATAACCATAAACATCAAATTCAAACATGTAATTTGGTCAATTTGTAAAGTATTTTTTCCTTATAAGATTTAAAATATGATTTTTCAGGCTACGCCCAATCACATATACATATCTTTCACTTAAAGAAATTATTACAAAAAAAACGTGTTATGAACAAAAAATAATATTAGTTTCATAATTTGTCAAAGGTTAACACTAATAAATTATAATGAACTTTTAAAAATCTTGCATTTTGGTCACCACATCCAACTAACAAATGAAATTCAGTTTAATGGATTGATTCAAAAAGTGCATCCATGACTTCTTGTAGCTGAATTTGGGGAAATGCTAAGCGCTACTGAGATATGAGGGAGCAGTCTATGAGGCTACGATTGGTTTCTGGAGGGCAATATAAATTCAAAATCGTTAGCATATATCTTTCACACATGCTTCAATTATCAAATTTAGATCAAACTTGTCAAAATCAAATTACAAAAAAAAAAAAAACACACACACACACACTCAGATATGTAACCTACCAATCAAACAACATATTTTTCATAGAAATAAATATCACAAATCTACGGTTTACATTTTATATAATATTCTTAAATTATATCTTATACATGCTTAATTGTACCGACAAAAATCAATATTTTTTTATGATAACTATTGATATAAGTTTAAATTATATAATAAAAAAGTAAAATGAAATATGAGGGTAAAAATAATCCAAAAACTATTTAACATAATCTATATTTCATAAATGGAAGTTAAGTATATAAACCTCATCTACTTGTTGGAGATTAGTAATAACATGAAACTTAAATTTATGAAGGAAATCATCATTTGTAGGGTAGATGATGGAGGACAAAGCGTTACTACAATTAGCTTTCTGGACTGGCTTTGGCAAGAAATCTTAACAATAAAGAAGATGTTATTTTTGTTGCTTTAAAATATGATCATTGATAAAGATCCTAGTCGTGGTGAAACAATTGTGACGGAGAACCGTTCTAAAACGATGCATAATAAAGTTAGTATAAATGTATATTCATTTACTAGTTTATAACCCGTGGAAACCATGATTATAAAATTAATTAAACTTTCATAATAAAAACTTAAAATCATTAATCAATTATTTTAAATAAATTATTAATTAAGAGATATTTTTAATTATATAAAATTATAAACATAGATTTAAATAAACACGTGACTTTATAATATGTATTCATTTTATTTTATTTTTATTCTAATGTTATTTAATTTAATATAATTAAAGTTAAAAATTTAAATTTTAAAATTTAAAATGGAGAATTAATAGTTTGTCATATGACATGAAATTAATTAGAAAGCTTAATAGTGTGATACATGTCAAAATGAGAACCAACCTATTCATTTATTAGAATAGGGATAGTAAAAAGAAGAATAATATTTTGAAATCTTTTAAAGTATAAGTTGTAAATCTGATTAATGAACAAACCTCTATAATAAGATATTTTTCCGTATTGAATAACCAATACCATAGGAGTTTGTTTGTTATTTTTTAAATAGTATGCAAATTGTTGTGCATACTCATCCCAGAGTGTTACATTTATTTGTTTGCTTCTATAAAAACCAAATAAATAAATAAATATACAATATAAAATGACATTATAAAGTAAAATTTGACACAAAATTTTGAAAAGTAAAAAAATATCATCTTTCTAAAAAGTGGGATCCTAAGATATTATCTTAGAGATTTTCGACTATTCATTTGGAAAAAAAAATTAAGATATCAGTTATATTGATTCAAAATTTCAAATTAATGGACTTGCTTATTTAATGAGTTTTAAAATTCAAACCAATATCTCAAACTGATTCATTTTATGTAGGATATACTGTGAGATAAATTATAAATAATATTGATTAAATTTTAACTCCAAAATAGTTTGTTGATTTAATAAGATTAGATTAGATTTTATATGTTAATAACTGAATTAAGTACTATGTGTGAGACCCGTCTACTATACGAGTTGATTAAAAAAAATAAATATAAGGTGTAAACATTAAATATTTTTTAAAGTAAAATTTTGAAATAAATATAAACGAAATGATGACACTACTACGAAAAAGTATATAAGACTTGCTTAATAGGACCCGGTTTCTGAAAAAACCGCGCTATATTATGTAGAAACCAAGTTTGATAAAGGAGAGTACCATATCAGCCGACTTCAAGCAAAAAATCGGGTTTTATAGTATACTTAAAGAACTCGGTTTCTCTTGAAACAATCGGGGCTTTTAGAAGTAGGGTTTTGTGACTCGGTTTTTAAAACATAACTAGGTTCTCTAAATTTGAAACACGTTATATGTTTGTCATAGGAGCCGTTTTTCAACAACCGGGTATTTTTGACATAACCTGTTATCGAAAGAGGATAATAGTCAGAAGATATGCTTCAAGAGTTCTAGTTTTCCCGGGAGTTTATTAAAACTTCAACTTCCAATTCTTTAATTCTTTTAGGACGTTCTCTTTATTGTCTAATTAATGCACCTCGAAAATCTTGTGGTATATAGGTAGCTCATAAGTCACAACTATAATTAAAAAAAAAAAACACAAATAAATTATAACGTATAATTGTATATATTTATGCAAGTGTTCTTGTTATTAATAAATATTCCATTTTACTTTTCTGAAAGTCACAAAAAATTAGAACTCTTCATCTTTTATCATCCGAAAGTACAATCAATATCATTAAACCTCATCAAGATCTTGGTTTCCATTTTCTCTTTTTAAGAAGCAAATGCATTTTAAAAATAATGAGAATTTATAAAGTTTTTAAAAAGTTATGGTATGTATTAATGTTTATTGCTCTGTAAAAATTGGAAAAACTGTTAAAAATATGTTTCAAGTTTTAATATGATACTTTTTTTGCAGGCTTGAAACAAAAATAGCAACATACTTTTTTTATTATATTATTTCATCTTATTTTTATTTTCTTTAACAACATTTTACTTTTATTTTCATCTTATTAAGGCATTATAAATTATATTCTAAGTTTTTTTCTTACTTGCATTGTATTTTAAAAAACTTATCCAATTATAATAGTGAAAAATGATTTATATTTGGGTAAAACATTGCTATAAGTAGGTAAAATATGATGCTCTTTTTTTCATATGTACCATTTATTTACTTAACCATGCCAATGTTTCTAACTACAAAAAGTGTTAATCAATGACAAAAAAAAAAAAAAAAACACAATGGTCAGCACAAGCTTTTTAGTGCTAGTGAGATGACATTTTTTTGTCTTTTGCACTTCTTTTCTTTTTTATAAGGGGGTGTTTGGATAGGGAAAAAATAATTATTGCTTATTGCTTAATCCCACCGCAATAAGCCAATTTAAGTGTTTGGATAGGAGTCTTTAAAAATCAGCTTATTGCGGTAAGAATAAGCAAAATAAACTGATTTTAATAAGCGGGGGGGATGCTTATTGCTTATTGACCATTTTACTCATATAAACTGTTTTATTTTGCCAAACACTTAAATGCTTATTGCTTATTGCTTATTCACACCACAATAAGCTAATTCAAACACATTTTAAAAAAAATGCTTATTCTCACCACAATAAACAAATAAGCAATAAGCTAATAAGCTAAAAATTATTTATCCAAACACCCCCTAAGTTTAGGCGGAGACTTTTTAACTCCTTGTATTCCAAAATTAACTGACATAATTCCATATTCTCAAACAGGTGGAGAAAATAAGGATTGATGAGCACATTAGCTTCCATGGTGGATAGAACACTCATCATCATCTTCTTCATCAATTGTTTGTTATAAATTGATGTCTTTTTTTGTCTAGAACACTGGAGTTACTAATAAATCAATGTACACCAACAACGAGGATCTCACACCTATCACATGCCCACTCTATGCAAAGAGAGTACTCCTGTTTCAATTTCCAAACATCACTTGGGAATCAAAAATCAATGCAGATTACAAGAAAACCACCAAGAAAAATGTTGGTTCATCATAACTCATAAAGTGGACACAATAAAGTTCACTAAATCAATTGCTCAAAAATATCATAATAAATAATTAACTTTAAGTACCCTAATTTGTGCAACTTCGAGTTGGACTCAAAAGCATGAACAAAAGCAAAATAAAAGGGACGAACCTAATGCTATGTTGATGATTTAAAATTGGGATGGATGAATTTTAGAGGCCTCGTCCTATCGTCTATCTATGTATGTGTATGATTTGTGAAAATAATTTCTAATTTTTAGGGCATAACATGAATTGAAGTGAAGAGATTGTATTAGTCATCCTTGGTACAAATTTGATTTTAGTATGATTATGATGGAAATCTGTATTTAGGATAGATGGAGATTTTAGTAAGGTCCGGATGTAAATCATGTCTCTCGACTCTAATTTCTAATCCCATACGCTTTTACCTCTCCCTATTCCTCTCGATTTCTTTCGCTCTATGTTTATGTTTATGTTTGTGTTTATTTTCATTTTCCTTCTCTAACATTTTCCCTTTCTCTCATTCTTGGGTGAATTAACATATCGAATCGGTGCTTGTGTATAAGAAAAACAGACATCGTTGTTGATTCTTTATAGAAGGAGTAGAAAAGGCATGGCGTGGGATTTACCAGGTAACGAAAGGGTAGAATATTATGAATTTTTGGCGGGAAATTAAACATTGTAATCCCGCCTTCCCATCAAAAAGTAATTGGTAATAAATTATCTTTATGGGGTTGGGTGTACAATCTAGACGGACCATAAGATTTTACAGAATCTTATGGATCAGGCTAATATCAATATGAGAGAGAGGAGGTGGCTCGATGTCATAAAGGATTATGATTACGAAATTTTGTATCATATGGGCAAAGACAATGTGGTGGCCGACGCCTTGACCCGGAGGGCAATTAGTTCCCCGATTAAGGATGTGTGTTTGAGGATGACTGTGATGACTCCAGTCTTGGATATGATCAGAGATGCACAGTTGGAGGCCATCAAGGAGGGGAATCGGAAGAGTGAGCTGGTGGTTGGCCATATTTCAGCCTTTGATATCGACAATAAGGGGTTATTGACTCTCCATGGATGGGTTTGGATACCGTATGCTGGTGGGGCTCGATGGGTGTTGATGGATGAGGCCTACAAGTCAAGATTCTTCTCATTCGGGGGCTACAAGGTTGTATCTTGACCTAAAACCTAGCTATAGGTGGTCGTGTATGAAGAGGGATGTGACATGGTTCGTGGAGCAGTGCTTAACTTTCCGAAAGGTCAAGGCTGAACATCAGCACCCTCATAGAAAGTTGTAGACCTTGGAGGTACCACTGTGGAAGTGGGAGCATATCACGATGGATTTTATTACAAAATTGCTGAAAACTACGAAGGGATCTGATCTTATATGGGCGATAGTTGATCGTTTGAAGAAGAGTTCTCACTTCTTAGCCATACATGAGAGCTCTTTTGCCAAGAAATTACCCGAGATTTATATCCGAGAGGTTGTAGGACGTCATGGGGTGCCGAATTCTATAGTGTCATACTGGGATGCTCGTTTTACTTCCAAATTTTGGAAGAGGTTTCATGAGGAGTTGGGAACCCTATTACATTTCAGTACCACCTATCATCCGTAGACAGACGAGCAGAGTGAGTGGATTTATAATGCCCTGTTCTGATTCGTCACCCATTTGGGTGTGGGTGATGAAATGTAGATGGTTCAGGCATTCATATTTGGTTTTGGTGCCAAGGTTTTTTTTTTGATAAATTGGCATCAAGCTTTTATGGAAATTAGATTTTGTGTTCAGGGAACTTTATGGAAAGTATGAGTTGATAAAAGTGTGGAACTTCTCAATACGTTTTCATGGATATAAGGATGGTTGGAATCGGAGTTGTATCAAAGAAGTTATGGCCTTCAGGATGAATTAGCGTTGGAGGGAAGACTCTTGTACGCGGGGCATACCAAGGGAGCACATGGGGTTTACTTATGCGAAGGGATCTACGTCATGCGTAAGGAGGTGTATGCTTAGTGTAGTGAGAATACTGGTTCGGGGTGCGAGACCTCGTATGCTTGGCGTACGAGGAAGTACATTGGGCGTACGAGGGAAATGATGAAACCCTAATTTTTAGGGATATACCTTATATAAGCTTTATGTTAGTCCTTTTGGTTCATTTTTAAGCTAGTCTCTACACCCTAAAAACCCTAAATTAACCTTGTAGCCTCTTAGAGGTGTTCTTGAGCTCTTAGAAGGTTTTTGGTGCACATTTTGCCCTTAGGAAGGAAAGAAGTGAAGCTTGAAGTTGTTTGGCTTGATAGAGAGACTTTGGATCCAGAATTATCATCTTGTGGGGAAGCTTTTTGAGGTATGAAGTTTGCATCTTGGCTTGTGTATGATTAGATCTCTTCATGGCTAGTTTATTATGGTTTTTGGTCTCCTTTTTGGGTCTATGGATAAGTTGGGTTGTTTAAGGGATTACTCTTTCAGATCAGAGTTTGTTTTGTTATCCTTAAGCATGAAGATGAAAACTTCATGTGGACTATGGTGTCATGCATGCTTTAAGTCATCTATCAAGTCCATTTTAAGCTTAAGAGCTTCATTGTGGCATCCCCATTTTCACGGCCAGAAAAAACCGATTTTGTTTATGCTTTATAAAAATCATAGTACCGCTTTTAATAAAAATGTTGAGGAATTTGTTCACAGAAAAACATGATAAATATGTTATCAAAGCATTTCCGAAGAAATGTATTTTTATCCATTTTAAAACATTTGGGATGTCATCGTTAATACAGAAACATAAACATAAACAGAACTTACATTCATTTACACTATTGATCTACATCTCTTTTAAATCCCTCAGTGTAAAGTGGCTTCATATCGACACCTGTGATACATATAATCTTGAGTGGGCCAGGTTGGGAAACCTGGTGAGTACATAGGGTTTTCAACCCACAATAATATAATTATTATGTTAAACATCAAACAATCAACCCAATTACCCATCCCTATTATCTTCTTTACTCTTAAGGATCTACCCTAAGATTCAGCTATTCCTCGTTCATTCATTCCTAAGGAGTATCCTAAGGAATCGACACTAAGTCTGCATAGTCGCCAGGGTTTATCTCGTTTATTGACAATATCGTTTTTTAGAGTCCACTTGTAATACCTGTCAATGGGTTTTTAGAGTACACCGGGTGAACACATCATTCACAACACCTACAGGTTGCGAGCCTGGTAGTGTTCCACTAGACTGTCTACAATAGTCCGTGTGTCACAACCCGAAGTTCGTTCCATTAATTGTAACCCTTTTCGTTAATATATTCGTCATTTTCAATTCTGTTTCCGTTACGTCATTAAATTAAGTCATAATTGTGGGACTTCAATTATGACTTAATGAGTGTCTAAACATGTTTATAACTCATATTAACACTTCATATTAGTAATCGGAAACATTTTAGAATCGACCATATCGGGTTACGGTAACTTAATCGGGTGCGACCAAAAGCATCGTATAACGCCGGTATCGGGTAGAATTCCACCGTGTCCAAAACTTAGAACCTATTTAAAGAGGATTAAGTTTCCATTTGAAGCTTTTGCTATCTCTCACTACTCTCTCTAACCTTTCTCCTCAAACCAAAGAATTAGGTCCAAAAACATCAATTTAAGGCTCAAATCCATCAAGGTAACTTCCCTAACTCATAGTATAGCATCATTAGCCTTCAAATCCGAGTTCAAACAATCATTTAGGGCCATTTTCATGTGTTTACAGCCCTGGAACATGCTTGGGCCGTAAACACACATTTAAGGGGTTTTTGAGCCTTTAAACCCTTCCAAACCAACTTTAGGACTTAGATATGACTTAATGGCTTATCAATTCGGACTTAGAACACCTTGAACATCATTTTTTAGGAGTAAACATGAGTTTACTACCCAAGAACATGCTTGGTCAATAAACTCACCTTCATGGAGAGTAAACTCACATTTCAGTGTTTAAAAGCCACTTAAACACACCAATGGCCTTGGGATAAATTCTAGAACCAACCACAATCAATTTAGGGGCCTTAAACTTGATGAAAACAACCTCTTGGAGTGTTCATGGCCATAAACCCCCCTATAAAGGGTTCCTGGGCCGTAAACTCATAAACCCAAGTCAAATGATGCCCAAACTTCACCCCTTGACTTGTAAAATCACTTGGAATCACATGTGATTGAATTAGGACCACCAAAACACTTTGTGAATGGACACACAAGATTTTATGGCCGTAAAAACATAGTTTACTGCCATAAACTCCCATAATGGTCCTTAAAATGTTCAAAATGCTTTCCAATGCCTTAAAGTCAAACCTAGATTTAACCCCCATGTGTTTCAAGGCCATTTAGCATCCAAAAACAACACTCATGAGTTCACGGCCGTGAACTCATGTGGGTGTGGTGTTTAGGGCTGTAAACTCCCTAAGGAGTTTACTCTTTAAGTCCAAACTCATTATCCAAGCCATATACGTCTGTAGATGTCACCCGGGTCACTCCAAACACTTGATTTGAAGTGTTTTCGCGTCTTGGAGTGTGTAATCATATCTAATTAGTGATTTAAAGTCTAATTAGATACATTTGTATACCATTTCATATTACATAGGAACCTCTCACATTATCAAGCCCCGAACCAACATCTAGCATCCAAACCGTCACGTTTTCTCGTTTGGTGAGTTCATACCCTAACCCATTTTCAATGTTTTCACTGTTTTCAAGGGGGGAATACAAGAAAAGTACAAGTAATACTTGTACTCAAAATTTGTTTTATATATGTTGTGTTTCATATTACATATGCTTTTAACACTGACAGTCGTAACAAACAGCCGTTTGAACCTACAGAACACATTATCATGTTATTTGTGAAATACATTATAAATTGTTGTATTTATATTTTCACAAATGTTTTTCCCACAATATAACAGTTAAAAGCATAACATTTGAACATGGTTTTGTCCTCGGTAACACTCCACAGAGATACGCGAGTGGAGGATAGTCATTTGATCTTTCAGTATTATTACTAGTAAATTTGGTATTCCTATAAATTGGAGACACGTCCTTGGTGAACACTCCACAGAGATACGCGAGTGGAGGACCATCCCCGTAACCAGAATCTCTTAGATAGGGAGCGTGACTTGAGTGTATAGATCTATACGGGGTAGTCCGGTTGACTACCCCGTACTTGGCTGCTAGCTACAGCCGAACCGGAAGGTTCAAGGGTGACGAAAGTTATAAAGTAAGATGGACTACTTATTGCCATAATTAGTCTATAGTATGGTTATGGAACTTGCAATTTGGATAACAGAGATTTACTTTTTAGTAATAATGTGTTTAGTATCTAGTTTACTTGGTATTTATTAGTTTTATAAACGTGTTAAAACTAATACATTTTCAGTGTACATCTTTTACATTATATCTCGGGTTAGTAAACTAACATGCACTTTACAAGGATAACCAGGTTTTCAGTATACATCTTTCACATTAGGAAAACATGGGATTTTCCTGGGATCACAGTTGAACATAACCAGAACCGTGTAACCTAACAGTTAACCAAACATTACTTTTAAGAAAATATGGGATTTTCTTGGGTCGTAACATTTTCAGAAACCAAAAGGAAACCCGTACATTTTCACAAAACAAAACCGCTTATGAACTCACTAGCTTTATGCTGATTTTCAAACTGCTTGTATTCTCAGGTCCGCATTAGACAGGTACCCGATGATCCTTTTGCCGAAGACGGAGTGCATCGAAGACACGTCTTTCTTTTGTTTATATATACATATGTATAACAGTGTACAACTTCACTTTTGAACAAATGTAAATTTCTATATGTAATGTAATGGTTGTTTACTTTGATTACTATGTGCATTGGATTTGATACTCAACGTGGAGTCCGCCCCGGAAATGTTTCCGCCTTCGGTTTTTGGGGTGTGACACCGTGGTTTTCATCCATACTCTGCTAGATGACGGGGCCATCGCTTGGGTCATCGTTTTGGCTCATTGTTTTGTCTCATCGCTTTGGCTCATTGTTTTGGCTCATCGCTTTAGCCCATCATTTTGGCTCATCGCTTAGGTCATCGCTTCGCACCATATTATATCACTCATATATCATCGCTCATCATTCATCTCATCTTTCATCGCTCATCATTTATCTCACCTCTAATCTACCCATGTTTTACCCAACACATTTTGTAGATATAAAATACATATATAGTTTAGATAATTTAAAACATGTATAAAACATTTCATCGAACATAGACAACAAGTATCCAGATAGTAAACGCACATAACACATAATTTATATAAAATACTTCATATCTATGTGTAAGATGAAAGTAACTGTGTACTCACTTGTAAAAGTGATGATTCCAAACTTGGGCAGTGCTTCGCTTCTAACGATTCTATTTTCCTTTGACGAAACCTAGCATTATTATCGCTAAGTTTTAGTCTAATCTTTATTGCGACTAACTATTAGTCTAGATTCATCATTAACTCAAATTCTACTTTCATGATCTGTCAAGTAAGGAACAACCAGGTAGGATCATATCGAAGGCAGAGTCCGTTTGGTATAGGAAGTATATTGTTTGGAAATCCCACTTTAAACACATCAATAAATCACAGCCTAGACATCATTCCTGTATGTAGATCAATCAGTATAACGACTTTGAATCACTGATAAATCCTATTTCTAGGTTCATAATAATGATATTATATTTAAATATAATCTATATTTAATGTATGGTAGGCTTATTTCACTTACATCGGGTTTTATTAAAAACCGGGCTCCGCTAGAGCAGAGCTTCTGAGCCGAAAAGCTCTTTTTCTCGGAGCCTTCGTGCGCTCCGGGGGTTTCTTCTAGCGTTAGGGAAGTTTCCGAGGCTTTAGGGGGTTTAGGGAGTCTAGAGATAAGTTAGAGAGAGAAAGAAAGGCTTATGGTGTGAAGAAAACATGAAGAGTTCATCTCTTATTCATAAGAGTTTTCTTGTAGAGTAGACCCTAAGTTTCATCCGTATCTTCCGCATACAATCTCCGTTTTCTATGTTCTTTATATCCACACATTGTTATTTACGAGTACTACAAATTTCATTTAGACCTCGTTGACTAATTCTCATTCTATCTCCGATTTGCAAAACTATATCGAATTTATCGCGCTCGAAGAGTAGGGACTAAGTTTCATCGATATATTTCACATACAAGCTCTATTATCAACGTTCTTTATATCCACACGTTGGTATATACCAGTACTACAACTTTCATTTAGATCCCGTCGACTAATTCTCACTCTATTTCAGATTTACAAAACTGTATCGAATTCGCAGCGCTCGAAAAGTAAGGACTAAGTTTCGTCCATATCTTTCGCATACGAGCTCCGTTTTTTACCGTCTTTTTATTGTTGAACTCCTATTAATGATATCTTCATTTCTTGTTAAGACTTTTTTGGTTAAAAATCCACCGATCTAAAATTCGAATTTCGGGTTGTGCATTGCTATGCTAAATCTTAGAAAAATCATAACTTCCTCATATGAAGTCAGATTTGGACGTTATTTATATGAACACTCTCAATTTAACATATACTACGACTTTCATTTAGATTGCTAAAGCTATAAAGTATTTTATCATAAATTCACTTTTTATGATTTCCGTTGTCGTGCCGGTTTTGCCGTAAAATTTCGATGGGTCATAAATTCTTCGTTATAACTCGGATTTCGGCGTTCTTTATATGTACAGAGCCCTTGTGACATATACTATAACTTGGTTAAGATTATTTCTTTTAAATAAACTTCCATCAAAAAGACATTTTTGACGCTCATTGTCTCTAAATTGACTAGCCCGAATCTGCAGGCGTTACATTCATTTAGTTATGTATGGACGTAAAGTTGACAACTTTACGTGATAATCCAGCTTAAGGAGGCCAGATCTGTGTTTTGAAAGCTTTGTATTAATGGATTAAGTGACATTGAGTTTGGGCTGATTAAGGGTGAGTACGTTGGGCGTACAAGTAGGTACGCTTAGCGTACAAGCCTCCAAGTGAGTACGATGTGCATACGTGCTTGTACACCCCACATACTCATTTTAAATAGGCTTTGTGTGTATGGGCTTCAGTGTGTGCTTAGTTGCTTGGGGCTTTGTTGGACCAGCTGAGAATATACGTTTTGGATTAGGAAAAGTTAACGGGGTTTAAGGTAAGGCCCATGTAAGGGTTTCCAATTTGGAAAATTAGGCCATTAGTGGGCTTTGGATGATTATTGGTTTGTGATTGGGAGTTTAGGTCTTAGTCTTGGACCAAACTAGGTGAGGTGTAAAATGGTATTTTTACCACATATATGGATTATTGGCTTTGGTTTGGAACCTAATTGTTAAGAGGTTTATTCGTGGGTTCAACTGTCTAAGTGAGTCTCCTCACTGTACTTTGGGCCGAAGGCACCAATGTCGGACCATTTGGTTTATGTATAATAGGAAGACCAGGGGTGGCCCTTAGCACTTGTATGAAAGACCAAGAGGTGGCTCCAGGCAAACTGTATGTAAGACTAGAGTCTGAACTCTAGAAGTTAATTAGATAAGTAGTTGTAGATTGTATGCTAACTGTCTTTGTGATGCTTGCATGGAAGACCAGGAGGTGGTTCCTAGCACTTGTCTGTAACACTCAGGGTTTTGGACCCCGAACTGGCAAGAAAGACCATGATACAACTCGTGGCATAATGACAAGACTATGGTTGGCACATAGCACCTCCTATTGTATGTATGATTTGTGTGGTTCGTATGTTATGTATGGCATGTGGTATTTTGGGGAACTCTCTAAGCTTCGTGCTTATAGTTTGTGGTTTATGGTTTTAGCTACTTCCGGTTCAAAAAGGTAAGGGCCCAGATTGATCGCAACGCACACATCCGTGTTTTCGGCAATTAATGATTTTGGGATTGTAGGTGATAGTTGTTTTATTCCAAAATACTTTTAAATGTTTGAATAAAGGATAAATGAATGTTTGAATATATATAAAAAATGATTTTTTACCCTATAATTTTCGAGATGTTACAGGATTATTCAGATGCTTGAGGATATGTTGCTAGCTTGCATCATTGATTTTGGTGGGAGTTGGGACTCTTACCTTCCTTTGACCGAGTTTTCTTACAACAACAACCATCATGATAGCATTGACATGCCTCCTTTCGAGATCTTATATGGGAGGAAGTGTCGGAATCCTATCTGTTGGGGATAGGTTAGGCAGTAAGTCATGGGGAGCATTAAGATAGTTCTTAAGATGATAGAGCTTATCGAACAGGTCAGACAGAGGTTTCTGATGGCCTAAAGCCGCCAGAAGAGTTACATGGACAGACGACGCTTTGAGTTGGAGTTTTAGGTTGGAGATTTGGTGCTTCTGAAGGTATCACCTTGGAATGGTGTTATCTGATTTAGGAAGCGAGGCAAGTTGGCCCCCGAGTTTATTGGCCCTTTGATAGTGATTACCTGAGTAAGCAAGGTGGTCTAGAGGTTAGAGCTGCCTGAGGAGTTGGGCTAGTTTCATGACACCTTCCATGTTTCCAAGTTGAGGAAATGTGTGGTCGATAACACAACTGTGGTCCCTTTGGAGGACATTCAGATCAATAGTCGTCTGAATTACATGGAGAGACCGATGATAATTCTGGATAGGAAAGTGAAGGCCTTGAGGAACAAGTTAGTGAATTTGGTCAAAGTTCAATGGCAACAACAAAAATGTTCGGATCGGAATTGGGAGCCCGAGGACGAGATGCGTGAGCATTACCCTGATATGTTCGCAGAGACTGAGTTCGAGGATGAAGTATGATTCTAGTGGAAGAGAATTATAACACATGTTGCCAGTTATTTCCATTTTAACCCTTAGTATTTTAATTTATTTGCAATTAAGCATCTTATTCTGGGCGTACAAGGTTTGTACTTCGAGCGTAAGTTAATAGTAGAGTCGTGGAGGAGGAGTGTGTTGGACATACACATGAGTATGTCGGGCGTACTCGTACAACTCTTTAACCCTAAAATTTTAGGTTGTGTCCCCTATTTAAGCATCTTAATCGTCTTTAGACATTCTTATGACCAACCTCCATTCCTCTAAACCCTAAAATCGAAACCCTAGCCCTTGTGAGTGAGATTTCAAGCTTGTGAGTGATTTCTGAGTGTTTTTGGTAGTGAAGGAAGATCATTATAGAAGCGGTGTTGCATTCAAGCTTTTGGATCCAAAATCTTCATCTACTTGTTCATCTTTTGAAGGTATAAAGTTCATACCTTGGAGCTTGTTTTGTTAGATCTTGTTTAAGCTTAGATTTATGTTCATTTTGTTCCAAAACATTGATCTTTGATAATATGGAATACTCCATAGCATATGAGTTGTCCTTTCATACGTTTTAGGGTGCATAGAGTCATAAAATGCTAGCTTGGCCCTTTCCTTTCGTCTATGCATGAGTTATGGAGTTTTTGGTGAAGTGAAATGTTAAGGTTTTGGGATTAAGCTCTATTTAGCCATTAAAAGGCATAAAGTCAGAGAATTTATGGATTAGGATACCTTTTAGAGTCAGATCAAGGATTAGGTAAAGTGTCTTAATGATTAAGACATTAAAAAGTGATTTTTAGGATAAGCCATGTACACCGTGCGTAATTCTGGCTACGCCCAACGTAGCTAGTTGCGAACCCAATCATTTCCTACCTTGCACTCTTCGCCCATCGTAAAGCTGAGTACACCGCATGTAATGGTCAGAGTGTCGACCTTTAACTTTCGTTTACTTTTTGACCAATTGTGCCTTAGGTGGATTTATGATGGTTTGTGGGGTTTGTAAGGGGCAAAATGGTCTTTTGCCCTAAACGTGGATTTTACTTGGCTTGGGACTAGTCGAGTATGGGAACTTACCTTAATTATTAATTAGGGTTAATTGATGTAATTGTTAGGCCGAGTCTAGTCCCAGTAGTTCGGGTGTGAGTTCTATATATATAATGTGTGTGTGTGTGATGACCAGCTGCGTCTATGTGTTATGACTGTACGCATTCAATTGTGATATGTGTTAATGTGTATGCTGAGACTTTGGTTTATGATTGTACACACCCCCTGTAGTTTATGATTCTAGATATTTTGGGACAATCTGAAATTTTAATGATGATCTGTATTGGACATTTGTGATTTTCTTGAGATGGTTTTTTTTATGAACAATGTTTTTATATGAACTTAAAAATGAAAATTTTGGTTTAGAAATTTGGATGTTACACACACACACATAGAGAGAGAGAGAGGGGAGAAATTGAGGAAAGTTCTTCTGAGAACTAAAAAATTTGCGAGAAGTTGAACACTCCTAACCTGCTCATTATTTGTCAAAATCAAAACAACAAATAATAACGAAATGCAGCGTCTAAGCTATATCTAGAACCAAAAAAATATTTGACGATTTTTTTTGAAAAATATTCTCATAAAATATGCATGCATGCATATATATGAATCCTCAGTTATATCTATATCCGCAGTCCATATGACTGCGGACACTTAGTTCTCAAGTTTTCACAAATTGTTAAGTTATCGTAATAACTCAACTCCATATATATATATATATATATATATATATATATATATATATATATATATATATATATATATATATATATATATATATTTGTGTGTGTGTATGTGTGTGTTAAATTTGTTAAATTCTATTAACATGGTTAATAAAACTCTTAACATAAAAATAAAAACAAAACAAAAAAAAACCCAAACTTCGGTTCTATTTTGCTTTTAGCTAGGGTGTGTTTGGAAATGAGCATTTGAGAACTTCTAGTTTGTAGCATTTGAGAACTTCTAGTTTCTAGCGTTTGATAAAACACTCCATTTTTAATAATAAACATTGTTTGGCACTAGAAGTTTTCAGTTTAAACAAAACACTTCAAATCCAAAAGTTATCTCACGTAATGTTTAACAAAATGCTACCCGCTACCAAGTAGTTTTGTGGAACACGCCCTTAATCTAAAACTAATCCGGACCGAACCGTGCTCAACTCCAACATCATTTATAAGTTCTAATTTTTTACAATTTACATTTGATTTTTTTATTTGATTTTTTATTCTATAAAACAAAAAAAATGGACAAGATTCCATTCCATTTTCTTACCGACCTTCTTCTTGAGTAATAGTCAACTGATTAATTTCCGACTTACTAGAAGATGATGGCAACCTATCAATACTTTTTTTTGACACAAAAGCTGGTTCTTTAGGATCCGGTAGGCTCTCAATATCCATCCCTAACATTAAAACCACATTTACCATTGTTGGCCGATCTCCAGGGTCTTCTTGTATGCACAATAGCCCAACAATCATACATCTCAACACTTCAATCGAGTTGCATGAATCTACTAATGCAAGATCTACTAATTCAAGTGGCCTTTTTGCTTTCCACAAACCCCACGCCTGAAATGCATCCAAAATTAGTTTTATAAAAAAATATGAAATTTTAACAGAAGATACGAGTTTAAGAAAACTCACATAGGATATAAGGCTAAAGGCTTGTTGATTATGATAATAACCCGTGTTTCTTTTCCCACTAATAATCTCCAGTAAAACCACTCCAAAGCTAAAAACATCGGATTTTACCGAGAACAATCCATCTAACGCGTATTCTGGAGACATATAACCGCTGTGTAATAAAAACTCATCAAGAAAATATTAAACATAATAAAAATAATCAAAACCCAAATAAGATTATAATAAAAATAATATTATTTTGTTATCTATAAAGATAATATTGTAATTTAATTGTTTAATCTTATATTAAAGATGTATTCAAAAGGGGTTTTCTACACCAATATTTTATTCTTCCAATCCAATCCATCAGACAAACCGAGCATTTTTTTTTTCTTTTCATTCCAACTAATTGAAAATTTTAATTCCTTCTCCGATTCCATCATACCACAAACACTACCTAGAATTACATAAAATTTGTTATTAGATTTGAACATAGGATTTAGATTAGTACTTACTAGGTTCCAACAACTCTAGTGGTATTATCTTCGGTTTCTCGGCCTTTAACTATCTTTGCCAAACCAAAGTCTGAAATCTTGGGATTCATATCTTCATCTAATAACACATTGCTTGCTTTCAAATCTCTATGAATAATCCTCAACCGTGAATCTTGGTGAAGATACAAAAGTCCTCGAGCAATCCCCATGATGATATCAAACCGTAAATCCCAATCAAGACACACAGAAAGCGTCCTATCTGCCAAAAATCCCATCAAATCCCAGGATTTTAGATTTCAGAGTTGAAGTTCTTCACATATTATAATAAGAGATTGAGAAGATACACATGAAACCAACCAAATATGAAACGATCCAAGCTTTTATTAGGCATGTATTCATAAAGTAGTATCATTTCATGATCTTTCATGCTGTATCCCAAGAGCTTAACAAGATTACGATGTTGAAGTTTCCCAATCAAGACAACTTCATTTTTAAATTCCTTAAGCCCTTGTCCTGATTGGCTAGCCAACCTTTTCACTGCCACTTCACCAACTCCAGGAAGCATTCCCTAATATAATTTAATTCGCATTTTAAAATTAGAGCAATCTTTTACCAATATAAGTATAATTTGATAACAAGCTAATATAAAGAGCTGTTACCTTGTAAACAGGCCCAAATCCCCCTTGACCAAGTTTATTTGCAAGTGAAAAATTGTTCGTGGCAGATAATATGGTTTTAAATTGAATGAAAGGCACATCAATTCCTTTTCTATCTTCTGCACTCAATATCCCTGGATCTACCAAATATCTAACATTTCTTCCATTGTTTTGAAAATCAAGTTCAAAATTCCCCCCATTATCTCTGCTTCCTGATACATTAATTAAAATCAAATAAACAAGACAAAACATGCTACATTTGTTTTAAACCCTTAACTATTATTACTATACTTGAATGTCAAGATAAAATGATTATAATATTTTAAAAGAAATAAACAGAGTTAAAGAGAAAGAAGCGTAGCATTCTGCATTTAGCCATTTACCTTTTCTTTTCACCCTTCTGTAGAATATAATACCAATGCTACAAAGAAACACAAGACCACAAAACCCTGAAACGATTCCTGGGATAAAAAAAAAAAAAAAAATGAAGTTTTTTCAAAAGTGATAAAAGACCGTTTTATATTGTGTAGTCTGCAGGGGTGAAAAAGACAAAAATCACCTGCTACTAGAACTTTGGTATTGATTTTTGTAGTAGTGTTAGCAAGATCGGACGCAGAAACTTTGATTTTTAATGGAAATGTCGGATTATTAGAATCTACCGAAAGAAAAAAACTTGATATATTATTCAAATTCTGAGTGTTCAAAAGTAAACATTTATTGTCGATAACCCCATATGCGTCACAACTGCAGTCATCCAAGCAAGATCTTTGGCATGCCGCTTCATCCTTTGGAGTTCCTGTTTCCAGAAATTTGGAAACCGGTATCACTGGGAGATAACCTACAATGAAGCCAGGTTTTTCATCCTTAACACTACAATTAAATTCAATTTTTCTCACACACCCACCAGAGAAATCACTCTGATTCCAATCTCTCTCTGATCTTGGCTTGAAGCCACTCAAGCAATTACAGAATGGAAATTCGTTCTGCCTGCAACTACCAAAAGCCCCACACACAGCATAGACCTCACACACTACTCTAGGTTGAGACCAAAACAAATTCCACTCTGCTGTAACTCCAAGGTATGACAGCTGTTGAATCTGTCCTGAGACGTCCATGATGAATCTTGAAATAATTGAAGGATCATATAAAGAATATGTAAAATAACTCTCGTTTTCATTGTCAACGTAGCTGAAGTTATAGATATAATTCAATCTCATTTCGGGTACAGAGCTAAAGATTCTACCATTCCAAGATCCACTTGCCCAATACTGTTCACTTCTATTCCATTTAATCACATACTGTTTCTCATCTTGATCAACCTCTAAAGAAAAGGGACCCATTGCAGGATCTTCTGTACTTTTCCATGAAGTGATAATCTGCTTTGTGTTTGTACGCTTGTTGTATCCCAACTTGCCACCAGGCAAGAAAGTATGGGTTGGATGATCAAAACTTTGCCAAATTGGTGTGATTGAACTTGAATCATTTCTCAAAACTAAATTACCATCATCAAGAAGAACTACTGATAATGCAGAAGGTGTGGGTGTAGGTGTTGGGATTATATTTGTAGACCAAATTTGGGTGTTTGACTCATTTAAGAGCACTAAGTTACCATTTACAATTTGCAATTTAGAAGACAATGCATCGGAGATGGGTGTCTCTCTATTTGCTACCCAGACTACAGTTTCAGGAGTTGTTCTGACGTTCTTGTACCAAATTCCTATGTAAAAATTGGGAGACTGACCTGGTTTAAAGAAACCCATTTCGAAATTTCCAGCATCAGAGATAAGGGTCTGGAATCCAGACAGAACTTGATTCACAGCTAAATTATTATTAGCTCCTGATGACAGAGAAGGAATGGAAAACAAATACAGAAAGAAAAAGAAATGATCAGAAGCTTTTACAATCATGCTGATTCCTACAAATTATGAACACAATACTTGGACAACATAAGCATAACAAGGTAAGTACCCAAAGTTTAACCATATAACTGTTATTTTCAGTCTCCCCATTGTTTTTCGTTGACCCAGTCTTCTTCGTCAACACATTAACATCATATAACATTTATATTTTTCAACATCTAGCATTATTAAATCATAACATTTTCAATCTTGATTTCACATGATGATTTAACCATTACACAATTGTTTTACAATTTTTTTACAAAATTATTTTAACATAATGATGAATTCGAATTTAAAATATTAATTTTGTTTACAATTGTATTTGTTTTTTAGATTTTTTTTTTTTACATTTGTTATTATAAATGGTTGTTTTTATAGTTTTTATGTTTTTATATCTTTATTTTTTATGCGCATGCAACTTTTAATATATATATATATATATATATATATATATATATATATATATATATATATATATTTCATATTTAGAAATTTATTTTTTTTGTAAAATTTGTTTCCAAATTTATTACATATTCCTTTTCGTACATGTAAGGTTGTATATACATATAACTAGTTGTGAGATCTATGTAGTATATGTGGTTATTAAAAAATAAAATAAAAACAGCCATGAAGATTTAAGAATTTAGAAAGTTTGAATATATAAAGAAAGAGACAAATATTTAACTATTAAAATTGAAGTGCTTATTTCTCTTTTTGAAGTTAAACACATAATTTAAATAAATAAACAATTAAAATAATTAGATTCAATTTTAAAATTTAGAAATTATAAGATAAGTTGCATTAATAAATTTGATATGCATTTATTATTATATTTATTACATTGAAATATAAGATAAAATTTAATAAAATAAAAAAAAAAACCATTTTAAAATGACATATGATATAATACATGAGAAAATGACAAGTGGCAAAAATGATTTTTATTTATTATAGTAGATAATTCTTGTTTACATATTCATTTTAACGAACAAAAAAAGTACTATTATGTATGATTAAACCTAATTCTTATATAAATTATATACTTCCGACGTCATTTACATAAAATTACTTTTATTACAATATTTTTATCCTAGTTTTTATGCATGTTTTTTTTAAGTTATTTTTATTATATTTACTCCTTTTAGAATTTTTTTTACAACCTATTTTACATATTTTTTACAAATTCATCCAAAAATGCATATAGCAACGCACATGTAAACACGCTAGTTCTATACATTTATTTCTCTTTCGAGTAAATTACATAATTTGTCCTATGGTTTAGTTGAATTTGGAGGTTCAATCCAACTTTCAAAAAGTTTGATCGGCCACATACATGTGTTTCCAAAGCTTACGGTTTTGATCCCTTGTCCTTGTAAAATAGCTATATCTTACCTTGATGTATTATTTTTGATTTTATTATCTAAATAATAATAAAAAAATGACTATTATATTATAGTAATATAGTGGGCCACCACCTTAGCCATCTCCATTTTACTTTGTTTATCTCATATATTCTCGGTCACAACCATCGCTGGTAAAAAACCTCCTACCCTTCGCTTAACATTTGTATGGCATTATGACGCTATTTATTGCTGTGCCATCCACTGTGTGAAAGCAAAATCGAAACGGAACCAAAATTTAGAATAATTAAAATAAAACCTAAACAAATTTGAAAAAATCAACGGTTTGATTTTTATATTTTAGATGAAACAAATTTTCAAGTCTAGTTTCGATTTTTCTATATATTGAAAAAAAAACACAATACTCAAACTAACATCATCATTTGTATATGTTAATTTATTAAGTATGCTAAAAATTAAAACAATTAACATGTATTTGCGATTTCTATTAAAATTTTAAAAAATAAGTGATACAGTCCACCTTCCTGCACCAGCCCACTTCACAGAAAGGCCCGAACGAGAAAGACGCTCACCTTCACGTTTATTGGATTAACCATTTGTGCTGCCCTACAATCTCTTGGGGAACAAAGTCAAACAAACAGGCCCATGTTTTCCTTTTATTTTACTGCACAATTAGTTGTTTCCTTTCTTTACCAAATTGAATTTCTAAAAAGTAGAAGTAGTTGATACAGGGTTAGTTTCGTTTTTTTTTTTTTTTTTTTTTTTTTTTTTTTTTTTTGTTGAAGTATTTAAGTTTTGTAATTTTTGTTGAGGGATATACAGAAAATTGCTCCAAAAATATTTTCTTTCTTCCTTTGAATTCATGGGAGTTCACGACCGACTTGAAGAGGTCGTATCATTTGGTGCTTTCATTGCCCTCATGCCTCCTGCACACAAACTTAAGCCCCATCAATGTAAAGCCATATCGATATCAACACTTTAAAAAACAAGTCATCACATAACTCATCAAAGAAATGCTTCATGGATCATCCAACCGAGCCAAAGCCCATACTCATCGCTCGTTCTTTTGGTACGAAAGAAAGATGGCACTTGGCGGTTTTGTGTAGACTACCGAGCTCTAAACGCCATAACCATCAAAGGTCGCTTTCCAATTCTAACAATCGATGAACTTTTGGACGAGTTACATGAAGCTACCATTTTTTCCAAGATCGATCTCCATGCGGGATATCATCAAATCCGGGTTGCAACAAACGGCATCCACAAAACGACATTCTGTAGCACTGATGGCCATTATGATTTTTTAGCTATGCTGTTCGGCTTGTCAAACGCACCATCAACCTTCCAATCAGCTATGAATGATTTATTTTGTGATGCTCTACGTCCTTTCGTCCTTGTATACTCTTTGACGACATACTCGTATATAGTCGTTCTTTGGATCATCACTATAAGCACTTGTAATACGTTTTCAAGGCACTCCAACAAAACAAATACCATGCAAAGTTATCAAAATGTGTTTTTCGTGTTACCACAATGAACTATGTGGGTCACATTATTTCTGCACAAGGAGTTCAAGCAGACCCAAAAAAATTTGAGTAAATGCAACGTTCGTCGACGCCCCACTCTTTCACCTCCTTAAGCGAATTTCTTGGCTTGAACGGTTATTATCGCGAATTTGTTTATCATTATGCAATGATTGCAACATCGCACACTGACATCCTTAAACTTCCACAGTTTGAGTGGAACCAGCAAGCCGCCTTTACCTTTGACTTACTCAAAACAACCATGACTTAGTTACCATCGCTAACACTCCCAAACTTCTCTTAACCATTTGATGTCACAAATAAAGGATGCATCGGGAATGGGCATTGGTGCGATACTATCTCAAGATGAACTGCCCATGGCCTTTTTTTAGAAAAAAAATGTTGCCTAAAATGCAAGGGAGTTCAACATATATCCGTGAATTGTATGCGATCACAGAAGCGGTAAAAAGTGGCGTCAATACTTGTTGGGCCGCCTTTTTCGTATTTATACAAATCAAAGGAGCCTCAAACAACTATTGACTCAAGTCATTCAAACCCCTGATCAATACCATTGGGCGACTAAACTGTTGGGTTATGATTTCGAGGTGTATTACAAACCCGACAAAGAGAACCGAGTTGCGGATGCATTAAGTCGTCAAGACGAGCCTATCCTATTTGGAATCTCCTTTGTTCAAGCTACTTGGCTCAAGACACTTTGCGAGTATTACCAAAACAACCATGAAGGGAAACAACTTTCACAAAGATCGACCGGAGCAGATGCTATACCAGGTTCGTTTTTTGTGTCGGTCTTTCATTCATTCACGATAGGTTGTTTATTCCACAGGTTCTAATGATCGTGAAGCACTACTTTCTGAGTTCCATAGTTTCATCATTGGTGGCCATGTTGAAGGTCATCACTAGCCTGATAGAATCATGTTATTGTCTAGAACAAGTTATCATGTTCTAGAATGATCTGGAAGATTCTAGAACATTATGGAATTCTATGGAGAAGTCTATAAGATGCTAGAAGATTCTAGAACATTATGGAAGACTATGGAAGATTCTGGAATATACCGGAAGAGTCTAGAATATTCTAGAACGATATGGAAGACCCTGGAAGGTTATGGATCATTCTAGAAGATACTGGAGCAACCTAGACCTCTCCAGAACATGATAGAACGTTCTAGAAACATATGGAAGCATGTAGAGTATGTTAAATAGTTCTAGAGTTATCTAGTATGTAGTAAGTGTATACTAGTATCTAGAACCTTCCTAAGAGGTCTATAAATAGGTATGGAGCTCATTTGCTCCAAACCATCCAAGAAAAGCCTCCAAGTAAGAAAATTGTAGTAGTCTCTCAAAGTGTAAAATCTTCTTAAGTGTCTTAATAAAAGTCTTGTTGTTTCCCATATAAAAGAGTCGTGTTCAACAATTTGGTATCAGAGCAAGGTTTCTTGATAGTGAGAACGAGTGATTCTCGTTGTATCGTGAGTAGTTTGTGACTCTGCAAGTTTAGTGTCAAAACTAGCTTGTTTGGTATTACCGAGGTACTACCAACACGATGGGTGATCTCCAAGTCGTCGGAGGAATCAAGAAACTCAACAACAACAACTACAAAACGTGGGAAACATGTATGAAGTCCTACTTACAAGGACAAGATCTATGGGAGGTCGTTGGTGGAAGCTAAACTACACCACCAAAGGAAGACGTTAATGGTGCTTTGCGCAAATGGAAAATCAAAGCAGGCGAAGCAATGTTTGCCTTGAAGACCACAATTGAAGAAGAGATGTTGGAGCATATTCGGGATGAGAACACCCCGAAAGAAGCTTGGGACACGTTTGTGACGCTTTTCTCAAAGAAGAATGATACGAGACTACAACTTTTGGAGAACGAGCTATTATCAATCTCACAACGTGACATGACGATTGCTCAATATTTCCACAAGGTCAAGTCAATATGTCGGGAGATTACTGAACTAGATCCACAATCCGTCATTGCAGAAGCTCGAATGAAGAGGATCATTATCCATGGACTGAGGCCGGAATATAGAAGCTTTGTTACTGCTGTACAAGGATGGCCCGTTCAGCCATCACTTGTAGAGTTTGAGAATTTGTTGGCCAGCCAAGAAGCTATGGCTAAGCAAATGGGAGGCATCACGCTGAAGAGTGAAGAAGAAGCACTCTACACAAGTAAAAGTCGAAGGAATTTCAAGCCACCTTCTAAAGAAGGATACAAAAATGCTGACAAAGGGAAGAGTCAGCAAGGAACCTCACAACCATGGAGATCTCAAAAGACCGAAAATAAGAGTTCTCGGGGGAGGAGGTTCGAAGGCAACTGCAACAATTGTGGAAAGTGGGGCTACATGTCCAAGGATTGTTGGTCAAAGAAAAAGTCTGTGGAAAGCAATGTAGTAACTTCCAAAAAGGAAGTAGAGGACGAATGGGATGTTGAGCCACTATGTGCTATAGAAGAGAATAAGACTAAAAGAGGAAGACTAATGTTTGTGGATGCTAGGGTAAATGGAGGATTCACCAAGGCTTTGGTAGATACAGGTGCATCCCATAATTTCCTTGCTGAAGATGAAGCTAAGAAGTTGGGCATCAAATACACCAAAATGCCAGGCCGGTTAAAAGTCGTAAACTCTTTATCCAATCCTATCATTGGTGTTGCATATGGAGTACCTATTAAGATAGCATAATGGGAAGGCACCATAGACTTGACAGTGGTGCATATGGATGACTATCGTATGGTATTGGGAATGGATTTCCTAGATAACGTACGACCCTGGTCATTTGAGAGAGATGATATCATGTGTATCACCAAGGGTTCAATAATTCACATTGTACCCTTGAAGAGAAATATGATTGGATCCCGCATGCTATCAACTATGCAACTCGACAAAGGTCTCAAGAAGAGTGAGACAGAGTTTATGACAACCTTGAAGGAGGAAGTTATTCCCTTGAAGATGGACATTCCAAAGGAGAATAAGAACATGACGTCACCAGAGTTGCATAAAAAGTCTCATCTTAGACGAAAAATGGAACATGTGATGGAGAAACTGGATAAGGCGAAAAAGAAGAAAAACACATTAATTTGTAAGAGCAAAGTAGAATTTCTCAACAGAGCAACATCTAAATGAGATGAGCAGATCAATAAGGGATCACGTCATAACATGTTAATATTGTGGGAATTTTCCAAAGCTTGTAAAAGGGACAACTCACATGCTTACAAGTTTCTCAAAGGGAGGCATAAGAAACTACACAAGACAGTTCAACAAAGTCAGGAACAATATTATGCTGCAAGAAAATGCAACCACGAATGTCGTTGTCAACTACAAAAACAATATACGAAGCAACGACTACAACAACTAAGAAAAAACCAAGCATGTGGAGGAGAAAAAGTTCTCAAGGAAGAAGTCAATATGCGATAGATCAAGACTGATAAACAAATACCGGAATTATTCACCAAAGGGCTGAGTAAAGGAAAAAGTGAAGGTTTTAGATGTCAGCTCAACATTATACGAAGAATGGGGGCTAGTGTTGAGGGGGAGTGTTGAAGGTCATCACTAGCCTGATAGAATCATGTTATTATCTAGAACAAGTTAGCATGTTCTAGAATGATCTGGAAGATTCTAGAACATTATGGAATTCTATGGAGAAGTCTAGAAGATGCTAGAAGATTCTAGAACATTATGGAAGACTATGGAAGACTCTGGAATATACCGGAAGAGTCTAGAATACTCTAGAACGATATTGAAGACCCTGGAAGGTTATGGATCATTCGAGAAGACACTAGAGCAACCTAGACCTCTCCAGAACATGATAGAACGTTCTAGAAACATATGGAAGCATGTAGAGTATGTTAGATAGTTCTAGAGTTATCTAGTATGTAGTAAGTGTATGCTAGTATCTAGAACCTTCCTAAGAGACCTATAAATAGGTATGGAGCTCATTTTCTCCAAACCATCCAAGAAAAGCCTCCAAGTAAGAAAATTGTAGTAGTCTCTCAAAGTGTAAAATCTTCTTAAGTGTCTTAATAAAAGTCTTGTTGTTTCCCATATTAAAGAGTCGTGTTCAACAGGCCATTCTGGCATAGATGCCACCACAGGCAGGATCAATGCATCATTCTTTTGGCAAGGTGTAAAAAAAGATGTAGCTGGCTTTATTAAAAAATGCAACAAGTGTCAACAATACAAAACCCCTACACACAAGCCTTACGAAACACTTCAACTGCTACCAATACCGAACCAGGTATGGGACGACGTGTTGATGGATTTCATTACGGCTCTCTTACCATCTAATGGCAAGACAACCATCTGGGTAATTATTGATCACTTTTCAAATTTTGCACATTTTATCGCATTACCAACTCATTTCACCGCCGCTTCACTTGCCACAATCTTCTTGCATGAGATTTATAGACTCCATGGCGTTCCTAAGACCATTGTATATGATTGTGACTCAGTTTTTGTGAGCCGATTTTGGCACAAGTTGTTTGATCAATTGGGAAGCATGCTCCTTCATTCAAGCTCCTATCATCCCAAAACAGATGGATAAATTGAGGTGATTAACCGTTGCCTACTATCATATTTACGATGCTTTGCAGGGGAGGAACCACATAGTTGGACGAAGTACTTATATCTTGCCGAGTTTTGGTATAACACTTTATTCCACACGAAAATTAGGATGACACCGTTTGAAGCCCTATATGGTCGACTAGTCCCAACAATTCACGATTACCGCACGAGTGATTCAAAAATCTATTCCATTGATTCATCATTGGCAGAGTGTCACCGATTATTGGAGCTTCTAAAAGGTAGTGTCGGTGATGAGGCGGTGTAACCTGTGCACATGGATAGGGCCTTCATCTTTTAGGGCCCAATTTGTTTAAAAAAAATACTAATATACTATAACAAAATTGGCACAAAGTAAAGTCAATGCAAAATAGACAAATAGTCCACTAATGGGTCACGTAAGGCAGAAGGCGTCATGTGCAATGTGATAAAACCAATTCGTAAATCGTTATTCACTAATTCTCCTTCTGCTCTAAGCCTTTATTCCTCTAAGCGACACAACAGATCAGCAACGACAACAACATAAAATGAGATCGACAACTCAGCCTCAGCAAGACAGGCAAACAGCAACGACATCAACATTTAAGGGCAGTAGTCGGTTTTAATCTGTATTCTGTAATCACTAATTGTCTAAGTAAGCGATTATATTAAATTTAATTTTATAGTTTATCAATTAGATAATTAAACAATTATCCTTATCAATTACATTATTTTGACATATTTAGTTTTTATCAGTTTTAATGTTTTATCAATTATCATTATCAGTTTTCCTTGAAATCTTGATTCTTGATTCTTGAATACTTAAAATCTTGAATGTTGAAATCATGAATGAATGTTGTCATTGTTGAAATCCTAAACTAACTCAAAAATTGAAAATTGGAATGTTCTTTATAAAATACCCCTGGGTCATATTATTGATTCAATCATTCAATAATTCTTGAATACTTGAAATCTTAAATGTTGAAATCTTGCATGTTGAATCATGAATGAATGTTGTCATTGTTGGAATCCTAAACTAACTCAAAATTTGAAAATTGGAATGTTCTTCCTAAAATACCCCTGGGTCATATTATTAATTTAATCATTCAATGATTCTTGAATACTTGAAATCTTAAATGTTGAATCATGAATGAATGTTGTCATGTTGAATCATTATTCGTTTACCTGGTTATGTTTTTATTAATTACTTTATGTTGAAAATTGAAACTAATGAACTTGTCACTACTACAAAAAGCCACATAAAATCCGCTTTATAGGACCCGGTTTTATAAAAACCGGGTTATATTATATAAAAACCGGGTTTTATAGTGGGAAGTGTAATATAACCCGGCTTAAAGCGAACAAGCAGGCTTTATGTTAGATTTAAGAAACCCGGTTTATATTGACATAACCGGGTCTTTTAGCTATTAGGTCATATAACCCGGTTTTCTAATACAAACGTGCTTTATGGGTACAAGGAGTGGTTTATAAGATGACTAAAGGATCCAATTTTTCCAAAACCAAACTCTATTTCTGCCCACCCCCATTTTTTTGATGTGTTTATTTCCAAATAATAGCACTAGGGACATGGCGCCATATTTAATAATCTCTATGTAATTACAAATTGAGAATAGCATTATCATTTTTTCAACAAACTCTGTAAGTATTGTATATACATAAACCGATTTAAAATGCACAATAGTACACTGCCACTTAACATAAACCATTATTAGTTTCCAACACAATAAAGTTTTTTACATTAAAGTATACTAGATTACTATTAAAATTTATTTCAACAAAACAATAGTCGGAAGACTTACATTTAAAATCATTTAAATAAAAACTACAAACAATATACAATAGTCAATAATATTAACAGGTAAACAACAAGAGTCTTGGGATCCAAAAATCTCATTCTTAAAGTTTCAATTATTTACTTAACAGTACCTATAAAACAGATAACATGCAATAAAATTATAACAAGTAATTACATCAATAATAACCAGATTTGCAATAACGGTTTTTAATCAATTCTTTTATTTCCTAACAGCTTATTAGGATTCTTCGCAGCATCCATCTTCAGTTCATTCTTGAGTTGGCACTTGAAATTTGATTCTTGAAACTACTCTTCAATTTCTACTTCGAGAATCAAGTCAAATATGTGCAGTAATTGGCAGACATTCAATAATCAAATTAGAAATTTGTATGCAGTTGAAATCTGATGTAAGATTATATATTGCTTAGTTAAAATGTTTAACTCGTCAAGAAAACCATCCGCTACAATCAAAGACAAACTTTCACCTTTAGTTCTTTAAATAGGATGAGTCTTAAACATACTTTCAAAACAAGTCACACTAGGAAGCCATATGACCCGTTTTCAGCAAGCACATGTTTTTACTTCATTTAACAAATGCAAATGTGGCTTAATGACTTTTTTTGTTTTGAACAACTATGACTTTATTAAGCACACACAAGAGGAAGTTGGAACAAAGTCCAGTATTAAGCAACAAGAAGAGCCAAAGAAACAAAAGCTAAGCTAAACAAACAAACAGAGAACTAAAAGCAGTATGAAAACACCCCACAAGGGTAAAAAGGTCCACATAGCAAAGATTTATCCCACTAGCAACCAATAGAGAGCACTGCAAACCAGGACAAAAGCAAACGGATGAATAGAGGCAGAAAACTTCAGTCAACAAGCACCACACCAAAAAATGCCAATCAGGGGCAAAATGGTCAATAAACCAAAAAAACCCCACCAACATGTAGAAAGCAAATAACAAGGAGCACAAATAGAACCGGAGAAGATCAAAAAAGTATGCCAGCATCTCCAAAGAACATCAGATAGATGATGCCTGCATATTTCACTATTTAATATCCTTATCACGTTAAAATTCATGGACTCTGAAAAAAAAAACAGATAAGATATATATTACTCAAATACTTAAACGTTCATGGATAAAACTTTAAATTTTAAAGTTCAAAAGATATTGATAAAAACATGGACTGGAAGATAATGACCATTGATTCCAATGATAATCTACTTAATTGCTATATTTTCTTCCATTGATGCACACATAAAAACAGAGAAACCATATGAAAAAAGTTGGAGTTATTCATCCATTAGCATAGAGAGAAAGTCAAGTAAAATTACACGTGCAGAGAATCCATAAATCTTGTATGAAGGAGATGAAAATCGTATGATACAGCACACGTATTCTTCTATTCTTCTTCATTAAGTTTGAGTATGTATCTTTAATCTTATTGTATACTTGTAGTGTGTTAATTTAATCATATGTTTAATTTAGAATTTTTTTTTAAGTGTTGAGGTCTGTTGTCAACCTCAGATTTTCACATTTGAAAACTTACATAAAAGTTAAGCAGAGTCATAAGCTGTGAACTGTTGGGTTTTAGCCATAAGAACTTTCCTATGTGCGCATGCAAAACCCTAATGCTTGGATCTAGGCTTTCTAATAAACATGCTTTGAATCCAAGACTTCTAATGGCTAATTAGATTAAACAACAACATTAAAACAGATCTAGAATCATACCTTTGAGTTCCTTGTTGATCTTCTTGTCTTGGAGCTTCTAGAGTCACAATTGTCACTCCTCTAATGGCTTACAAACACCAATAGCAAGCAAGATGATTTAGGAGAGAGGAGAGGGGATGGAATTCGACCAGAGGTTCCTTGCTTTAGGTTCTGAAAGGTTGTACACGAATTCCACATCCCAAGGGCCTATTTATACTTGTAGACTCCTTAAGGGTTTCACCCTAAACCCTAATTGGATAATCTTCACTTAAGGCTATCCAAATCCATTCCATAGATATCCTTATGGACTATTTTGAGCTATCCTAAAGCTCTTAGAAACCGTCCAAAGTCAATCCTAATGGATTTATAGTCCAAAGTCTAACTATCAAACAATTGACAGTTTATACCCTCTTATTTAATTAATCTCTTTAAGTCACCAAATTAATACCAATTAATTTATGACTTATATTAATCAAATAGCTAAATATTATTCCTTATAATATTTACTCTCTCTTAACAAATCATCCTTCAAGTTGCTATGGTGAAGGCAACCCAAAAGGACCATGCACAACCGAATATAGTTACAGCCTTAGACACTATTCCAACAGTCTCCCACTTGGATAAGTCTAGTAACTATACAAGTACAATACGGTTTGCAATCGTAGCTCTCAAAGACGCTGTCAACTCTGATCTAATCAATCTTGTCCTTTAGATAAGGGATCGTACAGTCCTCTGTTAGATATCATGCTGACAATCCTATGGAATGGTTAGTCTAGCATTTAGATTTCTCGATCTTCGATTTATTTGACATAGAACTTAATCGAACACATCAATTCAGTTCTGACCGGGCCCGGCACATAAGTCAAATCAAATCATCGAGTGGCCAAGATATCTCTTCTACCCTCTTAGGATAAAATTTACAGATAAACTTCGACTTATATGCATTTACTTATTCATTAACCAACTATACACAACAATGCGTTTTATAACATCAAGTTACTGATGCGTTTTCGCATTATCAATGCACAATCAATTAACAAATAATAAACCATATATCTAGGTTTTAAGACCATATGATATTATCGTCTTGCGATCACCTTTTATATCGTATTCCATAAGGTGATTCCAGCAAGCGCGGGTTTATTCCAATGCTCAAAACTAGTTCGTAAGCACTCATGAACGTTGCAGCAACTCTTGCTATGTCTAACACCATTTAGACACTCTACACACCAATTCACGACAATCTTCATTCATATCTACTCCCAACATATGAACGATTGTGGACCATTTGAATAATTCGATTATTCCCAATAAACTCAATTATTCTGGAAGTCAAAACATGCAAAGTGAAACAATAGTTAAACAACTAACATGTGATAGTAACTTTACTCATAAATAAAACTTCTTTATTTAATCATCAAATGTCAATTACATTTATCTATTATACGTTTCTAATACTATCTAATCTATGCTAATATCATCCTTCAGCCCAATACTCCTAGCATGCTGTAAGTGCTTAACCCTACTCAGTCCCTTCGTAAGCGGATCTGCTGGGTTATCTTCTGATGATATCCTCTTCACTACGAGTTGTCCTTCTTCTACACGATGTCTAATGAAGTGATATTTTCTGTCGATATGTCGAGATCTACCATGATCCCTCGGTTCCTTGGTCAAGGCAACCGCACCTTCGTTATCACAGAAAATCTCCATGGGCTCCTTTATGGCCGGCACAACTCCAAGATCACCGATGAAGTTCTTCAGCCATATTGCCTCCTTCGACGCTTCGCTCGCTGCGATGTACTCTGATTCGCATGTTGAATCAGCTACGGTTTCCTGCTTGGAACTTTTCCATGTCACTGCTCCTCCATTTAGGGTAAAGACCCAGCCCGACTGCGAACGATAGTTGTCCCTGTCGGTTTGAAAGCTGGCGTCACTAAACCCTCGCACCTTCAAGTCATCACTCCCTCCAAGGACTAAGAACCATTCTTTCGTTCTCCGAAGGTACTTAAGGATGTTCTTCACCGCAATCCAATGTGCTTTGCCAGGATTCCCTTGATATCTGCTAACCATGCTCAAAGCGAAGGCTACATCAGGGCGAGTACAAGTCATAGCGTACATGATTGAGCCAACTGCGGAAGCGTATGGTACTCGGCTCATTTCTGCTATTTCGGCTTCGGTACTCGGACTTTGAGTCTTACTCAACTTGGCATTTCCTTGTATCGGTAGTTCTCCCTTCTTTGAGTTTTCCATACTAAAACGTTTTAGTACCTTCTCCAAGTAAGTATTCTGACTAAGTCCAATTAGTCTCTTACTTCTTTCTCTTACTATCCTTATTCCCAAAATGTAAGAAGCCTCTCCGAGGTCCTTCATAGCGAAGCATTTCCCGAGCCAGGACTTAACCTCCTGCAAAGTCGGGATGTCGTTTCCTATGAGTAATATGTCATCGACATATAGAACGAGGAAGCTTACTACACTCCCACTGGCTTTGACATATACACAAGATTCGTCTTCGCTTCGTACAAATCCAAACTCTTTGACTTTCTCATCGAAGCAAAGATTCCATCTGCGAGACGCTTGCTTAAGTCCATAAATGGACTTCTCAAGCTTACACACTCTATTCGGATGCTTCGGATCCACAAACCCCTCTGGCTGAGCCATGTAAACATCCTCAGCCAACTTTCCGTTAAGGAAAGCGGTCTTGACATCCATTTGCCAAATCTCATAATCATGAAATGCGGCAATTGCTAGCATCACTCTAATAGATTTAATCTTCGCAACTGGCGAGAAGGTCTCATCATAGTCAACTCCGGGAGTTTGAGTAAAGCCCTTCGCAACCAATCGCGCTTTGTATGTGTGTACGTTCCCATCCACGTCGGTCTTCTTCTTGAAGATCCACTTGCACCCTACGGTCTTACGTTCGGGCACGTAATCAACCAAATTCCAAACTTGGTTATCGTACATGGATTGGATCTCGCTATCCATCGCCTCTTTCCATTTCGCAGACTCCGGGCCTGCCATGGCTTCCTTATAGCTATTAGGTTCATCAAGATTTACTAGTGTACCATCACTAATATACGTGTCCCCTTCGGTAGTAATATGAAAACCATAAAACTTGGGTTGAACTCTAAATCTATCGGAACGTCTAAGAGGTAAGGATTCGTCAATCGGTTCAACCGGAGTTTCCTCCTCGGGTTGAACGCCAGCGGTGGAGGTTCCTTCATCTATCGATTCTTGAATCTCTTCAAGTTCGATTTGCCTCCCACTGTCTCCTTGGCTTATGAGCTCTCGCTCTCGGAAAACTCCTCTCCTCGCAACAAAGATAACATTATCTTTCGGTCTATAGAAGAGATATCCAAAGGAGGTTTGCGGGTAGCCGATGAAAATACATCGCTCACTTCGAGGTTCAAGCTTGTCGTGAGTATCTTGTCTTACGAAAGCCTCGCAACCCCAAACCTTGATATGTGCCAACGAGGGAGCTTTCCCCGTCAACATCTCGTGAGGTGTTTTGGCAACCTTCTTAGTAGGGACTCGGTTAAGGATATGGGCGGCAGTCTCTAAGGCATACCCCCAAAAGAAGATAGGTAGTGAAGCACGACTCATCATAGAGCGAACCATATCCAATAAGGTTCGATTACGCCTTTCTGCCACACCATTCAGTTGCGGTGTCCTAGGAGGCGTCAATTGCGAAACTATTCCACACTCCTTGAGATAATCGTGGAATTCAAGACTTAGGTACTCTCCTCCTCGATCGGATCGAAGCATCTTGATTTTCCTGCCCAATTGATTCTCCACTTCACTCTTGAACTCTTTGAACTTTTCAAAGGTTTCTGACTTTTGCTTGATTAAATAGATATACCCATATCTACTATAATCATCGGTAAAGGTCACATAGAAGCGGTTCCCATCCTTCGTGGTTGATCTAAAAGGTCCACATCCATCGGTATGTATTAGGTCTAATAGTCCCTCACCCCTTTCACAAGTGCTCGTGAAGGGTGATTTAGTCATCTTTCCAAGTAAACAAGATTCGCATGTGTCATCTTCCCTAAGGTCGAATGACTCCAACACTCCATCCTTTTGGAGTTGGGCTATGCGTTTCTTGTTGACATGTCCAAGACGACAATGCCACAAGGATGCTTTATCCATACTAGTGGAAGAATCAATATTCAAAACATCATTTCCTAAGTTATCAACAATCATAACAGTTTCATATATTCCATTACATGGTATAGCTTCAAAATAAAAGACACCATTTAGATAAGCCAAAATAGAACCATTCTCATTATTAAAAGAAAATCTAAAACCTTGTCTATATAAACCATGAAATGAAATGATGTTTCTAGCCATTTCTGGCGAATAGCAACAATTGTTCAAATCTAAAACTAAACTATTCTTAAGCACTAAAGAATACACTCTAATCTTGGTCACAGGCGACGATCTTCTGTTCCCCATGATTAGATTGATTCTTCCTTGCTCCACATCCCTACTTCTTCTTAGTCCCTGCACATTAGAACAAATGTGATAACCACAACCGGTGTCAAGAACCCAAGAAATAGCATGATTAGAATCGTTAGATTTTATTGCATATATACCTGCGAAAGATGGCTTGATCTTTCCTTCCTTGATGGCTTGCAGGTAGTCCGGGCAGCTTCGCTTCCAATGTCCTATCTTGTGGCAGTGGTGGCACTCTGCCTCCTTCGGGTTAGAGCAGGGCTTAGAGGGATCAACTTTTGTCCCACTAGAAGAGGAACCATCTCGGGCTTTCACCTTTCGATAGTTATTTGAAGAAGCTTTCCTCTTCTTTCCCTTCCCTTGACCAATAGCCAAGACAGGAGCAGCAGACGGATTGGGAGTTGGTGCAACAGACTTGTCCTTGAAATTGCTCTCAGCAACCCTCAAGAGACCTTGGAGCTTACTTAGAGTGACCTCCTCTTTGTTCATGTGGTAGGTCATCCTAAATTGATTGTACATTGGAGGCAAAGAGTGAAGCACCATGTCGATCGCCAAGTCTTCGCCGAAGTCAACGTTTAACTTGCGAAGGCGGTCGACATACCTTTGCATCTTTTGCAAGTGCACGGTAAGAGATTCTCCATGACCCATCTTAGCGGAAATCATGTTGGTGAAGATCTCGTAACGCTCTTGTCTCGCGTTTTGGTGGTACCTCTCCAACAAGTCTTGATGCATCTCGTATGGATACATGTCCTCGTAGGACTTTTGAAACTCGGAGTTCATGGTGGCGATCATGATGCAATGTACTTTCGTCGCATCTCGCTCGTGGGTTTCAAAGGCGGTGATTTCAGCGGGAGTAGCAATTTCGGGGTTGATTTTCTCGAGCTTCTCGTCGAGGACATACTCTTTATCCTCGTAGCGAGCAATGGTGCGAATGTATCTTATCCATTCGCCAAAGTTCGTTCCATCGAAGGTGACCTTTTGGCAAAGGCTCATCAACGTGAAAGAACTTGCAGCAACGTTGTTTGCGTTTGACATCTATAGAAAGGACAAAGATAGATTAGAACAAGAATCCCTAATTATCACCCAATGAGAAAAATTAGGGCTAGGATCCAACAATAACATTTACATACTAGAGAAGGGATGCCGTAATCCAACATGCAAATAAATTGAAGGTAAGTGAATGACGATTCACTAATTCTCCATCACAAAACTTAAACTTTTAGTCCTAAGTGTTTTTGAGCATTCCTAGGTTCGGATGAGATTCATTGAACTATTCAATGGCATGTTTAAATCTCGATATGCCCCTCTTGTTTGTGACTAGGATGCCGAGGATCACAAAGCGGGTGTGAATTACCATGCAAATTTACATGGTGCCTTCATTGTTACGATCACCTATTCGATGTGCCGGTAAACCACACACGCTCCATCGAACTATGATAAACAATGAATCACCCTTTGCCACCTTCGCTTAGAACCAATTAGTGTGCCGGTAAACCACACACGCTCCACTAACATCTTAGCAAGGTGCAAAGTGTAATTTCATGGGATTGCATCAATTCACTTTTCCTAAAGTAACTAAGATTGGGAAATTTAAGAAGGTTTAGTTACTTTGTATTTCTTATTATACTTTTAATGAGAGGATGAGGTTGCCCTATCCTACCCGTTCGGCTAACGACCCTCCACCAATCAAGCGAGCGGTGGGTGTGGGTGTACACCCATTAAGCGCCATTTTATAGGCCGCAACCTTATACCCACCTTATAAATCGGCTTCGTGAATGAGGCCTACTAGCGGTAAGACTAGCATTTAGTTATACATATATATATTATCCTAGTAATATTATATAAGTATAGGGTTTCATTTTAAACTTTTCAAAATCTAGGGTTTGAAATTTAAGTTGTCTAAATTAGAACTTTTAATCACAAATATAAATTTCAAAACTATAGGGTAGGTTTTAAACATTTAAAACATGGAGGATCAAATAACAAATAATTTCAATTAACAATTAATATCTTAATTATCTTTATTTGATTTATCTTTGATTTCTTTGAAGATAATTACCAAAAAATAATTAAAACAATTAATTAATTATCATATAAGGAAACTAAATATTTAATTAGTTGATAATTACCTTTTACTAGATCAAGATAACACTTATATTTATCAAGAAATCGGATTCATATTGATCTAATTAGTTTATGGAAAGTTTGGATAAGATAAACACAAAGAAATCCCGAATTTTGCCTTTCCTGACGCCTGGACTCGCCGAGTGCACAAGGGGACTCGCCGAGTCAAGCCTACTCGACGAGTCCACCTTGGAACTCGACGAGTCAGTGACTCAAAACCCAAAAAATCGAATTTTGCAGGTTTGTTTCAGTTATTCAAGCAACAATTTAAAGAAAACCAACCATTGCTCTGATACCACTGTTGGGTTTTAGCCATAAGAACTTTCCTATGTGCGCATGCAAAACCCTAATGCTTGGATCTAGGCTTTCTAATAAACATGCTTTGAATCCAAGACTTCTAATGGCTAATTAGATTAAACAACAACATTAAAACAGATCTAGAATCATACCTTTGAGTTCCTTGTTGATCTTCTTGTCTTGGAGCTTCTAGAGTCACAATTGTCACTCCTCTAATGGCTTACAAACACCAATAGCAAGCAAGATGATTTAGGAGAGAGGAGAGGGGATGGAATTCGACCAGAGGTTCCTTGCTTTAGGTTCTGAAAGGTTGTACACGAATTCCACATCCCAAGGGCCTATTTATACTTGTAGACTCCTTAAGGGTTTCACCCTAAACCCTAATTGGATAATCTTCACTTAAGGCTATCCAAATCCATTCCATAGATATCCTTATGGACTATTTTGAGCTATCCTAAAGCTCTTAGAAACCGTCCAAAGTCAATCCTAATGGATTTATAGTCCAAAGTCTAACTATCAAACAATTGACAGTTTATACCCTCTTATTTAATTAATCTCTTTAAGTCACCAAATTAATACCAATTAATTTATGACTTATATTAATCAAATAGCTAAATATTATTCCTTATAATATTTACTCTCTCTTAACAAATCATCCTTCAAGTTGCTATGGTGAAGGCAACCCAAAAGGACCATGCACAACCGAATATAGTTACAGCCTTAGACACTATTCCAACATGAACGGTATAGACCATTGCAAAGGTTCAGCTTCCTCAACAACCAAAGCTATGTCTAGTCTTGCTGCAGCCTTCCAAATATCCCCTGGAATTATAGATATCATTAATCCTTTCCCTTTAATCTTTGGCACACACATTCAAAGGTAACTTCCAATAAGAACATAAAATTTCATTATATTTAAGTAGAATTGAAAATCTAAGACAGTGTTCTTCTTTATTAAGTCCAAGTATGTACCTCTAATATGACCATAGTGTTTACTCTGGTTTAGCTTTTATAAACTACAAATTGCAGTGCATCATACCGGTATCTATTTTGGCAATCTAAATAAATGGGTTCAAAGCTAAGAGTTGTGGTCCTTCAGTAATAAAACACTTTAGAATTTAGTTTCCTTTTTCGATTCTTTTTTATTATATTTTATTGTAAAATTAAAATGTATTTGGTACTTTTAAATAGATGACGTAAATTTAAAAGTCATAGCAAATGGTAACTAGTAAAGACAATAGAAACACCTTAAACCTTAAGTGGTGACATCGGTTTCTTCTTTTTTTCTTGTTTCTTCTATGAACCCTGGAATAACCCTGTACGAAAAATAAGACATAAAGAAACAAATATAAGTGAAATTTAATACTTGTATTCAAATGCTAATCTGAAAAATAACAAGAGAGCAGCAAGCTATCAAACCTATCTCTAGAGCCTTTTGGGGTTATATGGTGAAAGGTTGCAGGGGCGACTCACATTCAGGGATAGTAATGGTTATGAAACATAGATATCTAGTTGGGCTTTTGGGGGCACAAGATACAGAATATGGCAGATTGAAAGAAGGAATGAACTGATTGGTAAAAGATCGCCATATGAGATTATGTTTCGGAGGTTTTGATATGTGGATGTGGTAGAGTATGAAAGACACGATGCAGTCATTGATAGGGTAGAAGTAGAAGGTGAAAGAGGCCTTTGGCGGGAAAAATAAAGAAAGTCCCGCCTTCCACTAATATTTGATGTTATAAAAAAGTTATTTATATACGTTTCTATTTAATATCTATCAATTAGATAAACTATTTTTAATTACTCATATAACAAATAATATGATTTGTTTTAGTATTAAAACCCAATCAAAATAACAATGGATTAATAATAATAATAATAACAATAACTTATTTTATTACATAATTCGTTATATGACTTGATTTACTGTTTGTTTGAATATTGCAGGAATATTTGTTGAAGCTTATTGAATCATCAAATAATACATTACTCATCTTGTCTATCGAGTGAAGATAAGGTATTTTTATTACTTTCAAACACTCGATCATATTTTCATAAGATTAAATTTGTATTAGGTAAATTACAAATGCTTGTAGATGTATTCTTAGTCCTACATGCATGTTATTAATATATGGTTTATGTGATAATAGATGGATCGTAGTTATTGGATGTATAGAATTAAACGTTCATGTGATGAATATTTGGCATGTCTGGGTGGTTTTCTTAAGGCTGCAGAGGAACATCGGGTGAATAAAGGAGAAAGCTACATATGGTGTCCTTGTGTAGATTGTCAGAACTGTCATATGTACACTGATTCTGCCAAAGTACAGGAACATTTAATAATTCGTGGGTTTATGAGAGATTATATATGTTGGTCACGTCATGGGGAGACATTGGTTAATGATAATGAGGTTGTTTTAGAGTTTAATAATGATAACAATGATTCAAACAATGACAAGTACGATGACTTATCTGGAATGTTACATGATTGGGAGGACAATGTCGCTGAAAAGGATTATGAAAATTTTCAACAATTATTTGATGACTCAGAAAAACCGTTGTATACCGGGTGTATGAAGTATACCAAATTATCTGTTGTTTTGAAACTATTTAACCTAAAAGCAAACAATGGTTGGAGTGATACAAGTTTCACAAATCTTCTAAAGCTTTTGAATGATATGCTTCCTGAAGATAACGAGTTACCTATTTCAACATATCAAGCGAAAAAACTAATGTGCCCAATAGGAATGGAAATCGAAAGAATACATGCATGTCCAAATGACTGTATGTTATACAGAAACCAGTATGTAGATCTAGATAAGTGTATCACATGCGGTACATCACGGTATAAGAAGAATAATCATACAGAAGAAACCAATGATGTGAAAAAGAAAGGTCCACCTGCTAAAGTATTGTGGTATTTGCCTATTGTGCCTAGATTGAAGCGGTTATTTGCAAACGCCAAAGATGCAAAATTAATACAATGGCATGCTGATCGTAAAATAGACAAAAAAATAAGACATGTGGCTGATTCCCCTCAATGGAGAAATATTAATTCCAATTTTAAAGAATTTGGTCGAGAGATTAGAAATATTAGGTTCAGAATTAGTTCTGATGGAATTAATCCATTTGGAAGCCTAAGCAGTCGTCATAGTACATGGCCGGTTCTTCTTTGTATCTACAATCTCCCACCTTGGTTATGCATGAAAAGAAGATACATCATGATGTCATTACTAATTCAAGGTCCAAAACAGCCGGGAAATGATATCGATGTTTATTTGGCTCCATTAATTGAGGACATGAAAAAATTATGGAGTCCGGGTGTCGAAGTGTATGATGCATATAGTGGGGAAAATTTCCAACTTCGGGCCATGATTTATTGCACCATAAATGATTTTCCAGCATATGGGAATTTGTCTGGATACAACACAAAAGGAGCAAATGCATGTCCAATTTGTGAAGATGATGATACACAGTCGTTATGGTTGACAAATTGCAAGAAAAATGTATATATGGATCATCGAAGATATCTTCCAAAAAATCACCCATATCGCAAGAAAAAAAAGGTGTTCAATGGTAAAATTGAGGAGAGGACAGCAAGGAAACCATTACGAGGAGAAACTGTATTTTCTCGTGTTGAAAATCTAAACGTGACATTGGGAAAATTCAAAGGTAATGGTAAAGGAAAACGTACACGTAAACGTACACATAAACGTACAGGTACAATTCCTCCTAAAGTTATTTGGAAGAAAAGATCTATATTTTGGGAGTTACCATATTGGAAGCACTTACAGGTTCGCCATTGTCTTGACGTTATGCATATTGAAAAAAATGTTTGTGAAAGCCTGATAGCCTTATTGTTGAACATTAAGGGAGAGTGAAAAAGACGGGATTAATGTTCGAGAAGACATGGTTGAAATGGGAATTCGCCCCGAGCTTGCTCCTATTAGGAATCCTGGAAAGCGTACGTATCTGCCAGTAGCTTGTTATATCATGTCAAAGGATGAGAAAAGAAAATTTTGTAAGTGCTTACATGGTGTAAAGGTTCCATCAGGCTATTCTGCTAACATTAAGAAGTTAGTGTCAATGAAAGAACTAAAACTATTTGGTATGAAGTCCCATGATTGTCATGTTTTAATGGCACATATGATTCCCATTGCAATTCGTGGAATACTACCGGACCGAATTCGACACACAATCACAAAGCTATGCTTGTTTTTCAACATGATTCATTCTAAAGTTATTGATCCCGAGGTATTAGATTCATGGGGAAGTGATATTATCTTGACATTATGCCAACTCGAGATGTATTTCCCACCTTCATTTTTTGATGTCATGGTTCATCTAACATCTCATATTGTTAGAGAGATAAAGTATTGTGGGCCAGTATACTTACAATACATGTATCCATTTGAGAGATATATGGGCGTCTTAAAAGGGTATGTAAGGAATAGACATCGACCAGAGGGTAGTATTATTGAAGGATATGCAACAGAGGAGGTAATTGAATATTGTACTGACTATTTACAAGGTGTTGATAGCATTGGCATTCCAAAATCTCGACACAAGGGTAGACTTGTAGGGAGTGGGATTATTGGATTGAAAAAGATCATTCCAAATCGAGAAGACTTACAACTTGCACATTTTACAGTCCTACAACATATGACAATCATTGCTCCATTTATAAATGAGCACAAAAGAACACTGGAATTGTTAAATCGTGGTAGGAGCAATAGATGGTTGGTTAAGGAACATAACAAAACGTTCTCACAATGGTTAAAAGACAAAGTGAGAGCAAGTTATGGCATCGACAATGTGGATCAAGCTGTAGTACATCTAGGGAATGGTCCTGAAGATTTTGTGGCAACTTACCAAGGATATGACATTAATGGTTATACATTTTACACTAATAAACAAGATGGAAAAAGTACACTTCAAAATAGTGGTGTAACAATAATAGCCTCAACTAAAGTATATGGAGATAGTCATGATACAAGGGTGAGGATCGCCAAAGAATCATACTATGGCGTCATTCAGGAAATATGGGAATTGAAATATGATTCCATCATTATACCTATGTTAAAATGCAAATGGGTTGACAACCAACGAGGTGTTAAAGTTGACAATGATGGTTTTACAGTTGTTGACCTTTCCACAAATGGATATGTATCAGAACCATTCATCCTAGCTAAACAAGCTACTCAGGTATTCTATGTTTAGGACCCAAAGGAATTGGGAAAGCACATCGTTATGCATAGCAAACGACATATACTTGGTGTTGATGATGTTGTGGACGAGGAAGAGTACGACCAGTTTGATGAACTACCCCCATTTTCTATCGGCATTCCATCTTTAAATGATTATGTTGATGACACCACTTACTTATGGTTAGATCACAATGAAGGAATATGGATATCATCACCCACACCTGGGAAAAAATGAAGAGGATTTGAGTGAGGTCTCAGACAAAGATATGATTGACGATGAGACGTGTCATTATATAATATGTTTTAGCGTCGTTTGAATTTTAATTATTTATGTTTGTATTAATGTTTTAGTTTGAACATGTTTCCATGAATGTTTTTTTATTTTCATTTGAATGTTTAAGACTTAAGTTTCTAAAGTTCGGATATGTTTGCATCAAGAATTTATTCATGTTTAATTATCAAATTTATTTATGGAATCTGACCCATGAACCCAAATATGGCCCACGAACCTATGAACCCAAATCTGACCCACTAACTTATGAACCCAAATCTGACACAGGAACTTGCCAACCCGTGAACTTATATAAATATGTGGGTTAACAGGTGATATATGGGTTTATATTCTAAACCTGCCAACCCATGACCTTTATAGTTAAATGGGTCGTGTTCGGGTTGGTATATTTTGACTCGCTAACCCGCAACCCATCAACTCGATCACGACATGATTGTCAAGTCTACTTTTAATCGTATGGTGTTGTTTAGGAAAAGAAAACTTAGGCGCTGTTTGGTTCATAAAATGTTGCTAATGGAATTTGAACTGGAATTGGAAAAGGAATCTGTTAGGAATTTGAATCCAATTCCATATGTTGTTTGGTTGGCATGACATGGAATTTGACTTAATTCCAAATTTTGTTTGGTTTGTAGAAAATAGAATTGGAATTCATGTAAAATGACAAAATTACATGCGAGCAGACTTACCACTCGTTTCCAGATCCTCATCCGAGCATCCTTCATGAGGATTTGGGTTTCTGGGACTATCGTAACACATGCATGCCCTTGGGCCCAACCCATCATACAAATGCAAGAGTCACAAAGACATCTAGCATTTTACATAACATTTTACAAGCTCCTTCTTGTTCAAAGCTTCTAAATCTTCAAGCCTCTTCAAATAATGCACCAAAGACACACACTTTAGCCTCAAACACACTCAAAATGGGGGTTAGATCGATTAGGGTTTGCTTATGGACGCAAAAATGTGATAATGAGGCTGGAAGGAGGACTTAAGGTCCTTTAAATATGGAGCAAGCTCTAAAAATTAGGGTTTTGATACACAGCCTCAACTCGTCGAGTTTTTCTTAAAAGCTCGTCGAGTAGAGAGCTTCCTTCACGTTGAGTTTGAGTACATCAAATCAACGAGTTGCCGAAGAAAATTGCCTTTTAAACCATAAATCTTATTCCTAAAAATCGGGATGTTACACACACACACACACACACACATATATATATATATATATATATATATATATATACACATATAAATAATAATCAAGTAACCTTCTTTTGTTAACCTAAAAAGATTACAACTATTGATTCTAACCACTTTATCATCTTTATTAATGTATAATGGGAAACGCAAGAATTACAATTCCTTTGACAATATTGTCTGCTTCGACCCCGACATGCGATGATCTTCCCTGAGCCTAACAACCACTCCTACAATGGGTCTAAACCACATTGATTGTACTCAAGCCAGGTCTAAACTCCCATTAAACACTTATTCTCTTAAGATCTCTTCGTCCCGAGCTTGCTCCTATTAGGAATCTTGGAAAACGTACATATCTGCCTGTAGCGTGTTATACCAAGTCGGGGGTCCGAGGGTAGTGCCCCAGGGTTCAGGGTTTCCAAAAGGGCGGCGACCCTTTGGCGGGGTCTAGGGACAGCGCCCCTAGCGGGGTCCAAGGGGCAGAGCCCCTGGCTGGGGTCCCGCTGCCCTGTCAGCGGGCGGGGTTTGGGGCAGCGCCCCAAAACCTCTCCGAATTTTACATGCGGGAACATAGTGGGAAATTCAGATTCTTATGTGTGACTTGATTCAAAAGCAACTCATGACAACCCAACAAACCCTACTATTTCTAACAATGGACCGATTCCCAATTGCTCTCATTCGACCGGTTCCTAATCTGGTTCGAGACATGTACGTATAAAAGATGGGTTTTAAAAAAAATAAATATTACTTGTTTTTTTTTTTTTTTGTCAAATCAACACATTATTTTTATAAGGGAATTGATATTTCCACTATGTTTTTTTTATACATCCACTTACTCCTAAGGAAAATTGACAATTGTACCCTTTGTTTATATTTAGAATGTAATTATTGTCTATATTTAATATAATATATATTTTTTAATTCCTTTGTTATAAATAAAAGAATAAATTAATCCAACTCCTTTTATCTCCACCAGTTATCTCACATTCACCTTTTGGTCTACACCACGTCGGAGAATTTCAACCTACATTCACAGTGACCTCTAATTTGATTTTACCGCAATCTTAAGCCTATAACGTTACTGGTCTTCCCTTTGAACCAAAATCTCCTACAGAGTCCCATCTTTCTTGATCTTTCATTTCTTCTGTTACTGGTCATTGCTTTCCTTGTCTCCTGTCATCATCAAGAAACTCTCCCATCTTTTCCCAATACAAATAAACATTAAGCATCACCGGACCTTCCAGAGAAATAACCACCTCTGATTGATTCTATTTGGGGACGAAGCTCACCCGAAAAGGCCCTCCCACAACCGCCCTTCTGTCATCCTCAAGAAACCCGAAAACAGAAGTCTTACTCATCACCAACGATGAAACCTCGAAGAATTGTTAAACCATTAAACTCTCCCGCAAATTGAATTTTGAAACCTTAAAATCCCATGGACCAACAAATCCGATTTTGAAAGGTGGTTTTGATTTTGGTACTTACATGTGATTTCTTGAAGTTGAAATTGTTGACTTAGTTGGTGGTTTTGGAATGGTTTTGTAGGTGATTTTGGTAATTATAGGTGGTTTTCTTCAAATGGTTTTTGATTTTGCAGGTGGTGGTAGAAGAAGCTGTTTCCGACGAAGGTGTGGTTTGAAGGTGGGTGTCGACGGAAAGTGAGGGTTGGCGTTGACGAAAGGGGAGAAAAAAGGGGTTGGATTAAAAAAGATATGTTATGTTATTCGAGATATATTAAACTCGAAACATAAGTGGGCATAATTGTCATTTTCCTTTGGAAGTCTGTGGATGTATAAGAAACATGAGTGAAAATATCAGCACCCTTTTTATAATGATATATAGTAGAAGTTCATTAAACAAAAAGTATCCATTGAAACTTATATAAGAATATAAAAGTCAAGTTTGAAAATTTGAAGTTACTTAATTAATGAAACATATACCGTAAAAAAAATTAACCATTTACTTTTTAGATTGGGCGCTGATTTTTCCAAAAAATTTATTGACATTTCCACGGAATAGTTAATATGTGGACAATTATGTCCCTCAACCCATTTATACTCCCTTTTATGATTTTGAAGAGAGGGAAAGATTAAACCATATATTCCTTTTTTTATGGAAAAAACTTACCATAGGAAATCTATACTTTCTTTCTCTTTTAAAAAATTTACAGAATTGAAAACTATATCCCTTTTTTTAAAATTCAAGCTCAACAATGTGGTATCCTATACACAAGGGGCTGTGATCCTTAGGCTTTATTTAAGGTATTTTACACTTAAATAGGTTAAGGGTATAATTGTCTTTCCATCAATTATTCAGTGGCAACATCAAAGTGGCAACATCAAAACAATTAAGGGGAAAAATCAACGCCCTTTCAGATTTGGCTGATATAACTTTTGGTAAAGTTTTGGGAGATCCCGCCATGGGAATTGTACAACCCGCCACAAATTTTGGGTAAAATCAAAACCCCAAAAGACGTTTTCACTGCTTACACCTCGCATTCTCTTCCACGCATAACCAACCGGCGATTTCACTAGCTACCACAAAATCACGGGAACACCATTGTGCGACGATTCCTCCTCCTGGTCCTTATCTTTTCCTCGATTTCCCCTGTCCCCTACCTCATATCAGAAAGTCGCCAAGTCTGCAGGTCACGAATTCATTGCTAGGGCAGCAGTCTTCGTATACACGACTCACATCTCTATTGCTCCTCTTTTTGCCACTGCTAACATCTTCCACTCTTGCAAATTGTAAGTTTTATATGTTGATATTTGATTTCTGAATGTTTTACTAGAGGGGTTTACTTAGGTTTTGTAAAATCGTTGATTTGTATATGCATGAATCATGTACTAATGCTGTTTTAAATGAGAATACATGAGAACAAAACAGGAACTTGAAGGATTTTGTTAGAAATTTATGGATGTATGTATCTATGTATATATCGATCGTGCCTAGCATTCCAATACACTAATACATCCTTGATCCTTGAAAATACTAAGTTCTTATTTTGTGGTTATCTGGTTTGTGAATTTCTTTTTTAATCTATTCACCTTTGATATGTTTATTTCTTGAGAAAATTGTAGTTTAGTGTTTAAGTACTACAATTTAAATTTGTTGGTATTGAACATTTGAAATTGTACATTAAGTGTTTGTGAAAAGTCTTCAATGAGGCTTCATATTTTTTTGATAGTAATTATTAATTATCATGTGAAGTTTCGTATTTTGATATGTAAGTTCTTTTACTTTTTCTTTTTGTAATTCATGTAGTGATCTTTTACATCAGGTTTTTATGCTATAGGTCTAACTACAAATTGTAGTCTTGAAAATTTGCATGTTAAGTATTTGTGTAAAGTGCTCAGTGAGATTTGAAACTGATAAAAAGTGGACATTATTTTTTTCCTGAATTATCACTAGTCGAGTATATGATACGATTAGCTTATTTATCTTTTTATGCATAATTTGAACTAAATTCCTAATTCCTATGTAAATTGTAAGCTTAGCATTTCTATATGGCCTTGTACATACACACCAAACACATGTATAGTAGTGTGTACATTTATATACATATAAACATGTTTGGAAGGAGAAATACACACAAAAATGCATAACCATAGCATTCTTTTTTAGTTTAAACTTATCACTTGATGTGTTTTTTCTTCTTCATGTTTTGATGATTTTTTTTCACTTGTTACTATTTTATAAGAGAGTTATTGGTGATATCATGTTGAATTGTTTTTGTACTCTATTCAGGTTGGTGGTTGAGCTATTTGCAAATCATCTACAATAAAGATGATGAATGATCAGCCACAACAACAACCGGTACCACAACCACAACCGAGGAAAAAAAGAACAACCACACGTCTAAAAGATATAATAGAGCCACAAGAAGTTGAATTTAATAGTCTTGGTCAGCATTGTGGCGCTAATCAAAATAAGTTTGCCAATGACTGCGGGGCTGTTACGAGAAAGTTAATTTCTATCGAATATCCGACTTGGAAAAAAGTGCCAGCAAATGAAAAGGAGAACTTATGGTTGACCATCAAGGTTTCTAATCTAATACACATTACATGTGTTTTCATTTAATAAATATATGTTACTGATAGTTACTCTTTAAAAAAAACAAAAACAGAAACGTTGGAATATCCATGGTGAAAACCGCAAAGCATATGTGCTTATGACTTGCAACCACAAGTGGAGATCATACAAAAAGAGGCTTAAAAAAATTTTCTTGGTCAATGAGAATGAGAGAAATCCACTTGAAACCTACTCATATCTGGAAAAGACAGCATTGCAAAAATTTAAGGAAAGGATATCATCAAAGGAATTCCAGGTTTATAGGATATAATGTCTCTTGATGATATTAATCATTATGTTCCAGTTTTATAATTGTGATTGTTGTTTTTATCGGCAGGATATAAGTGAGAAAGCAAGGATTAGTTCAATGTGTAATACGAATCCAGCCCGAGTAGGCCCACATGGTTATTGGGGCAACAAACCTAAGTGGGAACAAGAGAAGGCAGCGGGTTAGCTGCTGTCACAGCTGTATGAGATAAAAAGCGAACGTTCACTAGACTATGTGTTGGGGAGAAGATCTAAAAATGAGTCAGGGTCAAAAATAATACCACATAACATGGAACCCATAGTAAAAAAGCTTGTAAGATTGTTCTTAATTTTGTTTTTTAAAATTTATTAATATTTTTTTGTCTAAGTAATTGTATTGACTATTATGTTGTTTGCATTAACAGATAGATGTTCAAAAAGAAATATCCAATGGTGATTTGTTGTCGGGTCCTGGAGAAGATTTGTTGACTATGGCAATAGGACCGGAGCATCCTGGTGGCACTAAGGCGGTGGGGCATGATATCGGCTTAAGAAAGGGGATGCAAGGACTTGACAAAAAAAAAGGAAAGCCGTGGACAAAGAACTTGTTAGTAAAATGCAGGTCTAATTAGATGAAACTGTGACCCAATTGGTAGATTTAAGAACATTGTTTGCGATACAAGGGTCTAGGAACCAAGTCCCAAATAATGTATGCTTCGGTGTTCAAAACAATAGGTCCAGTTAGTTGAAACTGTGACCCAATTGGCAGAGTTAAGAACATTGCTTGCGATGCAAGTGTCTAGGAACCAAGTCCCAAATAATGTATGCTTCGGTGTTCAAAACAATAGGCCTGGCTCGACGTCGACATTGGATGGTTTAGATACGATAAAGGTAACTCTTTATTATAGCATCAACCTTTAACAACTAATAAAATCCATAACTTAATGAGTTAGTTTATTTATTTTTATCACTAATTCTAGTTGATTACATAAATTTACTATAATTATATGGTACAAGTTGGGAAAATAGTAATAAAATTCACTTGTTTCTTGTTTCGGGCTAAACAAAGTATGAAAATAGATACATAATTGAGTTAGAGTTGATGACTAATCATAGTGTTCTATAATGTTCAAGTGTTTCAAAAAAGCTATAAAGTATTCCCTTGTATGTGTTATGTATTTGTTGTACGGATCAAACAATAAAACTAGATAAATAGAACTTGTGTAAAAATTGCATAATGGTCCTTATGTTACAAAAATTATAGAAATGGTCCTTGTAATTTTTTTCTATAGAAATAGTCCCTGTAAGTTTTTTTTACAGTAATGGTCCCTGTAAGTTTTTTTTTATAGAAATGGTCCCTGTAAGTTTTTTTTACAGAAATGGTCCATGTAAGAAACAATTACGAATCCTTGAATTTACAAAAGAAGGCACTATGCAGAAAAAATTACAAAAAAGGTACCTCTAATGTATAGAAATGCAAAATTTAGCATATTTATTTTTGTTTTAATGTGTTAGGCTTATGTTTTTTGAATTTCTTGATATCATATTACTTTGAACTTTGCTGTTAAATTATGTTTTACATCGAATTTTCTAACTTATTAACACATGAAATACACTACATGTTATATGATTGCAGGTTATTACTCATTGTGATTTGATGTTACCTTATCGTGATATGAACCAAAAATTTGCCAGAGGGATGGTCTTTCCTTATAGTGATGGGTTAATTCACTCAGTTCCTTTACGCGAAAATCACTTGAAGGTTATGATTGACAACATAGATGAAAGATATAAAGGTATTCCTGTTCCTGTGATGACAAATGAAGTTGGTATCCTAGAAGATGCAGTTGGCACGGTAATTCAATGGCTGCGGACCGCAATTGTTCTTAGTAAGGTACATCTTCATTATCCTTTAATTTTTTTATCTACCATATATACATTTTCTGAAAATGAGAGAATTCTCTATATGCTCCTATTAAACATCAAAATATTATATTTAGGCCGGAAAATAAAATATTTTGATGTTTAAGAATGGTATATACGACATTCTTGCTAATTAAAATGAGTTATTAATAGGAACAACAAAGCAAGGTGCCATTACAACAACAAATTCAGACCACAAGTGCGCGACCATCAACTGCAAAGGCTGTTATGGAAAAAAATATGCCTAACCAAAAGATCAACAAACCAAGGCCAATAGAATCACTTCGTGACCTTTTGAAGACCAACCTAGTGGTTCATGTGGTAGCCGATGCTGGACATCTAGAAGCTGGGGCGTTTGATTTTTCAGTTACATATGAAGATTATTATCGTTTGTTGAAAAAACAAACAACTAATTTGTCCATCATAACAACTTGGCAGATGTAAGTGCATTCAAATTTCACTATTATTTATTTCCATGATATTTTCTTTTTAGGCTGCTTATAAGATATGACTTGATTGTAAATTTTTTGTAATATTGTTTGTAGCCTTCTACACTTAATGCTTCAGAAACGCATGGGAAAGTGTGCTTTCCTAAACCCGTATAAGATTCTTGGAAAAGCCTGTCAGGAAACTCCGATTGATGTCGTCAATTATCTTGTTTGATTCAAAGGAAAAAAAAGGTTTGATGAGAGTTCAAGTAGTGAAAAAGTTTGATTTACAGTTGAAGAGAATTTTAGAGTTAATTATTTCTTATACATTGTTGATCAAGTTATTTCTTCTCTTGAGACAAAATTTGAACAATTCAAAGAGTATGAAAAAGTATTTGGTTTCTTATTTCCATATAATTTGAGGGGAATTGAAGATAAAAATCTTAAATTGTCTTGTCATCATCTTGAAAAAGCACTCAAGTTTGAAGAAAGATCGGATATTGATGCCGATGAACTTTATACAGAGTTGAAATTATTTTAGACTTTGGAAACCAATGAATTTAGCAGCCCTGTAGATGTTTTAAAGTTTTTGAAAAAACTTGATTATTTCCCAATGCATGCATTGTATATAGGATTTTGTTGACTATTCCATTAACGGTGGCATCAACATAAATGAGTTTCTCAAAATTGAAGTTTTTGAAATTTTACTTACGCTCCACAATGACCTAAGAAAGACTAAGCGGTTTGGCGATGATATCTATCAAGAGCGAAATCTTAGAGAGTATAGACTACAAAGAGTTAATCAACCAATTTGCAATCAAGAATGCTAGGAGCACTTCACGGGTAGTCGGTTAGCGTTGTGATATGTAATTACTTATTAAAATATTATGATTTTGCTATGTTTATTGTTTGAATGTTTATCGTCGTTTTAAAAAATATCAATTTATATAATTTAATTCGTTACACGTTAATGACTAAGGGTCTTTTTTCCACCTCATCCCAGGCATTTGAATCCTCAGAACCGACCATGCTAAAAGACACGTTAGAACGTACACGCCATAGATGGTTGACCAGGAAAATAAGCATCATAATCAACAGAAATGAGTTTCTCAAAATTGAAGTTTTTGAAATTTTACTTATGCTCCACAATGACCTAAGAAAGACTAAGCGGTTTGGCGATGATATCTATCAAGAGCGAAATCTTAGAGAGTATAGACTACAAAGAGTTAATCAACCAATTTGCAATCAAGAATGCTAGGAGCACTTCACGGGTAGTCGGTTAGCGTTGCAATATGTAATTACTTATTAAAATATTATGATTTTGCTATGTTTATTGTTTGAATGTTTATCGTCGTTTTAAAAAATATCAATTTATATAATTTAATTCGTTACACGTTAATGACTAAGGGCCTTTTTTCCACCTCATCCCAGGCATTTGAATCCTCAGGACCGGCCATGCTAAAAGACACATTAGAATGTACACGCCACAGATGGTTGACCAGGAAAATAAGCATCATAATCACAAAAATTTCACTGTGGATGATTTCGTATACGTACAACTTCAAAAGTATCGAAAAAAGACAGCCACAAGAAATCTCACAAACTCGCAAAGCATTTTTATGGCCCTTTTCGAATTTTGGAACGAATTGGGAAAGTAGCTTACTGCTTAGAGCTACCAACAGGCTCAAAAATACACCAAACCTTCCACGTTTCACTTTAACTCCTTGTGTGGGTGAACATCATATCTCGTTGCTCCTTATTGATGAGGCTAATCAAAACAATGAAGTTCCCTTCATTCCAGAAGAGATTTTGAGTACTCGACCACAAACACCTGGCAATTATGAAATTTTGGTTAAATGGGCAAATTATGACATATTAGAAGCTACATGGGAAAGATTGGGAGAATTTTGTGTTCGTTTTGCATAATTCTATAAAGGCCACCCGAACTATAGAGCCTTGAGGACATGGTCGTTGTCCAGCAAGGGGGAGTTGATATAGTCCACCTTCCTACTCCAGCTTAATTCACAGAAAGGCCAAAACGAGAAAGACGCCCACCTGCATGTTTATTGGATTAATCATTCATTCATTTGTGATGCCCTACAATCTCGTGGGGAACAAAGTCAAACAACCAGTCCCATGTTTTCCTTTTATTTTACTGCACAATTAGTTGTTTCCTTTGTTTATGTATTTGAATTCCTAAAAAGTAGAAGTAGTTGATAGTGAGTTTGTTTCTTTCTTTTTTTGAAGTATTTAAGTTTTGTAATTTTTTGTTGAGGGATATACAGAAAATTGCTCAAAAAATATTGTCTTTCTTCTTTTGAATTCTTGGGAGTTCGCGACCGAATCGAAGAGGTCGTATCAATGAGCATGCATGTACGTCTTATATTTTCTTTTAGAAAAGGATCAATTTTGTTAAATTTTATTAACACGGTTAATGGAAAACTCAAACAAAAACAAAAACAAAAAAATAAACTTTTTGGTTCAGTTTTGGTTGTAGTATAAAACCGAACCGAACCATGTTCATTCAATGTCATCAGTGGCGTATCTAAGATTTGTATGAGTTGGGGGCATACAAATATATTCAAATACCAAACTTTTTCTGGTTGGGTCATACTATATTAACTACCGACTATTATTAGTAATTACAAATTCTAGAAAAAAGTATAAAAGTCATAATATTTGAGTTGGGGACAATTGCCAAATACAAACAAAAAAGGGATGATTTTGGGTAATTTCCAAAAAATGGACTAAAGTTTCGAGCAGAAATTTTCTTGATTATTTATTGTTTTACAATGATGATAGCCCAATATGGGACCTAATAAAAGAACTTTTTATTTTTATTTATTTATTTTATATTAAAGGTAAATGGCACAAAAAAACACTCTTTTTATACAGAAATTTGATTTTGACACCGGTTTTTTTTTGTGTTAATTTTGACACTATGTTTTCCAATTTGTTACAGTTCTGACAACTTGACCGGTTAACCAGGTTATATGCTGACGTGTCAAAATAAAATTTTTTCTCACAAAAACCACTAAGTTTTCATTTTTTTTTTTTCGATTTTGACACTAAGTTTACTTTTTTTTTCTTTCAACTTTGACACTATTTTTTTTGTTCCAAATCGAACATTATTTTTTCCAATTTTGTTCAATGTTGAAAATTTTATATTTGAAACCATATAAATATTTTTTTAATACATTTAAACCGTATAAATATGTTTTTTTATTTAAAAATAATAGTTTTGTGTGTGTGTGTATATATATATATACACATTTACACTTAAACCATATTTTTATGTATAAATATATATTAGTTATATAAAAATTGTATTTTATATTAAATATGTAACTTTAAAATGTGTTTGGAGGTTTGGAGGCGTGTAGTCGATCAAAACTCGGATATCAAGTTTGCAACCCATCAAAATTTTACATCTTATTAGAAGCTTATGATTAGTTTGATTCTCATGATATAACTAATGCTTTTAATGTAAGAAAAAACACATTGTATTTAAATAAAAATGTGGTTTTTAAACGAAAAAAATATGTTTATACGGTTTACAATGTAATAAAAAAAATATATTTATACGGTTTCAAATGAAAATAGACAAAATTGAACAAAATTTGATAAATGATGTTCGATTGGAACAAAAAAAACATAGTGTCAAAATTGAAATAAAAAATTAAACTTAGTGTCAAAATCGAAAAAAAGTGAAAACTTAGTGTTTTTTGTGTAAAAAAAAAAATCAATTTTGACACGTCAGCATATCATGTTAGCATGCCACATCATCATAATTGACACGTCATCATACCACGTCAGCATGTAACCTGGTTAACCGGTCAAGTGGTCAGAATTGTAACAAATTGGAAAACACAGTATCAAAATTGACACAAAAAAAACACTGTGTCAAAATCGAATTTCTGTGTAAAAAATATTTTTTTGTACCATTTACCCTTATATTAAACACAGTGTAGAAATTTCCCATCCATGGGAGCACCTGCCCCCACTCATCTCTACATGTATCCGCCCCAGCCGGTCACAAATAATTTTCTGAAAGTTTCATTAGATTTTTTGTAGTTTGAATTTGAATTCAGTTTATTTTTTTATCATATAAAACAAAAAATGAACAACATTCCACTTTTCTATCGTCCTTCTTCTTGAGTAATAGTCATTTGATTAATCTCCGATTTACTCAAAGATGATGGCAACCTCTCAATACTTCTTTTCGACACAAAAGCTGGTTCTTTAGGTTCCGGGAGGCTCTCAATATCCATCCCCAACATTAAAACTACATTCACCATTGTTGGCCGATCTCCAGGGTCTTATTGTATGCACAATAGCCCAACAATCATACATCTCAAAGCTTCAATGGAATTGCATGATTCCGCTAAAGCCAAATCCATTAATTCCAATACCCTTTTCGCTTTCCACAATTCCCACGACTGAAATGCATCCAAAATTAGTTTTATAAAAAATGTTGACACAAAAAACGGGTTTAAGAAGACTCACATAGGATATAAGGCTAAAGGCTTGTTGATTATGATAATTACCCGTGTTTCTTTTCCCACTTATAATCTCCAAGATAACTACTTCAAAACTAAAAACATCGGATTTTATCGAAAACCGCCCAACGCGTATTCGGGAGACATATAGCCGCTGTATAATAAAAACTCAAAAATTTTAAACATAATAAAAACTCATGAAAACCCAAATAAGATTATAATATTTTTTTTATCTACAAAAATAATATTGTAATTTAATCGAAATCGTGAAATTCTTTTAAAAATATTAATGTTATTAGAAATTGCTTAAATAAAATGGGTTATATACAAATTTTCATTCAATTCTCTGATGGAATGGAAAAAGAACGGCTAAGAAATGAAAATTAAAGAATTGAAAGAATTTCATTCTTACATGAATGATTTAATCTTTCCATTCCGTAAGACAAAAAGGACAATTTTTTTTTCATTCCTTCTCTAGTTCCAACATACCAAAAACACTACCTAGAATTACATAAAATTTATTAGATTTGAACACACGATTTAGATTCGTACTTACTAGGTTATCTTCAGTTTCTCGGCCTTTAACTATCTTTGCCAAACTGAAGTCTGAAATCTTGGGATTCATATCTTCATCTAATAACACATTACTTGCTTTCAAATCTCTATGAATAATCCTCAATCGTGAATCTTGGTGAAGATACAAAAGTCCTCGAGCAATCCCCATGATGATATCAAATCGTAAATCCCAATCAAGACACACAGAAAGGGTCTTAACTGCCAAAAATCCCATCAAATCCCAAGATTTTAGATTTTAGAGCTAAAGTTGTTCACAAAATGGAAAAAGAGATTGAGAAGTATGTGAAACTAACCAAAGATGAAACGGTCCAAGCTTTTATTATGCATGTATTCATAGAGTAGTATCATTTCATGATCCTTCATGTTGTAACCTAAGAGCCTAACAAAATTACGATGTTGAAGTTTCCCAATTAACACAACTTCATTTTTGAATTCCTTGAGCCCTTGTCCAGATTGGCTTGCCAATCTTTTCACTACCATTGGAGAATTCCCTAAGATAATTACCAACAACATATGATTAACTCTCCAAACTCCATTTTATATACATAATTAATTTCCCTTTCGCAGCGAGAACAACCTTTTACTAATTTGAATGTCAAACATTATTCATTGATTCCCATGAAATTTGCAAACATTTACATGGCATTGATTTGGATTCATAAGATTTCTTTAGGTGTGTATTCTTTGGAATAAGTCCAACAATTAAAGTCTCTCCTTTGGGAATCTCTTCCTTCAATCAAAGATCAAATACGATTGTAGACACAACAGTTTTCCCAAATAGCTTCTAGTATCTTTAATAAATATGATATTATGACTATATTTTGCATACTAGTTGAAAAGCTAGTTGCTAGTTGAAAAGCTAACCGATAGCTGAAAAGATAGCACTTAGCTAAAAAGATAACCGATAAAAAGTGACGTTTGGTAAAAGATAGATGATAAAAAATAACATTTGGTAAAAATTAGCCGACAAGTTAGCATGGAATATATAAAATGACATAAAAGGGAATTCAGAAGAATATTTTTTTATAATTAATTAAGGGTATATTTGGGAAAATTCTAAAAAACTTCTGAAAACTAGTTTATAAGCTACTTTTTTGTTTGTTAAATATGACAATTTAAAAAAGGTCAAAGAATAAGCTAGGTATGACACGTGAAATAACAGATACAAGGAGAATTCTCTATAATCTGGCATGTTACTAGGAGAAGGTCTTGGTGTAACATCCGGATTCCCAGGTATCTTATTTTTTGCATTTATATTGAGTTTTGGAGAGGGACTTAGCGAGTAGGCGCTCAGACTCGCCGAGTAGGATCGCGCATGGTCAGACTGATTTAATGGCGGACTCGACGAGTCCATGCGTGGACTCGGCGAGTCCACGCTGTTCAATGAAACCCTAATTCTCCGGGGCCTGAGCCCTATTTAAGGACCTTTTAGCCACCATTTGCGGCTATCAGACCCCTAAGAAACCCTAGAGAGTAGAGAGAAGGCTTGTAGTTCAAGAGGAGGGCTATTTCATGATTCTAAGTGTGATTTTGCAAGAAAGAAGGAAGGACGACAAACAAGGAAGGTTGAGGAGCTCAGATCTATCATCCATATAATCTGGCATGTTACTAGGAGAAGGTCTTGGTGTAACATCCGGATTCCCAGGTATCTTATTTTATGCATTTATATTGAGTTTTGGAGAGGGACTCGACGAGTAGGCGCTCAGACTCACCGAGTAGGATCACGCATGGTCGGACTGATTTAATGGCGGACTCGGCGAGTCCATGCGTGGAATCGGCGAGTCCATCCGTGGACTCGGTGAGTCCATGCTATTTAATGAAAACCTAATTCTCCGGGGCTTGAGCCTTATTTAAGGACCTTTTAGCCACCATTTGCGGCTATCAGACCCCTAAGAAACCCTAAATAGCAGAGAGAAGGCTTGTAGTGCAAGAGGAGGGCTATTTCATCATTCTAAGTGTGATTTTGTAAGAAAGAAGGAAGGAGGACAAACAAGGAAGGTTGAGGAGCTCAGCTCTATCATCCATTCATCATAGGAGGCTACTAAAGGTACTAATCTGTGCTCAAACTCGTGTATTTAGTGTTCTAGTTGAATTTAGGGTTTTCTTGTGCATTCTTTGGATTGGATTCGAAGTATGTGAGGTCCCAAGGTGGAGTTCTTCTTAGATCTGGACCTTAAGAGGTCTAGAGAGTCCCATTCACATTGCTTTTTGCTACTCCATTAGAGATATGGCCTTAGGTTGCCATTTTAGGGGTTATTTCACCCAAAGAAGCTTTTTAGTCATTGCATGAGTGTAAAGATCAGACCTTTACGTGATTATAGTGGTTGGTAAGGCTATATCTATGGATTGGAGGAACAGATCTGACCTTAGGAGGTCATTTGAGTTTGAGCATGGCATGAACTTGCCGAGTCTAAGAACAGACTCGGCGAGTAGGATAGTTTTCCCCCATGAATCACACAGTTGGTGACTTGCTGAGTTGAGGAAGTGAATCGATGAGTCATTAGGGATTTTGAGGACTTGAGTTCATGACTGAACTCGCCGAGTCATAATTGTGCACTCGGCGAGTCTGGTCAAAGGGTTGACCGTTGACTTTTGTTGACTTTTAGGGTTTGGTCAACAATTGGACTTGTGAATTGTTTGAAGGGAAAAATGGCCTTTTAGCCTTCTTAGAGGACGTGTGAGGATTTAGTCTAGCCTGGAGAGCCGTTATTAATTGAGATGATCGTTTATGTGTTTAGGCAGAGGCTAGATCAGTGTTACGCGAGCAAGATATTACCGAGACATCCGAGGTGAGTCTTCTCACTATACTTTACCTTGAGTAGGTAACCAGAGTTATGTGAGAGAGTATCTTGTATGCTATCTATGTGATGTGTTGCACTGCATTATTTCTATGTGATTTATGCTATGAGTATATCAGAGTTAGGATCGGAAGGTCCATAAAGCTAGGACCAGGGGGTCCACAGAGTTAGGGCCCAAGGGCCCACCAGAGCTATAGCCTTGAGTGGCTAATATGTGTTATATGTGGTATTTTGGGGAACTTTCTAAGCTTCTTTCTTACAGTGTTTGTGTTATGTGTTTCAGGTACTAGTAAGGATCGCGGGAAGGCGCTGGCATGATCAATACACACACACACGCGGAGCTTATTTATATGTTATGGTCTTGGGATTTTGACTTATGTGGAATATAAGAAACAATGTGTTTTATAATATTGTGAATTAAATTGTTTTTAAAATGTGAAAATTTGGTTGAAATTTTATGGCGTTACAAGTTAGTATCAGAGCCTTGGTTTGAGGGATTCGGGTACACCTTCGGGCGTATCTAAACTCAAACTGAGGATTTGAGAGATATTTTTCAAAAAGTGAAACAAAGTTTTCTAAAAGAGTAAAAGAATTTGAAAAGAGTAGAGCAGAGCCGTGTGTACGATCAGCCAGCGCCCGAACGGTGATTTCCCAAAATACCCTTATGTTATATGTTATGAGACGATATGATACGTTTTGCATGCTAGAGAAGGCTACGTATTCTATTAGGACTAGAGTGGCCTGATTTGTGATGCCTTAGCCTAGGGGTTGCAGCTAGGATATGCTTGAGAGGAGGTAGATAGCAGCGAGAGGCTTACGAGAGATCTGCTGGAGAGTAGACTATGCTTAGTGAGAGTAGAGTACTTGGAATCTGGGATCCTTGGAGGAGGACTTGGGGTGTATACTAATGCGGTGTGGACAGTAGTATTGGGCCCGTACTACTAAAGACACCGGAGCGGTGCACAATCCAAGTAAGAATCCATGGAACATCAGAGATCAAGTAGGGTAGAGTTATCGAGTGCGAGTATACTCAATCAAGTCCCTGATATTTTCTTATGTTGTATTTCAGAGACATCATGGTCAGGACACGCCTTACACCAGAGAGCAATGGTGCTAGTGATGAGGAGATTCGTAGGATCATTCACGAGGAGGTGGCTGCGACCATCAGGGCAGAGATACCAAAGATGTTTGGGTCTATCAAGACCATGCTGGTAGAGACTTTTGATAAGAGATATGCTGCTCTTTCTGATGCTGCTGTTGCTGCAGCCACTGCAGCTGTAGCTGCGGCTAGACCGTAGGGTGGTGATGTGTTGCTGTTCCAGGAGTTCAGCAACAGAAAACCACCAGAGTTTGATGGGACGCAGGATCTGATTGCAGCGATGAGGTGGATTTTGGACATTGAGGGGGTGTTTCTTCACATGCTCATGTCCAGAGCATTTGAGGGTTCGGTTCGCGCTAAACTAGCTTCGCTTGGGAGCGAAGGACTGGTGGAAGTTTGTGACGACACACTATTCACCTGCTGAGCTTGCTGTAATGACCTGGGAGACGTTCACCGGTATGTTCCGAGAGGAGTATGTTCCCCAGGTGGAGAGTGAGCGTTTGGCCCAAGAGTTTTTAATCCTCAAGCAGGGTACTGAGTCTGTTACAGTGATTACTAGGATGTTCCATGAGAGGGAAATGTTCTGCCCAGAGCACGTGTCTTCCGAGCAGGCACGTATGAGTCGATATCTGAGCGTTTTGAGGAGGGATATACGAGAGTTTGCAGGTAACTCGTCATACCGGACATTTTCCAAGCTTCAGGCAAATGCTCAAAAGAGGGAGATAGAGCTGGAGACTCATGCTAGGGAGGAGGCGGAGTCTCAGGGGAGGGACAGGCGATCGACACAGTCTCAACCAGCAGCCAAGCGGGCCAAGCCTGTCGATTCGAGGATAGGGAATCAGAAGGGTCGCACTTGTGGCAAGTGCGGTAAGAGTCATGACGGGATGTGCAGAGTAGGGTCTTGCTACAAATGTGGCAAGGAGGGGCATATTGTAACATCCCGAGTTCAGGAGTGCAAGTTCAAGGTGCAAAGTGTAAATATGGAAGGCTGACTCAGCGAGTCGATGGATAGACTCGGCGAGTTGAGTTGCGATTCTGGTCACACGTTAAGTGACCAACTCGGCGAGACGTAGGCTGGACTCGGCTAGTTGGTGTAGAAGAGAGAAAAACCCTATTCTTCGGGGTTGCATCCTATTTAAAGGACTTAATGTCCTCCCCTCAGTCCGCTTAGCCCCTTTTGAGGTCCAGAAACCCTAAATCCATTTGTGAGAGCATTGGAGAGCATTTGGAATCTTGATAAGTGCTTGGTGAAGAGATCTTTGAAGATTTAGAAGGTTGGAGCAAGGGGCTTTGCAGAGATTTGGTTCATTCTTCAGTTGGAGCTTTCATTTGAGGTAATAATCTATTGCTTAAGGTCCTTTACATCCAGATCATTTGTTGCTCGAGTTTTGTTGCATTTCTAGAGTTATTTTGGGTTTGGAGGTTGGATCTAAGGTTGCTACCTTAGATCTGGACTTGAGATGGTCCAGAAGATCATAAAGTTCTTGTCTTTGCATTGTTGGTGAAGCCTTCTTGTCCCAAACCCTAGCCCAAGAGTGTTTTATGCTTAGATCTCTTTGGATTCACATAAACTTTGCCACTTTATGTGATGGATTGGTTGTAGGAGAGTGGATCTATGGTTGGGAGCCCCTGCATGGCTTGGAAAGCCACTGTATGGATTAAGATCTAGAGGTACTCGGCGAGTCACATGGGTGTACTCTACGAGTTGGATGAAGATAGACAGGAACTCGACGAGTTGTAAGAACAACTCGGCGAGTCTGTTGAAGATTGCCTTGGACTCGGCGAGTATGTTCTTGGACTCGGCGAGTCTGGTCATGAAACCCCAACCTCTTCCAGTTAAGTCACAAATCGGTGAGTCGAGGGACGACTCGGTGTGTTGAACAGGAAAGGACTCGAAGATCCTTGAACTTGGCGAGTTGAGTCGCGATATGGGAGTTTTCAGAGCATAGGGACTCAACGAGTCAGTGGTCTGACTCGGCGAGTAGAGTCAGTCAGGCAGGTTGACTTTGACTGAGGACTTTGACTTTGACCAAAAGTTGACCAGTTGACTTCCAGGGGTAATTTGGTAATTATTGGTATTTATTGAGTTCAGTCTTTTGGTATTATCAGTGGTGGAGTTCGTGTCGGTGGTTGGAGCAGCGTGATCTTATCTTTTCAATCAGCAGTTGCGAGGTGAGTTATCCTCACTATATCGATAGGGTCTAAGGCACCAAGGCCGACCCTTTATCGGATTGTATTCCGGGTATTGTTGTTATGTTAGTGCTTTGCTATGTTTGCATCCTGGTAGTTAGGATGGTATATGTTAGAGACCTGGTTAAGGTTGGTATCCTGCTACATAGGATGAGGCTATATTAGTGACCGTATAGATCGGTATCCTGTTTAGAGTATGCTATGTATGTAATCTGCTAGATCGGTTGATTGGTGATTAATTGTTATATGGTTATATGTTTATGTGCACATGGTTGGTTGACTGGGGTTGGGTTGAGGCGGGTCCTGCTTTGTGCTGTAGGCTAACATACCTAGGGCGAACAGGATATTCCGAAGGCCTAGCAAGCGGTCCGGATAGGATGTAGGCCCCACGAGGGTGGACCAGAAGTCCCGACACTCGGAGAGTGGAGCAGGCCGACTGAAGGCCCGGTGCGGGCAGACCATTCATACTGTAGACGCAGAGAGTGGACCAGGTGGGTTGAAGGCCCGGTACAGGCGGACCAACCACACTTTAGACTCGATGGATATGGCTATACTCGGAGGGTGGACCAGGTGGACTGAAGGCCCGGTGCGGCAGACCAGTCACACAGTAGACCCGAAGTGCATGGCTGTTCTGTTATGATATGTTATGTGTATGGTATATGTGGTTGGTATTTTGGGGGTATCTCACTAAGCTTTTGGGCTTACAGTTGTTGTCTAAATGTTTCAGGTACTTTAGGAGACTGTGGCAAGGCGAAGGCGTGATCGTACCGCTCCTCATGTTCTTGTTTTATGATATGGTTATGGGAATACTCTGATAATGAATGTATTGAAAACCTTTTTGTAATGAATTAATGAAATTGGGTTGTTTTTGAAAAGTTTAAAATTGGTTGAAATTTTTTGGATGTTACAAGTTGGTATCAGAGCCTTGGTTTGAGTGAATTGGAGGAACATTCGTGTGAATCCAGTCTCAAATCAAGGAGAGTTTTCAAAAGAGAATGTAAAATGGTTTTCAAAAATAAGTAAAGGAGGACTCGGAGGTACGATCAGCCGGAGCCAGTAAGTAACCCCAAAATAACATACAAGTTATTTGTTTATGAGATATGATAGAACAACATGCTAGTACTAGGCTATGGATCTTCAAGAATTGCATGATGGAGTTGCCTGATTTATGATGCCTGCTAGCCTAGGGTTTCCTTGTATGAAATTGACATCATTACTATAGATATTTAGTGTATGCATCGCGGTTGTTCCTAACTAAGATCTTATAGCCTGAGAATATTGATTTGGCCTTATGTTCTGTTCTTGTCTGATTGGGAGCTTAGGGTAGGATTGAATATTCGAAAGTCTATAGGATCCAGCGTTATGTATGACTAGCATACACTAGTGCTGCAGGAGTTGGTGGAGGTTTCATGGTCGGGTGAGCTGTGGGACCGGTAGGTCAGTATGAGATATTTAGTATTCCTCTAGGGTTGAGGATTTATTGCTTGTTATGTATGTTCACCTCTAGGGTGTTGTGGTGATACTTGATATAACCATGGGTAGGTGTGGAAGGTAGTATGGGCCCGTACTACTGAAAGCACAGGACCCATACACGCATCAAGGAAGTCACAACCCCTAGGGTTGGGTCCCAGGTTTGTGAGAGTTATCTGATGTTTTGCGGTGTTTGCAATATGGTGGTTACGAGGCATGCTGGGAGTGGATCCAGGTCAGGATCGAGAGCTGGAGAGGGCGGTCAGGGTGGATCGGTACCACCCAAGGTCATCGGTTAGATGAGTACGAATGAGTTGGATGCTAGGATTCGCGGGATCCTGCATGATGAGGTTGCTACTATGTTCCGGGCCGAGTTGTTGGAACTGTTTGGGTCTATCAAGACCGCCATGGTCAAGTATTTTGATGAGCGCTATGTGGCTCTAGCAGAGACAGCGGCCACGGCAGCCGCATCGGCTGTAGCAGCAGCAGGGGGAGGAGCCAGTCGGGGCTTCCAGTATTAGGACTTTAATAACACAAAGCCCTTACCTTTGATGGAGTTCAGGATCCGATCGGTGCTATGAGATGGTTGTCGGATGTGGAGGGATGTTTCTTCACATGTTCATGCCCTGCTGATGAGAGAGTGAGGTGCGTTCTAAACCTGTTGAGGCTCTGGGCGAAGGATTGGTGGAGATTGACCACGGGGTCATATTCAGATGCGCAATGGGCTGGGGTTACATGGGATCAGTTCCGGGAGATGTTCAGTACTCGTTATGTTCCACGAGTTGAGAGGGAGAGGTTGGCTCAGGAGTTCCTGAAGCTGAAGTAGGATACAGAGTTAGTGACGGACATCACTAGGATGTTTACCGAGAGGGCGATGTTTTGTCCGGAGTTTGCTTCAGAGCAGGTTCAGATGTCCCGATACCTGAGCATGCTCAAGAGGGACATTAGGCAGTTTATGTCCACGCGGAGATGTGATACCTTGTTAGAGTTGCAGGAGGCCACTCGGCGGCGTGAGTTAGAAATTGAGTTGCAGTTGAGGGAGCAGAGGCAGGCCCCGACACAGTCGCAATCGACACCGAAACGGTCCATGACCGTTAATACTAGGTTGGGAGATCAGAGCAGCCGCAGTTGTGGGAAGTGTGGGAAGGGTCACACTGGAGTTTGTAGGTCTGATGGTGCGTGCCGCAAGTACGGGAAAGAGGGGCATTACGTGAGGGATTTCCATCAGACAACCCCAGTCCATGGTATGAGGATTTGCTATCAGTGTCATCAGGTTGCTCACATGAGGGCCAACTATCCACAGCTTACTACAGGACCGGTGCAGACTCCAGCATCGGCCAATGTGAAGATCACGGGTTGAGGTCAGGGTGGAGTAGAGCCCCCGAGGGCTCAAGGGCGTGCTTTTCAGCTTATAGCAGAGGAGGTCAGGGCAGAGCCGGATACAACTGCGGGTATGTTTCCTTCTTGATATCTTGTTATCTTATGGTTGTTATGGAGTATTATATCTGCTATTCTTGTTCGAATAATTTATGGTATTGTATCCGTTCGATCTTTCGGGTTTATGGTATTATTGAGGGGTCGATAGTTAGGGGTCGGATTCAGTTAGCATCCAAGGGATTGTTGGTCAGATTTTGGTTGTTGATCTTCTTGTCGGGTATAGGATTTGCAATTTGAGAAGTGTTCAGCGAAGAGTCGAACTCCCTTAGAGTTCAAGATGTGAGATGTCGGATAAGTGATTTTGTGGAGGTTGCTCGTTTCGGAATCGGATCAAGTATAAGAAAATTTGTTGAGTAAGAATGTTTAAGTGATGCCGGTTGGGTCACCAGTGGTTGGTAGTCAATGCTCTAAGTGGGGAGAAGTGGAAAATTCTCAGGAGGATCGACAAGTATTTGAGGTTGATTAGCTGTTTGGAAGTCAGCAATGTTTTAGTCAACTAAGAGTGTGGGCTGGTATGAGTAAGTGGCAGACTAATGGGGGCCGGGAGAAGACCATGGATTCAGGGTAGATAGTGTTTGATGTTGGGCCTGGGTTAGGCCATGGAAAGGATTCTAGGATCGAAATGGAGTTAGAGTTCGAAACCCCTTGAGGGCTAGAACAGTATGTTCGGGAGAGTCCCAGGAAGGATAGTTCGGGATGATATATGATAGTTTGAGTGGTCCAGGGTGACTGAAGGCCTATGGGCATACCAGTCAGGCCGAAGGCTCGAAGAACGGTCCAGACAGGCTGAAGGCCCTGGAGGGTGGTCCAGGCATGCTGAAGGTTCTGAGAGTGGTCCAGATTTACTGAAGGCCTGGTAAGGCGGTCCAGTCATGCTGAAGACTTGGTATGTGTTGATAGATCTATATGAGGAGATGGATTGAGTATGCTGCGATGCAATGGCAACCGGTAGGTCTGGCCCCGAGTATTGATTATGTTAGTGGGAGGCGGCACTTGGACTCGAGAGTCCTTGCGAGTAGATTCAGAGCATGTGCGATGCACGTAGTAGTGTTTACTCTTCAAGGGATAGTGTAGAGTGGGGTGTGTACACCGTGGAACTTGTCTGAAGTGGCGAGGTTGGTAAGTAGATTTCCTTGTATAAGGAAATGGAAAGATATGTAACTCCAGGAAGGAGTGTTGGTTCATGAAAGTGGAAGCAGTAGTGAGAATAGATGATTGAGAGTATTTCAGTTATGGTTGTTGAAGCGCTGTGAAATACCAGTGGTATGGAAGCACATCCGGATTGGGTGTCTGTTGAGGTTGTGGATGAACTTCCGGTGGTATAGAACCAGAGGAGTTCAGAAGGGATACAAGGATGGAGCCTTGGATTTTCGATATGGTTGTAATCAGGAGGTTGCGTATGTGGTGGTAATTCATCCTAGGAATGTTTGGAGGTATCGTCAGTATGCGAGGTTTTTCTAGCCCGAGGATGTTAAGAGAAGGTTCAACATTTGTATGTGATTGTAGAAGAGAGCTCATGGGAGTGCTCAGGAGCTGAAGGACGTGTCATCCTGTCAGCTCGGAAAGGAACGAATTGGATTCGGAAAGGGAAGCGGGATGAGTCCCAGCAACTGGTACCGGGTCGGACCCCAGTAGATCAGGGTGATATCTAGCTCGTCAGAGCCAAGTGATTGCAGTGAATTGGATTGCTTGAAGTATCATCGGGAGGTATTGGGTTGCTTTAAGTGGAGGAGAATTGTAACATCCCGAGTTTAGAAGTGCAAGTTCAGGGTGCAAAGTGTAAATATGGAAGGCCGACTCGGCGAGTCGATGGATAGACTCGGCGAGTCGAGTCACGATTCTGGTCACACGTTAAGTGACCAACTCGGCGAGTTGGTGCTGAAGAGAGAAAAACCCTAATCTTCGGGGTTGCATCCTATTTAACGGACTTAATGTCCTCCCCTCAAACCTCTTAGCCCTTTTTGAGGTCCAGAAACCCTAAATCTGTTTGTGAGAGCATTAGAGAGCATTTGGAATCTTGATAAGTGCTTGGTGAAGAGATCTTTGAAGATTTAGAAGGTTGGAGCAAGGGGCTTTGCAGAGATGTGGTTCATTCATCAGTTAGAGCTTTCATTTGAGGTAATAATTTATTGCTTAAGGTCCTTTGCATCTAGATCCTTTGTTGCTTGAGTTTTGTGGCATTTCTAGAGTTATTTCGGGTTTGGAGGTTGGATCTAAGGTTGCTACCTTAGATCTGGACTTGAGATGGTCCAGAAGATCGTAAAGTTCCTATCTTTGAATTGTTGGTGAAGCCTTCTTGTCCCAAACCCTAGCCCAAGAGTGTTTTATGCTTAGATCTCTTTGGATTCACGTAAAGTTTGCCACTTTATGTGAAGGATGGGTTGTAGGAGAGTGGATCTATGGTCGGGAGCCCCTGCATGGCTTGGAAAGCCACTGTATGGATTAAGATCTAGAGGTACTCGGCGAGTCACATGGGTGTACTCGGCGAGTTGGATGAAGATAGACAGGAACTCGACGAGTTGTAAGAACAACTCAATGAGTTTGTTGAAGATTGCCTTGGACTCGGCGAGTCTGGTCATGGAACCCCAACCTCTTCTGGTTAAGTCATGAATCGGTGAGTCGAGGGACGACTCAGTGTGTTGAACAGGAAAGGACTCGAAGATCCTTGAACTCGGTGAGTCTTGGGGCGAATCGGCAAGTTGAGTCGCGATACGGGCGTTTTCAGAGTATAGGGACTCGACGAGTCAGTGGGCTGACTCGACGAGTAGAGTCATTCAGGCAGGTTGACTTTGACTTTGACCAAGAGTTGACCAGTTGACTTCTAGGGGTAATTTGGTAATTATTGGTATTTATTGAGTTCAGTCTTTTGGTATTATCAGTGGTGGAGTTTGTGTCAGAGGTTGGAGCAGCGTGATCTTATCTTTTCAGTCAGCAGTTGCGAGGTGAGTTATCCTCACTATATCGACAGGGTCTAAGGCACCAAGGCCGGCCCTTTATCGGATTGTAATCCGGGTATTGTTGTTATGTTATTGCTTTGCTATGTTTGCATTCTAGTAGTTAGGATGGTATATGTTAGAGACCTGGTTAAGGTCGGTATCCTGGTACATAGGATGAGGCTATATTAGTGACTGGTTAGGTCGGTATCCTGTTTAGAGTATGTTATGTATGTGATCTGCTAGATCGGTTGATTGATGGTTAATTGTTATATGGTTATATGTTTATGTGCACATGGTTGGTTGACTAGGGTTGGGTTGAGGCGGGTCCTGCTTTGTGCTATAGGCCACCATAACCAGGGCGGACCGGATATTCCGAAGGCCCAACGAGCGGTCCAGATAGGCTGTAAGCCCCACGAGGGCGGACCAGACATGCCGAGGCTCGGAGAGTGGACCAAGCCGACTGAAGGCCCGGTGCGGGCGGACCAATCATACTGTAGACTCAGAGAGTGGACCAGGTGGGTTGAAGGCCCGGTGCGGGAGGACCAACCACATTGCAGACTCGATGGATATGGCTAGACTCGGACAGTGGACCAGGTGGACTGAAGCCCCGTTGCGTCGGACCAGTCACACAGTAGACCCAAAGTGCATGGATGTTCTGTTTGATGGGTTTTGGTCATAAGACATCCTATGTGCTCATACAAACCCTAATGCATGGATCTAGGTTTCTCTATTGTACATGCTTTGAATCCAAGACTATAAACCCTAATTCTAGCATGTAAGTAATCATATTAACATGTAATTAGGTTTAGAACATACCTTGATTGTTATGTAGCAATAACAATCCCAATTCCTCCTTGAATTTGCTTTGGAAGGCTTAGAGTCACAAGTGTCACTCCTCTAATGGCTTACAAACACCATAAGCAAGTGGAGAAGATATAAAGAGAGAGGTGAGAGGTTAGAATTCGTATCTAGGACCTCTTGGGAAGGGATACACGAATTCATGACCCTAGGGGTGTTTATATAGGTGTAGAGATAGGGTTTCAGTCATTATCCTTATCTAGTTGATTATCCATTAAGCAACCAATAAGATAATCCTTGAATCCTTATCATACTCGAATTCTAAGGCTTTCCAACCTTAAATTCGTCCACCATATAAATAAGATAATCCTTACCTTATTTTGTAACTATCACATAATTACAAATCAGCCCCTCTAGTTTAATTAATTACATTTGATCACAAAACTAATTCTTAATTAATTATTGACCAATATTAATTAAACAAATATGATTTCTCCTTTAATATATTATTCCTATAACATATTAATAAATCATATTATCCTTTCTCTCTTTATTCATTTCTCCAATCAAGTTGCTTTGGTGAAGGCAACCCAAAAGGACCATGCATCATCGGGTCAAGTACATACCAAAATAGTTATGGGCTTAGACACTAATCCAACAGTCTCCCACTTGGATAAGTCTAGCAACTATTCTGCGTATGACTTCAGATCCCGATCTGCAATCGTAGCTTTCCAAAGCCGCTGTCAACTCTGATCATATCAGATACGCGTGTCCTTAGATAAGGGATCATATATTCCTCCATTCTTGATATCGTCTGAGATATGATTTCTAATCATTCTCTTTGTACTACTTCTCGATTTCTGATTTATGACGACAGACTAATTGAACAAATCAAATTAGCCCTAGCCCGGCCGAGCATTTACGTATGTCATCACTAAACCATCGAGGGGCCCAAAGATATCGCTTTTATCCTACTTTGGATAAGAGGAACGGATAAACTTTGATACAATGCTCGCTTGCACTCACTCACCGAATTACACACAACAATATGTTTTATAACACCAAGTTACCGGTGCGTTTACATATTATCAATGTGCAACCGATTCGCAAGATACAACTCACACATCTCGGTTTCAAGAATATAAGATGTTATCGTCTCACTAATCACTCGTAATACAATTCATGGAGTGATCCAAGTGAGCGTGGGTTTAATCCAATGCTCAAATCATATTCATAAGCACTCATGAACGTTGCAGCAAACATTTGCTTATGTCTAATACTCTTCTAGACAATCCACACACCAATTCACGACAATCTTCATTCATATCTACTTCCAACATATGAACGACTGTGGCCCGTTTGAATAATTCGATTATTCTTAATAAACTCAATTATTCTGGAAGTCAAAACATGCAAAGTGAAACACAAGAATAATACTAATCCCATATGGCCTCAAACCTTTGAGTATAAACAAAACACGTTTTATTTATCACCATATCGATTACTCATTATTTGTCGTTTCGGATAATCAACTTCTTACTTGAATTCCAACACTTGTCCATGCTCCTAGCATGCACACAATGTTTACCTATGGTTCTTACTTTTGTGAAATAGACAAATTGAACACGTTTCCAATCCTTCTCATTTTACAACTCCAAATCCATTTTCTTAACTGTAAGAATATCAAATTCTTGTTACTTATAGAATATACTAGATTCTAACACTTTATGCAACGATCCTTTTGTAATGTCACTGCACTAAAGTCTCAAAGACTATTGCCAATGATATTACAAAGTCCTCTATCGGAGATTGTTACAAGACAATTCCTTAGATATGATGTCTCTCACTCAAAGTACATTCCTTTGAACATCCTTTTGCATAAAAGTTTCTAATCTAGACATAGATTTTCAATATTTACTTCCCAATATGGACACGCTTCCATATTTTCCATATGACAACTCATTAATAGAATCTTATCTATTTGTAATTATGTCGATATTGTCCATCCAATATGGAAACATTTCCATAATTTCCAATACTATACTTCCAACTACTCACAAGCGACCAATCCTCATCGAACTTTGGATTGTCCTTTGATAGTTGTTTAATTATTTTAGTCAAAACCAATTCTAGTCCCTTTTCCCTCTAAATGCACTAGACATTTGGAAAATTTTAGAATGGTCAAACATTAAAGCATTTGCAATCGATCCTATACCCGAAGCGTATGGGACACGACGCACAATGTTTTATTTTCTATGTTGTCAAAATTTGAATTGTGAAGAGGAATGCCGTAATCATAATCGAAATTTTAAGAACACACTATGTACCCTTGACTAAATTTATTAACATTCCACAACCTAATCCTTTAGATTTGAAATGAATCATAATATTCTCTCCCTTAATTATAGCAAAACAACTTTATAACCCTTACTACTTTGCAAGGTTTAACTCTTGTTTTCTATAATTAATATTGCTAACTTTGCAATACGTGTCTTAATAATCATACAATCATAACATTTATGCTCCCACTATCATGATGATTATTATAAAACATAACACTTATGCTCCCACTAGCTTCGACATGTATTCATAAACATCTTAACTTTCAGAAAACAATACTTATTGAATTTCTTAAGTTCATGTTTCTAATACTTAGTGCTTTGATAATCTTTTATCAAGGCTTCTTGAACTTATACACTTTTGCCTTAGATAGTTCATATGTATGTCTTAACAATTAAGACTAATTGCCAAACCTCACAATTCAAATTATGGAAAGGGATGCCGTAACCATGATCGAATTCGAGAATGCAATTTTACAATCACTATCTTTTAAAATATTTCTTAGTGAAAGCATTTTCTCACAATCATTTTCATGAAGGAGGAAATCTTATGACACTTAGATTTAAACGGTGTATGTGTTCCTATCCATGTGAATTTGTTAAAACCAAAGTTTACGACAAATTCAAATTCATATGGATCGAACTTCCTTAATCTTGATTTCTTGCCTTATGGTAGCACAGCTGCCCACCACGTTTTCCAAGTAGTTAAGCAGCTCACCTTTTCCTATCAATGTACTTTCCATTGATCAAGGTCCTTGCCTTTTATGCATTCAAATGAGAACTCATAGGACTCACATGCATAATTAACTCGATTGGATTGGCACAGAAACAAAATAAAGTCTTCACGATAGGTTGTAAACCTCAACTCGTGTGCTAGTGATAATCAGTAAGGTTTATTTGATTTGTTCTTGAAACCTTTCAAGACCATTAAGACTCCCACTGACTCCTTGACATATAAGATTCTCTTGTCAATAAACATTTGTTGACAACCAAATATTCATGAGTTAGTGTAGCTTTTATCAAAACACTTCATAAAATGGTCTTAGTTGGTCTTTGTCTTATCCAAGACATCACAACTTTCCACAATTGATGAATGTTATAAACCTTCTTAATACTATTCCCTCAATGTCACAATCTTGACTTTAAGACTTGTTTTGGAACGAAGTATGATTGACTTCTTGATTTGACCATTTATTCAGTCTTTGATTCCTCTTCTTGGACATACAATTGTACCAAGACTCACTTAGAGGATCAATTGAGATATGGTTCTAAATCATTAAGACCTATCATAAAGCATAAAAGCTACTCTCCCTTCTTCTTATAATGGAGAAACTCTTATCTTTCTTCCTACTTGATTCTTCTTATTCGTTTTGCTATTGATCTAAACCCTTTAATCAATTCAAAATTACACTTAATCTTGTAAGTGTAATCATATTTACTAAGCCTTTAGTAAATCATGACGAATATATTTGTTACTCTTATGGTGAACTTGATCAACACACAACTTTGTGTACTCAATCTCCTAATCCTTCACTTGACACTTTGTCAATGAATTAGTCTAATTTCCAAATACGAAATTTCTCATTCATCATGCAACCAAGTTGCGTGATTCCAAATTTCTGTCCAATTGAAACTTTGGGCGATGAGAAACTCTCCCTATTTGGTAAATTCTCGACGTTTCCATAAATAACATTACTAAGAATCATATCCATTCGTTGTAGAAATATGTAAACATCAATTTTCATAACGATTTCATTACAAGGAAATAAACAAACAAATAAGTAAGTCAGAATTTGTTTTATTTATAAAAGCAGCGGAAAATCATTTGTCCTTACAATGCAAAATCTATTGAAAACTATGTAAAAAGAAAATTTCTAACAACTCTATCATAACTATCTAAGCTTAAAATCCAATCTTCAAGTCCATGCAATCAAGATCCATCTCTTGTGATTAGATTCATCTTGCTCTCTTATCAAGCTTCCTTTCTTTTTATCGATCCTTCAAAACATTCAAATGCAATCTTATCACATCATGTATTAAGAATCAATGAATAGGAACTTAATGGAGTTAGATAGTGGATTCTTACCTAAAGCGTAGTCATACTTTTGACTCTCCCATCTCTTAGATCTCTTAGGTAAATAGGGAAACTTCGTCTCCAATGCCCCTTCTCTTGGCAATAAAAGCAAATTGACTCTTTTTGGAACAACACATGGAACTACCTCAGACATCGCCTTTCTCTTGTGATCAAACTTTTCAATCATTGCATGTCTTTCATTTCCATTGTCTATATCCATAGAGGTCTTGAAGGTAGATTCACCAATCAACTTTGCTTTTCTATTGCGCCAAACCATTGCTGATTCAGCAACAACAAGCATATAGGTGAGATCTATAAGGGTCACGTCGTAGCTCATCATATAGTACTCTCTTACGAACTTACTATATGAGTTGGGAAGTGACTGAAGAACCCAATCAACAGCCATTTCCTCACAGACAATGGATCCCAACATTCTTAATCTATCAATGTGTGACTTCATCCCTAAGACGTGTGCACACACCGACTTGCCCTCTTTATGTTTACTTGCCAAAAGGGTTTGAGTGATATTGAACCTTTCAATTTTACAATCTTGTGGGTTAGGGAGAATAATTGGAGGAGGAGGAGGAAGTGAAGCATGATTTCTTGTTCCTCGATCGAATCGTGGAATATCATCTTCATGTGGAATGCTTGTTCCACGGGATTTGAGAAGACCATAGTTGTCGAACTTTGACATCGGGAGAAAACGAATTCAAGTTAGTTGATTGATTGAGTCCTTGGTAAATCAACCAAATGAAATTCCAAGGCTAGGACCCAACACAATATCCTACAACTTGGGAGAGGGATGCCGTAACCCAAATTGCAGAACATTTGAAGGTAAGTGAATGACGATTCACTAATTTCCACCATGAAAAACGAAAAAGAAATTGAAGTTTTAAATCTATGAAAACTCCTAGATCCTTTGAGATTCATTGAACATTTCAATGGCATGTTTAAATCTCGATATGCCCCTCTTGTTTGTGACTAAGATGCCGAGGATCACAAAGCGGGTGTGAATAACCATGCAAACTACATGGTGCCCTCACATGTTACAATCACCTATTCGATGTGCCGGTAAACCACACACGCTCCACCGAACTATGACAAACATTGAGTCACCCTTTGCTACCTTTGCTTAGAACCATTTAGTGTGCCGGTAAACCACACACGCTCCACTAACGTCTTCGCAAGGGCACAAAGTGTAATTTCATGGAATTGCATCAATTCACTTTTGCCTAAGTAACTAAGATTGGGAATTTGAAAAAACATTTAGTTACTTTGTATTTCATTATACTTATAATGGAAGGTTTCGTCCTATCCTACCCGTTCGGCTAACGACCCTCCACTAGTCAAGAGTGCGGTGGGTAAGAGTGGATACCCATTCAATCGCCATTTTATAGGCAATTTCCTTAAACACTCCTTATAGACCAGCTTCGTGAATGAGGCCTACTAACGGTAAGACTGACTTTTACTCATACATATATATAATGTTAGACTTTTAATGTTTATATATAGTATAGGGTGTATTTTATACTTTTAAAATATTATATGGTTAACTTTAACAATTACACTTTTAATTCAATTAAAAGGATAACCTAAACTTTTATGGATTTATTAAACCTCTTTTAATTATACTCCTTAATTAATTAATAAAACCATAAGGGTGTGATTTGAACTTTTCAAAACATTACTAGAGTTTTAGAATTTAACATTTCTAATTAAACCTTTTAATCAACTTTTAAATTCCAAAACTTGAGGGCAAGTTTTGAAATCTTTTTCAAAACATTAGGGTTTTAACTATTTAAATTTCAAAACTTCAAAACCTTTAGGTTCAAATTTAAACTATAAAACCTAAAGGGGAAAATATGAAACTTTTCACAACCACAAGGATCAAATAACAAATAATCTAAACTAACATTTAGTTACATAATTATCCATATTTGATTTGTTTAATGATTTCTTGCAAAACAAATTATCAATTTACTCAAAATAATTAATCAATTATCTTATAAGGAAACAATTATCTTGTTAATTGATAATTATCTTTAATTAGATCAAGAATATAGTCATATATATCATAAAATCGGATTTATATTGATCTAACATGATAAGGTAACTATCCATATGCAAAAACAGCAAGAAATCCCGAGATAAGCATTATCTGACGCTCGAACTCGCCGAGTACCACACTGTACTCGCCGAGTTGAGGTCTACTCGCCGAGTACACTGTGGTACTCGCCGAGTTCCTCAGCCATAAAGCCCAAAAAACGATTTTCCAGTTATACAATGCATCAATACAATTGAAACCAAGCTAGGCTCTGATACCACTGATGGGTTTTGGTCATAAGACATCCTATGTGCTCATACAAACCCTAATGCATGGATCTAGGTTTCTCTATTGTACATGCTTTGAATCCAAGACTATAAACCCTAATTCTAGCATGTAAGTAATCATATTAACATGTAATTAGGTTTAGAACATACCTTGATTGTTATGTAGCAATAACAATCCCAATTCCTCCTTGAATTTGCTTTGGAAGGCTTAGAGTCACAAGTGTCACTCCTCTAATGGCTTACAAACACCATAAGCAAGTGGAGAAGGTATAAAGAGAGAGGTGAGAGGTTAGAATTCGTGTCTAGGACCTCTTGGGAAGGGATACACGAATTCATGACCCTAGGGGTGTTTATATAGGTGTAGAGATAGGGTTTCAGTCATTATCCTTATCTAGTTGATTATCCATTAAGCAACCAATAAGATAATCCTTGAATCCTTATCATACTCGAATTCTAAGGCTTTCCAACCTTAAATTCGTCCACCATATAAATAAGATAATCCTTACCTTATTTTGTAACTATCACATAATTACAAATCAGCCCCTCTAGTTTAATTAATTACATTTGATCACAAAACTAATTCTTAATTAATTATTGACCAATATTAATTAAACAAATATGATTTCTCCTTTAATATATTATTCCTATAACATATTAATAAATCATATTATCCTTTCTCTCTTTATTCATTTCTCCAATCAAGTTGCTTTGGTGAAGGCAACCCAAAAGGACCATGCATCATCGGGTCAAGTACATACCAAAATAGTTATGGACTTAGACACTAATCCAACACTGTTATGATATGTTATGTGTATGGTATATGTTGTTGGTATTTTGGGGGTATCTCTCTAAGCTTTCGGGCTTACAGTTGTGGTTTAAATGTTTCAGGTACTTCAGGAGACCGTGGCAAGGCGAAGGCGTGATTGTACCGCTCCTCATGTTCTTGTTTTATGATATGATTATGGGAATACTCTGATAATAAATGTATTGAAAACCTTTTTGTAATGAATTAATGAAATTGGGTTGTTTTTGAAAAGTTTAAAATTGGTTGAAATTTTTTGGATGTTACACATATGGCCAAGGATTGCCCCAAGGGGTTTGCAGTCTGTTTCCACTGCAACCAGATCGGACACCGGAAGGCAAAGTGTCCGCAGTTATGAGGGTCAGCGCAGGGAGCATCTCAGGGATCTACCCCTGCTACTATCAGAGCTACAGAGAGCCGGCCGGTGAAGGCCGAGGCACCGAAGGCACGAGGGAGAGTCTTCCAGTTAACCACAGAGGAGGTCCGCCCTTCGCCCGATATTGTGCCTGGTATGTATTCTTTCTCATGTTTATTTTGAGTTTGTGGTGATATGCTTATATTATGATATGCGTAGGTACATTTTTGTATGTTCTATGCCTGCTTTGGTGTTATTTGACTCGGGTGCGAGTCGGTCTTTTTTGTTAGCCTTTAGTCAGCACATCAGTATTTTTCGTGAGGCGTTGAATCGACCTTTGCGAGTCTCCATAGCTGACGAGAGAGCGGTGTATGCCACTGATGTGATTCGAGGATGTGTACTCAAGATTTTCGGAGTAGGGTTCCCAGTGAGGGATTGATTCACAGCTAAAATATTATTAGTTACTGATGAGAGAGAAGGAATGGAAAACAAATAGAAAAAGATAAAGATAAAGAAATGATAAGCTATTGTAATCATGCTGATTATAATATGATGATCAGCTTCTTAATATTTTGATTCCAACAAATTATGAACACCACACTTTAACAACCATTGAAAAAACATAACAAGGTATAAGAAAAATATATCAACTACTAATCACAGAAAATTCAACAATAGAATTGTCAATTTCAGTCTCCCCATTTTATTTCGTTGACCCAGTCTTCTTTTTCAAAACTGAACCTTTACATTTTTCCACATTGATTTCACATCATCATTTGATCATTACACATTTATAGATTTCAATATATTTTATAAATACATTTTTATACCTTTTTTTCAATGTTTTTATATGTTTTAAAAAAATATTTTAGAGTTTTTTTAGGACAAAATTTCATAAATGGCCCCTGTAGCTTCCAAAAATTGGCACTTTCATGATATATTTGGAAAATGTTACATAGATAGTGATTGTGGTTTTAAAATTGTTAAAAATAGGTTATTATTCCATAAATTTCATCAAACCACATGATTGGTTGGTGATGATGGATGAGAATGGAATTTATTTGAAGTCATAGGAAATGGCAGACTTGATTAGGGATGCTGAAAACAAAGGAAGTGGTTCAAGAATAACGTTTTGCATCAAAAGGGAAAACGCTTCTTGCAGCAGAATGCCACCACCATACCTACCCTGCTACCTCCTTTGGGTTTGAGGTGATTTTGATAATTGAGCCTAAAGGCTAATCAAGCATGATCATGGAATGTAGTGAATCATTCCATTACCCCATTAACTCTGTTCCTAACATTTGTGATCAAGTGATTTCAAAGAAATTTCTAGACTTTCAAGGTATCTTTTTAATCTATGTCTGATTATTTGTCTTACTATGCATTGTAGTACAATATAAGATTGGTCAAGCTGTAGGCTGTAGCAACTCATCTATGCAGGGGGGTTTCTTTTCAGATACGAAATCCAAGATTGGAGGAGTATCATATCTAGCTACTAATCTTATTCTATGCAAGAAAACCTTCTCATACGCATCATGTTTAACATAATACTTTGCCCTTTTTTAGGAAATTCGATACATGTTGTTGGAGACGAGCATTGTAAATGTAAATAGGTTGAATCGTATAAAGATTAAAGATGTTCTTTGAAGGTCATGAAGCCATTTAATCTATTGTGATGCTCCTTTCGTTTTGAAATTGTTTTTTCTATGGTAAACTTTGAGGGTGCTATTATATATAATTAAATCCAGCTCTTATTTACATCAATTTTTTTTAGTTTGAATTTGAATATGTTTTTTATTTTATAAAACAAAAAATGAAAAAGATTCCACTTTTTCTATCGGCCTTCTTCTTGAGTAATGGTCAATTGATTAATCTCCGATTTACTTGAAGTCAATGGCAACCGATCGATACTTCTTTTTGACACAAAAGCAGGTTCTTTTGGGTTCGGGAGGCTCTCAATATCCATACCCAACATTAAAACCACATTCACCATTGTTGGTCGATCTTTAGGGTCTTCTTGTATGCACAAAAGCCCAACAATCATACATCTCAACACTTCAATGGAATTGCATGTTTCCACTAATGCCAGATCCACTAATTCCAATGGCCTTTTCGATTTCCACAAACCCCATGCCTGAAATGTATCCAAAATTAGTTTTAAAAAGAAAATGAAATATTGAAACAAGATGAGGGTTTAAGAAAACTCACATAGGATATAAGGCTAAAGGCTTGTTGATTATGATAATAACCCGTGTTTCTTTTCCCACTTATAATCTCAAGTATTACTACCCCAAAGCTAAAAACATCGGATTTTACCGAGAAAAATCCGTCTAGCGCGTATTCGGGAGACATATAACCACTGTATAATAAAAACTCATCAAAACCCAAATAACATTATAATAATTGTTTTTTGGTTATCTAAACAAACAATATTGAATCAAAATCATTAAATTCTTTTACAAAAACTATTTGTGCTATTAGAAATTTCTTAATCAAATGGGTTATATACAGATTTTATTCCATTCTATGATCGAATGGAAAAAGAATTGTTAAGAAATGAAAATTAAAGAATTGGACGAATTTCATTCCTACAGGAATGGCTTATTCTTTCCATTCCATTATACAAAATGAACATTATTTTCATTCCTTCTCCGATTCCATCATACCACAAACACTACCTAGAATTACATAAAATTTGTTATTAGATTTGAACATAGGATTTAGATTAGTACTTACTAGGTTCCAACAACTCTAGTTGTATTATCTTCGGTTTCTCGGCCTTTAACTATCCTTGCCAAGCCAAATTCCGAAATCTTGGGATTCATATCTTCATCTAATAACACATTGCTTGCTTTCAAATCTCTATGAATAATCCTTAACCGTGAATCTTGGTGAAGATACAAAAGTCCTCGAGCAATCCCCATGATGATATCAAACCGTAAATCCCAACCAAGACACATAGAAAGCGTCCTATCTGCCAAAAATCCCATCAAACCCCGAGATTTTAGATTTCAGAGTTAAAGTTGTTCACAAAATGGAAAAAGAAATTGAGAATTATGTGAACTAACCAAAGATGAAACGGTCCAAGCTTTTATTATGCATGTATTCATAGAGCAGTATCATTTCATGATCCTTCATGCTGTAACCTAAGAGCCTAACAAGATTACGATGTTGAAGTTTCCCAATTAACAACACTTCATTTTGGAACTCCTTGAGCCCTTGTCCAGATTGGCTTGCCAACCTTTTCACTGCTACTTCACCTAATCCAGGAAGTATTCCCTAAAATAATTACCAACAACATATGATTAATCCCCAAAATCTATTTTATTCATAATTAATTTCCCTTGTTCAGTGAGAGCAACCTTTTACCAATTTAAACGTCAAACATTATTCTCGATTCCCATAAAAGTTGCAAACAATTACAAGATATTGATTTGGATTTATAAGATTCATTTAGTTTATGTATTATTGGTACCAGTTGTGTTGGAATAAATGTGTGTTTGGCAAAACTAGTTGAATGTTGTATCTTTTATTTGTGCAAAAGTGTTAGGCAAAAATAGTAGTTACCTTTTAAAAATGTAAAATTAGATGAAACACAAAATCTAAATGCTCCGAAAACTACTTGAATTAACTTTTGGATTACTGTGGAACTTAACTTTTTTATTTATTATTTTTTTCAGTTTTTAATTAAAAACTAAAAACTAAAAGCTTTCAGAAGCTCAATGTCGAACACGCCTAAGTCCAACAATTAAAGTCTCAGATTTAGGAATCCCTTCCTTCAATCAAAGATCAAATACGATTGTAGACAACACAATAGCTTTCCAAAATAGCTTCTAGTACCTTTTATAAATATGGTACTATGTTCTATGGAAGATATAGAAGAAAAATATGGGATCAACAAAAAGGTCTTTGGCTCCCTGTTTACTTTGTAACCCCACATCAAGTTTCAAACTATGTGTCTAATGAAGATCTTGACTTTCACTCGAACACCCTATATAAAAGACATACAAGAAAAAGTACAATTTGACAACATGATATGAGTATAGTTGCTCATAAAGCTAAATTCAAGACTTGTTACCTTGTAAACAGGCCCAAATTCCCCTTGTCCAAGTTTATTTGCTAAAGAAAAATAGTCGGTAGCAGATAAAATGGTTTTGAATTCAATGAAAGGCACATCAATTCCTTTTCTATCTTCTGCACTCAATATCCCTGGATCAACTAAATATCTAACATTTCTTCCATTTTCTTGAAACTCACGTTCAAAATTTTCCCCATTATCTCTGCTTCCTGATTAAGTCACATACACTAATTAACATTAAATAAAGAAGACCAAATATCCTTTTATTTAAAAAGGAAAGAAGCAAAGCATTTATACCTTTTGTTTTCATCCTTCTGTAGAATACAATGCCAATGCTGCAAAGAAACACAAGACCACAAAACCCTGAAACGATTCCTGTGATTGAAAAGAAAGATTGTATACATTACATGGGTAAAAATGACAATAAAATGGGACATTAAGATTAAACCAGCTTAAAATTACCTGCTACTAGCACTTTGGTCTTGATTTTTGTACTACTGTTCGGAAGATCTGATGAAGAAACTTTAATGTTGACAGGAAATGTCCTACTATTAGCATCACCAGAAACAAACAGAAGTGATATATTACTCAGTTTTTCACTGTTCCAAAGTCGACATATTTTCAAGATAAAACTATACGCATCACAACTGCAGTCATCCAAGCAAGATCTTCTGCATGCGGACTCATCCAATTCCGATTCTGGAGTTTCAGATTCCGGAGTTTCAGTTTCAAGAAATGTGGAAAGATAACTGACTGGGACATAACCTTCAATGAATGCAGGTTTTTCTTCCTTAATTCCACAATTGAATTCCGTTCTTCTGACACACCCACCAGAGAAATCACTCAGATTCCAATCATTCAGTGATTTAGGCACAAAAGCAGTCAAGCAACTACAGAAAGGTAATCCCGCTTGACTACAAATACCAAATGGCCCACAAAAAGCATATATCTGACATTGTGATCTTGGTTGGGTCCAAAATAGATTCCACTGTTCCAGACTTTCCAAGTATGTCTGCTGTTGAATCTGCCCAGAGACGTCCATGAAGAATCTAGAAATAAGTGAGTCATTATATAAAGAATATGTAAAATAACTCTCGTTTTCATTGTCAACGTAGCTGAAGTTATAGATATAATTCAATCCCATTTAGGGTACAGAGCTAAAGATTCTACCATTCCAAGATCCACTAGCCCAATACTGTTCACTTTTATTCCATTTAATCACATACTGTTTCTCATCTTGGTCAACCTCTAAAGAAAAGGGACCCATTGAAGGATCTTCTGTACTTTTCCATGAAGTGATAATCTGCTTTGTGTTTGTACGCTTGTTGTATCCCAACTTGCCACCAGGCAAGAAAGTATTGGTTGGATGATCGAAACTTTGCCAAATTGGTGTGATTGAACTTGAACTTGAACTTGAATTATATCTCAAAACTAAATTACCATCATCAAGAAGAACTACTGATAATGCAGAAGGTGTGGGTGTGGGTGTAGGTGTAGGGGTTATATTTGTAGACCAAATTTGGGTGTTTGACTCGTTTAAGAGCACTAAGTTACCATTGAGAATTTGTAATTTAGAAGAGAATGCATCGGAGATGGGTGTCTCTCTATTTGCTACCCAGACTATGGTTCTTGTTTTGACTTTCATGTACCAAATTCCTATGTAATAGTTGGGAGACTGACCTGGTTTAAAGAAACCCAATTCAAAATTTTCTGCAGGAGAGACAAGGGTCTGGTTCCCAGTGAGAGATTGATTCACAGCTAAAATATTATAAGCATTAGTTCCTGATGAGAGAGAAGGAATGGAAAACAAATACAAAAAGAAAAAGATAAAGAAATGATCAGAAGCTTTTACAATCATGCTGATTATAATATGATGATCAGCTTCTTGATATTTTAATTCCCACAAATTATGAACACCACACTTTGACAACCATTCAAAAAACATAACCAGGTAAGAAAAATATATCAACTACTAATCACCGAAAATTCAACAATAGAATTGTCAATTTCAGTCTCCACATTTTATTTCGTTGACCCAGTCTTCTACGTCAAAACTAAACCTTTACATTTTTCCACATTGATTTAACACCATCATTTCATCATTACACATTTGTCGATTTCAATATCTTTTATAAGTACATTTTTATGCCTTTTTTTCCAACTTTTTTATATGTTTAAAAAAAAATATTTTAGAATTTATTTTTTTTAGGACAAAATTTCATAAATGGCCCCTGTAGCTTCCAAAAATTGGCACTTTCATGATATATTTGGAAAACGTTACATAGATAGTGATTGTGGTTTCAAAATTGTTAAAAATAGGTTGTTGTTCCATAAATTTCATCAAACCACATGATTGGATGGTGATGATGGATGAGAATGGAATTTATTTGAAGTCATAGGAAATGGCAGACTTGATTAGGGATGCTGAAAACAAAGGAAGTGGTTCAAGAATAGCGTTTTGCATCAAAAAGGTAAACGCTTCCTGCAACAGAACGCCACCACCATTCCTACCCTGCTGCCTCCTTTGGGTTTGAGGTGATTTTGATAATTGAGCCTAAAGGCTAATCAAGCATGATCATGGAATGTAGTGAATCATTCCATTACCCCATCAACTCTATTCCTAACATTTGTGATCTGGTGATTTGAGAGAAATTTCCAGACTTTCAAGGTATTTTTTTTAATCTAAGTCGGTGATTATTTGTCTTACTATGCATTGTAGTACAATATATGATTGGTCAAGCTGTAGGCTGTAGCAACTCATCTATGCCAGGGGGTTTCTTTGCAGATACGAAATCAAACATTGGAAGAGTATCATATTTAGCAACTAATCTTATTCTATGCAAGAAAACCTTGTTATGCGCATCATGTAGATGGAAATTCGATACATGTAGTTGGAAAAGGGTGAAGGTGAAATGTGAATTGTATAAAACTTAAAGACGTTCTTTGCAGGTCATGATGCCATTATAATCTATTATGGTAAGCTTTGAGGGTTATATTATATATAATTAAATCCAATTCTCATTTACATTAGATATTTTTAGTTTGAATTTGAATATGTTTTTTTATTATATAAATCAAAAAACGAAAAAGATTCCACTTTTTCTATCGGCCTTCTTCTTGAGTAATGGTCAATTGATTAATCTCTGATTTACTCGAAGACGATGGCAACCGATCGATACTTCTTTTTGAAACAAAAGCCGGTTCTTTTGGGTCTGGGAGGCTCTCAATATCCATCCCCAACATTAAAACCACATTTACCATTGTTGGTCGATCTTTAGGGTCTTCTTGTATGCACAAAAGCCCAACAATTATACATCTCAACACTTCAATGGAACTGCATGTTTCCACTAATGCCAAATCCACTAATTCCAATGGCTTTTTCGATTTCCACAAACCCCATGCCTGAAATGTATCCAGAATTAGTTTTAAAAAGAAAATGAAATATTGAAACAAGATGAGGGTTTAAGAAAACTCACATAGGATATAAGGCTAAAGGCTTGTTGATTATGATAATAACCCGTGTTTCTTTTCCCACTTATAATCTCAAGTATTACTACCCCAAAGCTAAAAACATCGGATTTTACCGAGAAAAATCCATCTAGCGCGTATTCGGGAGACATATAACCACTGTATAATAAAAACTCATCAAAACCCAAATAACATTATAATAATTGTTTTTTGGTTATCTAAACAAACAATATTGAATCAAAATCATTAAATTCTTTTAGACAAACTATTTGTGTTATTAGAAATTGCTTAATCAAATGGGTTATATACAAATTTAATTCCATTCTATGATCGAATGGAAAAAGAATGGTTAAGAAATGAAAATTAAAGAATTGGACGAATTTCATTCCTACAATAATGGTTTATTCTTTTCATTCCATCATACAAAATGAACATTATTTTCATTCCTTCTCCGATTCCATCATACGAAAAACACTACGTAGAATTACATAAAATTTGTTATTAGATTTGAACATAGGATTTAGATTAGTACTTACTAGGTTCCAACAACTCTAGTGGTATTATCTTCGGTTTCTCGGCCTTTAACTATCTTTGCCAAGCCAAAGTCTGAAATCTTGGGATTCATATCTTCATCTAATAACACATTGCTTGCTTTCAAATCTCTATGAATAATCCTCAACCGTGAATCTTGGTGAAGATACAAAAGTCCTCGGGCAATTCCCATGATGATATCAAACCGTAAATCCCAATCAAGACACACAGAAAGCGTCCTGTCTGCCAAAAATCCCATCAAATCCCGGGATTTTAGATTTCAGAGTTAAAGTTGTTCACAAAATGGAAAAAGAAATTGAGAATTATGTGAAACTAACCAAAGATGAAACGGTCCAAGCTTTTATTATGCATGTATTCATAGAGTAGTATCATTTCATGATCCTTCATACTGTAACCTAAGAGCCTAACAAGATTACGATGTTGAAGTTTCCCAATTAACAACACTTCATTTCTGAATTCCTTGAGCCCTTGTCCAGATTGGCTCGCCAACCTTTTCACTGCTACTTCACCTAATCCAGGAAGTACTCCCTAAAATAATTACCAACAACATATGATTAATCCCCAAAATCTATTTTATTCATAATTAATTTCCTTTGTGCAGTGAGAGCAACCCTTTCCCAATTTAAACATCAAACATTATTCTCGATTCCTATAAAAGTTGCATACAATTACAAGATATTGATTTGGATTTATAAGATTCATCTAGTTTATGTATTATTGGACCAATAGTGTTGTAATAAAGGCGTATTTGGCAAAAGTAGTTGAATGCTGTATCTTTTATTTGTGCAAAAGTGTTCGGCAAAAATAGTAGTTACCTTTTAAAAATGTAAAATTAGATAAAACACAAAAGCTAAATACTCCGAAAAACTACTTGAATTAGCTTTTGGATTATGCGTTTTTTGTTTAAATAAAAGTTTTCACTCTTACCGTGGAACTAAACGTTTTTATTTTATAATATTTTTTCAGGTTTTTCTTAAAAACGAAAAGCAAAAAGCTTTCAAATGCTCCATGTTGAACACGCCTAAGTCCAACAATTAAAGTCTCAGATTTAGGAGTCCATTCCTTCAATCAAAGATCAAATACAATTGTAGACAACACAATAGTTTTCCAAAATAGCTTCTAGTACCTTTTATAAATATGGTACTATGTTCTATGGAAGATATAGAAGAAAAATATGGGATCAACAAAAAGGTCTTTGGCTCCCTGATTACTTTATAACCCGACATCAAGTTTCAAACTATGTGTCTATTGAAGATCTAGACTTTCACTCAAACACCCTATATAAAAGACATACAAGAAAAAGTACAATTTGACAATATGATATGAGTATAGTTTGCTAATAAAGCTAAATTCAAGACTTGTTACCTTGTAAACAGGCCCAAATCCCCCTTGTCCAAGTTTATTTGCTAAAGAAAAATAGTCCGTGGCAGATAAAATGGTTTTGAATTCAATGAAAGGGACATCAATTCCTTTTCTATCTTCTGCACTCAATATCCCTGGATCTACCAAATATCTAACATTTCTTCCACTTTCTTGAAACTCACGTTCAAAATTTTCCCCATTATCTCTGCTTCCTGATTAAGTCACATACACTAATTAACATTAAATAAAGAAGACCAAATATCCTTTTATTTAAAAAGGAAACAAGCAAAACATTTATACCTTGTCTTTTCACCCTTCTGTAGAATACAATGCCAATGCTGCAAAGAAACACAAGACCGCAAAACCCTGAAACGATTCCTGTGATTGAAAAGAAAGATTGTATACATTACATGGGTTAAAAGGACAATAAAATGGGAGATTAAGATTAAACCAGCTAAAAATTACCTGCTACTAGCACTTTGGTCTTGATTTTTGTACTACTGTTCGGAAGATCTGATGAAGAAACTTTAATGTTGACAGGAAATGTCCTACTATTAGCATCATCGGAAACAAATAGAAGTGATATATTACTCAGTTTTTCACTGTTCCAAAGTCGACATATTTTCAAGATAAAACTATACGCATCACAACTGCAGTCATCCAAGCAAGATCTTCTGCATGCGGACTCATCCAATTCCGATTCTGGAGTTTCAGATTCCGGAGTTTCAGTTTCAAGAAATGTGGAAAGATAACTGACTGGGACATAACCTTCAATGAATGCAGGTTTTTCTTCCTTAATTCCACAATTGAATTCTGTTCTTCTCACACACCCACCAGAGAAATCACTCAGATTCCAATCATTCAGTGATTTAGGCACAAAAGCAGTCAAGCAACTACAAAAAGGTAATTCATTTTGACTACAAGTCCCAAAAGGTCCACAAAAAGCATACACCTGACACTGTGATCTAGGTTGAGTCCAAAACAGATTCCATTGGTCGAGACTTTCCAAGTATGTCTGCTGTTGAATCTGCCCAGAGACATCCATAATCAATCTTGAAATATACGATGGATTATATAAAGAATATGTAAAATAACTCTCATTTTCATTGTCAACGTAGCTGAAGTTATAGATATAATTCAATCTCATTTCGGGTACAGAGCTAAAGATTCTACCATTCCAAGATCCACTAGCCCAATACTCTACACTTCTATTCCATTTAATCACATACTGTTTCTCATCTTGGTCAACCTCTAAAGAAAAGGGACCCATTGAAGGATCTTCTGTACTTTTCCATGAAGTGATAATCTGCTTTGTGTTTGTTCGCTTGTTGTATCCAAACTTGCCACCAGGCAAGAAAGTATTGGTTGGATGATCGAAGCTTTGCCAAAGTGATGTGATTGAAATTGAACTTGAATCATATCTCAAAACTAAATTACCATCATCAAGAAGAACTGCTGATGTTGAAGTTGTAGGTGTTGGGGTTATATTTGTTGACCAAATTTGGGTGTTTGACTCGTCTAAGAGCACTAAGTTACCATTTAGAATTTGTAATTTAGAAGAGAATATATTGGAGATGGGTGTATCTCTGTTTGCTACCCAGACTATGGTTCTTGTTTTGACTTTCTTGTACCAAATTCCTATGTAATAGGTGGAAGACTCACCTGGTTTAAAGAAACCCAGTTCAAAAGTTTCAGCAAGAGAGATAAGGGTCTGGTTTCCAGAGAGAGATTGATTCACAGATAAAGTGGCAGCTCCAGATGAGAGAGAAGGAATGGAAAACAAATAGAAAAAGAAAAAGAAAAAGAGATGAGAAGCTATTAGAATCATGCTTTATTATGTTTAGCTTCTGCATATGTTGATTCCCAGAAATAATGAACAGCATAATCAGACAAACTTAAAAGGCAAAACGTGTAGTCAACTGAGGACTTGAGAAAATTGATTATTATATGAGTAGACCATAAATGAATCATTCAATGTGTTAATGCACACATCACATGGTGTTTTTTTAAGGCATTGATTATATACGTTTGTCATTTTTGTCAATCAGCTTGTCTCCATCTCCATCTTCATCATCACCGGTCTTTTAACAGAATTATTAAACAAACAAAAATTACCAGCCAAATATATAAAAGTTATAAGAAGATACTAAAATCAACCAAATACTAATTAAAGAAAATTCAACCTTTTGGTTGTTATTTTCAATCTCTTTATTATTAAGGCATCGATTATATACGTTTGTCATTTCATCAATCAGCATGTGTCCATCTCCATCTTCATCGTCACCGGTCTTTTAACAGAATTATTAAAGAAACAAAAATTATCAGCCAAATATATAAAAGTTATAAGAAGATACTAAAATCAACCAAATACTAATTAAAGAAAATTCAACCTTTTGGTTGTCATTTTCAATCTCTTTATTATTAGTATTATTTTTTGACCCAGTCTTAACATTGTTAAATATTATGAATGTTACAAACTTGTCATTTCAGGAATTGGGCAGGATGTTATGTGTAAAATGTCTGGATTGATTTAGATGTGTATTTGTGACTTTTGGGTGAATTATGTCATTTAGATAAGGTTGTGGACTAAGGTGTATGTTGGTGTTAGTTCAGACGTGTTAACACGCGGGTTGTGAGATCCGTTTCCCCAACGTATATATTTTGAGCTGCAATGTTTGTCGATCCATTAGTCACAAGATATTTTTCAAGATCGTCTTCTTGTTCTCTCTCATTGTAAAAGAGTTTTAGGGTTTGTATTAGGGTTTGTATGATATTTTCGATTCTTTGTTCTTCACTTGTTCTTAATCGTTGTATTTTAGGCAATGTGTTCATTGAGAGAGTAGATTAGGATTTGTGTAGTGAGGTTTCTTTGTAAGTATCTGAAAACCATCTTTCTATTTGTTCTCAATTGATATAATAGATGATGATATTAGGAAGTTATATTTCTACGTTTTTTCACATGGTATCAGAGCTTTAGGGCTTTGATTTGTGGTTGACGATCGTTTTCTTAAAGGTATTTTCTGTTTTCCTTTATTTTCTTGGTTAGATCCTTGTAGATCTTCATAGTTGGGTTCGTACTGGGGTTTTTGTTGAAATCTCAGTATACCTTACTCATCCGTGAACATCTAGGGTTATTCTGTTTGTTTGATCTGGATCATTTTCTAATTATTGTTTTCTTTTAAGACCCCGGTACTACGAGTTTTTTTTTTTTTTTTTTTTTTTTTTTTTTTTTTTTTTTTTTTTTGTGATTATGCAGGTTTGTCTTCATGTGGAGATCCTTGAGAGACACTCATCGTCGTCAAGTGGACATCCTTGATTGAAGAATCAAATCTTCGTTGTTTTTTTGATCGATTCATCCTATTCTCTGAAATAACTCTTGTTAATGGATTTCATCAACGTTAATTTTTCAAAAGAGAATGGATTAACAGGAGTCGATTTGTTTCGGCTGTTCTAATTATAGCACTGTGAGCGTTTCTTATTCCCTTCTATCTTTGTTCTAGTTGTAGATGTGGGAGATCCTGGTTGTCTTGAGTACACAAGTTATTGTTTTTTTAGTTCTTTAATCATTGTGATTGTTTTTGTGACTCTGTGGTTCTTGTCTTGGGCCCCACGATACCGTGGTGACCATCTGGATGCTTAAGGATCATAGTGGTGTGTTACTTTCTTGATTTTTGTGTGATTTCTATTTGGTTAGTTTGTGTGAACACTATGTCTGATACTCCTCCTGAGAGTAGTGGTTATAAGGTTGACATGTGAACTATGATGATCCAATGTATATACATCCATCTGATAATACTATAACTACAATTGTGAGTTATGCTGATTTTCAAACTGCTTGTATTCTTAGGTCCGCATTAGACAGGTACCCGACGATCCTTTTTGGTGAAGACGGAGTACATAGAAGACACGTCTTACTTTTGTTTATATATATATATATATATATATATATATATATATATATATATATATATATATATATACGTCTTAAAACTAATGTACACTTAAAGGTAACCAAACTTTCAGAAAACTTCGCACACACACTTTAAGTATGGTAGATACTTGTACGTTACTTTCAGGTTCGATAACACTTCACAAACACTTTAGGAAAATATAGGATTTTCCTGGGATAACAATTGAACATAATCAGGATCGTAACAGTTAACCAAACATTACTTTAAGAAAATATGGGATTTTCTTGGGTCGTAACATTTTCAGAAACTAAAAGGAAACTCGTACATTTTCAGAAAACAAAACCGCTTATGAACTCACCAGCTTTATGCTGATTTTCAAACTGCTTGTATTCTTAGGTCCGCATTAGACAGGTACCCGACGATCCTTTTTGGTGAAGACAGAGTACATAGAAGACACGTCTTACTTTTGTTCATATATATATATATACATACATACATACATACATACATACATACATACATACATACATACATACATATGTATCATACTTGTACAACATTACTTTTGAACAAATGTAAATTTTAATATGTAATGTAATGGTTGTTTACTTTGCTTACTATGTACATTGGTTGCGGTATTCATGACGTCCTCCGCCCCGGAACGTTTCCGCCTTCGGTTTCGGGGTGTGACAATTTACCTCAAGGGTATTATACTAAAGGTGATACTAGAGTGTGTAAATTGGTTTAAGCAAGCTCCTAGAAAATGGAATGACAATTTGTGTTATGAGTTATTTAGTTATGGTTTTACTCAACGCATAAACGATTACTCTTTGTTTGTTAGAAAATATAATAATTCAATTATTGTTTTGATAGTTTTTGTAGATGACATTATTTTAACAGGAAGTAATGAAACTGAACTTTAGAATGTGAAGTCTTTTCTAAATTAAAATTTTTTTAACAAATGATTTTGGAAATTTAAGCTATTTTCTTGGAATTGAAGTTTTAAGTACAAATAAAGGTGTGTGTTTAAATCAAAGGAAATACTATCTTTAACTTTTACATGAATTTGGAATGTTAAGTTGTAAGCCTGTTTCAACTCCTTTAGAGGCAAATTTTGTCCCTAGAAGAAGTTGTATTGATGGTGATTCTTTACTTGAGAATGTTACCGAATTTCAGAAATTAATTGGAAAACTTATATATCTTACTATTACAAGACCAAATATATCTTATTGTGTTCTGATTCTCATTCAGTTTATGCATAAGCCCCATAAGTGATAATTAAATATAGCATTCAGACTACTTAGATACTTGAAAAATAGTCCTGGAAAAGGTATTTCTATTGTCAAGTCAGAAAATTTTGACTTAGTGGGTTACGTAGATGTTGATTGGGAAAAATGTCTTAATTTAAGGAAGTCAGTTCTTGAGTATTTAATTTATTTTGGAAACTCGTCTTCAATAGAATATGAAAGCATTGTTACTTGTGAAATTATTTGGATTTTAAAATTGTTATTTGATTTGGGAATTAAAAGTTTGATTCATGTAACAGTTTTTTTTGTGATAATGAGTCTGCTGTTAAGCTAGTGTTAAATCCAGTGTTTCATGAAAAAACAAAGCATTTTGATATTGATTTACACTTTGTTAGAGAAAAGATTACAAGTGGTATTTTAAAAGTTGAAAAAATAAATTATTCTAAACAAAGAGGTGATATTTTGGCAAAGGTTTTAAGTGTTTCACAACATAAGTTTTTGTTAAATGAAATTGTTTTAATTAATCCTTTTAATAAAAATTAATATTCTTCAATAAATGTCAAGTTTGAGGAGGTGTGTTAAATATTATGAATGTTACAAACTTATCATTTTAGGAATTGTGCAGGGTGTTACGTGTAAAATGTTTGGATTGATTTAGATGTGTATTTATGACTTTTGGGTGAATTATGTCACTTGGATAAAGTTATGGACTAAGGTGTATGTTTGTGTTAGTTCAGACGGGTTAACACGCATTTGTGAGATCCGTTTACCAGAAGTATATATTTTGAGCTGTAGTGTTTGTCAATTTGTTAGTCACATGATATTTTTTCAAATCGTCTTCTTGTTCTCTCTCATTGTAAAAGAGTTTTAGGGTTTGTGTTAGGGTTTGTATGATATTATCGATTCTTTGTTCTTCAGTTGTTCTTAATCGTTGTAGATTAGGCTATGTGTTCATTGGGAGAGTAGATGAAGATTTGTGTAGTGATGTTTCCTTGTAAGTATCTGAAAACCGTCTGTCTATTTTTCCTCAATTGATATAATAGATGATGATGATGGGAAATTATGTTTCTACATTTTTTCACAAACATTCAATATATTTTCTCTTTATATCACCAAAACTTCATAAACATAACAATACGAATCATCATAAAACAAAAACTAAATCATAAGGAATGGGATTAGGCTTTGTGAATTGTCAAACATCACTTTCGTTGCATTCCTCATTCAATTTCATATTTCCAACCGAATGATTTGTGCAATAGGTTTTTTCAGTTCATTATTTTAGTTTACTAAAATATTTAGGTATATTTTTCAATTCATTATTTAGTATACATTTTTGTAATTACATTACACCAGTGCAATAAAACTACCTTTTAGTGCATTAACACTACCTTTTCAAATATGGTCCCGAATTACACATCAATAACTAATTTACATTTTTAACAAATCTTTTATCTATTTATAGTATCTAATAATTCAATAAAAAATATTTAACTCAATTAATTTTTTAAATATTTAAATAGTCTAGCTATTTTACCACCTCCGCCTTTAGATGCAGTGACCAGATGATAATCCAAATATCCTAATTTCATATTTCTATAAAAAAATTGAAAGGTAAGTTCTAAACCTAAGTTGACATTGGTACTTTGAAAATACGAACTTGATTGGAATTCTTGATACGGGAAATTGTTTGAAGTTACGAACCTAGATTGATGTTAAGTTGATATTTTAAGGGAAACAAGAGTATGCAAGTTGATAATAAAATGGTTGGACATATTTGAGTCTTATATGAAGTCAAACAATTACTTAAAAATGAAAATTACTTGGATTATATTTGATGTATATAGAAATTGAGATTCAATTCATGACATATTATTGGTTATGAGTTGGAAACATCAAGTAATTAGTTATTTTGGATTACTAAGTATAGAATAATGGAATCGGACTTTTTAGTACATGTTTATTCAAAAAATGATGCACTTATTTTGTAATGGAAATAGTATGGTATCAAATTGTGAAATTACTAAGTTAAAGTGTTGAAAAGTGGTAAAGTTACACATAAATCACCATGTAAGTGAAACAAGTATAAAATAGACAAATGACAGTACATTAGTGATAAACTAAAAAGTTTGGGAAGGTTTTAAATGTGTGACAATTGCATGTGTGTGTTTATGTAAAATGAAGCAATATGATATTGGTAAAGAAGACTTTAAAGTAATGTTTAAAGGAGAAAAATGGGACAATTCTTGATATTTTCAAGGATGGTCAAAATGAATAAAGTAGTGATGCTTAGCTATGTAAATAGTTAAGGTTTGACCAAAATGCATAAAATTAGTAAAATGACAATATATAAATGGTGATTTTTAACATGAAAACAAAAGCTTAGAAAATAAGTTAAAACTTAGTTCTATGATTCCTTAAGATGCAAAATAAATAAGAAATAGAGGAATAATCAGGTTTGGTTGAGAAAAGAAGTAAATTATTTAAGCGGTCAAAATTGCAAGAGGGACCACTTAAAATTAGGATATTTAGTTTTGTTACAAAAAGTGAATATTGTAACAGGGAAATGAGACCAATATGATTTTGGATGTATATTAGTAATAAATTTGATGGAAACTTATAAATTATGCAACTGTTTCCATTTTTGGAAACATTAACGAACCAATTTGCCAAAAATGGCGTAAGATGGTAAAATAAAAGAGGGTTTGATATCTAACCATTAGTATAAACTTATAAACATGTTATAAAAAAAGTTACTGAATTGGCACCGTAAAAATTAAGAAAAGCACATTTAGGCAAAGTAGGATGCCTAAATGAGAAAAGGTCAAAAAGTATCTAATCGAAAATTGGTTTAAAACGTCCCATGAGCATTTATACATGCTTGAAACATTATATTAGGATTTTTGGGACTTTATAAAAATCAATTAAGTACATTTATAAAAGAAAATGGCTAAGCAGTCAAAAGCGGGACAAAATAGTAGAAATGACAAAAAAGGACCATTATGTTTTTATGAAGTTGGTCTAACTATTGGAATGGAGTTGGAATAATGTTATAATGAATCGATTAATATAGTCATTGTATTTTTACAATATTTGATTCATCTTAGCTATAATAAAGTAAAACAATAAAAATAAAGTAAGTTGTTATTATAAATATTGAGACATAAATTGATGGAAGTGGTTTTGAGAATATTAGGGTAGGGCCAAGAGTCCACATAAATTCGGGCCAATCAAGCAAGCCGAACTGCATGCCCAGAGCACGAGCATCTACCTGAACTCCAAGCACTAAAGCAAGAATCACCCTATCATCGTACATACCCTATAAAACATCTCTAGGAAACACGGGAAAAACATGTCTATGTTAATAGAAAATGAGGCTCACCATCATAACCGGAAGATTAATGCAAAATCCAAAAGAAGAAGCCAAAAGTTGGTCCAAACCTTTGCTATAAGAACGAGCGACAGCTGAAACGGTAAGACAACAACATTCTAAGCAATTCATATACACTTAAAGCATCATATATGCTTTCTAACTTAGGTATCGAAGAGCTATGTCGGGGGTTCGCCCTCGGTATGAATTTCTAACCTATACTTGTCATACACCATGCAACATGCTACTTGGACTGCTCATTGGAAAAGGCTCTAAGAGGGACTACTATAAGCATCCAAGGAGCTACGTAGCAACATTGGCTCCATCCGTATATAACCATGCAAGAAAAAAATACAAGCATCCCGGCAGAAAAACAGACACCATTTTGCCCAATAAATTTAATCCCTTCCTTCACATCAACCACGTTAACAACCAAGGTCACTGAACCATAGGTACACATCACACCTTCACCTTAGCAAAACACACTCCCTGAGGCAGAAATAAGTGAACAGGTGGCAGGACAAGCAAAGAAAGACAAGAAGGATAATCATTTACAATGTAAACGGTTAGTGGCTCGAGTACGGCAGGAGCAAGCACACCCAGAGAACTAACCAAACTTACAACGACAAATAAGGAATCGACAACGCAATGACTACCACCTTTGCTATAACAACACTTAGCTGGAAGCCTGATGGCCAACCACAACATACAATCATAGACACCATTACCACCACCTTTCCTATTCACACATTATCAAGCCTATTGGCTACCCTAATACCAACACTCGTACACCTCACAACCCGCCTTAGAGGGACAAACAACATCCCAACAACCACCAAACACGCAGATTGAGAGGCACATGAAAAATGGAATCCGATATCATACGAGTTTTACGATAAGATAATTCACTACTAGAAAGAAGCATCAGGGAATATCAATTACCAGCTGGAGCCAACATACTAGAGATCACAAAGTATGATGGGACCGGGAACCCAGATGACCATATAGAGAAATATAAATGGACGATGGATGCCTATTACCTTGATGAAAAATTATGGTGTATTTTCTTCCCAACTACCCTTTTGGGAGCAACACGACTATGGTACAAAAGCTTACTGCCATAAAGCAACACGATTTCAATCAATTACGCGTATAATTCATTGGCCATTTCATAAAACAAAGAAGACACATGGCAGATGCGCAAGCTATCTTGGGATGTAGACAAAAGATGAGTCTATTAGTGCCTTCGTTAAAAGATTCGACAAAGCCACACTTAACACCCCTAAGAAATCAGACAACATGGTAATCACTGCTTTTACATATTACTTGAAACCAGGAGCTTTGTTCAAAAAACTAGTAAGGAAACAACCATCCTCAAGGAAAGAAATGATGGAAAGGGTCCACCGTAAATGAAGCAAGAAGAAGCAGCATCTGAGAAGATAAAAACTAGTCACAGAGAAAGAGGATCCTAAGCACCATACGCCAGAAGAAACACACTGGAACACATAAAAATCTAGTTCATGAGACAAGCTCGCTTTCATCGTCCCCCTCAGAAAAATCATAATGCATTTCCACATCGACATAGCGCTCGAAATGAAGTTGTCGCAGTAAGCGAAAGCAAAAAGAACACAACAAGCAAAAGTGAAGAGAAGATGAAATAGAAGGATCAAGGGCGATATTGTGAATTCCACGAATCTATGGGACACAATACCATCAAATGCACTATGTTACGACGGAAGTTGGAAAACAAGACGTAATCTGGTTAGGTTACCGTCCTGATTAAAGGACTCTTATTTAAACACTTCGAAAGCAATACACCAGTAGAACCAAAAGTTCAAAATGAAAGGAAGAACGAAAATTTATGCTATAATACTATGACCGTCAAGCGCCAAATACTAAGTAGGAGGACTGCACCTTCACATTCGACGAATGGGATTACATCCATGACAATCATAGGGGAGATGAGTCGATTGTCATCAACGGCCTTATGGTGAAAATCCATGCAAGTGATATCTACGTAGACAACGGAAGCTCTACGGATTTCATGTATATACACTTCTTTAAACAGCTACCCGGGCATGTACGAGCAAGAGCAAGTCCACCAGAAAGTCGTGTGGTCAGCATTGTCATCCACAACGTATGGCCGGAAGGGATAATCACCATACCACTGACCCTTATCGATTATCCTCATGGAAGGAATAGCATGCAGTTAATACACTTTGTTATAATTAATGCACCTTCCCCGTAAGACATCATCTTTGGGCACATGACGATGCATAAGTTTAAGGTCATCGCATAAACGCGTACGATTCATGGAGCTATCAAATTTAAGATAAAGTCAGGTGTCGGGGAAATATACACCAAAAGAAGAGCAGAACAACGTAAGAGGTGTGACAATGAAGATAACCTTGACAACATCCCAAGTTGGCTTTAAATCGAAACAAATTCCCAAAGAATGGAGCAAGGGGTCAGAATGAGCACCACCCCCACAAATACCACACGACAGTCAAGGGATATTAGATGTATAAACAGAAGACAAAGTATGCCTTAAACAAGTGTAACAACTTCTTGTGACTAAGGCATCGTGGGAAATTACAGAAAGTGGCACATCAGTAACTGTTAAGAACCATAAGTGAACAATAAGCATCGTGCCGGCGAATACAAAACAAGCACGAGAAAGGCAAAATGACGAAGTTGGAAAAATCCAGGACGAAACAAAAACTCGCATGAGAAGCCGTTATAAAAAAGAAAAACGGGCCATATGAGGTAAAAGAGAGGAAAAAATAATCCGAGCAGGATAGGACGATGAGCACCGAGGAAAACCGACAAAAACGCAAAGCAAAGAAATGACTGTTAGACATATATAACTTAAATAGAACATGTGCAATCCTCGAAAATGGACAAAGGGAAGAAACGATCACCAACTGGGATGCCAATGTGTAGAGCCAAGAAAGCAAATGCAATGCGTCGGGAAATGATAATGCTCAAGATAGGCCATGAGTGTAAGTAAAAAGGTGCACAGTCGACGTGCCTATTAAGTGGCAACAACCTACTAAAAGCATGATTGTAGTACAAGCGACCTGTGACATGCCTGTAGCCTGGTTAGTTGATTACAATCTAACAAAGGGCAAGCTCAAAACTTAGACCCCGACTACCTGCTTAGCCCAAGAGTATATTTATTCTATTTATATTTTGTAGCGCAGTCAATTGACTACAATCTAACAAAGATCAAGTTCAACACTTCGACCTCGACTACTTACTTAGCCCAAGAATATCTTTATTATGTTTATATCTTGTAGCTAGGTCAGCAGACTATAATCTAACAAAGGTCAAGTTCAACACTTCGACCCCGACTACCTACTTAGCCCATTAATATCTTTATTTTATTTATATTTTGTAGCTCGGTCAGCCGACTACAATCTAACAAAGGTCAAGTTCAACACTTCGATCACGACTACCTGCTTAGCCCAAGAATATCTTTATTTTGTTTGTATTTTGTAGCTCGATCATCCGACTACAATCTAATAAAGGTCAAGTTCGACACTTCGAACCCGACTACTTGCTTAGCCCAAAAATATCTTTATTCTATTTATATATTGTAGTCCGGACAGCCAACTACAATGTAACAAATGTCAAGTTCAACATTTCGACCCAGGCTACCAACTTAGCCCAAGAATATCTTTATTCTATTTATATTTTGTTGCTCAGTTATCCGACTACAATCTAACAAAGTTCAAGTTTAACACTTTAACCACAGCTACCTGCTTAACCCAAGGATAACTTTATTCTATTTTTATTTTGTAGCTCGATTAGATGACTACATTATAGTAAAAGTTGAAGATTTAACACTTCAACCCCACCTAAAAGCTTAGCCTGAGAGTACTTTTATGAAAATTCTATAGATCGGACAATTAACACAAGAGCATGACAGGGAAAAGGTTAAAACTACGTATTTGGCCTTTGAATAGCCTTGGCCATTTCCAAATTTTGCGATTCATTCAGCAAAATACAATCTCATACACGTCAACGTTTCAAAACCCTGATACACACTACTTTCTTAGCCAAAAAAGACATTCCTATACAAACAATATTTCCTTAAAAGATGGTATGCATTTTCACAACAATCTTAAAGACTCGAAGTAAAGATACAAGCAAATTGAAAGCACGCCAGTAGGTGAACGAAGAAAATGCCAACCAAACGATTATAACAATTCATAAGACAAATAAGAGGGGGCAGGGGGCATGAAAGGATTGCGCATGCAAAACAAGACATTACTTTTAAGATCAAAACACAACAAAATTGGTGTTTCATACTAAAAAATTAAGCAATATATATCGTAATACACCCTGGCTACATCAATACCATCATCCAGAGTATCAGAACAAATACCAAAGCAAAAACAACTAAACACCAAGAATATATTAAGGAAAAAGGGGGAGAATAACTTGTCCAAATTCAACAAACCCACAAACTAATATTTGTTATTTAACAAATACTCACAACCATGCAACCGACCTTATCCTACACCATACCTTTCAAGACTCATTGTGCCCACCATGACCGCTTGTAGAAGGAACATTACCACCATCACAATCAACCAATGCACGCAACTACTGAACACTTGTCAAGGGAAAACCAAACTCAGATAAATAATCATCACAAAACAAATCTAAAAATGCCTCTTCCATCTTCTGCACACGAGAGGGTTCCTATAATGGAAGACCAGTTTCATGAAGGCCTATCTTAAACTCAGTGTTCATCATCTCATACCCTGCCCTCCTGACCAAATTCACACAAATGGATTGTAGATCATGGTTAACTTAAAAAAACGATGAATCAGTGACAAGTTTGTCAACTAACTTCTCAACCCCATGTGGCAATACCTAAGTCACACCCCCAATCACTTTGCTCAACTAACTCTCTAACCCCACCACACTTTCTTTCAAATCGGTATTCCGTAGGGAAGACTCATTCAGGTCACTTTTCAGCTTCTGAACATTGTACTCTAACATATCTACCTTATCCAACAACCCGGTCTTTTCCAACTCAAGAGATGCCATTGTTGCCTTTAATGTCGAAACCTCCTCAACAACATCAATATACCCTGTTCGTTTTTCACAACATCCAGTTCATCTCTCTCACCTTTCCACTTCATCTCGAGGCACCACCCCCACACTCGACATAACTTTTTCTAACTCAACAACTTTTTCCACAAGCTCCACATGTTAATCACAAAATAATTGCACGTAAGGAGCAACCCCTCTAGACAACACCACAAATGACTTATGCGAATCTGATATTTTCTTAAGCTCATTATACATGTTATGACTTACTAAGTTCAATGAATCATTCTCATCAAGCCACGAAATGATCTCTTGGCCCAGAACCATATTCCCCACAAACTTATTCTTATACAAATCACGAACATGCTCCTTATTACCCCGACTGACACTTACACAAGTCCCTAGAGAAGCCAAATTCTCCAAGAAAGAAATCGAAACCTTTGGCTCCATCAAGCTCTGACCCTGCCTATATTTTCCCAAGAAGGAACATATACAAGACCGACTGGGTGCAAATCATCGACATCATAAGGTGGATCGTTCATATTTAGTTGAGATACATATAACGAGGGCCAGATAACACCAAGAATACTAGCAAAATCACAAAAAAAACATTGGGTCCCAAGGAACGAGACCTCTTGAGATCCCTACTACTACTACCTTCTCCGCCTAATAGAACAACTGCTAGAGCAACAGAGGCTGCATAATCTTTATCTCTCTTATGCTAGATTAAGGGTTGGTTACCTCCCCTATACTCACCATCACCATAAACATTAGTCACATGCCTAATAATAACATGTGAAATATGACCATCATTTGTGTTATCATAAGAATCATGAACCCTAATTAAAGATTCGTTACTCTCCTCTTCGTCGACATGATAACTACTTCCATTACTACCACTATAAGTAAAGCTACCATCAAGAATGGGAAGGTCAATATCCTTCGACCCTAGATCCCATGAAGCAATTTTACCCACAACAAAATTAGATAAAAGGAAAGGCAATCGATTTCCATCTACACGTATCAAGTATTGGGTCAATACACATAATATTAATAAAAAAAGAAGCAAGAACACAAAAAATATCTGGTGGAAACAAACCTGTACCGCGAACAAATAATGATGGAGCAACGTCAAGATGCAACCAATATGTACTCATACCAACTTGACTTAACACGGTCTCAGGGAATTTCTTCATAAAAAATGAGAGATCTTGTCTATATCCTGGCTTAAGAGTGACTACCTCAACCATTGAGGAGCTACATAGCAAAAGAGAAGGAGGCGGTATTTTCAAGGAAAATTGTTTTGAGAGTAGTCGTTGTTAAGTCTCCCTAAGTGAGTACTTGTGGATTTTCCCACTATAAGGATACAAGGAAAAATAAGAGAGATTTTTGTGACTTAAAGATTTTTATGCAAGTATATATTTATGATTTCGAGTATGCTATTTGTTTATTTTATGATATATGTTTCCAAGAGTATTCACTATAAATGTTATAATGACTAGAAATGACAAAGCAATGTATATGATCCTTGTCAAAAATGTTATAGTTTACATCTCATATTTTTTTTATGTGAAACTTATGTTTTCAAGTATGCTATTTGTGTGTGATTTACTTGCATAAAACAAAAGTGGTGTTCATGCATACACATAGTGGTAATAGCAAGTAAAAGTAACTTAGCAATATTTTCTTATCCAGACCATTGTAATAGCATTTTGGAGACATTGTTGGAATGTCACCTCTCATCGTAAAGTAGATATCTAAGTGATGCCTGAGAGGTAATTAATCCTCTAGATCTTTAATGATGTTGTAATGAGTTGATTTGTTCTTCACATTACAATCTTGGAACTATGAATGATGTCTATATATAAGTGATCTTTGATAACAAAGGATAATAGTCTAAGATGTCGAGAACAAGATGATCTTGAGGTTTTAATACCCGAGCTTTCACTAGAATGAGATCATGCATTGCATACATATCACTTGCATGATTTTGAAAGTAAACTAAAGAACTGGTAAAAGCTTTTTGAGAGTAAAGTAAAGTAAAGAGTTTCATATAACCCTTTGAAAGTAAGATAAAGAGTTTTGTAGAAGCTTTTTGAATGTATGTTTATGTCTAAACCATGTAGCCCACAATATATTTTTGTCTTTCTTATTTTCTTTTGTGCTATATCTTAGGTTTATACTCTAGAAATTAGAAGATGCCTATTGACATGCTATAAGTACTTGGAAGATAGTTGGGGTGGAGTTTGTTTTAAACTCCTTGTCATGATCTTTTTATCATTTATTATTTGCTTGTTGTGGTCTAAGTTGATATGAATTTGGCAACACATAATGTTATCTATAATTGGACAAACAGTTTTTGTTGGACCATATTTTTACAAAATGTGACTTTATTTCATGAAATATTTTTAAACTATAACATAAAAAACCTTAAAGAAAATGGGTTTTACTGCTTAGAAATGTTTAATTTCTTTTAATTCTTCATTGTATAGGTGCTTTTAACTGCAAGTTAAGATCTTAGTGAGTAGAAGATGCTGATCAATTTGTATAGTTTGTGATATATCATGTGTAATCTTACTATGTTTTCTAACACTTTGCTAGCCTCTTAAATCTATATATTTTGTCTCCAACGAGACTTTAATCCTCAACCTTTGGCTGAGGGACACTTCTCCGTCAAATCTTGACATCTCTTGGGGATAAGCCCTTTAATATTTTGAATAATTAATAACCGCAACTTTTACGATTCAAAATATACACATATTTAATGTTGTACTTAATTTTCTTGATATGACTTAATCAATTGATGAGGTTGATAAACTATAATTAAATTGAAAATCAAAATACCATTTCAATATTGTGGAAGACATGGTAAATCACATATTACCAATAATAAACAAAATATATTTTATTCGATTGTTATGCTCAAATGCATATTAAAACAAGAGTAAATTAGACTTTCCATCCTAAAGGTAAGACCAAATTCACATCTTTAGTCCAAGTATTAAAAAAGTAACATTAGTCATCCCTGAAATTTAGTATTAAAAAAGGTAAGACCAAATTCACTGGTTACTTGTAGTGTTTGTGTGAAGTTTCCTGAAAGTCTGGTTATCCTGGAAAGGTATGTTAGTTTTAACACGTATATAAAACTATCAAAATAGTAAACTAATTTCTAAGGGTATTAATTTACTAAGTTCATTATTACCAACAAGTAAATCTCTGTTATCTAAATTGCGAGTTCCATAACCATACGATAGACTAGATATGGCAATAAGAAGTCTAGTATCATTTTATGACTTTTGTCACCCGTAGATCTATACACTCAAGTCACGCTCTTCGTCTAGGAGATTCTAGTTACAGGGGCGGTCCTCCACTTGCGTATCTCTGTGGAGTGTTTCTGAGGACGTGTCTCCAATTATTAAGATTAACAAATTTACAAGTAATAATGTGGAAAATCCTGTTTTAAATTCTAATTATAAAGATGGTCCTCCACTCGCGTATCTCTATGGAGTGTTACAGAGGACGTCTAAAGTTCTAATCTTAATGATTTTAACAGCAATGAAAATGGAAAATCATTTGTGAAATATACAATATATGATATAATATGATTTGCAATCAGTTTGGAAAAACTAACTCTGCAAGTCAAATGGTTGGTTAATACGGTTTTGATTGTTAAAAACATACGAAATATGAAACATTTCAAATGAAATAATAAGTTTGAGCACAAGATATTCTTGTACTTTTTCTTGTATTCCCCCCTGAAAACATTGAAAACACGGAAAAAGGTGTAGGGGTATGACCTCACTGGTCGAGAAATGTGTCGGCTAGGATGCTAAGTGTCAGTTCGGAACTTGACTACACGTGAGGTTCCTACATAATATGAAGAAATACAAGTGTTAGGAGTGATTCGGGTTGCATCTAAGGGTGTATAAGGCCTAGATATGGAGTTTTCTCTTCAAGAGTAAACTGCTAATGGAGATTACGACCTAATGACCATATCCCCATGAGTTTACGACCATAAACTCATGGGTGGGGTGTTCTTGGTTGCTTATTGATCTTACAACACTTGAGGGATGATGCTAGGTTTAGTTCTACGACATTAGAAGGGGTTTAACCATCAAAGGGAACACTTTAAGGAGTTTACAACCGTCAACTAGGAGTTTAAGGCCTTAAACTCTCATATACCCTTTCTTAATGTGTTTTGGTGGTCCTAGGTTAAGCACCACTGTTTCTAGTCCGAAGTACAAGCCATGGAAGGAGGTTAGGGCACCATTTGACCACTTTATAGAAGTTTACGGCCCATGAAATATTCCTTGGGGGTTTTACGGCCGTAATCTCCTAAGGGGATGGTTTCTTTTATGTTTAAGGTCCCTAACACAATGGCGGTTGATTCTAGACATTATTCCAAGGCATATGAGGTGTTTAAGGGACATCTTAACACCTTAAAATGTGTTTACAGCCTTAGAAGGGGTGTTTACAGTACAAGCATGTTATTGGGCTGTAAAATCATGTTTACTCCCCAAATTTTAAGGTTTTTGTGTTCTAAGTCCAATCTTGTAAGCCCCTAAGTCATATCTAAGCTCCAAAAGTGGTTTGGAAGGGTTTTGGGGCTCCAAAACCCCATTTATGTGTGTTTGCATCTTGGGGCTATCCTTGGGACGTAAACACAAGTTCTTGGTCCTATTTCATGATTTAAACATGAATTTGAATGATAAACAAGCTATACTATGAGCTAGGATGGATTACATACCAAATTGGAGCTTGAAAGGGTGATTTTGGATCAAAGATTGAGTTTGTATATAGAGAGAGAGAGAGTAGTGAGAGAGAGTGAAAAAGCTTCAAATGAAGTTCTTTCACCTTTATATATGGTTAGAGTTTGAGGCTCGGTGGATATCCACCCGATACTGACGTTAAACGAGGCTTTTGGTCGTACCCGATTTAGTTGTCGTAACCCGACGTGGCCGAAACTAACAATTTTCCAAATAAAAATTTGGGGCATTTTCAGTTGTTTCAAATGGATTTGGACACTCCCGAGGTCAAAATAAAAGTCTTAATTTAAATGACGTAATTCAAAATGTTAATAGAATAATTTACGGGTTGTCACACAAAGTATGCTAGTTTAGGCTTCATGCTTTGGAAACCAATGTTGCATGCATAATTAGAGAAAAGATAGATCCAAAGAATTAGGGTTGTATGAGCACCATACGAATGTTAGAGTACATAAAACCCAACAGTGGTATCAGAGTCATGGGTGTTTTCTATTTTATTGATGCAATTGTGTAATTTTCATAGCTGAAAAACCAGCAATTCTAGATTCTGCCAAGGCCTACTCGACGAGTCCATGTATGAAATCTACGAGTAGGTGCCTTATGGTGATGAACTCGTCGAGTTCATAAGTGCACTCAACGAGTTGGCGCATCTGATGGCAGAATCGTCGAGTTTTTCGCCTGTTTTGGATTAGGAACATTACCATAAACTGTTTCGGTTCATAAAAAATTAATTTTAATGAGTTGTTAATGTTAATGCACGTCCAATAACATGATGTTATCAAATTTTAAGATAATTACAAGATTTTGTGAAAAACTAGTTATCTGTAAAATTTGAAGTTATCATGTAATATGAATCAAATTAGGTCAAATTGGTAAATAATCATCATATGATCATTAGATTAGTTAATTTGATCTAGAAGTGTTTCTTGAATAGTTCCACAACTTGTCCTCAAGTTATGGAATTGAAAAGGTCTCATCAATGAAACAATAATTCCATAAGTTATTGAATTCAAAAGTTTTGATAAGTTACAAAACATGCCCTCAAGTTTTGGAACTTAAAAAGTTACATTTATGAAAATTTAATTCCAAACCCTAGAATATTAAAATTTTAAAATTCAACACTATATTATATAATATTAATGTTTAATACTTATATATATATGTATATATATATATATATATATGTATATATATATATATATATATATATATTTGTGTGTGTATAAGACAAGTCGGTCTTACCTTTAGTAGGTCTCGTTCACGAAGTCGGGCTATAAGGGGGGTATAAGGTTACTGCCTATAAAGTGGTGGTTTAATAGGTGTTCACTCTCACCCACCGTTTCCTTGACTGGTGAAGGGTCGTTAGCTGAACGGGTAGGATATGAAATTAATTTTCATTAATAAGTATAATGAAAATATTTGAAGTAACTAAACTTTTATAAATTCCCAAATCTTAGTTACTTTAGGAAAAATGTGAAACTCGAGCTATTCAACGAAATTGCACTTTGCACCTTGTTAATTCGTTAGTGGACCATGTGTGGTTAATCGACACACTAATTTGGGACTGGCAATGTGTGGCAAAGGGTATCTTGGTGTTAATCATGGATCAATGGAGCATGTGTGTTTAACCGACACATTGATTTGGTGATTTGTAACATCAAGAGTACCAAGCTAATTTGCATGGTCATTCACACCTTATTTGTGATCCTCGGTATCCCAGTCACAAACTTGAAGGGCATGATCGAGATTTAAACATGCCATTGAAAAGTTCAATGAATCTCAAAAGAATCTAGGAGGTTTAGTTCATTTAAAACCTAAATCTTCTTTTTCATTTTTCATGATGAAAACTGGTAAATCGTAATTTACCTACCTTCAAATATTTTACAATTGGATTACGGCATCCCTCTCCGAATTGTAAAAAATGTGTTGGGTTCTGGCCTTAATATGTCATTTTGGTTGTTATATTAAGGATCCTTATCTAATCTAAAATTTTTCTTTCTTTTCAAATGTCTACTTCAAACAATACTTCAAACCCAATCCCTTCCGACTCTTTCTCCCTCGTGAACTTATGTAGGAGGGTCATCTTCGTTGCAACGGATTTCAATGATATGATTCGAAACATCTGAATGACCTTTCTCTATGAGGAAAAAGAATATGTTCTCAATAAAAAGCTTAAGGAGATTGATGAATCTACTGCTACTCCCGAACAGATTGGTGAATAAAGGCCCATGAGTGGGACGTGACCAAAGTGTCGTGTATTATGATTACTACCATTACTGCTGAGCTTCAGAATTCCTATGAGTACTTCTATCCTTATGAAATGCATCAGGATTTTATGGGAAGGTACCATCAAAGTGCACAATAGGAAAGGTATGAAATCATAGCCTCCATGATCACTGCCAAAATGAAGGATGTAGAGTCCATCACGGCCCACTTGCAAAAGATTGAAAGGTTTGTGGACCGCTTGCTGAAGTTGAATGCCAACTTCGATGAAGAGTTTGCCATAGATATTATTCTACACTCTTTACCTTCTTTTTATGATCAATTGCGTATGACCTATCATATGAACAAGGAGGAGGTCACTCTAAGAAAACTTCAAGGCCTCTTGAGGACTACTGAAAGTAGTCTTAAAGGTAAATCTATTGTGTTTACTCCTACTTCAGCTACCCCTATCTTGGGAATTGGACATGGGAAGGGAAAGAAGATCAAGGCTTCTTCTAAGAGTCCCAAAGGAAAGTCCCGAGATGGATCCTCTTCTTGTGGGACAAAGTTGGTTCTGTTGTACCCTCTCCAAATCCAAAGGAAGTAGAGTGCTTCCATTGTCATGAAAAGGGGCACTAGAAGTGAAGTTGCCCTAAATACTTGCAAGACATAAAGGATGGGAAGATCAAGCCCACCTTTGATGGTATTTACACTATTCTGTCTAATAAATTATCACATGCTAATTCTTGAGTCCTTGATATAGGATGTGGTTTTCACATTTGTTTTGATTTGCAAGGTCTAAAAGAAAGTAGGGATGTGGAGCACGGGAAGATGAACTTGATCATGGGGAATAGGAAAAAGTTTCCTGTCTCCAAGATTGGATTTTATTCTTTATTTCTTAGTAATGGTTTACAATTAGATTTGAATAATTGTTTCTACTCATTAGATATGGCGAGGAATATTATTTCCTTTCACAGTTTGTATGAACAAGGTTTTACCTTTTCTTTTAATAATGAAATTGGTGGTTTTAATGCTTATATTAATAATGTGTTTTATTTTGAAGCGTTGCCTTGTAATGGTATATATGAAACTATGATGGTTGTAGATAACTTAGGAAATAATATGTTTCATATCGATGCATCCAATGGTTTGGACAAAGCATCATTATGGCATTGTTGTCTTCGACATGTCAACAAGAAGCGCATAGCCCAACTCCAAAAGTATGGAGTTTTGGAGTCATTTGACTTAAATTCAAATGAAATTTCTGAATCTTGTTTGCTTAGAAAGATGACTAAGTCACCCTTCACTGGTTCTTGTGCAAGCGGTGAGGTTTTGTTGGATCTCATACACACAGATGTGTGTGGACACTTCAAATCTGCTATAAGGGATGATACTGCTTCTATGTGACTCTTAGTGATAATTATAGTAGATATGGCTATGTCTATATAATCAAGCATAAGTCAGAAACCTTTGAAAAGTTCAAAGAGCTTAAGCAAGAAATGGAGAATCAATTTGGTAGGAAGATAAAGATGCTCCGATCCAATCGAGGAGGAGGGCATCTTAGTTTTGAGTTCCACGACTATCTTAAGGAATGTGGAATTGTTTCATAATTAATGCCACCTAGGACATCATAACTTAATGGTGTAGCTGAGAGGCACAATCGAACCTTGTTAGACATGGTTTGTTCCATGATGAGTCGAGCTTCGTTACCAATCTCATTCAAGGGGTATTCCTTAGAGACTTCCGCTCATATCCTTAATCTAGTCCCAACTAAAAAGGTTACCAAAACACCTCACAAAATGTGCTCATGGAAGGTTCCCTCATTAGACTACATAAATGTTTGGGGTTGTGAGTCTTTCCTAAGATGAGAGACTCACGACAAGCTCAAACCTCGTAGTGAGCGATGTATTTTCATCAACTACCTACAGAAATCCTTTGGATATCTCTTCTATAAACCAAGTGACAATGTTGTCTTCGTTGCCAGCAGAGGGGTTTTCCGCGAGAGAGAACTCTTATGCCTGGAGGAGAGTGGGAGGCAAATTGACCTTGAAGAGCTTCAAGAGTTAAGTGATGAAGGAACCTCAAACACTGGCGCTCAACCTGAGGAGAAAACTCCAGTTAAACCGATTGACGAGTCCTTACCTCTAAGGTTTTCCAGTAGAGTTAGAAATACACCTGAGTTTTATGGTTTCCATATTACTATTGAAGGTGATACATTTATCATTGAAAGCACACCGATAAATTTGGATGAACCTAAGAACTACAAGGAAGCCATGGGCAGGCCCTGAATCCATCAAATGCAAAGAGACAATGGACAGCGAGATTCAGTCCATGTATGAAAATCAAGTTTAGAACTTGGTTGACAATACACCAGGCCGTAAGACAGTCGGGTAAGACTCAGAGTCCAAGTACAGATGTTGAGATAGCATAAATGAGTCGAATACCATATAATTTTGCTATTAGCTCGATCATGTATTCTATGACATGTACTCGTCCTGATGTAGCCTTCGCCTTGAGCATGGTTAGCAAATATCAAGGGAACCTTGGTAAAACTCATTGGACTGAGGTAAAGAATATTTTAAAGTACATGTTGAGGACTATGGATTGGGTCCTTACCCTCAGTGAGAGTGATGACTTATGAGTGATAGGGTATAGTGATGCTAGTTTTAAGACTAACAGAGATAATTTTCGGTCTCAGTCAAGCTGGATATTTACCCTAAATGGTGGAGTAGGAATTTGGAAAAGTTCCAAACAGGAGATTATCGCTGATTGAATGTGCGAATCATAGTATATAGCAGAAAGTGAAGCATCAAAGGAGGCGATATGGATAAAGACTTCATCGGAGACCTTGGAGTTGTACCAGTTGTAAAGGAGCATATGGAGATTTTCTGTGATAACGTGGGTGTGGTAGCCTTAGCCAAGGAACTAAGGGATCATGGCAGATCTAGGCACATCGCAGAAAATATCTCTACATAAGACATCGAATAGAAGAAGGACTCCTCATAATGAATGGGGTACTGTCAGAGGAAAACCCAACAGATCCCCTTACGAATGGATTGAGTGGGGTCAAGCACTTACGGCACGCTAGGAGAATCAGATTGAAGGACAATATTAGTTGTGATGATTAGATAGACATTTAGAAACTTGTAATAGATAAAATTTAATTGACATATGATTATTTAATAAAAGATTATTTATAAGTAAAGTTACTTTCTTGTGTCAATTGTTTACTATTGTTTCATTTTGAATGTTTTGACTTCAAGAATAATAAGATTATTCAAACTATCCACAGTTGATCATACTTTGGAAGTAGGTTATGAATGTAGACTGTCATGAATGGGTTTTTGTAAGATTGTCTAAGGTGTTACATATTACGAAGATTGCTACACACATTCATGAGTACTCTTGAAATAAAATTTGAGTATCAGATTAAACCCACACTCACATGAATCACTTCATGGAACTTATCATGAGTGATTGTGAGATGATAATTGATGGGTTTTAGTCATAAGAACATCCTATGTGCTCATACAAACACTAATGCTTGGATCTAGGTTTCTCTATTGTACATGCAAGTTATCCAAGACTATAAACCCTAATTCTAGCATTCAAGTAATCATATTAACATGAGAATATGTTTAAGATCATACCTTGATTGTTATGTAGCAATAACAATCTTAATTACTCCTTGTATTGACTTTAGAAAGCTTAGAGTCACAAATGTCACTCCTCTAATGGTTCACAAACACCAAGAGCAAGAGGATGAATAGGAGAGAGGATGGAGGCTGCCCAAAAATGGGTAAAACCCTAGAAGGATTCTTAGCCACGTTTTTAGGTCATAAGGGATGTATATATAGTTAGGCTATTAGAGTTATCTAACAAGGAAACCCTAAATTGGATGCTTAAGCCCTAAGCAACCCATAGATTCCTTTCCTTAAGGCCTTGGACGATTTTCTCATGGGCTTTCCCATAGAATTCGTCCACTCCTTAATATAAGGCAATCCATAGCCCAAATTCCAATTATCTTATAATTACAATTCCAGTCCCTTAAGTTTAATTAATCTCTTTTAGTCACAAAACTAATTACCAATTAATTCTTGACTAATATTAATTAAACATTATGATTTCTACTTTAATATATTATTCTCATAATATATTAATAAATCATATTTAATCCTTTCTCTCCATAATTCATCCTATCAAGTTGCTTTGGTGAAGGCAACCCAAAAGGACCATGCACCATCGGGTCAAGTACATACCAAAATAGTTATGGACTTAGACACTAATCCAACAGTCTCCCACTTGGATTAGTCTAATAACTATGATGCGTATGACTTCAGATCCTGATCTGCAATCGTAGCTTTCCAAATCCGTTGTCAACTCTGATCCTATCAGATACGCGTGTCATCACTAAATAATTGAACAAATCAAATTAGCCCTAGCCCGACCGAGCATTTACGTTTGTCATCACTAAACCATCGAGGGGCCCACATATATCGCTTTTATACTACTTAGGATAAAAGGAACGGATAAACTTTGATTCAATGCTCGCTTGCACTCACTCACCAAATCACACACAATAATATGTTTTATGAAACCAAGTTACTAGTGCGTTTACATATTATCAATGTGCAACCGATTTGCAAGATACAACTCACACATCTCGGTTTCAAGAATATAAGATGTTATCGTCTCACCAATCACTCGTGATGCAATTCATGGAGTGATCCAAGTGAGCGTGGGTTTAATCCAATGCTCAAATCATATTCATAAGCACTCATGAACGTTGCAGCAAACATTTGCTTATGTCTAATACTCTTTTAGACAATCCACACACCAATTCACGATAGTCTTCATTCATACTTACTTCCAACATATGAACGACTATGGCCCGTTCGAATAACTTGACTGTTCTTAATCAATTAAGTTATTCCGGAAGTCAAAACATGCAAAGTGAAACACATGAATAATACTAATCCCATATGGCCTCAAACCTTTGAGCATAAATAAAACACCTTTTATTTATCACCATATCGATTACTCATTATTTGTCATTTTGGGTAATCAACTTCTTACTTGAATTATTACACTTGTCCCATGCTCTTAGCATGCACACAATGTTTACCTATGGTTCTTACTTTGTGAAATAGATCAAATTGAACACATTTCCAATCATTCTCATTTTACAACTCCAAATCCTTTTTTCATAAGTGAAAGAATATCAAATTCTTGCTACTTATAGAATATGCTAGATTCTAACATTTTATGCAATGATCCTTTCGTAATGTCACTGCACCAAAGTCACAAAGACTATTGCCAATGATATTACAAAGTCTTCTATCGGATATTGTTACAATACAATTCCTTAGATATGATGTCTCTCACTCAAAGTACATTCCTTTGAACATCCTTTTGCATAAAAGTTTCTAATCTAGACATAGATTTTCAATATTCAATTCCCAATATGGACAACTTTCCATACTTACCATATGACAACTCATTCTTAATAGAATCTTATCTATTCGTAATAATGCCGATATGGTCCATCTAATATGGAAACATTTCCATATTTTCCAATACTATACTTCCAACTACTCAAAAGCGATCAATCCTCGGCGAACTTTGGATTGTCCTTTGATAGTTGTTTAATTATTTTGGTCAAAATGGATTCTAGTCCTTTTTCCCTCTAAATGCGCTAAACATTTGGAAAATTTTAGAATGGTCAAATATTATAGCATTTGCAATCGATCCTGTACCCGAAGCGTATGGGACACGATGCAAAATGTCTTACATAATGATTTGATACTTTATCAATCTTTTGCCATAATGTTTTATTTGCTATGTTCTCAAAATTCGAATTGTGAAGAGGAATGCCGTAATCATAATCGAAATTTTAAGAACACACTATGTACTTTTGACTAAATTTATTAACATTCCACAACCTAAGCCTTTAGATTTGAAATGAAGCATAATATTCTCTCCCTTAATTATAGCAAAACAACTATTCCATCCTTACAACTTTGCAAAGAATGACTCTTGTTTTCTATAATTAATATTGCCAACTTGCAATACTTTCCTTAATAATCATACAATCATAAAATTTATGGTCCCACTATCATGATGATTATTATAAAACATAACACTTATGCTCCCACTAGCTTCAACATGTATTCATAAACATCTTAACTTTCAGAAAAACAATACCTATTGAATTTCTTAAGTCCATGTTTCTAATACTTAGTGCTTTGATAATCTTTTGTCAAAGCTTCTTGAACTTATACACCTTTGCCTTGGATAGTTCATATGTGTGTCTAAACAAGTAAGACTAATTGCCAAACCTCACAACTTAAATCATGGAAAGGGATACCGTAACCATAATCGAATTTCAGAATGCAATTTACAATCACTATCTTTTTTAAAAAAAAAATCTTTCTTAGTGAAAACCTTTCCTCACAATCATTTTCATGAAGGAGGAAATCTTATGACACTTAGATTTAAACGGTGTATGTGTTCCTATCGATGTGAATTTGTTAAAACCAAAGTTGACAAATATAAACATATATGGACCGAACTTTCTTAATCCTGATTTCTTGCCTTATGGTACAACATCTTCCCACCATGTCTTCCAAGTAGTTAAGCAGTTCACCTTTGCCTATCAAAGTACTTTCCATTGATCAAGGTCCTTGCCTTTTGTGCATTTAAACGAGAACTCATAGGACTGATATGCACAATTAACTCAATTGGAATGGCATAGAAAACAAAATAGTGTCAACACGATAGGTTGTAAACCTCAACTCGTGTGCTAGTGATGATCGATAAGGTTTATTTGATTTGTTCTTGAAACCTTTCAAGACCATTAAGACTCCCACTAACTCCTTGACATATAAGATTCTCTTATCAATAAACATTTTTTGACAACCAAATATTCAAGAGTTAGTGTAGTTTTTATCATAACACTTCATAAAATGGTCCTAGTTGGTCTTTGTCTTATCCAAGACATCACAACTTTCCACATTTGATGAATGTTAAAAACCTTCTTAATACTTGTCACTTATTGCCACAATCTTAACTTTAAGACTTGTTATTGGAACGAAGTATGATTGACTTTTTGATTTAACCATTTCTTCAATTCTTGATTCCTCTTCTTAGACATACAATTGTACTAAGACTCACTTAGAGGATCAATTGAGATATGGTTCTTAATCATTAAGACCTATCATAAAGCATAAAAGGTACTCTCCCTTCTTCTTAGAATGGAGAAACTTTTATCTTTCTGCCTACTTGATTCTTCTTATTCAATTTGCTTTTGATTTAAAATTTTTCAATCAATTTAGAATTACACTTAATCTTGTAAGTATAATCACATTTACTTAACCTTTAGCAAATTATGACGAATATCTTTGTTACTTTTATGGTGGACTTGATAAACACAAAACTTTGTGTACTCGATCTCCTAGTCCTTCACTTAACACTTTGTCAATGAATTAGTCTAATTTCCAAATATGAAATTTCTCATTCTTCGTGCAACCAAGTTGCATGATTCCAAATTTCTGTCCAATTGAAACTTGGGAGATGAGAAACTCTCCCTATTTGGTAAATTCTCGACTTTTCCATAAACACCATAAATAAGAATCATATCCATTTGTTGTTGAAATATGCAAACACCAATTTTCATAACAATTTCATTGCAAGGAAATAAACAAATAAATAAGTCAAACGAAAATTTATTTTATTTATAAAAGCAACGGAAAACATTTGTTCTTACAATGCAAAATCCATTGAAAACTATGTATTTCAAAAGGAAAATTTCTAACAACTCTATCATAAGTATCTAAGCTCAAAATCTAATCTTCAAGTCCATGCGATCAAGATCCATTCCTTGTGATTAGATTCATCTTGCTTTTTCACCAAGCTTCCTTTCTTTTCACCGATCCTACGAAACATTCAAATGCAATCTTATCACATTATGTATCATGAATCAACGAATAGGAACTTAATCGAGTTAGATAGTGGATTTTGCCTGAAGCGCAGCCATACACTTTGACTCTCCCATCTTTTGGACTCTTCAGTCTCTTTGGGTAGACTTGTATCCAACGCCCTTTCTTTTGGTAGCAAACGCAGTTCGGTTCTCCTAGAACGTCCTCGGAAGCATGGTTGGTTGACTTTCCCAACAAATACGCTCCATTGCTTTGCCAAATCATTTCAGATTCAGCAGCAATGAGCATGTAAGTTAGGTCAATGAGGCTTTCGTCATGATCCATCATATAATAGTTTCTTTTGAACTCATTATATGATTTGGGAAGTGACTGCAAAACCCTATTCATAGCCAACTCATCCGAGAATGACACACCCAACATTATCAACCTATCAATGTGTGATTTCATTCCTAGAACGTGGGCACACACGAGTTTACCATCTTCATGTTTCATTTCCAATAGGGCTTTAGTGATATTGAACCTTTCAGTTCTTTGATCTTGTGGGTTAGGGAGAACAATTGGAGGAGGTGGAGGAAGTGAAGCATGATTTCTTGTTCCTCGATCGAATCATGGAATATCATCTTCATGTGGAATGCTTGTTCCACATGATTTGGGAAGACCATAGTGGTCGAACTTAGACATCTACAAACCGGGAGAAACAAATTCAAGTTAGTTGATTGATTGAGTCCTTAGTAAATCACCCAAATGAGATACTAAGGCTAGGACCCAACACAATATTCTACAACTCGGGAGGATGCCGTAACCCAAATTGCAGAACATTTGAAGGTAAGTGAATGACGATTCACTAATTTCCACCATGAAAAAACGAAAAAGAAATTTAAGTTTTAAACCTATGAAAACTCCTAGATCCTTTGAGATTCATTGGACATTTCAATGGCATGTTTAAATCTCGATATGCCCCTCTTGTTTGTGACTGGGATGCCGAGGATCACAAAGCGGGTGTGAATAACCATGCAAACTTACATGGTGCCCTCACATGTTACAGTCACCTATTCGATGTGCCGGTAAACCACACACGCTCCACCGGACTATGACAAACATTGAGTCACCCTTTGCTACATTTGCTTAGAACCATTTAGTGTGCCGGTAAACCACACACGCTCCACTAACATCTTCGTAAGGGCACAAAGTGTAATTTCATGGAATTGCATCAATTCACTTTGCCTAAGTAACTAAGATTGGGACTTTGTAAAAACATTTAGTTACTTTTGTATTTCATTATACTTATAATGGAAGGTTTCATCCTATCCTACCCGTTCGGCTAACGACCCTCCACTAGTCAAGAGTGCGGTGGGTAAGAGTGGATACCCATTCAATCACCATATTATAGGCAATTTCCTTAAACACCCCTTATAGACCAGCTTCGTGAATGAGGCCTACTAACGGTAAGACTAACTTTTACTCATACATATATATAATGTTAGACTTTTAATGTTATATATAGTATAGAGTGTATTTTACACTTTGAAAATACTAGGTGGTCAAATTTAATAATTATACCTTTAATTCAATTAAATTGTATACCTAAAATTTTATGGATTTATTAAACCTCTTTTAATTATACACCTTAATTAATTAATAAAACCATAAGGGTGTGATTTGAACTTTTCAAAACATTACTAGTGTTTTAGAATTTAACATTCCTAATTAAACCTTTTAATCAACTTTTAAATTCCAAAACTTAAGGGCAAGTTTTGAAACATTTCAAAACATTAGGGTTTAGAATTTAAATATACATCAAAATTAAATTATTAATCAAAATTTAAATTCCAAAACTTGAGGGCAAGTTTTTGAAACATTTTTCAAAACATTAGGGTTTCAACTATTTATATTTCAAAACAACAAAACTTTTGGGGTTCAAATTTAAACTATAAAACCTAAAGGGGAAAATATGAAACTTTTCATAACAACAAGGATCAAATAACAAATAATCTTAATTAACATTTAATCACATAATTATCCATATTTGATTTATTTAATGATTTCTTGCAAAACAATTTACCAATTTAATCAAAATAATTAATCAATTATCACATAAGGAAACAAATATTTTATTAATTGATAAATATCTTCAATTAGATCAAGAATATACTCAAATATGTAAAAAAACGGATTTATATTGATCTAATATGATAAGGCAAGTATCCTCAAGCAAAAACAACAAGAAATCCTGTTTTTCCCTCTTTCTGACCGACTGACTCGTCGAGTCAGGCATGGACTCGTCGAGTCAGAATGGACTCGGCGAGTTCAGCCCCCAGAAACCCAAAATTTCGTTTTTTAAGCTTGAACAACCAAACAAAGCATCAATACAATAGAAACCAATCAAGGCTCTGATACCACCGATGGGTTTTAGTCATAAGAACATCCTATGTGCTCATACAAACCCTAATGCTTGGATCTAGGTTTCTTTATTGTACATGCAAGTTATCCAAGACTATAAACCCTAATTCTAGCATTCAAGTAATCATATTAACATGAGAATAGGTTTAAGATCATACCTTGATTGTTATGTAGCAATAACAATCTCAATTCCTCCTTGTACTGACTTTAGAAAGCTTAGAGTCACAAATGTCACTCCTCTAATGGTTCACAAACACCAAGAGCAAGAGGATGGAGGCTGCCCAAAAATGGGTAAAACCCTAGAAGGATGCTTAGCCACGTTTTTAGGTCATAAGGGATGTATATATAGTTAGGCTATTAGGGTTATCTAACAAGGAAACCCTAAATTGGATGCTTAAGCCCTAAGCAACCCATAGATTCCTTTCCTTAAGGCCTTGGACGATTTCCTCATAGGCTTTCCCATAGAATTCGTTCAATCCTTAATATAAGGCAATCCATAGCCCAAATTGTAATTATCTTATAATTACAATTCCGATCCCTTAAGTTTAATTAATCTCTTTTAGTCACAAAACTAATTACCAATTAATTCTTGACTAATATTAATTAAACAATATGATTTCTCCTTTAATATATTATTCTCATAATATATTAATAAATCAAATTTAGTCCTTTCTCTCCATAATTCATCCTATCAAGTTGCTTTAGTGAAGGCAACCCAAAAGGACCATGCACCATCGGGTCAAGTACATACCAAAATAGTTATGGACTTAGACACTAATCCAACAATCATATAGTCTTCAAACTAAGATATATGAGTTGGTTACACATTGCTAGTACGAAAACGCATTGGTAACGCGATGTTATCAAACGTTTCTGTTGTGTATGATTCACTGAATAGTTAGTACAAGCATATAAGTAAAAGTTTATCTGTTCCTTTTATCCTAATAGGATTAAAAGCGATATCTTGGGCCCCTCACTGATTTTGTTTTGACTTATGTGTCGGGCCCGGTCAGGACCAAAATTGATATGTTCAATTAAACTCTATTTCAAACAAATCAGAAATCGGGAAACAATTTTTTGGACAATGAGTATGACATTATTCCATGTCTTTGTCCACACGATATCTTATACAATAGTGGATTATATGATCACTTATCTAATGGACTCCTCAAAGTTCGACAGCGGCTTTTTGAAAACTGCGATTGCTAATCGGATTTTAAGTTGCATGGGAATTTATAATTATTAGACTTATCCAAGTAGGAGACTGTTGGATTAGGTGTCTAATCCCATTACTATAATTGGTATGTACTTGACCCGATAGTAGCATGGTCCATTTCGGGTTGCCTTCACCAGAACAATTTGATATATGGATATTTGAGTAAGAGGTTATTTATGATTTATTAATATATTATAAGTATAATATATTAATTGATGAATCATATTATTTAATTAGTATTAATCAATAAGTAATTTAGAATTAATTTAGTGATCAAAAGAGACTAATTCAATTGATAGATATGAGTTGGGCTAATGATCCATGATTTGATTTATGATGGACTTATGGGTTAGTTCATGAAGTTTTTATCCAAATCAAATGGATGGATCATAAGCCTACGTGTATGGATTAGGGTTACATATGACCCTTGAAATGCTACACACACATACACACATAAACACACACACACACACACACACACACACATATATATATATATATATATATATATATATGCATCTATAAGCTAAAATCGGTTAACAACTTTGCATTCCAAGAAGTAGAATCCGATTTCTAGTTTCTTATATCTCTATCGTATCAATATAGTTGCTAATTAGTGTTTGTGACTTGTTTGAGGCACAATACTTAGGGTGCTAAGCTTTCATAATGCGAAAGTCTTACTAGCCACATAAAAAGGTAATCTTCTAACTAGTATTATGATTCATGTATCAAATTTTGTATGGTAGTTTAGGCTTCATGCTTTGGAAACCAATGTTGCATGTATAATTAGAGAAAGCTTAGATGCAAAGAATTAGGGTTGTATGTGCACCCTGGGAATGTTAGAGTACAAAAAACCTAACATTTTGTGCCTATGATGTGACCAAGGAAGGCCATGGCGTGGAGGGATGTTGTTGGCAACTTTGACCGTTAACTTTTTCACGGGTTTTACTTTTGGTCAAACTTAGGTAGAATTGAGTTTTTTTACTAAAGGCTGGTCTCAGTTTGGTTTTAGGAAGCTTGGGTTGGCTATTTTGATGATAAGGTAGTTGTTGGGCTTCCGTTGAGTGGTTCATGTGAGTCTTCTTATTGTACTTGTGGATCAAAGGTACCAATGTCGGCCTAGTGGATTATTTTATTTAGAATGCTAGCTGTCTTTGTGACTTTCGCATGATTGATTGGGTTGAAATATACCCTTAGGTTGCGCCCCAGGTTTGGGACCGATATTGTATGTCTAGGTTAAAATATACCCCAAGGCTAGGCGCAATATTATATCTTTGGGTTGAAATATACAATAGGGTTGGGTCCACTATTATATGTTTGGGTTGAAACATATCCTAGGGTTAGGCCCAATATTATTTATTTAGGTTGGAATATACCCCAATGCACTACCCACTATTTTTTATGGTATGTGGTATTTTTGGGGAACTCACTAAGTTTTGTACTTATGATTTTGTGGTTTCAACATTTTCAGGTACTTCCAGATCTCAAAAGAAGGGCTCGGCTTGATAACACTGCATCCTTTGGAGATTTATTCTGCAATTATTTTTTACGGTTTTGCTAAGATGTTTTGAGAATACTTTTATTATGATCGTCTTTTAGGATAATGAGTGAACGGTTTTGAGTTATTTAAAATAAAAATTTTGCTCGTTATTTTTAAGACGTTACATTGATAACATTTCCATATGATTATGATAGAGAGAAATTACAAGGTTCTCAATGAAAAGCATCAAGGCTACAAAGAATAAAGCGGAGAATCAATACTAGCAAGACAAAACCCTAATGGGCTAAAGACTAAAGGGCCCATAAACATGAGGGCTAATAATATATAGGCTAACATCCCCCCTAAAACTCACAATACCACAACAATAAGCACTAAGGTTTTGTCACACAAGAACCAAAACCGAGAAGTCGATAGAGCCTTCATAAAAATATCCGCAAGCTGCAAGGTTGATGTAACAAACAAAAGCGATATGGTCCCGAGTTGTAAGTGACGATGGGTATAGTGACAATTAATCTCAATGTGCTTCATCCACTCATGGAAAACATAATTCTTGGAAATTTTTATCACACTTTTGTTATCACAAATTCATAGGAGTTGGTGAAGAAATGTGAATTCCTATATCCGCAAGCAGCCACCGTAATCAAATAATCTCACATGTAGTCATAGCCATATCATGCTATTCAGCCTACATGGAAGATCTAGAGATAATGTGCTATTTTTTTTCTCTTCCATTAATTGAGAGATTCTAAAAGAAATAAGAAAAATACAGTGGTGGATTTACGATCACGATGATCGTCATCCCAATCAACATCACTATAGGCATGTAACTCAAGAGAAGACGTCGAGGGAAACAAAAGGGTCTGAAACTGAGTGCCATGAAGATATTTCAGAATACGGAGTGCAGCTCCCATGTTTGGACTCAAACTGAGGATTTGAGAAAAGTTTCCAAAAGGAACGATTTTTCTGAAAATGTGTAAGAGAATTTTAAGAGAAAGAGGAAACGAGAAGTGTGTACAATCAGCCAACACCCGAACGTTGATTTCCCAAAATACCCTTACTTATGTTTTATAAGTTGTTATGAGATATGTTATGCATGCTATAGACTAGGCTAGGTATTTCATATATTAGGACTAGAGTGGCCTGATTTGTGATGCCTTATCCTAGGAGTTACTGTTATCTGTGATTTGCGTTTGAGTATGTGCGGAGTAAGAGTATCCAGTAGGAATCCTTTTTAGAGAGGGATATGAGTAGAGGAGTAATCTAGGAGAGATACCTAGATGAGAATTTGAGGATCCTACTAAGAGAGTATTCAGGTACCGGCAAGGGGTAGACTTGCTTGAGCTCGGTGGTACCTTTTGAGTATGAGTATAGCAAGCGCAGTTGTAACCTAGAGTGGTTATACATGTTGATAGAGAATATTTGATGCCCGAATGATCCTTGCTTTGTGATTTGTGGAGCTCTTGATGATGGGAGTCAACTACTAAGTGAATATGACTATATTTAGGAAGTAGATGGCTGGCGTCATGAGGAGTTCTTCAACAGATGATGGCGGAGAAGTGTGAGAACCTAGGAAGAGCCTAAGGAGTGACTTTTTCCAGATGAGTATACTGATAGAGGAAGAGTATTCGCAAGGGAGCGACCAAGTATGATGGGATTGATTATTGAGGAGGTTGAGCAGCTACTTAGGAAATCTGGGATGATCCATGTAGAAATAATGGGTAGATGTGGAAGGTAGTATGAGCCCGTACTACTGAAAGCAGATGACCCATACTCGATATAGGGAAAATTACAGAGGATCTAAGTAGCATATGAGGGGTGATCACATGGTTCGAGTACCATGATCTGTGGCAGATGAGAGTTGATCACATGGTTCGCTTACCATGATCCATAGAAGATGAGAGTTGATCACATGGTTCGAGTACCATGATCCGTAGCAGATGAGCTTTGATCACATGGTTCGAGTACCATAATCTGTATCAGATGAGATGTGACCACGTGGTTCGAGTACCATGATTCGTGGTGGTTAGTGCTTTTGGTTTTATCAATTATTCTATTGTGATTGATTAGATTGAGATCAGATGTGATAGAGTATGGGGCCAGAGGGCCATGTTGAACGAGTTTCAAGGGAGCACACCTTGAGGGGGAAATCTAGTTGGTTTCTAAGAAAGTTAGATGAGATGACAACTAGAGTCGCAAGACTCAGGGATGAGTGGAGGTGGTGCTTCATGGAGGTAAATCTTGTGGGGGTAGCAACTGTGGTGACCTTTTCACCAGAGTATTTGGGCAGTATGTTCGCTGCGAGGTATCCTTATACCAGGAAAGAGTCATTAGTGGGACTAAGATGGATATGAACAAGGAGGTGCCTTGTTGGGGGAAAAGTACTTTTATTAGCAGTTTCCGATGGATAAAAGGAGTATATCGGGGCGTTAGCCCTCGTGGTCTATGTTGTGTATCGACAACAAGAATGAGGTCTGTGCTTTTATGATTATTCCCGATTTGGTAGGTGGGTCGAGGAGTTAGAGTCGAAGTGCGTGAAAGGGCACTATTTCCAGATTAGAGACAGATTGGATTCAGAATGGGGTTTCCGGCAGTTTGTCAGTCTGAGGCCTCAAGATGCCTAGAGGCAGTCATGTTGGGAGGATTCCGGGATTTTGTCAAGGACGGGATATTTGGAGATTGGTTGGTTTCCTTTGGGAAGTCCTAGGGATGATTGCGTAATACGTTCGAGAGTCAAGTCTGACATAGTTGGTGAGACAATCTACTGAGTAGATTGTGGATGTATCAATTGGTGATTGTTCGAACCCTTGAGTGGGGGAGAACTGGTTTTCCAGTAAGGGGATCAGTGATTCGTTCAAGTGCAGTTAGGGAAACGGTTATCTAGACCTGTGATTCGATTGCATGAGATCAGGGTTATTGGTGGCCGGGGCGAAGTATAAAGCAAGGTAATGCATGATGTACATGTTTAGGAAAGGACGAGTGTCCCCACAGCAGGTGGCCGTTGGACAGATACTCTGTGGTGATTAGAAATTCTTCAAGGTTGTAATGGTAAAATACGAGGTGATTGGGTCAAAATGATAGTTTCGGCGGAGAAGAACTCCGGGCTTAGCATACAGGTTGTTATGTGCATTTTGGAAAGGGTAGAAGTAGATTGGGCAACCAACTCCAGGTTCGGTATGTGTATACTTGCATGGGTTTGGAGCAATAGAGGAGGAGGTTTCGGATATTCGTCAATGCGTTCTGATTCGATGACGATTCGTCCGTAAGAGTTGGAGTATTCCGAAGTTGTGTGCTATGCGAAATGAATATTAGTTATGATATTCTGAAGGAATGCATTGATGTATCTGTGTATGATGTTGTAAGTAGGATATCAGTGGTTGAAGTAGGTCATTGTGAGTTTCTGTGATGGTGTATCGATGTATCTGGGTATGATGTCCTTAATTTTAGATTATTTTGAGTTATGAGTTAAGAGATGGCAAGCGGTGTAGCAAGTATCTATGGTTCCAGTAGGAGCTCTTCGTCCGATTGATGTCAAGCGAGATTATTTAAGAATGTGAATTGCAGTGAGAGAAGGAGTTTTTTTTCATGACGGTAGCCGTCAGGAGTAGTGATGCTTATTTCTGATGGGCGTGTGAGCATCTATCTATGATTAGCCGCGGAGCATGGGTTAATGGATGTAGAGTGTGGCGTCCACTTGAGGATGAGACCGTAGGATGGTAAAAGAAAATATTGTAAGGTTGCAGGGAGCTGCAACATCCATGAGTTAGTACGAAAAGGTATGGTAATATTATGGAGAGCCATAGTATTCACCAGTTAGCGAGAGGGTGTGGTGACACTACTGGGAGTCGTAGTCTTCACCAGTCAGAAAGAGGGTGTGCTGATACTACAGGAACCGTAGTAATCACTAGTTAGTGAGAGGGTGTAGTGACACTACGGGGAGCTGTAGTCTTCACTAGTCAACAAGAGGGTGTGGTGATACTACGGGGAGCCATATTATTCACCAGTTAACAAGAGGGTGTGGTGATACTGCGGGGAGCCGTAGTATCCACCAGGTGGCAAGATGGGGTGGCGATACCACAGGGAGCCATGGTACTTGCCAAGAAGTGAGGGAGCGTTTTGGAACTGCAGGGAGCCGTAGCTTTCACTAGTCAGAGGGAGAGCAATGTAGAATTACAGAGAGTTGTAGCTTTCACCAGCCAGAGCATGATGCAAAAGAGTTCTTAGGCTTGTGTAGCCTTATCAATTGAGGCTGTAGGATATTAGTGGTTGAACCAAAGGAGGGACCGAGGTCTCCATATTTGTGAGGATTCGTTATATTCTGAGTTGAGTTGTGGTTATCGCAACCGAATGAATTAGAGGAGTGGTGTATGCGTGGGTTGCAGACTAGGGGTCATGAGTTGAGTGCTTTATTGCGACGAGAGGTTCCAATTCTGTGTCGGACCAGACGCTTGAGTTTGAGTTTGGCTTGGGTGGAGAAATGTGCAAGCGAATGAGATTCCAGATTCAGTTATGGGTTCCATTTTAAGGGGTATTGTGTGATATCTAATTTCATAGACCTGAGTGGGTTAGTTAGTTTATATGTGAAGAACCGCGAGACACATGGAACTAATGAGTAGTAGATGACAGATGTCGAGGGTGAGACGATTTTAGTTGGGATTGTAGTTTTCGCTTGGGGTAAAGTGAACTTAGAGATTGTATGTACAGTGTGATTGGATGAGATAGCTCGGTTGGATTAAACGACTGTGGAGTCATTTTTCTTGGTGTGTTAGGGTAGCCTTGTTTAGGGCTTTGGTTTCTATGTGGGTCGGCATTTTTTCATTTAGTGTTTGAGGATAAAGTATTAAGGTTCATTCTTCAGAAGGGTTCAAATTGGTTTTGGTTGTATTGGGGAGATCGTTTTATTTTCTGATTTTTTTTGATGCACTTATTGGGTTGTTGATTTGATATGAGTATTTACAAGGAGCGATTTCCAGTACGAAATCAAATTTAAGTGGGGGAGAATTGTAACATCCTGTTTAGGATCGTTTTGAGATTGAAGGTTCGTGGGCTGTAATTTGAGTATGAGAGCGTTTTAAGGTCTTGAAGGAGAAGGTTTTAGGCCCTTCTTGGATATGGATAAGGTGGGTTATGTGATAAAAGGGTTTGAGTTGTGCTTTAGACCCCTAGGGTATCGGTAAAGGTGTTGGTTCGGGCCTTTCTTGAATTTTGGATTTTAGTTCGAGTGGATTTCAAGAAAAATAAGGTTGATAGAAGTGTAGGGCTTTTCGTTACCTTTCAGTGGATATAAAGAACATCAAAAACAGAGTTATAACGAAGAAATTATGACCATTTGAAGTTATGAGGGTTTTGGGCCGAACTGGGTACGCGGGGCGTATCAGATGGGAACGCATGGCATTCAAAGGAAAAGTGATGCGAGCCAAGATGGAAACACAGGGCGTTCACTGAGCTGTTTCAAAGACTCATTCTTAGGGTTTGTCCCCTTTATAAGCATCATTATGGAACCCAACCTCTTCCATTCTTCAGCCTCCATTCCGTCCAACCCTAAGAATGAAACCCTAGCCTCCATTTGAGTGATTCTTGAACTTTTTTTGGTGAATAAGAGGGTTTTGGTGCTTATTGTGGTAGAAGGAGTTTCTTGAGGAAGCATTGCTTTGTTTGGAGTTTGTGGATCTAAGCCCTAATCATATGGATCTAGCTCCAGAAAGTATAAAGTTTGAATCTTGGTGGCTTTCTCATGTGGATCTAGTTGGGTTGTGACTCCTTATGTTTGGCACTTGAAGAAGAAGGAACTTGGTGATCAAGCTATGGATGGGGCAAAGCTTCTAGATCCATAACCTTCATCAATTTTGCAAACTTCAAGAGGTTTAAAGTTTCCATCTTGGTGAATCATGTGTTTGATCTAGCTAGTTGTGGGTTTTATGTGCTTTTTGTCCCAAACCTTTGGTCTTTATGAGTATGGGCTACTCTAGACCATTTGAGTTGTCTTTTTTGAGGTATTTGAGTGTTTTAAGTCATAAAAATGTGATCTTGCTCCATTCCATCTATCTATGCAAAGGATTATGAAGTTTGAGTTTTTGTGTTAAAAGATTGGGTTTGGGTTTTAGAGCATTTAGCCATGTCAAGGCATAAAGTTGGGAACTTTATGTTAAGAGATGCCTTCTTGGACCAAATCTGAGTATTGGGTGAAAGGATTTAATGGATTAAGTCATTAAAATAAGAATTGGAGTTTCGCCGGGAATTTCGTGTGTAATCTCTCGAAACGCATTGCGTTCTGGCCTGAGTCCCCGTTAGAGATTCGGCGACGAATGCCATGCGTTGCGCTCATGAGTGTCGCACGTTTGTCTGATCAGTAGAGTTGTGGGCTTTGGACTTGGACTTGTTCTTGTGGACGAGCTTTGTTGTTTTTGGATTTGGGTGTAAATCTGAATGTTTTCTGAGAATGATCGTGTTCGGATCAGTAGGTATGGAGTCGTTGTGTAGTGGATACAAGTGTAGGAATTTCTAGCCGTCGACTAAGGTGAGTCTTCTCACTATACTTTACCAAGAGTGGTAATTAGAGTTATGTGACATAGTATCTTGTATGCTATTTATATTATGTGATACGCTGCATTATTTCTATATGATTTGTGCTATGTATGATTCAGTGTTTATAGAGTTAGGACCAGAGGGTCCACAGAGTTAGGACCAGAGGGTCCATAGGGTTATGGAACTGAAGGGTCCCACTGAGATACATTTGACCAGAGGGTCATACAGAGTTATAGCCTCGAGTGGCTAATATGTGTTGTATGTGGTATTTTGGGGAACTCACTAAGCTTCGTGGTTACTGTGATATATGTTATGTGTTTCAGGTTCTTATGAGGATCGCGGGAAGGGTGCGACTTGATTGTACACAGAAGAGAAAAGAGTCATGAATGAGGATCCTGGATTTTGATAATTACTTTCGAAAACTATTTTGAAATATGTTATGACATCGACACTTGAGATTTTGAGAATTATTATATTTGATGTTCGTAATTTAAAATTGAAAATTTTGTTTGAATGACATGAAACTTGCCAAGAATCCTAAATGCTCAAGACCGATGGTTGAATTTCTTCATGAAATGAGAGGCATCGATGACGAATTGGCTTTGGCACAGGCTCTGATTGATTAAGAAGACCTAACCGTTGACATACTAAACCAACTTGGGGATGATTACAGGCACATAATTGTTATCCTAAAAGTTAGAGAAACATCTTTCACCTTATCAGATCTTTTCGCCAAAGTCGTTGATTATGAACGATCTCTACAAGACATATCGCCAACACCCATGATGGCTACTGTCAATTACACATAGAATACATCTCGTTGATCCACAAGAGGGTGCTCCACTTATGAGCCACGAAATAATCAATGGCCCAATAACTCTGGGCAAAGAAATAATAGACCCCAAGCTCAAACTCAAAACAATGGGCCCAATTTCAACTCTAATTTTAATTCACGTGGCAACCGTAACTATTTGTTTTGTCAATTTTGTCAACTCTAATTTGGAACTTGTATACTCTGATGTTTGGGGCCTGGTCCAACAATCAAACGCCGATTTTCCTATTATGTGATCTTTGTTGATTTTTATTCCAAATATACTTGGTTTTATCCTATGAAATGCAAATCCGAAGTCTCCTAAAACATTAGTAGAAAAATTCTTTAACACTCCCCTGGTTTCACTCTTCTCAGACAATGGTAGTGAATATACTAGACTTATTCCATATCTTAAACAAAATGGAATCTCACACTTAGTAATCCTCCACATACCCCAAAACAATATGGTGTCACTGAAAGATGCCATCATCATATTGTTGAAACTGGTTTAGCCCTTTTACACCATGCCAACATACCACTATCCTTTTAGTCCCATGCATTTGAAATCGCGGTTCACTTAATTAATCATTTCCCCACAAAATTCCTTTCCTTTAAATCAACATATCAACAGTTATATCATAATTCACCCACCTACAAAAAATTAAAACCATTTGGTTGTTTGTCTTTTCCATGGTTGCATCCATATGCCACATCCAAACTACACCCTCGATCAACCAAGTGTATCTTTCTTGGATACTCCTCATCCAAATCTACATATAAATGCTATGATCCCATCACTAATCGTCTCTATCATCCTCGGCATGTTAAGTTCATTGAACATGAATTTCCATTCACAAAAAAACTAGACACCTCCTCCTCTACATTACCAACAACTGACTCATTTCTATCTACCGTTCAAACTACACGCTTAACTACCACCACTCATGACTCTCCAAGCAATACATCCACCATACATACGCCTCAAAATCTCCCTCCTACTCCATCTACTCCAATATCAGAACCCTCAACAGAGCCGTCTCCAACCCTCATTTCCCCACTCACAACTCCCTCCTCACCTACTCTTCCATCTACCCCATCCTCCCAATTCCTTTGTCCCCAACCGAATCCATCTCCACCTCTACCACACCACCTCCTCAATCCCATCTACGACCACAAAGAACAAGAAAACAAAAAACAAAATACTTTAATCCAACCTTTATTAATACCGCCACCCTTCAAAGACCCTAAATGGCAACATACTATGGACTCTGAATTCAACGCTCTTATCCAAAATCAAACATAGGATCTTGTACCTCCCAACGCTCACACACCAATTGGATGTAAATGGGTGTTTCACATCAAACGAACTCCTAATGGTTCCATTGAAAAATACAAAGCTCGTCTTGTAGCCAAAGGATTCCTCCAACAATACGGAAAATATTACTTTGACACATTTAGTCCGGTCATAAAACCCGTTACCGTTCACACCATACTCTCCATTGCTCTCTCCAAAAACTGGCCATTACGCCAACTCGATGTTAATAATGCTTTTCTCCATGGAACACTTCATGAGGATGTATACATGACTTAACAACTAGGTTATGTTAATCCTCAATTTCCACACCACATTTGCAAACTCAAAAAATATCTATATGGGCTAAAACAAGCTCCTTGAGCTTGGTACATTGAGGTTACCACCTTCCTCCTTCAATTTGGATTTCGTAAATCTCTAGCCGATGCATCTCTTTTCATAGATCAACATCAAACTACAATTTGCTATTTTATGGTTTATGTTGATGATATTGTCCTCACACAAAATGATCCCAGGTTCCTTGATCACTTTATCAATGCCTTAAGATACAAGTTTTCCATCAAGGATTTAGGCATGCTCCACCACTTTCTAGGTTTTGAAGTAATCTCTACTCCCACATGCCTCTTCCTATCTCAATACCGTCACATTGCAAACATTCTTCATCAATTTACCATGGATGGTGCTAAAGATGTCCCAACCCCTCTTAGTGCCACTGGACCCTTGTCTCCTAATGGCCCCTCTCCCTCGACCGACATCACTCCCTACCGTAAGCGTGTCGGTTAATACCTCGCCTTCACTCCTCCAGATATATCCTTTGCCATCAATAAACTCTCCCAATTCATGCATAATCCTAAAAAAACTCAATGTCAAGCCTTGAAGCATGCCCTACATTACTTAAAGGGCACTATCCATCATGGCCTCTTTATCACGCATAACTCGTCTCTCACTCTCCCAGATTTCTTCGGTTCTGATTGGGTAGGATCAATGATGTTGGTCGGTGCACTATAGCATACATCCTATACCTGGGCACCCACATAGTCTCATGGAAATCTACACGAAAGAGTCAGTATCTCACTCTTCTACTAAAGCCGAGTATAAGGCCATGGAAAATGCCTCTGCTGAACTCATATGGCTTAAAAATTCACTTAAGGAACTAGGTGTTACTATTGATCAAACACCGAATTTATTTTGTGACAACATGGGTGCTACGTATCTATGTGTCAATCCGGTATACCACTCACGCATGAACTACGTTTCCCTTGACTATCACTTTGTCCGGGAACAAGTATCCGTTGGGCTGCTTCGTGTCTTTCACATCAACTCACAAGATCAACTTGCTGATATGCTCACTAAACCATTATCGAAAACCAAGTTTCTACACAATAGGTCCAACATATGTGTCTCCAATGGATCCTCCATCTTGTGGGGGCGTATAAGGGACACTGCCTCAACACATTCCCAATAGAAGGAAAGTGTATAAAAGTATATTAGTTGTCAATCTATTTTTCTATTATAGTTCCTATAATTGTTCAATAACATTGTTGTAATATGCCTATAAATGGTCTCACATTGTACTTAATCAAATAAACATTTTTACACCAATCTCTCTAAACATTATAAATATGCGTTCAATGTGACGAGGACAATGTTTGTCTAAATTTTGATGTATAACTAACACGAACATCAACATGAACCGATGTAAATATGCTGTCAATAGGGTAAATATGAACATGAACATGAACATTTGTAAAAGATAACGAAATTGAACTTGAAGTCAATACGATGAACATGACCATGAACTTAACTTCATTAAAAGCACACACAAATAATCAAAGACAATTAGAACTAACAAATACTATTAAAACAAATGGTAATAGACTTCTTTCATTACTTCCACATTGTAGCTCTTACAACTTAACCCATATACCATGAACAAGTTCCAAAAGATCCCAACATATTACCAACTATTTCCCAAACTAAGAACATCCCAAAACCCTTGTTCTCTATCCAAAATCCAACACCTCCTCCCTTACCCACAAACTTCTATTACATCTATAGATGGGACAATGACTTACCCAACGAAGTTTCTAAATCGTTCAAAAAACCCCAATCATATTTTGTTTATTTAAGAAAACCCAATGAAGTTAACCTTTTGTGTAAAAAAGCCTAACTAAGTTACAATTTTGTTCAATTTTATGGAAGTTAAAGGAGAGAAACAGATGATGTGGCTTATTACCATATTAGGAAAATGACTTATCAGACGAACGAAGTTTCCAAATCGTTCAAAAAACCTCAATCATGTTTTATCTGTTCAAAAAAACCCAACGAACTTAATCTTTTGAACAGACAAAACATGATTGAGGTTTTTTGAACGGTTTGGAAACTTCATCGGGCTTTTTTAAGACAAAAAGTTAAATTTGTTGGAATTTCTTGAACAGATAAAACATGATTGATGTTTTTTGAACGGTTTTGAAACTTCGTTGGGCTTTTAAGTCATTTTTCCTCTATAGATTACAATGAAATACACAAAGAGGGAAAACAAACCCACGAACCAAACTACCAAAGAAAAGCCACTTACGTTTTTTACCTGTTGCAACAACTTCAAGGAGCTCATTCATGGAGCTACACAATCCATGAATTACATCTACAACTCTTGCACACATTCACATTGGAGCGTCATACCATCCCACAAAGCCACATGACTTTCCATCCTTTGAACAAAACGAAAACCTTGTACCTGGGTTCATATTCGTTCAAGAGGTCACGATCACTGCTTTAGCATCACATCCGCAAATCACCATTGTTCTTTGAGGGAAAAGTTCCGTGTTTACAAAGATGAAAGAAGGAAGAAAGAGATGATGAGGCTACATTTGTAATTATTCATCTGATTAGCGTTTAAGCTGATGTGAGGAGTATCCAAGATGAAATGACGAAATTATCCTCACGTGTGGGGCACATGGAGGTTGTCTAACGGGAGATCAAATGTATGTTAGAGGGTGGGACAAATCTAGGACAAAAAGTAAATTGCAGGGACGACCAGTGTTACTTTTTTAATACTCGGACTAAAGGTGTGAATTTGGCCCTACTTCATAAACGAAAAATGTAATAAAATGTAGTACAAAAAAATTATGAATGGACCTACATATAATATAAGCCATGTGATGGTGAGTGGACCTACATCCAAACCAAGTTAAAATAAATTTATTCCGGAAAGAATTTATAGTTTAGTGCAAAAGAAATATATAAATTAATTTATATAAATTAATTTTTTTAATCCCTGAAAAATTTGTGAACACTCCGATCATCCGTGTGTATGTATGCAACCTTAATCGATGAACCAAGAATTCGAATTTGTTTTTTCCACATATTTGTCAACAAGTCACCGTTGCTGTATGGCATCACCACCTCTCACTCTCTTCTTCACACTTGGGAATTGGTAACGAATTATAAGAGACCGAGAAATAGAATCTTAAACCACATGAATTGAAAGCTACCATCAATGGAATGGCAATGGCTACAATGTCTTGTGTTGATTCTCTCGTTTTCTGTCTTACCACTTTCTAAAAGTGAAAACACCATAACCGCAACCAACTCCATCACTGGCAACCAAACAATAATCTCAGCCGGAGGTACGTTTGCATTAGGGTTCTTCAGTCCTGGTAATTCTACCGGTAGCTACCTGGGGATATGGTACAACACAATCCCGAAACTAACAGTCATCTGGGTTGCGAATAGAGCATCTCCAGTTCCAAAAGGTTCACCATCAACTCTCAGGCTTTCTAAAGATGGGAATCTTGTGGTTTTAAGTGGAAAAGAGCAGATCTGGACATCAAATCTGTCAGTCATAAACTTCACAGATGCAGTATTACTTGATAATGGGAATCTGGTACTTAGACATGGTAAAGATGAACTGTGGCATAGTTTTGATCATCTGACTGACACGTTTCTGACTGACATGAAACTTAGCTCCACCAGAAGTGGGCAAGAAATGCGTCTAACATCATGGGTAGATGATGAGAATCCTCAACCAGGTATATTCTCACTAGGGATAGATCCACATCGGCATCAGGTATACATTTGGAAAGGGGATGAACCGTATTGGAGAAGCAATATCTACGCAACTAATTTATCGTATGGTAGTGGATTTATAGGAGATGGAAGGTTTGGCAGTAGAGTTATGGATGGAGGATTTCCCGCATATATAAGTTATGTTGTCAAAGACGATGAAGATTACCTTTTGTATGGTATCTCTATAAACTCAATCAGCACACGGTTTACCTTGGTTCCTCAGGGGCAAATTGAGCTACATGTATGGATGCAGACAACATGGAAAGTTGTATGGCAGTTACCTCGAGATACATGTGATTTTTATGGCTATTGTGGTCCATTTACAATCTGCAGCCAGACAAATGAATCAATTCCAGTGTGCAAGTGCATGACTGGTTTCCAGCCGAAATCATACAATGAATGGAGTTCAGGGAACTGGACAGGTGGATGTGTGAGAATTAAGACATTGAGCTGCGATAGGGGAGATATGTTTTCAGTATATATATGAAAGAGTTAAGCTACCAGATCATGCAGTCAGCATAGGGAAAATGAGTTTTAACGACTGTGAATCTGGATGCTTCAGCAACTGCTCCTGTACAGCTTATGCATATGAGAATGTCACCAATGAAATTACAATAATTTGTCTGAACTGGTTCAGAGAGCTTGTGGATATCTCAAGTAATAACACTTTTGGTCAAAATCTCTATGTCCGCGTTCATAGCTCTCAACTTGGTATATATGTCTACTTTTATTTATGAATAGCAGTGCTTCATTTGCATTCCAGTGTCCTGATCAAAACTTCTGTGTTCTTCCATGATCAACATGCAGTAGACAAGATACATGAAAATACTTTCACCCACAAAAAGAAAATCAGGAATGAAGTTGCAGTTGCAGTTGCCATTGTTTCTTTAGGGCTGCTTCTAATCAGCATTTTTGGTTACTTCTTGACAAGGAGAAGGAGAAGGCTGATGAAGGAAGGTTAGATGTTTAATAAACTCATGATTTCTTAAATCATTTCATTTTCAAGATTACCAGTTGACAGTTGTGGCTTTATGTTGAGAGAATAAGGAGAGAATTACTTGGATATGATTCTATGAGCACATCCATTGAAGATGCACATAACAGCGTAGAGCTTGTATCATTTAGCTTAAGGAGTGTAGTCGAAGCAACAGGTTCATTTTCAGTGGAAAAGAAGCTTGGAGAGGGTGGTTTTGGTTCTGTTTACAAGGTATGATGTCTATCTAGTCCTTAGAACATCACTATTTATTACTTTATGGCATATAATTTAAAATTAATCTATAATTAAGATGAGAAAAGGTACAATAATGCAGGGTTCTTTGCCTGAAAACATAGAAGTGGCAGTTAAAAGGTTATCAGCAAGATCATCACAAGGACGCGAGGAGTTTATGAATGAGCTGAGGATTATTGCAAAACTTCAGCATAAGAATCTTGTTAGGCTATTGGGATGTTGTGTGGAAGAAGATGAAAAGATTCTCCTGTATGAGTATATGCCTAATCGAAGCCTAGACAAGTTCCTATTTGGTACACTTTTCTGCCTTCCCATCTGTTCTGAGGATGCATTCAAATTTAATTTTGTTTCATGTTGCATGATATATTTTTTTTATCTATCGTCCCTAGATCCATCCGAGAGTTTGAATCTTGATTGGAGCAATAGATTCAATATAATTGAAGGGATAGCTCAAGGACTCCTTTATCTGCACAAGTATTCTAGACTGAGAGTTATCCATAGGGATTTAAAAGCAAGCAATGTTCTTCTGGATCAAATGATGACTCCTAAAATTTCAGATTTTGGATTGGCAAGGATTTTTGGAATGAACCAAACTCAAGACAAAACCAACAGAGTTGTTGGTACCTAGTAAGTCCACAAGTCATTTCAATGCATCATAATTACATCTTAAATTAATTATATAGCTGATAATAAATTAATTATCGATGACGTGTTAACTAATGTCCTTGCTCTGCTAATTGCAGTGGATATATGGCACCTGAATATGCACTTCACGGGTGGTTTTCTGAGAGATCCGATGTATTTAGTTTCGGGGTCTTACTACTGGAGATTGTGACTGGTAAAAGGAGTACTTCTAATTACATCGAAGGCTTTCTTACAATATTGGAATGGGTAAGTATATATATGATGTGTTCTTTTTCAACTATTACATGATAACTACATGCAAACAACTTCAGTTTGAGGGTTTAATCTGGATCATCTTTAGGCATGGAAAAGGTGGATGTAAGGCAGAGGTTTGGAGTTGATTGATCCTTTAATCAGGGGCACCTGTTGCAATGCTGATCAACAGGTAGTAAAGTGCATAAATGTTGGACTTCTATGTATTCAAGAAATAATGAGTGACAGACCAACAATGTCAGAAGTGGTTGTCATGTTAATAAATGAAACCGCAACTGTTCCTTCGCCTAAAAAGCCTGCTTTTATATTACATAGAAGTGCCCATGCGTCAAGTAGATTCTCCAACAACGAAGTTACAGTAACCAATATAGAGCCTCGATAAAGGGGGTATTTTAAAAGCACGATGTAAATTTTCATTTTGCACCCTAGGCTGAGTTTTCTACTCTGACATCTGTCTACTTCTCTTGTCTTTTCAGTTAAGCACCCTTTTATTCTTTAATATATTTTCATACAAATTACTTATTCTATATATAACTAGCAGAGAAGATAAGCCGGTGTGAACATAGACTTGAAGATAAAATTGATTTTAGAAATATGTTCTTAAATTGTATGTTTTTTGAATCTTTGGAAATATGTTTGTACTATATTTTCATGGCGAAAATGGTAAAGCTTGTTGGCATGTAAATCCACATGGACTTGTTGGATTTAGCAGATGCATCATTTTAAGATCTTGTTATCAATGGGCTTGTAAGGCCCAAAGGGGGTCTGCTGGTTTGTAAAGTTTATCACCAAAGTAGAGTATAACAAATGAGAAGTGAACCTATTATAAATAAGCACTTATGTAATCCCTCATGTCGACAATCCAACAATTGTTTTGATTTTAGGAGTTACATATTTCCCTTTATAATATTGTTGTTTATCCAAGATATATGTTGGATTGGATCAACAAAGTTCAATCTAGGGGTGTAAACGAGCCGAACCGAGCCCGAGCTTGACCAGGCTCGGCATGGGCTCGTTTAAGTTATATAAAGCTCGAGCTCGGCTCGATTCGAGCTTCCTTGTACCGAGCTCGGCTCGAGCTCGTAAATAATTATACAAACTCGGCTCAGGATCGGGCTCGACTTGTTTTTTATTTGACATGTCTAAATAAGCTTAAGCTCGGCTCGAGCTCGTTAAGAAGCTCGTTTACTAATACCCTAAATCCATAATTCCCCTAATATGTTTTTATTTTAATATATTTAAATAATATTAAATTAAATTCTATAAAGGCTCGTTTAGGCTCGTGAGCCTAATCAAGCTTAATGACATAGGCTTGAGCTTGAGCTCGTTTAATAAACGAGCTTAATATTAACCTCGAGCTCGGCTCGGGCTTGTTTAAAATCGATTTCGAGTCGAGCTTTTAACGATCCGATCTCGAGTAGCTCGCGAGTAACTTGGCTCGTTTGCACCCCTAGTTCAATCCGATGACCCATGTTTATTAGATTGTACAATAATAAGAATTAATTTGATATTATAAGACCAATATGATCCAAGCTGTATATTGATGATTCATAAACCTACTTATAATAAAAAAAGACCTCACATTGCTAACGCCCTTCTTCCCTGATGATAGTCAATTGAGTGATCTTTGATTTACCTGCAGATAGTGGCAGCCTTCTAATCCTTCTTCTAGACACAACAAAAGTCGGTTCTTTAGGATCCGGGAGGCTCCCAATATCCATACCCAACATCAGAACCACATTCACCATTGTTGGTCGATCTACAAGGTCTTCTTGTACGCACAAAGCCCAACAATCATATATCTCAACACTTCAATCAAATTGCATGATCGTGCTAATGTTGGATCCACTAAATCTAACGGTGTATTTGCTTTCCACAAACCCCAAGCCTGAAATGCATAAAATATGAAAGAATAATACAAGATTCAGGTTAAAAAACTCACATGGGATATAAGGCTAAAGGCTTCTTGTTTATGATAATAACCATTGTTTCTTTTCCCACGTATAATCTCGAGTACAACTACTCCAAAGCTAGAAACATCAGATTTTATTGAGAACAACCCGTCTAGCACGTATTCTGGAGACATATAGCCACTGCATCAACACCAAAATCATAATTTTATAAAAAACAAGTTCCAGAGATTCGAGTGTAAAATATTGAAATCATGTACTTACTAGGTTCCAACAACTCTTGTGGTATTAGCTTCTGTTTCTCGGTCTTTAACTATCTTTGCCAACCCAAAGTCTGAAATCTTGGGATCCATATCCTCATCTAACAACACATTACTTGCTTTCAAATCTCTATGAATAATCCTCAATCGTGAATCTTGGTGAAGATAAAAAAAAGTCCTCGAGCAATTCCCATGATGATATCGAACCGTAAATTCCAGTCAAAAGTCATACAAAGCGTCCTATCTGCCAAAATTCTCATCAAAACAAGAATTTTAGATTTCAAATCCAAATTTCGTAATTGCAAAAAGTGATAAATAAGAGAGGCTAACCAAATATGTAACGATCCAAGCTTTTATTTGGCATGTATTCGTAGGGTAGTATCATTTCATGATCCTTCAAGCTGTATCCCAAAAGCCTAACAAGATTACGATGTTGAAGCTTGCCAATCAACACTACTTCATTTTTAAATTCCTTCAGCCCTTGTCCAGATTGGCTGGCCAACCTCTTCACTACCACTTCACCTGACCCAAGGAGCACTCCCTATGATAATTACCCATGATTAATTACACAAGTCCAGTTTTGATTTATATTCAATTTCCCTTCTAAAATTTAGCAATCTTTTACTAACGGTGTAAATCATTTGGCCTTCAGATGATTTTTGTAAAGTACTCCGTTGGTGGTAGATCTATGATTTTCCAGAAAGTATGCTTGGAGGATATAATTCATCCTCCAAGAAATTTAGTGCAGATAGTCCATAAAGAGATAACGGGCTTGAAAGAAACACATAAATATTACACCGGTTGTGATTAATTAATTGGAAAACTAATTCAACAATTAACAGAGGTTTTGCTAGGGAATTACTGGACGTCGTGAGCAAAGCCAAGGGTGGCGTTCCCATGTCTTAGGCTAAGCCTAGGGATGAGAACCCATGCCTAGTAAATCTTAATCCTACTGGGTTTTTAAGATACATTTCCCTTGTCAGTTAACATGCTTCAATTAGGATTTTGAGAGAAACGGTTCTCTAGTTGGATCATGAACCCTAATCATCTTGTATGTTTATCCCTTTTAGAGTTGGTACTTATTTATTGCATGTTACTCGGTTCGTTTGTGGATGCCATCAGAGACATGTATCTTGTTGGTCGATGTGTATCATTTGTGGATGCCATCGGAGACACGTATCTTTGGTCCATATGTATCAAGGAATTCTACAATACATCAGATGGAGTGCACCTCAAGGTATGATAAATCTAAAGTCTAAACCCCTTCGGTTGAGACCACCCTCAGATCTTTGCTACATGGTGATCTGGACCAGGGATCAGAACGATTTTATTTCACTAAGAGCCGATCCTTTGTCTTGAATCCAAACAACTCAAGTTTGTGCATATCTTGATATCACTTGCATAATCGGTCTGATAGACAAGCATCAATCTAAACTTGTCCTAGATCTGTGGAAAGTTGATAAGAAAATATTATATCTTCAAGAAACCGAGGATTACAAACTAATTTATAAAAAAGGTAATAATTTATAAGTGACTAGATTTTTCGACTCTGAATTTGCTAAAAGTACTGATTGTAGGATATGATGCACACTGAGATCTCTATGGAAGATAGGATTGGTGGAAAGATAACCACCGAAATTGCCACACGATAAAATGGTAGCTGAGGCTCTATGGGCACCAAGAGTTTATAAGAAGAGCTTGGATTCAAGTAAGTTCAACTACTGTATTGATAACTATTTTGTAATCGTGTGGACATATACCTTCCAGAATTCACCAGTTATGCTTAGTTCTAGTTGTCTTTCTAGCAATGTAGGTCTAATTTGGTTACATTAGGCCTACAAAGGCATCATTTCTAAAATGAGTGTTTCAGTCTAAAAAGGACTCATTCCTGAAGTGCATTTCCTTCATTGTTGAAGGGCCAATTTTGCCAAAGTGACAAAACTTTACCATTTTAGCCAAAATTGAACACAAGATTTTTATGAGAGTTTTTTTCTCCACCTTTGGATCGACATTGTCTAGGGTTTCAACCCTTTATCATCAAATCTTTATAGCTCATTGTAATCTATTTGATAAAGCTCTGTAAATACTACGATATTTTAGTGGATTGATAATCAACTTCCTCTCGTCGTGGTTTTTTCCCGATTTGGGTTTTCCACATAAATCGTTGTCTCTTTGATTTACTATTTTTCTTAGTATTTTTCATTGATTGTGGTTGATTCTGGTTTGATACATTAGTCATATTCTGCTTCAACTAATATATATTGCTTTTGTGATACAGATTTCTGGGTTGTTTGATGCATTATAACTTTTTCATTTTAGTGTATTGGGAAATCTCCAATAAAATCCTAAAATTTTAGCATGGTTTATGTTTTAGTCATAAACTAATTTTTGTTTACGAAAAAGTCCCAAAAACCGGCAAAAGTTGGCATTTTGACCGTTTTTCATTGGTTGGAACCGGTAACAAATTAATTTGGGACTATTTCATAAATTGACCCAAAATGTTGGGACGTTTCTGCAAAAACAAAAAATATTACGGTTTTTCTGCAAACAAAAACCTTATTATTATTATAATTATTATTATATTAAAAATATAAATAAGTATACTATTTTTTAAATTTTTTATTATGAATATTGTTAATAATACATATAAATACATTTAAATTAAAAAAATATTAAAGACATTTTATAAAGGTAAAGGTTGAGCGGATGGTAATGCTTTAAGCTTTGAAATCATGAATGTATGTTTGATATTCTAACTTTGTATATGGTCATTTCACATTTGTTATATTAATTTTTTAATTCAGAATATTAACATTTAAAAATTTAAAATAAGCTACTGATTTTTCAAATTGTTTACAAATAGTAAGCATGTGATATGCGTGTATGTTTTGTGTGTAAGTATTTGAATTGCCAACATGTGTGTTGCTCTTTTTCATTACTTTATCCTTATGGTTTTTTCGGAAACATAGCAGATATAGTGTGATAAAGCAAAACAAGTCATATTACTTTCTATTAAATAAGATATTTTAATTAATATTTTCAAATTTTGATATGGGCCACCAATGTAAATATTTATTGTGGATCTGTTGGATTTGAAAAGAAATCATTCTACCTTAAGAAATTTTATATACAAAGTGAGAAATTCTTTTATCTTAAACTATTTATACACAATTTTACAAATATGCAACTTCTTTTAAATTGTTAAGTATTAATATTTTAAACGGAAAACAATAATAAGAAATGTGAAATGATCATATACAAAGTGAGGATATACAAGCAGATATTCATGATTTCAATGCTTAAAGCATTACAATCACCACCACCTTCACCTTTAAATAACTTCTTTAATATATTTTTTATTTAAGTGTATTTATATGTATTATTAAAAATATTAATAATAATGAATTTAAAAATTAGTATACTTGTTTATAGTTTTAATACAATAATAATAATAATAATAATAGTAATAATAATAATAATAATAATAATAATAATAATAATAATAATAATAATAATAATAATAATAATAATAATAATAATAATAATATGGTTTTTATTTGCAGAAAAATCATAATATTTTTTTTGCAGAAAAATCCCAATATTTTGGGTCATTTTGTAAAATAGTCCCAATATTTTAGATCAGTTTATGAAATAGTCTCAAATTAATTTGTTGTCGGTTCCAACCGGTCAAAAATGGTCAAAATGCATACTTTTGCCGGTTTTTACGACTTTTTCGTAAACAAAAATTATTTTAGGACTAAAACGTAAACCGATCCAAAATTTTAGGACTTTATTGGAGATTTTCCTAGTGTATTTTACCCTCTTTGTTTACTACAATTTGTATTAGAGCTTCCAGATTTAATATTAGTTTTTTAGGATTATTTTATAAACTGATTGTTCATGTCTTCGATAAAATACAGATACTCAACGTGTCGCCGCTAATGCCCTTCGCAGATATAACCCCCTTCAGCTCCTTCTTCCTCTTTCAACTCCTTCTTCCTCCATTAGCTCCTTCTTCCCCCTTCTCTTTTCTATGAACTCATTTATATGTAGAATTTGTCTTTTGTATATGTATGTATTTGTGTATTAGTATGTATATATATATATATATATATATATATATATATATATATATGAGTGTTTTTATATGTGTATTATGTATGTATTTGCGTATTAGTATGTGTATCATGTATGTATATGTGTTTTTCTATATGTATGTATATGTTTTTGTATGTGTATTGTGTATGTATGGATGTGTTTTTGGTTATATGTTTTTATAAAGTTTTTATAATTTATAACAATTTTTATAATTTTATAAGGTTTGTTTTGTATATGGAAAGAATGTTTAAAAAAAAACTAAAAAAAAGAGAAAACTACAATTAGCGGCGACACTTTTAGTGGCGACATAAAGTATTAGTGGCGACATGGTATTAGCGGCGACGGTAAGCATTAGCAGCGACAAATTGGGTATTAGCGACGAACCAACAGCGGCGACGTGTCGCCGCTAAAGGTATTAGCGGCGACTATCGGGACCTTTAGCGGCGACGCCTGTCGTCACTAATAGTCATTATTCTTGTAGTGTATTGCTTTTGTGATACAGATTTCTGGGTTGTTTGATGCATTATAACTTTTTCATTTTAGTGTATTTTACCCTCTTTGTTTACTACAATTTGTATTAGAGCTTCCAGATTTAATATTAGTTTTTTAGGATTATTTTATGAACTGATTGTTCATGTCTTCGATAAAATACGATATTCCATTGTTGGATTGGAACAATAGGTTTCCACTATGACATAATAATGATATCCATCATCAGAATAAACTGGTGATAGAGCCCAAAGGTCACAATGAATCATATTCAAAATATATGACGCCTGTTTGGGATTTTCCGCAAACGGCAGTCGATGAGACTTGGCTAATTGGCTATGAGAACATGTATTACGTTTTGGTAAAATGGATGAAACTGATAAATGTCCCAATTTATATAATGGTGTAATTGTATTAAAAGAAATATTCCCCAATCTCAAGTGTCAACATTTATAAGAGTCTCGTGGCCTAGACTTCTCAAAAAACGTATACGACGGTCGTAAGGACCGAAGAATATAAAGACCATTGTCACATCATCCTTGAGCTAGCATCTATTTATTGATGCGATCCTTAATAGAAAATGAAGATTTGGAAAATTCCAAATCTACATGATTATCACGAGTTAGATTATTAATAGACAACAAATTTGAAGTAAGTTCGGGAACCACCAACACATCGCATAAATGAAGACCATTATCGATCGAGGATGTCCCAATAGAAGAGATAAGTAAGGAATTGCCATTACCAAACATAACAGATGTGTCACCATTAATAGGCTTGGTTTTGTGCACTGATGCAGGAGATGTGATCATGTGATTGGAACCACCCGAGTCAACATACCAATCAGGATGTGAGGATGAAGAGAAAATTGAGCATTGAAATCCTTGGCTAGTTCAGTGTTGTTGGGTGGTGGGGAGGCAGCAAATGAGGCAAGTCGAGGGCATGAAGATGCATAATGACCATTATTGCGACATAACTCGCAATGTGGTGGGCGACATAACTTGCAAGGATGAACCTTTTGATTGTTAGACTATGTAATCCATATTTATAATAAGTAGAGGGTATTAAAATGTAACATTCTATTCTTTATATAGAGATCTTTTGGAATATTCTATTATTCAATAAAGATATAAGGATTTAATCATAATCGCATAGTTCGCGGTACGCTTCGGTACAGGAACGAGGATCGGGAATGCGGTTCGCTAGGGTGGACATATCGGGTACGGTGGGGGTAGGTTCATTTCGGTACATTCGTTTCTTCCTGGTACGTGTACTATAGAATCCAATATGATGTACCCATTTCGAAAACATAATTCCAACAACAATTAACTTATTTGGTAACACACTAATACTTCAATGCAAATTGTAATATTCCAACAACTAAAACTTCAAATAAGATTGTAACACACTAACTTTGAAACGATAACATATTTTGAAAAACTAAAAGTAAAATCAGCAACAAGAAATTAACACCATAAAAGGAATACTAAAAAATGATTGTGTGCTAAACAATAAAATTCGGCCATGTATTCCTTTACCCAATGAAGTAAATTTTTTTTTGAACCGGCAATCTAATCTACTCCTAAACTAACAAGACCTATTCCACCTATTTCCACGACGGAACTTGAACCCTCGACCTCAAAGAGGGAGGGCACCACCTCATACCGCTAGGCTACATGCCATTTGGTCAATGAAGTAATTACTTCTAATCAGTTGTGGGTGTGAAATCGTCTAATGGCCATGAATTGATTGTTTGAAATCAATTAAGTGATTCATTAACTAATGTGAAGTTGTGAACCGATTGAAATCAATAAAATGAGTATAATCAATAAATTCAATCATACTCGTTACTTCAATCGAATCCATATATATATATATATATATATATATATATATATATATATATATATATATATATATATATAATCAATATCAAATAAGAAGGAAATTTTTGGTAGGAAGGTAAGAAATTTTTTTATATGCATATTTTCTTAGCAAAAAATGAAATGAATCATTAGATGATTCAAAAATAAGATGATTCACAAGAAAAAATTCCGAAAAAAACACCTTCATGATTCATTTTTAAGTAAAATCAAGAAAAAAATTCACTTTTATGAAAATTTTAGTGAATATCAACAAAATCATCATAAAAATGAATCATCGAAGTGTTTTTTCGGAATTTTTTTTGGTGAATCATGTTATTATTGATTCATCTAGTGATTCATTTGTTTTTTTCGCGAAAAAAATAAGTTGAAAAAAAAATTCTTATCTTCCTACAAAAAAAAAATTCTTACCGGATTTATATATATATATATATATATATATATATATATATATATATATATATATATATATATATATATATATATATATATATATATATATATATATAAAAGGAAAATAAAAAATCAGTAGCAAAATTTGTAGATTTTGAGACCAATTAGACAAAATGGTGGTAACAGGATACCAAATCGGCGTTCCAAAAACGCAAAATTGGCGACCCAAAAACCAAATTGGCGATCCCAATCATGTATTGGAAAAATTCCGATCGCTACAAACATGTTCCAGTAATCGATTTTTCCATTCAGTGGGATTGTTGAGTTTGTGTACTAAGTACGTTTCCGCCAACGATCGGAACGATAACATACCACGATTGGGAATGAAACGTTCAGAACGTGGATCGTGGTTGATAGAGCGATCCTATGACTATGGTTTTGACTTGCTGTTAGAGTCAGGAAACTTCTGCCGCCTCCAAACCTAGTTCATCCGATCATCTAAAACTATCTACACCTTCTCTATCTTTTCTGGCCAACAAGCAATCGATCAAACATGGCTGCTATTGTTGCTTTTACTGCTGTAGAGAAAACAACTCAGAACACCCATAAATTCACCTTCACCCTCTCTCCTACCAACTACGGGTTCTGGAAGGCAATGCTTGAACCATTCCTAGCCACCAACCATTTGATCGGCTATGTGGATGATACAATCAAGTGCCCTGAATCTAAGATTACAACAGAAAATGAAATAACCCTACTCATCCTCGTTGGGTTGCCAATAATGCATATGTCTAAATGTTAATCCTCTCTACTATCTCTGAGTCATCCTTCCAACACGTTCAAGGTATGAATTCAAGAGACTGGTGGCTTTCGCTAGAACATGCTTATGCACCAAATACTGACTCTCGTGAATATACATTAAAAACCTAGTTACTTTGAATAGAGATGAAAGGTGACGAAACTCCGCTCAATTATCTCAGCCGTGAAACCGAATACAAATCTGCTCCCACCAATATTGGTGAATCTATGAAGGATAAGGATTTGGTTATGCTTACCATCTGGGGTTTACGAGATGAATATAACGGTTTGAAATCAAACCTTCTGGCTTGTCAACCACCTGTCACTTACTCACTTTCAGTGACATTCATGGCCTTTTGTCACCATGATTGCATGCTCAACAAATCTGCTTTTTTACCTACTACTACATCGCCACAAGTATATGCTGCTACAACCAAAGGTGCTCCACCTAATCCCTTACCTGACCTCACTACCATTCAATCTCAACACAACAGTTTGCATCTATTAGCCTCTCAATTAGGGTATCAACAAAACCCTATATATTGGCTTACAAAAAACTCAACCATTGTCCCATTATGCTTCTCGGCCATAAAATAACCCAAACAATCGTCAAGGGAACTTTTGTGGCAACTCACAAGGTCACAACAATAATCAAGTTTGTGACAATAGACCTCCCAATCGACAATTTCAATGGGCCTCAACTCAAAATACAGTGTGCGGTCGTTGTAACCGTTGTGTTATAGGCCATCTACCTTCTTAGTGTCATAATCAGCCTACTACTACTCATAGGTCCAACTCTCAAGCTAACTTTGCAACTTGTTCAGATTCTGGATCCACGTCAGCAGCCACATAGTTCTGCTAATAGACATGCCACTCTTGACTTATCAAACCATGGCAACTCTGACACATATCATGGTAAGGAATCACTTTATGTTGGTGATGATAATCCTCTTCCCATTTTTCATATTGGTTCATCAAAAAAAATAAAAATAAATAATAAATAAATAAAATTCACCCAACACAACTTTTAATCTTACCAATATTCTTCATGTTCCTCAAATTCAAAAGAATCTCTTATCTGTTAAGCAATTTTGTCGTGACAATGATGTTTGCTTTTGAGTTTCACTCTTCTTTTTTTGTTATGGAGAAGTCTAGTCACATTACCCTTCTTTCGGGTCCAAGTGATAACGAGCTTTACTTTCCCCGTCTACCTCGACTCAAGTCCATTCCTAAGCTTGCCTTCACAACAACCAAAGCTTCATCTGCTACTTGACATCAACATCTTAGCCATCCACATCAACGTGTTTTTGATTCTATTGTTTCTAGTTGTTCTTTACCAATTTCTACAAAACTTAGTTCTTTTTTATGTACTTCTTGTCAGTTAAGCAAGTCTTCTAAGCTTTCATTAAACAACTCTACTTTTTGTAACAATAAAATTTAGATTTTGTATATCATGACGTTTGGTGACCCTCTCCCATGGTTTCTCTCGATGCTTATTGATTTTTTCTTTTATGTGTTGATCATCACTCGCATTACATGTGGTTTTACCTTCTTGTGCATAAGTCTAATATTTATTCCATATTTATAAATTTTACGACCATGGTTGAACATCAATTAAACACCAAATTAAAAAATGTACAAACCGATTGGGGAGGGGAATTTCTCTCTCTCACTCCGTTCTTCACAAAACTTGGCATCATTCACCGACACTTTTGTCCTCGTATCGGTGAACAAAATGGGATTGTTGAGTGTCATCACCATCATGTTGTGGAAGTTGGTCTTGCTCTTCTTGCCCAATTCCATTTTCCACAACGTTTCTGGCAATGTTCCTTTGAAACTTCTATTTATCTCATAAATTGTTTTCCTTCAAGAATTTCATCAAACAAATCTTCTTTTCAACAAGTCTACAACCAAAACCTGATTATTTATTTCTTCATGTTTTTGGTTGTGAATGTTTTCCTCACCTTCGTCCCTATAATCATCACAAGCTTGATTTTCGATCTACACCATGTGTTTTCTTTAGTTATAGTCCTATCCACCATGGATATCGATATTTTGATCCTAAAACTGAACGAATATACATAGCCCGACATGTCCGTTTCAATGAAATGTTTTCCCATTTCACTCTCCTCCACCACAACCACCTACCCTCTCTTATAATCATTATATTTATGTATTTCTTACACCACCCCCCAAATGTGGTTCCTGATCCCATCCCCGCAAACCACCCGAACCTTCCTATTACCTGACAACTACCCTCACATCTGGCCACTTCTCTGAACACTAACCAAGGTTCACCTTCTTTCCCACCTCCTCCTCCTCGGTCCTGACCCCTAACCATCATCAAAACCCTAAATGTGCCTCCATATTTCATCCATCTTCTTACACTTCCACTTGTACTAACACTTCTCAAATCGAACCCACTTTAATTTAACGTTGGCAACAAATCTCCCGAGTGACATCTTGCCATGGATGATGAGTTTCAAGCGCTTCAAAAGAATGCAACATGGTCCTTATTTCCTTATGTTAACAAGATTAATCTCATTGATTGTAAGTAGGTGTACAGGTTAATGAAGGATCCAGAGGGCAGTGTTACTTGCTATAAGGCACGTCTTGTCGCCAAAGGATTTATTCAAAAACTGAGTGTTGACTACCATCAAACATTCATTTTTGTGATCAAATCAACCACCATTTGGGTCATGTTGGCTCTTTTCATGACCAATAATTGGGCTCTATGACAATTAGATGTGAAAAACGCATTTTTACATGGTGACTTGAAAGAAAAAGTTTACATGAAATACCCTCCTGGCTTTGTTGATCCAACTAAACTGAGCCATATTTGTCTTCTGCACAAGTCTCTTTATAGGATTAAGCAAGCTCCACGAGCATGGTTTAATCGGTTGTCTATAGTTCTACTTTAGCTTGGTTTTTCAGGATCCAAAACTGATCCTTCACTGTTTATTCACAACTTTGGTGGCACCTTGCTTATGTTCTTGTTTATATGGACAATATTATCATCACTTGAAACAACCATGCAATTATTGAACGCATTATAAATCGTCTAAGCTCTACTTTTCCCATAAAATATGTCGGTCAGCTTCACTATTTCTTGGGAATTGAGGTTGTTCATCATCAAAAGAATATTGTGTTATCTCAACAGAAATATATCCTTGAGATCCTTCAACGGTCAGGCCTCTCTGACTACAAGCTAACTTGTTATCCCATGAGTTCTTCTCACCTCTTGAATATTGATGATAGTTCCCCTCTTTCAAATCCAACAATATATAATCAAACCGTTGGAGCATTGGAATATTTTACTTTATGATGCCTATATATTGCCTTTGTTGTCAACAAAGTATGTCAGTTCATGCATGCTCCAATAGATAATCATTGGTCTGCTGTTAAATGCATCTTGCATTATTTAAAAGGAACAACTAATCTCGGTATCTTGATTCGTCACCGGTCCGGTTCTTCCCTACAGGCTTTCACAGATGCTTGTTGGCAAGATTCTACCTCCTCACCAATTTTGGCCTATTCCAACTCTGACTAGGCTGGCTACCCCATCGACCGAGGATCTTGCTGTTGGCGATGACTGAAATACATTCTATCTAATAAACGGAGGTAGCGGTAGCCTCAACTTCAGTTCCCTGTGGTCCTCGTCGCCAACAACAAGAGCTTCAACTGTGGTTTGTGACTCAACGACAGTGGGGGTATGGTGGCACAGGAGATCAGAGGAAAAGGGGTGGTGACGACTGGAGGGAGGTTAGAGGGAGAGTAGCGGCCGGTGGTGATAATTAGGGTTAGGGTTTGAGGCATTCAAATAGTTATATACCCGCTCCATTCAAACTATTATCCATATTGACACTATTAGTCCTTCCTTCTCCTTTTTCTTTCAATTTCGATCCAAAATTTACCATTTCAATCCCGCCTTCTGAAAATCCTTCCAATCAAGTCCAAAAATCTTACCAATTTGCCCCTCCCACCATACACAATTTTCAACTTCAATCCATTATTTACCAACTAACCCCCATATTTTATAATTCATTACAATTCAGGTACAATACTTACCAAACAGACCCTAACTTCTGGAATCCTTTTCAAAATAAATCCCGAAATTACACTTTAACCCCCAAAACTAACATTCCGATAATTATTATTTGATTTTGGGCTATAATAATATAAAATATTAATAATAATTACTTCTCAGGTCTCTAGATTTATTATTTGATTATTCTATTTTAAATGGAATGTTACAACTCTCTCCCACTTGAATTTAATTTCATCCTTGAAATCGTTTCTTATCATTCCTTACACGCCAAACAACTTGAACTACATCGCCACTATCCCAAGCGTAACCCTAGCCTTCCCAAGGCAATCTAAATCATCCCTCGTAGGGTTCTAAAACCTAAAGACAAACGAATTCCTTGCCATATGATCACATTTACTCAATCCAAAACCTAAAGTCTCGAGATGGTCTGGCTTCCTTACAGATCGGCCACACTGGATCATTGCCGGATTTATTGCACTTAACTCCTAACTGGCTACTCAACTTCTGATAACCTGGGGTTCCCACTAGAAAACATAATCATAAATCACACACTGCTACCTATAATTCTTTTCTTGACAAGAGATTAGGTACTCCTTCAAAAGAAACCAGTTTTGATAACCAATTCCCAGGTATATAATGAAGAATGAGATGTAAACTGGGAGATGAACCCTTTTAGGATTGAAAAGACAATGCTTCGATTAGTTCGCGAACCACATACATATAACGACTAGCTAACAAGCACGATATCTCATTCCTGGCGTAATCAGCCTCGGGCTGGAATACCAAGCACGCCTACGACGGGCCCAATCATCCTTAGGATGGAATACCCTCGTCTCATGTACATGTTTGGCCTAATCAACCCTCGAGTTGGAATACCAAATTGTAACATTCGGAATTTCAGGTATTATATTTATTCTTTTAAATTTCAAGTTTTGTTGAAGGACTCGGCGAGTTGATGCGTAGACTCGCCGAGTAGAGACGCGAATCATTATCCGGGTGGACGACTGGACTCGGCGAGTCGCCCCGAGGACTCGGCGAGTCCACGCTGTTTAATGAAACCCTAATTCCTTGGGTTTGGGGCCAATTTAAAGGGCCTTATGGTCGTCATTTGCGGCTACCAGACCCCAGAGAGAAACCCTAAGTGTGCTAAAGCGTTTGTGAGAGGGAAAGGAGCTATTTCTTGATCTTTGTTGGTGTTTTTGCAAATAGAAGAGGACTAATACAAGAGGAGGTTGAAGAGGGTGCTAATCTAGTGATTTTAGAGCTTAGAGACTTCATTTTGAGGTATTCATTCGAATCCTCCTTCAGTTTATGATGTGATTCTTAGAGTTAGGGCTTTTTAGCCCCCATTAGAGGATGGTTATATGGAGTAATTGGTCCCTTCTCGTGTTGGTTTTGTAGATCTGGACCCAAAGAGTTCTAGAGACCCTTTCCCCTTGAGCTTTATGGGTATTAATGGAGGTTATGAACTTAGGGTGTCACTTTAGAGGCCCTATCTTCAAATAAGGCCTTTCAGCCTTTGCATGTGCACCAAGATGTTAGATTTACGTGATTATAAGGCCTTGGGAAGCTGGATCTATGGTTTAAGCGGATCTGACCTCAAGAGGTCAGTTTAGCTTGAGCATGGCATGGACTCGCCGAGTCCTTTAGCCAACTCGACGAGTAGGATAAGGGTTTTCCCGATAATCACACAGTTGGTGACTCACTGAGTTGGGGAAGTGACTCGGTGAGTGAGAGGGAATCTAGAGGACATAGTGCACGATGGTACTCACCGAGTCAGGAAGCGGACTCGGCGAGTTGGGTCAGGACATTTCATAGATTGTAATCAGTGATGATTTGCAGAGTTGAGGTTGACTCAGTGAGTCGAATGAAGACTAGGAGAGTGAAGAGCATGTGTGGACTCGCCGAGTCACAGTTGCACACTCGGCGAGTTTGGTCAAGGTTGACCTTTGACTTCGTTGACTTTTAGGGTTAGTCAATGTTTGGACCTTAGAGTCATAGGAAGGGTAGGATAGTCTTTTACCCTTCCTAGTGGATGTATTGAGAGGAAGAGATTAGCCTAACCCTGAGGGTTGTATTAATTAGGGTATTTATTTCATGTGATTAGGTAGATGCTAGACCAGAGTTACCGAGTCAGAGATTTACTAAGACATCCGAGGTGAGTCTTCTCACTATACTTTACCTTGAGTAGGTAAATAGAGTTATGTGATACAATGTTTATATATATATATATATATATATATATATATATATATATATATATATATATATTGTTTGTTGCACTGCATTCTTCTATGTGATTTATGATGTGCATGCTTCCAGGGAGTTAAAACCTGAGGGTTCACAGAGTTTGGGTGCACGGACCCGCAGAGTTATAGCCTCGAGTGGCTAATATGTGTTATATGTGGTATTTTGGGGAACTCACTAAGCTTTGTGCTTATAGTGGTTTGTGTTATGTGTTTTAGGTGCTAGTGAGGCTCGCGGGAAGGTGCCGGCTTGATCAGTACACACACGGGATTTCATGCTATGAGATCTTGGGATTGATATATGTTATGAATTGAGTTTAAAACAATGATGTTTTTATGAATAATAAATGAATTATGTTTTTATAAAATGCGAAATTTTTTTTTGGAAATTTACATTGTTACACAAATACGTCAGGTCCAATCAATCATAGGGTCCGATTATCCTCGGGATGGAATACCCTAGATCAGAATATCACAATATACAAAACTCGGGTCTAAACTCATAACTTGAGGTTTAAGGATCTACCCTTGTATTTCGCACAAAATCTTATGTTCCCTTGCAGCCGATTTCGGCTCGTCCGAACCTCAACAGTGTGTCCATTCTGAAAGCGCTCGAACAACAAAAATGAACTACTAAGATCAGTAGGCCCAATGCCTATGACTAGAATACCCCTACAAGGTCCTCAACATAGGTACGGATTGCCTTTGAGCCAACAACATGAGTCTGGTATGCCCTACCAGTCCCTCAGCTCGTGACTGGAATGCTCCCGATAAACTATCAACATTGTCCAAAAGAAAAGGCCTAACCAACATCTTTCACAACACCAACCAACACCACGATGCTGAAAACCCACCATGCACGATTCACTCGTAGAATAAGTTGCTACCCAAGCAAAATCCTAAATACCATGGTCGCACATAACCCTAGAATAGGATGATAGTTGAACACTAGATCCAATTTGCAAACTACAACCCAGACATGATCAAGCACGTAAGCCGAACCAACCCTATTACCACCTTGAATACCCATAGATACACATGAATAATCACTACCACGCACATATTTAGGAATCCCTAACTCCATATTTACTTACCACAAAGCCCATACTTGATCGAGACTGATCCGATTCTACTAATACAAAACTAGTCCAAGAAGACTTCCATGATTATCGAGAAGGTTACCGAAACCCGAGTCTGATACGAATCAAAATTCTATTCCATAATCGAGGGGAAACATACCCCTAAGACTTAGGAAACATAAGCACACCGCATATGGGGATTGGTGACGTGTTCCTAGCTTCGAAATTGTCGCCTCTTGAATCCTTTCAGAGAATTCCTACTTCCTGAGAGGTTCACCGATTAACGCGTGTCCGACCATTCTGGAAACCGCAACCTGAATACAATAGTTCCGTTATATTTGATGAAAAGATCCTTTAAGAAAACCCTTATTTCTTACAATAAAAATAGTAACCACAATGGTTCCTTCTATAATCACTTAGTTTATACTAGCTATTTATAATCTAATATCGAATAGATATTTAATTATGTAGATCTACCCTAAGCCCACAACCAAACAAGGAATAGGGAATGAGGCGGAAAACACACATCCAACTACCTATCAGATATTAATTATATATAACCTTGATGTATAAACTAAGGTATTATAGGATTAACCACCTAAGGTCCTTTAAGTTATACTGGTTTAATAAAATGGATTCAACCCTTTACTGGTAAGTTTCTAGTTTTGTATAGCAAAAGTTCTGATTTGAAAAGTATGTTTTGTACTAGAAAACTGTTCATTGAATTAGTGTCCTATGACCTAACCCGTACCTGGTACCCCTTATGATTACTTAATGTATACGGAACATATATATAACTAAGATCGAATGGATAATAGGTTGGGTGAATCCGCTCTAAGCCCACAACCAAACAAGTTTTCTAGTACAAAACATACTTTTCAAATCAAAACTTTTGGTATACAAAACTAGAAACTTACCAGTAAAATTGCTGCATTACCATCGCTGCTGTGCCCAGCCGTTGAAGAGGATGTCACTGCCAATACTACCGGCCAGTTTGATGTTGTTTGTTGTGGACTCCAACGACTGCCCTCATTTCCTTCCAAACCGAAGCTGATGTCATCGTATTTTCTACCGACAAAGATAAAGCCACCACCGTCATCACTTAGCCTTGGAGATAGAAGGCCGAGGATAGGGGAGGCCACTATGGTTGTGGGGTTGAGTCTCTCTTGTCCCTAGTCTCCTGCCTCCGTTAACCAATGCTACTGCTGCCAAGCTCAGCCACTGCCACCACCATATACCCCTAGATGGGTGGTGGTGTTACTGATCCGGGCACGTGTGTGAGTCTTTGGGGATGTTTCAGTCAAGGTTGTGTGGTTATTTGGCTTAAAATCACAAGAGAGCCACCACCACTACCATGAGGTGGTGGTTGCCACTCTCTACCACCGCATGTTGTCACAAGGTGGTTGTGTGTTTTTATTGGGTGTTTATTTTTGGGATATTATGTGTATTATTGTAATTTGTAACTAAAATAATAAAGAAAACTCATACCCACCACTGTAAGGTGGTTGCTACTGCCTCCTGCCGCCACCAACCGCCGTGTTGGGTGGCAGTGTTCTTTTTCTTGTGCTTAAGTTGCTTTTGGGATGCTTGGACAAAATGGACTAGAACCATAACCACCACCATGTGGTGGTGGCCGCTGGCGTGAGCCGCCGTTGACCACCACTACCTTAGGTGGTAGTGGGTGATGCCCGACTAAGGAAACCCTAGTGGGCCTAATGAAACCCGAATGGGCCCAATAAAGCCATAATTAACCTAAAAGCCAACCATATGACTAATGGGCTAGTATTTGGGTTGGAAACCCTAACTAAGGTTCGGAAAACCCTAATGTCTTGAAACCTTAATTTTGGGGATTTGATTGGGACCCACCATGGATTTATTTAATAAACTTAAATTATTGATTAATAATCATTTGTAAATTAACCTAAGGCAATATTGGACTTAATGGATTAAGTCCCTAATGGGTTAAGTAGGAACACTTAACCCTAATCGTCATTTCACGTGAAAACCCGAATTTCACTTTGGCCTTAAGTTGGGCCTTCCACTGGGCTTTGGCGATTGGACTATTGATGGGCTATCCAAGAACAAGTAAATGAACTAAAATAACTGGATGAACTTTAGGATAAGGCCCATGTGAAGGAATTGGGCCTAATTTGGAAAATTGGGTCATAGGTGGGCCATAACTAGGCCTTGATGATTATGTGGTGGGCCAAGTTCATTTAGGTTGGGCTAAGCTTTCATGGATAGTCCATGGAGTGTTTAACCCATGGATCCTATGGAAATGAAAGGTTATGGGTATTAGGGCTTACATGAATGTAACCCTAATCCTCCACACTATATAAAGAGGTCTATGGTTCATGAAATGACACTAGTGTGTGAGAAAACAAGAGTGGGTCAATTTCATGAGTGAACCTAAGTATCCATATTCTTAAGTTATTCCAAGTTGTTTTTGGTGTTATGTGATTCCATTTAAGGTGCAACACTTGAGGCACTAAGCTCTTAAAGGTTCAAGACTTTAATCTCCATCAAAAGGTATGTCATCTAACTAGGATTTGTAGTATAGTTACTTCATATTATGCTAGTTAGGATGAAACCTTGGAATATTGAATATTTGCATGTATAATTGAGAAAACATATATCCAAGGTTTATAAGGTTACATGTACACCATATGAGTGTTAGAATGCTCATAACCCATCAGTGGTATCAGAGCCTAGGCTTCTTTTCAATTATACTTGATTCTATTTGCAAGAAAATCAGTTTTTTAGAGTATGCCAGTTCACCACGAGGTGGTAAAATTTTCCACAAGGTGGTGACTATTCAGTGATTTTTTAAGTTTTTGGCATGTTTTGGATTAGAATCATTACCACAAAGTTTTTTTGTTCATAAAACTTGATTTTGATGTTATGGTAATGTTTATTCTCATCCAAATAAATGATAATTGTCAAAGTTTCAAGATTTGTTTTAGTTTATGTGATTACCTAAGTTCTTGAAAACTGTTGATATCAATTATCTTCACTTACAAGTTTGATCTTGTTCATGGAAAAATTAATTGATTATTGTGTTAATTGGCATGATCTTAATGGTTTTTATGAACTCCATAATTTGTCCTCAAGTTATGGAAAATGAAGAGTTTTTTCTTTCAAAGTGTTATTAAAAGTCATAGGTTACGAAAAATGGAAGAGTCTCTAATTTTAATGTCATCATAAAATGTTTTTTATATCTTCCATTATGTGTAATCAAGTTATGGAACTTGAAATGTTTTTCATAAAACCCATATTAAACTCATAAGTTATCGAAACCAAATGTTTTTTAATTGTTCAAAACTTGCCCTCAAGTTTTGGAATTTGTAAAGTCTCACACACACTTTAATTCAAAACCTGGAGTTTTAAAAGTTAAAATTCAACCCTTATACTTTATAGTATTATAAGTTAATAATATATATCGGTATAAGATCAAGTCAGTCTTACCGTTAGTAGGCCTCATTCACGAAGCCGGTCTATAAGGGGGTATAAGGTTACTGCCTAGAAAATGATAATTTAATGCGTGTCCACTCTCACCCACCACTTCCTTGACTGGTGGAGGGTCATTAGTAGAACGGGTAGGACAAGGACTATAATTCTCCCTTCATTATAAGTATAATGATAAATATAAAGTAACTAAACCTTTTATAAATTCCTAATCTTATTACTTTAGGAAAATATGAATTTGGTGCTAACCCATGAAATTACACTTTACACTTTGCTTAAGTGAGTAATGGAGCGTGTTTGGTTAACCGGAACACTAGCCTGGATTTAACAAGGTAGGAAAATGGTAACTTAATGTTTATCATAGAATTGGTGGAGCGCATGTGGTTAACCAACACATCGATTAAGTGATAAATATTAAGGGTACCAAGTATATTTGCATGGTTATTCACACCTTGTTTGTGATCCTCAGCATCACAGTCTCAAACTTGAGAGGGCACAATCAAGATTGAAACATGCCATTGAAAAGTTCAATGAATCTCAAAAGATCTAGGAGTTTCAAATCCAATTAAAACCTAATATTTCATTTCATTTTTTCATGGTGGAAATTGATGAATCTTCATTCGCCTACCTTCAAATATTTTGTATCTTGGATTATGCCATCCCTCTTCCAAGTTATAAAATATTGTGTTGGGTCCTAGCCTTAATATTTGATATTGGGTGTTCTATTAAGGACTTAAATCAACTAACTTGAATTTCTCCCATTGTAGATGTCTGGTTCAGACAATTATGATATTCCCAAATCTATTGGAACAAGCTTTCCTAATGAAGACGATTTCCCGTGATTGGTTCATGGAAATCATACTTCTCTTCCTCCACCTCCTCCAATTATTCTCCCTGACCCACATGCTCGAAGAATTGAAAAGTTCAAGGTCACTCAAGCTCTGTTGGCAAGTAATGTCTAGGTGTGCTCACATCTTGGAGATGAAGTCACATATATTGACAAGCCGAGAGAGTTGGGTGTCAAGGTCTTGAGGAAGTTGGTTGTTGACTAGGTTCATCAATCACTTTCTAAATCACATAGTGGGTTCCTTTGGGACTACTATGCAACAGACTATGACATGACCCTTAATGATCTTACCTATTTGTTTGGTGATAATTAATCAACAATGATTTGGAGCACTGGTAAAGCAATTTTTATTGGAAGATCAACTTCCCAAACTTCCATGGACATTGAAAATGGTAACTTTGCAAATCTAGAAAAGCATTCTCTTCCCAATGAAAAATGATCGGCCATAGTCAACTCAATTGAACAAATGGTTAAGAGAAAGGCTAAGTCTGAGATTATCCTGTGTACCATTCCTACAGGTTCCATATGTTTCTATTGCTAAGAGTAAAGGGAATTGGTTGCGAAGCTGCCCTGACTACCTAAAAGATCTAAGAGAAGGAAGAATCAAAAAGTTTGACTCTGCTTTAGGTAAGTACACTATCTTACTCTGTTAAGTTCCTAATTGATGATTCTTAATACAAAATGTGACTCAGTTACATTTTGATGTTTGGCAGGATCGAGCATAGGGAAGGAAACTTAAAGGAAGAGTATGATAAATCTGATCGCGAAGATGGATTTCAATCGTATGGTTCGAAGATCGGATTCTTGAGTAACTACTTAGGAGTTATGATAGATTGCTAGCAAATATGTAATAACATAGTTTTCATGTAACATCCCAAATTTTACAAAGAAATTTTTTCGTTTTAATAAGTAATCCAATTACATATTCCATAAGTTTTCAAAACATTTGTTTCCAATTCGCATTCATTACATCATTGTTGTATTTTTATGAAATCATCAGAGAGTCCACAAAACGTCCAAAAGAGAGGTAGAGTACACACCACGCCATCAAGCCTTGCCTTTCCCATTAGGTTCTGAAGTATCTGCAACAATCAACAACCTGTAAGTAAAACGCTTAGTGGGTTTCCCAGAGCATACCACGCACAATCACATATACTGATAGCCATAAAGCTACACACATCACACATAAACCATGCATACATCAAACCTCTAATAGTGCCATGGGCTACCCCACATGGTCTTTGCCTAGGACTGCCATGGGCTACCCCACATGGTCTTACATCTAGTACCATGGGCTACCCCACATGGTCTTCACCTAGGACTTCCATGGGCTACCCCACATGGTCTTACATCCAATGCCATGGGCTCCCCCCGGGATCTTTATACAACATGCAATCACATAGCAAAGAAAACACAGAGTATCTAGCACATCTACCGTAATCACATAATGGGCCAGCCTTGGTGCCTTAGACCCATAGGTATGGTGAGAAGACTTACCTGACACGAATGCTGAACTAATACTTTTTCGACTGGATATGCCCCACGAACTGCTCCAACTCAACTACCTAAAAGTGACATATAATACCCAGTCATTAACTTAAAAGTCCACCCTGGTCCATTTCACTTAGGATCAAGTCAGCAGTCCATGTTGACCCTAACTCGCCGAGTACAAGTCGTGACTCGCCGAGTTTCCCGGGATAATATCTACTTGCGGAGTCATCGAGGTGACTGGCCGAGTTCATACGGTCTTGACTGATAATCGAAGGTCCACTCATCGGGTTTCCTTGCTTGCCACTCGACACGTTTATGACCATCGATTCAATTTGGGAATCTTACTTGACTCGCCGAGTTGTTCCTTCAACTTGTCGAGTTCTAGGCAATCTTCATTCGGCTCACCGAGTTGTTCATCCAACTCATCGAGTTCATAGCAATGTTCATCGGGCTTTCCGAGTTGTTCATCCAACTCGCCGAGTCCATGCCTGAATTCTTAAGACTCGCCGAGTCTCCCCCTGAGACTCGCCGAGTCATATCAGATCTCAAGCCATACAGACTCCTTGGAGCCATGTAATGCTTCCAAATTACAGATCTAGGCTCCTGAGGCATGCTTTTCACGTAAAGTTCCAAACTTTACGTGTATGCAAGGCTTTAAGGCCTTAAAATAGCAAATCTAAGCTTGGGATTGAGATATAAACTTGAGGGGAGGCTAATGCTAGGCTAAATGGATAACTTTATGCATCTCAAGGTCAAAAGGAGTCCAGATCTAAAGTTACAACTTCAGATCTTGGCTTAAACACAAAAGCCCTTTCCTAGAATCCATGCACAAAAGGGTTTTGGAAGGAAATGAGCCAAGGAATAGCTTAATACCTTTTGAAAGTGCTCCACAGGGGTAGATCTTGAATCCCCACGAGTCCTTTGCTTCTTCTAACTTGTTTCCTCAAGTGCTCCCTTCACTAAATCCTTCCTTCAAGCTTAAAATCACCAAGAAACACACTCACACTTGAATCAGGGGTCTTTGGGAGGAAAAGAACTGTAAAGGGGAGGCAAGGGGAGGCTTATGACCCCTTTAAATAGGGTGCAAGGCCCCGAAGTTCAGGGTTTCATCTGCCAGTATCTACTCGTCGAGTCCCATAGCAAACTCAGCAAGTAGATCATTAAACTTCACTGACAAGCCCGCTACTACTCGACGAGTAGGGAGGCCAACTCACCGAGTAGGTACTAAAAAGACAACCAAAATATCATTATTAATACTTGGGTATCAGGGCGTTACAACTCTCCCCCACTTGAATTAGGCTTCGTCCTTGAAGCCTACTGGTTTAAATAACTCTGGGTAGAAACCTCTCATTTCATCTTCTGATTCCCAAGTCCATTCGAAGCCCCTTCGGTGCTGCCACTGCACCTTAACCAACTTCACTTCTTTATTTCGGAGCTTCTTTGTCTTCCTATCCAAAATCGCAATTGGTCTTTCAATGTAATTTAGGCTCCCATCCAACTGAATGATGTCCAAGGGTATGACTAAGGATTTGTCAGCGACACACATTCGAAGCTGAGATACATGGAAGGTGTTGTGAATCAGACTAAGCTCCTCTGGAAGCTATAATCGATATGCCACCTTGCCTACCCGGGCGATGATCCTGAACGATCCTATGAACCGGGGCCCCAATTTGCCCTTCTTGCGGAACCGAATAATCGCTTTCCATGGAGACAGCTTTAACAAAACAAAGTCCCCTTCCTGAAATTCGAGGTCTGATCGCCGTCGATTCGCATAACTCTTCTGACAACTCTGCGCGACCCGCAACCGATCGCATACCTGCTGAATCAATTTGGTGGTCTTGAGTACCACCTTCGTGCTCCCCAAAACTCGATGCCCAACCTCATCCCAGTACACTGGGGTCCTGCACCTCCGCCCATATAACATCTCAAATGGTGCTCGATCAATACTGGCATGATAGCTGTTATTATATGAAAACTCCGCCAGTGGAAGGTACGCATCCCAACTTCCTCCAGAATCCAGCACGCAGGCTCGCAACATGTCTTCTAGTGTCTGGATCGTCCTCTCACTCTGACCATCGGTCTGGGGGTGATACGCTGTACTAAAATGCAGCTGGTTACCCAGTTCCTTATGGAACTTCTTCCAAAACCTGGATGTAAACCGAACATCCCTATCTGAAACCACTGATACTGGCACTCCGTGCCTTGCCACGACCTCTCGAACATAAATGTCCGCCAACTTCTCCGCATATATACTTTCGGAGATCGTGATGAAGTGGGCACTCTTCGTCAGCCTATCCACGATTACCCGTATGGCATCTACCCCTTCGCTATCCGTTGTAGCCTCGTGATGAAATCCATAGTGATCTCTTCCCACTTCCACATGGGAATGGGTAATGGCTGGACCTTGCCATGAGGTCGCTGGTGCTCGGCCTTGACCTTCCTGCAGGTCAAACACCGCTCCACATATCCAATGATTTCTTGCTTCATGTAGGGCCACCAATAGCCTCGCCTCAAATCCCTATACATTTTTGTTGCACCTGGGTGTATAGAAAACCTGGACTGATGCGCCTCCTCCAACAGTCTCTGCCTCACTCCCCTAACATCGGTACCCACACTCGGCCACACTGTGTCAATAAGCTGCGACCATCCTTAACAAATAAAGGATATTGCCCCCGAATCCTTTCCATTTTCTAGTTCTCTTTCTTCACCCCTTCGACCTGATCCCCTCGAATCATGCTTATCAAGGGGGGACTTACCGTCACCCTTATACAAATGCTTCTGATTGGCGACCCCATCGCCATGCGACTCAATGCATCGGCCACCACATTGGCCTTCCCTGGATGATATAGTATCTCGCAGTCGTAGTCCTTTAGAACGTCTAACCATCTCCTCTGTCACATATTTAGGTTCTGCTTGTCCATCAAATACTTTAGACTCTTGTGATCGGTATACACAATGAATTTCACCCCATACAAGTAATGCCTCCAAAATTTGAGGGCATACACCACTGTCCCCAATTCCAGATCATGAGTGGGGTAATTAGCCTTGTGAGGCTTCAACTGTCTTGAGGCACACACGATCACGTGCCCCCTCTACATCAACACTGCACCCAACCCTGAAATAGATGCATCACAGTACACTACTAAGTCATCCAATCCCTCAGGCAGAACTAGAAACGGAGCCTCACATAATCTCCGCCTCAGGGTCTTAAAATCCCTCTGTTGGTCATCATCCCATCGGAAAGTCACATTCTTCCTGGTTAAGCGGGTCAATGGCACGATAGTCTTGGAGAAATCCTGAATAAATCTCCGATAATAACCCGCTAAGCCCAAAAAGCTACGAATCTCAGAGGCATTCCTTGGTACTTCCCATCGCATCACCGCCTCCACCTTTGCTGGGTCAACCGAAATACCCTCCTGATTGATGACATGACCTAGAAACTGCACTTCCCTCAACCAGAATTCGCATTTGGAGAACTTTGCATACAGCTTCTCCGTCTTCAAGGTCTCTAGTACCTCTCTCAAATGTTGCTCGTGCTATTCCCTAGTCTTAGAATAGACTAGGATGTCGTCAATAAAACAATCACCGACCGATCCAACATCGGCCTGCACACCCGGTTCATGAGGTCCATGAACGCGGCCGGAGCATTAGTGAGCCCAAATGGCATCAGCACGAACTCATAATGCCCATAACGAGTCCTAAAAGCTGTCTTCGGTACGTCCTCATCCCGAATTCTCATCTGATGATACCCTGGCCGAAGATCAATCTTGGAGAACCATGATGCTCCCTGGAGCTGGTCAAATAAATTGTCAATCCTAGGCAAGGGATAGCGGTTCTTCACCTTCAGCTTATTCAGATCCCTATAATCGATGCACATCCTGTGTGACCCGTCCTTCTTTTTCATGAAAAGAATCGGAGCTCCCCATGGAGAACTACTTGGACGGATGAACCCTCGATCTAGTAGCTCTTGAAGTTGGGCAGATAATTCCTGCATCTTGGGTGGCGCCAACCGATACGGTTTCTTTGCTATCGGGGTAGCGCCTAGCACCAGGTCAATACGAAACTCCACCTGCCTCTCCAGAGGCACTCCGGGAAATTCTTCAGGAAAAACGTCCCAAAAATCCCACACCACTGGTACACTATCGAGATCTGCAACTGCCTCTATTCGCGTATCTGAAACATAGGCCAAAAATCCCATGCAGCCCTGCTGCAGAAACCTCCTCGCCCTCATAGCTGAACAAAGGGTAGGGCTCTGCGTGGTTCTCTGGCTGTGAATAACTAGTTCTCCCCCCTTGGGGTACGTACTCGGACTAACTGCTGCTCACAGTTGATCATGGCCTCATTGGCTCCCAGCCAGTCTATCTCAATAATCACTTTCAATCCTTGCAAGGGTATTAGAACCAAATCAACGCGAAACCTTTCGTCGTGCACATTTAGGACACAACCCTGATATACCCTCGCAACACTCATAGTGCGATCATCTGCAATCTCCACCTCGAGCGAGGCATCCAAAGTCCCCGGTGCGTCCCATAATTTCTTGCTAAGTGCAAGAGACATGAAAGATCGGGTAGCCCCCAAATCGAATAAAACATGGGCGGTAATACCATTGACCAGAAAGGTCCCTATACAAAGCACAATAAGCATACATGAAAACATTTAACACGAAAAGAACAGATGATAATGAAAACATACCAGCCACAATATCTGGCGCGGCCCGAGCCTCCTCGGTAGTCAGCTAGAATGCGCAGCTCTTCACCGATGGAGCTTCCACCTTGGGGTGGCCATCAGTAATCCTCATAGTGGCGGGCGCGGGCGCCGCCATAGATCCTCCTCCTACACCCTGCAAACTCAGACAATCGGCCTTTTTATGACCTGTCTGGTTGCAGTGAAAACATATCAAGCCCTTCTTGGGGCAATCCTTACTCAAGTAGCCCTGTTGGCTACAGGAGTAGCATCATGACATCCCGACTGTATGATAAGCCCCACTATGAAATCTATCACACTTGGCACAACAACCCCGACCCTGTTGGCCCTTACCCAAAAAAATCAGAGGTCTTAGGCTTTTTAGCCTGAGTCCCCGCTACCTGTACCTGCTCAGTCTTCCGCTTCGTGCGGGACTCCAACTCCATCTCCCTTTTATGTGCCTTTTCAACAATCTCATTCAGGGTTTTGCACCCTGTGAAACTCACAAACTCCCGAATGTCCTCCCTCAGCATAGAGTGATATCGGGTCCTCCTCATGTCCTCATCGGTCGAATACTGAGGAATCAGCAAAGCTCGCTCTCGAAACTTGGCTGTAATTTCCGCCACAGTCTTAGTAGTCTAAAGTAGATCATGAAACTCTCTCACCATTCATTGCACCTCAATAGGCAGTGCAAACTCCTGATCAAACGTCTAACAAACTCAGCCCACATCATGCTAGTCACACCGGCTGTCCCCATCTGACTAGTAACCTCGCCCCACCAATCTCGGGCCCTGTCCCTCAGCATACATGATGCAAATCCGACCTTTTCCCCCTTAAGAAAGAACTCCTATGTTGAGTGTTTTCAATGTCTGCCACCCAGCATCTACTCACAATGGGATCCTGGTGTTGGATTAATGTTTAAGTCCATAACTATATTTGGTATGTACTTGACCCGACCCGGCATGGTCCATTTGGGTTGCACTTCACCAACACAATTTATATGGTTAGTCTTTTGAGAATAGTATATTTATGATTAATATTATTATATTATAAGTTTTAATATATTAATATGGAATCATATTATTTAATTAGTATTGATCAAGAATTAATTTAGAATTAATTAAGTGATCAAAATGAACTAATTAAATATGGACTCTTATATATATGGAATGGGCCAAGTTCATTTAGGTTGGGCTAAGCTTTCATGGATAGTCCCTGGAGTGTTTAACCCATGGATCATATGAAATGAAAGGTCATGGGTTTAACCCTAGTCTCCATGCTATATAAAGATGTCATTGGTTGTGAAATTGGCACTAGTGTGGTACACTAAGAAGGGCTAGCCGATTTCACTAGAGAGAACCAAGTATCCATATTCTCTAAAGTCTTACAAGGTGTTTTGGTGATTTGTGATTCCACTTGAGGCTTCCACACTATTGGGGCTAAGCTCTTAAAGCTTGAAGACATCAAGCTACATCAAAAGGTATGTCATCTAACTAGTACTTTGTAGTATAAGAACTTCATAATATGCTAGTTAGGATTAAAGCCTTGGAAAGTTCTTATTTGCATGTATAATAGAGAAAACATAGATCCAAGGTTTATAGGGTTTCATGTACACCATAGGAGTGTTAGAATGCTCAAAACCCAACAGTGGTATCAGAGCCTGGTTGTTTTCTGTTATATTAATGCAAATGTTTTATTTTCAAAGTTGAAAAAAAGGAAAAAAAACATGACGTTTGTCAAATTTTAAGATAATTACTTGTTTTTGTGAAAAACTAATTATTTGTAAAATTTGAATCATTTTCTATATGAGTTGGATTAGGTCAAATTTAGTAAACCGTAAAATTATATGATTATTTTATTCGTTTTAAAAGTTTGATCTAAAGAGTTTTTTGAAACCTCCATAAGTTATGGATATGAAAAGTTTTAAAAAAAAATTGATTTAAAGTTTTTTATGGAGTTATAAAACTTAGTCTTAATGTTTTAAAGAATTCCATAACTTGTTCTTAAGTTATGGAACATGAAAAGTTTCATCATAAAAAAAACATTAAACTCCATAAGTTATGGAATCCAAAAGTTTTTTTTTGTGTTACCTTGTTTTATGAGTTATTTTTTTAGATTAATGAAAAATATGTGTTAATAGTTTTCAATCCAAATTAATCTAAAAGTTGTTCATAAAATGTGTTTTTGTAACTTGTCCTCAAGTTATATGAAAAGTCACATTTATGAATTTTAAAAACTCATAAAAAATGGCTTAGGTTAAAAAAAAAAAATAAACAAATAAAAAAATAAAAAAAAATAAGAGTCTTTCCTTATTAAATGGTTTTATAACTCCATAACTTGTCCTCAAGTTATGGATAACCAAGAGTCTCTTCATTAAATAATAAATAAAAAAAAGTGTAACCTTAATTAATTCTATAAGTTATAAAATAAAGAAAACTTAATTCTTTTATTAGTTTAAAGTCTTCCATAACTTGTGCTCAGGTTATGAAACTTGAAGAGTTTTTAGAATAAAACTACTTTAAACACATAAGTTATGGAATTAATTAGTTTTGAATAGTTTCAAAACTTGCCGCCAAGTTTTGGAATTTGAAAAATTGTTCACTTATGAATACTTTAATTCAAAGTTAGCCCTTAATATTTTAAAAGTTAAAATTCAACCCTTATACTTTATAATATTATAAGTTAATATATATATATATATATATATATATATATATATATATATATATATATATATATATATATATATATATATATATATATATATATATATAAAATATATAAGAGTAAAGTCAGTCTTACCGTTAGTAGGCCTCATTCACGAAGCTGGTCTATAAGGGGGGTATAAGGTTACTGCCTATAAAATGGCAGTTTAATGGGTGTCCACTCTCACCCACCGCTTCCTTGACCGGTGGAGGGTCGTTAGCCGAACGAGTTTGACAGGACTATAATTCTTTCTTCATTAAAAGTATTAATGATAAATACTAAGTAACTAAACTCTTAATAATACCCATTCTTAGTTACTTAGGAAAATGTGAATAAGGTGCTAATCCATGAAATTACACTTTGCACTTTGTTTAAGTCGAGCGTGTGTGGTTAACCGGCACACTTACTCGTATTTAACAAGGTAGACAAAGGGTAACTTAATGTTTATCATAGTATCGATGGAGCGTGTGTGGTTAACCGGCACATCGATTGAGGGGTAAACACTTAAGGGTACCAAGTAATTTGGATGGTTACTTCACACCTTGTTTTGTGATCCTCGGCATCCCAGTCACAAAACCAGAAGGGCACACTCGAGATTGAAACATGCCATTGAACAGTTCAATGAACCTCAAAAGATCTAGGAGTTTCAAATCCAATTAAAACCTATTAATTATTTCGTTTTTCATGGTGGAAATTGGTGAATCGTCATTCACCTAACTTCAAATATTCTATAGCTTGGATTACGGCATCCCTCTTCCAAGTTATAAAATAGTTTGTTGGGTCCTAGCCTTAATATTTCATGTTGGGTGTTATATTAAGGACTTTAAATCAACTATCTTGAATATCTCCCAAAAGATGTTAAGTTTAGACATCTATGATCTTCCCAAATATCTTGGAACTTCACTTCCTCCACCTCCTACAATTATTCTACCTATCCCACAAGTTCAAGGTCACTCAAGCCCTATTGGCAAGGCAAGGTCTAGGTGTGATCACATCTTGGAGATGAAATCACATGCTGACAAGCTGGGAGAGTTGGGTGTCAAAGTCTTAAGAAAGTTAGTGGTTCAATCACTTTCTAAGTCACATAGCGAGTTTCTTTGGAACTCCTATGAAGCAGACTATGACAAGACCCTTAATGATCTTATCTATTTTCTAAGATCAACTTCCTAAAACTTTATGGACATTGACAATGATGACATTGGATATCTAGTAAAAGCTCTTTCTTCCCAGTGGAAAGGGATCGGCCATAGTCAACTCGGTTGACCATATGGTAAAGAGAAAGGTTAAGTCTGAGATAGTCCCGTGTACCATTATCAAAAGGTCCATATGTTTATATTCCCAAAGGAAGGGTCATTAGTTGCGAAGCTGGCAAATTTACCTAAGGATGTTAAAGTCAATAAGTTTGACTCTACTTCAGGTAAAGTCCACTATCTAACTCTGCTAAGTTTCTATTCTGAGATTCTTGATACATCATGTGACTAGGTCACATGGTGATGTTTTAAGAATCAAAGAAAAGGGAAGAAACTTAAAGAAAGAATATGCTGAATCTGATCGCGTAGATGGATTTCTATCGTGCAGTTTGAAGATCGGATTCTTGAGCTACTTCTTAGGAGTTATGAGATATTTCTTAGGAATAGATAACAACAAGTTTTCATATGGATTGTAAGGATAAGCTTTTTGTAACACCGAAAATTTCAAAACAATTTTTTTTCAATTTTTATAAAACATAATTCCATCAATATTCATCAAACAACCATTTTAATTATCCAAATAAGTCAATACAAAATCCCAAGATCATAATGTCAAAACTCCGAGCGTGTGTGTGTGTGTACGGATCAAGCCGGCGCCTTCCCGCAGTCGTCACTAGTACCTGAAACAATAACAACAAACACTGTAAGCACAAGGCTTAGTGAGTTCCCCAAAATACCACCCATAACACATATTAGCCACTCGAGGCTATAACTCAGTGGGTCAGTGCACCCAAACTCTGTGAACCCTCAGGTTCTAGCTCTGATAAACATGCACTACATAAATCACATAGAAACAATGCAGTACAACACATAACATGCATAGCATATAATACTCTATTACATAACCCAGGTTACCTACTCAAGGTAATATAGTATAGTGAGAAGACTCACCTCGCGTGTCTCGGTAAGTCGTAAATCTGAAATCACTAGCGCTCGATCTGCCGAGCTATAGTCCTCCTATAACACAATACATCTCTAATTAACACTTTCCCAACTAAGGTTGACTACACTATAACAAGTCAACTTAGGTCAACGTTGGTCAACGGTCAACGGTCAACTTTGACCGGACTCGACGAGTGCACTATAGCGACTCGGCGAGTCTGAGCGTACACACTGTTTTCCCTGGAATCCTCCCTTGACACGTCGAGTATTCTCCTAACTCGACAAGTTCCACCTGGCATGAGTTGTGGGGCCACCACGACTCAACTTATCGAGTCTCAAGAACAACTTAGCGAGTCCAGCTTGACTCAGTCCACCTATCCACTCTGACTTCCCTCTGACTCACTGAGTCAACCCTCCCCAACTCGGCAAGACCACTCGCTGTGTGGTCGGGCAACATTCATACTACTCGCCGAGTCTGTTCTTCGGACTCGGCGAGTCCGTGCCATGCAATGACTCAAACTTGCTCATAAGGTCAGATCCAGTCCATTAACCCATAGATCCAGTCCTTCCAAGCTCATTTAGCACGTAAAGTCACTATCTTGATGCACATACAATCTCTATATGACCATATATGATGCTTTTGACCCATATACTACAACTCAAGGTCATAAACTCCATTGCTATACATAAAGCTTGATGAGTGAGGCTCTCTGGACCCCTATGGATCCAGATCCAGAGCCTCAACACAAGAAGGGAACTATTTGGCATCAAATCAACCCAATAATGTCCATAAAAACCCTAAATCCGATTATACTTCACAAAACAGAAGATAAGCCGAAATTATACCTCTAGATTGATGATATAAGCTTCAAATCCACAGTATAGCAACCTCCTTTGCTTCCTCTTGCCTAGAATCTCCTCCTTCTTTGCTAAATGACACACACAAGGTCAAGAAATGCTTCCTTTCTCTCTCAAAACGTTGAAGCACTCAAGGGTTTCTCTCTAAGGGTTGGGTGAGCACAAATGACGGCCATAAGGCCCTTTAAAGAGGTCTCAAACCCGAGAATTTAGGGTTTCATTACTCAGCGCAGACTCGCCGAGTCCATATCCTGGACTCGCCGAGTCCAGGCGTGATTCTTCGTCCAAATCCGCGTCTCTACTCGGCGAGTCTGAGCTCCAACTCGCCGAGTCCCCCTCACAAATCAAAAAAATATCATTTACATGATACCTGATAAAAGTCCGGATGTTACAACTCTCCCCCACTAGAACTAGACTTCGCCCTCGAAGTCTCGCTCTAAAAACAGCTCCGGGTGCTGCTCCTGCATCATACGCTCTGGCTCCCAGGTCATCTCTGATCCTCTCCGATGTTGCCACTGAACCAACACCAGAGGTACCTCCTTGTTTCTCAAAACCTTGATCTTCCGATCCCTAATGGCCACTGGTCTCTCGGCATAATTCAGGCTTGCATCTACCTGAATATCCTCTAATGGAACCACTGCCGATTCATCGGCTATACACTTCCTCAACTGCGATACATGAAAAGTGTTGTGAATCTGCCCCAACTCTGCTGGTAACTCCAACCGATAGGCTACCCGGCCTACCCTTGCAATCACACGAAATGGACCTATAAACCGGGGCCCCAATTTGCCCCTCTTCCTGAACCGGATCACTCCTTTCCAAGGAGAAACCTTCAGGAGAACGAAGTCGCCGACCTGAAATTCCAGCTCGGACCGGCGTCTATCCGCATAAATCTTTTGTCGGCTCTGGGCGGTCAATAACCTCTGTCTGACCTGCTGTATCTGCTCTGTCGTCTGGATCACGATCTCTGTACTGCCCATTACCCTCTGCCCAACCTCTCCCCAACAAATGGGAGTCCGACACCTCCTACCATACAACAGCTCAAAGGGCGGCATACCGATGCTCGAATGATGGCTGTTGTTGTAGGAAAACTCTGCCAAGGGCAAATACGTATCCCAACTACCCCCAAAATCCAATACACATGCTTGAAGCATGTCCTCGAGCGTCTGAATCGTCCGCTCACTCTGGCCGTCTGTCTGCGGGTGATATGCGGTACTAAAACGCAGCTTAGTACCCAACTCCTCGTGAAATTTCTTCCAGAATCGGGAAGTGAAGCGCACATCGCGGTCTGAAACAATCGAGATCGGCACCCCATGCCGAGATACAACTTCCCTCACATAAATCTCCGCCAATTTCTCCGCCGAAGAACTCTCACTAATGGCAAGAAAATGAGCGCTCTTTGTCAACCTATCCACAATCACCCAAATTGCATCGACTCCTCTGGCAGTCCTCGGCAATTTGGTGATGAAATCCATGGTGATCTGTTCCCACTTCCACTCGGGAACCTCCAATGGCTGCAACTTGCCATGCGGTCTCTGGTGCTCGGCCTTCACCCTTCGACATGTCAAACACCTCTCGACAAACCATGCGACGTCCCTCTTCATACAAGGCCACCAATACTCCTTCCTCAAATCCAAATACATCTTTGTAGCCCCCGGATGGATCGAAAATTTCGATCTGTGAGCTTCCTCCATCAATGTAGTACGCGTACCGCCCACAAACGGTACCCAAATCCGGCCCTGATAAGTCATAAGCCCTCGACTGTCCGATACAAACTCAAAAACCAACCCAACGACCCATTCTCTCTTCTGCATCTCTGGATGCACAGCCTCGGCCTGTGCCCCACGAATGGCGTCCAGAACTGGAGCTATCACGGTCAATCTCAAACATACATTTCGCAGTGGAGTGCTCTCCGCCCTGCGACTCAATGCGTCGGCTACCACATTAGCCTTGCCCGGGTGGTACAAGATCTCGCAATCATAATCCTTGACCACATCTAACCACCTCCTTTGCTGCATATTTAGGTTAGGCTGATCCATCAAGTACTTCAAGCTCTTATGGTCCGTGTATATCGTACAACGAACCCCATACAAGTAGTGCCGCTAAATCTTGAGGGCGAACACCACTGCCCCCAACTCCAAATCATGTGTGGGGTACCTCGTCTCATGAGGCTTCAACTGCCTCGATGCATATGCTATCACATGTCCCTTCTGCATCAGCACCGCTCCCAACCCTAAAATCGATGCATCACAGAATACCACAAAATCTTCCATCCCTTCCGGAAGAGCTAATACCGGAGCTTCACACAACCTCTGGCGAAGCGTCTCAAAGGAGGTCTGCTGCTCGGGACCCCATAAAAATGTAACACCCTTCCGGGTCAATCTGGTGAGTGGCACTGCAATCTTGGAGAAATCCTTGATAAACCTCCGATAATACCCTGCCAACCCAAGGAAGTTCCTGATCTCAGAAGGTGACTTTGGCACCTCCCACCTCATCACTGTGTCAACCTTGGTCGGATCGACCAATATCCCTTTCTGATTAACGAGGTGCCCCAAAAACTGGACCTCCCGCAACCAGAATTCACACTTGGAAAACTTTGCATAAAGTTTCTCCGATCTCAAAACTCCAAGAACCTCCCTCAAATGCTCCTCGTGTTTCTCTCTAGATCTCGAATATACCAAAATATCATCGATGAACACAATCACCGACCGATCCAACATCGGCCTACATACCCTGTTCATGAGGTCCATGAACACAGCCGGGGCATTGGTGAGCCCAAAAGGCATCACCACAAACTCATAATGCCCATAACGCGTCCTGAATGCTGTCTTCTGGACGTCCTCGTCCCGCACTCTCACCTGATGATAGCCCGACCTCAAATCGATCTTGGAGAACCAAGATGCTCCCTGTAACTGATCGAATAAATCGTCGATCCTCGGCAACGGGTAACATTTCTTGACCGTCAGCTTATTCAATTCTCGGTAATCAATACACATGCGATGCGAGCCGTCTTTCTTCTTTACAAACAGGATGGGTGCTCCCCACGGTGAGCTACTCGGCCGAATAAACCCCTTCCCCAGCAGCTCCTGAAGCTGCGAGGATAACTCTTGCATCTCTGGAGGTGCAAGGCGATAAGGCATCTTAGCATTAGGCGCGGCTCCCGGAACCAAATCGATTCCGAACTCCACTTGCCTCACGGGAGGCACACCTGGTAACTCTTCGGGAAAAACATCTGGAAACTCACGCACCACCGGAACTTCATCCACTGAACTCGGTCTCTCGGAGATTACTCGCGTATCCATCACATACGCCACGAAACCCTTACAGCCCTGCTGTAAACACTGCCTCGCCCTAGCGGCCGAACAAAAGGCTGATCCAGAACGTGTACCCTCACCGTAAACCGAAAGAACTCCCCCACTAGGATCTCGCATGGTCACCAGCTGACGCTCACAATCGATAACCGCGCCGAATCGGCTCAACTAGTCCATGCCCACTATAACACAGACATCACCCATCGCAATAGGAATCAGGTCGATCGGGAACTCGACCCCAAAAATCTCCAGTACGCATCCCCGGAGGACCTCCGTGGCACAAATCACTTTGTTGGCGGCTATGGAAACCCGCAGAGGCCGACTCAATGCCCCACGACTAACACTGATATGCTGACTAAATGCCAAAGATACAAAAGACCGACTCGCACCCGAGTCAAATAACACTAAAGCAGGCACAGAGTTCACAAGGAAGGTACCTATGCATAGCATAATATAAGCATAATATCTCAACACCAAAAATAAATATATATAAGGAAACATACCAGCCACAACGTCGGGTGCCGCGCGGACCTCTTCCGCAGTCAGCTGAAAGGCTCTCCCTCGAGCTCTCGGTGCCTCGGCCTTCACGGGTCGACTCTCTATAGCTCTGATGGCGGCGGGAGCAGATCCCTGAGACGCTCCACGCAGCAGCGGACACTCCGCCTTCTGGTGTCCGGTCTGGTTGCAGTGGAAACACACTGCAAACCCCTTGGGGCAGTCCTTGGCCATATGCCCCTCCTTGCCACATTTGTAGCAAGACCCTGCTCGACAGACTCCATCGTGACCCTTGCCGCACTTCCCGCAAGTGCGGCCCTTCTGGCTCCCGGGTTTGGGATCAGCGGGCTTGGCCCGCTTGGCTGACGGCTGAGACTGTGCCGGCCGCCGATCCCTCCCTAGAGACTCCGCCTCCTCCCTGGCCTGAGTCTCAAGCTCAATCTCCCTCTTCCGGGCATTCGCCTGAAGCTCAACAAATGTCCGATACGAGGAGTTCACAGCGAACTCCCGAATATCCTATCTCAGAATGCTCAGGTAACGGCTCATACGTGCCTGCTCGGTGGACACGTGCTCAGGGCAGAACATTGCCCTCTCATGAAACATCCTCGTGATCGCTGTGACTAACTCGGTACCCTGCTTGAGGGTCAGAAACTCCTGTGCCAGACGCTCCCTCTCCACCTGGGGAACGTACTCATCTTGGAACATGGTAGTGAACCTCTCCCAGGTCACTGCCGAAAGCTCAGTAGGCGTGAAGTGCGCCATCACAAACTTCCACCAGTCCTTCGCTCCCAAGCGAAGCTGGTTCAGCGCGAACCGAACCTTCAAATGCTTAGGGGATGAGCAAGTGAAGAAGCACCCCTCCATGTCAGATATCCACCTCATAGCTGCCACCGGATCCTGCGTACCATCAAACTCTGGTGGTTTGGTGTTACTGAATTCCCTAAACAGTGACGCATCACCTCCCTGGGGTCTCGCCGCAGTGATAGCTGCGGTAGCCGCTGCGACAGCAGCCTCAGAAAGAGAGGCATAACGCTCGTCAAATGTCTCAATCTGCGCGGTCTTAATAGACCCGAACATCTCTGGTATCTCAGCTCTGATGACCGCATCCACCTCCTCATGAATGATCTGTCGAATCTCCTCATCACTAGCTCCGGCATCCTCCAACATATGACGTGTCCTCACCATGATCAACCTCTGAAATACAACATGCGATAAATTAGAATTCACTCGAACACTCTTACATCCGACGATCCACCCCTCCTTGATTCTTGGTATCCCAAGATTCTTATTTGGACTGTGTACTGCCCCGGTGCTTTCAGTAGTACAGGCCCAATACTACTGTCCACACCGTCTCAGTACACACCCCAAACCTTCCTCTTCGGATCCCAATTCCCAAGTACTCTATCATGCGTAAACCACTTTCTAATAGATCCCTCATAAACCCCTTGTTGCTACCTACTCACTCTCAGCATCTCATAGCAGCTCACCCCTCCCTAGGCTAAGACATCACAAATCAGACCACTCTAGTCCTATTGGCAATACCTAGCCTATTCTAGCATGCAAACACATCATATTAATATTAATATCACGTAATATAAAGGTATTTTGGGAATTCCCCGTTCGGGCGCTGACTGATCGTACACACGTTTCTTCCTGGAATTGTTTCTTTTCAAGAAAATCTTTTACTCTTAGAAAATCTTAGTTTTATTTTGAAAATATCTTTTCAATTCCTCAGTTTGAGTTCAAGTACTCCCGAAGGTGTACCCGAATCCCTCAAACCAAGGCTCTGCTACCAATTTGTAACACCGAAAATTTCAAAACAAATTTTTTTCAATTTTTATAAAACATAATTCCATCAATATTCATCAAACAACCATTTTAATTATCCAAATAAGTCAATACAAAATCCCAAGATCATAATGTCAAAACTCCGAGCGTGTGTGTGTGTACGGATCAAGCCGGCGCCTTCCCGCGGTCGTCACTAGTACCTGAAACAATAACAACAAACACTGTAAGCACAAGGCTTAGTGAGTTCCCCAAAATACCACCCATAACACATATTAGCCACTCGAGGCTATAACTCTGTGGGTCCGTGCACCCAAACTCTGTGAACCCTCAGGTTCTAGCTCTGATAAACATGCACTACATAAATCACATAGAAACAATGCAGTACAACACATAACATGCATAGCATACAATACTCCATTACATAACTCAGGTTACTTACTCAAGGTAATATAGTATAGTGAGAAGACTCACCTTGCGTGTCTCGGTAAGTCGTAAATCTGAAATCACTAGCGCTCGATCTGCCGAGCTATAGTCCTCCTATAACACAATACATCTCTAATTAACACTTTCCCAACTAAGGTTGACTACACTATAACAAGTCAACTTAGGTCAACGTTGGTCAACGGTCAACGGTCAACTTTGACCGGACTCGACGAGTGCACTATAGCGACTCGGCGAGTCTGAGCGTACACACTGTTTTCCCTGGAATCCTCCCTTGACACGTCGAGTATTCTCCTAACTCGACAAGTTCCACCTGCCATGAGTTGTGGGGCCACCATGACTCAACTCGCCGAGTCTCAAGAACAACACGGCGAGTCCAGCTTGACTCAGTCCACCTGTCCACTCTGACTCCCCCCTGACTCACTGAGTCAACCCTCCCCAACTCGGCAAGACCACTCGCTGTGTGGTCGGGTAACATTCATACTACTCGCCGAGTCTGTTCTTCGGACTCGGCGAGTCCGTGCCATGCAATGACTCAAACTTGCTCATAAGGTCAGATCCAGTCCATTAACCCATAGATCCAGTCCTTCCAAGCTCATTTAGCACGTAAAGTCACTATCTTGATGCACATACAATCTCTATATGACCATATATGATGCTTTTGACCCATATACTACAACTCAAGGTCATAAACTCCATTGCTATACATAAAGCTTGATGAGTGAGGCTCTCTGGACCCCTATGGATCCAGATCCAGAGCCTCAACACAAGAAGGGAACTATTTGGCATCAAATCAACCCAATAATGTCCATAAAAACCCTAAATCCGATTATACTTCACAAAACAGAAGATAAGCCGAAATTATACCTCTAGATTGATGATATAAGCTTCAAATCCACAGTATAGCAACCTCCTTTGCTTCCTCTTGCCTAGAATCTCCTCCTTCTTTGCTAAATGACACACACAAGGTCAAGAAATGCTTCCTTTCTCTCTCAAAACGTTCAAGCACTCAAGGGTTTCTCTCTAAGGGTTGGGTGAGCACAAATGACGGCCATAAGGCCCTTTAAATAGGTCTCAAACTCGAGAATTTAGGGTTTCATTACTCAGCGCAGACTCGCCGAGTCCATATCCTGGACTCGCCGAGTCCAGGCGCGATTCTTCGTCCAAATCCGCGTCTCTACTCGGCGAGTCTGAGCTCCAACTCGCCGAGTCCCCCTCACAAATCAACAAAATACCATTTACACGATACCTGAGAAAAGTCCGGATGTTACACTTTTCCGAAAAAGTTTAAAAAAAAAAGAAAAAAAAGTTTATTTTATTTATGTTAAAATATCCTTACAATGGCATTTGTGGAAAATTGTTGCTTATATGATTCCATTAATAGCAAGAGTGAAAATAGGAAATTGATTCTTTCAGTTGTGGTAATGTCTAAATTTACCAAATAAGGAAAGATTCTCATCACCCAAGTTTCAATTGGACCGGAACATGGAATCATGCAAGTTGTATAGCATGATGAATGAGAACTTTCAAGTGTTGGAAAATTAAGACTAATTACTTATTCACATGGATGTGTGAATCAAGTGAAGGACTAAGGGATCGAGTACACATTCTCGTGCACTGGTCAAGTCCACCACAAAAAGATTGATAAAAGTATTCGTCATAGTTTACAAAAGCTCAGTAAATATGATTATACTTACAAGCTTAAGTGTAACTCTGAGACATTGGGAAAAGATTCCAATGTATGACATAGCGAATAAGAAGAATCAAATTAGGCAGAAGGATAAAAGTTTCTCAAATCTGAAAAGATGGGAGAGTACTTTAGTATCAGTTTTGGGATCATCTTAATGATTAAGAAACCAGAGCACAACTAGTTCTCTAAGGAAATCTTAGTGCATTCTTATGACTAAGAAGAGGGATCTTGAATTGTTGAAATGGTTAAATCAAGAAGATGAGTCATACTTCGTTCCAATACAAGTGTTAGAGTCATACTCCAAGATTGTAACTTGAGTGACATGTCTTAAAGAAGATTTTAAAACACTTGTCAAATGTAAGAGTAAAAGTTTCCTACTCTTGTACATTTGAAATTGGTAAGTTGTGATGTTTTGGATAAAACAAAGACCAACTAAGGCCAATTGTGTGAAGTGTTTGTCTTGACTAGAGTCCGCACTATCTCTTGGATGTTTGACAAGGAAGTCGTATAGGTCAAGGAGACAGTGGGAGTCTAAAAGATCCTGAAAGGGTTCAAGAAGTAATCAAGAACAAAAACTTCTATTTCATCACTAGCACACAACTTGAGGTTTATAACCTATCATGTTGACATATTCTGTTCCCATTCCAGTTAAAGTTGGCTTTGCATATGAGTTCTTAGAGTTCTCAATTGGTTGCACAACAACTTGGAAGCAATGGAAGGCCCTTGAGCTGCTAGGTGGCAAGAAATTAAGATTGAGTTCAGTCCATATGAGCTTGGATTTGTCCTTATCCTTTCCTTGTGACTATGGTTTGACAACTCACATGAATAAGAACACATACACCATTAAATCTAAGTGTCATAAGGTTTCTCTCCGATTCATGAAAATGATGGTGAGGAAAGACTTTCACCAAGTAGATTTTAGCTAGATAGCAATTGTGATATTTGCAGTTCTCAAAGTCGTTAGTGGAGCGTGCGTGGTTAACCGGCACACTAACATTGACATATGAGAAATGGCAAAAGGTCTAAACAATTTAGACTATGATTACGACATCCCTTTTCATAGTTCTGAAGTTGTTTAGACACATGTGAGCTATCTAAGAGAGGTGTATGATATTGATAAAGTCTTATCAAGGCAATCTAGTATCAGAAATCTGAAATTTGGTAAGAAAGTCAATAAAGTATTGATTTCTAGAAGTCCAGTTGATTTCTGGGTACAAGTCAAAGCTAATGGGTACATACACCATGAAATCTAAGTGTCATAAGGTTTCTTTCCGATTCGTAAAAATGATGGTAAGGAAACGCTTTCACCAAGTGGTTTTAAGTAGATTGTAATTGTGATATTTGCATTATAAAAGTCGTTAGTGGAATGTGTGTGGTTAACCGACACACTAACATGGACTTGTGAGGAATCGAAAAGGTCTAAACAATTGAGACTATGATTACGACATCCCTTTTCATAGTTATGAAATTGTTTAGACACACATGTGTGGTATCTAAGGAAAGGTGTATGATTTTGATAATGTTTTATAAAAGCATATCGTATTAGAAGTATGAACTTTGGTAAGAAAGTCAGTAAAATATTGATTTTTAGAAGTCCAACTGATTTCTGAGTACATGTCAAAGCTAGTGGGAGCATAAGTGTTATGCTAATAATCATCATGTTAGTGGGAGCATGATAATTATGATAAGTATTGCAAGTTAAAAATGTTAATTATAGAAAACAAAAGTTTCAATTAGGAAAGTTGTTTTGCTATAATTAATGGAGAGGAAATTATACTTCATTTCTATTCTAAAAAGCTTAGATTGAGATTTTAATCATCTTTAGTCAAGGATATATATATATATATATATATATATATATATTATGTTGGAATGACTCAACTTAAGGAAATTCTATATATATATATATATATATATATATATATATATATATATATATATATATATATATATATATATATTGCGTTGTCAAAATTCAATTATGATTACGATATCCTTCTTCATAGTCAAATTATGAAAACATGACAAATAAAAATATTGTAGCAAAAGACTGGTTTAGAATCATGTGTTTTTGTGAGACATCATGAATCGTATCCCATATGCTTCGGTATAGGATCGATTGCATGTGCTATAATATTTATCATTTCTAAATTTTTTCCAAATGCTTGGGTGCATTAAGAGGGGAAAAGGTCTAGAATTGGATATGACTAAAATGTTTAAGCAATTATGAAGGACAATTTATGGTTTACCCAAAGATTGGTTGCTCAGGGATAGTTGGAAGTATAGTGTTAATTTTGGAAGGACAATATTGACATATTCTGAAAGGAGGCAACTCTTGCTCCGAAGTGATAGTCAAAATGGGAATATGGAAATGTCTCCATAGGTGGAAGTTATTCAATCTGTGTAAGATTAGAAAACTTAATCGAATAAGGATGTTCAAGGCAATGTACTTTGAATATGAGACTTGGTTTCCAAGGAGTTGATCTCCATTGGAATACTCTGTAATGATTGTTGACAAGTCTTTGTGACTTTGTGCATAATCATTACAAGAGGATCAGTGCATATAAGTTTAATATCTAACAGATTTCGGTAAATGGTAGGAATTTGGAATTCTTACATTTACGATAATGATTTGGTATTGTGAAATGAGAATCATTGGAATTATGTTCAATCGATCTTTTTCACAAAGTAAAGATCATAGACAAACTTAGTGTGCATCCTTGGTGTATGGCATAACTAATGTTTCGACAAACATAGTGACCATACTTGGTGTATGGCATGACTATTGTTTGGATAAACATAGTGTGCATGCTTAGAGCATGGCATGGCTATTGTTTTGATTCAAGTATAAAGTTGATTAGTTGAAACATTATACAATGAATAATGTGTTATTACCATGGTGATAAATAAAATGTGTTCTATTTATATTCATATGTTATGAGACCATATTGGATTCGATTATTCATGTGTTTCACTTTGCATGTTTTGACTTCCAGAATAACTAGGTCATTCTTCCCGAATGACTAAGTTATTCAAACCATCCACAATCGATAATACGTTGGAAATAGGTATTAAGGCAAGACTGTCATGAAGCTGGCTTGTATATGTCTAATGTGTTGGACATAGCGAGAGTTGTTACAACATTAATGAGTGCTCATAAGTTATGAGTATTGGATTAAACCCACACTCATTTAAATCACTTCATGGATTTTATCACGAGTGATCATGAGATGATAATATCTTATATTCTTCAAACCTAGAGATATGAGTTGTTGACTATGAGTTGGTTATACATTGATTGCACGAAAACGCATTGGTAACTCGACGTTATAAAACGTGCCTTTGTGTATGATTCAACAAGTAGTAGAACAAGCATATGAGTCGAAGTTTATCCATGCCTTTTACCCTTGGAGGGATAAAAGTGATATATGTGGGCCCCTTGATGATTTAGTGATGACACCCCTAAGTGCCTGGCCAAGCCTGGGCTGATTTGATTTGTTTAATTGGTCAGTCATCATAAATCAGAAATCGGGAAACAACAAATGGATAGAAAGAATGATTATAATCCATGTCTCAGTCCATATGATATCTAGAATGGAGGAATATATGATCCCTTATCTAATGGACAAATCATTGACTTGGTCAGAGTTCGACAATGGCCTTAAGAGCTACGATTGCTAGTCGGCTTTTTCGAGTTATATGCAATAATAGATTTAGACTTATCCAAGTGGGAGACCGTTGGATTAGTGTCTAAGTCCATAACTATAATTGGTATGTACTTGACCCGATTTGGCATGGTCCATTTGGGTTGCATGGCATCAAAACAGTTGGATAGATAAAATGAGAAAAAGGATACTAGTGATTTATATCAATATATTATATGTTCTAAAATATTAATATGAAATCATATGATTAAATTAGTATTGATCAAGAATTAATTTAGTGATAAAAAAGGAATTAATTAAATATGGACTCTTATATGTGTGTGTGTGTGTATATATATATATATATATATATATATATATATATATATATGTGGTGGGCCAAGTTCATTTAGGTTGGGCTAAGCTTTCATGGATAGTCCATGGAGTGTTCAACCCATGGATCCTATGGAAATGAAAGGTTATGGGTATTAAGGCTTACATGAATGTAACCCTAATCCTCCACACTATATAAATAGGTCTATGGTTCATGAAATGATACTAGTGTGTGAGAAAAAAAGGTGGGTCAATTTCAAGTGTGAACCTAAGTATCCTTATTCTCAAGTTATTCCAAGTTGTTTTTGGTGTTGTATGATCTCATTTGAGGTGCAACACTCAGGGCATTAAGCTCTTAAGGGTTCAAGACTTCAAGCTCCATTAAAAGGTATGTCATCTAACTAGTCTTTGTAGCATAGTTGCTTCATATCATGCTAGTTAGGATGAAACCTTGGAATATTGAATATTTGCATGTATAATAGAGAAAACATAGATCCAAGGTTTATAGGGTTACATGTACACTATAGGAGTGTTAGAAGGCTCAAAACCCATTAGTAGACCCATTACATGTTGTTATTTGTATATGTATTATTTATTGTGTATCGGTATTTTGGGGGAACTCAGTAAGCTACGGGCTTACAATTTCAGTTTTGGTTTCAGGTACTTCGGATGATTGTGGGAAGGAAAATGTGTGATCGTACAGCTCCTCACATTTTATGACTTTGTTTCTGGGATACTTTGATATGGAACTATTTTGAAAACAAATTTGTAATAACTATTGGTTTTTGAATGATTTAAAAATTTTAAATTGGCATGATTTTTATTTATGTTACATATTATGCAAAAACTAACCAGATCCTTAGTCCTAACTAGCATGTGATTCACAGATTCACACATCCAACCCCAAAAATTAGGTTTTCTAAATGACTCACATACGTCCAACGTATGTTTCCGAAGTCCTGATCCCAACTGCATGAGTATGCTAAGCGTACTCACTTTACAACTGGTATACTAAGTGTACCATGTGGTAAGCTCCGCGTACAACTGAAGGACCAAAAATGCAACATTAAAAACAATAAGGGCAATAAAGAAACTTTCCAGGATTCATGTAACACCGTAAATTTCAAAATAAAATTTTCAAATTTTTATAAAACATAATTCATTTAATATTCAGAAAACAACCACATTTAATTATCCAATTCAAGTAAATACAAAATCCCAAGATCTCAAATCATAACTCCCATGCGTGTGTACTGATCAAGCCGGCGCCTTCCTGCGATCGTCACTAGTAACTGAAACAATTAACATCAAACACTGTAAGCACAAAGCTTAGTGAGTTCCCTAAAATACCACATATAACACATATTAGCCACTCAAGGCTATAACTCTGTGGGTTCGTGCACCCAAACTCTGTGAACCCTTAGGTTCTAACTCTGTAAACATGCACAACATAAATCACATAGAAATATTGCAGTACATACAAATACTCTATCACATAACTCTGGTTACCTACTCAAGGTAAAGTATAGTGAGAAGACTCACCTCGCGTGTCTCGGTAAGTCGTGAATCCTGAAATCACTAGTGCTCGATCTCCCGAGCTATAGTCCTCCTAAATCACAATACATCTCTAATTAACACTTTCCCAACTAAGGTTGACTACTCTTTAACAAGTCAACTTAGGTCAACGGTCAACGGTCAACTTTGACCGGACTCGGCGAGTGCACATAGCGAATCGGCGAGTTCGAGCGTCTACACTGATTTCCCTGAAATCCTCCCTTGACACGTCGAGTATTCTCCTAACTTGAAGAGTTCCACCTGGCATGAGTTGTGGGGCCACCACGACTCAACTCGCCGAGTCTCAAGAACAACTCGGCGAGTCCAGCTTCACTCAGTCCACCTGTCCACTCTGACTTCCCTCTGACTCACTGAGTCAACCCTCCCTAACTCGGCAACACCACTCACTGTGTGGTCGGGCAATATTCATACTACTCGCCGAGTCTGTTCTTCGGACTCGGCGAGTCCGTGCCATGCAATGACTCAAACTTGCTCATAAGGTCAGATCTAGTCCATTAACCCATAGATCTAGTCCTTCCAAGCTTATTTAGCACGTAAAGTCACTATCTTGATGGACATACAATATCTATATGACCATATATGATGCTTTTGTCTCAAATACTACAACTGAAGGTCATAAACTCCATTGCTATACATAAAGCTTGATGAGTGAGGCTCTTTGGACCTCTATGGATCCAGATCCAGAGTCTCAACACAAGAAGGGAACTATTTGGCATCAAATCAACCCAATAATGTCCATAAGAAACCCTAAATCCCATTATACTTCACAAAACCGAAGATAAACCGAAACCATACCTCTAGATCGATGATCTAAGCTTCAAATCCACAGAATAGCAACCTCCTTTGCTTCCTTTTGCCTAGAATCTCCTCCTTCTTTGCTAAATGACACACACAAGGTCAAGAAATGTCTCTTTTCTCTCTCAAAACATTCAAGCACTCAAGGGTTTCTCTCTAAGGGTTGGGTGAGCACAAATGACGGCCATAAGGCCCTTTTAATAGGTCTCAAACCCCGGAAATTAGGGTTTCACCACACAGCGTGGACTCGCCGAGTCCACTCTTGGACTCGTCGAGTCCGGACGCGAACCCGTGCCCAATACCGCGATCGTACTCGACGAGTTTGAGCTCCAACTCGCCGAGTCCACTCACAATTTCTATAAATAAACCCAAAATAAATACCTGGAAATTCTGGGTTGTCACAATTCTCCCCCACTAGAACTAGACTTCGCCCTCGAAGTCTCATTCTGCAAATAACTCTGGATGTTGCTCTCGCATCTCACACTCCGGTTCCCACGTCATCTCGGACCCCTTCCGATGCTGCCACTGAACTAAGACCAAAGGTACCTCCTTGTTCCTCAGAACTTTTATTTTCCAATCTCTGATGGCCACTAGTCTCTCAGCATAGTTCAGGCTTGCATCCACCTGAATATCATCCAATGGAACCACTACCGACTCATCGGCTATACACTTCCGCAATTGCGACACATGGAAAGTGTCGTGAATTTGCCCTAACTCTATTGGCAAATCCAAGTGATAGGCTACCCTACCTACCCTCACGACTACCCGAAATGGTCCGATATATCGGGGCTCCAACTTGCCACTCTTCCTGAATCGAATCACTCCTTTCCAAGGAGAGACCTTCAAGAGCACAAAATCACCGACCTGGAACTCAAGTTCGGACCGACGTTTGTCCGCATAACTCTTCTGCCGACTCTGAGCAGTCAGTAACCTCTGTCTGACCTGCTGGATCTACTCTGTCGTCTGAAGCATTATCTCCGTGTTGCCCATAAACGCTGCCCGACTTCTCCCCAGCAAATGGGGGTCTGACACTTCCTCCCGTACAAAGCTCAAAGGGTGGCATACCGATGCTCGAATGATGGCTGTTGTTGTAAGAAAACTCGGCCAACGGCAAATACATATCCCAACTTCCACCGAAATCTAATACACATGCTCGGAGCATGTCCTCGAGGGTCTGAATCGTCCACTCACTCTGTCCGTCTGTCTGGGGGTGATATGTGGTACTAAAATGCAGCCTAGTACCCAACTCTTCATGGAACTTCTTCCAGAATCTGGAAGTGAAATGCACGTCCCGGTCGGAGACAATCGAGATCGGCACCCCATGCCGAGATACCACTTCCTTCACATATATCTCTGCTAACTTCTCTGCGGAAGAACTCTCACTAATGGCAAGGAAGTGAGCGCTCTTCGTCAACCTGTCCACAATCATCCAAATTGCATCAACTCCCCGAGCAGTCCTTGGCAATTTGGTGATGAAATCCATGGTGATCTGTTCCCACTTCCATTCAGGAACATCCAATTGCTGCAACTTACCATGCGGCCTCTGATGTTCGGCCTTAACCTTATGGCAGGTTAAGCACCTCTCAACAAACCATGCAACATCTCTCTTCATACAGGGCCACCAATACTCCTTCCTCAAATCCAAATACATCTTAGTGTCCCTGGGATGGATCCAGAATTTCGACCGATGAGCCTCTTCCATCAAAATGGCACGCGTACCTCCCACGAACGGTACCCAAATACGCCCCTGAAAAGTCATAAGCCCCCGACCATCGGTAACGAACTCCGATACCAATCCAACAAATCGCTCTCTCTTCTGGTTTTCCGACCTCACTGCCTCAGCCTGTGCTCCTCGAATGGTGTCCAACACCGGAGTCATCATGGTCAAACGCAAACATACACCTCGCAATAGGGCACTCTCCGCCCGACGACTCAGGGCGGCGGCTATCACATTAGCCTTGCCCGGATGGTACAGGATCTCACAATCATAATCCTTAACCACATCCAACCACTTCCTCTGCCGCATATTTAGGTTGGGCTGATCCATCAAATACTTCAGACTCTTATGGTCCGTGTATATCGTACACCGAACCCCATACAAATAATGGCGCCAAATCTTGAGGGTGAACACCACTGCGCCCAACTCTAGGTCATGGGTGGGATACCTCAACTCACGAGGCTTCAACTGCCTCGATGCATACGCTATCACATGCCCTCTCTGCATCAGTACCGCTCCCAACCCCAAAATCGATGCATCGTAGTATACAACAAAGTCCTCTATTCCCTCCGGGAGGGCTAACACCGGGGTCTCGCATAACCTTTGGTGAAGCATCTCAAAGGAGGCATGCTGCTCGGGGCCCCATGAAAAAGCAACACCCTTCCGGTTCAACCTAGTGAGTGGCACTGCGATCATAGAGAAATCCCTGATAAATCTCCGATAATAACCGGCCAACCCTAGAAAACTCCTGATCTCGGAGGGTGACCTAGGAACTAGAACTCTCTCAACCAGAAATCACACTTGGAGAATTTGGCATAAAGCCTCTCCGATCTCAGAACTCGGAAGATCTCCCTCAAATGCTCCTCATGCTGCTCCCTAGATCTTGAATATACCAAAATGTCATCAATAAATACGATCACCGACGGATCCAACATCAGTCTGCATACCCGGTTCATGAGATCCATGAACACTGTCGGAGCATTGGTGAGCCCAAAAGGCATCACCACAAACTCATAATGCCCATAACGCATCCTAAACGCTGTCTTCTGGATGCCCTCATCTCGTACCCTCACCTGATGGTACCCAGACCTCAAATCGATCTTGGAGAACCAAGATGCTCCCTGCAACTGGTCGAACAAATCGTCGATCCTCGGCAACGGGTAACGGTTCTTGACCGCCAGCTTGTTCAACTCCCAGTAATTAATGCACATCCGGGGTGAACCGTCCTTCTTCTTTACAAACAGAATGGGCGCCCCCCACGACGAGCTACTCGGCCGAATAAACCCTTTCCCCAGCAGCTCCTGAAGCTGCGAGGATAACTCTTGCATCTCTGGAGGTGCAAGACGATAAGGCACCTTAGCGATAGGTGCGGCCCCCGGGACCAAATCAATACCAAACTCTACTTGCCTCACGGGAGGCACCCCGACAACTCCTCTGGAAAAACATCCGGGAACTTACGCACTATAGGAACCTCCTCCACCGACCTCGGCCTCCTGGAGTCCACCCGCGTATCTGACACGTACGCTACAAAACCCTTACAGCCCTGCTGTAAACACTGCCTCACCCTAGCGGCCGAACAAAATGCTGATCCAGAACGGGTACCCTCGCCGTACACTGTAAGAACTCCCCCACTAGGGTCTCGTATGGTCACTAGCTATCGCTCACAGTCGATAACCGCACCGAACTTGCTCAACCAGTCCATGCCCACGATGACACAAACATCCCCCATGGCAATAGGAACCAAATCAATTGGTAACTCAACACCGAAAATCTCGAGTACGCACCCACGGATCACCTCCGTGGCATATATCGCCTTCTCGTCAGCTATGGAAACTCTCAGAGGCTGACTCAGCGCCTCGCGACTAACACTGATGTGCTGACTAAAAGCCAAAGATACAAAGGACCGACTCGCACCTGAGTCAAATAATACCAAGGCAGGTACAGAATTCACAAGAAAAGTACCTACGCATAACATGATATAAGCATAATATTTCAACATTATAATAAATACATGAAAGAATACATACCAGCCACGACATCGGGCGCTGCGCGGACCTCCTCCGCGGTCAACTGAAATGCTCTCCCACGTGCCCTCGGCGCCCCGGCCTTCACTGGCCCACTCCCGGTAGCTCTGATGGCGGCAGGGGCAGATCCCTGAGGTGCTTCATGAGCTGATCCCCGCAACTGCGGACACTCCGCCTTCCGGTGTCCGGTCTGGTTGCAGTGAAAACATACTGCAAACCCCTTGGGGGCAGTCCTTGGCCATATGCCCCTCCTTGCCACATTTGTAGCAAGATCCCGCTCTACACACTCCATCATGACCCTTGCAGCACTTTCCACAAGTGCGGCCCTTCTGGCTCCCTGATTTGGGATCAGCGGGCTTGGCCCGCTTGGCTGCCGGCTGGAATTGTGCCGGTCGCCGATCCCTCCCATGAGACTCAGCCTCCTCCCTAGCCTGGGTCTCCAGCTCGATCTCCCTTTTCTGGGCATTTGCCTGAAGATCAGCAAATGTCCGGTATGAGGAGTTCACCACGAACTCCCTAATGTCTCGTCTCAAGATACTCAAATACCAACTCATACGTTCTTGCTCAGTAGACACGTGCTCAGGGCAGAACATCGCCCTTTCATGAAACATCGTGGTAATCACCGTAACAGACTTAGTGCCCTGCTTGAGGGTCAGAAACTCCTGGGCCAAACGCTCCCTCTCCACCTGGGGAACGTACTCATCTCGGAACATGGCAGTAAACCTCTCCCAGGTCACTGCCGCAAGCTCAGCAGGCGAAAAGTGTGCTGTGACAAACTTCCAGCAGTACTTCGCTCCCAAGCGAAGCAGGTTCAGTGCGAACCGTACTCTCAAATGCTCAGCAGATGAGCAAGTGAAGAAACACCCCTCTATGTCAAAAATCCATCTCATATCCGCCACCAGGTCCTGGGTCTCATCAAACTCCGGTGGTTTCGTATTGCTGAACTCCCGGAACAGCAACGCGTCACCACCCCGCGGCCTAGCAGCAACAACAGCTGCAGTGGCCACCGCAACCGCAGCCTCAGAAAGAGCGGCATAACGCTCGTCAAATGTCTCGATTAGCACGGTCTTAATAGACCCAAACATCTCTGGTATCTCTGCCCTGATGACCTCAGCCACCTCCTCATGAATGATCTGTCGGATCTCCTCATCACTAGCCCTGACACCCTCCGGCATATGATGTGTCCTCACCATGATCAACCTCTGAAATACAACATACGATAAATTAGAATCCGCTCGAGCATACTCACGCTCGACAACCCATTCCTCCTTGATCCTTGGTATTCCGAAGATTCTTACTTGGACCGTGCAACGCCCCGGTGCTTTCAGTAGTACCGACCCAATACTACTGTCCACACCATCTCAGTACACACCCCAAATCCTCCTCTTTGGATCCCAAATTCCAAGTACTCTATCACTCTCTAACATATCTCTCATAAGCTCCTCGCTGCTACCTATTCACTCTCAAGCATCTCATAGCATCTCACATCTTCCTAGGCTAAGGCATCATAAATCAGGGCACCCTAGTCCTAATAAGAATACCTAGCCAACTCTAGCAAGAGAATACATCATAAACATATAATATAAGGGTATTTTGGGAAATCACCGTTCGGGCGTTGACTGATCGTACACACGTTTCTTCTTTGAATTTCTCTAAAAAAATCCTTTACTCTTAGAAAAGTTTAGTTTTCTTTTGAAAATATTTTCCAAATCCTCAGTTTGAGTTCAAATACTCCTGAAGGTGTACCCGAATCCCTCAAACCAAGGCTCTGATACCAAATTGTAACACCGTAAATTTCAAAACAAAATTTTCAAATTTTTATAAAACATAATTCATTTAATATTCAGAAAACAACCACATTTAATTATCCAATTCAAGTAAATACAAAATCCCAAGATCTAAAATCATAACTCCCATGCGTGTGTACTGATCAAGACAGCGCCTTCCCACGATCGTCACTAGTACCTGAAACAATTAACATCAAACACTGTAAGCACAAAGCTTAGCGAGTTCCCCAAAATACCACATATAACACATATTAGCCACTCAAGGCTATAACTCTGTGGGTCCGTACACCCAAACTCTGTGAACCCTCAGGTTCTAACTCTGTAAACATGCACAGCATAAATCACATAGAAATAATGTAGTACATACAAATAATCTATCACATAACGCTGGTTACCTACTCAAGGTAAAGTATAGTGAGAAGACTCACCTCGCGTGTCTCGGAAAGTCGTGAATCCTGAAATCACTAGTGCTCGATCTCCCAAGCTATAGTCCTCCTAAATCACAATACATCTCTAATTAACACTTTCCCAACTAAGGTTGACTACTCTTTAACAAGTCAACTTAGGTCAACGATGGTCAACGGTCAACGGTCAACTTTGACTGGACTCGGCGAGTGCACTATAGCAACTCGGCGATTCTGAGCGTATACACTGATTTCCCTGAAATCCTCCCTTGACACGTCGAGTATTCTCCTAACTCGACGAGTTCCACCTGGCATGAGTTGTGGGGCCACCACGACTCAACTCGCCGAGTCTCAAGAACAACTCGGCGAGTCCAGCTTGACTCAGTCCACCTGTCCACTCTGACTTCCCTCTGACTCACTGAGTCAACCCTCCCCAACTCGGCAAGACCACTCACCGTGTGGTCGGGCAATATTCATACTACTCGCCGAGTCTGTGCCATGCAATGACTCAAACTTGCTCATAAGGTCAGGTCCAGTCCATTAACCCATAGATCCAGTCCTTCCAAGCTTATTTACCACGTAAAGTCGCTATCTTGATGCACATACAATCTCTATATGACCATATATGATGTTTTTGTCTCACATACTACAACTCAAGGTCATAAACTCCATTGCTATACATAAAGCTTGATGAGTGAGGCTCTCTGGACCTTTATGGATCCAGATCCAGAGCCTCAACACAAGAAGGGAACTATTTGGCATCAAATCAACCCAATAATGTCCATAAGAAACCCTAAATCCCATTACACTTCACAAAACAGAAGATAAACCGAAATCATACCTCTAGATCGATGATCTAAGCTTCAAATCCACAGAATAGCAACCTCCTTTGCTTCCTCTTTCCTAGAATCTCCTCCTTCTTTGCTAAATGACACACACAAGGTCAAGAAATGCCTCTTTTCTCTCTCAAAACATTCAAGCACTCAAGGGTTTCTCTCTAAGGGTTGGGTGAGCACAAATGACAGCCATAAGGCCCTTTAAATAGGTCTCACACCCCGGAAATTAGGATTTCACCACACGTGGACTCGCCGAATCCACTCTTGGACTCGTCGAGTCCGGAAGTGAGCCCGTGCCCAATAACGCGATCGTACTCGGCGAGTTTGAGCTCCAACTCGCCGAGTCCCCTCACAATTTCTATAAATAAACCCAAAATAAATACCTGGAAATTTCGGGCTGTTACAATTCAAGTGTTACACACTTGTTGGTTTGGCTACGCCCTTTCCTTTTAGAATGTATCACCATTTCATGGTGCCATGTGTCACCATTGCCATGGGCCACGTTGCTTCTCTCTTGGAGGAGTGAGAGGCCGGTTTGCCACGTGGTGCACTTCGGTGCTGCTACATCATCAACGTAGGCATTTTCTTGCAGATCTTCAGATGGCCATAACCTTCGCGTACGAGCTCTGTTTTCGATGTTATTTATATACCCGACATCCTCGTGACGAGCTCTACAACTTTCATTAAGATCTCAACATCTAATTGTTTGTATAAAAAAATTCATATTTAGACCGGTTTAGATTTTAAAATCTGTGCGAAATTCATATCTTCTTCATACGAACTCCGTTATCGACTTATTTATATCCACGATTTAGTATTTACGATATCTTTAATTCTCTTTTAAATTTTTTTGACTAACAATGAACTGACTTGAATTTCTATTTATGTGCTCGTATTGTTGCATTGAAACGTCGAAAAATCATAACATCCTCTCACAAAGTCGGATTTGGACGTTCTTTATATGTACACTCTCTGTTTAATGAATACTGTGACTTTCATTTAGATCTCTTAGGCAATTTATCAATAACTCACTTTTTACAATACGTACAACCATGCATGTTAAATCTTGAAACATCAAACATGTATAACTTCTTCATACGAAGTCAAATTTCAGTGTTTTTATATATACATAATAATTGTTACATATAGTTAACTTTAGTTATGATTATCTATCCTAAAAACTCCTCAGTCAAAAAGTCATTCTTATCCCTTGTTATATTTTAATTGTCTAGCCAAAATTTGTGGGCGTTACAGAAATATGAGCCTTCAGGAAATACGTTAATTAATATCCAAACAAACATAACAATATTCATGTTCACAATGCCAAACACCAAATTCAAATAAACTCATTCTCAAGTATTTACTCTTATAATATACTTCGTTCGCAATCTCTTATCTAGTGGATGGAAGATGTATATTAATAGTGTGATGATTTTGCTAAAAAATACGTGTTCAGAATTTTATGTCAGGAATCTATGTCTTGGAGTGTGTGCAATGTGTTCTACAATTGAATTACAACTTATAATGATAGTCTGGAATTTGTGTTGGATTGTTTGGCATTCAATGTTCTTGACGCACAATAGTATTTAATTTACTTATGCAACTCCTGAATAGCAAAAAATCAACAGTTTCCATAGACTTTAGTAGAAGAAATCATGCTCGTTTTGTCTTGGATAATCATTGAGGATGAGATTGTTGTCATCGATCTCCCACATTTAATGTATGGTTCACTTTGGGCCCGCTTGAAAAATATATTTCACTATGAGTTATCTCCTAGAGAGCATTGAATAGAAGAAGAAGTCAAGAGCAAGTTTAAAAATATAAGATAAATTTATCACAAGAGTGATAACGAACTATTAAATGAAGATAAAGAAGTAATTTTACAAGTGACTAGGCTACAATACATAAAAAAAAAATAATGGGGTTGATTTTTCATTCGAACATTCTTGGAATATTTTTAAAGATGTCCTTTTTAAAATTATGTATTTTGTTATTTGTAAAATTCTATGTAAGTTAAATAATGGTATGGTACTTTTAAATTATATTTTTTTTTTCTTTGTAATATGCAAAAAATAATAGGGCAAATAATAATTTCCTTTTGTCATTGAAAATTGATATCCAAATACAATTAATTACGATTAAAAACAAATATGCAATTACATAGAGATTAAAACGACCACCATTGGTCTGTTATTTCCATTTCCATTTCCAGGTCATATGGAGAGGGAACAAGATGCACATTTTTTGTTTAGTGTATACATTGATACACATCAAAATGGTAATATATTTGACCCATATTGTAAATATTTTTGATGGTTTAATAACATGATGTCGTAATAGCATGACCGCACACTATACCGAGTTTGCACCATTTCGTACATGAAAATGTATTGCAGTTCGGATATACAACGCAAGTTCGGATAAAGCCAAAAACTTGAAAACTATCGTATGGGATCTTTGTTGCTCGTCACCTAACAAACTTGTGCCTCCTCCTCTAAAGCACCATCTCCGCATATGAATGAGTGTGCCAATCAACCTCCCTGAAAAATAGACATTACAATTTTGGTAAGTTTAAAACTAAATAATAATTCAATATTTATGTAGTATTTTACCTCCCATGGCATTGTGTTGAATAAAAATCCATTGAATGTACTAACGGATTATCTCAATGAGTGTTATTATCTTTTCATTGCTTAACCGATGATACCCATAGGAATTCTAGTATATTAATTCTTAGTATATTCGAACGGATGTTAGGAAAATAGGGTTTTGCCCATTTTGTGTAACCAACGTTGGAAAACACCTCTCATACCGTCATGGTAGCCGACATAATGTCACTTCAAAATCAAACATTTTATATGATATTCATGTACGCCTAAACAAAGGTTCAAATTTTTATGTTTCGACCAACTCGTGTATGCATATGCAACGCCACACTGTTACAACAATATCCATGATAAGAATCAAGGAATACATAACCCAGGGAAGAACTTGTGACACTGCCCATATTAGTTATGAATGATACTTCCGTAGCCTCTCATAGAGCTTCCTTCATCCTCACAAGGAACCATGAACAAAGTCAACATTATTTTCCATGCAAAGACAGAATGCTATATGCATGGTTTGGTTGTTTCCATCCATAGCAACTGCTATGAATATTAATATTACATATTCATTTCCTAGATGGACACTACCCATAAGACACTATATATAAAGATTACAGGCGACAAACAACCTATGAATGGATGAAACTACAGTTTTTTTGGGAGAACAAAACAATTAGTTGTAAAAACATTAAAATTTTTAAACAAACAATTAAATATGGAAAAAAATATTTTATCAAACTCCAATAGCCACAAAACAGAGTTGAAACGATTCATAAAATCAAATCGTGTAACTACAAGGGTTCATCCGCCCAAGGTTGTACAGATAAACAAACAAGTTTGTAAAGCTTTCTTGGTGGTGGTTGTTTGAGAAACTCATCTTTAGACGGTTATAATACCACACTTTATTTAGGGAATGAAACCTAGTTTTTTTGTGTCTGCAAGGTGTGTCCGAAATATTTTGAATGTTAGTTTTATATGTACGGTTTTGACTACGGTACTCCGGAATTGATTATGTCCATCCAGAATGTTCGTTCTCAGACTTGGGATTCCAAACTATCTACCACCGAATACTCCGGAATAAATAGTACTTCTCTGGAATGACCTATTCTGAAGAGAGTTGTCATTTTTCCAAATTTAAAAAAAGTTGTTTATATTAATAAATTACTCATTATAAGGGTTAATTTACTTAATATTTTCGGTAAAATGTAAGAAAAGGAAAACATTCAAATGGCATTTATTATTCTAGTGAGAATACTTGATTAGCCTCAACCTTAATTTTCAATCTTAAAATTGCACAGATAGCAGCAATGATCTTCTATTTAAAGAAATAATAAAAAAAACTTCAAGAAATACGAATAGCACGCCCCTCTTATGAGTAGGACTCAAACCTTTACAATAATTATTCATTCAAGTCCAATTTCAACTGGTCATGACATAATTTCCAAGAGCGTATGCATGTTCATCGACTCATTGTTGCTGAATGCTACAAACCCTAATAAAATGTGGACACCCATGTGGTGGGATTTAATACTATGTTAACTAAATTCTAGCTTGGCATCGATAGAAGCTCTGGAGAATCCCATGATATGCGATTTAAAATTTTCATGTGGATAGTAACCTCTCGAGTTTTCGTCTTCAAGACAGAGAATGAGATATTGCAAAACCTTCGCATGCTTGAGCAAAAACTTAACCAGACTAATGTGATTTTCGGATTCAGAAAAGCCTTGAATCTTTACGATCTTTAGATAACAAAGAAGAGGTTTCAGATCTTTGGTATGAGACTCCCAGAACTTCTCTTCCCGAGAGTACTTAGATAAATTCCACGAGTGTCTGTTCCACTGCAATAATAATGAAGAAACCAAATATCTTCAAGGGTAAATGATAAATAGAATATAGAGAAATTTAATAGAACTCATATATAGAGCCAAGTTCGCAATACTTACTCGTCTTTCAGCCTTGTAACCCTCATGACTAATCTTAATAATTAGTGTGTGGATCATAGGGCATATCTTGAGTAAACTTGCCAAACCCAGAACATCTCTGGTCCGCAGTTCCAGTGATTTGAGCTTCATGAATGGATGGAAAAAGATTGTCGCAAGAGGCTTGTTCTTCAACATAATCTGTTTCCAAGATAACCCGGCCCATCAATTCTTTGGAACAAAAAGAGGAGTTGTAGATATGTATTGTTTGTATCATACAACTAGCAATTACATAAAATAATAAACATGTAAGATCCTAAAACAGGACTTAGTACGTAAAAAACGGACAGTAAAAAAGTTGTGGTATAGTACCTCTACAAACCGGCTTTCCAGCGTTAAAGACTCGGTATGAGACAGTCCAGAAAGAAAAGTAGATACGTTTTGAAGCTTATCAACATCAAGATTTTCTTGGTTTAAAAGAAACCCTATAGTAACCTCATGCAAGCAAACTATATTCTGTATATAACTCTTGCTAGTAATCGGATTATTCACCCATACAATGGTGTTCAATCTCTGGGAATCAATTTGAAGCCAAGTATTATTGATATTAAAAGCATCGAAACAACTTGAAACCTTTAATGTCTCTAATTTATGAGCCGCAATCTCCAAGCCTTGTAATGAAGAACAATTCTCTAGAACTAGTTCTTCTAGTAAATGACAACCCACTCGAAGGTGTTTTAAATTTAAACAAGAATCTAAGTGCAGTTTCGTGAGCTGTGGAAATGCACAATCGGTGAACAGGTCAAGTAAAGACGATTGATTGTCTAAGTAAACGAAGGAAAGTGATAATGTTCGAAGTTTTTGAAACCCTGCTGTCATTATCCTTGATGGAGGTAACCTAAAACCAGGATAAGATTTAACCTTCAGAACCCTCAAACAATCACTGGTAATTATGCTTCTAGGAAAGTTAAATGTATCATTGGTTGCAACCCTGATGTCAAGTTCTTGAACATGAAGCCTAATGGCACTACGGATGAGTGCGTGCAACCCAGAAAAACTCATACAGGCGTAGAAACGAAGGATTCTCACATCAGATAGCTTATCGCGAAGAGATAAAACCTGGGTGATAACGTTGCCAAGGTTATTCCAGTAAACGAACTTTGTTAAAGCAGTTCCAGATGGGATGATGGTGGTGAAATCAAGATCAGGGAATGTGTACCAGAGAGTCCTCCAGCGTTTCGATAAGATGCTTGTTTGTACGATGGATTTGATGGGAAGAAGGCGGAAAATGTGATGAAGAATGGCATCGGGTAGATCAGTGATGCGATCTTCGCCGGTGTTGTTTCCCCATGAATGATCATGACTACGAAGCTTCCGTCTCTTGGCAGATCTTGTTTCCATTGCATTGCTTTGATTGATGATTTGTGGGTGGTATTCGATTTTGATCTAGAACAACGATGGATGTTTTTGTTATGTGGCGATCATAGGAGAGTAGTAGGTTAAGGTTTGAAAAGTTCAACAATTGGACTCGATCGTAACACGATAGGAACGCCTGATTTCGTTCCAACTTCCAATTCCAACGAACCTTCTTTTTGCAACACATGAATAAATAACTAAGTAAATACTAAATATATTCCTATCAAAAATCAACCTCCTAATATATATTTAGGGTACTTATCTCTCTCATGATAGGAAGATTAGGCTGATTTGAAAAGAAGATTCACTTTCAAGCTATAAATAAACTATTGTCTACAAAATTTCACAATCGGTCCTTTTGGTTACTAAAAAATGCCATGTTGATAACTTTGGAAAACGTTACAGCTGGTACCCTTAATGAGTTTTATAGTTGTGTGTGGTTATCAAAAGATATAACATATCTAGTAAGAATTCTTGTTGCGCCTTGATAGAAGACAGTAAGGATATTAAGGTTTGTTGTTTTCAACAACTGCGTGTTCCCAATCATGTTCCCTGATTTCTTAGATCAATTAGCTAGGGATCTTTTATTCCCATTATTGCCTTTTACTTATGTTGTGCTTGTGTTAAGATTTATATAACAATCCAAATTTGAATTGTTATCATTATCTAGTCAGTGGTTGTTAATTCCTATTATAATATTTATGGCTCATTAGGTCGATATTTTCTGTTTACCATGTTATTACTTGATTGACATCATGCACTTGCAGTTGAAAAAAGGGTATTAATTACAATTGCAATCAAGTTTTGGCATCGCGAATTTGAAATTTCTTTGCTTATTGAAACAACATTTGACGCTTTTTTTTTTGCAATTCATGAAACAATTAGAAAATTAAATTTTGATTGTGTTGCTGCCTTACTGTTGGTATAGGAAATAATGCAGATGATGGTTTGCCTTATTGTGATGCATTGGGTAGTCTAGAAGTAAACTGTATGATTTTTCCTATATGGTATGCGTGTATGCTTTATATTGTTCAACTTTCTATGATTCTGTTTTGAAATATTCGAAAGACTTTGTCCACTTTGGATGTATCTAAAACTGGTTTTGGGTCAAATTGCAGTTTTCTAAGTTTGATTTGCATTTTAGTACTACTTTTGTTAAGCCTAACTAACTTAGTACGCTAAATGTTCAATTTTGCATAGTTTGTGCTTAATTAGTTAGCCAAGTCTAATATTTAATGTCAAATTGATCTTTGTTTTCTTTTTCTTGGATTAAAGTCCGGAAGGGAGGGAGGGGAAATGTTACAACACCAATAGCGAGGAAGGGAGGGGGAAATTAAGGTTTTGACTATATTCTCATTTTGTCTTTTCTTATGAACTAAAGAGATTCCTTAAATACTTTTCTAGTAGGTTTTTTCAAGATCTTTTAATTCCAAAGCTTAGGGGGTGTTTGGATTAGTTTTTTAGTTTATTGCTTATAGTTTATTTGTGGTGGGAATAAGCAATAAGCATGGGGAACGATGCTTATTAAAATTAGCTTATTTAGGTTAGCAAGCTGGATTTTATCCAAACACTCAAATTAGCTTATTGTGGAAATAAGCAATAAGTAGCTCTTTTTTTCCTATCTAAACACCCCCTTAGTAGTCCAAACATATTATTAAGGGAAATATTTTACTAAAAAGTTTTTATGTTTTGACCTGTTATTGATTAAGTCATTATTTTTTTGAATTAATTAAGTCTCAAAGCTAATAATTATATAAATTTTGATCATTTTATCCTATAAATCGATCACCAACATCATATTATGACTTTTTTGCAAATAAATATAAAATATACGATTTTTTTTTAAATAATTTTTTTTAATATTATATTATTATGTTAGTATTTATTTTTTCTATATTATCATATATTAATATTATACTATTTTTCTTTTTCTAATAAAGAATATCTATTAAGAAAATATTTTTTTTCTTATAAAATAAACGTTTTTCATAATATTTAAGTCCAAAAAATTGTACTCCCTTCATCCCAAAATTATTGTTCACGTTTGAATTTTTATGTCTTTTTTCTTCAACTTTGATCTTAAATAATTTATTTTTTGTTATATAGTTTTTTATGCAAGATATATGAATATATTGTTTTTAAATTTATTTTCATTGTTATAAATTTCATCAAAAATAATATAACACAAATAAAGTTATTTATGATCAAAGTTGACATTAAAAGACTTCAAAAGTTAAACGTAGACAATAATTTTGGGACGGAGGGAGTATTATCTTATAGTAAATATTATCGTTTTTTTGTCTAACAAATAATATCTACTATGAAAATAATTTTTTTCCTTCTAGAAATAATTATTTATATATTGTTTTGTTTTAACAGATTTCATTATTTTACATTAATATTATGTTGTTTTTTTCTGACAGATAATAGCTATTATAAAATAGTTTTTCTTCTAAAGGTAGTTATTTTTATAATATATTTTTGTCTAACAGATTAGTATCTTACATTAATTTTATGGTGTTTTATTTGTCTAATACAAAATATCTATTATGAAAATAGTTTTTTTCCATCTAAAAATAATAACTTTATTATATTTTTGTCTAATAGATTGTTGTGTTATATTATTCTTATAAAAGTAGTTATTTTTAGAAGAAAATAACTAACTATATATTAGATATTTTATGTCAAACAAAAAATATTATAAGATTAATGTAAGATAAAAATCTGTTAAACAAAAGTATTATAAAAATGTTTACTTTTAGAAGAAAAACTTTTTCACAATAGATATTATATATATCAAACAAAGAAAACGTCTTAATATTAGTGTAAAATAATAAAATATGTTAAACATAATTGTTATCAAAATGATTATTTTAATTAGAAGGCAAAAAATAGTTTTAGAATACAATGAAAATACTATATGATTAATCTATGATAACATAATATGGTATACATATATTTTAACTATATTATAAAGTATATTTAACTTTTGTTAAAATTCAAGAGGTAAATGTTTGATAATTTAATGTATAAATATGTTATGCACAAACCAATTCATTTTTTATGAAGAAAAACTAATTATGGTAAAAATAAACAACAAAAATATTTAAAGAAGAAAATCTTATTTGAATTTTTTTTATTTTTTAACATGGGCATGATGTTTGCCCAAAAATTGGACATTAAATTTTTCTGGCATATCAGCCAGAAAATTTATAGTCATTAAAACAGTCAACAAACATTTTCTGAATTAAAAAACCTTAATCAAAACAATAATAATTATTGCCGCCGCTTTACGTGTGTATACACCTAATATATATATATATATATATATATATATATATATATATATATATATATATATATATATATATAGACACACAGTGATAATAAAATCCTATTAAAAATATAAAAATAATATATTTAAAAAAAACCTTATATTTTGGATTTACTTGCCAAAAGAATCATTATATTATGTTGATGACCGATTTACCAGAATAAAAAAGAAAAAACTAATACGATTTTTGATTTTTTAGACTTAATTGACTAAAAAAAGATAAAGATACATCGTTAATGAGCTTAAAATATAAAAGTTTTTCAATAAATTTATTTATCATTAAATATTTGCATAGTTAACTAATTTGGAATTTTAATTAGGAAAATCTACATTAAAATCTCAATCTTTTACCCCAATTTATACATAAGTTCGAAACTAAAATTTGCTTAAGAAAAACGTTTAATTATGAGTAAAAGTAATGAATTAACTTTTCTCACAGTTTTCCTTTTTCGTTGTTGTCTTAAACGCATTAAAGTTCAATTATTTTTACCCTAATTTACGAATAAGTGTCAAACTAAAATTTATTTACAAAAAAAACATTAATTTTCGGTAAAAGTCATGATTTTTCCCCTTTCTCCCTATAAAATATATTTTACCAATTTATTGATAACCTAGATGTCTAATCGTTAAAATAATTGGTTAGATGAATATCAAGTTTTGCAGTAAATGTATCATTAATTAACCATCATATCCATTCCATTTGCTAATTTAAGGAATAAGCATCCAGATCAACAATGAAACCGGTAAATGTGTATTAGATTGAGAAAATTCTCAAATCATACATTTACCAGTAATTCATGCTTTTTTCATAAAAAAAAAATTTATTCTTAATTTAGGGTAAAATAATGAGACTTTAATACGTTTAGTTCAACAATGAACCTAGCAAACCAAGAAAAATTGCCAAATCGTCAATTTTATCAGTAATTTATGTTTTTACATAAACAAATCATATTTTGAGACTTATTCGTACGTTATGATACAATAATAGGACTTTAATGGGTGTTAAAGTCTTTTATATACAATATATAAATGAACTCTTTTATTTATGTGTTTCGCGTTTGACCAATAAGTAATAAAAAGTATTACTATTACATATTTATTAGGGAAAATTTCATATATGCCTTCGTAAACATCAAAATATACTATATGCTTAACTTAATTTCTTAATATCATTTTTCCCTTTATAGATCTGTAAAATAGCATATTTTCCCAAATATTTTTTACAATGCTTTAACAGTTTATAATAATTTTTTATATCTTAGAACTATTATAATAATTAAAAAATTTTAACCATGTTATCCCTATGTCTAAAATAATGGAACGTTTACTTTTATATTATTGGAATATCGCTCTCTTAACAAACAAAACGTTTCATTTTCATTCCTTTCCATGAAATGTATGCATTGATTGTTTAGTTTTTGTTGTTATTGAATATTGTCATGTTGTAGATGGATGATATTTTAGATATTATGATTGATATTTTGATGTTTAAAAGGGGAATATATGATATTTTTGATTTGTTTTCTAGGTCACAAAACAAATAAAATACGCAGTGGAATCATCAAACTATTTTAGAGGCACATGAAACCTAGATATCTATGGCTTTTCTCATACTAACAACATACTATGAAAACGATAAACTAAACTAGGTATAATCGAAAATAACAAAGAGTGGAATACATACCTTTGTGCTATAATCATATATAACACTCTTTTATCTTCAATTCTTCATTAGAAAGCTAGCACCAATAGCATGGATGCATCTAGTGGCTCACACCCAAATGCCTAGAATGCTAGAAACGATAAGGAAAGAGGAAAAACGAGAGAATTTTTTGATTTTTCTTTTTGAGATGTTAGAGTCGAAAATGTCAAGGGTTATGGTCCTATTTATAGTTGTTGGATAAATCGGAAAAACCCTAATTTCAATAATAAAATATTTAGATTTTATCTTATTCAAATTGTTTATCCTTATTAGCTAAATAAGGCTTCCAGAACCCTTTTGGAACCTCTAGAAAATTTTCCATACCACGAAGGTTCTGGAATTTCCTCATTTGTTCAACTATTGAACATATACAATTTAACCCTTCCACCTTGAATTAGATCCAATTAATTTGAATTATAAAATATTCAGATTTTATCCTATTCAAATTGGTTATCCTTATCAACTATTGAAGGTTCTGCAATTGTCTATTTTGTTCAACTATTGAACAAATGCAATTTAAACCTTCCACCTTGAATTAACTTCAACTAATCTAACATTAATTTCCAAATAATTATGATTAATTCTAAACTATTTATAATTAATTTATTAACCAAATAATAAATTAACAAATTATTTTTTCACTCTCCTAATATTGTTTCCATATATTTATAGTTCTTGAGGGCAACCGAAAAAGGACTTTCCTTTTGTTCCATGAGGTTATATCATTTTAGTTATGACCTTAGACACCTAGTCCAACAGTCTCCCACTTGTATAAGTGATCAACTACAAATTTCAAGTATGGCCCTTGAATAAACATCAAAGTGTGGTTTCCAAAGGCACTGCCGAACTCTGAATAATATCAGACATTGGCCCTAAGATAAGTGATCAGCTATTCATTCGCTCTTCAAGATATCATATGGAAACGAGACATGAGTACAAATCAATCTCGGATCCCAAGATTTCGTTAATAGATTTCAAGTTTATGATGATCTTATTAAGCTATGAATTGAACACATCATTTTAGTCCAAGTTGAGCCCAAAACTATAATGTAAACATAAAATCAAAGAGGGGGGAGGGGGGGGAAGATATCACTTTTCCTTTAAAGGAAATAGGAACGCATAAAATTTTACCATTTAATTAGCACCTTTACTCATCATGTTATACACAGAACAACAATTTATAACCTACATTATAGGTTACCAATCCACCATTCAGTAGAAATATCCAGCCAGATTGAGAAAAAAAGTTTTCTCGGTCGGTTTGAAAGTTACATCATTATAACCACTCACTCTTAAATCATCTTTACCACCAAAAACTAACAACTTTTCGTTCGTTCTCCACAAATACTTATGAATGCTCTTTACTGTTGTCCAATGAGATCTGCCAGGATTATCCAGATATCGACTAACCATGCTTAATGTATAACACACATAAAGGCGAGTATAGGTCATAACATACATGATCGATCCAATAGTCGAATCATATGGAACTCGACTCATAGCATTTATTTGCTTGTCACTACTGGGACATTGATCCTTACTCAATTTAACAATATGATGTTTGGAGAGATCCCATTTTTTGGAATTATCCACATTGAAATGCTTCAAAGTTTTATCTGAGTATGTACTCTGGCTAAATCCAATTAGACATTTCTTTCTTTCATTATAAATCCTTATTCCAAGAATGTATGTTTCATGTAACACTCGGTTTTCCAGGTCCTAATTTTATATCTTCATTTTGAGAATTTTAGTTGGTCACAATGTAGTGGTGAGGATTACCACGACGTGGTCTACATTTATAATATTGAATATCATTTAAGTCTCCACGATGTGGAAATACAATGCCCACGATATGGTGACAGTAGAATGTAAAACCTAAGATTCTTGGGCCTTGAGCCCTATTTAAAGGAACTGATGGCTAGGGCTTCCTCCACCCTTGGCCTTTATCACACTCCTAGTCCACAAACTAAACCCTAATCCACTCTCCTATATTTTAAAGATCTTATTAGTGTTCTTGATCATTTGAAGAAGGAAAGAGGTCTTGTGGATCTAAAGGATGAGCACATATTGGACCTTTGTGAGTTCTCAAGAACATATTGGACCTTTGTGAGTTCTCAAGTTTCTATGTTTTGTCTAGATCTAGGTTTTAATGCATTTTCTTCATGGTTTTGATAATTTTAGTTGAAGGATTCAACAAAATTTGCAACTTTATTGATCCTTGAGGTCCCAAAACGTTTAAGTGCTTTAGATCTGAATTGTTATGACGTTTCGAATTCATACATAGGGTTATGACTCCATTTCTCTCATTTTGACCTACATAAGTGAATGACATGCATTGTACATGCATGTCCACAAAGTAATATTTTTATGGTCCTTTATGAAGGAAGGATGCCTTCTAGAAGGTTTGAGCAAAGAACTTTACGTGTCTTGGTTTATTTATAGTCAAGAATCGAGTAATTATTGAGATAAATACCCTATGTGTTAGGCGGTGGCTAGTTCGAGATTCGAATGCAAGGATGCTTGCTTGCTGTCGAGGTGTGTCTTCTCACTATACATGCCTAGAGTGGTAACCAGACTTGTGTGATAGAGTATATTATATGTTGTTTGTGCACTGTGATATACTGCATTATTTCTATGTATTACTCAGAGTTACAGAGTTAGCACCAGAGGATCCACGGAGTTAGGACTGGAGGGTCCTTCAGAGTTGTGGGACTGGAGGGCCCCACTGACACACGTTGACCAGAGGGTCTTACAATGTTATAGCCTCGAGTGGCTAATATGTTGCATGTGGTATTTTGGGGAACTCACTAAGCTTTGTGCTTACCGTGTTATGTGTTATATGTTTTAGGTATCTTAGAGGATTGCGGGAAGGCATCGGCTTAATTGTACACACACACACACAAGTGAAAGAGCTATGTTTTGAGGATCCTGGATTTTAACCAAGGAATTGTGGAATTTTAAATTTCAAATTTAATAAATGAGATTTTTATAAGATACATTATGAGAATTATGTGATTTTAAAATGATTTTTTTTTTTTTTGAAAATTTACGTCGTTACAAGTTGGTATGAAAGCCTTAGTTTGAGGGATTTGAATGCCCCTTTAGGTGCGTTTGAACTGAAACTGAGGATTTGAGAAAGATTTTCAAAAGAGATCAATTTTTCTAAAAATGAGAAAGAGTTTGAGGGAAATGAGTTGGATCAGTGTGTACAATCAGCCAGAGCCCAAACGGTGATTTCCCAAAATACCCTTACTTTTTTGTTAAGAGATATTTATGAGATATTTTATGAGACATCGTGCATGCTAGAGATAGTCTAGGTAATTCATAATTTATGACTAGAGTGGCCTGATTTGTGATGCCTTAGCCTAAGAATTGCTGCTATCTGTGATTTACTTTTGAGTATGTGCGGAGTAAGAGGATCTAGAAGGAATCCTTTTTAGAGAGGGATTAGAGTAGAGGAGTAATCTAGGAAAGATATCTAGATGAGCATTTGATGAGTCTACTGAGAAGTAGTCAGATGCCCGCATGGAGTAAAGTTTCTTGAGTTCGGTGATATCCTTTCAATATAAGGAGAGCAAGTGGGTAATAACCTAGAGTGGTTTTACATGTTGGTAGAGATTATTCGATCCCTGAATGCTACTTGCTTCGTGCTTTGTGGAACTCTTGATGATGGGAGTCAGCTACTAAGTGAATACGACGATATTCAGGAAGTAGGTGGCTGGCATCATAAGGATTTCCTTAGCAGCTGATGGCCGAGAAGTGTGTGAACCTAGGAAGAGCATAGGAGAAGGTTACCCTAGTCAAATGAGTACGCTGAAAGAGTAGAGCATTTCGTAGAGGAGCAAACATGTGTGACAAGATTGGTGATCGAGAAGATTGAGCAGCTACTTAGGAACTCGGGGATGGTCCGTGTAGAAAGTATGGGTAGATGTCACAGGTAGTATGGGCCCGTACTACTGAAAGCAGAGGACTCATACTTAATACAGGGAGCATTCTGGAGGTTTTAAGTAGCAGATCGAAATGTGATGTCATGGTTCGAGTACCATGAGTTATAGCAGATCGAGAGGTGATGTCATGGTTCAAGCACCATGATTCGTAGCATATTGAGAAGAGAGAACATGGTCGAGTACAATGATTCGTAGCAGATTGAGAAAAGAGAACATGGTTTGAGTACCTTGATTCATAGCGGATTAAGAAGAGAGAACATGGTTCGAGTACCATGATTGTAGTAGATTGAGTAGAGATAACATGGTTCGGGTACCATTATTCATAACAGATCGAGAGGTGGCCACATGGTTCGAGTACCATGAATCAAGGCGGTTAGTGCTTCTGGTTTACCAATTATTCTGTTGTGATTGGTTAGACTGAGATTAGATGTGAAAGAGTGTGGGGCCAAAGGTCCATGTTGAATGAGTTTCAATGGAGCAGGCCTTGATGGGGAAAAATGAGTTAGTTCCCGAGGGATTTTTTGAGAGGTGTTAGTTGGAGTAGCAAGACTCAGGGAGGAGTAGAAGATGGTGATTTATGGAGGATTACGGTCCGAATTGATCAATCGTCCGATAAAGGAGATGTCACTTTCTGTGACCAGAGTTGTACTATTTCGGTATCCTGTGATCGTCAGAAGAGATATTGAGCTTCCGATTTCAGAGTTGGAAGTAAACCCTGTGGGGTAGCATTTGGTTGTGATCGGTTCACCAGAGTATTTGAGTAGCATGTCTACTATGAAGTATGTCCTATTCCATGAGAGGGTTATTAGTGGGGACTGAGATGTAAGAGAACGAGGAGGCACCTTTCTGGATGAGGCATACTTTTTGGCAGCAGTTCCAGGAGATTTTGAGGTGTGTATATACCGGGGAGGTGGCCCTCGTTGCTTATGTTGTGTGTCGGTTGTGAGAGTGGAGTCTCTTGTTTCTATGATAATCCACACGATAGGACGTTGGGGGAAGGATTGGAGACAAGAGGTGTGGCAGTGGATTATTTCCAGATCGAGAGACGGGACTAATTAGGGACAAATGGGATATCCGGTAGTGTGTTGGTCTGAGATTTCGAGATGGCTGGAGGCAGTCACGTGAGGAGGTTTATGATATTGATGGATTTCAGGATAACTGGAGTTATGAGGTTATTATCCGGAATATCATCGAGCGTGGTGTGGTATATCCCATGAGGCGGAATCGGTGCATCTGGCGAGCCAGTCTGTGGAGTAGACTGTGGTATACCAAATGGTGATGCTTCGAACCCTGAGTGGGGGAGAACTGGATTATTTACTGAGAGAATCATATACTTGTTCTAGTGTGGTTAGAGAAATGGATATGGAGACCTACGGTATGGATACATGAGTCCATGGTTATTGGTGGTCGAGGCAAGGTCCAGAGCGAGATAATGCATGTTGTACATGTTCAAGAAGGGATGAGTGTCTCCACGGTAGGCGGCCGTTGGTCAGAGACCTTGTGGTGGTTAGGGATTCTTCAAGGTTGTAATCATAAATTCGCGGTGGTTGGATCGTAAGCATAGTTTCGACAGTGGAGAATTTTCAGTTCGATGTATGGGTTGTTATGTTCACTTTGAGAAGGGCAACAATTATTGGCAGTCAACTTCAGAGTCGGTAGGAGTATTCTTACATGGGTTTGAACCATAGAGGATGGTGTTTCTGATGGTCGTCAACGTGTACTTGACATTGACGATTCCTCCGTGTTTCATGTGAGTTGGAGTATTTGGAGGTTGCGAGTTGTGAGAGTGGAAGGTCAGTGGATGAGGGAAGATGTCGTAAGATTCTATGATGATGTACCGAGATATCCGAGTATGATGTCCTTAATTTTGGATCATTTTGAGACTTGAGTTATGAGATGGCGAGTGGTGTATCGGTGTCTATGGTTCTGGTGGGAGCCCTTTCAACTAATTGACACCAAGCGGGATTATCAGAGGATGTGAATTTAAGTGAGAAAAAGTGTTTTTATCACCGACGGTCGTCAGGAGTAGTGATACTTTGCCTGGGTGCGTGTATGCACCTATCTATGTTGGGTCACGAAGCATGAGTTAGTGAACGTAGTGAGGTAATGACCTAAGGATGAGATTGTGGGGCGAAAAGAGAGGGTGTTGTGATACTGTGCGGAGCTGTAGTACTCACTAGTTAGAGAGAGGGTGTTATGATATTGCGGGGAGCCGTAGTACTCACCAGCCATTGGGGGAGTGTTGTGATACTGCGGGGAGTTGTAGTACTCAACAACCATTGGGGGAGTGTTGTGATACTGCAAAGAGCCGTAGTACTCACCAGTCATTGGGGGAGTGATGTGATACTACAGGGAGTCGTAGTACTCACTAGTCAGAGAGAGGGTGTTGTGATACTGCGGGGAGCCGTAGTACTCACTAGTTAGTGAGTGGGTGTTGTGATACTGCGGGGAGTCGCAGTACTCACTAGTCAGAGAGAGGGTGTTGTGATAATGCAGGGAGTCGAAGTACTCACTAGTCAGAGAGAGGGTGTTGTGATACTGTAGGGAGACATATTACTCACCAGCCATGGGAGAGTGTTGTGATACTGCGGGGATCCGTAGTACTCACCAGTCATTGGGGAGTGTTGAGATACTGCAGGGAGCCGTAGTATTCACTAGCCAGCGAGAGAGTGTTGTTGTGCTATGGGGAGTCGTATTATTCGCTAGTCAAAGTATGACGTGGAAGAGTTTTTAGGCTTGGGTAGACTTAATCCTTGAGTTCGAGAACCTGGTGGTCAGACCAGGGGCGAGATTGGGGTCTCTATATATGTTGGGAATTGCTACATTCTTAGTTAAGTTGTGGTTATCGAAATCGAAAGGACTTGGAGAAATGATGTACGCATGAGTTGTGGGTCAGAGGTCATGAGTTGGGTGCTCCATTGGGACGAGTGGTTCAAATTCTATATCGAACCAGACTCTCGAGTACGAGTTTGGATTTGGTGATGTATTGAGTTGGCGAATGAGATTCCAGATTCAGAGAAGGGTTTTATTTTTTAGGGTATTGTGTGTCTTATGATCTCTTAAACCTGAGTGGGTCAGTTCGGTTGTATGGGAAAAACCGTGAGACGCATGGAACTAAGGAGTAATAGACGACATATGTCGAGGGTGAGACAACTTCTGTATTCGATTGAGGTCCCAACTAGAGAATCAGAGGGTCAGTGAGTTATCGTGGTTTGTTATTCGCGAAGCGAATAACGTGGCGATATCTTGAGAGGATGGTCTTGCTATGTGGCAAGCCACTAGAGTTTCCAGAATCTGGAGAGTTAGAAGTGGTAGCGTAGTGGCAGGTGGGTCTGTCCTTTTCCCAGGGGGTGGGGGGGTTCCTGTATGGATTCAGGAGTCCAGAGAGGAACATAGTTGTGTGGTATAAGATCCTTTTGATGGTGTTGTTCGATTATTGGATTAGATCTATATGTTGTTCAGGAGCGATTTCGAGGGCGAAATCTAATTCATGTGGGGGAGTATTGTAAAATTTGGATTTTCAGGGATGTTATTATGTATGTTAATCTTGAGATCGAAGGAGAGACTCGACGAGTTGAGGGTCCAACTCGTCGAGTCAAGTCGAGTTGACGGCGTGGATTTAATGAATGGAATCGACAAGTCAGAGGAGGGACTCGCCGAGTAGGTGTTGGGCAGAGAAACCCTAATTTTCTGGGTTTGTGCCCTATTTAAATGGCCTAAAGCTCTTATTTCCACCTCCTTCTCTCCATAGATCGCTGTGGGAAACCGTGGATCAGTTTCATCCATTATGAGAGACAAAGTGGCTAATTTGGGTGTTCTTGTGAATCTTTGAGAGGGGATTTGGAGAGCATCTTGGCTTGGATCAAGAGAAGGCTTTTGGATCCAGAGATTCTTCAGAGTTTTGCTTCAGTTGGAGGTAAAAAGATGCTAGCTTGATCATTTCCGTAAGAGATCGTTTTTAGGAATTAGGGCTTTCTTCCATTTATCTTGGGTCATGGAGTGATTTGTGTATGGTTTGAAGTTGGGACCTCAAATCTGGAATATAAGTGGCCTTGTGAGTCAAGAAACCCGAGCTTTATTGAGTTGAAAGTAAGCTCCTGTGCATCCAGCCCTTGTTGGAGCATGTTTTGGCATATTAAGCCTTATATGCCATGCATGAACGGAAAGCTTGCAACTTTACGTGCTATTTGAGCCTTAGGATAGTAGATCTAGTGTTTGGAGTAATAGATTTTCCTTAAATCGTCTAAATGAAAAATTAGATCGAAGGGACTCATCGAGTCCATGAACTGACTCGACGAGTCAGTTAGGGTTTGTCCCAATGAGCTAGACCGTGTAATAGCTCGGCGAGATTAGGGTTAACTCGATAACACTACTAGAAAAACAGCCTTTTACAACGCGCAAATTACGACACTCAATGATTTATGTTACGCAAAAGAGAGTGATATTAAAAAAGTGTCATCTATTAAAAAAAATTTAAGGATTTAGGTCACGCATTATTGCGTGCCCTTAAATTAGTGTCAAAAGAAAAAAAAAATAAAAACACGGAGGGCGTTGTATCTTAAATGTGCGCCCTCTATAGGTGTCGCTTTATATTTTTAATGTAAGGCACGTTTAATAGATACGGGGAAAATGAAATCCCCAAAATTTTGAAAACCCGCTTGAATTTTCTCCATTTCTCTCTCACGATCATCTGCAACCCTAGCTATCTTAATTTCTCTCCATTTTTCTCTCTCACGATCGAAGGACAAAACAAGACACAAATTTCACTTGCAGAAGAGTTGGTGATGTCTCTCCATTTCTTTGCGAGTTAGGAACAAAGACACATAGAACGTAAAAGAGGAGGAAAAAGACACACACACACACATTGTGTGTGAGGTGCGGCTGCCACAACTTTCACTTCTAGAAGAGTTGCTAAGAATTGGTCATTCCATCTAGGGTTCGACAAGCTTAATCAACATCTCGAAATCTTACCTCCTGCATCGTATTTATTCAACCATTCGTGACCATTCTAGAGCTTAACATGTTCTTTAGCATTCTAGGGTTCGACATCTGTTGAGATTCTTTAACATTGTTCACTAGCCTTCTAACCTTTCTCTGGATAGGCATCGACTCCAAGGTAAGAATAGATCTGTTACATTACTTTATACAATCCTATCATCGATTTGGTTTAATTTCATTTTCCATGCTCTGATTCTCGTCTATTCATAAAGAAAATTTATGCATTCTAGACATTCGATGAAATGCCTGACTTAAATTAAACAATTCTAGAATCAGAATAAGAATTGTTAATGTCTTTTAAATAAACGTATCAAAAGCATCTTCCTTCACATTTTTTGAAAAAAGTATTGGAAGAAAAATTAAATAAACAAATAAAAAAAAACGTTTTTCCATATTTTGGTATATTATGCTAATTTTCCTTCATTCCTTTTTGGGAACAGATGGTGTATGTTTTGCTTATATACAAGTCTTGTCATTTTGACTTACTGATCACATACATGTTTGACTTTTAAATAACTTGAAGTATGAGGAATCCTTATCTTGTTACTTTCACTTACTGATCACATAAATGACTTGAAGTAGCAGTAAGTAAACTTCACTTGTATTCTGCATTTGATTGTTCATATTACACGTCTATACACTTTATAGCAATTATCTTGTGTTTCTTTAAGTATAGTTTTAGTTGTTCCTGGTTTGTAGGTATAAGGAAGGGTAAAGGGTGTACCATGGAGCCTCTTATCTATGTTTGCCACCAGGTATCTGATATTGGACACCTTGATCTCCAACTACATTGAAAAACCACCTATCAAGTGAAGTCAATAAAAGGAATTTTAGGATGAAGTGCATACAATACAATAAAAATCTTTTTTTTTAAAAAAAAAATGAAAGGTAAGTTGGGAAAGAATGTATGGGGTGAAGAATTAGTTATATTAGCGGAAGCCTCAATGGAACCAGCTGTAATATATGTAAAACAAGTGTTTGATATCATAAGCAAGGCGAGCAATAATGGTATAAAAGGAATTGCACACATACCAGGTGGCGGGTTCATGATTACCATCTGTCGTGAGAGGTTAGATAACAATGATTTTTTTATTAAAGAACAACTGTATGTTTTTCTATTTTTTTTCTACTTAGCTCACTAAGAGACATTATAGTTAAATTATCTATAGCTAGCTTTAATTGTCTTTAGTTTTTGTTCCTACAGTTTTGGTCCTTGTACAGTTTTTGTCACTCTAATAGTTTTAGTTCATGTAACATGTTGCAACAGTTTTGGTCCATGTGCTTTTGTCTCATTTATAGTTTTTAACCCTGTAACAACTGCATTAATTTTTCCTTGGCAATATGTTCACCAAATGATTAAAAGTTCTTTAAAGTGTTCCTTGTGGTATATCTTTATTCTAAGTCATGAATTTTTTTGATTGAATAACTATGCTAGATTCTCCACGTGATTCAGTTCAATTTATTGAATGGTCACCTTCATCTTGCCCTCGTCCCTTGCCAGGTACCATGTCACTTTATTTATAACTATTTCAATAAAAAAAGAAACTAACAGTTTCTATATATACATTATAAGTAATGCTGCTTTGTTTTTTTAATTGCAGGATGGAAAGATTTAAGCTGAAGTTAAACTTACTGGAATCTTAAGCTGAGGAGCATTACAACCAGGAGAAGTTAGAAAATATGCGACTATAATTGCACCAGTTCACCAACATTTTTTTGTTGCTAGAATGGACATGGCAGTTAATTGTAAGCCTGGAGAAGCATACAATCAGGTTTGGAATTTTACCTATTATTTTTTAAAAGAAAACTGAGACCATTTAATAGTCTTATATATGACACAAGCATCTGTTGTGTTTTTGTATTTTAAGGTTGTTGAAGTTGATGTTAAAGTTGAAGAACCAGGAAAAGACAACGTTCACAACAACGCATTCTACACACAAGAAACACTGTTTAAATCTGAATCACAAGCAATGCGGGATTGTAATCTGTTATCTGCTCGCCATTGGATCGTAAGTCTATTTATTTTTAAATTACATGGATTCCATATTTTCAAACTTTTTTTCTTGTTGTAATTTTTATTTGAATGAATTCCAAAAATATCCAGGTGAGAAATACACAAACGGTGAATAGGATCGAAAAATTGCTAACTTTCATGGGAGAATAACTATCTAGACTCAGCCTTCCCATGTAAGATTTGCCTGCTTTACTTCTAGTATCTTCTTTCACTATTTGTGTACATCTTACTCCTACTTACCTTATTCTTCTCGGAGTTTTTGTTTTTATATGCAAGTAAGACTATTGGTTTAATGTTTGTTTTTCTTTACTGGAAAAAGTATTTGTAGAAAAGATTAGCCATTCTTTCTGTTTGGGCTAAGTTTATCATGTGGAGTACTACAATAGGTTCTCAATGAATCAAGTCCTTGGCCCCCATTGGGGTGTGCTTTATGAAGAAGATGTAAGATATGCGTCAATTTCTCATTTTTCATTAATGTCTTATCAATCATTATTTAGCAAATAGTTTATGGGCTATATACAACTGAGATTTAATATTAATAAAACAGTTAACTGGTCATAAGTCTCACACTGTGAACATTCTTGTCAATAATGCTCCTGGAGTTCTCAACCTGGTCAACGAAGTTATATCCAGAAAGGGTTACAACATCCAGGTTTGGTTTTTTATCCTTATAGTATAATTTTTTAGGTGAAATGTTTACTTTTTTTTAAATAACAATATTTAAAAATAAAAAAATGTCAACTTAAATTGTCAACTTTGCATGGTTATTCTAATGGATTTCCAGGCATTAGACAAGTGTCAACTTAAAACTACCATCACGAATCTTCTACATTTGCCCAACCTAAACTTTAAATATCATATGTATCCTTCTTAATGTTTTAAAATATCAAATTTGTCCAAATATGTTTTTTTAAATAGTTTTTATTCTTTAATAAACCATTTTTACAATTTAAAATCACTAAAATTGAAAATAATAACTTAATGGACCATAATACCCTTCCTTTTTAAATTGCAGGAATCTTTCCGGCGAGGTTTTATGCTTTGGTTGTCTTCCTCAATTCATCTTCCACTCTTCCTCATGATCACCTGTGGACGTTCGCCTCTAGACATCTTCCTTTTTGCCTCTCATCGCTTCCTTCTTGCAATTGTTAATAAGCACCAGGTAATTATTCCCTTTCCATATATCCCCTTCTTTTTTGGCAACTGAATCAACACTTATGCGTCTACAATATTGAATTCTTGAAACCTGTAGTATCTTCACAATGCCTTTTACATATATGTCATTCGATTAGGTTAATACTCCAAAGCAAAGACTTAATTTTGGTTCTACACTTCTAATTTTCATTTAAACCGCAGGTTACCATACAGTGGTGTTAAGGTCAATTTAAGATAATATCTTTGTCAGGTTGCTTATTGCACTTAGATAGCAATAATAACCATATAAAACCAAGGAAATTGAGTTATTTGCTATCAAATGCCAAATGTGTTTCGGGGAATAAAATTCCTACTGTTGACAGGAAGAGATACATGGAGCAATTAGAATAGCAATTAGAATGCCTTTTCAATACTTTGTAGGTAATACTTCAGTATAAGTCTCTATAATAATCCCTTTATGGGTAAACAAATTGGTATATAACTCAATTCTTTTCACTGGGGTTGTTTACTGTTTGATTCAGTTGAATTTTTTTATACTCAGGTTCGTGGTGGTAGCAGCGGCGGACAAAATGCACCAACCTAGGTAAAAACTCACATAGTGGCTTTTTGTCTTGATTTATCTAGTTCTAGTTGTAGATTTGAATGATTTATCCGATGGTTTTGACTGAGTTTTCTATGCGAGTTTAGATTTTATGGTTCTTTGCACATCACAGCTGGTAAACGGATTCATGTGATTTAGAAGGTAAGGGTATTGTTGTCCATTTAGTTATTTTTTCAATTTTAATGATTTTAAAATGTAAAAAAAGATTACCAAATAATAAAAACTATTTAAATAGATTTGGGCAAATTAGATATTTTAAAACATTAATAATGGCAAATATGATATTTAGAGTTTAGGTCGGGCAAATACGATATTTAAACATTTAATAAGGGTATATACGGAATTCTCCCTAACTTTTTTGGCCGGGGTTTAGTGATTGTGTTTTTGGAAGCTGCCAATTATCAAATAAAGAAGGAAGTGTACAAACCTTAGGATAATAACATTTCAATTGTTTATAATATAATTAATATGATACTATTTTCATGACACAGAAAGTTATAAATGGAAGTGGTTTTAATTGCTGGGCTTGTATCAACTTCTCAAGAATTATTCCAGATGGTGCTGCTCACAGTTATTGTCATCAGTTGGTCCAAATGTGCCAAGAATCTGGCATGGTACGTATATAATCAACTCAGATATTATCTTTCATAAAATAAATATTTCAATTATATACAAAATGTTGGAAATTTCATGAATTTAAAATTGAAAGTGTGGTTCCAGTCTACTCTGCAAGACCATATCAGGTCAAGAAGGCTTTAAAGCACGTGTATATAGCCACTGTAAGGCTTCAAAGCATGTGTATACAACCACTATGTAGCTCTTTCCATAAACATCTTTTGAAAATGGTTTCTCAGTGTTTCTTTCATGGATGCAGTTTCTTGGAAATTGATCTAGGCCATTTGAAAGTGACCAATGAAGTTAGTTGGCATGGACCTGCGGAAGATCAAGCATCTGTTCATCGTGACTACTTTCTCGGATTTCCTTTTCACCAGTTGTCTTGCCATGAATTTGGGTGAACAACCTATCCCCCCTCCTCATTTTCGTGACATAAACTAAAATGAAGTTAATTCATGTTGCAGCTCCTTACATTATGATGACATTAAATTTTGATATACGTGGGTTTAGACCATTTAGTGGAACAAAATTTTCTTCTTCAGAATCCATTAACTTCACTGCTGACATTTCTAAAGGTGATGTACACTTTTTTTTCTTCTTAATTGATTTCTTTTACTATGTTTTGAAACAGTTGTACACTTGTTTTAAAGGTGATGCACACTTCTTTTAATGGTGTCATTGTTCTCATTTAGTTAGTTGTTCTCATTTGGTAGATTTAAAAGTAGAATGTCCCAATAAGAATTAATTTAAAAGTCGAATGAAAATGACAAGTGATTTTATGTTGTGTTTACAGGGTTGATGAAAGCGAATAGCTCAGGAGTTAGAAGATGAAAAGAAAGCTCAAGCTGAAAGAGATAAGATGCTACAAATGCAAGTGTTGCATTCTTCATTTCAATTGTTATTATGCAACATAGAGTAGATTAGATGAATGCAAATTTATATATTGTAAGAAATAGAATTGTATGACATTAAATTTTATGCAATGGATTGTATTTTTTTTATATGGTATTTTATTTCTATTATGAGACAGTAAAAGCAAATTTAAGTTAAAAATAAATAAATATATAAATATATTTTTTTAAAACATTTAAATTTGCGATACGCAAAAATGTGTGTCATCTTCATTTATGACATTGCCTTTCTTGACAAGGGTTTTAATGATACGTATTGCGTGTCATTAACACGCACGTCGTAAGGTTATGGCACGCGAATGCGTGTCGTCTTCCTTTATGACAGGGCCTTCCTTGATACGCATTGTATGTTGTAAACGTGCGTCATAATTGCGCGTCGTAAATGAGCATCGTAAAAGCGCGTCGTCTCTCTTTATGACGGGGCCTTCCTTGACGCGCATTTGCGCGTTGTCTGAGCCTTTTACGACAGACAATGAGCGTCATAAAAGGTTGTTTTTCTATTAGTGCAAGATAGGCCTTCACGAGACTTATGAGGAACTAGTGGACTCGACGAGTCGCATTAGTGCACTCGGCGAGTCGGGTCAAGCATGGACTATTAACTCAAGTTTGACTTTCGTTGACTTTTGGGTTTGGTCAACATGAGTAATGGAGACCATGGAGGGGTAAAATATTCTTTTACCAAATTCAATATTTAGAGAGAGAAAGAATAACCTTTTGTTTATTTAGACTCAAGAATCGAGTAATTATTGAGATAACTACCCTATGTGTTATGCGGTGGCTAGTTCGAGATTCGAGTGCGAGGATGCTTGCTTGCTGTTAAGGGGAGTCTTTGATGGGTTTTGGTCATAAGACATCCTATGTGCTCATACAAACCCTAAAGCTTGGATCTAGGTTTCTCTATTGTACATGCTTTGAATCCAAGACTATAAACCCTAATTCTAGCATACATATAATCATATTAACATGAGAATAAGTTTATAGTGTTACCTTGATTGTTATGTAGCAATAACAATCCTAAATCTCCTTGTATTGACTTTGGAATGCTTAGAGTCACAAGTGTCACTCCTTTAATGGTTCACAAACACCATAAGCAAGAGGATGAAGAGGAGAGAGGTTGGAGGCTGCCAAAAATGTGTGTAAACCCTTACAATAAGCTTAGCCACGTTTTTGAGCCTTAAGGGTTCTTTATATAGTTGGGCTATTAGGGTTATCTAACAAGGAAACCCTAATTTGGATGCTTAAGCCCTAAGCAACCCATAGACTCCTTTTATCAAGCCCATGGACGATTTCCTTATGGGTTTCCCATTAGAATTCGTCCATCTCTTAATATAAGGCAATCCATGGCCCAAATTATAATTATCTTATAATTACAATTCCAGTCCCTTAAGTTTAATTAATCTCTTTTAGTCACAAAACTAATTACCAATTAATTATTGACTAATATTAATTAAACAATATGATTTCTCCTTTAATATATTATTCCCATAATATATTAATAGATCATATTTAATCCTTACTCTCCATAAATCATCCTATCAAGTTGCTTTGGTGAAGGCAACCCAAAAGGACCATGCACCATCGGGTCAAGTACATACCAAAATAGTTATGGACTTAGACACTAATCCAACAGTCTCCCACTTGGATAAGTCTAACAACTATTCTGCGTATGACTTCAGATCCCGATCTGCAATCGTAGCTTTCCAAAGCCGCTGTCAACTCTGATCATATCAGATACGCGTGTCCTTAGATAAGGGATCATATATTCCTCCATTCTAGATATCGTATGAGATATGATTTCAAATCATTCTCTTTGTACTATATCTCGATTTCCAATTTATGACGACAGACTAATTGAACAAATCAAATTAGCCCTAGCCCGGCCGAGCATTTACGTATGTCATCACTAAACCATCGAGGGGCCCAAAGATATCGCTTTTATCCTACTTTGGATAAAAGGAACGGATAAAATCTGATACAATGCTCGCTTACACTCACTCACCGAATTACACACAACAATATGTTTTATAACACCAAGTTACTGGTGCGTTTACATATTATCAATGTGCAACCGATTCGCAAGATACAACTCACACATCTCGGTTTCAAGAATATAAGATGTTATCGTCTCACTAATCACTTGTAATACAATTCATGGAGTGATCCAAGTGAGCGTGGGTTTAATCCAATGCTCAAATCATATTCATAAGCACTCATGAATGTTGCAGCAAACATTTGCTTATGTCTAGTACTCTTCTAGACAATCTACACACCAATTCACGACAGTCTTCATTCATATCTACTTCCAACATATGAACGACTGTGGCCCGTTTGAATAATTCGATTATTCTTAATAAACTCAATTATTCTGGAAGTCAAAACATGCAAAGTGAAACACAAGAATAATACTAATCCCATATGGCCTCAAACCTTTGAGTATAAACAAAACACGTTTTATTTATCACCATATCGATTACTCATTATTTGTCGTTTCGGGTAATCAACTTCTTACTTGAATGATTACACTTGTCCCATGCTCCTAGCATGCACACAATGTTTACCTATGGTTCTTACTTTTGTGAAATAGACAAATTGAACACATTTCCAATCATTCTCATTTTACAACTCCAAATCCATTTTCTTAAGTGTAAGAATATCAAATTCTCGCTACTTATAGAATATGCTAGATTCTAACACTTTATGCAACGATCCTTTCGTAATGTCACTGCACCAAGGTCACAAAGACTATTGCCGATGATATTACAAAGTCCTCTATCGGAGATTGTTACAAGACAATTCCTTAGATACGATGTCTCTCACTCAAAGTACATTCCTTTGATCATCCTTTTGCATAAAGGTTTCTAACATAGATTTTCAATATTTACTTCCCAATATGGACACGCTTCCATATTTTCCATATGACAACTAATTTCTTAATAGAATCTTATCTATTCGTAATGATGTCGATATTGTCCATCCAATATGGAAACATTTCCATAATTTCCAATACTATACTTCCAACTACTCACAAGCGACCAATCCTCGTCGAACTTTGGATTGTCCTTTGATAGTTGTTTAATTATTTTAGTCAAAACCGATTCTAGTCCCTTTTCCCTCTAAATGCACTAGACATTTTGAAAATTTTAGAATGGTCAAACATTAAAGCATTTGCAATCGATCCTATACCTGAAGCGTATGGGACATGATGCACAATGTTTTATTTGCTATGTTCTCAAAATTCGAATTGTGAAGAGGAATGACGTAATCATAATCGAAATTTTAAGAACACACTATGCACATTTGACTAAATTTATTAACATTCCACAACCTAATCCTTTAGATTTGAAATGAAGCATAATATTCTCTCCCTTAATTATAGCAAAACAACCTTTCAACTCTTACAACTTTGCAAAGTATGACTCTTGTTTTCTATAATTAATATTGCCAACTATGCAATACTTGCCTTAATAATCATACAATCATAACATTTATGCTCCCACTATCATGGTGATTATTATAAAACATAACACTTATGCTCCCACTAGCTTCGACATGTGTTTATAAACACCTTAACTTTCAGAAAAACAATACTTATTGAATTTCTTAAGTTCATGTTTCTAATACTTAGTGCTTTGATAATCTTTTATCAAGGCTTCTTGAACTTATACACTTTTGCCTTAGATAGTTCATGTGTGTGTCTTAACAATTAAGACTAATTGCCAAACCTCACAATTCAAATTATGGAAAGGGATGTCGTAACCATGATCGAATTCGAGAATGCAATTTTACAATCACTATCTTTTAAAATCTTTCTTAGTGAAAGCATTTTCTCACAATCATTTTCATGAAGGAGGAAATCTTATGACACTTAGATTTAAACGGTGTATGTGTTCCTATCCATGTGAATTTGTTAAAAAACAAGGTTTACGACAAATTCAAACTCATATGGATCGAACTTTCTTAATCTTGTTTTCTTGCCTTATGGTAGCACAGCTGCCCACCACGTCTTCCAAGTAGTTAAGAAACTCACCTTTTCCTATCAATGTACTTTCCATTGATCAAGGTCCTTGCCTTTTATGCATTCAAATGAGAACTCATAGGACTCACATGCATAATTAACTCGTTTGGATTGGCACAGAAACAAAATAATGTCTTCACGATAGGTTGTAAACCTCAACTTGCGTGCTAGTGATGATCAATAAGGTTTATTTGATTTGTTCTTGAAACCTTTCAAGACCATTAAGACTCCCACTTACTCCTTGACATATAAGATTCTTTTGTCAATAAACATTTCTTGACAAACAAATATTCAAGAGTTAGTGTAGCTTTTATCAAAACAAAACACTTCATAATTTTGGTCTTAGTTGGTCTTTGTCTTATCCAAGACATCACAACTTTCCACAATTGATGAATGTTATAAACCTTCTTAATACTATTCACTCAATGTCACAATCTTGACTTTAAGACTTGTTTTGGAACGAAGTATGATTGACTTCTTGATTTGACCATTTCTTCAATCTTTGATTCCTCTTCTTGGACATACAATTGTACCAAGACTCACTTAGAGGATCAATTGAGATATGGTTCTTAATCATTAAGACCTATCATAAAGCATAAAAGCTACTCTCCCTTCCTCTTATAATGGAGAAACTTTTATCTTTCTGCCTACTTGATTCTTCTTATTCGTTTTGCTATTGATCTAAACCCTTTAATCAATTCAAAATTACACTTAATCTTGTAAGTGTAATCATATTTACTAAGCCTTTAGTAAATCATGAAGAATATCTTTGTTACTCTTATGGTAAACTCGATCAACACACAACTTTGTGTACTCGATCTCCTAGTCCTTCACTTGACACTTTGTCAATGAATTAGTCTAATTTCCAAAGTATGAAATTTCTCATTCATCGTGCAACCAAGTTGCATGATTCCAAGTTTCTATCCGATTGAAACTTTGGGCGATGAGAAACTCTCCCTATTTGGTAAATTCTTGACATTTCCATAAATAACATAACTAAGAATCACATCCATTCGTTGTAGAAATATGCAAACATCAATTTTCACATAACGATTTCATTGCAAGGAAGTAAACAAATAAATAAGTTAAACAAATTTTGTTTTATTTATAAAAGCAGCGGAAAAACATTTGTCCTTACAATGCAAAATCTATCGAAAACTATGTAAAAGAAAATTTCTAACAACTCTATCATAAATATCTAAGCTCAAAATCCAATCTTCAAGTCCATGAGATCGAGATCCATCTCTTGTGATTAGATTCATCTTGCTCTCTTATCAAGCTTCCTTTCTTTTCACCGATCCTTCAAAACATTCAAATGCAATCTTATCACATCATGTATTAAGAATCAATGAATAGGAACTTAATGGAGTTAGATAGTGGATTCTTACCTAAAGCGTAGTCATACTTTTGACTCTCCCATCTCTTAGATCTCTTAGGTAAATAGGGTAACTTCGTCTCCAATGCCCCTTCTCTTGGCAATAAAAGCAAATTGACTCTTTTGGAACAACACATGGAACTACTTCAGACATCGCCTTTCTCTTATGATGAAACTTTTCGATCATTGCATGTCTTTCATTGCCATTGTCTATATCCATAGAGGTCTTGAAGGCAGATTCACCAATCAACTTTGCTTTTCTATTGCGCCAAACCATTGCTGATTCAGCAGCAATAAGCATATAGGTGAGATCTATAAGTGTCACGCCGTGGTTCATCATATAGTACTCTCTTACGAACTCACTATACGAGTTAGGAAGTGACTGAAGAACCCAATCAATAGCCATCGCTTCACCGACAACGGATCTATCAATGTGTGACTTCATCCCTAAGACGTGTGCACACACCGACTTGCCCTCTTTATGTTTACTTGCCAAAAGGGCTTGAGTGATATTGAACCTTTCAATTTTACAATCTTGTGGGTTAGGGAGAATAATTGGAGGAGGAGGAGGAAGTGAAGCATGATTTCTTGTTCCTCGATCGAATCGTGGAATTTCATCTTCATGTGGAATGCTAGTTCCACGGGATTTGAGAATACCATAGTTGTCGAACTTTGACATCGGGAGAAAAACCGAATTCAAGTTAGTTGATTGATTGAGTCCTTGGTAAATCACCCAAATGAAATTCCAAGGCTAGGACCCAACACAATATCCTACAACTCGGGAGAGGGATGCCGTAACCCAAATTGCAGAACATTTGGAGGTAAGTGAATGACGATTCACTAATTTCCACCATGAAAAACGAAAAAGAAATTTAAGTTTTAAATCTATGAAAACTCCTAGATCCTTTGAGATTCATTGAACATTTCAATGGCATGTTTAAATCTCGATATGCCCCTCTTGTTTGTGACTGGTATGCCGAGGATCACAAAGCGGGTGTGAATAACCATGCAAACTACATGGTGCCCTCACATGTTACAATCACCTATTCGATGTGCCGGTAAACCACACACGCTCCACCGAACTATGACAAACATTGAGTCACCCTTTGCTACCTTTGCTTAGAACCATTTAGTGTGCCGGTAAACCACACACGCTCCACTAACGTCTTCGCAAGGGAACAAAGTGTAATTTCATGGAATTGCATCAATTCACTTTTGCCTAAGTAACTAAGATTGGGAATTTGAAAAACATTTAGTTACTTTGTATTTCATTATACTTATAATGGAAGGTTTCGTCCTATCCCACCCGTTCGGCTAACGACCCTCCACTAGTCAAGAGTGCGGTGGGTAAGAGTGGATACCCATTCAATCGCCATTTTATAGGCAAATTCCTTAAACACCCCTTATAGACCAGCTTCGCGAATGAGGCCTACTAACGGTAAGACTAACTTTTACTCATACATATATATAATGTTAGACTTTTAATGTTATATATAGTATAGGGTGTATTTTATACTTTTAAAATGCTATATGGTTAACTTTAACAATTACACTTTTAATTCAATTAAAAGGTTAACCTAAACTTTTATGGATTTATTAAATCTCTTTTAATTATACACCTTAATTAATTAATAAAACCATAAAGGTGTGATTTGAACTTTTCAAAACATTACTAGGGTTTTAGAATTTAACATTTCTAATTAAACCTTTAATCAACTTTTAAATTCCAAAACTTGAGGGCAAGTTTTGAAACATTTCAAAACATTAGGGTTTTAACTATTTAAATTTCAAAACAACAAAACTTTTGGGGTTCAAATTTAAACTATAAAACCTAAAGGGATAAATTGAAACTATTTCACAAGATAATTCAAATCTAAATTACAAATAATCAAACTTTATCTAATAAAACAAGTGATTATCTAAATTTTGACAATTATCTTCTATTTAGGTAAGGATAATCACATAATAATGAAAAATTTTGGATTTTATCACAAAAACGAGTTTATGGTAATTATCCAAAACCAAAACAGGAAGAAAATCGCGAAAACGAGCTGTTAGACACTTTGACTCGTCGAGTCTGGGCTTGGACTCGTCGAGTTCAGCTGACTCAGCGAGTTCACCAAGTGGCTCGGCGAGTCAAACCTTCAAAACTCAAAAAAATCGATTTTCAGTGCTTATTACGATCAAATATGCATCAATACAATAGAAACCAATCAAGGCTCTGATACCACTGATGGGTTTTGGTCATAAGACATCCTATGTGCTCATACAAACCCTAAAGCTTGGATCTAGGTTTCTCTATTGTACATGCTTTGAATCCAAGACTATAAACCCTAATTCTAGCATACATATAATCATATTAACATGAGAATAAGTTTATAGTGTTACCTTGATTGTTATGTAGCAATAACAATCCTAAATCTCCTTGTATTGACTTTGGAATGCTTAGAGTCACAAGTGTCACTCCTCTAATGGTTCACAAACACCATAAGCAAGAGGATGAAGAGGAGAGAGGTTGGAGGCTGCCAAAAATGTGTGTAAACCCTTACAATAAGCTTAGCCACGTTTTTGAGCCTTAAGGGTTCTTTATATAGTTGGGCTATTAGGGTTATCTAACAAGGAAACCCTAATTTGGATGCTTAAGCCCTAAGCAACCCATAGACTCCTTTTATCAAGCCCATGGACGATTTCCTTATGGGTTTCCCATTAGAATTCGTCCATCTCTTAATATAAGGCAATCCATGGCCCAAATTATAATTATCTTATAATTACAATTCCAGTCCCTTAAGTTTAATTAATCTCTTTTAGTCACAAAACTAATTACCAATTAATTATTGACTAATATTAATTAAACAATATGATTTCTCCTTTAATATATTATTCCCATAATATATTAATAGATCATATTTAATCCTTACTCTCCATAAATCATCCTATCAAGTTGCTTTGGTGAAGGAAACCCAAAAGGACCATGCACCATCGGGTCAAGTACATACCAAAATAGTTATGGACTTAGACACTAATCCAACAGTCTTCTCATTAGACATGCCTAGAGTGGTAACCAGAGTTGTGTGATAGAGTATATTATATGTTATTTGTGTGTTGTGATATATTGCATTATTTCTATGTAATTATTGCTATGTATTATTTAGAGTTTACAGAGTTAGGACTAGAGGGTCCATAGAGTTAGGACCATAGGATCCACAGAGTTAGGACCGGAGGGTCCATTAGGGTTGTGGGCTGGAGGTTCCCACTGAGACACATTAACCAGAGGGTCTTACAGAGTTATAGCCTCGATTGGCTAATATGTTGCATGTGGTATTTTGGGGAACTCACTAAGCTTCGTGCTTACCGTGTTATGTTATATGCGTTTCAGGTATCTCAGAGGATTGTGGGAAGACACCGACTTGATTGTACACACACCAGTGAAAGAGCTACATTTTGAGGATCTTGGATTTTAACCAAGCAATTGTGGAATTTTGAATTGCAAATTTAATAAATGAGATTTTTGTAAGATACATTATGAGAATTATGTTATTTTAAAATGAAAATTTTGTTTTGAAAATTTACGTCGTTACATGAAGACAGTTGGGTGGTGGAAGTGGGATCGTATTTTTTAATGATCAATTTATAATAGATAAATAGCGAATAAATAATAAAAATTACATAAATAAATAAATACAGGTAATTTAGAATTTTTAGGTTTCGTAAGCAGTAAATGCGCGCCAAAAATACATCTTAGGGACTGTATGAGTTAAGAAAAACATTTAGTGATAAAACATGCAGATTACCTCAAACCACGTGGAATATTCGTTTAATTTACTATTAATTTAATTAAATATAAATTAATATTTAAACAATGTAAGAATTAAATAATTATCTCAATTAGACTTTTAATTAAATAATATTTATTCTTTATCTTTTTCCTGTATTTACGAATTAGGGAATATCCAATTAACTAGTTTAATTATCCATATTTTGTACAATTAAAATAATCATTAAAACTAGTAATTATCCTACAATTCAAAATAAGGCAAGGAAATCTGAAGCCCAAAAATTTTGTAGGGCGTGTCGCGCATTGCGATTAACGAGTTTTTTTTTTATTTTTATTTTTTTTTTAAGTTTTCACCAATGCACGTATTTTAGAAAATCTTAGGTTCTGAAACCATTGTTGGATTTTGTAGGCTGCAAAACATATACAATACACAACAGAATCATAAAACTATTTTATGGGCACATGGAACCTAGATATCTACGAATTTTCTCAAAATAGAAACGTACTGTGAAAAATAGAAACTAAACTATGTATAATTGAAATTCACGAGGATTGGAAAACATACAGTTGTGTTATAATTGTATATAACACTCTTTGATCTTCAAATTTTCTTTAAAAAGATATCACTAATAATTTTGATGCCACTAATGGCTCACACCCAAAATACTAGAATGCTAGAAACAAAAATTAGAGAGTAGAGAGCAGAGAAATTTTGGATTTCTCTTCTTGAGATGTTAGAGTCGAAAATGTAAGGGGTTAGGGTCCTATTTATAGTTGGTGGATCACCGGTTAAACCCTAATTTGAATAATAAAATATTCAAAGTTTATTCTATTCAAATTAGTTATCCTTATTACCTAAGAAAGGCTTCCAGGACCCTTCTTAAACCTCTTTAAAATCATCCACACCTGGAAGGTTCTAGAATTTCCTCCTTTGCTCAACTATTAAAATAAAATGCAATTTAACCCTTGCTTCTAGCTATTGTTCTTGAGGGCTACCAAAAAAGACTTTGCTTTTAGTCCATGAAGTTATATTTAGTTATGACTTTAGACACCTAATCCAACAATTTTGATATTTAAGAAGGGTATATATGATATTTTGATGTTTAATGAGGGCATATACGATACGTATAATTTTATGAAGCGTAAATAAGATATTTGGAAATTAAGTTGGTCAAATATGATATTTTGATGTTTAATAAGGGTATATCCAAAATTCTTTATGTTTATTAATTTGGTAATTAACATATTTATGTTAGGGTATGGAAGAAAAAAGAGTTTTTGAAATTGATGAAACTTGGATCTTCTAGAAGGATTGTGTGAACACTTTCCGGATATGATATTTCGACCTTATGCATAGGTTACATGAGATTCATATTATTGTGATACCCCTTCAATGAAAAGTTTGTATCAAGGCAACTGATATTAGGTTATGAACTAGGGCTTATATACGATTTAAATTCTTCTGATTACTAAAGTTGAGTATCAAGCAACATAAATACTTATTTTATCCTAAAAATAAGGGATGACGGTTCTAAGGATAATTATTTATAATATTCTCCAAAAATAAGATTTTCAATAACATTTTCCATATGGGCAATTCCCCTAGGACCCCGCAAGGGGGCACAACCCCCTTGACCCCCGCCATTTGGCCGAACCAAGATCAAACTCTTTTAATAAATCGGTGCACTCCACACCTCTTAACTTGTAATCAAGTCAATAATTGCACTCCATTGGTAATATGTAAATTTCATTATACTAAAGTGACTTGGTGACACTAAAAACACCAACACATTATACACTATTTTTCATATGGCTTTCTAGATATAGTAGAATTCCAATGACTAGTAACATTTCTTGGAGGGGGGTGCATATTCCAAACACGATATTCCCAATGTGTACCGCATTTAAGGAGAATGAGTAGCATATATTGAAAGTATGTTCAACCACTAAAGAGCTAGGTGCACTTATGCGTTTATGGTGGAAGGATTTTCCCATGGACAATAGCTCATTGGAAAACATCATAGGAGTAAACTCAGTTTATATAAAAGGCAACAGAAAGAATGATATCATTGACCCAATCTCTAGGGCCCTCTTATAGCACATATATGTTGGAAATAGGTGCCCAATGTCATAACTAATTGGTATAACTTTGCTAATAATAACAAAGTCCTTTTAGGATTGTCCTCAAGAGCTATAATAGCTATAAAAGTATTTAAGAGAGTCATATAATTAGTTTATTAGTTTATTACAGGTAAATAAATTAATTAAAAACTAGGTAGAATTAATTTAGAATTAATTTGGAATTAATTTGAAGTATTTAAAGGTACAGGGACTGAATGTTAACTGTTCAGTAGTTGAGCAAGATGAACATTCTAGAATCCCTAAAGAGAGTGGACGTTTTTAGCGGCTCTAGAAGCCTTTTATAATTTGTTCATAGTATCTAATAAGGTATGGATTTAAATTAGGTTTAAATATGATTATTTAATTAATTCAAATCAGCTTTATATGCTAGTTACCTCGGTTATATAAAGACCTCCCTAAAATTCATAAATTTGACCCTAGTTCTTATAAGGCCGAGAATTTGGTTTTAAATCCCTCTATATCCTCAATTTTCATTTGTTTAGTCTCATGGGTGCGAGTCTTTAGATACATTCTATTTTGGGTTCTAGACCCTTCCAGAAGCAACCAAGACTTCAGGATCTTCAAGGGAATCAAAAGTAGTTTTGAATTTATTTTAAAGGTTAGTAATCCTATATCTCTTGGTATTTTTAATTCACAATCTTGAAAGTAAATTGCTATAATAGTAAAACCTAGATCTAGGGTTCATGTACACTTAGGGTTATTGTTAGTCGCTATTGTTACCTAAAATTTGTGTACATATGCATAGAAATCCCTGCATTGGTATAACTAACATTAGGGTTTAGTTATGACACAACTTGAAAAAAGGGAAAAATCGAATAAACTTGTTAATCACATGACCCAGTGATCCCATGGTCAAATGTGCCATTCCCTTCATTGATTTTGAGGTTTCGGGTTCACCCTATAATTTCAAATTTTAGGATTTATCTATAGATTTAAATATTTTATGAATATGTTAAATCTGAATAATTAAACTAGTAGGATAAATATGCCTTAATTTAAAATTATAGATAACTGATTTAAAAATTAATTAATTCTAAGTTAATTAAATATATTATGTTTAAATCATGTATTTTTAAATTGTTTAAAATACACCTTACATATAAATATAATAGTTTATGACTGCTGTGAATTTTCACCTCATTTTGTTTTTTATTTTCAAACACCATTTAACAAAATAAAGAAATAGAAGTCTTACTTTTTGAAAACAAAATGGAAAAGAAAAGTTAAGACACATCCAAGATGGAATCATCACTAATGAAACATCTATTATAAAACTACCTAAAGTCCCCATCCTCACCAAGCCATCAATCATGTTACCTGTACCAATGTAAAGCAAAAGCAACAAGCAAAGAAACAAGTGTCAGTCAGCTCAATGAATCAAATCTCAAGTACATAAGTGTGGAAACATGCATATTTCATATAAGTCAATTAGACATATAAACAGTCACAATATATGTCTCATAACATTTACCTTTCACTTTTTAACAATATCAATATATTAGTTGTTGATATTTCACTATGGTAATTATTTATTTTGATCACCTTTATAATTACTCTTATGTCCATCGCTATCATGGGTCAAAACACCACCAACTACCTTGTAGAAGACCTCGTTCACTACTAGCATGACCTGGAAACCCAGAGCACTAAGTTGGTAGTTTCTCCCACCCGTAACACTGTCTTTGGTTCATATCATCAAAAGAATATTGAAAACCGTGTCTGAACAGTGCATGAAAAGAAATAATGTTTCGTGCCATTTCTGAAGAATAAAAATAATCTATCAAATTTATCCTAACATGATCACCAAGTACCATACCATAAGATCCCATCTTGGTAACAAGTGAAGATCGCCTCTTCTCAATGATCAAATTTATTCTTCCATGCTCCACATTCTCACTTTCTCTTAATCCCTGCAAATAAAAAAAATGTGGAAACCACATCTTGTGCAAGGACCCAAGAACGAGTAAGTTATGATTTATTGACTTGAATAGTGTACGTACTTGCCAAAGATGGATTGACCTTGCCATCTTTCAGATCTTACAATTATTTAGGGAAACATTGTTTCCAATTCCCTTTTTCGTTATAACAGTAGAAAGTGGTCTCTTTGGGGTCACTAATAGTAGGAATATCAGAGTTAAGCTTGGTCTTTGACCCACTACAAAATTCTCTAGCATGGGCCTTTCGCTTCCAGTTTAATTGAGGATTGGTCTTCCTCTTTTTCCCTCTGTTTTGCCCAATGGATAAGACAGGAGCACTTTTCGTAGAAGGAACTTGATTTTTATTCATCCATGATTTAGTTGTTTGTAACAAGTTGTGGAGTTGGGTCAATGTGGTATCTATGTCGTTCAAATGCTAAGTTAAGATAAATTGATCATAACTATGAGGCAATGAATTTAGGACCATTTCTATGGCCCACTGCTTGTCAAAGGACACATTGAGATTTTCCAAACGTTCCACATATCTTTGCATTCTCTACACATAAGTGCATATAAATTCTCCCTCCTTCAACTTGCATGCCATTAACGCCTTGACGAACTCATACCTTTCTTTGCATTCCCTGCACATAACTGCAGATAAATTCTCCCTCCTTTAACATGCATGCCATTAACACCTTGATGACCTCATACCTATCTTGATGTGATTTCTTGTGAAACTTTATTCTAGATCCCGGAACATCTCGTATGGCCAGTAGTCCTCATAGAACTTTTTCCACTCATGTACCATGCTTACAACCATGATGAAAGTGACCTTAGTTGCATCGCCATAGTGTTGCTTGTAGGTGGCAAGCTATTTTGGAGTAGCAGTTGACTCGTCGACTTCGAGTAGGGGTTTTTCAAGAACACATTCTTTACTCTCGTATTGAAGAGTCATCTTGAAATTTCGCATCTAGTCCGTATAGTTTGGAACAACTAGTTTCTCTTCATATAAGATTGATAGAAGAGTGAAGCTTGATGATTTGGTGGAAGATTGAGCAGCAGTAGCATCTCCATGAGTAGGCATCTATATTAGAGAGATAGTTTTAGTTAGTTAATATAAATCCTTAGTATTTTAACCCAAAATAAATATTCAAGGCTATGATCCAAAATATAATTCACAATCAAGAAGAGGGATGTCATAGTCTTATTGCGAATTTATGAAGGTAGGTAAAACAATTCACCAATTTCAATCTCAAATGAAACTCCTAGATCTTTTTAGATTCATTGAATCTTATTAATGGCATGTTGAATCTCAGATTTTGCTTATCTATTTATGACTGGGATACCGAGGATAACAAACAAGATGTGAATAACCATGCAAACAAGCTTCACAACGTCGATTTCATTTATCATCTCTAATTAATGTTCCGGTTAACCACACATGCTCCATCAACAATTATAATTTACGAGTTGTACTATAATTCAACTATAAAGTCCCAAATTAGTGTTATGGTTATCCACGTACTCTCCGCTAGTGTGACAACCCAAAACTTCTAACCTATGTAATTGATCCGCGTGTCAGCACAAAAACTTGAATTCATTATCTTTTATTAAATCTTGTGGTTCCATTTGGGTGCTCAAGACTTAGTATAATCTAGATATAAGTCTTAGGAAGGGTTGGAGAGTTTTTTAGCATCACAAAATCGAGCGAAACTCACTAAATAAGGTGTGTGCAGCCACACACTTGTGTGTGCGGTCACACATCTATGTGTGCATCCACACACCCAACCGCAAACACCCTCAACCTCACACCCAACCCAATATATGGATAGATACTCCTTCATGCATTCATTTAGATGTTCCTTTTCCCTCTCTCTACTTTCTCTCACTAAATCATCAACCAAGAACACTTTGAAGGCTTCAGATTCATGATCTACTCCATCTTCAAGCTCATTATAGTGGTAAACACTTGAATCCTATGCTTAAAACTCATCATGATCATCATATTCATCGTCCCTTGAATGTGTATGGCCACACACCTTTCATATAGGGGTAGCACACACTCAAAACTCCCTAGTATGAAGAGCAAACACTTCAAAAATCATCATATGGACTCAAATGAGGAGTGTACGGCCGCACAATCCTGTGTACGGCCGCACACTCTTGTGTGCAGCCTCACACACACTCTTGGTCACACTCCCCAACCGCACACTCATTTTCAAGACCATACACCCACTCTAGTGCCCATATTTGGCCCTAAACTTGCATAGATCATTAAGTTTAGATCATAATACACTTATTCTTAATAATTCCAATCCCTAAGGATGTTTTCCCATCATGTTTAGTCATGAAACACCTTATTTTTAACTCATTTATGTGTCATCACATGAATAATAGGGGCCATTGGCGTTCAGGGCATTCGTTGACACTCAAACCCTATGTTAAACGGTGAGTTCATACCCCTACCCCTTTTCAATGTTTTTCACTGTTTTCACGGGGGAATACAAGCAAAATACAAGGGATACTTGTACTCAAAACTTTTTTTACATGTGTTGTGTTTCGTATTACATATTCTTTTAACACTAACAATCGTAATAGATAATCGTTTGAACTTGCAGAGCACATTATCACATTATTTGTGAAAAACATTCTAAAATGTTGTATTTATATTTTCACAAATGGTTTTCCACATTATAACAGTTAAAAGCACAACCTTTGAACTTTGAACATGAAACCTAGTACATTGTTTTGTCCTCAGTAACACTCCACAGGGATATGCGAGTGAAGGATCATCATTTGTAACAGTATCTTTCTGTATTATTACTAGTAAATTTGTTATTCCCATAAATTGGAGACACGTCCTCAGAAACACTCCACATAGATACGCGAGTGGTGGACCGCCCCCGTAACCAGAATCACTTAGATAGGGAGTGTGACTTTAGTGTATAGATCTACACGGGGCTGACTACCCCGCACCTGGCTGCTAGCTACAGCCGAACTGAAAGGTTCAAGGGTGACGAAAGTCATAAAGTGATTTGGACTACTTATTGCCATATGTAGTCTATCGTATGGTTATGGAACTCGCAATTTGGATAACAGAGATTTACTTGTTAGTAATAATGGGTTAGTAATTTGTTTACTTTATACTTATTAGTTTTATGTGCATGATAAAACTAATACACTTCACAAAGATAACCAGGTTTTCAGAATACATCTTTTACATTACATTTCAACTCAGTAACCAACTTTTAGGAAAATATGGGATTTTCCTGGGATAACAGTTGTTCATAACCAGATTTGTGTAACAAAGCAGATGACCAAACTTTACATATAAGAAAATATGGGATTTTCTTTGATTCATAATCTTTTTTAGAAATTGATAGGAAACTTGTACGCTTTCAGAAAACAAAACCGCTTATGAACTCACCAGCTTTATGCTATTTTTCAAAGTGCTTGTATTCTCAGGTCCGCATTAGACAGGTACCCGATGATCCTTTTTGGCGAAGACGGAGTACGTAAAAGACACGTCTTACTTTTGTTCATATATATACATATGTATCACAACTGTAATACATGGTTTTCAAACAATTGTAAATTAAAATATGTAATGTAATGGTTGTTTACTTTGCTTACTATGTGCATTGGTTATGATATTCAACATGAAGTCACCATTGCCCCATAACGTTTCTGCCTGTGGTTTCGGGGTGTGACAGATTGGTATCAGAGCCCTTGTTTATAGTGAATAAAGTATAGCAAACCTTACATGATATAAGACTATAAACCCTAAAGGGGCCTAAGTGCTCTAAACTAAAAGTATACTCTAAAGTATAAGTATTTTCAAAAGTATACAAGTATACCTAACCATCGAGATCCGTAGCTACAAGTAGAAAAAACATAAGTAAATGGGTGTTGTACGCTGCGGTTAAACCTGGTCAGTTATGTAGTCATGTCTAGGATCAATATAGCATGTCCAACTATATTCATTTGAGACACGGCCAACATGTGTTTGGGAGTAACTGTAGTGTTCGGCATGCCTAAAACTCACCCAATACCCAAAGAATGAGTCGTCGTCGCAGTGAATCACGAAATACTATCGGAGTATTTCTAGAGCCAGCTTCGTTATGAGAATCCTCATTTCAACATTGTTCCTTAATCATTCCTTTAGTGATAATTTATCTGCTTTGATAACTCTTTCCTGCTTTATCGCTTATTCGGAATATATATCTGTCATATCTCTTGATTCAATTCAGAGGACTTACCATCCTCTCTTTCCTGATCTTATTAGATCAAGATGCCTCCAAGGAAGAGACCCAGCTCAAAGAACAACAATCCTCCTCCGCCACCACCTCCTCCTCAAGTTGACCCCGTAATGTTCCAGGCATCTGTTACTACCGCAGTGGCAGCCACCATGTCTCAAATGAACCCCGGTGGTTCAGGAGGTGGTCTCCAGCCCCAAAACCAAGAGGATAGCCAGGGACACCAAAAAGAGGGTTCCTATAAAGATTTCATGAACGCGAAACCCACATCCTTTTATGGCACTGGAGGTGTCATTTCCCTCACCCGATGGTTCGAGAAAATTGAATCTATCTTTCAAATTTGTGCTTGTTCGGAATCCGACAAAGTAAAGTTTGCCGCATGCACCTTTATCGATAAGGCACTGACTTGGTGGAATGGCCGAGTCAAATCCTTAAACCTACCTGTACCCAATGCTATGGGTTGGGAGGCCATGAAGGAACTTCTTCTAGCTGAGTATTGCCCTCGAGGTGAAATACAGAAGTTAGAGCACGAGCTCTGGAACCTGAAGATGAAGGGTTCTGATATTGCCGCATACACTTCGAGATTTGATGACCTGACACTACTCTGTCCGGGATTGGTTACCCTTGAGAGTAAGAAGATAGAGAGATTTATTTGGGGCTGACCTAACCGACCTAAGGAAATGTCTTATCTGTGAGGCCGAACACATATGATAGTGCCAAAATCTTAGCCCAGACTTTGATCGGCCATAGTGACGACTATGAGGAAGCAACCACCATTCCTGAACCGACCAAGAGGAGTGGTGAGAAAAGAAAGTTTTCGAAGAAGAAGAAAGACCAACCTTCTCAAGGATCCTCAAAGAAACAGCAGAATGTAGCAGTCCATGCTGCTACTACCCCTGTTGTTGTTGCTTCTGTTGTGGGATCCACAGCTCAAACACCTACTAGTAAGTATGCTGGTAGCCTTCCCTAATGTGAAAAGTGTAAATACCACCATAACCCCAACCCCTTCCGTGAACTTTCATGCACCAACTATGGTAAAAAGGGGCATACGATCTGATTCTGCAAGGTACCGGCCCAATCTGCAAATCAACCTTCTGGAGCAGGTGTTGGTCAAGCCTGTTATAATTGTGGAGAAGTAAGATATTTTAAGAGAAACTGCCCCAAGAAGGTGATAGCTGATAATACCGGAAGAGTCCTAGCTATGGGACAGGAGGAGGCAGTCGCTGATCCCACCATTGTTTCGGGTACGTTCCTTCTCGACAACTCTTATGCTAGTATTCTTTTTTATTCGGGTGTTGAAAGAAGTTTTGGTAGTCATTCGTTCAAACATAACCTTAAACATAATCCCCAATCATTAACTGAAACGTTTACAGTCGAGATGGCTAATGGTGAGAAAGAAAGTGCTCGTGATATATTCATAGGTTGCACCCTTACTCTGAACGATCATTCATTTCCCATCGATCTTATGCCAGTCCCCATAAAGAGCTTTGACGTTATCATTGGCGTGGATTGGTTGAGTCCCAATCATGCTGATATCCTTTGCTATGAAAAATCCATCCGTCTCAATCTTCTTGCGAGACAAACTCTAATGATTTATGGCGATAAGCTTAGCTCCAATATTCGTATCATTTCCTACATCAAAGCTCAAAAGCTTTTGTGGAAGGAGTGCCAAGCATTCCTAGCCCATGTCGCTAATGAGAAACAGGAAGTTAAAGACCTCACGAGCATCCCTGAAGTCTGCAACTTTCCTGATGTCTTTCCAGAAGAGCTCCCAGGAATTCCTCCCGAACGTCAAGTCGAATTTTGCATTGGCCTAATTCCTGGAGCTACCCCCGCAGCCAAGTCTCCATATCGTTTAGCTCTAGTAGAAATGCAGGAGTTATCCAGCCAACTCAATGAGTTACTCAACAAAGGGTTCATCAGACCGAGTTCCTCACCCTGGGGAGCTCCGATTTTGTTTGTGAAAAAGAAAGATGGATCCTTCTGGATGTGTATCGACTACCGTGAATTGAACAAGTTAACCGTCAAGAACTGATATCCCCTTCCGTGAATAGATGACCTCTTCGATCAACTTAAGGGAGCTAGCTACTTCTCAGGTCAGGGTACCATCAGCTACGAGTTCACGAAAGTGATGTATCCAAAACGGCTTTCAAGACTCGATATGGACACTACGAGTTCGTAGTGATGCCCTTCGGTCTAACCAATACCCCGGCTGTGTTCATGGACCTGATGAACCGGGTGGGTCCTTCCTTCTTAGACAAGTTCTTCATCGTGTTCATTGACGACATACTTGTTTAATCCAGAAGTGAAGAAGATCACAAGCAACACTTGAGGTCAGTGTTGGAAACCCTTAGATCCGAAAAGCTGTACGCAAAATTTACCAAGTGTGAATTCTAGATTCGGAAGGTAACATTCCTCGGGCACGTGGTAAGTGAAGAGGGTATTCACGTGGATCCAACCAAGATAAAAGCGATAGAGAATTGGTCGGCACCGAAGACACCCACAGAAATTCATCAATTCTTGGGTCTCGCCGGTTATTATCGGAGATATATCAAAAAAAATTCTAGAATCGCCAAACCTCTAATCACTCTGACACAGAAAGGAGTACCCTTTTGTTGGAGTGAAAAGCAATAAAACGCATTCCAAACGTTAAAGCAAGCCCTGTGCAGTGCGCCTATTCTGTCTCTACCCGGAAGGGACAGAAGACTTCGTTGTCTATTGTGATGCATCTAATCAGGGCTTAGGTTGTGTGCTTATGAAAAGAGGAAAGGTAATTGCTTATGCCTCGAGATAGCTAAAGGCACATGAGGTCAACTATACCACGTACGACTTGGAGTTAGGAGTCGTAGTCTTTTCACTGAAGATTTGGAGACATTATCTCTACGGAACCAAGTGTACGATCTTCATTGACCATAAGAGCCTGCAGCACATCTTCGATCAGAAAGATTTAAACATGAGGCAACGGTGATGGGTAGAGCTACTCAGTGACTATGAGTGCGAGATTCGTTACCATCCCGGCATGGCCAATGTGGTGGCAGATGCCCTTAGCCGAAAGGAAAGTTTGAGTCGCAAGGCGAAGACACTGACAATGACTATCCATTCCCATTTATCCATGCAAATCCGAGATGCCCAGTTAGAAGCCCTCAAACCAGAGAACGTGTCAAGCGAAACCTTAAGGGGAATGGATAAGAAACTTCAGATCAGAGGTGACGGAGTCTACTGTTTCATGGACCAAATTTGGACCCCAAAGTTCGGAGGATTTAGGGAAGTTGTCATGGTGGAAGCACACAAGACCAGATACTCTGTTCACCCGGGTTCGGATAAGATGTACCTAGATCTCAAGAAACAATACTGGTGGCCAAACATGAAAGTCGAGATCGCTACATTCATGGGCAAGTGCCTGACTTGCGCCAAGGTGAAAATTGAGTACCAGAAACCCTCGGGTCTGCTCCAAAAACCTGAAATACCCGAGTGGAAATGGGAGATGATTACCATGGATTTCATCACCAAGTTACCCAAGTGTCCGAATAGGTACAATATCATTTGGGTAATTGTCGATCGTTTGACCAAGTCCGCTCACCTCATCCCGATTAAAGAATCATTCAAGATGGAAAGACTTGCGCGGATCTACATCCAAGAGGTAGTTCGACTGCACGGTGTACCTGTGTCCATTATCTCTGATCGAGATAGTAGGTTTACCTCCAGATTTTGGCAGTCTCTTCAGAAGGCTCTCGGAACTAAACTAGACATGAGCACGACCTATCATCCTCAGACCGACGGACAGAGTGAGAGAACTATCCAAACCTTGGAAGACATGCTTAGAGCATGTGTCATTGATTTCGGAAAATCGTGGGACACACATCTATCTTTGATAGAGTTCTTGTATAACAACAGTTACCACACCAGCATCAAGGCTGCCCCATTCGAATCCCTCTACGGTCGCAAGTGCAGATCCCCTCTATACTGGGCTGAGATAGGGGACACGCAGCTATCCAAGAGTCAATTCCCCGATAGTGCTCTCACTGGTCCTGAAATCATTCGTGAAACCATCAATAAGATCATCCAGATCTGAGAACGACTGAAAGCTTCACGAGATCGACAAAAGAGTTACGCCGATATACGACGGAAACCTCTGGAGTTCCAGGTTGGAGACCGTGTTCTGTTGAAGGTCTTGCCTTGGAAAGGCACAATACGCTTCGGAAAGCGTGGGAAACTTAATCCGAGGTATATAGGACCTTTCGAGATCCTTGATAGGATCGTTCATGTAGTCTATAAACTCCGATTACTTCGTGAGCTTAGTAACATCCATCCCGTTTTCCACATCTCTAATCTTAAGAAGTGTTTATCCGATGAAACCCTTGTGATCCCTCTTGATGAAATTGAGATCAACGAGAACCTGAACTTTGTGGAAGAACCAATCGAAATCATGGATCGAGAGATCAAACGTACGAAAAAAAGACGCATCCCAATAGTGAAGGTTCACTAGAATGCCAAGCAGGGACCGGAATTCACTTGGGAGCGTGAAGACTCGATGAAACAGAAGTATCCACATCTCTTTCCAAATCCATGATTTATATCTTAATTTTGAATTTCGGGACGAAATTCCCTCTAACGGGGGGATAATGTGACAACCCGAAACTTCTAACCTATGTAATTGATCCGCGTGTCAGCGCAAAAACTTGAATTCATTATCTTTTATTAAATCTTGTGGTTCCATATGGGTGCTCTAGACTTAGTATTTCATAATAAGGTGTGGTTACAAAATCGAGCCAAACTCACCAAATAAGGTGTGTGCGGCCACACACCTGTGTGTGCGGTCACACATCCATGTGTGCAGCCACACACCCAACCGCAAACACCCTCAACCTCACACCCAACCCAATATATGGATAGATACCCCTTCATTCATTCATTTAGATGTTCCTTTTCCCTCTCTCTACTTTCTCTCACTAAATCATTAGCCAAGAACACTTTGAAGGCTTCATATTCGTGATCTACTCCATCTTCAAGCTCATTATAGTGGTAAACACTTGAATCCTAAGCTTAAACCTCATCATGATCATCATATTCATCGTCCCTTGAAGGTGTATGGCCGCACACTTTCATATGGGGGCAGAGCACACTCAAAACTCCATAGTACAAGGGATACTTGTACTCAAAACTTGTTTTACATGTGTTGTGTTTCGTATTACATATGCTTTTAACACTAACAATCGTAATAGATAACTGTTTGAACTTGCAGAACACATTATCACATTATCTGTGAAAAACATTATAAAATGTTGTATTTAAATTTGCACAAATGGTTTTCCACATTATAACAGTTAAAAGCACAACCTTTAAACTTTGAACATGAAACCTAGTACATTGTTTTGCCCTCGGTAACACTCCACAGGGATACACGAGTGGAGGATCGTCGTTTGTAACAGTGTCTTTCTGTATTATTACTAGTAAATTTGTTATGCCCATAAATTGGAGACACGTCCTCGGAAACACTCCACAGAGATACACGAGTGGAGGACCGCCCCCGTAACCAGATAGGGAGTGTGACTTGAGTGTATAGATATATACGGGGCTGACTACCCCACACCTGGCTGCTAGCTACAGCTGAACTGAAAGGTTCAACGGTGACGAAAGTCATAAAGTGATTTGGACTACTTATTTCCATATCTAGTCTTTCTTATGGTTATGGAATTCACTTTATGACGAAAGTCATAAAGTGATTTGGACTACTTATTTCAACTCAGTAACCAACTTTTAGGAAAATATGGGATTTTCCTGGGATAACAGTTGTTCATAACCAGATTTGTGTAAGAAAGCAGATGACCAAACTTTACATATAAGAAAACATGGGATTTTCTTGGATTCGTAATCTTTTTCAGAAATTGAAAGGAAACTTGTACGCTTTCAGAAAAGAAAACCGCTTATGAACTCACCAGCTTTAGCTGATTTTCAAACTGCTTGTATTCTCAGGTTCGCATTAGACAGGTACCCGATGATCCTTTTTGGCGAAGATGGAGTACGTAGAAGACACGTCTTACTTTTGCTCATATATATAGATATGTATCACAACTGTAATACTTGGTTTTCAAACAATTGTAAATTATAATATGTAATGTAATGGTTGTTTACTTTGCTTACTTTGTGCATTGGTTATGATATAAAACATGAAGTCACCTTTGCCCCCCGGAACGTTTCCGCCTGTGGTTTCGGGGTGTGACAGCTAGTGACATTGTAACACCCTATTCCGAATCGTTTCCTAACTCGGGGATGTAACCCTAAGATAGGTTATCATAAGGCTTAAGGCATTTAGTAAAGGGGGATTTAGACCCACTGGGTGTGGGTAAGATTAGTTAGATGATCTGGTAGTTTGGTTTGTGTTTTTGAGCTAATGGGTATATCGATAAAGTGTCAATCCGGGCTTTTGTTGAATTTTGGATTTTACTGTGGGAAGTTTTAAGGCAAGGATGAGTTGATAAAAGTGTAGAGCTTCTTGTCACCTTTCCATGGACATAAGGATCGTCAAAAGAGGACTCAGAACAAAGAATATATAGCATTCGGAAGTTTGAAGGATTATGGGCCAGCCTAGTACGAGGGGTTTACTTGGGAAGAACGTATAGCATACTAGTTAATTGAGTCGCGGGTGTTCCTTGAAGTATGTTGGGTGTACTAGAGTTATGCATTGCATACTTCAATTAGACCTAAACCCTAATTTAGGGACATGGACCCTATTTAAGCTCCTTAACTCAACTCCAAACCTTATTATCCTCAACCTCCATCCCTTTAAACCTTAGAAGAAAAACCCTAGCCTCCATTGGTATGTTTCTTGAGTTTTTGGAGTGGTTTCATGCTTTTTGGTGATCATTAAAGAAGAAGGAGCTTCTTCGAGAAGTTTGGTATTGCTTGGAGCTTTTGGATCCATCCAGTTTGCACCTTGATCTATCTTTTGGAGGCATGTGTTTCTATCTTAATGAATCTTGGTATTAGATCTAGTTTAAGGAGTATGTTTTGGTTCATTATAGTCCTTAAAGTCATCCTTGTGAGAATGAGCTAATCCACGAGCTTAGAATCTTGGACCTTCGCATTTATGAGGTCCTCTGTTAAAAAAAATCATCTTGATGAGTTATTTTGGACATTGGACCATGCATGAGTCTGGGTGTTTATTATGGATTTTATTGAGGTTTTGGTCCTATTAAGCCATGCAAAGAAATATAGTTGCCAACTTTACGTGTTAAGACATCATTTAGGGTCAAGATAGGTGTTTGGATACTTTTGTCTTAACCATTAAGAGATTATTTCGGATTTTTGTGCCTTTGATGAGTACGATGGGCATACGTGGGAAGTACAATAAGTGTAATGCATAGACAGCTTGAACTTTGTGCATCGAGGGTGAGTACGCGGGGCATATGCTTCTGGTACATGGGGCGTACTCCCGAGTAAGTCAATTTTGGGCTTTTCATGGTTTGGTCCTTGTTGGGCCATTAGACTTCCTACTTTGGGCCATAGATACAAGAAGGATTTTCTTGGAATTTGGTCCATGATTGTTTTTGGGCCCAACAAGGAAGATGGGTCATATTGGGCTTTGGGAAGCCTTTTAGGAAATTTTGCCTTTAGAGAAAATTGTATGGGCCTTCGTGTTGGGCCAAATAAGGAAAGGGTAAAATGATATTTTACCCTTTAGGAAGTTGGATTATGTATTAGGTCTCAAATTTTGAGTTATCAAGTTAATTATTAATTAAGGTTGTATTTATTGTTAGTTGGTGCGAGTTATCTGGTTCAGCGACCTGAGCAGTTAGTTAGTTATCAGCGGTTTGAAGTGAGCCTTCCTTTGCAATATCCATGGGTCAAAGGCACCAATGTGGACCCACTAGTTTATGATGTAGTGTGATGATTGTCTTTTTTGACAATTGCCAGTTATGTCTGTATTTTCCTGATGATTATGTGATTTTGTCATGATATTTTGTGGTAGTATTAGGGGTGAAATAGATTCAATACACTTTGAAATAAACTGAAGGGGATTGCAAGCACCCGAAAATGCTTGATATTACCTAGTTGAAATAGACTGAAGGGAATTGCAAGCAACCAAATAAGCATGAAAGTATCTGGTTTAAATAGACCGAAGGGGCAGACCAGAACCATGATATGCTTGGTTGTATGTTTGATTACTATATCGTATTTTGGGGGAAGTCACTGAGCTTCGCGCTTATGGTTTTCAGTTTATGTTCCAGGTACGTCCAGATTGACACGAAAGGGTTTGGTTTTCTCGCAACGCATCCACTCATGTTTCCGCAATGTTATAATTTTGGGATTGTACTACGATTACTATTTTATTATGAAATACTTTAAATGTTTGAACAAAAGATAACTGGTGTTTCAAAAATAAGGTTCAAGTACTTTTATAGCAATAAAACTTTTTAATGAAATTATGTCCTATCAAACCCGTTCAGCCAATGACCCTCGACCACACAAGAGAGCAGTGCGTAAATAGGATACACATTCAATGGTTATTTTATAGGTATTTTCTTTCTACCACCTTTATAGCATGGCTTCGTGAATGAGGCTTACTAGCAATTCGACTGACTTTTCTTATACACATACTACTTAATATTATAATACATATACATATTAGGGTGTATTTTAAAACTTTTCAAAAATACAAGGTTTAAATGTTAATTATCTTAATTAAAGTCTAATTAAATAATATTTAAACCAATTATGATTTAATCTTTAGCTTTAATTAAAATATTAATTCAGTTAATTTAAATCATTTAAAGATTAAATAATTATTTTCAATTAAACAATTAATAAAATAATTCAAATTTAATCCTATCCCATAAGCCCTACTGATTTTCGAAAATTAGGGTTTAGGTTTATATAGTTTTAATGATTCAAATTTTAATGCATCTAAAGTAATAATTAAGGAAAAAAGATAAACCCTGAGGAACCCTAAAGCCATTTTCGAAATTAAGGGGGTGGAGGCTAGGGTCTCAAGAACCCTAGCCTTTTGCGAAATTCAAGACTTTAGGGTTTAATTTATATAAACCCTAATTTTGATTCATTCACTATTATGCACAATTAAATAGAAAACTAAGGCTCTGATACCAATAATAGGTTTTATAAGTTATAATTCAATGCACGAAGCGAAATAACTTAACCCTAAAGTTCACATGCAACCTATTTGGATCTTAGTTTTCTCTATTGATAGCAATAATCTATGAATATCAAGAACGATAAGGAACCTACTATTAAAATATACCCCAAGTGTTCCATTGATGAGTTGATAAAAGTGTATGAAGAGAAATAATGTTTCGTGCCATTTCTGAAGAATAAAAATAATCTATCAAATTTATCCTAACATGATCACCAAGTACCATACCATAAGTTCCCATCTTGGTAACAAGTGAAGATCGCCTCTTCTCAATGATCAGATTTATTCTTCCACGCTCCACATTCTCACTTTCTATTAGGCCCTGCAAATAAAAAAAATGTGGAAACGACATCCTGTGGAAGGACCCAAGAACGAGTAAGTTATGATTTATTGACTTGAATAGTGTACGTACTTGCCAAAGATGGATTGACCTTGCCATCTTTCAGATCTTACAATTATTTAGGGAAACTTTGTTTCCAATTCCCTTTTTCGTTATAACAGTAGAAAGTGGTCTCTTTGGGGTCACTAATAGTAGGAATATCCGAGTTAAGCTTGGTCTTTGACCCACTACAAAATTCTCTAGCATGGGCCTTTCGCTTCCAGTTTAATTGAGGATTGGTCTTCCTCTTTTTCCCTCTGTTTTGCCCAATGGATAAGACAGGAGCACTTTTCGTAGAAGGAACTTGATTTTTATTCATCCATGATTTAGTTGTTTGTAACAAGTTGTGGAGTTGGGTCAATGTGGTATCTATGTCGTTCAAATGCTAAGTTAAGATAAATTGATCATAACTATGAGGCAATGAATTTAGGACCATTTCTATGGCCCACTGCTTGTCAAAGGACACATTGAGATTTTCCAAACGTTCCACATATCTTTGCATTCTCTACACATAAGTGCATATAAATTCTCCCTCCTTCAACTTCCATGCCATTAATGCCTTGACGAACTCATACCTTTCTTTGCATTCCCTGCACATAACTGCAGATAAATTCTCCCTCCTTTAACTTGCATGCCATTAACGCCTTGACGACCTCATACCTTTCTTGATGTGATTTCTTGTGAAACTTTTTTCTAGATCTCGGAACATCTCGTATGGCCAGTAGTCCTCATAGAACTTTTTCCACTCATGTACCATGCTTGCAACCATGATGAAAGCGACCTTCGTTGCATCGCCATAGTGTTTCTTGTAGGTGGCAAGCTATTTTGGAGTAGTAGTTGACTCGTCGACTTCGAGTAGGGGTTTTTCAAGAACACATTCCTTTCTCTCGTATTGAAGAGTCATCTTGACATTTCACATCTAGTCCATATAGTTTGGAACAACTAGTTTCTATTCATATAAGATTGATAGAAGAGAGAAGTTTGAGTTGTTGGTGGAAGATTGAGCAGCAGTAGCATCTCCATGAGTAGGCATCTATATTAGAGAGATAGTTTTAGTTAGTTGACATAAATCCTTAGTATTTTAACCCAAAATAAATATTCAAGGCTATGATCCAAAATATAATTCACAATCAAAAAGAGGGATGTCATAGTCATAAGGTAGGTAAAACAATTCACCAATTTCAATCTAATATGAAACTCCTAGATCTTTTTAGATTCATTGAATCTTATCATTGGCATGCTTAATCTCAGATTTTGCTCATCTATTTATGACAGGGACACCGAGGATCACAAACAAGATGTGAATAACCATGCAAACAAGCTTCATAACGTCGATTTCATTTATCATCTCTAATAAATGTTCCGGTTAACCACACATGCTCCATCAACAATTATAATTTATGAGTTGTACCATAATTAAACTTTAAAGTCCCAAATCAGTGTTATGGTTATCCACGTACACTCCTCTAGTCACATTGTAACACCCTATTCCGAATTGTTTCCTAATTCGGGGATGTGACCCTAAGATAGGTTATTATAAGGCTTAAGGCATTTGGTAAAGAGGGATTTTGACCCACTAGGTGTGGGTAAGATTAGTTAGATGATCTGGTAGTTTGGTTTGTGTTTTTGAGCTAATGGGTATATCGATAAAGTGTCAGTTAGGGCTTTTGTTGAATTTTGGATTTTATTGTGGGAAGTTTTAAGGCAAGGATGAGTTGATAAAAGTGTAGAGCTTCTTGCCACCTTTCCATGGACATAAGGATCGTCAAAAGAGGACTCAGAACAAAGAAGATATATCATTCGTAAGTTTGAAGGATTATGGGTCAGCATAGTATGAGGGGCTTACTTGGGAAGAACGCATAGCGTACTAGTCAAGTGAGTCGTGGGTGTTCCTTGGAGTATGTTGGGTGTACTAGAGTTATACATTGCATAATTCAGTTAGACCTAAACCCTAATTTAGGGACGTAGACCCTATATAAGGTCCTTAACTCAACTCCAAACCTTATTATCTTCAACCTCCATCCCTTTAAACCTTAGAAGCAAAAACCTAGCCTTCATTGGTATGTTTCTTGAGTTTTTGGAGTGTTTTCATGCTTTTTGGTGATCATTAAAGAAGAAGGAGCTTATTGGAGAAGTGTGGTATTGCTTGGAGCTTTTGGATCCATCCTTTTTGCACCTTGATCTATCTTTTGGAGGCATGTGTTTCTATCTTAATGATTGTTGGTGTTAGATCTAGTTTAAGGAGTATTTATTGGTTCATTATTGTCCTTAGAGTCATCCTTGTGAGAATGAGCTAATCCACGAGCTTAGAATGTTGGACCTTCGCATTTATGAGGTCCTCTGTTCATAAAAATTTCATCTTGATGAGTTATTTTGGACATTGGACCATGCATGAGTCTGGGTGTTTATTATGGATTTTATTGAGGTTTTGGTCCTATTAAGCCATGCAAAGAAATATAGTTGCCAACTTTACGTGTTAAGACATCATTTAAGGTCAAGATAGGTGTTTGGATAGTTTTGTCTTAACCATTAAGAGATTATTTCGTATTTTTTCGGCCTCTGATGAGTACGATGGACATACATGGGAAGTACAATAAGTGTAATGCAATGACAGCTTGAACTTTGTGCTTCGAGGGTGAGTACGCGAGGCATATCCTTCTGGTACATGGGGCGTACTCCCGAGTAAGTCAATTTTGGGCCTTTTATGGTTTGGTCCTTGTTGGGCCATTAGACTTCTTACTTTGGGCCATGGATACAGTAAGGGTTTTCTTGGAATTTGGTCCATGATTGTTTTTGGGCCCAACTAGGAAGATGGGTCATATTGGGCTTTGGGAAGCCTTTTAGGAAATTTTGCTTTTAGAGAAAATTGTATGGGCCTTCGTGTTAGGAAAAATAAGTAAAGGGTAAAATGATATTTTACCCTTTAGGAAGTTGGATTATGTATTAGGTCTCAAATTTTGAGTTATCGAGTTAATTATTAATTAAGGTTGTATTTATTGTTAGTTGGTGCGAGTTATCTGGTTCAGCAACCTGAGCAGTTAGTTAGTTATCAGCGGTTTGAAGTGAGCCTTCCTTTGCAGTATCCATGGGTCAAAGGCACCAATGTTGAGCCCCTAGTTTATGATGTAGTGTGATGATTGTCTTTTTTGACAATTGCCAGTTATATCTGTATTTTCCTGATGATTATGTGATTTTGTCATGATATTCTGTGGTAGTATTAAGGGTGAAATAGATTCAATACACTTTGAAATAAACTGAAGGGGATTGCAAGCACCCAAGTATGCTTGATAGTATCTGGTTGAAATAGACGGAAGGGGATTGCAAGCACCCGAAAATGCTTGATATTACTCGGTTGAAATAGACCGAAGGGGATTGCAAGTAGGCCTGGAAATCGTGTCGTGTTCGGGTTGGCGTGTCGCGGGTTGGCGGATTGGCGGGTTAAAATATGCCAACCCAAACACGAACCATTTAAATATACAGGTCACGGGTTGGCGGGTTACGGGTTGGCGGGTTTGGAACATAAACCCATATATGACCCACCAACCCATTTATTTAAACATGTTCACAAGTTGGCAGGTTTGTGGGTCTAAATTTTAGATATTTAAGTCTTAAACATCCAAATAAAAATTAAAAACATTCATAGAAACATGTTACAGACTTAACATGATAGGTTACGACTTGTGACCTTAGACCATCCACCACGAGTAATAATGTCAAAACAATCAAATGGTCTATGAATAAATGGTATATATATTATATAATACTTATTAAATATTAATACTTGATACATAAATACATTTAAAAATATAATAATTTTTTTATTAAGAATATAAACGGGTTGGCGGGTCAACCCGTTTATTTTTTGAGAAACCCATATATGACCCGTTTAATAAACGGGTTGGCGGGTTGACGGGTTAGCGGGTTGGCGAGTTGAAAAACTCAACCCAAACCCATTTATTTCGTGTCGTGTCGCAGGTCGTGTCGCGTGTCGTTTCGAGAATTGCCAGCCCTAATTGCAAGCACCCAAATATGCTTGACAGTATCTGGTTTAAATAGACCGAAGGGGAAGACAAGAACCCTGATATGCTTGGTTGTATGTTTGATTACTATATGGTATTTTGGGGGAATTCACTGAGCTTCGCGCTTACGGTTTTCAGTTTATGTTCCAGGTACGTCCAGATTGACAGGAAAGGGTTTGATTTTCTCGCGATGCATCCACTAAAGTTTCCACAATGTTATGATTTTGGGATTGTACTATGATGACTGTTTTATCATGAAATACTTTAAATGTTTGAACAAAAGATAACTGGTGTTTTGATCGTGTTAAAAATAAAATTTTTACCTCTTAATTTTTGGGTCGTTACAGACATATAAAGAATGATGTGTGTTTTAATGAGTTAGCATGCAATTTCAAATTTTCCCTAAGGTAGCCAGAGTGGGATTTTCAAAAATAAGGTTCTAGTACTTTTATAGCAATTAAACTTTTTAATGAAATTATGTCCTATCAAACCCGATCAGCCAATGACCCTCAACCACACAAGAGAGCGGTGGGTAAATAGGATACACATTCAATGGTTATTTTATAGGTATTTTCTTTATACCATATTTATAGCATGGCTTGGTGAATGAGGCTTACTAGCAATTCGATTGACTTTTCTTATACACATATTACTTAATATTATAATACATATACATATTAGGGTGTATTTTAAAACTTTTCAAAAATACAAGGTTTAAATGTTAATTATCTTAATTAAAGTTTAATTAAATAATATTTAAAACAATTATGATTTAATCTTTAGCTTTTTTTTAAAAAATAATTCAATTAATTTAAATCATTTAAACATTAAATAATTATTTTCAATTAAACGATTAATAAAATAATTCAAATTTAATCATAACCCATAAGCCTTACTAATTTTTGAAACTTAGGGTTTAGGTTTATATAGTTTTAATGATTCAAATTTTAATGCATCTAAAGTAATAATTAAGGAAAAAAGATAAACCATGAGGGAACCCTAAAGCCATTTTCGAAATTAACGGGGTGGAGGCTAGGGTTTCAAGAACCCTAGCCTTTTGCGAAAATTCAAGACTTTAGGGTTTAATTTATATAAACGCTAATTTTGATTCATTCACTATTATGCACAATTAAATAGAAAACTAAGGCTCTGATACCAATAATAGGTTTTGTATGTTATAATTCAATGCATGAAGTAAAATAACTTAACCCTAAAGTTCACATGCAACCTATTTGGATCTTAGTTTTCTCTATTGATAGCAATAATCTATGAATATCAAGAACGATAAGGAACCTACTATTAAAATACACCCTAAGTGTTCCATTAGATCTGTTCTTTGTTACATGATCCATTCCCTTATCAGATGATTCGTTCCTTTGTAAAATACTCTATGAGCCCCACGTGTTCCATTGAGTTCTATGTGCTCTTTAAACTCAATTGCTCCATGAGAATGTTCTAAATGTTCAAGTCACATTTAACATCTCTCTTATCAAGAATATATAGATAGTTACAAGGGAACTATATGCTAGACTATATAGGCCCTAATACATCATATGGACCAATTTATATAACGATCAAGTATACATTCACTAATGTCACAACCATTCGATTGAAAAATACGTAAAAGCAACTAAAAAGGTAATATCTTTTTCTATTTAACATGGTTATTAAAAAGTATAAAAAGGGTAACATTTTTTTCACGAATCTTAAGATACGTATTCATCCGCAAAATTTGAAGGTATTTCAGCCGACAAATCGTAAGTTGCAAATAGCTTATATTGCTTGTCGTATGCAACAACGAAACATGGTAAACCAAGCCTCAAATTCTATGAAAGGGCAAACAACAAGTTTATTTGCCGATATTAAAAACTGTCGGGGTAAATTTTTTCCATGTTAGTAATCAAAGAACAAATAACAAATATATAAGATCTAGAGTTAAAAAAATATATTAATAAGTTTAATCAATGTTTAAAAAACTGGTTTTTTAGTTGAACCGGTATAGTGACCAGTTCTCGGTTTAACCGGTTCGACCACCAGGTCAACCGGTTTCTATAATTTTCATATTTTTTTTTTTTAATTTCTTACACATACATACATATACAAATCATGAATTTGACATTTATAAGTTCAAATATTATATATATATATATATATATATATATATATATATATATATATATATATATATATATATATATATATATATATATATATATATATATATATATATATATATATAGGGAAAAGTGAATATACCCTTAAGGGTATATAAGCTTAGGTACCCAAACTCACCATATTATATCGTTTTATATCATATATACACATTGTAATTATCCAATAATCTTCTAATTCAACTTTTAACTTGATTTAATTCCAAAATATTTATAAATTTTACATTTATCTTCATTTTACATAATTTTCATTTTTAACTATAATATATATAGCTTAGTAGGTCTTCGGCATACATATGTAATGTAAGAGGAAGTGAAATTTCAAAAATCTTGAAAGTAAATCAAATTAGGGTTGAAGTTTAAGACATTATAATGATTCTATCAAACAAAATGATGTATTTTGGTAGGTTTGGGTACCTAAGCTTATATACCCTTAAAGGTATATTCACTTTCCTATATATATATATATATATATATATATATATATATATATATATATATATATATATATATATATATATATATATATATATATAAGTTGTAGATCCATCCAAATAAATTAAAATAACATATAATCATAAGTTTTAGTGGTTTACATTAATCCATATACGTCAAAAAGAAAATAAAATATAATACTCAAACGAAATATTGTTTTCAATTAATGCAAATACATCAAAAAACTTTATAACATTTATCATATGTTTTTTTAGAGAAAACTAAATAGATTTAAAAAATATCACCAAAGTTTATTATGCAAACGATTCTTTTCAATGTGTTTTCATTCGGTTTAACCGGTTCGAACGGTTTATTTTGGTCCGTTCAATCCGATTCAAAAATCGACGTAAAACTGGTGATAGTTGAACCACTCTCTCCCTCGATTTCCAGTCTATCAGGTTCGACCGACCGGTTCAAACTGGTTTTTAAAACATGAGTTAAATCGTCTTTCAACATGAGGAAAAAGTTTATGGAAAAGAATAATTAATCATAGATTTTTTATGACATAATCTGACAATTAATGCGTAGTCAACCATTATATTAAAAGATAATCTTTAAATTAAATGACTACCTAGAATATTTATCATAAAAGCCGAAATTATTTTAATTTATTTTCTATATAAGAATCCTCATTTGGAACCAGGAAAACCACAACAGGCTTCCATAGTTCTGTCGTTGCTTTGCTTCTCTGGCCTAAGCCTTGCCATGCCGAAACACAAAGTGAAGCTCGCATTCATAACCAACTATTATGCAAGGAAGGCATCTTTAAAGAAAAGGAAGGATAGTTTGAAAAAGAAGTTGAATGAGCTATGCACTTTATGCGACATTGAAGCATGTGCTATCATGTATAGCCCGAACGAGTCTCATCCTGATCTGTGGCCAAGCAAGGAAGGTGTTGAAGATGTGGTGGATAAGTTCAACAAAATTCCCGAGATGGAGCAGAGCAAAAAGATGTACAATCATGATACCTACATCAAATCAAGGATCACCAAGACCGAGGAGCAGATCAAGAAGCAGATTAAGGACAACTGGGAGACTGAGATGTGCAACAAGATGTCAGAATGCTTTTCTGGGGAACGTTCCATCTCGAACTTACCCATAACGGATTTGAATGATCTTGTGACATTCGCTGACCAAAGAGTATCTGAAATTGAAAGCCTGATTGAGTCGCTAAAGAGTGCGGCTCCTGCAGCAGTACCCCCACCAGATCCACAGCCACCGGTTGTTTGTGGCAGTAACGCAGATAACCCTGGAATGGCAGGAGGAATGGCTGCGGATGGTTATGTACCAGTGGTAGAGAACCCTGTAACTTTTGATTCGGAAGAAGCTACTGATGAATGGTTCTCAGACTGGATTGATAATATGGTGGACACTTTTGGGTCGTTCTCAAGGGGATGAAATAAAAAGGCAGTTTACAGAAGACCCTAATCCTTTGTGGTCAGGTGCATCTTCTTCAAAATGGAGCAAGTTAATCTCTTTCATTGTCTGAGTAGTTTTCTTTGTTATAACTAGTTTCCAGTCTTCAAGACCCAAATCTCTGTTACTTTTTTTTTTTTTTTCTTTTACTTGTCCTTTGTTGGTTTTGCCTTTGTCTTTCAACTTTGTGTTTGCAGTAGCTTCGCTACATCCCTTGGGAAATTAATGAATAATGCTGGAATTTTATTTATGCATACCGGGCCAGTTTTATATATATATATATATATATATATATATATATATATATATATATATATATATATATATATATATATATATATATATATATATATATATATACTTGAAATTGCATTGACTAGTCTGGTTAATCGGAAATTTTTCATTTGGGGTTGTAGACTAGATGCTATTTGATGAATCTAAATGTAAATTTTATAAAGGATGTTTTACAGTGTGGTGTATCTGATACTTTCCAAGTACTCAGCTAAATGAGTATATATATTAGTAACAATATTATTAGCATTAAATTTTTCTGTTATGGAGAAATTTACGATACTAAATATATATTCTACAGCTGTTTTTCTGTTCTGAAAAAAAATATATATATATTTTATTTTAAAAAATTACAGCATATATCAATCTGAAATTGTAAATCTATAATTTACAACAAATTAAAATAATTAAGGTTTAATTATTGAACCTAAGAATCGAAGATGTTCATGTTTATTTGGTGGGTCAATCACCAACTTTGTTAAAGCTTAAACAATTTAATAAATGATAAGCAATTTCACACACATATATATATATATATATATATATATATATATATATATATATATATATATATATATATATATATATATATATATATATATATATATATATATATATATAGAGTAATAATGCAAAAAAATAATAATAATAAAAAAAAATAAAAATAAAAAAACACAATATTTACGAAGTTCACACAATCAGAGTGATGGACTACATCCATGAGAGAGAGAGAGAGAGAGAGAGAGAGAGAGATTACTAATACTGTGGAATTAGTATTGTTTAGCTTAGGTTAAAGAAATTCATGGAATCTATTTATAAAATTATTTGAGCACAATGACCTAAAATCTGTAAGGAATGCCACATCGAAAACTAGTGACCATAATGTCAAAGGTTAACAAAGGGGTGTGGAAGAATATCACTAAATCGAGATCGTATTTGGAAAGGTCAAACATTGGCATTAAAGAAATTATATCTGGGAATTCGAATGACGACAGGTGGGAATCAAAATTTACAGTTGAATGTCGTTTTATGGTTTGTAAGTTAAGAGAATGAATTGAATTAGCTGGATTCATTATTAATGATGGACCATTTGATTGGAGTAAGTGGACTCCGTTCAAGATTCTAGCATTCATTTGGAGAGCTAAGTTGGGGCGAATCCCTTCTGTTGTGGCTCTTAGTCATCGTGGAGTCAGCATGTGAACTACAATGTGGGGAGCTTGTAATAATGATGAGGAGACGTGTGATCATATTCTGATTTCTTGCCCAATGGCAAAGGAGATTATGGATTCAATACTTAATTGGTGTGGAATTGGGTGTGAAAAGTTTTCCTCGGTTAAGGACATGCTTTGTTTCATATCAAGATGGTCTGGTAATAAGAAGAGACAAAGCTTGCTGAATATGATATTATGTGGTACGTTATGGTGCATATGGGTTGGGCAAAATAAACGGATCTTTGAAAAAGTTTGCATGAAATCAACAATGATTGTGGAAAGGATAAACGCTTTATTGTTCATATGGAGCAAACATAGAACTTCATTTAAAACGATAGATTGGAGAGTGTGGAATATTTGCCCTTTTCATTGTTTGGAACTCTTCTATTTTTCCGTTGTCTTTTGTGCTCTTCTGCCACATCATCTTGTTGTGGTTCTAATTTTATATATTTGCCGTTTTCCATAAATAAAAATAAAATAAAATCAGGCTCCGCAACTCAATAAACTTAACCATGTAGAGATTTGACATTGTGTATCGATCAATAATAATGTGATTTACCAATTATAAGAAAGAGCATTAATTCGCTATGGAAGCGATGGAGCAATTGTTGTTTTTCTTTACAAGAAAAACTCATAGAATATTCCTTTTAGAAGCAATGAGAAAATGTGCAAAGCTATGAGAGATAAATACATTCCATGTAATTAAGTAAAAATCAAGAAAATAGAAGGCAATGTTTTGAAAACCGGACCGGACAACGAACCGGCTGTCTAACTGGTTCGATGATTCAACTGATCGGACCGATTCAACCGGTCTAAAAAACCGGATGAACCGGTATGTGTGTGTGTGTGCGTGTATATATATATATATATATATATGTGTGTGTGCGCGCGCGCGCGCGCTTTTTGTGCTCAAAAATAACATGATCCACTCGCACGGATTAATACATGTTTTCTATATATATATATATATATATATATATATATATATATATATATATATATATATATATATATATATATATATATATATATATATATAAAAAGAGAACTAACACGGCCCCTTCTCTGCTCTAGAATTACACCAGATCAGTTCCACACACCTGAATAAACCAGAATTCAGTAGGCGTCAATGACTCACAGCAGTTTATCCAATCTGCATGATCCATGAGGCAATATGAGCAACGAATTTGATTTTCTAGGGTAACCAAGCGTTACCTGTCAAATACTTCCATGTGATGCAGATGGACTATATATATTCTTTGAAAATATTGCAATATTGCAATGGCAGTGTTTGAGAGGTTCACCTGCAAAAGGGTTTCAAAATTAAATTAAAATTTTACTGAGCATGAAGATCTTAATCTCTAATTTCTTTTGGAAAGGTATAATGCTCATAAGTGTAAGGATTTGTTGTTAGCTATTTCTTATTGATTGTACGGGCCTTGTGGACGACTAAGTTACTGAACTCCTATAAGACCTTTTACCCTTTACCAAACACTAGTGAGATCGATCGATATATTTTTTCTATATAAGGACCTCCCTATATATAGTTAGTATTGGATAAGAGAGCAAGCCTATCGTCCGTTGGTATAATATTGGGAATTCTTTACGATAGTCGTATGCGGATTTCTCTAAAGCATGTTGTTCAGTTTTGGTTTAAATTTATTGCGCAATTACAAGAAATCTTCAAATGATTATTTGATTAAGTGTGTGGGTAGATTATTAAAATAGATCTATGCACTTATATTCTAGTCAAGTATAGATATAATATGGTATGATCCACCATCTTTTTCTTGTTTGTTCCTAATAACTCTCTCTTTTCAAAAAAAGTCCCTGTCAAATAATTCTAAAAGTTTGATAGTTGATACAATTTTTATCTAACTATTAGACAAGTTATTATCATAATTTTTGTTAGTATGCTTCTAGGGTCGTCATAACCATTTATATCTATATCTATCTCTACTACATTTTAATAGAGACATAATTACAAGCTCGACATTGATTTGAAACCCTCGTATCTTTTCATATTTTCCAATATATTTACGCTGCCTTTTAATAACTATTATTAATTGTTTTAACATCAAACATGCTATATGAACTATTTCATGTGACATTAGATTCTATAATTTCTCTCTTTAGTTCTTGGTTTCTTGAAATGATTCTAGCCCTAGGTGTTTTTTTGTTAACGTTTTTTCTATTTATGAATATTATTAACGTTTTTTGTTTATCTTTTTTACGGTAGATTTCATATAATCAAAATTGTAATATTTTGGATGACAATTTGATTAATCATTCAAGAAAAACATGAAGAAATATAGTTTGTGAAGATCAACCAAAAATAGTTAATGTAAAACGTTTTTCCTTTTACCTCAATCATATTATTTATATATCCATCTTGGTTTTTACAGGGCTTCTTGCTCTAAGTGTTTTTGCAATGTGTTTATGAAATGTTGCTAATTTTTTGTGTTCATGTTTTTCTTCGGTCGATTTCATAAAATCAAAATTGTAATGTTTTGGAATACAAGTTTTTTTAATACTTAATATAAGACGTTTTTTTTTTTCCATTTACCTCAATCATATTATTTTATATATCAAAAATGAACTTTAAGTTAGATCTATACTTGTTTTAAAAATATAGATATCTCAAATCCGGTTGTTGTATTAATAATGTTTATTTAAGTTTTATATATTATACATTACAGAATTAGTTTTTTAGTTGAAAATTAAAAGTTTATATAACTATTGTTTATGTTTGTTTGGTGTTGTAGATATAAATACTATTTGGATTTATGTTATAACTAAATAATGATGGTAAATGATTTTTGGATTTACGAAAGTTGTAAAGGGTGTTTGGATAACCACTTATAACAAAACGAATGGTTGATGATGGTTTTCGATGAGTTTCAATTATCTAAAATATTAATATTAAGAATACCATTGGTTAAACATTTGATAAATTCTAATTATGTAAATAACGAATTATTGAAAATACTAGTATTTCTAAATATAATTTACCAACATATATTATAAAGAATATGACATGTAATTTTAAGTATTGCACCTAATTGATTAGAAACCAATGCAACTAATTAATTGTCAACTAATTAACTATCACTAATTTAATTTTAATAGATTAAACTCATATGTAATTTTAAATAAAGTCTCTTTTTCAATTTTCACATAAAATATATACTTTAAAGATCATTGATTTCACATAACTATTGTTTAGAAACATATTAAATTTTTACATCCAACTAATTAACAACTATTAATTTGATTTTTAGTACATTAAACTCATTTATCAACTTCCAACTAATTAACTATTTTAATAATTAAACTTATTTGTAATTTTAATTTTAAATCAAACTCTTCAAATCCAACATTAAATATACCTACATAATTTATTTCTTATACCATATTGACTTAAAGACTACACAACTCTTCTAATTCAATCTAATTAATCATCATTAATTTGAGAGGTTAGTACATTAAATTCATTTCTATTTTTAAATTTACTATTAACTATTCAACTTTTAATATAAACTATATTTAAAGTTATTGCCTTATGTCAGATAAACATGAAAGGTTCATAAATTATTTCTAAACAATAACACACACAAACATACACACACGTGTGTATATATATATATATATATATATATATATATATATATATATATATATATATATATATAACCTAAATCAAAAGGTTTAATTAATTTAAAGGTTAACTAAAATCTAATTTTGTAATAATGATATGGGAAATCTCCAGAAAAATCTTAAAATTTTAAGTCAATTTATGAAAAAGTCTCAAACTAAATTTTGTTTACAGAAAACTAAATTTTCGGTTGGTTTCGCAGATTTAACTGGTATTCAGTTTTTTTTTTGCGTTAGTTTGCTCAAAATTTTGGGACTTTTTCAAAAACTACTTGATAACAAAAATATTATGACTTTTCTGAAAAATAGCATGGAATTAATGGATATTACTATTATCAAATCATTTATAAACTTAAAAAATATTTTTATTATAAAAATAGGAAATAAATTTGTTGCTTCTTACTGATTGTGTATTAATAAATATTATCAAATCTTGTATTGGTCATGCCTAACAAATTACTTTTTACTATGACACCCACAACCATATATATGAGGAACTTATGGACTTTGAAGTGGTCAACAAACAATAGAGAAGTACATAATCGATCATTTTATTCCTAGAAATTAGCAAAAAATTGTATTTCCTTTGTTTATAATAAAAAGAAAGGGTAAATTACGCCATTCGTCCCTCATGCACATGCCAGAAAGCATGTTTAGTCGTTATTTTCAAAAATTAACTCGGACCATCACTTGGTTTGTTTTTTCTTGCATTTTTAGTCCCTAGTGACATGAAATGACTATTTTACCCTTAATAATTTCTTTTTTCATTTTCTTTTATTCCTTTATCAGTTTTACATTATAAAAAAAAATAAAACTTAAAAAAAAAAATCAAATATCACCCCCCCCCCCCCCATTCTCTTTCCTTTTTCCTTTTACCTTTTCTAGAAATCAGCACCACCATAACCAATGTCTACCACCACCGAATACCACCGGAAACTGCACGTCCTCCTCATTTCTCCGGCGAAACTAACTAGCCAAAAATCGTTTGTTTTCCCCTCTTCCATATCACCATCGTTAATCTCAAACAACCCTATAGAAACCACAAACAATTACAGTCAATATCCATCACCTCAAATTATCGCCAATCTCCACCATTGAGAAACCATACCTGACTGTCAAACATCAAATATTCAACCCAAAGCCTTCCTTCTAATCTGAAAATCAAACCCCTCATGAATCTCAAACCCAATCAGATCCACATTTAAATCTGAAAGTCAAACCCAAAACGGAAACTCGAACATCAGAAATCACATCCTCCCCCTCTCTACATTTAGATATGAAACTCAAATCCATATCTACATTTAAGGTTTCATACGATGATGTTAGGGTTTCTGCACAAATTGATGGTGGCGAGCAGCTCATAACAAGTGATGGTGAAGAAAGCTCCAAGTAGATATGCACCTGCGCACCAAACCCTAGCCGCCTCTTGTTTTTTATCCAATGAGTGGGTAGCGAATCTTTACTTTGGTTCAAGTGTAATAGATATGCACTCCTCCCTAACCTTCTCCTTACTATTCAGATCTACATCTCTATTTGGATATTTCGTCGGAGGAAACTCAGGAAGCAAAACATGTTCTTGAAAAGCTTGAGAAGATTAAACTAGAGCTTACTCAGAATTTTGTTGACGTTGTTGTGGACGTCGCCGAAGTTTTACTAAAAGTGAATGAAAGATTGATTGAGGTGGTGGTTGACGGTTATTTTCAGTGGAAAAGATGAGCTTGAACCGAGGAGTGGGTGGGGTGAGTTGAGGGGTGCCAGTGGTGCTCCATTTTCCGGCCATGGCATCGATTACCGATGGTGGTGGTGTTGTGGATTAGCGATGGTGGTTGTGGTCAAGTATTTTTCAGAAACATAGAGAAATAATTATAATACTTTTTAATAACTAAAAATAATTGAAATTCATAAAAATAAATGAAAAAGAAAATAAATAGGGCATTATAGTCATTTCATGTTTCACATGGGATAAAATATGCAAAGTTAAACTAACGAGGGACGAAGCACACAACTTTTTAACGACATAAGTGACGGTCCGAGTTAATTTTTAAAAATAGGGACTAGACATGCTTTCTGGCATGTGCACGAGGGACGATTGGTGCAATTTACCCAAAAAGAAATTATATATTTATAAATGATTTATTTATAATAATATCATTTAATTCCATAGTAATTTTCAAAAAAGTCCCAAAATTTTGGTTATCGGGTAATTTTCAGAAAATGCTAATATTTTCAGCAAACTAACGAAAAATGACAGAATACCGGCTAAATCTTTGAAACCGGGCAAAAAGGGTTTTTTCGAAGTTTTAGCCGGTATTCCATGTTTTTCTGTAAACAAAAATTAGTTTGGGATTTTTTTCATAAATTAGACTAAAATTATAGAATTTTTTTGGAGATTTCCTCAAGGATATTTTCCAAATTGATAGTTTTTGAGTTAATTAATGATAACATTAGCTTAAAAATGGTTTAAAAAATATAGTATTAAATTTAAAAAACATTTTTGATATTTGAAACGATAATCGAAAAAATTAGTTTAATTGTTTTCATATATAATCCGCATATAAATACGGCTAAGATGATGTAGTTTTACTATATCTTTATATTATAATATGTTTAAAACATTTAAAATATTTTATATCTACTAAACAGTAAAATTATTATTTTAAAATTCATTATAACACAATACTATATTAGATTATGTGTAACACGCAGGTATTCGCCTAGTTTTCATAATAAAAGATGTTTATGATTATCTTTTCTAAGGTTGCAAAGTCATTAGCCGGTACTAAGTAGCGACTAGCGATTATTCCGCGTAGTCGGGGGTTAGTTGGGATTAATCGGAGACCCTAAAATGTAAATTTGTTAAATTTAAAAAATTAAATATAGCTAATATCATAATGAACTTCGTAAATATCACTAATATAATAACAAGATTGGTTAATATGATTTTTACAACATTATTCAATCCTTAAATATTTTCTTATGACTTGGAATTTTTTCAAAGTGTGATAAATTCATCGGTTTCTATAGCCTCACTCATTGTCTAGGCAAAGATTAATTGTTTTACATCTTCACTGACTGCTCTTTTTTAAAGATGTCTTGGTGGAACTTAGTAGAATTATCATTAGAGCACCACTTTCTTAAATATCATATTTCTATCATTGAAGTTACCGTTTTAACTGAAGTGTTAATTTGATTGTCCAATTATACACTACAAGAAAAAGACCCTTTTACGACGCGCAAACAACGACACTCGGAGATTTATGTTACGCAAAAGAGAGTGACGTTAAAAAAGTGCCATCTCTTCAAAAAATTTAAGGATTTAGGTCACGCATTATTGCGTGCCCTTGAATTAGTGTCTGAAGAAGAAAAATTAAAAACACGGAGGGTGCTTTATCTTAAACGTGCGTCGTCTGTGGCTGTCGCTTTATAATTTTAATGAAACGCGCGTTTTAATAGCTAAGGGGGGAAATGGAATCCATAAAAATCAAAACCAGGGGGAAATGGAATCCATAAAAATTAAAACCCCCGCCTGTTCGATCCTTTCTCAGCCATAACCCTAATCTTTGAATTAGCAAGAAAAAAGCCTTAGGGATCGACGTCATCTTCACCCACCTCCAACGCCTCCAACCCTAGTCCTTCATCCAACACAACTCGGGATTTCTCTGAATGAAAACCTCCAACTACATCCTCCACATGAACAAAAAACCTAATTGGCGGCCACGTTTTGACATCAGGTATCCTTTGGATGAAAGCCTTCTGTTGAAACCAGGGTCCCTTTGAGATCTTCTATTAGGGACGATTGCTCATATTTAGTTCATACATCCCCTCTAACCAAACCACTAGCATCGCAAAACAACCCTAATCTTCTATTCGTTCGTCTTGGCGACTAGAGAGGGAATTGTTCAAGGTTTTTGTGTGGGTCTGTCGGATTTATGAGTCACCGTTGAGGGAAGAGGGGGAAGAGGACTTCGAGACAAAATTTTCTCCAACCTAAGCTATCGATTCCTATTATTTTCTTCTCATTCTTTTCTGTTTTCCCCGCCAAGCACCATCTACCGCCATGGTCGGCAGCCTAGGCTGTCAGCGTGTTTCTATGTCGCCACCCTCCACAATTAGACAGTTGGAGGGTGAACGACTTTCTCCATCGGTTCGATTCTTGCATAGAAGTTGCAATCCAAAAACAAAAGGAACAGCTGTCTATCGAGGTTAGTTACATTTATAAAAAGATTTTGTTTTTTACATTAAAAAAGGATTAAAATCTTTTTCTTTCCTACTTCATCTCACTTTCTCAGAAATGCAGCTTAGCAAAATGATGCTTCTGAAGTATTGGGAGTGACATTTGACTGTTTACACCAATCGTTCAAATCATCTGGTTCTGGTTGTGGTGGAGAGAACCTAGAGTGGAGGGCTTCAGCAACGATATCTCCTTGCCATGTCACAATATTTTATTCCTTTATATTACAAATAACTATAATCTTTTTAATGGTACAATTTATTCAGTTTTCTTAGTATAATTATAATTTATTGATGGCTTGTTATTGTCTTGAACATTATTTTATTCCTTTATATTGCAAATAACTATAATCCTTTTAATGCTTCGACGATATTTGGGTGAATATGTCCATGGATTTTCATTAGGGGCCTTAAGAATCAGTTTCTGGAAAGGTTTGTTAATAATTTCTGCACATTTTCTTAATAATCTCTAAGGATGGAGGATGAGGTTGCCTAAAAATCAGCTTCTCAGTCCATATTTCTTCATTTGCCTGATTTGAACAATGTTTTTTTGTTCAGCAATCCAAGACATCCTTTTGCTATTGGTCTTACTCTGGCAAAGCTTGCTGCTTTTACAGTGGATGAAAAGGGGAATGAAACATTTGACACCAGTGGTGCACTAGATAAATTATGAAAGGTCAGTCCCATTTTCCATCTTTTGTATCCTGCTTTTCCATTTAAATATTTAGTCATTGACACCTCTTTAGGTCTTAGAAACAGGAAATGAATTCTTAACAAAGTTCAGTTCTTTATGTCCTAGTCATGATATATGTCTTCTACTTTTTTATCATTTACCAAAAAATATTAAGTTTATGTCTTTTTGATATCTCACATGTTTTTTTTTCTAGTCATTGCAACTTGAAAGGCTTGCTATGTATCACGATTCCAACCAACCTCCTTGGATGGTGGATAAGAAATGGGAAGATCTCAGTCCTAAGGATTGGGTTTAGGTATGATCCTTGTTCCTTGCATATTTAAACAGTTGTAATGGAAGTAGTAAGTACCCTTTGATGTGCAAGATTTCTAAGCTTCAATTTTCACAAATGATAGATATTTGAAGATAGAATAAATGAACCTGCCAAGGGTCATGCAGTTTCTGCATGGGCTCGAGATCGCCACTACTTAGTTTCACTATAGGTTATCTTGGAGCCAAATTTAGCACTTCTGTCATCTTCGTAGGTGATATATTAAGTTATATGCTGGTATACTCCAACAAACGATGGATTCTAATGACCCAGAAGCTAGAAGTATTGAGAGAGATCTTGATCCAAAAGTTATTCTTCTATGGAGGTTTGTGTTCTGGTTACACAAGCACGTGTTACTGTTTTTTTTTTGGTTTAATAATTACTTGTATCTTTTGTAATATCTGATTGTGACCTTTTAGATATTTTGCGTTCATCTTTCAGGTTCTTTGCACATGCAAAAGTTGAATATGTAAAATCAATGGAAGAAGCCAAGTAGAGGATGAAAAAAAGGATAGCTGGTTTTCATTTGGATGGTCTATTACTGACTTGTCTCCTTTTCTTCTGGTTTATGTAGCCATTTTTATATTTTTTTCACAATCATTTATTATTATTATTATTATTATTATTATTATTATTATTATTATATTTTTTGAAGTGATTTTTTAGAGTTTTAGAAATGCGAAAACTGAAAAACTTAGTTGTGTTTGATAAGAGTTGCCTAGGTTCGATTTGGTTTATGATATCTAATGGAATCAGTGAGTGATTTGATGTGTTTTTTCTTTTTTTTTCTGAAGAAACAAAATGATCAAAGCATTAATCGGTGCAGCAGGTTCTGCATTGATTTAATAACAGAAGAAGTGAGGGTAGTAGTAATTTAAAGTTTTCATCTCAAGGGGAGACATTGACTACAAGATCTCCCAGGTATGGTTAAGCTATCTTTCTGAATTCCTTAAGACTTTTCATTTGTATTCATAGCATGAGTGCATGACCAATGGAGTTCAACATTCAGTATTGGAAACAAATAGTTCTTTCTTTGCTTGATCTACTTAAGGAGTCGTGTAATGATAAAACATATGATATCATTGCCATTGAGAAACTTATCCAATCTGGTATGTTTCCATTGATATATAACATATTCTCCTTTAATTTATGCCTTTTTCTATATTAGTTTTTTTTAAGTTGAAGTTCATGTTTTACTTTTTGCTTACAGAAGACATTTCGGTTAATGAATTAACTAATCAGATCTCATGCCTTTCCATTTTTGCTTAAAAAGCTTCACAACTTAATGTAGCTAAGAACATTTCTTTTAAGGTTCCAACTTCAACAACATAGTTGTAGGCAGAGAATAATGTGGATGTGGACAGAGTAAGATCATCTTCTATTTCTATAGAAAAGCCTCTAAAACTTTGGTATACTCTGTTCCCTGTTCAAATTACCAAAACTGCATATATTCCAGTTTTGCCCTTCCCTGTCATTACCATATTTTGTGCCCTGTGAACTTTACTTTCCTGTCCCAGTTTCTTATTTTGGTGTTAAGTCTTTATTACTGCTGCTGAAGTCGAACAACCTACTATGTTATTCTACTTATAATTGTTTTGGATGTATTTGCTCGAGGATACAACGTAAATTTTCAATTTCTTTTTCTATTTATCATTTTATATTTTAATATATATATTTCTTTAATTGAAAATTAATAATGTATTGATATTGGTTTGGTGTAGTTTTGGTACTATACTTAAGTCGAGGCTGATTAGAGTTGCTCATTGTTTAACATCTATTCAGGTAAGTAGGTTTATTTATTATATCTAATATGAAGAAATTTACGTTCTGTTTGAATGTAATTTAATTAATTTAAAAATGTTTGCAGTTTTCGCCCACCTCTTAACACATATTGCGTGCTTATGGTCGACATCACAGTTCCCCTCTTAAAAGCATTGTTATTAATGGGGAGACCTCATTATCCATTTACACAGTTTTAGAGGTTACTATTTTTTTTTCTAATTTTCTATCCACATTTGTCGATTGATGGTTGTTTATTATTTGAACATATGGTTTTGGGTTTCAGGTATATAGAGTTTCAGATATGGAACTTGTCAGTGCGCTTCCGAGTGCAGAAGATGAGGTCAATGTAGCTTGCTTTCATCCTCTTGCTGGAGGTGGTCTTGTTTATGGAACCAAGGTCTGTACTTTATCTAATAAAAAAAACTTTAGTCTATATTTTTATTTTTATTATTTATTTTTGGTTGTAGGAAGGCAAAATCAGAATCCTTCAGCATAATGGTGGTCATGCGCCCAAACCTGATCACTTTTTTGAAGCAAGAGCAGTTGAGGTACAACAACTCTTGTATTTGTAATACATTTGCTAAACCTGGGTAGATTTGCTAAAGGTGCTTTTCTATTCTATTCTTTTTCATGAATAAACTTAATAAGTCCATGCATATGTTAAATAGGTCCAATAATAAAACCATTTTTCATAGTTGATTAATACTTGTGCATAAGTCCTTAGCACATGTCAAAACCTTTATTCTTTTAGCAATCAATGTTAGTTTAATGTGCACACAATAATAGATGTGATTATGACTTATGCGCTTGTATTCATTGATATTTATTTTATGCAGCTTCAAGACGAAGTCATACTTTCAAATTCAAAGAGATTGCAGATCACTCAAACCAATGTGAACAATTTACCCTCGACATTTTCCTTGATAGTAAATCCTCCCCTGAATACTTAATCCATACCATAGGTGTAGTATGTAAACTATTTATTAGCAAATAAATAAATCAATATGAAAACCTCTCAAATATAAGTAAAATGTTGGTTGATAGTTTTTTTTTTCTTGTTTCCAGGGAGTGGGTTAGCTGGAATGAGGCAAAGGGAGTGGGTTGACCTTTTGTTTTTTTGTTAAATGTTAATCGTTACTGAAAGCAAAAAAAATCAAAATTTAATTTTGATTTATTTGATGTCTCGTGTCTTGCAGGTTCATGGTGGTCGGCAGTCCATGTAAGTTTCTTGATTTGTAACATCTTGTATTCAAGAAATAGCAATGTACTTTCCATAAAAATTATAAATTTTATTCTTTGAAAAATTTGTAGATTGGTAGGTTTAAAAGCAGAATGTCCTAATAAGAATTAATTTTAAAAGTAGAATGAAAATGACAAGTGATTTTGTGTTGTGTTTATAGGGTTGATGAAAGCGAATAGCCTTGGAGTTAGAAGAGGAAAGAAAGCTCAAGCCAAAAGAGATAAGACGCTGTAAATGCAAGTGTTGCATTCTTCATTTCAATTGTTAGTATGAAACACAGAGTAGATGGGCCAATGTACAACTTCTTATCTATATAACATCTGTTTGGAGCATTAGTCTTAAAGAATTATGAAAGGCAAGATGCAACTTTACTTAGTTGGAATTTGATGTAGAGAGTAGATTACATGCAAATTTAGATATTGTAAAAAATAGAATTGTATGACATTAAATTTTATGCAATGGATTGTATTTTTTGTATATGATATTTTATTTCTATTATGAGACATTAAATGCAAATTTAATTTAAAAATTAGTAAATATATAAATATTTATTTTAGAACATTTAAAATTATGATACGCAAAAATGTGTGTCATCTTCGTTTATGACATGACCTTTCTTGACAGGGGCTTCCTTGATACGCATTGCGTGTCATAAACACGCGCGTCGTATGGTTACGACACGCAAATGCGTGTCGTCTTCCTTTATGACAGGGCCTTATTTGATACGCATTGCGTGTCATAACCGTGCGTCGTAAATGCGCGTCATAAATGCACATCGTCTCTCTTTATGACAAGGCCTTCCTTGACACGCATTTGCGCGTAGTCTGAGCGTTTTATGACGCGCAATGATCGTCGTAAAAAGCCTTTTTTCTAGTAGTGATATGATATTCTTAAAAGTTGGGATCCAACCATATTGAGTAGTACATAAAACGTTTTTTAACAAAAAAAACTTAGGGCGTGTTTGGCATGGAGTGTTTGAGAGCTTCTAGCTTCTAGCTACTTCATGTAGCGTTTAACAAAACGCTACAAACTACAAGTTACCTGCTACCAGCTTAATTTGCCGAACACGCCCTTAAATAAAATAAAATAAAACATTTTTTAATAGTAAACTTAAATAAAATAGAGCGCAGCAAGCAACAAGAAACTCAACACAACAAATTACATCAAGTTGTCCCATAACCTCAAATTGGACAATTAGGTGTAATATCTTGTGTTTATAAAACATCCGAAAAATACAGTCCAAAATTTTCATTTTAAATCATTAATAAAACCATAGTAATCCAAACATTATATGAAAACCATAAATCGTGTATCTTAAAATATCATAACATCTATCAAAATATATCAGAGTATAAACATCTCAGGCTAAACAAATGGTGTGTGCACTGCAATCATCCCAAGCTCTTTCCTTTGCTACCGGAAGTACCTGAAACCAAAACTGAAAATTGTAAGCACGAAGCTTAGTGAGTCTCCCCAAACTACCACATACCATACAACTAATCATGCTACTAGGAGATACGGGCCCCACCCACACTCAATGAGATACAGGCCCCGTCCATACTCAACTACTATGAGATACGGGCCCCGCCCACACTCAGTTAGTCGTGAAAATTAGGGATGGCAAAAAAACCCGAACCCGATGGGGAAACCTGATTCTCGAAGTTTTCGGGCCGGGTCAGGTCAATACTATCGGGTATCGGGTTCGTATCGGGTATTTTTTCTGGGTTTGGGTCAAGGAGTGGGTTGTTTCTGCCCCGACCCGACCCGCCCCATATATATATATATATATATACATATATATATATATATATGTCTATATATATATATATATATATATATTAATATTACACTTCAGCCCTAACAAAACTCGTTCACAAATCACACTTCTCACTCTTCTCTTCGTCTTCTACTCTTCTAGGTTACAGCCGACATTCCAAATTGCCGAGTAGACATTCCAAATTGACTGAAATCAAATCGCAAGCTACGAGCCTGCAATAGACGATAGTGCGACCAGTAGGCAATGACAGACGATACGCAACCTACAAATCGAAGAACTTTGTCTTCGATCGACGCCACACAGTGACGCTCACGCACAAGAAACAATCACATGTAGTCGATCATTCAATCCCATCTTTCTTTCTCTTCATTTTTCTTGAAATTGATCATATGTAATCGATCACAACTTGTATCTTTCTCTTCAATCCTTCCCTGTGACCCTGTATATTTCATTCCCTGTGGTAATTTGGATTATTGAAATCAATTTCTTATTTAGAAATTAGAATCTGTGTCCTACTGTATCTTTCATTCTTTGTGGTAATTTGGATTCTTGAAATCAATTTCTTATTTAGGAATCTGAATAACGTTTTGAACCTTTAGAACCTGTAAAGTAATTTGTTTTATAATAAAAACTAAGGAAATTGAATTGTTTTATAATAAATCTGTAAACAATCATTTACATTCTAATTTTATGGTAATTGAGCTTATACGTGTTTATGATATATTTATATTCTAATTTTGAACAATCATTTGACAGAAGAAACAATTAATTTTGATTATATCTAAAATAATTTATATTTATATGTTTAGTTAAGAATATATTTGATCTTGTCTTCAATGTATTGTTTAAGCAATTAGCAGCTATTTAAAATCAATACAAAACTATTTTTTGCATTTGTGTGGTTAAGAATAATGTTCTGATAGGTAAACTGTTATTTTTCAGGAAATATGAATTCAACCGGTAAAAATCATGCTCCAACTGCAAGTAGTCAAGATGTGGGAGGTTCGGGTTCTAATCAACAAAATACTGATTCTGTGGATCAACAAGATGGAACAAATATTAATGATACAGTTTTTTATGAAAATGGAGATGAAGTTGTTGGTTCGAAAAGGGCAACACGTTCACCGACATGGCAACATTTTATAAAATTTAAATTGAATGATGAAGTTAAAGCAAGATGTAAACATTGCTCTAAAGTGTTGGGTGCAAATAGCAAGAATGGCACAAAACATTTACTTGCACATTATAAGTGTTGTGTACACAAACCTTTTGCAGATATTCTTCAATCTATCTTGGTGCAAGAAAAAAAGAAATTAGATGGTACTACAATGCTTGTTTCAAATTATACATTCAGCCCCGACGGGGCGCCCCGATAAGAAACCCGTCGGTTATCGGGTCGGGTTCGGGTACATATGTAAAAAACGGGTTCGGGTTTGGGACACCATGCCCCGCCCCGTTGCCATTCCTAATGAAAATACATACAAGTACCACACAAAAAAGTATAAATAATCATATAAATATGTACCATATCAGCTATCTAAGAGATACGGACCCCGCCCACACTCAACTACTAGGAGATATGGGCCCCTCCCACACTCACATTCCTAACAACACATACAGGTATCTTACAATCAAGTATAGCAATCTAACAATCTGACTGATATCTATACTTAGGTAATAATGAGATACAGGCCCCGCCCACACTCCGTGTTCCTATCAAGAATATATAAACTACACGATCCGGTATTGGTGTCTTAGACTCGTTTAATCCAAGAGGAAACTTACCTCGCACGGCTAAAGTCCCACAAATAAATCTTGGGCTGCTGGCTGACAGATCCTCAAGTTGTCAAAATCAAAACAAAACCTAATTAACCATTTGGACTTCCTATGCATAACTCTAAAATCCCCACCTGGGGTAAAAGGACCATTTTACCCCTAACCTAGCTTGGTCCAAGATTAAGGCCCAAACTTATACTCTAAAGGCTCAAAAGTCAAATAATTAACCAATGCCCAACTACTGCCCAATTTTCCAAATTGGGCCCAAACCCCTCACATGGTCTCACCTTAAGGCTCAACCATTTATTCTGGTCCAAACACTTGGCAAACCAATGGTCTAATATCTCATAATCATCAATGCCCAATTATGGCCCATCTATGGCCCAATTTTCCAAATTAGGCCCAAGCCTTTCCAATGGGCCTTATCCTAAAGCCCAATTCAATATTCTAGTCTTTATACTTGCTCTTAGATGGTCCATTAATAGTCCAAACTCTAGGCCCAACAGAAAAGGGCCAACACAATTAGGGTTTTCACATGAAACGACGATTAGGGTTAATTAGAAACACTTAACCCATTAAGGACTTAATCCATTAAGTTCATCAATCTACTAGGTCAATCATACAGTGTAATTGGTCATAAGCCATACATCTATCCACTGGTCCAACCGCGGATCCCGATAATCCAAAACTTACATATTCTAAAATTAGGGTTTTCTAAACCCTTGTTAGGGTTTCCAACCCAAACACAGGTCAACCAAGTCCAAGATTAAGTTTTTAGGTCCATTAGGGTTCCACTAGGCCGCATACCACCCACTACCACCTCGGGTAGTGGTGATCAATGGCGGCTCACGGTGGCGGTCACCACCCCATGGTTGTGGTGGTGGTGATATTCTTTACTTTTGACCAAGAAAAATGATATAGTATTTACCATTAAAACACATATATAGTACATATACACACATGCACCCCCACGGTGGCTGGTGGCGGCAATGGGTGGTATAAACGGCAGCCACCATGGTTGCGTCTTCACCGGAAGAGGGCAGCAGCAGCCCACTGCTAGTGTCTTTGTGTTGCTCTTCGTTGCTGGCGGTTTTGCTGCGGTGAACTCCAGCTTCAATGGCAAGGAGGCGGCAGCTGATGACACTTCAAGGTGACGGTTGCAATAGAATATTATGGTTCGGGTTTCATGTCTCCAAAATAATGGGAGATAAGGAGTGACGGGTTAAAGTCCTGGTTCCATACAAACTTTTGCTCTATTATCCACTTATGATCCCTCCCGATCAATTCTTTTTCAAATGAAGTCCAATAGTTACCATATAGCCCTCCACTTTGAGAATTATTTGCAAGACCAATCCGAAAATTACCTTTTAACCCCCATGATCTTAATTTTGACATATTCAGTCCTTCCTTCTCTAATCCTTACCATCTAAATCCTCATTTTACTCTTTAGTCCTTGTTTCCCACAATTTTTTACAATTCAAATTCCATTATTTAAAAAAGATTCCAATTTCCAGAATTTACGTCATTTAGCACCTTTTGACAAACACTAATAACTTTTTACGAATTTAGGGCCACTATTCGTCTATTAATTTTATCCATTTAATTATTTGGTAAACGGGATGTTACGGTTGAACTTCTAGCTACTTGTTAGGCTCTATTTTATACAAGTTTGTTGTTCAAGAAAATGTTTTATTTAGCACTCAATGTGTTAGGCTTCCATTTTTTATGGATTTATATCATTGAATAATCAAATTAGCACATAATGTAAAACGCTAAATTCAATGACGGATGGGCCACCGACTACTTCCACTTTTCCCTTCTCGCGACAGTCCGCTGGAGAACAAAACGATGAGTCTTGCAAGAAAGGCGGCGGACCGGCTAACAGCCGACCTCAGGTGCTGAAAAGCAATTACGACTTGTAGAGTTTGGTTTTTTAGTACATAAACTAATCCCTTCAATCACGTGTTCTTCGGCTTCAACACCTGAGGAGTTTAGTATCAATCTCATGAGAGAAGCATCAGGTCTACCGCCAACTCCACAAATCCTGATTGCTTTTCAACTTCACCCATATAGCTCTGATTATCTTTCGATTTTGGTTTCATTTAGACTTCCAATTTCAGCAATTTTTCAATTTGTTTTGGTGTTTACTTTGGAAATTATTGCAGTATCATTAGGTTCATGTGAATTCACGAACAGAACAAAGACTGTATCTTCTACAACGTTATGACATTTGAAACTTTAGACCTACCGACTCATTCATTCTTAACTTCAAACAAACCCACCACTGTTCACCGGTCTTCCAACTGGTAGCAAGGTCGGCCACCAGAAAATTGATCCAAAGGAAGTCAAAGTTTAGCATGGAGAAAGATCCAGAATTCAGCAAGGTTGGTAATTCAAGTTATTAATTTTGACTTTGACTTTTTTATTTTTTTGCCTAATTCTGAAGTCAGCTTTGTGTTTTAATTTAGGTTCAACGCATGGGACTCTGGTCAATGAAGTCCAGTCTTCAAGTTCAAAACAGGGTCAAGAGTTTGTTGGTAAAGCGACTGCATAGCAAAAGTTTGTGAATGATTCTGATATAGATGCTACAAAAATAACTGCAATGAAGGATGCAGAGTTATGGTTCTAAATTTAGCCCATATTTTTCTATTTCCCTGTTTTGATTATTTGTTGATTAGTGAATAGAAACCTGATTGGAACGGCCATCATGTCAACTGACCAAAGGAAGAAGCTGTTATAGGGGAGTATGAACTATGAAGTCCAAACACATGTATTTCTTCCCAGAATACCATAAAACACTTTTATATTTATTTTTGTTGATTGGGATATGTATGAATGTAGAGTGGCCACAAGTGGGACACATCCATGTTCTCTGACCGGGAACGATAACAGAAGTTCAAGAAAATCATGGTACTTTTACTTGTGGTCTTTTTATTATTTATTCGGTCACTGCAGTTGCACAACACAATAGTTGTTTGCTGATACTGATACATGTTTTATAGTTTGAGGTTGTATTGGTACATATGCCCAATTGTAGGGTCTATAAGTGGATCCAAAACCAGATGCTCTAGACGCCACTCTTGCAGAGAAGCAGAAAGATCTTCAGATGGACTTTGAGAAACAATACACTGTTGGCCTTCGTTCGTAGATCTCCAAATCTTCAAACCCTAATTATTGGTTTTTAGTAACCCTTTGAACTTATTTGATTAACTTTTTTTAATTTTTTTTTCATCTGTGTACTTTTATTTGTGGTAATAAATTGGAAAATGATATTCAATGTTCATGACTTCTAAAATCAATGGAATTCTAAGTATGGCTCAAATATTAACATCAACCTGGTATAGTTTTTGTATTACATACTTAAGGTATAGGTTTAAATTATAGTTAAATTATTGATATTCTATATGTTATGATTTTCATCTTTAGATACTGATTTTTTCTAAGTTATTCGTTTTTTCAGTGCTCACTACAGAACTCTTGAAAGCTAAGACATATTGGAATGATTGAAAGAGTAAGAATTACTTATTATTTTTCTTAAGTATGATAAAAGCATACTTTTGGTACTGATTATCTAGAGTTAATACATAAAGTTTTTTTCTATGTTTTTCTCTTTTAGGTTTATTGCTAACCAATCCTTTTTTCCATATTGTTTCTTTGTAATTTTAGCTGATGAAGAACCAAGCTGGTTAATCTAGAATCTAACACTAATGATTTAACATATTTGTCATTTTCGGTTAATGATTTTGTTATGTTCTTGCTATTAGATTAGATTGGAATTTAGTAATGCTTATGGTTATCATGGTCAACTAAATATAAAATGTTGATTTTCTGGCAGGAGGAGATCGAAAAGAGATGAAGAGATTGATAATTAGAATGTTAATAATGTTACATCACAAATGGAGATCTATAGGCCTACAGTTTCATTGCTTAAATTAAATATCAATCAGGTGGATTCAAGTGCCAATACCTTTTGTTGTAACTTAATTTATGAATCATGAGAATATATTCTTAAATTTTGTGTTTGATAATATGGTCCTATATCGTATTTTAAATATATATGATTTATGCATACGAAAGTTTCTTAAACCAATTGTATTTCTTAAACCAATTTTGTGTTTGAGCCGACATTTATTATGCATACTGTTTGTATAGTTAAAAATTTTCATTTGAATATTTTTGGATCAAACTGTCCCTGCTTAGTGTTTATAAACTTAAAAAAAAATATATTTTAACAGTTTTAGACGAAACTACCCCTGCATACTATTTTTATAGTTATTGTTGAAACTATTATTTGTCTTTAGTTGGGACCAAACTCTAAGGTGTGCAATTAACTGTAATTATGTCTATCTTTAGAACACATCTTTACTGAACTCATGAATGATTTTCAAGATTTCATGTCTTTATTTTATATATTGTTGAAATTGTTATCTATCTTTAGTTTTACAAATGTTTATGGTCAGCTGCTTAATCTCATCTCATTTGATTTTTTTAGGTAGTTGAATTTGTTGCACACATGGAAATAACTTCCAACCAATTTCCTAGAGTATTCTATGGATATACACTAGGTGGTGTTTCTTTATTTAAAAATGAAGATAATTATATCGACATCAAATAAAAATTACTTGTGATTTTAGTTTATATTAGTTTTTAAATAAACATTAATTTGTTGTTTACCCAATGTTTCAACCAATAGGTTAAAATAGTCATTTAGTCATATTCAGGCAGTTCATTGAGTTAGAAGTTAATAGGTTTATAACCTAAACGATTTAAACTGAGTTAGAAGTTAATAGGTTTATAACCTAAACAATTTAAACTTTTTTTTTTTTGTAGATTAAAGTTTTAGATAATCATCATAACACAAGATGCCATGGAGATACAAAACATGACATATTGTTTCTATTTTCTATCATAGATTTCGATTTTGTTTTTGTTTTTAACATTGAAACCTTCCAACCCCGCGAAGCGAGGGACACTTATCTAGTTTCTTATAAAAAATTATTTTTTAGTTTGTCAAGAGTTCGGTCTCTTTCAATACTTTAACCTATTTTTTTGTTTTTTCATATCATATTCAACCTTGAGTCAATCATAGTAATGTGTCATGCACGGATTCGTTGACGTTTTACACATTTGTATAACTAAAAGAAAGATTGTCTTGCAAACTTCAACTTAGAAAAATAATAAATCCTATCATTGTTACATGACTTTTCCCTTTATGTTTCCTTTCTAGTACCTATTATGTTCCTTAGGTTCCTGAAATGAGTTCTTTTCCTCTTTCCTTATGTAGTGTAATTTAATGTTTATGTTTTATTAATCAATATATATATATATATATATATATATATATATATATATATATATATATATATATATATATATATATATATATATATATGAGTGATTCGGCAGCATCAAGTACTCTTTTGAGCCGTAATTTTTTATCCTTGCTTTATGAATCTAAATTATTATTACGAGAGTATATATATATATATATATATATATATATATATATATATATATATATATATATAGAGAGAGAGAGAGAGAGAGAGAGAGAGAGATATGGATGAGAACATTTACCAATTTCAGAACAACAAGAACAATTATTAGTCAATCAAATTGATTCAACCATGCACGTCTTTTTTTTTGTCTAGGGATATTGTGGTAATTTTGCATCTTATAAACGATAGATTCATCAGCAGACATATCTTCTCCTTGATTAGCGTATGATGGAATGTTTTCAGCGATTTCTTCATTATTTGTTTTGATTTTTATGGAATTACATCCAAATACTTTCGATTTCTATGATTTTTTTTTCAATATTCATTGTGTTTTCAACATCGATTCTTATAAAAGAAGTAACTACATCATCGTCAAAGGATTTTGGTTTAACAGATTTTTCATCAAAAGGTAAAAATAGTCACTTTGCATAACTTTTTTTTATCATTAAACACATACATTTGCAATTACTTAATCTGTTTTCATAATCGAATCACTTATTCAACATTTTGAGTTTGAAAGGACTAAGGTTTAACAGATCGTTAATCAAAAAGTAAAAATCATCACTTTTCATAACTTTTTTGAACATTAAACACTTGTATTTGTAATGTTTTCATCTATTCTAGTAACGGAATCACTTATTCGACATTTTGAATTCGTTAACACTTGATGTTTTTACTGTTGTTGAGGGTTTTTTGATTGTTATACTGCGTTTTTTTATTTATAATTGTTTTTTTGAAGATCCATTGTAAGTTCATTTATAAAGTACATATCTATATTATTAAGTATTACGGTAATAATATCGATTTATTTTTGTAGAAAAACGTAAAACATTCGAAAAATATTTGATTAATATATATTTAAAAATGTAGTACTTGAATCACATGTGATTAAAATGTTTTACTAATGCTTTTATATTACAGAAACATATCATTGATATAGTTATATGTGATTTTCATTTGTTATAAACTCATATTATTTAATGATACAATTTATAATAGAATGCTTTAAATCATATATTATTAATGTTTGTTATTAACATAAATGTTTTAGTTATATATGATTAAAATCGTATGTGTTTGGAAACATAAATTTTAATCATAAGTTACTTTTGATTTTACCAAATTCTTTTAGATATCAGTCACATATGATTAGACACATAAACAACTCACATTGTGTTTTAATCACATGTGATTACTATGGTTTATATACACAAAGATATTCATTCATAGGTGAGTAGCATATGTTATGAGCATTTACATTTTATATTATAGTGTTTAAATCATATATGATTAACATATGTTATAATAATCAATGTTTTTGTTTTTAATCACATGTTTTGTTGTTTGAAAATGTCTTTACAAACGATAATGTAAATTTATTTATAATTGAAGATCATATTAGTATTTTTGTTGAGAGTTATGAAGATTTTTATGAAGATGTAGAACATTCAAGTCCTCAAAACCAAATTATAGTGTTTTAGGTAAATCCTCTTTTAAATGTTCATTTAATCACATATGATTATACGAAGAATTCATTTTTTTTTATTCTTGTTATAGTAGATATGAATCTGTTTTGTATGTGATTAATCAGCACTTTTGTTACTAAATCTGTTTAAGGCTACTATTAATCACATGTGATTATCCATGTTTTGTTTTTGAATAAATATTGATATATCACTAATAAAAAAAACTTGGCATTATCCACGTAAAAAACTTGTCATTATAAACATTTTATGTCAGGTTTTTCTTTTCATTGAACATGAGAGGAAAGGTCGCGCATTGAAGATAAGTTAGGTTGTCGTTCAATTGTGTTGACTATAACCCATGAAAACCCTTTATTACAATTCGTCATTATATGGTAGAGTATTTTTGGAGATATATCTATCTTATTAAGATAACCGTCATTAATAATACACCTATAGTGATGTGTTTTTTCCTATAGAGTGGTAAAAGTTTACTTTATAGTCACCGTTTATAAATATTATTGTAATCATTTTTTACTTTTAGAGACACAAATGTAATTAAGTTTTTAGCATAAGCTATCTTTACTAAGATGTTTAATGGTTTATCATTACTATTGTTTACACACACCCACAAATAAAAGTTTAATTTGTCACCAAAAATGATCTATGATAACCCAAATTAAAATAAAAGTATAAATATATATAATTTGGTTATTTTATTAAAATAATATAATGAGTGATTAATTAGGAGTATTAAGTTTAATTAGAAAAAATAATGAAGTTTAAACCTAAGAATCATCATCTTCAATGGAGGAGTAAATTCGAGCATGTCAAAGGGTCTTAGCAGTTAAAATCTTAGGCATTATATAGAGCTCAAAAGTTCATGTGAAGGCCCCAGTGGAATTACAAGAAAAAGGTTGAGAATCAAGGGAGAAATCGGGTTTAGAGGTTTTTTTTTATGGTTTTCGATCTTTTGCTTGGAATTAAGGTATGCTATTTGATTTTAGCTCGAATTGGTTATTTGGATAGGTTTATATACAAGTTTTTCATGTTTTGGTTCCACCTCATGTGTCCGTTCGAGCCAATTGTCATTAATTTGACGAAAATAAAATAAAATGCATAATTTTTTTGGTATAAATACTTGAAATTCATCTTTTCAAGGATTGATTTCGATAATTGGTAATGGATATATGTTATAAGAAAGTGGAGATGATCGATGATTAATTTAGATTTTTATTTGATTAAGTTTTGGATAAAGATCAATTTACAGTTTTTATGGAAAATAGTAGTAAAAATTGAGTAAGGAAGATGACTATTTGTGGTTTTTTTTTTTTTTTTCAAATGGACTTATCGAAAATTAAATTAAAAAAAAAACGGAAAAAATGTAAAAAGGTGTCAAATAGCATATAGGTCAAGTGATTTTAGTGCAAGAGGTGTGTAGCTCCGCAAGGGCAATCTTTTCAAGAAAATAGAATACTTGTACTAAAAATATTATGGATATTTTAATTATTGTAAATGAGTGATTTTTATTGTTCGTTTGCCAAACTAGACATGTGAACATTGGAATTAAAATGAACTCATAGGATGTTTTCTAGGATCATTGTGTTAGAAAAAAAAAATTATTGGTGAAATGTATGGTGTGATAGCGTTATAAGATTTGGCGTAGACCTAACGACACCAAGATGAGTTTTTCATGTTCTGTGGTTGCTCCCAAATAATGTTTATCATGTGGTTTATATGCGATTTTTCAATTATTTATTCATAGTATATTTTATGATAAGTATGGTTGTGTGCAAATGTTATTTTGAGTTGTTTAGCTATTGTGCGTTTTTTAGGTGTTATGTTTAATGGGAACGGGTGGGGTGTTTAATTGTTGTGAGCATGACGGATGTGTGTGATTGGCGGGGATGGGTATTGAGATTTATACGCATTTCCTAGGATATTTAAATACTTGAGTACAATTGATGATGGGTTGTCTCAAGGAGAAGGGTAATGAACCTTTGGTTCTTTCTCTGGATAATTAATCATTCCCGTAGAATATGTCATCAGGTGATATGTTTGTTGTATGATTTATTGAATATATATAATAAAACTACTATATTTTTTTAAGTGATGGACATGTATGTGCAACACAAACTCACTAGGCCCTAGGCTTACCCATTTATAAACTTTAAATGTGTGCAACCTAGGAAACTATTGTGCTGGTGGCAGTGGAAATGACAAAGAAAATGATTGATCAAGAAGACGAAATAGGAGTTCCGCAAAGACGTAACACCCGAAACTCTTTGATTGAAGACTTTATTTTATTTTATTTTGATACCGCTGTAGTTTAGCCTATAAGTGAGTTCCGAATTGATCTTGTGAGATGTTAAAATGATTATTTGTTGTATAATCAATATATGAAAATTGGGGTGTTACATGATCTATACTAACTTGTTATTTCTTTTATTATGATTATTGATAACTTTTATTGACATGTTTAATATTATATCGAGAATATTATGTACATTTACTCACTCATTGGGCAACTAAACGGTGACCATAAAATACTTATAGTGATGTGTTTTTCCTATAGAGTGATAAATGTTTACTTATGGTCACCGTTTATAAATATTATCGCAAGAATATTATCGCAACCATTGTTGACTTTTGGAGAAACTAATGTAATTAAGTTGTCAACATAAGTTAGATTTGCTAACATGTTTAATGATTTCTCATTAATATTGTTACATACACCGATAAGTTTAACCCGTCACAAATATAATCTATACCGACAATACTATGTTTTTTATTATTTATAATGTAGAATAGTTTTTTTAATTTAATTACACATATTGGCCACCTTTCATCACTATGATGTGCAAAAACAAAATATAAAATATAATGTAACAAAACAAATATTTTTTAATAATATTAATTATATAAGGTTATTACATCAAAATACAGACATATATACAATGATATAAACCAAATAAACTAAATTCTACTTTTTTTATTAGGAGTATAGTTATTCTTAGTTGTTGAAGTCATTAGTCCGGTTGTTGGATAATAGCTATTGGACCGCTTTTTCTTGTGGTTTTATATTTCTTTATTTGCTTTAGCTATATGCACATCTGATCATGTAACAACATAAATTAAAATTTTGTGTTACACATGTATTGAAGCAAACATGCACAATTAATGTATGAAATAAACTAACATAATCATTATATATATATATATATATATATATATATATATATATATATATATATATATATATATATATATATATATATATATATATATGTTCGAGAACGTTTCTTATTACGAGAACATTTGAGAACAAATGTTGACTACTATTTTTTATATGTTGAAATTTTAATGATAGGTTAAAAAAATATTTTAATTTTATTAAAACATAATTAGCACTTTATTTTTATTTGTATAGATATTCTCTCTCTTCTTTCTCTCTCTACGTATCTCTAATCTTTCCCTCTCTATGTATCTCTCTCTCTCTCTCCTATTTCTTTCTCTACATATCTCTATTCTATTTCTCTCTCTAGATATCTTTCTCTCTCCCGTTTCTCTCTTTACATATCTTTCTCTCTCTACACATCTTTCTGGGTAATTAGAACCAACATCACCATTGATGAAGCTCGTCGTTAACTATCTCCCTCGCAAGAGTCAATCGACAGTGAAGTTGATCTTTACAAAGACGGTCTATGAGAGCTTCCAGGTAGTTATTTTTCAATCTATACACTTGCATTTTTTCAACCTAAATTGACTTGATTTCTCATGAAATTAAGCTTATAATGAACGACTAATCGATGTCTAATACTTGATTTCACATCATAGAAGACGTTCTACTTGAAAAAATCCCTTATGTTTTCCTATTGTTGATAAATTACGAACTTGTTTGTTCATTTTCCTGTTTTTGTGAGGAATTATATGTACAATTGGATTGTTTTTATGGATAATTGTAAGCTCTAGGGGTTGAATTGGTGTCTATTAGAAAGTTGATGGTCACTGTAGGATATCATGCACACCAGGTGTTCGTCATATCGTCTGAAAGAATATAATAAGTGTGAAAGTGGCATTTTATGTGAAAATCCTTAACTTTTAACCCTCATCAAACCAAACATTAAGACCCTTAGTTTAAATTGAATTTGGACATCTCTATAGCTTAATAAGTAACCAAAAATCATGTTAAAAGTGATAAACTTAAGTCTTAACCATTAATTACTTAATAGAACACCAAAAGTGATTTTGAAGCTATTATGATCAATTTTCCCAAATATGTCCTCCAACTTTTAAAATCCGTACAGGTCAATAAGAACATCTAAAAATCATGAGACTTAGTTTTCTGGAAATCTTAGTGTTTCGAGTTTCTTCAAACATAAAATCACATTTCAAAATTCCAACTCCTTGAGGGGTAAAATTGGCAATCATCTCAGGCTGGTCCATACTGTCACAGATTTCATGCATTGTCTTCAAAAGATCATAATAAATTCATCAGAACTTCAAATGCTAAAATTCCAAAGTCTATAGTTAGATTTGGATGTATAGTTTCCCATATATAAAGGAACTGATGTAATTCTGTAACATCCATAATATTCGAGCCAATTTAAATCTTTTTAAAACATTTAAAACCATTCAGTTATTACAATTTGTTTTCAAAATAGTTTAAACATTAGAGTTCCCAGTAATCATAATCATAAATCGAGGAAGTGTACGATCACACCTTTACCTTCCCACGGTCATCCGTTGTACCTGAAACAATAATCGATAAATGTAAGCTCGAAGGCTTAGTGAGTTACCCCCAAAATACCCATACACACAACAATACACATACAATAATAAACAACATACTATGGGTCCAATCAGCCATCGCGTTGGAATACCCCAGACCCTCAACCATCGGGTTGGAATGCCAATATACTATGGGTCCAGTCAAGCATCGGGTTGGAATACCCCAGGCCCATAACCATCGGGTTGGAATGCCCATATACTACGAGTCAATCATCCTCGGAATAGAATACTCTTGGCCCACAACCATCGGGTTGGAATGCCCATATACTACGAGTCCAATCATCCTCGGGATAGGATAATCTTAGCCCATAACCATCAGGTTGGAATGCCCATATACTATGAATCTAATCATCCTTAGGATAGATACTCTTGGCCCACAACCATCAGGTTGGAATGCCCATAACCACTCAAACATGTGCACCTATATCAGATAATCATATAACAGTCTATAGAGACAACATACTAGGGTCCTATCATCCTTAGGATGGAATACACTCAACTACCAACCAATCATGTGCACATATAATAGGTAATCTTCTACCAGCATACAGACAGTCAGACCAAAGTACAGGTCACTAAGCATAACCATCCTATCTACTAGGATATCAATTTAACCTATCATAACCACAACAAATCTGAATAATAATAAACAAAGGGCCGGCCTTGTTGCCTTAGACCCTTAGGTATAGTGAGGATAACTCACATCGCAATGTCGATCTGGACTGAAGAATCGAACTCCCAAATCGCTATCTCACCAAAAATCCCAAACTATCCAAAATAACGAATATTAAGTCAATAAATGGAAATACTAATATTGACCAAGAGTCCTACCTATGATAATAGTTCATTTTTCCTTTCCTCTAATTTGGGCCAAGGCCGAATACCAAATCCATGATCCACAAGTCCACATATACAAGGCCCATCATTGGCCCAATTTTCTAAATTGGGCCCAACTCCCTAATTCGGCCTCATTTAAAGAAAAAAATACCAAAACTACCCCAAAATACTCTTATCTAGAGAGCCCATTAAGGCCGAAGTCCATCTAGTCCAAAGGTGGACCAATCCCAAAGCCCAAATCACAAAAGCCCAACAGGGGTCGTACGCTGGGCGTACTTCTATGGTATGCGGGTTATACTCCGTCTCGCATTGACAGAAAATTGGGTCATTGACTTAGTACGCGGGGCGTACTTCTCTATACACAGGGCGTACGCGAGTCTATACCAAAACTCTCATAAGTGCTTAATGGCTTAAGCACTTAAGCCCAAACTTTAGATCCATCGACCAAATGTGCCTAAGACTCATAAAGTCTTGAACTTTAAGACTTTGGAAGTCCAGAAAGTTCTTAATATATGGTGTTAACACATTAAGACCTTCCTACTCTATGTATGGGACACATGCAACTATTGGCACATCATTTTTATCACTTAGAACTCTTTCTAGGGTCTGGAAGGACAGCTTAATATGACCAAAATGCATCATGCTCCATATTGGGGTTTTGGGGACAAGAAAAGTGCCAAGAAACTAAACAAGACTAGATCTACTCAAAATAGTTGCCAAGCTAGAAGCTGTTTACCTCCTAGAGCTTCTGGAGGACCAGAGAACTTCAGATCTTCAAGGTTGCCTCCCTTCTCCAACTATTTGGTGTAACACCTCCTCCTTCAAATTCTTAAAACGCACACAAACTCACACTCACACACAAGGCTAGGGTTTGGGATGTCTCTAGGGTATAGAGGATGAAAGTGGTGGGAGAAATGATCCATAAGGATGTTTATATAGCACCCAAACCTTAAATATTAGGGTTTCCTTCTGTCATGAGCAAGCCCAATGTACACAAGTGTACACCTAGCGTATTAAGGCGTGACTAGTACGCTCAGCATACTCTTATGTACGTGCAACGTACTCCTCCTGATCCCAAAATTGCAGTTTGTCCCTTAGGCTTCTCATGGCTTTATCCATCTATCCCCAGGGACTATAAATGATAAATACTGGGATGTTGTCACTGGTATACTCGGATCCTTTCCGATGTTGTCACTGGTCTCCCTACATAGCTCAAGTCTTCTCAGTCCTGAGTATCACTCAGCGATACAACCACCTTCTCATTCATTATGCATCTTTTTGTGGTTGCGAGATGTAAAAAGCGATGTGAATCTAACCGAACCTCTTCAGAAGGTCTAACCTACATGCCACCTTGCCAAACCTGACAATAATCCTGATGATCCAAAGTATCGGAGACCCAACTTTCCTTCTTCCTGAAGCGAACCCTTTATGTACTGACAGGATAATGTGTCCTTCAACTCCCGAAATAACATACGTAATCAACCCACTAATAAACACGAATACTCATGCCTGACCCAATCAGCCTTGGGCTGGAATACCAGGCATGCCTATGATGGTTCCAGTCATACCTAGGATGGAATACCCTCTTATCACGCACTTGTTTGGCCCAATCAACCCTTGGGTTGGAATACCAAACATGTTAGATCGAATCAATCATAGGGTCCGGTCATCCTCATGATGGAATACCCAAGATTGGAATATCTTTATGACCATAACTCGGGTCTACACATAACTTGAGATCCAAGGATCTATCCTTGCGTCTCTTCCACAATCCTCTAATTTGTCACAACCGAGTAGAACTTACCCGAATCTCAACAATACATCCATTCTAAATGCGCTCCAACAAGAGACATAACCATCACAATCTCTATGTCCACAGCCTATGACTGGAATACCCTTAAATGGTCCTCAGCATAGGTCTTGATTGCTACTGAGCCCACAGCATGAGTATGGTATGCCCCTCTTTGGCCCTCAGCTCATGACTGGAATGCTCCCGATAACCTATCGACACTGTTGTCGTCACTTCATTTTCCCAACACTCCATCCTGGAGATACACACCTCCTCCATTGCCCAAGAAGTCCTAATGAATGTTCTTCACAACATCAACATGTGCCACAGTACTGACACCTCACCATACACTATCCACTTATAGAACAAGTTGTTACCCTAGAGTTTCCAGGCTCTACTTCATACCCACCGACAATTCCTAAGGGCATTCTATAGGTGATAACCAATAAGCACATAACATACAGTTCCATGGGTTATTATCACTAAATATCATACCCACTACTAGAAAGTAGGCTTAATGATTTCTACCGCCTAACATACACTCAATAACTGATCATAACTAATAAAACCCATACAAAGTCTTCAACATGTCTGGACCGCCTCACCCAATCACTCTGGAAACCGTTCCCCGAAACGCAACAGATACCATCTTCAATAACTGACGTCCCATCCGAGATTTCCCAATTCTACCCCACTTAGAGCACTAACCACTACCCACTGGTGGCGAAGCTAATATGCAACTTAATTGTCCCAATCGGGTATTACCATACTTAACCTTAGAGGGGTTAACCCACGCAAGACAATCCTCCCGATACGAAGTAACAGAACTTCAAGAGAATCTGAATTCTCGCTGATGACCTCTGAATTTCTAAATTACAACTACTCATCCTAGACTGGAGATTCTCTATCCTAACTCTGTATCCTCGAAGGCATCTATAGATCCTAACCATCTACAATCCCTTGACAATAAATTCCACCTAACATCTCCTATGTCCTAATAACTTATGCATAAAAAAATGAAAGCTCATAATACAATCATAAACAGATAGATTGGAGAAAATACATACCGGTCGCCACATCAGGTACTATCTTGGCCTCCTCGGTTGTATGCTGGAAGGCATATCTTGAGCCTTTAGAGGATCTGCTCTACCCTGGCCCCTGCCTGTAATACTTAGGGTAGTCGTTGTTGGAGCCTGTGTCGTTCTGGCAGCTAGTAGGGGACACAATACATTTTCACTTTGTCGATTTAATAGTTGTTCTCGTGTATTATATCACATGTGATTATATGTATAATCGCATGTGATAATGTACAGGAGCACAACTATTGAATCGAGAAGGAAAAAAATATTGTCCACCTCAAATCATATGTGATTATATATAAATATAATTACATGTAATTAAATACACAAAACCAATTATTTAATCGAAACCGCAAAAAAAATTATCTACATAAATCATATATGATTAAATACATACAATCACATGTGATTATATGTATCTAATCACATATGATTTATGTGGATAAGATTCATTATCACATTCTCGATTTAGTAGTTGTTCTTTATCAACTTTAATCATAGGTGATTAAATGCATCTAATCATATGTGATTATATATATCTAATCACATCTGATTTATATGGACAAAAAAGAATGATGTCAATATATATATATATATATATATATATATATATATATATATATATATATATATATATAATCACATATGATTATATACTAGAGAACAACTATTGAATCGAGAACAGAAAGATGAATATTGTCCACATATATCATATGTGATTAAATACATATAATCACATGTGTTTGTATGTGACATCCCCATTTTCAGAGACAAAAAAGACCGATTTTGTTTATGCTTGTTTGAAAATCAGAGTGACATTTTAAATAAAAGTGTTGCGGAATTTGTCTCAAAACAAAATATGATAAAGATTTACCAAAAGTATTTCCAAGGAAATGTATTTCATTAAAATACTCAGGATGTCATGTTTGATACAGATCAAAAGCATAAACAGTACAATATAAGCCTTACTACATTATTTCATATCTACATGCCTATATCCGTAATCCCTCATCTAAAACTTCACATCTATGCTCGAGCGCCACTACCTGTAATACATGAATCTGAGTGGGTTAGGCTTGGGAGCCTAGTGAGCACATAGGGTTTTCAACCCACAATAAATTAATTTATTAATTTCATCGATCAACAATAACGCGATTACTCGCTCCCGTTATCCTCACTTTACGTCCCTAAACACCTATCATAAGGGACCTATCCTAAGGATCATCATTGGGATGGACACTACTGCTAAGGTGGTTCCTCAACAATAAATGTCCTAAAGGCAACCATGAAGGGGGATGGAGTACACCGGTGAACACATCGTTCACAAACACCTACAGGCTGCGAGCCTGCTAGCATTCCACTGGACTGTCTAGAAGAGTTCGTGGTCGTCATCTATACTCCGCTAAATGAATGGATCACCAACAACATCGAGGCCTCTCATCATTTTATCACACATCATCTTATTACATCTACTCATGTTTTACCCCAACATTTTTGTAGATATAAAATACATATACAGTTTAAATCATGAAAAACGTGTATTAAATCATTCATCCAACATAGACAACAAGTATTCAGATAATATGCACACATAGCATGTAATTTATATAAAATACTTCATATCTATGTGTAAGATGAAAGTAACTATGCACTCACCTGATTAGGTGGTGACTCGGTACTTGAAGAGCACTTCGTTATCTCAAAACCATTTTTTCTTGACCAAAACCTAGTATTAATATCACTAGAGTTTAGTTTTAACATTAACCACGACTAATTAATAGTCTAGCTATTATTATTATTATATAATCATTAAATAACACTCAATATAACTCATAATAATAGCCCAAATAATTATTTTAAGGACCTAATAACATTACTATATTTATTTAAAATTTATATTAAAAATTGCATAGGCGTAGCTCACTTACAGTAGATTTTAAAGAAAACCGGGTTTTGCTTGGAGCAGTGTTTCCGAAACCAAAAGACCCTTTTTCTTGGGACTCCAGGAGCCTCGGGGCTTTCTTATGGTGCTAGGGATTTTTCCTAGGGTTTAGGGGTGGTTTGGAGCCTTAGAGAGAGAAAGAACTTAGAGAGAGAAAGTTTTTGGTGTGATTTGCTTGGCAGCCCTCACATGTATTTATAGCTACAAGCCTCAGACTTACGCTAGGCATAGTCCTTGGCTACGCGGGACGTAGTCTTCAAATGAGGTCACCAGCTCGGATCCAGCTGGCTCGCACGCGCCTACTCTCGGAAATGGATAAGGCTAAGTACGTTGGGTGCACCCAGCTTCGGATGCAAGATATAGAGCGAGGCTTCGTGGCGATTATCGGATGCGAGGCCGTGCTCAACAAGCAACGACTAAGATTTGGCCACGTCATCACCTCCTTGCAAATTTCGCAATTCTCCTTCCCGACTTCTAAAAATCATAACTTTCATATATGAGCTCCGTTTTCGACGATTTTTATATCTGTGCATAGGCGGGAACGTAATCTACAACTTTTGTTTAGACTCCGTCGGCTAATTTTGACTTTATTTTAAAAGTTTTATTTTTAACAAGTCGGGACAGGATTGGTCCGTTAAAAATTCATAACTTATTTATCCGACGTCCGTTTTCGTCTGTATTTTTATCGTTATGCTACTATTAACGAGATATTTGATTCTCATTTAGGTTGTGTTGGTTAAAAACCGTTCGATCTAATATTCGAACTTTGGGCTGTACACTGCTAAGCCGAAATTTCGAAAAATCATAACTTCCTCATACGAAGTCAGATTTGGGCGTTCTTTTTATGGACGCTCTCGGTTATATATTTTCTACAGGTTTCGTGTAGATCACTAAGGCTAAAATTCGCTCTATCGTAAATTCACTATTTACGCTTCCCGGTGTCGCGTCGTTCGACGAGTCATAACTTCTTCGTAATAACTCGGATTTCGGCTTTCTTTATATCTTCGGAATCCTTGTTTCGACTACTACAAGTTTATGTAAAGATATTGGGTTTATCTCACACTTTAATTTTTGACGCTTATTTTTATTCTTTATTAATTATACATTTATAATATAGTAATAAGCACATAAATTCTTATAATTCACAAAATACTCAAATATTTCATCTTTATTACATCAAAAGAGTTACAATAGTTGACCTAGACTATTACATTGTCTAAAATGCTTAGCCCCGAAACCCGGGCGTTACAATTCCCCCCCCCCCCCCCCTCCCCTAGGATGATTAGATTTTAAAACATAGAATCTATATGCTTTGGAATGCTCATCATATCCAATAAAGATACAATTTATACCTCTCTCACCCAACGTTTTCCTTTTGGGTGCAGTGAGCCTTACAACCGCTCTACAACCCCAAACTTTGAGATAACTCAAATTTGGTACCTTTTTACACCAAAGTTCATAAGGAGTATTCTTACTTCTTTTATTTGGAGTTCTATTCAAGATGTAACATGCAGTTAACATTGCCTCACCCCAAAACCCTTTACTCAAACTAGAATACGACAACATGGAATTAACCATTTCTTTAGAAGTCCCATTCTTCCTTTCAGCTACACCATTTTGTTGTGGTGTATATGGAGCTGTAGTTTGATGTATTATTCCAGTTGATTCTAAATAAAGTGGATCATAATACTCACCACCTCTAGCAGTACACAATACTTTTATTAATTCATTTTTATGAAGCTCAACTTGTCGTTTATAAATTTTAAATTTATCAAGTGCTTCATCCTTAGAATGTAGCAAATAGATATAACAATATCTAGATGCATCATCAATAAAAGTAACAACATACTTCTTGTTTCCAAGGGAAGGTGTTGCATGGAAATCACATAAATCACTATGTATAAGATCCAACACCTTGCTTTCCCTAACAACATCTTTGAAAGGTTGTCTAGTGATTTTAGTTAGCATGCATGTTTTACATTTTTCATTATTTTACATATCAAAAGCAGGAATTAAACTCATTTTAGACATGTCTTTTAATCTCTTGTAATGAATGTGTCCTAGTCTAGCATGCCATAATTCAGATTTATGAAAATTATTGCTAGTACTACTAGAAACCATGCAAACAAAATTATCACTAGAAGGATAATTAATATTAATATTAAGCCTAATCATTCCATTACATATATAGCCAAATGCCATAAAAGAACCATGTCTTGATAATATATACTTGTCACTTTCTAACACTTGTTTGTAACCACAATTATTTAATACAATTTCAGACACGAGATTCTTACGAATCCCTGGAACATATAAAACATTGTTCAAACACAAACATTTCCCAGAAGTAAAAGTAAGTAAAACAGATCCTATGCCCTTGATTGCTTCAGTTGCAACATTTCCCATTTTCACAACAGATCCATCATCAATTGGTTGAAAGTCCTTGAACCAATATAGATCTTTGCAAACATGACTTGTTGCTCCCGAATCAACCCACCATGCAACATTATCATCTTGCACATAAAATGCTTCAGAAATCACAGAAATATAATTCTGAACATAGTTAAAAGTCTGCATGAAAACAAAATTCTGACCTTGTTGCTTTTCTGGATCCTTGGATCCACTTGGTCCTGCACCATCCTTGTTCACTTTACACAAACGACAATCTTTGTAGAGGTGATCGGATTTGTTACAATTCCAACACACGACTTTAGCCTTCTTGTTGGAAGACTTGTCATCCTTTCCTTTAAACTTCCTTTCTCCATTAGACTTCTTTTGATTCTTTGATCCTTCTCCATCCACCATGTTCACAGAAGAGGAACAAACTTGGTTCTTGCCTTTGGGATTATTATCAAGTTCTTGAGTCCTTAAGGACTCTTCAATCCGTAAATGGCTTCCAAGTTGAGTCAAAGTCAATTCCTCTTTGTTATGTTTCAGATTGTGTTTAAAATCCTTCCAGGAAGGGGGCAGTTTGTCAATGATCACAGCCACAACAATGGCTTCATCCATTTTTAGATTGTGTTGAGCAAACTATCCCAGGATCCTTAACATTTCATGGTATTGTTCCATAACATGCCTGGAGTCAATCATCTTGTAACCCATAAAGTTATTGAAAAGAAACTTCTTGATAGAAGCATCTTCAGCCATATACTTGGATACAAGAGAATCCCATAGTTCTTTTGCGGATTCGAAATTTTGATAGATATCAAAAAGAGTGTCATACATACCATTGAGAATATGACCATGACATATGTAATCATCATTTTCCCACTTTGATCTTCTTCTTGTCGCCTCCAAAGGTTCATTTTCAACAGATTATGGTAAGACTCGCATGGGTGTACTCAGAACATACATCACTTTCAGAGTGGTAAGGAGAAACTGCATCTTCTTCTGCCATCTACGAAAATCTTGTCCTTCAAACTTGTTCAGTTTTTCAAACTTACTAGTCAATTCCTTCACAGAATCACCACTGGTCATGATCATAGAAATGCTTTAATCTTTGTTAGATTTGGGGTATAGTAAGGCTTGGAATTCTGAGAATTGTGTAAAACACTTTCAGATTAAAGCATTCGGGTGGTACTCCCAATATTATTTAATCGGATAAGACTCAAAGGGAGAAGAACTTGGAATGCTTTGATGATTATTTTGTTGTACCAAAAAATGAGAACAAAAACGAATTTATGATCTTTGTCTGAAAACTGTCATATGACAGTTTCAAACTATCATAAACTATAAAAACTGACATAAAACGGAAGTTTGGATAAGGGTCAAACAATGGTCAATTCGACCCCAACCAGGGGCTGCCGCCCCTTGGACCCGCTCCCAGGGGCGCTGCCCCCGGACCCCCGTTCATTTAGGGGCTTCGCCCCTAAATGACAGTGTACTTTGAAAACTTGATCAAACTTAAACAAGTGTGCACTCCACACCTTCCTTACTTGTTTAGTATTTATCAAGATCACCTTTGGTCAACAAAGTAATCCCATTACACTTAAATAATATTGATGATAACAAATCACCAACAATTCATGTTTTACTGCTTATCATTCTTCCTCTGCAGGCTCTTTTCAAGATGTGTCTATATAACAAGGTATAAAATTACAAATAGTCATCTAGAATCCATAATAACATATTCATAAGAAAACTAGTTAAAAGGAACAAAAGTACGATGTTGAAAACAATTTGCAACATCACTAATGCACTTAAATGCCCATCCAAATGTTCAAATCAGGTAAAGAACTTGTACTTTATCACATGAGCTCACGTATTGAAAGCACTATATTCATTTGATACACTAATAAAGGCATTCTCCCTGAATAAAACTGGTATCACTAAAACTAAAACCAATTACAATTAATTTATAAAAGTATTAAAAAGATTAATGGTATTTAGTCACAGGTATAGAATTTAGAAATAGTACCTTAATTAACACTATGCGAGCATCTAGCAATTCATCATTACTGTAGTGTTCCTTAACCACTAGTGTTTGAGTCAAATTCTTCATGTTCTCCATTTCTTCCATTTTTTCTTCAAGTTCATTGTTCATCTCCTTGATTTTCTCCTAACTAACAGCATCATTTTCATCCCACAAATTCTTCATAACCTGCAACTTCTTTTTTAACTCTTCAATTTCTCTTTATAACTCAAGAAGATGACAATTGAATGAGTTGGGACCAGGGAGGTCTCGGTAGATTTTTGAAGGCAGCCAGGGTGCAGCATACTGTTTCAGGCAGTTTGGTGTTTCAGGTAGCACAATGCTTTAGATAGTTCGGTGTATCAAGCAGGAACAATATTTTAGGATTTCATGCATGGTTAGAGTAACAGATTGTTGAGTAATGCTAAGTCACCCACAGCGGGATTCATCTATAATGATTCAATATGAGTGGTCTGTCAGGGATATAGACCATCTCGAGACATCATAATTAAGACGAAGTAGATGTGATCATGTTGCAAGGAATTCTTTCACCTGTGGATTTTAGGGATGTGCGAAGATTGGTCACGGCTACCCGGGGAAGGCTAGGGTGTGCCTAGGATGGTGACCATGTTACAAGAGTGGTTGGACGTGTAAGGAATGGTAAGGAATGATTTCGAGGATTAAATCTAATTTAAGTGGGGGAGAGATGTAACACCCTGTTTAGTAAATAAATTAATGAATGTATAGTAGCCTTAAAATCAATAATTATATAACAGGGTGTTGATTTGGAGGATTTGACTTGCATAATTTAGAAGTTGAGGGTTAAAAGTGTAAGTTCCGGATTTGGTTTTGTATGTATTATTGAAAGCAGGGACTGTATGGTAACTTCTGGGACTTCATTTGAAGAGATTTTGGGGATAAAGGGTTGTTTGGTGAACTAGGGATCAAATTTGAAAGGAATTATGGAAGCAAGGGTGTAACTGGTAAACATTGTACCTAAATTGTAATGGATTTTAATGATGAGGGCTAAAGAGTAAAATGTGGGACTTAAGTTGAAGGGTTTTTGGATGGCTAGGGTTAAAAAGGTAAATTTCAGACTCATTTTGAAAGAAAAAGGGGAGGAGAGGGACCAAAGATGGCATTATGGAGAGAAGCTTGTAGGACATCATATTTATAACCATCATCCGTCCAAACCCTAACCCTAATCCATGCTACAACCGTCACCTCCCCCTTATGCCTACCACCACTGACCGCCACCCTATTCTCTCTTGCTCCTCCGACCACTGAGCCACCATTGTGCCTTTCCATCGTTGCTGAAGACGGAAACCATCATGTGATGTCGTCGTTCAGTCATTAACAAAGGGAAGCAGATCATATCAAGCCATCTTTGGCCGTTAGAGCCACAGTCATCTCCGTGCCGCTACGTTGTCGAGACTGATGTTGCCGCTCCTTCGCCATCACAATGCCACAACATCGCTGTCGGAGATTTCGATGATTGAAGGACCCACGAGATGGTTGATGTATGTTGGAGCAGATGAGGCTGAAAGGAAAATCACGACGACGCTGCCGTTGTTTTCCCCATCGGAGATTGTGTGCATTCCTCGCCTCCATTTTTTGCTACCGATGGCCGCTGTCCTCGTCACTCCAAGAGGCTGAAGAGTTTCTGTCATGTTCCGACTACCGCTGCCACCTTGAAGGCAGCCATGTCGGGTGTGTTTCCGAGATTTTACTTGTGTTAGTGTGTGGGTGCAGCTGTTACAAGTTCAATGGTTGTGCGTGGGTGTTTATTCGGCCGGAAAAGGCACCACCACTACCGTGAGGTGGTGGCTACCGCCATGTACCACCATCAACCACTGTAAGGGTGGATGTGTGTATACGTTTATGTTAGTTAGTGTGTGTGTTTATTTTTGGATTAAAGCATTGTAATTGTAAGTAGCAAAAATAATAATGAAAAGAACCATAACCGCCACCGTGAGCCGCCATTGACCACCACTACCCAAGGTGGTAGTGGGTGGTGCCCGACTAGCAAAACCCTAATAGACCTAATGAAACCCTAATGTGCTTAAAGATTTAGTTTTGGGCCTATTGGGCTATGTTTGGGTGGGAAACCCTAATTAGGGTTTAGAAAACCCTAATTTTGGATATATAGGCCTTGGACTTATTGGGACCCACATTTGGGTCATTGGAATGGAATTGTAAATTACACCCAATCATACCATATGATTTATTTAGTAAAGTGATGGACTTAATGGATTAAGTCCTTAATGGGTTAAGTGATGAACTTAGGTTTTGGTAATTGGGCTAATAATGGGCCATCCAAGAATAATCATATGGACTAGAATATTTAGATGGGCTTTGGGGTAAGGCACATATGAAGGTTTGGGCCCAATTTGGAAAATTGGGCCATAGACTAGGCCTTGATGATTATGAGATATTGGGCATCAGAATTTCAAGTGTTGAACCAAGAATAAATGGTTGGGCCTTAAGGCAAGACCATGTAAAGGTTTGGGCCTAATTTGGAAAATTGGGCCCTAGTTGGGACTTGGTTCATTATTGGACTTTTAGGCTTTTAGATTGGGCCTTGGGCTTGAGTCAAGCTAAGTTAGGGGTAAAATGGTCCTTTACCCCAAGCATTGATTTATGGATATATGTTGGAACCTAATCATTAATTCGGTGTTATTTTGATGTTGATAGATTTGGGAATCTGTCATCCAGTAGCTAGGTTTTTGTCAGTTGGACTTCAGAAGTGTGAGGTGAGTCCTCTTCTAGTAGGAACGGGTCTAAGGCCATAATACCGGTCCGTTTAGGTGATTAGTAGTTCCAAAATATGGTCTGATGCCGGGGTAGTCCCGAGAAGAGTATATGTATGCTTGATGTCTTTGTGATTCACGCATGTTATGTGTTATGTGTTAAGGGAAAGCCTGATGTATGTTAGTGTATCTATTATGTTTTATGAGTTCCGGGAAAAGCCCGATGTCGGAGCAAGCCCGATGTAGGTTAGTTAATATGTTATCTATTATGTGTTTCGGGCTTCAGTCCGATGTCAGGGTAAGCTCGATGCAACTATGTTATATGTTTATGTTTTGTGTTTATGGTATATGATATGATGTGAATGTGCCAGGGAAAGCCCGATGCGAGACATGGTCTGATGTCGGGGTGAGCCCGATGTCTGGCAGGAGCTCGACGCCGGGTAAGCCGATGTCGGGTTTGTCCCGATGCAGCTGTGTGGAGTCCCAAAGTTATGTTTATGATATATGTTTATGTTATATGCATTGTGGGTATGTTTATGTGTACTGGATTACAGTCTGATACCGGGCGGGGCCCCATGTCGTGGGTAGGCCCAAGTTATGCGATTATATGTATGGTATGTTGTAGTTTGGGGAGACTCTCTAAGCTTCGTGCTTACAGTTTTCAGTTTTGGTTTCAGGTACTTTAGTTTTCAAAAGAGTAGATGGAACCCTAAATACCTTGGATCTATGTTTTCTCTATTATACATGAAAATATGAACATCCAAGGTATTATCCTAATCTAGCATACAAAACTATCAATATAACAAGATAGAATACATACCTCTTTGATGTAGAATGTCTTCATGAAGCTTGAGTGCCTAGTGCCCCAAGTGTGACACCTCAAATGGTTCACACAACACCAAATACACTTGGAATAACTTGAGAGAATTCTACACTTCATGAAATCGGCTAGCCCTCTCTAGAAGAATACTAGTTTCTCTAGTGGCCAATTTTGGTCAAGAATAAGATCTTTATATAGTGTTACAATTAGGTTAAACTCTAATTGTCATGACTTTCCATTTCCTTGGATCCATGGGTTCAAATACACCATGGAGCATCCATGGACCATACTATGGGTTTTAGCCCAACTTGATTATCCATGGAGCATTAGCCCACTATACAAGTATGGATGATTTACACAATCAACCCATATATTTAATTAGTCTTCTTTTGATCACTTAATTAATCCTATATTAATTCTTGATCAATACTAATTAAATAATCTTATTATTCTTATTATTAATATACTAGAACTTATAATATATTAATAACCATAAGTGTCTTATTTCTCTCATTATAGTCTATCCAAGTGCATGATGCCATGCAACCCAAATGGACCATGCCGGGTCGGGTCAAGTCTTACCAATTATAGTTATGGACTTAGACATTAATCCAACAGTCTCCCACTTGGATAAGTCTAAAACTATTATTGCGTATGACTTCAGGAACCAACTGGCAATCGTAGCTCTCAAAAGCTTCTATCGAACTCTGTCCTTGTAGATGAACTCTGACCTTTGTCAATGACTTGTCCATTAGATAAGGGATCATATATTCCTCCATTCTAGATATCATATAAACTGAGACATGGATTATAATCATTCTCTCTGTCCATTTGTTGTTTCCCGATTTCCGATTTATGACGACTGACTAATTGAACAAATCAAATCAGTCCTGGCCCGGCCGAGCACTTCCATTTGTCATCATCAAATCATCGAGGGGCCCACAGATATCGCTTTTATCCCGAAGGTAAAAGGAATGGATAAACTTCGACTCATATGGCTTGTTCTACTACTTGTTGAATCATACACAAAGGCACGTTTTATAGCACCGAGTTACCAAATGCAGTTTCGTGCAATCAATGTACAACCAACTCATAGTAACAACTCATATCTCTAGGTTTGAAGAATATAAGATATTATCGTCTCATGATCACTCGTGATAAAATCCATGAAGTGATTCCAATGAGCACGGGTTGAATCCAATACTCAGAACTTATGAGCACTCATGAGTGTTGTAGCCATTTGTCCAACACCTTAGACCTCTACAAGCCAACCCATGACAGTCTTAATTCATATCTACTTCCAACATATGACTGACTGTGGATGGTTTGAATAACTTAGTCATTCCGGAAGAATAACCTAGTTTATTCGGGAAGTCAAAACATGCAAAGTGCAACACAATAATAATTGAATCCAATATGGTCTCAGAACTTATGAATATAAATAAAACACCTTTTTATTTATCACCATATGATTACACATTATTCATTGTATACTGTTTCAGCTATCAACATTATTCTTGAATTTAAAACAATAGTTGTCCCATGCTCCAAGCATGCACACTATGTTTTCTAAACACTAGTCATGCCATACACCAAGTATGCATACTATGTTTGTCTATGATCTTTACTTTGTGAACTAGATCAATTGAACATAACTTCAATGATTCTCTATTCACACTCCCAAATCCTTACTGCAAATGCAAGAATTCCAAATTCATGTCATTTACTGAAATCTGTTAGATTCTAAACTTATATGCATTGATCCTCTTGTAATGATTACGCACAGAGTCATAAGGACTTGACAACAATCATTACAGAGTATTCCAAAGGAGATCAGCTCCTTGGAAACAACCTTCTTGCATTGAGTTTCCTAAATCTTACACAGATTGAAATTTCTGACTTTGAAACATTTCCAGATTCATTTTGACTATCACTTCTGAATAAGAGTTGCCTCCTTACAGATTATGTCAATATGGTCCTTCCAAAATTATCACTATACTTCCAACTGTCCTTGAGCAACCAATCTTTGGTAAACCTTAGATTGTCCTCAACAATTGTTTAATCCTTTTAGTCATATCCAGTTCTAAACCTTTTCCCTTCTTAATGCCCCAGGCATTTGGAACCTTTTAGAAAGGATGAATATAGCACATGTAATCGATCCTATATCCGAAGCATATGGGACACGATTCATGATGTCTCACATAAAGACTAAACCAGTCTTTTGCTATAACATTTCCATTTCTATTTGCCAAGTTCTCATAATTCAGATTATGAAAAGGGATGCCGTAATCATAATCGAATTTTAGAACGCAAATAATGGACCCATATACAAAATTTCCTTATGTTGAGCCATTCCAACATGAAATTCATATATCTTTCCTTGACTAAATGATTAAAACCTAACGATCTAAGCTTATAGATTTGAGATGAAGTATAATTTCCTCTCCCTTAATTATAGCAAAACAACTTTTTCCCAATTGAAACCTTTTGTTTTCTATAATTAACATTGCTAACTTGCAATCTTTATCATAATTATCATGCTCCCACTAACATGATGATCATTAGCATAACACTTATGCTCCCACTAGCTTTGACATGTACTCAGAAATCAGTTGAACTTCTAGAAATTAATACTTTATTGACTTTCTTACCAAAGTTCAGATTTCTTATACTGGATTATTTTGATAAAACTTTATCAAAAACATACACATTCCCTTAGATAGCACACTCGTGTGTCTAAACAATTATGAAGAGGGATGCCGTAATCATAATGGTTAGACCTTTTTTCCACTTCTCACAAGTCCAGGGTAGTGTGCCGGTAAACCACACATGCTCCACTAACGACTTTGAGAATGCAAATATCACAATTGCTATCTAACTAAAATCTACTTAGTGAAAGTGTTTCCTCACCATCATTTTCATGAATCGGAGAGAAACCTTATGACACTTAGATTTAATGGTGTATGTGTTCTTATCCATGTGAATTGTCAAAACCATAGTCACAAGACAAAGATAATGACAAATCCAAAACCATATGGATTGAACTCAATCTTAATTTCTTGCCACCTGGCAGCTCAAGGGCCTGCCATTGCTTCCAAGTTGTTGTGTAGTCAATTGAGAACTCTAAGAACTCATATACAAAGCCAACTTTGATTGGAATGGGCACAAAATATGTCAACACGATAGGCTATAAACCTTAAGTCGTGTGCTAGTGAAGAACTTTAGGTTTTATTCTTGATTAGTTCTTGAGACTTTCAAGACCTTTAAGACTCCCACTGTCGTCTTGACCTATAAGACTTCCTTTTCAAACATCCAAGAGATAGTGTGGATTCTAATCAAGACAAACACTTCACACAATTGGCCGAAGTTGGTCTTTGTTTTATCCAAAATATCACAACTTACCAATTTCAAATGTACAAGAGTAGAAAACTTTTACTCATACATTTGACAAGTGTTTTAAACCTTCTTTAAGACATGTCACTCAAATTACAATCTTGGAGTATGACACTAAGACTTGTATTGGAACGAAGTATGACTCATCTTCTTGATTTAACCATTTCAACAATTTCAAGATCCCTTCTTCTTAGTCATAAGAATGCACTAAGACTTCCTTAGAGAACTAATTTTGATATGGTTTCTTAATCATTAAGATGATCATAAAACTGATGCTAAAGTACTCTCCCATGTTTTCAGATTTGAGAAACTTTTATCCTTCTGCGTAATTTGATTCTTCTTATTCGCTCTGCCTTACATTGGAACCTTTTCCAATGTCTCAGAGTTACACTTAAGCTTGTAAGTATAATCATATTTACTGAGCTTTAGTAAACTATGACGAATAGCCTTATATCTTTTGTGGTGGACTTAATCAGTGCACATGACTATGTACTGGATCCCTTAGTCCATTACTTGACTCACACATCCATGTGAATAAGTAATTAGTCTTAATTTTTTCCAATACTTGAAAGTTCTCATTCATCATGCTATACAACTTGCATGATTCCAAGTCCCGGTCCAATTGAGACTTGGGTGATGAGAATCTTTCCTTATTTGGTAAATTTAGACATTACCACAAATGAAAGAATCAATTTCATACTTCCACTCTTTCTATTAATGGAATCATATAAGCGACAATTTTTCCTCAAATGCCATTGTAAGGATATTTTAAAATAAATAAAATCAAAATTTTCTTTTATTTTAAAACTATGCGGAAAAACTTATCCTTACAATCCATATGAAAACTTGTTGTTATCTATTCCTTAGCAATATCTCATAACTCCTAAGAAGTAGCTCAAGAATCCGATTTTCAAACTACGCGATAGAAATCCATCTATGCGATCAGATTCAGCATATTCTTTCTTTAAGTTCCTTTACTTTTCTTTGATTCTTAAAACATTACCATGTGACCCAGTCACATCATGTATTAGGAATCTCAGAATAGAAACTTAACAGAGTTAGATTAGTGGACTTTAACTGAAGTAGAGTCAAACTTATTGACTTTAACATCCTTAGGTAAACTTGGCAGCTTCGCAACCAATGCCCCTTCCTTTGGCAATATAAACATATGGACCCTTTGATAATGGTACACGAGACTATCACAGACTTAGACTTTTCTCTTTACCATTTGGTCAACCGAGTTGACGATGGCCGATCCCTTTCCATTGGGAAGAGAATGCTTTTCTGGATTTCCTGTGTCACTATTGTCAATGTTCATCAAGTTTTGAGGAAGTTGATCTTAACAAATAGATAAGATCATTAAGGGTCTTGTCATAGTCTGTTTCATAGGTGTTCCAAAAGAACTCACTATGTGACTTAGAAAGTAGTTGAACCACCAACTTTCTCAAGACTTTGACACCCTTCTCTCCCGGCTTGTCAATATGTGACTACATCTCCAAGATGTGATCACACCTAGACCTTGCCTTGCCAATGGGGCTTGAGTGATCTTAAACTTTTCAAGAACTTGTGGGTTAGGGAGAATAATTGGAGGAGGAGAAAGAAGTATGATATCCATGGGACATCATCTTCATTAGGAATGCTTGTTTCAAGAGATTTGGGAAGATCATAAATGTCTAAAACAGACATGTTTTGGGAGATATTCAATATAGTTGATCTTAAAGTCCTTAATATGACACCCAATATGAAATATTAAGGCTAGGACACAACAAACTATTTTATAACTTAGAAGAGGTATGTCGTAATCCAAGCTATAAAACAATTTGAAGGTAAGTTAATGACGATTCACCAATTTCCACCAAGATAAACGAAATGTATTATTAGGTTTTAATTGGATTTGAAATTCCTAGATCTTTTGAGATTCATTGAACTGTTCAATGGCATGTTTCAATCTCGAGTGTGCCCTTCAGGTTTTGTGACTGGGATGCCGAGGATCACAAAACAAGGTGTGAAGTAACCATGCAAATTACTTGGTACCCTTAATAAATTACCCCTCAATCGATGTGCCGGTTAACCACACACGCTCCATCGATACTATGATAAATATTAAGTCACCCTTTACCTACCTTGTTAAGTCCAAGTTAGTGTGCCAGTTAACCACACACGCTCCACTAACGACTTAGACAAAGTGTAAAGTGTAATTTCATGGATTAGCACCTTATTCACATTTTCCTAAGTAACTAATATTGGGAATTATTAAGAGTTTAGTTACTTAGTATTTATCATTAATACTTTTAATGAAGGGAGAATTATAGTCCTGTCAAACTCGTTCGGCTAACGACCCTCCACCAGTCAAGCAAGCGGTGGGTGAGAGTGGACACCCATTAAGTTGCCATTTTAAAGGAAACAACCTTATACCCACCTTATAGACCGGCTTCGTGAATGAGGCGTACTAGCGGTAAGACCGACTTTACTCTTATACATATATATATATATATATATATATATATATATATATATATATATATATATATATATTATTAACTTATAATATTATAAAGTATAAGGGTTGAATTTTAACTTTTAAAATTCTAAGGGCTAACTTGGAATTAAAGTATTCATAAGTGAAAACTTTACAAATTCCAAAACTTGAGGGCAAGTTTTGAAACTATTCAAAACTAATTAATTCCATAACTTATGTGTTTAAAGTAGTTTTAATCCAAAAACTCTTCAAGTTCCATAACTTGTGGAAGACTTTAAACTAATAAAAGAATTAACTTTTCTTAATTTATTTTTATAACTTATGGAATTAATTAAGGTTACATTATTTATTTTTTATTTATTTATTTAATGAAGAGACTCTTGGTCCTCCATAACTTGAGGACAAATTATGGAGTCATAACTCCAATTAATTAAAACTAGACTCTTCATTTTTTGTAACCTTTGCCAATTTTATGAGTTTTATGAGTCTTTAATGTGACTCTTCATGTAACTTGAGGACAAGTTACACAAAAACATTTTATACTCAACTCTTAGATTAAAATGGATTGAAAACAACTATTTCAATTAACTTTTCTATTAATCTAAGCAACTCATAAGAACAAGATAATTCAAATCAAACTTTTTCATGTAATTAGTCTAACCTTTTAACTAATACAAAACATGAATCTATTGACAATTATCTTTGAAAATGGATTAGCATGAACATTACCACATCAAAAAACAAGTTTATAAGTTCAAAAACAACTTAGGGTAATGTTCCTAGTCCATTTCTAGCCAAAAACCTCGAAAATATGTTGTTTGGGGTCCAACTCGTCGAGTGCATGAACACAACTCGGCGAGTTGGATGCATTTTGCCTTGAACTCGTCGAGTCCCTTCATGGACTCGGCGAGTCTGTTGGGTAGACAGCAACAAAACTCGATTTTTCAGCTTCTATTGCAAGTATAACAAGAAAACAAGCCTAGGCTCTGATACCACTGTTGGGTTATGAGCATTCTAACACTCCTAAGTGTACATGCAACCCTAAATACCTTGGATCTATGTTTTCTCTATTATACATGCAAATATGAACATCCAAGGTATTATCCTAATCTAGCATACAAAACTATCAATATAACAAGATAGAATACATACCTCTTTGATGTAGAATGTCTTCATGAAGCTTGAGTGCCTAGTGCCCCAAGTGTGACACCTCAAATGGTTCACACAACACCAAATACACTTGGAATAACTTGAGAGAATTCTACACTTCATGAAATCGGCTAGCCCTCTCTAGAAGAATACTAGTTTCTCTAGTGGCCAATTTTGGTCAAGAATAAGATCTTTATATAGTGTTACAATTAGGTTAAACTCTAATTGTCATGACTTTCCATTTCCTTGGATCCATGGGTTCAAATACACCATGGAGCATCCATGGACCATACTATGGGTTTTAGCCCAACTTGATTATCCATGGAGCATTAGCCCACTATACAAGTATGGATGATTTACACAATCAACCCATATATTTAATTAGTCTTCTTTTGATCACTTAATTAATCCTATATTAATTCTTGATCAATACTAATTAAATAATCTTATTATTCTTATTATTAATATACTAGAACTTATAATATATTAATAACCATAAGTGTCTTATTTCTCTCATTATAGTCTATCCAAGTGCATGATGCCATGCAACCCAAATGGACCATGCCGGGTCGGGTCAAGTCTTACCAATTATAGTTATGGACTTAGACATTAATCCAACAATTTATACTCTGATATATTTTGACATGTGACTTGGATACATAACTTATGACGTTTATATGATGAGGATATTTATGGTTTTATTAATGGTTTAAAACGTAATTTTTGGGCTGTATTTTTGGGATGTTTCACTTAGTGAGTTCACCCAATATACCGATACATAACAAATAGTACACATAATAACAATGTGTGATGGGTTTGCATCTCTACAGACTGTATTACCCCCAGGACCCACAGTATGAGTCTGGCTTGCCTTTCAGGCCCATAGCTCACATCTGGCTTGCCTCCGAGCCCACAACATAAGTCCGGTTTGCTTCCGAGCCCATAGCTTATGACTGGCTTGCCTGCTTTAGTCCTAACACTGAAACATAACTGATCAACCCTCAGTACGATTCTGGAATACCACTTGGTCCTCAGCTTGTATCTGGTATGCTAATGAGTCCTCAGTATGAGTTTGGTATGCCTTCCCGACCCTCAGCTCATATCTGGCATACTACAGGGTTTGTTGGTCACTGTACGAGACAGTGCAACCTCAACCCTACCCACAACATGTCTACATATACATCTAATTGCACATACAGATAATCACACAGTAACACAGATATTCCAACAGATCTACCAAATTGGCATAGCAAACTATCCTATATAACTATCTTATACTCAACACGTCATCAACTACTGGGATATCAAATCCAATAGGCCGGCCTTGGTGCCTTAGACCCCTTAGTATAGTGAGGATAACTCACCTCGTAATGTCGATCTCAACTGATAAATCGAACTCCTGAATCGCTGACTCACAAAAAATCCCGAACTATCCAAAATAATGAATATTAAGTCAATACATGGGAATACTAATCTTGACCCAGATTCCTGTTGGATTAGTGTCTAAGTCCATAACTACTTTGGTATGTACTTGACCCGATGGTGCATGGTCCTTTTGGGTTGCCTTCACCAAAGCAACTTGATAGGATGAATTATGGAGAGAAAGGATTAAATATGATTTATTAATGTATTATGAGAATAATATATTAAAGGAGAAATCATATTGTTTAATTAATATTAGTCAATAATTAATTGGTAATTAGTTTTGTGACTAAAAGAGATTAATTAAACTTAAGGGACTGGAATTGTAATTATAAGATAATTATAATTTGGGCCATGGATTGCCTTATATTATAAGGTGGACGAATTCTATGGGGGAAGCTTATATGAAATCGTCCAAGGCCTTAAGGAAAGGAGTCCATGGGTTACCTAGGGCTTAAGCATCCAAATTAGGGTTTCCTGTTAGATAACCCTATTAGCCTCACTATATATAGAACCCTTATGACCCAAAAACGTGGCTAAGACTTCTCTAGGGTTAGTAGATGGTTTTGGGCAGCCTCCATCCTCTCTCCTCTTCATCCTCTTGCTTATGGTGTTTGTGAACCATTAGAGGAGTGATACTTGTGACTCTAAGCCTTCCAAAGTCAATACAAGGAGATTTGGGATTGTTATTGCTACATAACAATCAAAGTAACATCTTAAACCTATTCTCATGTTAATATGATTATTTGAATGCTAGAATTAGGGTTTATAGTCTTGGATAACTTGCATGTACAATAGAGAAACCTAGATCCAAGCATTAGGGTTTGTATGAGCACATAGGATATTCTTAGGACCAAAACCCATCAGTGGTATCAGAGCCTAGATTGGTTTCTATTGTATTGATGCATTATATATTTGAAAAATTCAATTTTTGGTGTTTTGGAGGCTGGACTCGCCGAGTCCATAGCTGGACTCGCCGAGTCCATAGCTGAACTCGCCGAGTCCATGCAGACTCGAAGAGTCAAGTCGTCAGAAGGAGGGAAAACCGGGATTTCTTGCTGTTTTTGCTTTGGGATAGTTACCTTATCATATTAGATCAATATAAATCCGATTTTATGATATATTTCATTATATTTCTGATCTAGTTGAAGATATTTATCAATTGATAAGATAATTGTTTCCTTATGTGATAACTGATTAATTATTTTGATTAAATTGGTAAATTGTTTTGCAAGAAATCATTAAATAAATCAAATATGGATAATTATGTGATTAAATGTTAATTTAGATTATTTGTTATTTGATCCTTGTTGTTATGAAAAGTTTCATATTTTCCCTTTTAGGTTTTATAGTTTAAATTTGAACCCAAAAGTTTTGTTGTTTTGAAATTTAAATAATTGAAACCCTAATGTTTTGAAAAAGGTTTCAAAACTTGCCCTCAAGTTTTGGAATTTAAATTTTGATTAATAGTTTAATTTTGATATTTATTTAAATTCTAAACCCTTATGTTTTTGAAATGTTTCAAAACTTGCCCTCAAGTTTTGGAATTTAAAAGTTGATTAAAAGTTTAATTAGGAATGTTAAATTCTAAAACCCTAATAATGTTTTGAAAAGTCCAAACGACACCCTTATGGTTTTATTAATTAATTAAGGTGTAGAATTAAAAGAGGTTTAATAAATCAATAAAAGTTTAGGTTTACAATTTAATTGAATTGAAAGTATAATTGTTAAATTAGACCGCCTAGTACTTTAAAAGTGTAAAATAGACCCTATACTATATATAACATTAAAAAATCTAACATTATATATATGTATGAGTAAAAGTCAGTCTTACCGTTAGTAGGCCTCATTCACGAAGCTGGTGTATAAGGGGTGTTTATGGAAATTGCCTATAATATGGCGATTGAATGGGTATCCACTCTTACCCACCACACTCTTGACTAGTGGAGGGTCGTTAGCCGAACGGGTAGGATAGGATGAAACCTTCCATTATAAGTATGATGAAGTACAAAAGTAACTAAATGTTTTTCAAATTCCCAATCTTAGTTACTTAGGCAAAGTGAATTGATGCAATTCCATAAAATTACACTTTGTGCCCTTGCGAAAACGTTAGTGGAGCGTGTGTGGTTTACTGGTACACTAAATGGTTCTAAGCAAAGGTAGCAAAGGGTGACTCAATGTTTGTCATAGTTCGGTGGAGCGTGTGTGGTTTACCGGCACATCGAATAGGTGACTGTAACATGTGAGGGCACCATGTAAGTTTGCATGGTTATTCACACCCGCTTTGTGATCCTCGGCATCCCAGTCACAAACAAGAGGGGCATATCGAGATTTAAACATGCCATTGAAATGTTTAATGAATCTAAAAGGTTCGAGGAGTTTTTCATAGATTTAAAACTAAAATTTCTTTTTCGTTTTTCATGGTGGAAATTAGTGAATCGTCATTCACTTACCTTCATACATTCTGCAACTAGATTACAGCATCCCTTTTCTAGGTTGTAGCGTATTGTGTTGGGTCCTAGCCTTAGTATCTCATTTGGGTGATTTACTAAGGACTCAATCAATCAACTAACTTGAATTTTTTTTCTCCCGTTTTGTAGATGTCAAAGTTCGACAACTATGGTCTTCCCAAATCCCGTGGAACAAGCATTCCACATGAAGATGGTATTCCACGATTCGATCGAGGAACAAGATATCATGCTTCAGTTCCTCCACCTCCTCCAATTGTTCTCCCTAACCCACAAGATCGAAGAATTAAAAGGTTCAACATCACTAAAGCCCAATTGGAAATGAAACATGAAGATGGTAAACCCGTGTGTGCCCACGTTCTAGGAATGAAATCAAACATTGATAGGTTGATAATGTTGGGTGTGTCATTCCCGGATAAGTTGGCTGTGAATTAGGTTTTGCAGTCACTTCCTGAATCATATAATGAGTTCAAAAGAAAGTATTATATGATGGATCATGACGACAACCTCATTAACCTAACTTACATGCTCATTGCTGCTGAATCAGAAATGATTTGGCGAAGCAATGGAGCGTATTTGTTGGGAAAGTCAACCGACCATGCTTCCGAGGACGTTCTAAGAGAAGCGACCTGCGTTTGCTGCCAAGAGAAAGGGCGTTGGATAGAAGTCTGCCCGAAGAGTCTGAAAATTCCAAAGATGGGAGAGTCAAAGAGTATGACTGCGCTGCAGGTAAAATCCACTATCTAACTTCGTTAAGTTCCTATTCATTGATTCAAAATACATGATGTGATAAGATTGCATTTGAATGTTTTTGTAGGATCGATGAAAAGAAAGGAAGCTTGGTGAAAGAGCAAGATGAATCTAATCACAAGAAATAGATCTTGATCGCATGGACTTGAAGATTAGATTTTGAGCTTAGATAGTTATGATAGAGTTGTTAGAAATTTTCCTTTTGAAATACATAGTTTTCAATGGATTTTGCATTGTAAGGACAAATGTTTTCCGCTGCTTTTATAAATAAAATAAATTTTGGTTTGACTTATTTATTTATTTGTTTACTTCCTTGCAATGAAATTGTTATGAAAATTGATGTTGGAATATTTCTACAACAAATGGATATGATTCTTATTTATGGTGTTTATGGAAAAAGTCGAGAATTTACCAAATAAGGAGAGTTTCTCATCGCCCAAGTTTCAATTGGACAGAAATTTGGAATCACGCAACTTGGTTGCATGATGAATGAGAAATTTCATATTTGGAAATTAGACTAATTCGTTGACAAAGTGTCAAGTGAAGGACTAGGAGATCGAGTACACAAAGTTGTGTGATGGTCAAAGTCCACCATAATAGTAACAATACATTCATCATGATTTACTAAAAGTTTAGTAAATATGATTATACTTATAAGATTAAGTGTAATTCAGAATTGATTAAAAAGGTTTAAATCAATAGCAAAACGAATAAGAAGAATCAAGTAGGCGGAAAGATAAAAGTTTCTCCATTCTAAGAAGAAGGGAGAGTAGCTTTTATGCTTTATGATAGGTCTTAATGATTAAGAACCATATCTTAATTGATCCTCTAAGTGAGTCTTAGCACAATTGTATGTTTAAGAAGAGGAATCAAGAATTGATGAAATGGTTAAATCAAAAGGTCAATTATACTTCGTTCCAATAACAAGTCTTAAAGTTAAGATTGTGACAATGAGTGAAAAGTATTAAGAAGGTTTATAACATTCATAAAATGTGGAAAGTTGTGATGTCTTGGATAAGACAAAGGCCAACTAGGACCAATTTATGAAGTGTTTTGATAATAGCTACACTAGCTCTTGAATATTTGTTTTGTCAAGAAATGGTTATTGACAAGAGAATCTTATATGTCAAGGAGTCAGTGGGAGTCTTAATGGTCTAGAAAGGTTTCAAGAACAAATCAAATAAACCTTATCGATCATCACTAGCACACGAGTTGAGGTTTACAACCTATCGTGTTGACATTATTTTGTTTCTGTGCTGGTTCCAATTGATTTAATTATGCATGTGAGTTCTATGAGTTCTCATTTTGAACGCATAAAAGGCAAGGCACCTTGATCAATGAAAGGTACATTGATAAGAAAAATTGAGCTGCTTAACTACTTGGAAGACGTGGTGGGCAGCTGTGCTACCATAAGGCAAGAAATCAAGATTAAGAAAGTTCGGTCCATATGAGTTTGAATTTGTCGTAAACTTTGGTTTTAACAAATTCACATGGATAGGAACAAATACACCATTTAAATCTAAGTGTCATAAGATTTCCTCCTTCATGAAAATGATTGTAAGGAAATGCTTTCACTAAGAAAGATTTTAAGAAGATAGTGATTGTAAAATTGCATTCTCGAATTCGATTATGGTTACGGTATCCCTTTCCATAATTTGAATTGTCAGGTTTTGGCAATTAGTCTTAAGTGTTTAGACACACATATGAACTATCTAAGGCAAAGGTGTATAAGTTCGAGAAGCCTTGATAAAAGATTATCAAAGCATTAAGTATTAGAAACATGGACTTAAGAAATTCAATAGGTATTGTTTTTCTGAAAGTTAAGATGTTTATGAATACATGTCAAAGCTAGTGGGAGCATAAGTATTATGTTTTATAATAATCATCATGATAGTGGGAGCATAAATGTTATGATTGTATGATTATTAAGGAAAGTATTGCAAGTTGGCAATATTAATTATAGAAAACAAGAGTCATTCTTTGCAAAGTTGTAAGGATGGAATAGTTGTTTTGCTATAATTAAGGGATAGAATATTATGCTTCATTTCAAATCTAAAGGCTTAGGCTTTGGAATGTTAATAAAATTTAGTCAAAGGTACATAGTGTTTTCTTAAAATTTCGATTATGATTACGACATTCCTCTTCACAATTCGAATTTTGAGAACATAACATATAAAACATTATGTGTCGTGTCCCATACGCTTCGGGTATAGGATCGATTGCAAATGCTTTAATATTTGACCATTCTAAAATTTTCCAAATGTCTAGCGCATTTAGAGGAAAATGGGACTACAATTGGTTTTGACTAAAATAATTAAACAACTATCAAAGGACAATCCAAAGTTCGATGAGGATTGGTTGCTTGTGAGTAGTTGGAAGCATGGTATTGAATGGACCATATCGAAATTATTATGAATAAAAAAGATTCTATTTTAGAATGAGTTGTCATATGGAAAATATGGAAATGTTTCCATATTGGATGGACCATATCGACATTATTATGAATAGATAAGGTTCTATTAAGAATAAGTTGTCATATGGAAAATATGGAAGCGTGTCCATATTGGGAATTGAATATTGAAAATGTATGTCTAGATTAGAAACTTTTATGCAAAAGGATGTTCAAAGGAATGTACTTTGAGTGAGAGACATCATATCTAAGGAATTGTCTTGTAACAATCTCCGATAGAAGATTTTGTAATATCATTGGCAGTAGCCTTTGTGACTTTGGTGCAGTGACATTACGAAAGAATCATTACATAGGATGTTAGAATCTAGCATATTCTATAAGTAGCAAGAATTTGATATTCTTTCACTTATGAAAAAGGATTTGGAGTTGTGAAATGAGAATGATTGGAAATGTGTTCAATTTTAACTATTTTACAAAGTAAGAACCATAGGTAAACATTGTGTGCATGCTAGGAGCATGGGACAAGTGTAATAATTCAAGTAAGAAGTTGATTACCCGAAACGACAAATAATGAGTAATCGATATGGTGATAAATAAAAGAAGTTTTATTTATACTCAAAGGTTTGAGGCCACATGGGATTAGTATTATTCTTGTGTTTCACTTTGCATGTTTTGACTTCTTGAATAATTTAATTGGTTAAGAACAGTCAAATTATTCAAACGGGCGACAATCGTTCATATGTTGGAAGTAGGTATGAATGAAGACTGTCGTGAATTGGTGTGTGGATCGTCTAAAAGAGTATTAAACATAAGCAAATGTTTGATGCAACGTTCATGAGTGCTTATGAATATGAATTTGAGCATTGGATTAAACCCACGCTCACTTGGATCACTCCATCGATTGTATCACGAGTGATTGGTGAGACGATAACATCTTATATTCTTGAAACCGAGATGTGTGAGTTGTATCTTGCAAATCGGTTGCACATTGATAATATGAAAACGCACTAGTAACTTGGTGTTGTAAAACATATTATTGTGTGTGATTCGGTGAGTGAGTGCAAGCGAACATTGTATCAAAGTTTATCCGTTCCTTTTATCCCAAGTAGGATAAAAGCGATTTCTTTGGGCCCCTCGATGGTTTGGTGATGACAAACGTAAATGCTCGGCCGGGCTAGGGCTAATTTGATTTGTTCAATTAGGCAGTCATAATAAATCGGGAATCGAGATATAGTACAAAGAGAATGATTTGAAATCATATCTCATACGATATCAAGAATGGAGGAGTATATGATCCCTTATCTAAGGACACGCGTTTCTGATAGGATCAGAGTTGACAGCAGCTTTGGAAAGCTACGATTGCAGATCAGGATCTGAAGTCATACGCATAATAGTTATTATACTTATCCAAGTGGGAGACTATTGGATTAGTGTCTAAGTCCATAACTATTTTGGTATGTACTTGACCCGATGGTGCATGGTCCTTTTGAGTTGCCTTCACCAAAGCAACTTGATAGGATGAATTATGGAGAGAAAGGATTAAATATGGTGCATGGATTGCCTTATATTATAAGGTGGACGAATACTATGGTGGAAGCCCATATGAAATCGTCCAAGGCCTTAAGGAAAGGAGTCCATGGGTTGCTTAAGGCTTAAACATCCAAATTAGGGTTTCCTTGTTAGATAACCCTATTAGCCTCACTATATATAGAACCCTTATGACCCAAAAACATGGCTAAGACTTCTCTAGGGTTAGTATATGGTTTTGGGCAGCCTCCATCCTCTCTCCTCTTCATCCTCTTGCTTATGGTGTTTGTGAACCATTCGAGGAGTGACACTTGTGACTCTAAGCCTACCAAAGTCAATACAAGGAGATTTGGGATTGTTATTGCTACATAACAATCAAGGTAACATCTTAAACCTATTCTCATGTTAATATGATTATTTGAATGCTAGAATTAGGGTTTATAGTCTTGGATAACATGCATGTACAATAGGGAAACCTATATCCAAGCATTAGGGTTTGTATGAGCACATAGGATGTTCTTAGGACCAAAACCCATCAATTCCCACCTATGATAATAATCCATTTTGCCTTTCCTCTAATTTAGGGCAAGGCCCAATACCAAATCCATGATACACAAGTCCACATATACAAGGCCCATCATTGGCCCAATTTTCCAAATTGGGCCCACCTCCCTAATTGGGCCTCATTCAAAGACTCACTACCAAAACTGGCCCAAAATACTCCTATCTAGAAATCCTATCAACGCCCAAGTCCAACTAGTCCAAAGGCGGCCCAATCCAGAAGCCCAAATCGCAAAAACCCAACAGGGGTCGTACGCCGGGTGTACTCCTCTAGTATGTTGAGCGTACTGCCTTGTGTTGACGACCATCGGGGTGGTTGACTCTGTATGTTGGGCGTATAGAAATTACGTGGGGCGTATGCATCATTTCACCAAAAACCCTAATAAGTGCTTAATGAAAGCTCTTAATACATGGTCTTAATCCATTAAGACCTTTCTACTACATGCATGGGACATCCTATGCTGTTGGGACATCAATTTTATCACTTAAAACACTTTCTATGTTCTGAAAGGACAACTTATTTCATCCAAATCATATCATGCACCAACTTGGGGACTTTAGGGCAAGAAATAGTTCCTTAAAGCTAGCATGGCAAGATCTATATCATAAAAGCATAAAGTTTGAAGCTTTTTACCTTTTGGAGCTTCTAGGGCACAAAACAACTTTAGATCTACAAGCTTGTTCTCCTTCTCCAACTTATTGATGCAACACCTTCTTCTCTAACTACTGAAAACACACTCTATAAGCTCACACACTCAAGGAAAGGATTAGGGTTTTGGGGAAAACAGATCAAAAGTGTGGAGGTTGAGGTAAAGGAGGATTATGAGCTCATAATGATGCTTATATAGAACTCAAACCCTAAATATTAGGGTTTCCTCCTGACGCGAGTACGCTTAGCATACATAAGTGTACGCCCAACATACTAAGGCACCTAGTACGCTTAGCGTACCTTATGTACGTTTAACGTACTAGCCTTGTTCTCAAAGTTGCAACTTTAGCCCTTAGGCTTCTCATGGGTCGACTCTTCTAACCCCAGGGACTACAAATGACAAAATAATAATAGAAGAAAAGATTCAGAAATTCCTACAAAATCTCGGGATGTTACAATTCTCCCCCACTTGACGTAGACTTCATCCTTGAAGTCTGCAGTGGTAAACATATCTGGGTAATGCTCCCGCATTTCAAACTCTAGCTCCCATGTCTACTCAGATCCCCTCCGATGTTGCCACTTCACCTTTACTTGAGGTATGTCCTGGTTGTGCAGAACCTTTACCTTCCTTTCCAAAATGGCCACCGGCTGCTCCACAAAAATTAAACCAAAAATGATGTTTTTTCGATAAAATGTTGCAGCACAGCCACCATTAGCTATTAGAAGCGTTTTAATTTACCAAAAAAAAAAATGAAACCTATATTTTCCTGAAAGTTCAACTTAACCAACAATTTATGGATGGTTCTTTTCAGCACAAATGAACGTGAAAGAATTTCTGTTATATCCTTGAAATTTTTAAAGATACTTTTATATCCTTGTAAATTTTAAAATTATATATCTCCTTTTAAAAGGGTAAACTCACATCTATATCTAACATTTTAATTTATTTAGATTTAAACTAATTTAATATTACAAAACTATTTGAAAATCAAAATTATATATGATTATACTAAAATATCCTTTTTCAGATTAAATATTAAATTAAACCACATGTAATAGCGGCTTGCCAAATCTTCAAAACGCCCAAACCTATTATGTGCGATGATCAAATCTTCAAATCGCCCAAACCTATTATGTGCGAGGACGGATAGATATGAACACTAAAAAGAATTGTTTTCAAATGGGATGAAGCAGCTTACCTTGAAACGGAGATTGGACCCAACGAATCCCCACTTGCGCCAATCGATGCCGAGTAAATTTTCATATCCCCAAATTTAACTTATTACAAAAATTCCATATGTGATATGTCGTACTTGCTTTCTATGTTACTTTCTTATTTTCATATCATAATTTAAATTATTAAAAAAATCATTAATTATATAGAAGAGACAAAATTGCAAAAATGATCCTGTGATATGCATTTTTTGGGGTTTTAGACCAAACCACAATTTTTTTGGATTGATGGTCCTTTTGAGGTGGTTTACATGAAGTTTTGGTCCCTGTCCAAACTAAAATGATTATTATACGCTCAATGAATTTAGTTTTCATTTTTCTCACTTTTTAAAATTTTTATTATTATTAAATATAAAATTATTATTATTATTATTAAATCTAAAAGGGAAATATGAGATCCACTTCATTGGTCTTCATCGATCTCGAATGGTACGAACGGAGGAGACCAAAATTGAAATGAAGGTGGAGATGGTTGTTCTTATTGCAACAGTAGGGCGGAGGTAGTCAAAACTTCCACATCAGCAGTGGGATGTGGCGATATAGCGGTGGCAGCCAGTGGTGATTGCACTCACGGCGACAACAACGATTGGCGGCAGCTCTGCCGCTTCTTTCCTCTCCTCCAGGTTTGAACTATTAGTGGAGAGAGTGCGGGGTAACACTGGTGATGTAGGGGCTGTGGTGGTGCAAGATAGGGAGGAAATTGGTGGAGTGGTGGCGTTTCTTGGTGGTATGTGATGGAACAATAGAGTAAGGTGGTGGTTCGATGGAGATGGTCGGCGGCAGCAGCAACGTAGAACGACGGTGATGCTCGACTCCTCAACAACAGCGATGGGGGGTGGCAAGTGGTGGTGGCTATCTCCAACAATAATGGCGACGACCGCTTGTTGCCTTCGTTCTCTTCATTTTCCGGCAATGAATGAGAGGCAGCGAGAGGTGGTGGAAGGCAATAGATGGTCGTAGAGGAGTAGTTCCAAATGCAGCAACAAAGATAGGTGGTGGTGGCTTACGTCGGTGATGGCTGGCAGCTATGTTGCCCAGTTTTCTTCTTCCGTATACATTCGTTGTTGTAGTGTGATTGAGAGGAGGGTAGTGGGGAGTTACAGGTGACGAGAAGGAGGCTGTGGAGGGTGGTGAACAGCAGCGGAGGTCGCAAACGGTGGTGGGTTGTTTCAGCCAGCAACTCGCTGGCGTCATTGTCTTCGTCGGTGGAGTACGAATGATTGGGAGAGGTCACAAAGATGACTGATTAGGTCGTGATATGGGTTTCACCAGAGAGAGAGAAAGAGAGAGAAAGAGAGAGAGAGAGAGAGAGAGGGATGTGGGCCAATTTAATCAATTATTTTCTTTTTCCTTTAAACTAAATAGAAAATATATATATATATATATATATATATATATATATATATATATATATATATATATATATATATCAGAAGGGCATTATAGTCATTTCTATTTACCGAGGGACCAAAAATGCAACGAAATTACTTCAAAAGGACCACCAATCCATAAAAATCGTGGTTTGGATTAAAACCCCCAAATAGTACATACCACAGGGACCAAAAAAATCGTGGTTTGAACTAAAACTCCAACGATTAGCAAAATGAAAAAGAAGGGAATTGCATATATCTTCAAAACTGAAGAAAGGGGGACCAGAAGTTCTGTAATATTTATTAGGTTTAATCCTAATTAAATTGGTTTAGTATTAATTTTTAATTTGGAAGGGGTATTTAAGTACAATCATATGAAATTTTTTATTTTAGATAAGTTTTTTAATATTAAATTAATTTAAAACTAGCTAAATTATGAGTTTAGATATATATGTAAATTCTATAATTTGAGAAGGATATATATGTAATATTAAAATTTGTAAATATATAAAATTAATAGTTAAAATTTCGAAGGATATAAATGAAATTTTCCCGATTAATGTAATAGTGGTCGCGATAAAACTTTTATTAAAAATGTATGGTTTTGTTTAGCATAAATGAAAATTAGGTGGTTAATCTAAATAAAACAGTAATATATAGTGGTTTTTTCATCATTAGAGCATCTACAATGGTGAATTTAATGAAAGAGTTGAATGATGTGGCAAGTCCATGTGTCATTCAATAGATGAAACTCAACCGTTGTGAGATGCCACATTGACATTCAATGGATTTAGAGTTCGATGACCATTGAACTCTTCAATGGGAAAAAAGAATGTTTTAATTCTTAAATATTTACTATAAATTGCATTTTGTAACATTCTATTAAACTTTGTAGAGTTCAATGCATTGTAGTGAAAAATATAATAGAGTTGTATGGATTGTAGAATGATGATGTGATAATCCATTGAACTTTAATGCATTGAGGATGCCCTTAACCCTCCTTTTAAATTGCTAAAAATTAAGAAAACGACTTCCTTTTGCCATTTGGTAATTCCTCTCCCAATTCGTAGCTTAGACATAAAAATAGTCAAATGACATCGTATTACCTTGCAAAATGTTCATCGCCTTGATAACTGTTCTTCATGCAAAGAAATGACAATTTAAGAGTAAAATATTTAATAACGTCAAAATAATATATTTTATAATATTTTACACGTATAATCAATTTTACTTATACAAGGGAATAAAAACCATTAGACTAAAATGTTTAGCCCCTTATAACATTGTATATCTACACAATAACATCTACAAACCTCGTACAACACTTTTAGATTCCAAAACACTATTTCAAAACCATATGTCATTTATTCACCATTTGACATATAACACTTAGCACCCATTTTTGAATGAACGCGTCATCATTTCAACATATGACATGTTAACTATCATTCCTTTCATTCTTATTTTGGTTCCGACAATGCTTATTTTTAATATTTCTTGTTTAGGCAATCTACTTTCACATATAGTGATTTTTGCAAACATCTTTCCATTTATAAGTGAGTGTTGTCTGACACCATTTTATTATCGGATCACAAACATCTTTCAATTCATAAATTATAAGTGTTTCTAACACCATTTCAATACCAAATTCAGCAACTTCATCACTAATTTACCTCATCAAAGTTTTACGCATCCAACACTAAAAGCCAACAATTTGATCTTTAGTAATTTAATAATCTTGAAATGAAATTTAATAGCAATACTCATGGGAAAATGACCTACGAGCCCAACGAAGTATCCAAACTGTGTAAAATAACTCAATCATGTTTTGTAACGCCCGTGTTTCTAGTTTAAGCATTAATTTAATGGTGTAATATTTAGGTTCAACACTTATAACCTACTTTGAAATAATAATTAGGATTTATTTGAATATTATCTGATTTTATGTGCCTTATACTTAATTATAAGATATAATAAGTTAAGAATAAAAATAAGCATCAAAAATAAAATAATAAATAGGTCCAATATCTATGAAGAAAGTTGTAGTGGTCGGGACAAGGATTCCGGAAGTATAAAGAACGCCGAAATCCGAGTTATAACGAAGAAGATATGACCTGTCGCAGTTTCGCGTCAAAACCGGCACGACACTGGGAAACGTAAAACTTAGTTGATGATAAACTACTTTTTATCCTTAGGAGTCTAAATTAAAGTTGTAGAGTATATATCCACCTATGCGTGGATATAAAGAATGTCAAAAACGGAGTTCGTATGCAAAAGTTATGGCATTCCGAAGATTTAGCTTTTAAAAACCCTAAACTAGCGAATTCACGACGTGAGAATTATGACGCTCGTGACATTCTGTCATAATTCAGAATCTAGAAGCTATGAGAGCATAAGATCCAATTCACGACGTGAGCTTTATGATACTCTCGACGTCAGGTGTCATGGCCACCATCCAAAGCTAGGGACGCCAATGGCAAGTCTACGGAGTGAATCATGAGATTCACGACGTGACTCTTATGACACTCACGATGCGAGTGTCATAAAAGCTTACTATAAATAGCAAGAGCGACCCATTCACTTCCTTACACCATTTCTCACTTCTCTCTATAACTTCTTTCTCTCTCTAGCTCTCCTATACCCCCTAAACCCTAAGTAAACCCCCTAGCTCACGAAGGAAGCCCCGAGGCTCCCGGAGTCCCGAGAAAAAAAGGGTCTTTCGGTTTTGAAACGCTACTCCGAGCGAAGCCCAGTTTTCTTTAAAATCCGTTGTATTGTCGAGGAAAATTGTTTTAAGAGTAACGAAGTGTTGTCCAAGTTCTGACTCACCACCTTACCATGTCGCTGCGTAGTTACTTTCATCTTACACATAGATATGAAGTATTTTATATATTACGTGATATGTGTGCATATTATATGTATATTTGCTATCTATGTTGGATGAGTCTTTTTATACAAGTTTTAAATGATTTAAACTGTATATGTATTTTATATCTACAAAAATGTTGGGGTAAAACATGGGTAGATTGTAACATCCCGAAATATCAAGAGTAGAGTTGAAGGGCTAAAAGAGTAAATAGGGAAAGAGTGACTCGGCGAGTCCATGTGCGGACTCGGCGAGTAGAGTCGCGACTTGGTCGCGTGTTAAGTGGCTGACTCGGCGAGTCAGTGTAATGGACTCGGCGAGTAGGCGCTGAGTGGAGAAAACCCTAATTCTCGGGGTTGATCCTTATATAAAGATTACTATGTTTTCCTCCCAGCCTCTTTATCACTCCTTGAGCCCCAGAAAACCCTAAATCACGAAGAAGCACCATTGTTGAGTGGATTGGATCTTGGAGAAGTAATGGTTGAAGGAATTTTGGGAAGATTGAAGGCTTGGAGCAAGGGGCTTTGCTTGGATTCGAATTGCATTGTAGTTGGGGCATCACTTAGAGGTAATATCTCTTTATTGACCTGTTGTTATGTTGTTTCTTCATTTTGGGGTTTGTGAGAAATTGTCTACGGATGAAATGGGAAGTCTAGAGGTTAGATCTGAGGTTGCTACCTCAGATCTGGAAGGGAGAAGAATCAGAGAGCATGAAAGTCCCTATGTTGGAGTGTTTAGCGAAGCTTACATGTCCCAAACCCTAGCCCAATGTGCAAACGGCTTAGATCTCTTTGGATTCACGTAAAGTTTGCCACTTTACGTGATGGATGAGTGGTAGGAGACTAGATCTATGTTTTGGAGCAGTTGCATGGCCTGGAATGCTTCGGAATGTATTCAGACCGGTGGTACTCGGCGAGTCACATGGGTGGACTCGACGAGTTGGATGAAGATGGCCTGGAACTCGGCGAGTTGTATGAACAACTCGGCGAGTAGGTTGAAGATAGCCGTAGACTCGGCGAGTCTGTTCTTGGACTCGACGAGTCTTGTCGAAGAGTCCCAAATATTCTCTGGTTGAGTCGAGAATCGGTGAGTCGAGGGATGACTCGGTGAGTCGTGTGCGAGTGGACTCAGAGTTGTTGGACTCGGCGAGTCTCGGGGTGACTCGGCGAGTTAGGTCGCAGATTGGGTGAAGTTCTGATTATGGGAACTCGACGAGTCACAGGGTTGACTCGGCGAGTAGGGTCAGTCAGGGGTTGACTTAGACTGAGGACTTTGATTTCGACCAAGGGTTGGCCGTTGACTTTTAGGGTTTGGTCAGCGATGTGGCCTTTGGGCCAAGAGAGAGGTAAAATAGTCTTTTACCCATAAGAGGGTGTTATGAGAGGATTTATTCTAGTCTCGAGAGTTATATTCATGAGAGTATTTGCCTTACGTGTTAGGCGGTGGCGAGTTCGAGATTCAAGTGTGGGGATATCTGCTTTCTGCTTGCCAGGTGAGTCTTCTCACTATACTTTACCTTGAGTAGGTAACCAGAGTTATGTGATCAGAGTATTTGTATGCTATTTGTATGTGATGTGTTGTACTGCATTATTTCTATGTGATTTATGTTGTGCATGTTTATAGAGTTGGAACCGGAAGGTTCCCAGAGTTAGAACCTGAGGGTTCACAGAGTTTGGGTGCACGAACCCATAGAGTTATAGCCTCGAGTGGCTAATATGTGTTATGTGTGGTATTTTGGGGAACTCACTAAGCTTCGTGCTTACAGTGTTTTGTGTGATGTTTTTCAGGTTTCTTTCATTATCACGGGACGGCACCGGCTTGATTGTACACACCAGAGAAAGAGTCATATTTTGGAGGATCCTGGTTTTCTATGCAAGTGAAAATGGAGTCATGTTTTGTAAATCGACTATGAATGAGATTTTAAACAAGTGTTTCTAAGAATAAAATGATTATTTTAAATGAAAATTTTGTTTTGAAATTTACGGTGTTACAAGTTGGTATCAGAGCCTTGGTTTGAGGGATTCGGATGCACCTTCGGGTAAATCTGGACTCAAACTGAGGAAGTAAGAAAAGTTTTTAAAGAAATAATTTTCTAAAAGTGAATAAGAGTTCAAAGAGAAAGCAAGAAAGAGCAGTGTGTACAATCAGCCAGAGCCCGAACGGTGATTTCCCAAAATACCCTTACTTTTGTATTATGAGATATTTATGATGCACTTTATGAGATATTATTGCATGCTAGAGACAGGCTAGGTATTTCATATGTTAGGACTATAGTGGCCTGATTTGTGATGCCTTAGCTTAGGACTCGTCATTATATGTGCCATGCTTTTGAGTATGTGATGAGTGAGAGTATCCAGTTAGAACCCATGGTGGGTAGAGTTACAGAGTTCGGTGGTACTTTTGAGGATGAGCCGGGAAAGTGGAGTTATCATAGAGAGGGAGTCCTATGTATTCTTCAATGCTCGAATGCTGCTTGCTTTGTGTTTTGTGGAACTCTCGATGATGGGAGTCAACTACCAAGTGAATATGACGATATTCAGGATGTAGATGGCTGGCATCATTAGGAGCTCTTCAGCAGTTGATAGCAAAGAAGTGGGAGGACAACGGAAGAGCCTAGGGAGTAACCCTATCCAGATGAGTGCGCTTGTAGAATAGAGAATTTCGCTGGGGAGCGAGCACGCGCGATGGGATTGGTGAAAGAGTAGGTCGAGCAGCTATTTAGAAGCACTGGGATGGTCCGTGTGGAAAGTATGGGTAGATGTGGCAGGTAGTATGGGCCCGTACTACTGAAAGCAGAGGACCCATACTTGATATAGGGAGTATTCTGAATGTTCTAAGGAGCGGATTGGGGAGTGATGTTATGGTTCGAGTACCATACATCAGAGCAGATTGAGGAGTGATGTTATGGTTTGAGTACCATACATCGGAGCGGATTGAGGAGTGATGTTATGGTTCGGGTACCATACATCAGGCTAGATTGAGGAGTGATGTTATGGTTCGGTTACCATACATTAGAGCAGATTGAGGAGTGATGTTATGGTTTGAGTACCATACATCGGAGCGGATCGAGGAGTGATGTTATGGTTCGGGTACCATACATCAGGGCAGATCGAGGAGTGATGTTATGGTTCGGGTACCATACATCAGGGCAGATTGAGGAGTGATGTTATGGTTTGGATACCATACATCAGGGCAGATTGAGGAGTGATATTATGGTTCGGGTACCATACATCAGAGCAGATTGAGGAGTGATGTTATGGTCCGGGTACCATACATCGGAGCGGATTGGGGAGTGATGTTATGGTTAGGGTACCATACACCGGGGCATATTGAGAAGAGATGTCATGGAATGAGTACCATGGTTCGTAGTGAATGATGTTTGTGGTTCTCCGGTTATTCGGTCACGAGTAAGTTCGAAGAGGCGTCCCTTGAGGGGGGAGATCGAGAGCCCCTAAGAGTATTTTAGTAAGGAGTCAGGGAGAAGGGAGAATTTCGATCTGAGTTGGGCGATCAGTCGATAAAGGAGATGTCACCTCCTATGATCTGGGAGGTACTGATTATGCTCGTGTAAAATATATATATATATATATATATATATATATATATATATATATATATATATATATATATATATATATATATATATATATAAGAAGCATGATGTTTTGGTTTTGGGTTTAGGGGTAAACCCTGCAGGTCGTCATTGATGATGATTTCCCACCAGAGTATCAAGTAGCATGTGTACCGCGAGGCAGTGATCTATCATGAGCAGATAGTCAGTTGGGACTGAGATAGTCGAGGGCCACGCTATACCTAAATGAGTTTAGTCGGGTGTACGGTAGTGGTATCAGTGGGGAGTTCAGTCGAGTTCAGTGGTGCCGAGAGTTTTCTATCCATGGGGTGTTGAATTTGGGAGTGGGTTTCTGTTCTTGGGATGATCCCGGTGTTGGAGCGTTGGTTAATGAGTTGAGGTGAGGGGTACGATGATTTTATGGTTCAGTCTATGAGCCAGGGATGTTATCGAGCAGTTGAGTTGTTTGGAACTAAATTGGTACGAGATTTGGAACGACTAGAGGCAGACGTAACGAGAAGTTCTTGAGGAGTTCACCAGAGGTTCAGAGTATATGAGGTCGATTCATTCCCTTAAGGGGGGATTATCGGGCGTTGTGTAACACTTTCCGGGGGCAGGTGCGATTTTGCTGGAGAATATAGTTATGGGTTAGTTGCGTGCTATTTGGTGATGGTTCGAACCCTAAGTGGGGGAGAACCGGGTGCCGCATGTAAGGAAGCAGAGATTTGTCAGGAGCCGTTATAAGTGGAGTATAGAGATATGCGGTAAGAAATCATGAGACCAGAGATGTCGGTGGTCGAGGAAAGGGGTCAGAGTGAGTTAATACGGGAAGTACTTGTTTGAGAAGGATGAATGTCTCCACAACAGGTGTTTATTAGTCAGGAATCTGGTATTGGTCAGTGTTAGGGCAAGTAGATAAAGAATGATTGGGCAGCCAACTCCCGGGTCGGTATGCGTATCCTTGTTTGGATTTTGAGCGGCGGGAAAAAGGGTTTCGGAGAATTATCAGCGTATTTCGTAGCGTTAACGTTTCTTCGTATTGCAATTGAGAAATTGAATACACCGAAGTTGCAACTTGGGAAAAATGAAGATCTAGTTATGGGGTTCAGAGGGAATGTATTATTGCATCTATATGGTGCTTGGGGCAGGAGATCTGTGGTTGTGGCAGGATCTCGTGATGTTCGGCAGGGGTGTTCCGAGGTATCCGGGTATTGATATCTTTATTTCGGAGTTACTCGCGAATCTTGAGTTGAGATGACTTGTGGTATATCAGGTATCTATGGATCTAGTGAGAGCCCTTCGAGTATGGGCATCCAGGGAGATTACTTGGGAGAGTGGATCTTCGCAAGGGTGGGCATCTGTTTTGACGATTTCCTCCAGAGTCTGTGATGAATATTCGAGACGAGTATGGGTAGCCGCCTATGATAGTCTGTGGAGCACGAGCTAGTGGGGTCAGAGGGTGTTGTGATACTGCGGGGAGCCGTAGTACTCACTAGTTAGAGGGTGTTGTGATACCGCGGGGAGCCGTAGAGCTCACTAGATGGCAAGAGAGTGTGATGATGGAATGTTATCCGATCAGTGTATGATGTGGAAGAGTTTTGGGCTTGAGTAGCCCTAGTATTGAGTTCTTGGAGCCTGGATGTTGGACCGGGGGCGAGACTGGGGTCCCCGTCTCTGTCGGGGAATGTGGTGAGATGCGCAAGGGATATGCGCAACAGAAACCAGAGATCAGAGTGGAAACGATCCTCGGTTGGATTGTATTTTCTTGCATAAGGAAAAGAGAATTTCGTGACTTGCGTGTCACGGGGCCGGGATAGTGGTCACGGGGAGGAAGTTAGTGGGATGTTTGGATCATGATTTGGGTGACCTTTGGAGGCTCAGCTGTGGAGTCAAAAGCTGACCTAGTGCCCAGTCTCGAAGAGGGATATGAGATGAGCTAGAGCTTATCATGATGATGTCTGAGGACACCTCAGAGGGAGTGAACGATTCAGACGCTCAAAGACATGCTTCGGGCATATGTATTAGATGTCGGAGGGTGTTACGACACGTATTTATCCTTGGTTGAGTTATCCCATTCAACAGCCATCATTAGTGCATTGGTATGCCACCCTTTGTGCTGTTGTATGGGAGGAAGTGTCGGACCCTCATTTGCTGAGGAAAGTGTCGATTCGCGGAAGTGGAAGTTGTAGTGAGAATGGATGATTTGGAGTATGGTGGTCGAACATTGTGTCTGTGACAATGGTATGGAATGACATCATGAGGGGATGTCTGCTGAGGATGCGGAAGGGATTCCGCGGGTGTAGAGCCAAGAGTCTCAGGTTGGATGTAGGGATGGAGTCTGGGACTCCCAGCTTGATTCTGATCAAGGGCCGTGTGCGTAGTGGTGGTTTCTCCTGGGGATGTTAGAGATGTCATCAGTACGACGGGTTTTCCTAACCCGAGAGTGCGAAGGTTGGTGCGACTTGGGTGCTTGATTGCAAGAAGAGGACTCATGAGAGTTGCTCTGGGATTGAAGAGTGGGCCTTTCTGTCGTCACGGATTGGATAGAATGGGATTCGGATCGGGGATCCGATGGTTCATGGCTTCTAACCCTTATGGGTCGAGTGATTGTTGAGATTTGGGACAGTGATGCTTCATGGGTAATTCTCGGATCGTTGAGTGTGGTTATTAGAGGGTACATCCGGTGCCCGGTTCGAGACAGTGGTCAAGACACCATAAGGAAAGGGAAAGTGTGTTCGAGTTTCGATGGGTATGCCTTGTGAGATCTGGTCCGATTAAGGCCAAGTGGCACGTTGTGGGAGTATTTCCGGAGTTGAGTTGCTGTAGGCTTCGAGGGCGAAGCCTAATTTAAGTGGGGGAGAATTGTAACATCCCGAAATATCAAGAGTAGAGTTGAAGGCCTAAAAGAGTAAATAGGGAAAGAGTGACTCGGCGAGTCCATGTGCGGACTCGGCGAGTAGAGTCGCGACTTGGTCGCATGTTAAGTGGCCGACTCGATGAGTCAGTGTAATGGACTCGGCGAGTAGGCGCTGAGTGGAGAAAACCCTAATTCTCGGGGTTGAGCCTTATATAAAGATTACTATGTTTTCCTCCCAGCCTCTTTATCACCCCTTGAGCCCCAGAAAACCCTAAATCACGAAGAAGCACCATTGTTGAGTGGATTGGAGCTTGGAGAAGTAATGGTTGAAGGAATTTTGGGAAGATTGAAGGCTTGGAGCAAGGGGCTTTGCTTGGATTCGAATTGCATTGTAGTTGGGGCATCACTTAGAGGTAATATCTCTTTATTGACCTGTTGTTATGTTGTTTCTTCATTTTGGGGTTTGTGAGAAATTGTCTACGGATGAAATGGGAAGTCTAGAGGTTAGATCTGAGGTTGCTACCTCAGATCTGGAAGGGAGAAGAATCAGAGAGCATGAAAGTCCCTATGTTGGAGTGTTTAGCGAAGCTTACATGTCCCAAACCCTAGCCCAATGTGCAAACGGCTTAGATCTCTTTGGATTCACGTAAAGTTTGCCACTTTACGTGATGGATGAGTGGTAGGAGACTAGATCTATGTTTTGGAGCAGTTGCATGGCCTGGAATGCTTCGGAATGTATTCAGACCGGTGGTACTCGGCGAGTCACATGGGTGGACTCGACGAGTTGGATGAAGATGGCCTGGAACTCGGCGAGTTGTATGAACAACTCGGCGAGTAGGTTGAAGATAGCCGTAGACTCGGCGAGTCTGTTCTTGGACTCGACGAGTCTTGTCGAAGAGTCCCAAATATTCTCTGGTTGAGTCAAGAATCGGTGAGTCGAGGGATGACTCGGTGAGTCGTGTGCGAGTGGACTCAGAGTTGTTGGACTCGGCGAGTCTCGGGGTGACTCGGCGAGTTAGGTCGCAGATTGGGTGAAGTTCTGATTATGGGAACTCGACGAGTCACAGGGTTGACTCGGCGAGTAGGGTCAGTCAGGGGTTGACTTAGACTGAGGACTTTGATTTCGACCAAGGGTTGGCCGTTGACTTTTAGGGTTTGGTCAGCGATGTGGCCTTTGGGCCAAGAGAGAGGTAAAATAGTCTTTTACCCATAAGAAGGTGTTATGAGAGGATTTATTCTAGTCTCGAGAGTTATATTCATGAGAGTATTTGCCTTACGTGTTAGGCGGTGGCGAGTTCGAGATTCAAGTGTGGGGATATCTGCTTTCTGCTTGCCAGGTGAGTCTTCTCACTATACTTTACCTTGAGTAGGTAACCAGAGTTATGTGATCAGAGTATTTGTATGCTATTTGTATGTGATGTGTTGTACTGCATTATTTCTATGTGATTTATGCTGTGCATGTTTATAGAGTTGGAACCGGAAGGTTCCCAGAGTTAGAACCTGAGGGTTCACAGAGTTTGGGTGCACGGACCCATAGAGTTATAGCCTCGAGTGGCTAATATGTGTTATGTGTGGTATTTTGGGGAACTCACTAAGCTTCGTGCTTACAGTGTTTTGTGTGATGTTTTTCAGGTTTCTTTCAGTATCACGGGACGACATCGGCTTGATTGTACACACCAGAGAAAGAGTCATATTTTGGAGGATCCTGGTTTTCTATGCAAGTGAAAATGGAGTCATGTTTTGTAAATCGACTATGAATGAGATTTTAAACAAGTGTTTCTAAGAATAAAATGATTATTTTAAATGAAAATTTTGTTTTGAAATTTACGGTGTTACATAGATGTAATAAGACGATGTGTGGTAAAATGATGAGAGGCCTCGATGTTGTCGTTGTTGTTCCAGTCATCTACCAGAGTATAGATGACGACCACGGACTCTTCTAGACAGTCCAGTGGAACGTTGGCAGACTCACAACCTGTAGGTGTTGTGAACGATGTGTTCACCGGTGTACTCCATCCCCACATGGTTGCCTTTAGGACATTTATTGCTAAGGAACCCCCTTAGCAGTAGTGTCCATCCCGATGATTATCCTTAGGCTAGATCCCTTACAATAGGTAGGGACGTAAAGTGAGGATAACGGGAATGGGTAATCGGGTTTTTTATTGGTTGATGAAATTAATAAACTTATTTATTGCGGGTTGAAAACCCTATGTGCTCACCAGGCTCCCAAGCCCAACCCACTCAATTTTCTCATATACAGGTAGTGGAAAGAGAGCACAAGAGTGATGATCTGATGAGAGATCAATGGATTATAGGCTACTAGAATAAATAGATATTATAATGCCTATGTTGTTTATGTTTATGCTTTTGATCTGTATTAACAATGATATCCCAAAGTTTTTAGATGACATTCTAGTATACTCAAAGAGTCAGCAGGAGCATGGTAAGCACCTGAGAGAAGTATTAGAAGTTCTGAAGAAGGAGAAGCTGTATGCTAAGTTCTCCGAATGTGAATTTTGGATTCGAGAAGTCCAATTTTTGTGTCATGTGATTAACCAAGAGGGAATAATGGTTGACCCAGCAAAGATAGAAGCTGTAATGAAATGGGAACGACCAAAAAGTCCCACAAAGATTCGAAGCTTTCTGGGATTAGTTGGATATTACCGAAGATTAGGCTTTTCTTCGATAGCTGCTCCATTGACAACTTTAACCCATAAAGGAGCCACAAATGCATGGAGTGAGAAACACGATGAGGCATTTGAGAAGCTAAAAAAGAAATTGTGTTAAGCACCAATTCTTTCTCTACCCGATGGAGTTGAAGATTTCACAGTGTATAGCGATGTGTTGGGAGTCTGGTTAGGATGTGTTCTGACTCAAAGAGAATAGGTGATAGCATATGCATCTCGACAATTAAATGAGCATGAAAAGAACTACCCCACTCATGATCTGGAGTTGGCAATGGTAGTTTTTGCCCTAAAGATATGGAGGCATTACCTCTATGGCACGAACTGCAAACTTTTCACTGATCATAAGAGTATCTAGTATCTCTTTAACCAAAAGGAATTGAACATGAGACAACGACGTTCGCTAGAGTTACTCAAAGATTTCGACTGTGAGATACTTTACCACCCTGGTAAAGCAAATGTTGTAGCTGATGCTCTAAGTCGAAAAGTAAACTTTGAAAGAAAAAGGCCAAGATCGTTACGAATTGAAGTTGTCTCGACGATTGTGGAAAGTATCAAGAAAACTCAGGAAGAAGCTTTGGAGAAAAATGACCGAAAGGAAGAACGTTTAGGCAAAACGTTGGTATTCAGTACAAATAAACAAGGATTGAAGGTATTCCAAGATAGAATTTGGGTACCTAAGATGGGAGGAATAAGGGATTTTCTGATGGAAGAAGCTCACAAAACCATGTACTCGATTCATCCAGGTAGAACTAAAATGTATAGGGATTTGAAACCCTACTACTGGTAGCCGACGATGAAGCTCGATATTGCAAAGTATGTGACTGAATGTGTAACGTGTGCAAGGGTTAAGGCACAACATCAGAAACCGTATGGGAGCTTAGAACCTTTATGTATACCCATGGGTAAATGGGAAGATATCACCATGAATTTTATGACTAAACTGCCCAGAATGAAGAACGGTCATGACATGATTTGGATAGTCGTGGATCGTTTCACAAAGAGTGCATACTTCATAGCAGCCAATGAGAAATGGTGTATGGATAAGCTTGCAAATGCTTACGTGAAGGAAGTGGTAAGACTTCACGGTGTACCATTAACGATTGTATCAGATCGTGATAGTCGTTTCACGTCAAGGTTTTGGAAAAGTCTATAGGAAGAAATGGGTACGAAGTTGTGTTTAAGTACAGCTTACCATCCACAGACTGATGGTCATAGCGAAAGAACGATTCAAACACTGGAAGATATGCTGAGAGCATGTACCCTAGAATTCCAAGGTAACTGGGATGAGCACTTACCTCTGGTAGAGTTTTCCTACAACAACAGATATCATTCGAGCATTAAGATGGCACCTTATGATGCGTTGTATGGACAGAAGTGTCGTACGCCATCTTGTTGGCTTGAAGCTGGAGAAAAGCAGTTTATGGGCCCTGAGATACTCCATCAGACTGCTGAAAAGCTGAAAGTGATCAAGGAAAGGATGTTAGCAGCTCAGAATCGTCAAAAGAGTTATGCTGACAATGAAAGACGACCGCTGACATTTGAAGTTGGAGATTCGGTTTTGCTCAAAGTCTCACCATGGAAGGGACTTATACGATTTGGAAAGAGAGGAAAGTTGAGTCCAAGGTTTATAGGACCATTCAAAGTTCTTCAGAGGATTGGGAACCAAGCTTACAAGCTAGAGTTACCGGAAGAACTAGATGGTATTCATAACACTTTCCATGTTTGTTACTTGAGGAAGTTTACGGGAGAAATTCCCGATATAATTCCAATTTCAGAGTTAAGGATGGATGAAAATAAGAGGCTAATTAAAGAGCCTGAGGCGATTGTTGACCGTAAGACTAAGAAGTTACACTGCAAGATGGTTGACTTAGTGCTTGTGCGCTGGAAACATACGAATGGGCCGAACCTCACCTGGGAAACAGAGAGTGACATGATGAGTAGCTACCCACATCTGTTTGCTGATGCATGATTCCGAGAAAGAATCATCCTAAGGAGGAGAGAATTGTAACGCCCGTGTTTCTAGGTTAAGCATTAATTTAATGGTGTAATAGTTAGGGTCAACAGTTATAACCAACTTTGAAATAATAAATAGGAATTATTTGAATATTATGTGATTTTATGTGCCTTATACTTAATTATAAGATATAATAAGTTAAGAATAAAAATAAGCATCAAAAATAAAATAATAAATAGGTCCAATATCTATGAAAAGTTATATTGGTCGGGACAAGGATACCGGAAGTATAAAAGAACGCCGAAATTCGAGTTATAACGAAGAAGATATGACCTGACGAAGTTTCGCGTCAAAATCGGCACGACACTGGGAAACGTAAAATTTAGTTTATGATAAACTACTTTTTATCCTTAGGAGTCTAAATGAAAGTTGTAGAGTACGTCTCCACCTACGCGTAGATATAAATAACGTCAAAAACGGAGTTCTTATGCAAAAGTTATGGCATTCCGAAGATTTAGCTTTTAAAAACCCTAAACTAGCTAATTCACGCCGTTAGAATTATGACGCTCACGATATTCTGTCATAATTCGGAATCTAGAAGCTGCGAGAGGATAAGATTCAATCCACGACGTGAGAATTATGACGCTCATGAAATTCTGTCATAATTCAGAATCTAGAAGCTATGAGAGCATAAGATCCAATTCACGACGTGAGCTTTATGATACTCACGACGTCAGGTGTCATGGCCACCATCCAAAGCTAGGGACACAAATGGCAAGTCTACGGAGTGAATCATGAGATTCACGACGTGACTCTTATGACACTCACGACGTGAGTGTCATAAAAGCTTACTATAAATAGCAAGAGCGACCCATTCACTTCCTTACACCATTTCTCACTTCTCTCTATAACTTCTTTCTCTCTCTAGCTCTCCTATACCCCCTAAACCCTAAGTAAACCCCCTAGCTCACGAAGGAAGCCCTGAGGCTCCCGGAGTCCCGAGAAAAAAAGGGTCTTTCGGTTTTGAAACGCTACTCCGAGCGAAGCCCAGTTTTCTTTAAAATCCGTTCTATTGTCGAGGAAAATTGTTTTAAGAGTAACGAAGTGTTGTCCGAGTTCTGACTCACCACCTTACCATGTCGCTGCGTAGTTACTTTCATCTTACACATAGATATGAAGTATTTTATATATTACGTGATATGTGTGCATATTATATGTATATTCGCTATCTATTTTGGATGAGTCTTTTTATACAAGTTTTAAATGATTTAAACTGTATATGTATTTTATATCTACAAAAATGTTGGGGTAAAACATGGGTAGATGTAATAAGACGATGTGTGGTAAAATGATGAGAGGCCTCGATGTTGTCGTTGTTAATCCAGTCATCTAGCAGAGTATAGATGACGACCATGGACTCTTCTAGACAGTCCAGTGGAACGCTGCCAGGCTCGAAACCTGTAGGTGTTGTGAACGATGTGTTCACCGGTGTACTCCATCCCCCACATGGTTGCCTTTAGGACATTTATTGCTACGGAACCCCCTTAGCAGTAATGTCCATCCCGATGATAATCCTTAGGCTAGATCCCTTACAATAGGTGTTTTAGGGACGTAAAGTGAGGATCACGGGAATGGGTAATCGGGTTATAATTGGTTGATGACATTAATAAACTTATTTATTGCGGGTTGAAAGCCCTTTGTGCTCACCAGGCTCCCAAGCCTGACCCACTCAGTTTTCTCATATACAGGTAGTGGAAAGAGAGTAGAAGAGTGATGATCTAATGAGAGATCAATGGATTATAGGCTACTAGAATAAATAGATATTATAATACCTATGTTGTTTATGTTTATGCTTTTGATCTGTATTAACAATGATTGAAGCTTTTTTAATAGTTTAAAACTTATTTGGTTTTTTAAGCCGTTTTCCATAATACTCATATGTCAAGTGCCCATTCATCACCAAATATCAATTTCAGCATACATCTTCAATTTATGAACAAACCCAATCTATCTAAATTCTAAGCATGAAGCTTAATTATACTTGAGATCAATGCGCTATAAATGATTTACAATGTTTGTAATTAAAACAATCCCTTTTCATTAAAAATAATTGATAAAGGGAGACTTTACATCTATTTTTCTTTTTATTAGAAGCCAAAACGTATGAGATACAACGAGACATTTAAGGTTTTTGAGTGTGTAGTCCATAAATGGCGCAAAGGGATGCTTGGGATAGGTTATCCTTGTCTTTCGGGTTCTTGTGAACATAGTGTCTCGATCAGGTGTGAGACTTGTAGTCTCAGAGATGGTTGGGGGAAATATTTATATATAGATTTATTAAGGGGTTGCCGTACTCAGAAAATTTTGTGTTAAATTCTAGTGTAGGTCTTTAGATCTCGACTCATGGGATAGGTACCGAGTTGGTTCTTGGTGGGAACTCGCAATGGGAATCGCGGGTGTTCATGTGCAAGGTTTTTTTGTTTCAGTAGGGTATGAATCAAGGAATATATATATATATATATATATATATATATATATATATATATATATGCCAAGGATATCCGTTGGAGCGTTCTGGATTAAAGGATGGTTTCAGTTTTGATGGCAGATTAGATTTGGGTGGTTGTGGTTTGGTTTGCTTCTATTTGTGTGAGTGTCAGGTAAGTATGGGGTTTGGGAAATTTTGAAAACCGATATGTTGGTTAGGAAGTTTAAGGAAGCAATGTTATCTTCAGCACTAGAAGGTTCATCTCCCACTTTGTCTCCCGTTCTTCGTTATTCCTGGGAAATGGTTGTCATCAAGATGAACTTTCCCCTCGAAGAAATATTTGTCCCTTTGGCCAAGTAAGGTGGTGGCTACCACCACTTGCCACCGTTCTTCTACCACCAGTTGCCACCTTAGGTGGTTGTGTGCATATGTGTGAGTTGGATGAGGATTTTGTGTGTACCGGATTGCTTTGATAACGTTTTTGGTTAAAAATGGTGGTTACCGCCTCCTGCCGCAATGGACCGTCGCGGACCACCACTACCCGAGGTGGCAGTGGGTGGTGCCCGATTTATTAAAATATATATATTTAATTAATTTGCTAATCATATAACTTAAGGAGTTAAAAACCCTAATTAAGGTTTAGAAAATCCTATTGTCAAGAAAATCCTAGTTTGGAGTTGGTCGGGACCCACATTAAAACTATTAGTTAAGCTTCAAACAGTACATAATAATTCGCTACAATTAACTTAATTCAGTATTGGAATTAATGGATTAAGCCCTTAAGGGGTTCAGTGTGAACACTAACCGTAGTTATCATTTTATGTGAAAAAACCAAGAATCGGTGAGCTGTAATTGGGCAATGATCGAGCGTGCATTTTGGGTTGTCGATTAGACCATTAGTTCACCCGAGAACGACTAAGTCAAACCGTAATCAGTCATACCCATAATTGATTAAGTCCTCAATGGGTTAAGTGTATTACTTAACCCTAATCATCATTTCATGTGAGGTGGTCACTATTGCAAGTGACTATGACCTGTGATCGGGTGTTGACTCAAGCATCTTCCTGTAGGTGATTAGAAGTGAGTCGAAGTTGGTAGAGTTCCTCGTTGCTACAGTAATTATCTGTGTGCATATCGAGGTGAGTCTCCTTACTGGTTGAATGGGTTGAAGGCACTAGTACCGGCCCATTTGGTTTATGTTTTGTAGGAAAACCTAGGGGTTAGCCCTTAGCATTATATATGAAAGACCATGAGGCGGCTGATGGCACACTTTATGCAAGACCAGGGTCTAAGCCTGACATTTACTTCGTTTACTAGTGTAGATTCTATGCTAGTTGTCTTTGTGATGCTTGCATGGAAGACCCGAAGGTGACTCCTGACACTTGTCTGTATGACCCAAGGTTGTGGCCCCTGGCTTGGCAAGGAAGACCACGAGGCGGCTTGTGGCATGATGACAAGACTATGTGTGGCACCAGTGGCGAGTTTATGCATATCTAAGGTGGGTCACATGAGTCACCTAATTTTATAAATAATACTAGAAATTAATAAGCATGATATTAAGGAACCACCTAAAAGTTATTGAATGACCTACCTTATAAAGAAAATGAAAGAAAAGAGAGAAAGATTTTGGGTCGGTAAAAAAAAAACTCAATTATTGAAATAGAGGTGAAGCAATGGAACGACAATTCAAATTATTTAGGAATAATAGTTTTTTGCCACTTTAGTTTACAATTCCATTTAGGATAATGGGCTCTCTTTTATAACGTTATCATATTATTATTATTTTTTTATTTTCTAAGTTATAATAAAATATAAAGACACATGTTATTTTTATGATTTTTTTCTGCTTTGGGGGAAACCTGCTGACAAATCATTTCCAATTTGATTGTGAATCTATATCCATTTAGTAGTTTCTTTTTTATTTTTGTTTACTTTTAAATAGATTTCCATTTCATTTTTTCTTTAAATGAAAAACCTTTACTCACATAGTTTTTTATTACTGACTATTAGATGAGTAAATAATAATTAATAGACCAACTTTATTTTGAATTTATGTTGATTTTTTTAATAAAAAAAAAACTAAGGTTTGTAGATATGGACTCGGTCATCTCATCATTAGTTTTTATACATGTTGAATTGGTTATTTTTATGATTGAACCCGATTTTTTCTTTAACCGACCCTAGTTAGTGAACCACTTGGGTTTCTATTCTAGACTCGCCACTATGTGGCACATAACACTTTTTTTTATTATGATATATGAATGTTATGTATGGCCGACCCGTTCCCAAAATTATTTTGTAACCGCCATCATGGGTGGTTTCGCAACCATATTTGCAACGGTTGTAGAGGTAAAATAACAATTATTTGGTGGTGTTTAACCATTACGAAATAGACTATAAATGCATGTTTTGATGTGTTTTTTGAAGTGAAGCACTTTGGATCTTGATAGAGACAAAAGAGTGCATTCTAAGGCAAATATAGCTAGATTTAGGTTGCGTTTGTGAGGATTTTACTATATGTGATTATTCTCCCCACCGGTGAAATCAACGATTGTCCGCTTCCGCATCGCAATCTAGTATATTCCATATTCGTAATCCTTCACTTGAGGTTAAATACAAAATCAAATTGTTTAAATTTCTCATTCTTGAGGTAAAATAGAATATTATATGGTTAAATTGAAGGTATACTTCAATGAAATGAAGAACATCTCAACAAGATGCTCAAACTTATATTATCTATTAAAATACATCAATTTAAATACGAATCTAATTATTAAATATACACAATTGTACATACATATCTGAATTTGGAACATTAAAAATCAATCTAGAAAAAATGGTTATGAATAGCAAATATATATCTAGAGACCGTTAAACAATTTCTCCCAATATATATATATATATATATATATATATATATATATATATATATATATATATATATATATATATATATATATATATATATATATAAAGTTTTGTATGTACAACTTTATGACATTATTCATCACTGAATATAAGAACATTCACATATTTAACATTCACATTAGAATTTACTAAATTACTATATATATATATATATATATATATATATATATATATATATATATATATATATATAAAATTTATAGTAGAATAGCAATATTAAATTGAATATATTCATATTATAATTACTACAATACTATAAATATTAAATTCATAATAGAATAGTAACATAAAGTAGTGTTCTCACGTTCTCACATTAAATTGTGTTCTCATTTGAACTTAACCCTATATATATATATATATATATATATATATATATATATATATATATATATATATATATATATATATATAGGATATAGATCCGGTAAGAAATTTTTTTTGGTAGGAAGGTAAGAAGTTTTATTTCTACATATTTTTTTGACGAACAAAATAAATGAATCACTAGATGATTCATTTGTAAGATGATTCACAAGAAAAAATTCCAAAAAAAACATCTTTATGATTCATTTTTAAGTAAATGAAGAAAAAATTCATTTTTATGACAATTTTAGTGAATAACAACAAAATCATTGTATAAATGAATCATCAAGATGTTTTTTTGAGAATTTTTTCTTGTGAATCACCTTACAAATGAATCATCTAATGATTCATTTTGTTTGTTCGCGAAAAAAATATGTAGAAAAAAAACTTCTTACCTTCCTACCAAAAATTTCCTTCTTATTTGATCTTGAATATATATATATATATATATATATATATATATATATATATATATATATATATGACACAGCTAAATACCAAAATAGTGGCTTTGTAAGCTTTTAACTTACCTTTGTCTATGTTAAAGGAAAGAATGAGTATGCAATAGTTTTAGCCTTCACCAATACTAGAGTCCAAAATGGAAATCCAACATCGGTGGTGTCATCAATCATCTATCTAAACAACTTGTATCCTGTATTTAACTTCATTTTAATTAATATAATATTAATCAAACCATCTGATCTTCTACGTACTTGAAAACATATATTTCATTTTTCAAAACAAGGACAAAATCATTTCTTTCTATATAAAGCCAGCCTCTCAGTAAAGAGTTTACTCCAACTTATATTCATATTCCCTATTTCATATATCTACAACCACTATGTCTATGCCATCCACAAACCGCATATCCCTGGCATGTTTGGTTTTACTCTTCTTCTCGGCTACTTTGCTTTCACACACTGCATCTCGGTTGCTCCCTGACATTTCAAGCTATGAGAGCCACGAGCAATGGATGGCTCATTACGGACGTGTGTACAAGGATGCTGATGAGAAAGAACGGCGTTCAAAGATTTTCCAAGAGAACGTTCAGTACATACACTCATCCAACAATGGCATGAACAAAGGTTACAAACTAGCAGTGAATAAGTTTGCAGACCTTACAAACCAAGAGTTCACGAGCACAAGGAACCGATTCAAGGCACATGAATGTTCCACATCCAGCTCTGCTTTCAGGTATGAAAACTTGACACCTGTCCCCTCATCGATGGATTGGAGAAAGAAAGGTGCAGTAACACCTATTAAAGATCAAGGCCAATGTGGTAATTAAGCTAGCTAGCAAGAATTAATTGTTTTAAGAATTTCACAATTGAAACGTATTCTATGTTGCTGACTTAAAAGGTTCATCATGATATATATGTTGTAGGGTCTTGTTGGGCGTTTTCAGCTGTGGGAGCAATGGAAGGAATAACTCAACTGACAACAGGTAAACTAATCTCTCTATCTGAACAAGAGCTTGTGGACTGCGATACTAGTGGTGTAGATCAGGGATGTGAAGGTGGTCTTATGGATGATGCCTTTGAATTCATCGTAAAGAATAAAGGGATTACAACAGAGAGCAACTACCCATACAAAGCAGTGGATGGAAGCTGCAACAGCAACGAGGCATCAAACCATGCTGCAACAATTACGGGTCATGAAGATGTTCCTGCTAATAGTGAAAGTGCACTGTTGAAGGCTGTAGCCAGTCAGCCTATCTCTGTGGCTATTGATGCAAGTGGGTCCGACTTCCAGTTCTACTCTAGCGGGGTGTTTACTGGAGAATGTGGCACGGAACTTGACCATGGCGTTACTGCGGTTGGTTATGGAACGACTGCTGATGGAACTAAGTATTGGCTTGTGAAGAATTCATGGGGAACAACTTGGGGTGAAGAGGGGTATATAATGATGCAAAGAGATGTTGATGCGAAAGAAGGAATTTGTGGCATTGCCATGCAGGCTTCCTACCCCACTGCATGATTAATTTCTGGATCATCATCACCAACAGTAATTAATACTATTGTATATTATATCTATAATCTATTTGGCGCCGTGTTATTTAATACAAGGAAACTTATAAACTATGTACATGTATCTGAAAACTAATTAAGTCTTCAAAAAGTTGGAACTATCAAATTGTGTATGCATCTCATGAAAATTTGTGAGCTTGGATGTCTTTTCCTGATGCCATTTGCTAGTTTCTCTGAGCCTGGTAATTAATGTCAACATAAGAATCACCTATATGTTGAGGATGAGAAAGTTTCTCAAGGTACAAAGGAAAAAGATAAAACATCTACAATACGAACCAAAGAGAATTTGATGAATGTTTATCTTGTTTCACTAATGATACCCGAGTGAGGAAAAACACTAGGTACTTCTTTAAGTCGTGGACCTAACCAAAGACTTAATTAACCTTTTGCAGGCTTTCTTGACCTTCGTTGCAGTCTTTGACTTCTGCATATTGCTATCCTTCAACGCCTAATGAACGTATAATTATTAAACATGTGCAACTATTTTCAGAGTTTTTTACATAAACCTTGTAGTCGGAAAAATGAATTACCAAGTAATGGTATTTTTAAATATATTTACCTATTAATTGTAGTTTTATTAGAACCTATAAAAAAATTAATAAAAATAAAAAGGAACTTACACCCTTGTTTTCCTTGGTCGCGGTTTTTCTCCCTCTCCCTGAGCCTTCAACACCATCACCGGTAACTGCCATTATTATGTTATGATACGTTGAAAATTTTTATGTTATGCATATCTTCGTTTTGCCTTCAACTTAAATTATTTTCCTCTAGGTACAGGCGTTGGAACTAACTAACTTTTTTTTGTGCAACTAAATAGATTAGCTGTTTTCTTTTGTTTTTACTTGGAGCTCAAGAACAGAACAAGAAGCATGTATGAAATGGGCTAGATACCGAACATAAGCATTCCGTTTAGAAACTTTAATGTTTTGTGATTCAAGTCAACATTATTTTTTCTAGTAGAAGAGTTTTCTGATGGGGTTTGTATTAAGTGATATATTATCATGTGTGCTTTATATGTATATTATATTCTATATTTAACCTAGTCAATAGACTTAGTTGTATATTCCTAGATAATCTCTAAGTCAGTTTGTAATCTTGGCTATATATGCCAATCGTATCTTGTACTCTAAATAAATTTCTCAATACAACAAAGCATTGATTTATATGGTATCAGAGCCATCCTGCTCATACGAGCCAAATCGTTCCTACCCTATTCTCTAAAATCAGTCAACAATCACAACAATGGCTTCCAAAAATACAACTCAAATCACCGCTTCCACTCACCTCACAATCAAACTTACGCCAAACAATTATCCGGTGTGGAGAAAATAGGTTGAATCAACCTTAATCAGCCTTGACCTAGATGGTCACCTCACCTCAGCACCACCGGCGACCACCCTCACAGACAAAGATGGAAAAACCATCGCAAATCCAGAGTATCGGCCATGGTACTGCAAGGATCAGATGATCTTTAGTGCAATTTTAGGGAGTTGCTCAGATTCAATCCAACCCCTGGTGTCATCTGCTACAACAGCCCGTGAGGCTTGGAATCGACTCAGTTCCAGTTACGCCTCTACTTCCAGGTCACGCATCATCTCCCTTAAATCTAAAGTTGTGAAGAACCCTAAAGGATCACGATCGGTCACAGAATTTCTCCAGGACATGCGTGCTATCGCTGATTCCCTGGCCCTTGCCCAGAGCCCCGTCACCGAAGAGGACCTCATGGTCCATATTCTCTCACAGCTTGGCGACGAATATCACACAATTGCTGCTGCTCTCAAGGTACGAGAAAATCCAATTGAATACTCAGAACTGTTTGACAAACTTACTGACTTTGAACGTAGCCTCAAAGAAGCCCCTCCTCCTTCTGATATCCTGCCTACCACGGTGAATTACACTACCCGCAATCAAGGATTCCACAATCGGTCATCCAGTACCAACTCTTACAATCGCCATACTCGATCTTCACCGCCCTTTCAGTCTCGTGGCTCTCAGCAGTCACAATGGCATAACAACAACAATCCTGGTGGTAACCGAAACACAAAAAGCAACCAGTTTTGTCAATTCTGTCACATCCCAGGTCACCTCACCAAGGATTGCCGGAAACTAGCACGCTTCCTCCGCGACAACAACATCACAACTGACAGCCACTACAAGAAAAAAGCCCTTTAATGACGCGCAAACAATGACACTCGCTGATAGAGGTCGCGCATTTGTAAGTGCCCTAAAAAATACTGTCAGTTTTGCAAAATTTGAAGGATAGAGGGCACGCATTTGTGCGCGCCCTAAAATTGGTGTTAGAAAAGAAAAATAAATAAATGCGGAGGGCGCCTTTCATAAATTGTGCGTCATGTAAGTGTGTCGCTTTATAATTTTTAAGTGAAACACGTGTTTTAGGCGGGAAATGAAATCGACTAAAATTACTGGCGCCTATTGTATCCCAAAAATTAATCCCCCGCCTCTTCTACTTAGCAAGAAAAAGCCCTAGGTCCTTCATCTTCATCTTCAGCGGTGGGAATACCTAGGTCGATTATTCAGGGTTCAACAACAGATTTGTAAACAACAATCGTATACGATTCTGGATCTCAGCATGATTATGGCGCTTTGGAGCCGACGACGTGAACATCATTCATGAGAAAAGTTCATACAAAATTCAAGAATTTCAATGGTTTCGATTATTGAGTGGGGTACAGGGAGGTGTAATCATTTTGGAATCTTTACTAATTGAGTTGAAATTGAACCCGAAAAACTCAATCCACACTTCGAACATCTCTGATTCTTTCTTCTTTCGCTCCCCAATCTCCTTGGCGGCGCTCTTTCCATTTCCATTTCCAACCTCAAACCACCGTTAAATGGAACCCAACAATTCAATCAATCAAATCGGCAATCACATCGACGATGATGGTGATCAGAACTCATTTCCAAGCCACCGTTATCAGATCATCACCTATTCAAGAAAGAGAAAACACTCTAAATCTCAGGTAATCACACTAATCGATTCAACACAAGTAAACCCTCTTTCGGAATCATCACTTCTAGGGCTTGTTCTCCTTGCTCATACGTTCTCATACGATATTCAAAACCTCACTAAGTCTCTCCTTCTCGAAATCCTCGCAAGATTGCCCCTGAAATCAATTTTTAGGTTCAAATGTGTTTGCAAACACTAGCTAGATTTAATTTCTCAGCCTTCATTTTCCTGTTTCTATTGCTCGTATATGCTCACAGCCAACACATCGTCATCATCCTTACCTCAAAATTCTCGATCCTTTGCTCTTTCAAAAAAAGTAAGCAGGTATTTTTGTAAGTTCTTGTGGTCTCTTTACTTTCTGCTTGTATTGATAATATTGAACATATGTTTTGAGAATAGAATATTAAACCCTAGATTCTGGAAACTTGCAGAAAAGGAAGGAGATGAGCTATGCACTCCAAGTGTTCGAAGAAATGCTTAAAAGAAGAATCTTACCTAATTCATACCTTATAACATTACCTGATGTACACAAGACCAAGTGATATGGTACCTAATCACACCTTGCACTCGAATGCATACAGGGCAAGCCTGTATTTATTCTTTTTCTTAATTTGTTGGAGATGGTAACTAAGGATCGTTCTTGTGAACATTCCTTCTTTTCAGGCTGTAGATTATCACAACTAAGAAATAGTTAAACTAAATTTTGTTAGGTGAAACTAGGTATGTTCTTAAATTTCTTTTTTATAAACTTGGTTACATTGGTTGATCTGGTTTTTTTTCATGATCTTATCTAATTTGTGCTCTTGTAGTGCCCATGCACTTCCACCTTCATATCGGTCACTCATGACAACTGATGATTCAAGGATTCTTGATTTCCATGTTGATGGTATGTCCCATTTTAGAAAAGTAGTTCCTACACATTTTAGAAAATCTTGCCTTGCGGATTTTAGAAAATCTTGCCTTGCCTTGCGGATTATCACTTCCTTTAACAATGAAGGCTCCATCGAGCAAAATACATGCTTAAGGTTGTGTTCTCCATTGTTATAATGCAGTGATTATTCTTTTTCCTAATGTAAATATTTTCTTCTCTTGTTTCAATTTCAGTGGAGAATTAATATCATATGTTTGTTGGGGTTACATTGAGCAAAACAGTAGGCGGTAGGCTAATCGCATCCACCCTAGTCCAAGTATCTTTTCCACACACACCCTAAACTTTAAAGATGACTAGAATTAATATTTCATGTAGATGACTTTTTTTTGTTAAATTGCCTTTTCTCAGGAAAGATCCCATCTCTCCAATGGATCAATGGATGACCACAATCGTGGTTCGGGGCAGGTTGTGCTTTTTACTTGTTTTTTTGGAAAGTTGATTACCCTTTCTATTTTTTCATTAATTTTCTGCTTTTGTTTTCTGTTGCTTGCAGATGATGGATGGAACCCAGATCAATATAGATGTAACTGCAGTTGGGGCTATAATTGCTTTGGGTCTAATGTACTTAAAGGTAACTCTTTGGCAGGAAGGATGACTATATATATTTGTTTATGATTTTATGTTAGCTCTGTTCTCAAGATTTACAACTTTGAAAAAATATTCTAATGACAGACTAAATTGCAAGCGATTCTATCCAGGCTTTGTATCCCATAAACACATTTCGAATTGCAATATGTGAGGCCCCACTTCATAATGCTCCATGTCATTTCCAGTAATTTAATAATGTGGAGCAGGTACTGCTATTTAAAATTCATATGCTACATTAATATTCATGCTGGCTATATGTAAAGAGTAAGAGATCTCTTTAAACACCTTGCATGTGTTTTTAGGATTCATCCATCAGAAGATTAGATTCAGGGTTAGATACCCAAAGTAGTCTTGAATGGCATCAAAGGATTCATCCATCAGAAGATTGTGAGTACATCTCATCAAGAGACTAGTGATTACTTTTCTGATGAATCAAGATGTATACATTGCACAAAATGTGACCTAATGCATATATGAAAGTTGAAAAGCTGCTGACTATGGCATACACTGTTGGCCTCCTTGGAATTGTAAAGCTGCTAACTGTGGCATAGACTGCTTAACACTTAGAATTTGAAAAGCTGACTGGTGGCCACATGGAAGTTGAAAAGCTGACTGTGGCAACTACTGCTGCTGCTGGACACCTGGAAGTTGAGAAGCTGATTGTGGCATAGATTGGTGTCCACCTAGAAGTTGAAAAGCTAACTGTGGCATAGGTTGCTACTGCTGGACACCTTGAGGTGGAAAAGCTAACTGTGGCATAGGCTGCTTCTGCTGAAATACTAGATGCTTGACCATTTTGAGAAGGAAAAGCAATTTGCGAGGGTCCAGGTGGAGGCAATATACCAGCTAAAAATGTCAACAGTTGAATCAAAATCAAAAGTATCCCCAAATCCCCCTGACCCTGACATTGGGTCAACTGAAAATGATGGTGGTTCAGCAACAGTTGTAGTGAAGGGTGATGTTGGTGGTTAAGCCGAAAATCCATCAGTAGAAGGAACAGCTTTGAAAGGACCATCACCAAACGGATCATCAAATGCCTACAATCAATGCATAAAGAGTGTAAATTTACAACATAAACAAACTATCACTATGTGTGTGTAGAATCCAGCTTTTAAGACACTCACGCACCCGACTTGTCGATGAGGTATCGAAGGTGAGATAAGGATTAGTATTTGCTGGAGGATGAACTTCAGTGGTTATAGATGAAGTAGATGTTACAACAGCCAAAGCATTTGAAGAAGAGAAAGACTCTGATAGAGAACCAAACAAATCCTCCATCTCTCCACCACCTGATCCTTGCATGGCAAACGCAAGGGCAGGAGCAGGAACAACACCACGGGGATCAAAAAAGTCAAACCCATCGTTTTCATTGTTGACTGTCACTGCAGGTGGTGGCGGCGTAGTGGTAACTGGAGGTGGTGTGGCGGCGGCAGCTGGTGGTGGTGGAGCAGTTGCTGCCGGAATTTCTTGATGGTTAATGTTCACCAGTCCTTAAAATGCTTACAAGTTAGACTAGATTCCATTACTTTATATATATATATATATATATATATATATATATTACAATTTACAAGTAAATAAATCTTTGGACTTATTAATTAATTAATTTACCTCTTGGTATCAACAGGGCTATGACCGTCACTCACAACATCTTCATAACTAGGAGGCCCACCAACATTTTGTCCAGATGACCTTGGTTCAAGCCCCCTGCCCTCACCACTAAAAAAGAAAATTTTAGTTCAATGTATTGTATGTATATATATATATATATATATATATATATAACGAGGGTATTTTCGTCTTTTAATCAAAAAGCAGATTCCTTCGACCCTCTAAATTACCTTCCATCTGGAGAAGCATCCTTCAACTATAGCACCCAGATAACCATTTCTTGCTATAACAGTAGCATAGTTATGATTCAATTCACGAATCCAAGAATTTAATCTAATTAAACTTTTATCAGATCAGAAGTTCCTGTAAGTTCAGGAGAGTAATGCAAACAATTGTCACACTTGGAAATGCTTTGAACCAAGGAACAACAAGAGTTCAATATTTTCATTTGTTTATTTTATGTTATTAAATATAATAATATTTTGTTATAGTTGATTTTGACTTAGACTTTGACTTTGATTAATTTGGTGTCATTTTAGGCGTTGCTATTTGGTTCAGATTTGATTAATATGTTGTATGGAAAATAATTAAATTTTAAAATAACAAGATAATGTTGTGGATAATTAATTAATTTTTGGTGCTTGTTTACAAACTACCTGAACTCCTTGATTTCTCCAAGGATCTTGACAGTTTGGAACCTGCATCAAGGGTGGTGATCACAATTAATCTTATTCAAATATTTAGAAATTTAAAACATGTGTAAATGTAATTAAGAATTTATTGATTATTTATTATTTTCAGGTACAATTAAAATATTTGGCAGAGGAAATGCAAGCTATTAGCAAAGGACTTGAAAAAGTTGTCCAGGAATTGTCAATGGCTAAAAATGATGGACTTGTCTTTGAAAAATTTCTCAAATTAAGAGTTATCAGTACACAACCGTTTATGTAGGCAACCTTAGCCCTGAAGAAGTACTTTTTCTACAAATATTGCTTAAGGTAGTGGAGGGCCTTTATGTAATGTGATGGATCAACCTCTTTTAAAGTTTCATCTACATCTAGTTTTATTCTTCTGACATGCTTTTTGTATTTGGTTTAACAGCTGAGGATCATAATCAAACAAAAGCCTTGTGTTGGTGTAGGGCCTTTATGTAATTCACAACAGGTTTCCATGATGGCATGAAAGTGGTATTAAGTATTTGCATTTTTATTATATTATACCCCTCACATTTTCCCAAATTACCCCTTCCTCTACAATGTTTTTTTTTGTTTCTGTGTATTTTGTGCATTAGGTAAAGTTGATGGAAGAAAGGAATATGAAGCCACTTGATTTAAATCTTGCAGCATTATCAGCAAGATGCAGTAAAAACTTGGAGTTGAATTTGGCTAAGTTATTATTGAGTGAGATGGGCCAATGTACAATTGCATATCCATATAATCAGCTGTTTGGAACATTACTTTTAAAGAATTATGAAAGGCAAGATGCAACTTTACTTAGTTGGAACTTGATGTACATAGTAGATTAGATGCAAATTTATATATTGTAAGAAATAGAATTATATGACATTAAATTTATGCAATGGATTCTATTTTTTGTATATGATATTTTATTTTCTATTATGAAACATTAAATAAAAATTTAATTTGAAAATAATTAAATCTATAAATAATATTTTTTTTAAACATTTAAAATTATGATACGCAAAAATGTGTGTCATCTTCATTTATGACATGGCCTTTCTTGATAGGGGCTTTCTTGATACGCATTGTGTGTCATTAACACGCGCGTCGTAAGGTTATGACACGCGAATGCGTGTCGTCTTCCTTTATGACAGGGCCTTCCTTGATACGCATTGCGTGTCGTAAATGCGCGTTGTAATTGCACGTCATAAATGAGCGTCGTAAATGCGCGTCGTCTTTCTTTATGACAGGACCTTCCTTGACGCGCATTTGCGCGTCGTCTGAGCCTTTTACGACGCGCAATGAGCGTCGTAAAAGGCTGTTTTTCTAGTAGTGAGCCACAGCCCTTCACCGCCCACTGCCAATGTCACCACATCCTCCCCAGCCTCTCCCAAATGGATTTTTGATACAAGGGCATCCAATCATGTTGCATCAGATCCTACCTCCCTTCATCACGTATTGGAATACGGAGGACCCGATGAGATAGTGCTCGGTGATGGTACCTGCTTACCTATTACACATACTGGTCACTCCTATATTCACACATCTCACAAACCATTAATTTTATCTAATGTGCTTCATGTTCCTAAATTAAACAAGAATTTAGTTTCTGTTGGTGAATTATGTGACACTAATCTTGTTTCGGTGGAATTCTTTCCATCTCATTTTTATGTGAAGGATCTGGACACGGGGGCGCGACTCATGCGAGGAGAGAGAACTGATGGCGTTTACCTCACTCGGTTCCCTAAAACACGTTCCATTCATGTCACCTCCAAGACCTCACCACTTCTTCTTCATCACAAACTTGGTCATCCTTCGCGTCAAGTCTTCAAGCAATTAGTTTCTAAGTTAGGTTTTATATTTCAGTCTGAGTCTAATGTTCATTGTTCATCTTGTTCAATTAATAAAAGCCATAAATTGCCATTTGGTCAAAATTCCTTTGTTGCTACCAAACCACTTCAACTCATTTATTCGGATGTATGGGGACCGGTACAAAAATTTGTTGATAAATTCTCTTATTATGTCATCTTTGTCGATTATTTCACCAAGTATACATGGCTATATCCTTTAACTCACAAAAGTGACGTTGCTCTCGTCTTTCCACAATTCAAAGTGTTAGTTGAAAAATTCTTCCAGCTACCCATTGTATCCTTATTTAGTGACAATGGAGGTGAATACATAGGTCTTAACTCATACCTTCAACAGCATGGTATATCTCACTACACAACTCCACCCCACACTCCTGAACAAAATGGCATTGCGGAAAGACGTCACCGGCACATAGTTGAAACCGGTTTAGCACTCCTCCATCATGCTCATATGCCATTAACCTTCTGGTCCCATGCATTCCAAACAGCCGTGTACCTTATCAACCACCTTCCAACACCCCTCCTCCAAAATAAATCCCCCTTTGAATGCCTCTTTCACCAATCACCAAACTATCATAAACTACAACCCTTTGGTTGCCTATGCTATCCGTGGCTCCATCCCTATACCACCTCCAAATTACAACCACGATCAGCCCCTTGTCTATTTTTCGGGTATTCATCATCTAAGTCCGCATACAAGTGCTATGATACTCAAAACAAAAAATTATACCATTCCCGACATGTGGAGTTCATTCCAACAACATTCCCTTATACCGCCGAAAACCTTCCTGAAACACTCCCTACCCCTGATACGCTACTCGACTCACTCACACCTGAACAAAATCCTCTACATACTACCGACATGCCCACCTCTCCAAATCCAGCACCGCCACCTACACCTTCCCCTCCTCTATTCACTACAGCTGATACTATCCACCCAAAACCCATCACCGACTCCACTACTGCACCTGACGAGGAACCAGCCACCCCTACCCAGCAACCACCGTCTCCCAGCACCTCCAATCCACCATCCCCAACAGTACAGCCACCTCCTACAGCCTCAACGCTTCCTGCCCATCGGCATAGAAAACCCAATACCAAATATTACAACCAATCATTTGTTAACTCCACTACTTTACACCCCATTCCAAACTCCATCGAACCAACCACCCATACTCAAGCTCTAAAGGATCCCCAATGGCGCACTGCCATGGACCATGAGTTCAACGCTCTATTACAAAATGGTACCTGGGAACTAGTAGCCAAATCCTCCCACACTCCAATAGGATGCAAATGGATTTTCCGCATTAAACGCAACCCGGATGGTTCCATCTCCAAATATAAGGCCCGCTTAGTCGCCAAAGGATTCCTCCAACAACAAGGCAAAGACTACTTCGAAACATTCAGTCCGGTTACTAAACCTGTCACAATTCACACAGTTCTATCCATTGCCCTCTCCTCTAACTGGAACATCCGACAACTAGACGTTAATAATGCTTTCCTTCATGGCACCTTGCATGAAGAAGTATTCATGACTCAACCTCCTGGTTATATCCATTCTGATTATCCTACTCATGTTTGCAAACTCCATAAATCTCTCTATGGGCTCAAACAAGCACCTAGAGCTTGGTATCTCGAACTCACTTCCTTCCTTGTGTCGTTTGGCTTTCACAAATCCAAGGCTGATCCATCTTTGTTCATTTATAAATCCGGTACCATCATTAGTTATCTCCTTGTGTACGTCGATGATTTTGTACTTACCGGCAACAACAACTCCTTTCTTGACAAGTTCGTCTCCGCATTATCCAATCGGTTCTCCATAAAAGACCTAGGTGCCCTTCATCATTTTTTAGGTGTTGAAGCCATTCCTGTCTCCACTGGTCTCTTTCTTTCCCAACATCGTCACATCCATGATCTCTTACAACAATTTCACATGGATGGAGCTAAAGAAGTCACAACTCCGTTAAACTCCTCAGCTCATCTCACCTTGCATGACGGCTCCCCCAGTACAGATCCGACACCGTATCGCCAACTTGTGGGCTCACTACAGTACCTCGCGTTTACACGTCCGGATATATCTTTTGCGGTCAACAAACTATCACAATCCATGCATGCTCCTACTGATACACATTGGCAAGCTTTAAAAAGAGTTCTTCGATATCTCAAAGGTACAATTTATCATGGCTTATATCTTCACAAGCAATCAAGTCTCTCATTTTCAGCCTTCTCGGACTCCGACTGGGGTAGTATTGGGTGTGGTGGTCGCTCAACAACAGCTTATCTTTTATTCCTTGGCTCCAATATTATCTCCTGGCGATCTGCAAGACAAAAATCTGTATCTCGTTCGACTACAGAGGCGGAATACAAAGCCCTTGCCAATGCTGCCTCCGAAGTTATGTGGGTTAAAAACTTATTGTGTGAACTTGGCATCTTGCTGCCTCAGTCTCCTACACTTTTCTGTGACAACACCGGTGCTACATATTCATGTGCGAATCCTGTTTACCACTTAAGAATGAAACATGTGGCCTTAGACTACCACTTCGTCCGTGAACAGGTACAAGATGGCTCACTTCATGTTCGTCATGTCAACTCTGTCGATCAGCTTGTAGATGCTCTAACGAAACCTCTCTCACGGGGTCCATTTCAACGACTACGATCCAAGATTGGCGTATCCGATGGATCCTCCATCTTGCGGGGGCGTATTAAGTGATATATTATCATGTGTGCTTTATATGTATATTATATTTTGTATTTAACCTAGTCAATAGACTTAGTTGTATATTCCTAGATAATCTCTAAGTCAGTTTGTAATCTTGGCTATATATGCCAATCGTATCTTGTACTCTAAATAGATTTCTCAATACAACAAAGCATTGATTTATAGTTTGCTATATCTATAATACTTTCATGGCATTTTCACCTTCATCGTGTGAACCTGAATTTTAAATAGCAATCGCTTATTGTGATGAATAACGGACATTTGGGTCGACATGACAGATTGTTCCGACCAGTGGTAGACCTTAGTGGAGCCCTGGGGTCCCGGGCCACTGCTCCGATTCCGGCACGTAATGTAAAAAAAAAATTATGTTTCTTCTGTTAGGTACACAGGTACACAGGTTTAAAATACGATTGTTACAACTAATTTAGGTTTATTTGAATTTTTTTTAGTGTCACCCCTACTAAAACATTTTGTGTCTGCTACTAGTTCCTAGTTAGATGCATCCCGAGAGAACCATAGCGGTTTTAGGTACCATGGTTGGTGGATGGTTGGTTCGTCAATCCAGCTAAACGAATTCCGTCTGCCACATGTTTATATTGTATAATACTTCATAATTTTACGAAGAAGAAAAGAGTTTGCTTGTGCCCAAGTTTCCTTGCATTTCACCATCTATAATTTTAGGCGATGAAACCAAACAAAAAACTAGTTTATAGGAGATCAAATCGAACCAAAACAAATGTCGGCGAAGTTGATTTTATTATCTTATTTTTGGTATAAAATATGATGGGGCCCAAAAACCTAAATTACATGTTCGCAATTACCCATAACACTAGTTAAGTATCTGAAATATTCTTTCAATTACAAAGTATATCATTTATCTTTGCATATAATAAAAGGTTCCTACAAATTACATGTTGGCAATTACCCGTAACACTAGCTAAGTCACCAACACAAGAGCATGGTATTTTTTCCTCCGTTTCTTTTTTTTTTTTTTTTTTGTTAACATTAATACTCTTTAACCAAACTGACAACCAATTTGAAGAAAAAGAGTATGATGAGAGGTTCAGAACCTATTTGTGAAGCCTTTACTTGATGGTGATGATCGTAGATCTTATAAAATTAGAGGATGCTGGAGTTTTGTAGCTACAATGCTATAAAGGAGATGAAAAAAAAACGAATGACATTGGATTGGGTTACAAAAAAAATAGCAATGTATTTATGTTGGTTTGTTTACCATAGCATCCTACATTTATTGTAGCATATTACAACATTATACTTAGAAAAATCAACATAATTATAGTAATGCCATCCAAATACAATAAAAATCTTATTGTTATCGTTATGACTAGATAAAATTTTCAAAGTATAATGTGTTACTAAGAGAAAAACATGAAACTACAATGTTATAACTAGGTTTATTTTCAAAGTACAATATAAAGGAAACGGGATGTTGTAATAAAATAATATATGCAAGTACGTTGTTGTTTCTACCATTTAGCCCATTTGATTCTTATTGCATTCTACTTCCGTCTCTTGCTATTAGAGTCAGCCCCATAGTAGCAAATCATCCAAATACAAAGCAATCTTCACACACCTATTCAAATGATCTGACTAACCAGAGACTCCAAAGAGTGTTGTAGCATCTCCAGAATTATGAGATTCATATTGCATGCATAAGCTTTAACCAATTAAGTATGGAGGATTTTCTAGCCTAGAACCCTTAATTACTAGCTTTGGTTAGAGGCAAGGCTCGAACGTGGGGCGTTCATATCGTGAACGCTCAACATTCAAAGCATGGAGTTGCACACAGAGGCCAAGACTCACCGATTCACAGCTCAACCAGAAAAGGTTAGGACTTCACGACTAGACTCGCCGAGTCCAAGCATAGACTCGCCAAGTCCTAGGCAATGTTCAACAGACTCGTTGATTTGTTCTTCCAACTCGACGAGTCCATGCACATAATCATACAATTCATCGATCACACCCATGTGACTCGCCAAGTCTCTTCAGTTCTCATTCCATACAGAGGCTTTTCAAGCCATGAAGGGACTCTAATCCATAGATCCACTCTTCTCCAGCCTAACCCTCACATAAAGTTGCAAACTTTACGTGAAAGCAAGGAGATATATGCCCAAAACACTTCTAGGGCTAGGGTTAAAGACAAAGGGCTTCACTAATACCTCTTAGACAGGAACTTTATGACCTTTTGGGCCACAAGTCTAGATCTGAAGTAGCAACTTCAATTCTAAGCCTCAAACTCGAGATAGCTCCCCAAACAAGCTAATGAATCCTAAATCAACCACCATTCATGTATCAATAATGGAATAGCTTAAGGAGGAGGTTCCTTACCCCTGAAATGTGCCCAGGGTTGTGACCCCCGACTTGGCAAGGAAGACCATGAGGCGGCTCGTGGCATAATGGCAAGACTATGTGCGCACCAGTGGTGAGTTTATGCATGCCTAAGGTGGGTCAAATGACCCACCTAATTTTGTAAATAATAATAGAAATTATATAGCAAGAACCACCTAAAGGTTTTTGAATGACCTACCTTATAAAGAAATGAAAGAAAATAGAGAAAAAGATTTTGGGTCGATAAAAAAAAAGAACTCAATTATTGAAATAGAGCTGAAGCAATGGAACGAAGATTCAAATTATTTAGAAACAATAGGTTTTTGCCACTTTAGTTTCCAATTCCATTTAGGATAATGGACTCTCTTTTATTACATTATCATATTATTATTTTTTATTTTATTCTCTGAGTTATAATAAAAATAAACATATGTCTTATTTATTGACATTTCTGCTTCGGGGGAACCCGCAAACAAATCATTTCCAGTTTGATCGTGAATTTATATCCATTTTGTTAGTTTCTTTTTTATTCTTGTTTCCTTTTAAATAGATTTTCATTTCATTTTTACTTTAAATGAAAAACATTTACTCACACACTTTTTTATTACTGACTATTAGATGTGTAAATAAGAATTAACAGATCGACTTTATCTTAAATTTATGTTGATTTTAACATTAAAAAAAATTAAGGTTTATAGGTTTGGGCTCAGTCATCTCACCATTAGTTTTTATACATGTTGAATTGGTTATTTTTCTGGTTGAACTCGATTTTTTTCTTGAACCGACCCTAGTTAGTGAACCACTTGGGTTTCTATTCTAGACTCGCCACTATGCGACACATAGTACTTTTATTGATTATGATATATGAATGTTATGTATTGCTCGTGATTATGTATGCCATGTGTGGATCATTTTCTTATGTATGATATGTGGTATTTGGAGAACTCACTATTTAATTTTGTTTCAGGTACTCTAGTGTTTAAATAATAGAGTCCGGGATGATCGCAGCGCATACACCTGTGTTTTCCGGATTATGTGATCTTTAAGATTGAACTCAGATAACTGTATAACATGAAATGCTTTTCAATGTTTTGAACAAAGTTACAATAGTGTTTTGACTATAATAAAAATGAAATTTATACCCCGTGTTTTTCGGACGTTACATGTATGGCATGTAAGCTTCCAAACAAACATGTCGGTTGACGGTCTGTTTCTCAAATGAAATGTTTGCCACAACTAAGTTACAAATAATATAGTATTTTGTCTAGGGGTTGGGATATTGGAAAAACTTACCCATGGCGACCTGTTCCCAAAATTATTTTGTAACCGACATCATGGGTGGTTTCACAACAGTGTTTGTGGCGGTTATAGAGGTTACATAACAATTATTTGGCAGTTTTTAACTATACGAAATGGACTATAAATGCATGTTTTGATGTGTTTTTTGAAGTGAAGCACTTTGGATCTTGAGAGAGACAAAAGATAGCGTTCTAAGGCAAAGATAGCGATATTAAGGTTGCGTTTCTGAGGATTTGACGATATGTGTTTATTCTCCCCACCGGTGAAATCAACGATTGTCCGCTTCCGCATCGCAATCTAGTATATTCAGTATTTGTAATCCTTCACTTGAGGTTAAATACAAAATCAAATTGTTTAAATTTCTCATCCTTGAGGTTAAATAGAATATTATATGGTTAAATTAAAGGTATACTTCAATGAAATGAAGAACATCTCAACAAGATGCTCTAACTTATATTTTTTATTAAAGTACATTAATTTAAATACAAATCTAATTATCAAATATATGCAATTGTGCATGCATATTTGAATCTGGAACATTAAAAACCAACCAAGAAAAAATGATTCACTACTAGAAACACGGGTTTTAGAGACAGACGAATCCGTCGCTATTCCGTCGCTAAATGTTGTTTGCGATGGATCAGCGACAGATTCACTCCATAGGTAAATAAAAGATGGCTAATGACTCAACGAGGGTTTTAGCGACGGGTCGGTTTTTCCTTGCGACAAATTTAGTGACAGAATAACTGTCGCCAAATGTCACTCAACACATTTACTGAGGACGTTAGCGACAATATTTGTTAAAGACATTCCGTCGCTGTTCTGTCGCAATTTCCCTGATCAATTTTTTTTCCGTAGCTAATCTCTTGCAAAGTTCATATACTAAAAAAAATATGTTGCTGATCCATCGCAAACTTTAGACATGATTTTTTTCCGTAGCTAATCCCTTGCAAAGTTCATATACTAAAAAAAAATCCGTTGATGATCCGTCGCAAACTTTAGACATGCGTTATTATTATTATTATTATTATTATTATTATTATTATTATTATTATGTCACTAATCCGTCGCGAACTTGTAATGTCTTTTTTTTATTATGATTCTAAAAGAAAAAAAATACTACAATCATCAAATTATTATACTAAAAAACATGAAATAATGATACAACCAAACATTATAATATACAAAAACTATCAAAGTTACCAAAGTATCATGTTTCATGTCATACTTAGTTTCATATAACTCAACCTATGAGCATATAGACATGCATTATTATTATTATTATTATTATTATTATTATTATTATTATTATTATTATTATTTTGTCACTAATCCATCGCGAACTTGTATCTTTTTTTTTGTTATGATTCTAAAAGAAAAAATACTACAATCATCAAATTATTATACTAAAAAACATCAAATAATGATACAACCAAGCATTATAATATACAAAAACTGTCAAAGTTACCAAAGTATCATGTTTCATATCATACTTAGCTTCATATAACTCAACCCATGAACATATAGTTGTATACCCTTGCTTACATACATGCTCTAGAACCCGTATTTATAGGTGCACTGTGCAAAAGAACACCAATATATAGTTTATATATGTCCCATTAAGTCCATTAAGTAAAAGAGATTGAGGATAAAAAAGTAAACTCACCAATGGGACACCATTCATGGCTCTTTCTTCCAAGAATCTTGATGGTTTATAAAAGTTGCCATATTTTTCAGACTTGTATATATGTGTTTACTCCCAACAACATCTGCCCAAAAAAACAATGCCACCACTTCAACACATTGTGAAATACATTAAGTAAATGCAAAATACTTTTTTTTTATCTAAAATTGTTTATTCTTGCAAACTATATTGCTAATATTCAATTATGAACATACCGATATCAAAGGAAAACTCATCCCAAGAAAAGATGCAATGTCAAGATCGGATGCTTTAACAATAATTTTTTCCTCTAAAACATGACATGCTTCATTCACCACAGGGAACAACACTATCTCTACTATTTCATCATCAGTCATGGCTACAGTCTACACAGAAAAAACACAAAATGACAAAATTTCCCTTAGTATGTCCCAAGGGTACAAATGGATTACCTTTCCTTGTGGCATAAGATTGGCTACCCTTTTCCATTGTTTTTACCTGAAAAAGCCATGTCATTTAAGCACATGATTGAAGGACAACACGAAAATGAAAATTACTAAATTACCATTTCACCCATTTTTACTAAGAAGGTCAACTACAAGAGAGATGAAAGTGCGATCAGGAAAAGCAGTGGCGAATTCTTTTGACACAGCAACTGCTAAATCATATCTAGTAAAGTCTTCAAGCCTAGAAACGATCACCGGTTTGGAAAATTACCATTTTGCCCTTTTCTAAACTATTTGAATTTATGATTAAGAAACATAAACATTCTAGGGGCTAATATAGTAATATTTCATGTTTGCAACAGGCCATTGGGACACTTGTATCCAAAGGTGTTGGATCTGCTTCTTATGGAGGTATTTTTTGATCAGCTTTTTTCATTAAAACAAACTTGAGTTTCTTGGAAATGGTGAGAGTTGAAGCTTTGCCATTTTTAGGCCCTTCCAAGTTGTTCCTGTTGGTCAAAGAGAACATTCTTGCATCAAATTTTGGTCAGTCGGAATGACATTCAGACAATGAACCATTAACCTTGGGGGCTTCAATTCCTGAGCTTTTCACACGAATATATGTAGTGAAGGAATGGAGGATTCCATTCTCAAGTTGTGGGAATGACGAATACCATGGTTGGAATTCTAAAGTGTTGATAGATGGTATGAAAGTGTCGCAATCAATGTCTATTTCAATTTCAGTTATATGGATTGCATCACATCCAGGAGCATTCAGTGACTCCCTGCAATTATAAAGATTGTAATCAACTACAAATTAGATACTATCATGCTTAATGTCATATCATACGATAATTTTTTTTAAAGAACTAAAGAAGCCATTGATGATAAATGAATGTGTATAATTATATTGTGACATGACAATTGACAAATTCATATATGGTGAGGATTGACAAATTCATATATGACATCTACTCTGTGTTGTATATATGGAGGCAATACTAATTTAACAATCCATTATGGACTAAACACCAAACATAGTAAATCGTAGAAAGCACAGGTTCCATTTTGTAATTCAATTTAAAACTAAGTTAAATATGCCAGAAAACCAAAATGAAAAACAATGAGGAAACAGGAAATGAGAATTAGAAATGTTCCTTTCATGAAGTAGACATTGGAAAAAGAAGCCGACCCCCAAAGTCAAGAAAAGTCAAGAGATTGACTCATAGGAATCCATTAGAAGTTAGTTAAATAACATGTGATAAATCTATAAAAGTTGTTAAAAAAGATGATACATTTGCTTTGAAAGATACACCTGTTGAAGATGGCTAGATAGAAGTGAATCTTGTTAACAACGGAATCCAGTTGCCTATAACAAAAGTGAAAAAGAAGCTGACCCCCAAAGTTAAGAAAAGTCAAGATAAGTCCACAAAAACCAACTACAATGAGTAAAACCTGTAAAAAAAAAAAAAAGGAAAAAACCTTAAACACAAGCTAAATCTAATGACACATTGGAAAAGGGTTATGTGAAAGAACATGACACTTACAGACGTCTCAGGTGTGAGTATTCCTTCCATAGATAGCCTTTTGAGATCACTTCAAGAAAACAACTGATAATTAGTGTAATGTCTATAGAAAAGAATCACAATATAAAAGCGTATGATACAGCTAAAACCGATAATTAGTTTTGTCTAAAGAAACCCATAAAGAAAATTATAATAAATTACAAGTAAGTAGTACTTTGCTGAATATCATCAATCAACTAAGCATGAAAAAGGAAGTAAAAACCAAAATCATACATAAAGAACTCTTTATGTGTGATGGTTGAAAAATAACTAATCAGGTATAGATTCTGTTCGCTTCACCAAAAAATTAAACGGAAAATCAAAAGAAAGTCACTAAAAGAGGAGTTGTCAGCAGTTGCTTCTAAGTGTAGCACTCAACATCAGAAATCTAATTTGGGATGGAAATCCTCAAAGGCTGCAAAAAAGACGACTAATCTTTTACAAACAAGTGATTGCCTAGGAGCAGAAACTCTTATAAAGTCGATTAAAAAGTCAAGAATTACTCAAGAAGTCATGATGTAGACATTTCAACCTTTTTATCTTGTTTTTCATGTGGTGTTAACTTATAAGTTTTCTACTGATGGCGTACTCCAAATTTGATGCAGAGTAAAAAGTCGATCACTGTGGGTGTAGTTGGCTTGCCTAATGTAGGGGCTAATTAATAGCTTGAAAAAATGTCATGTTGCCAATGTTGGGGCTACACCAGGTCTAAGAAGAACAATTCAAGAAGTTCAATTGTTGGATTGTCCTGGTGTTGTGATAATTAAATCTGGGGAGAATGATGTTGTTGTAGCTCTTCCGAATTGCATGAAAATTGAGAAACTAGATGAATCAAGCCCTAACTCAAGTTCTAATTCTAAGTGTCTATTCTTGTATAGATGCAATCGATGGTAGCCCTAACACAATAACCAGAAAGTTTCAAGGTAAATTAAACCCTAACGAAGTATATTGTGAAATTGAACTATAACTAACCTAAGAGGGATGAGATTTACCTAAACCGGAAGGTAAATTAAACCCTAACGAAGGTAAATTAAGAATGCTTTCAGATTTAAAGACGTGGAGGTTGCCGGAATCGGATGAATAGTGTCGTCTTCTGTTCGAACGGAGATGGTGAGATAAAGCAGAACCGGAACAGAGATGAAGGGAACTTACTCCAAAGTCAAGAGTGATAAAGCTGGAGGGAAGGAAAGTTACATCACCTTCGTGAAGATGGAACTGGGTTGTGCCAATTTCAGCGCGAGAGATTGGCGATAGAAAAAACAAAACGCGCGTATCCCAAATATCGTTTCCATCGGCGTTCTCTGGCTAAACGGGTACCAGATGGCACAATTTTTTATCCCTCGTTGAACCCTAGCTAAGCTTCTTCATTTTTCGAGTGATTAGCGAGGAATAGTGGTGCATCCTTAAATCCTTGCGAGATCTGTAGGTGACCCCTAGGTAAATCCTCACTAATATTCTATATGTTAAATAAATAAAATAATTATGAAAAACATGGTAGATCTGTTGTATTTCCCTAGCTATAAATCTAAATTTTTGTTAGAGAATAAATCTGTAGCAAAATCCGTAGATAAAACTCAAGTTTCTAGTAGTGATTATATATAAAAAAATATATATCATGAGACTCTTAGACAATTTCTCCCATAACATATATATATATATATATATATATATATATATATATATATATATATATATATATATATATATATATATAGGGAATGGTTATATGGAAAATAAACAATTAGGGCAACACATGTTGGAACCAATGAAAGCATGATAACACATCATTTTGGAATAACTACATAAATAACTTCCATAGTAGATTGCTTATGAATAAAGAAATGGACACATGTCAGTTGATCATTGGTTCCAGCATATGTTGCCCTAATTGTTCATTTTCCATTGAACCTATATATATATATATATATATATATATATATATATATATATATATATATATATATATATATATATATATATATATATATATATATATATATAGGACACAACTAGATACCTAAATAGTGACCAAGTTATGTTCGATAAGCTTTTAACTTACATTTGCCTATGTTAAGTTAAAAGAATGAATGAGTACACAATAGTTTTAGCATTCAGCAATACTAGAGTCCAAAATGGAAATCCAACATGGGTAGTGTCATCAATCCTCTATCTAAACAACTTGTACCCGGCATTTAACTTCATTTAATTAATATAATATTAATCAGACCATCTGATCTTCTACGTACTTGAAATATATATATTTCATTTTTCAAACAAGGACAAAATCATTTCTTTCTATATAAAGCCAGCCTCTCAGTAAAGAGTTTACTCCAACTTATATTCATATTCCCTATTTCATATATCTACAACCACTATGTCTATGCCATCCACAAACCGCATATCCCTGGCATGTTTGGTTTTACTCTTCTTCTCGGCTACTTTGCTTTCACACACTGCATCCCGGTTGCTCCCTGACATTTCAAGCTATGAGAGCCACGAGCAATGGATGGCTCATTACGGACGTGTGTACAAGGATGCTGATGAGAAAGAACGGCGTTCAAAGATTTTCCAAGAGAACGTTCAGTACATACACTCATCCAACAATGGCATGAACAAAGGTTACAAACTAGCAGTGAATGAGTTTGCAGACCTTACAAACCAAGAGTTCACGAGCACAAGGAACCGATTCAAGGCACATGAATGTTCCACATCCAGCTCTGCTTTCAGGTATGAAAACTTGACAGCTGTCCCCTCATCGATGGACTGGAGAAAGAAAGGTGCAGTAACACCTATTAAAGATCAAGGCCAATGTGGTAATTAAGCTAGCTAGCAAGAATTAATTGTTTTAAGAATTTCACAACTGAAACGTATTCTATGTTGCTGACTTAAAAGGTTCATCATGATATATATGTTGTAGGGTCTTGCTGGGCGTTTTCAGCTGTGGGAGCAATGGAAGGAATAACCCAACTGACAACAGGTAAACTAATCTCTCTATCTGAACAAGAGCTTGTGGACTGCGATACTAGTGGTGTAGATCAGGGATGTGAAGGTGGTCTTATGGATGATGCCTTTGAATTCATCGTAAAGAATAAAGGGCTTACAACAGAGAGCAACTACCCATACAAAGCAGTGGATGGAAGCTGCAACAGCAACGAGGCATCAAACCATGCTGCAACAATTACGGGTCATGAAGATGTTCCTGCTAATAGTGAAAGTGCACTGTTGAAGGCTGTAGCCAGTCAGCCTATCTCTGTGGCTATTGATGCAAGTGGGTCCGACTTCCAGTTCTACTCTAGCGGGGTGTTTACCGGAGAATGTGGCACGGAACTTGACCATGGTGTTACTGCGGTTGGTTATGGAACGACTGCTGATGGAACTAAGTATTGGCTCGTGAAGAATTCATGGGGAACAACTTGGGGTGAAGAGGGGTATATAATGATGCAAAGAGATGTTGATGCGAAAGAAGGAATTTGTGGCATTGCCATGCAGGCTTCCTACCCCACTGCATGATTAATTTCTGGATCATCATCACCAACAGTAATTAATACTATTGTATATTATATCTATAATCTATTTGGCGCCGTGTTATTTAATACAAGGAAACTTATAAACTATGTACATGTATCTGAAAACTAATTAAGTCTTCAAAAAGCTGGAACTATCAAATTGTGTATGCATCTCATGAAAATTTGTGAGCTTGGATGTCTTTTCCTGATGCCATTTGCTAGTTTCTCTGAGCCTGGTAATTAATGTCAACATAAGAATCACCTATATGTTGAGGATGAGAAAGTTTCTCAAGGTACAAAGGAAAAAAATAAAACATCTACAATACGAACCAAAGAGAATTTGATGAATGTTTATCTTGTTTCACTAATGATACCCGAGTGAGGAAAAACACTAGGTACTTCTTTAAGTCGTGGACCGAACCAAAGACTTAATTAACCTTTTGCAGGCTTTCTTGACCTTCGTTGCAGTCTTTGACTTCTGCATATTGCTATCCTTCAACGCCTAATGAACGTATAATTATTAAACATGTGCAACTATTTTCAGAGTTTTTTACATAAACCTTGTAGTCGGAAAAATGAATTACCAAGTAATGGTATTTTTAAATATATTTACCTATTAATTGTAGTTTTATTAGAAACTATAAAAAAATAATAATAATAAAAATAAAAAGGAACTTACACCCTTGTTTTCCTTGGTCGCGGTTTTTCTCCCTCTCCCTGAGCCTTCAACACCATCACCGGTAACTGCCATTATTATGTTATGATACGTTGAAAATTTTTATGTTATGCATATCTTCGTTTTGCCTTCAACTTAAATTATTTTCCTCTAGGTACAGGCGTTGGAACTAACTGACTTTTTTTTTGTGCAACTAAATAGATTAGTTGTTTTCTTTTGTTTTTACTTGGAGCTCAAGAACAGAACTAGAAGCATGTATGAAATGGGCTAGATACCGAACATAAGCATTCCGTTTAGAAACTTTAATGTTTTGTGATTCAGGTCAACATTATTTTTTCTAGTAGAAGAGTTTTCTGATGGGGTTTGCTATATCTATAATACTTTCATGGCATTTTCACCTTCATCGTGTGAACCTGAATTTTAAATTGCAATCGCTTATTCTGATGAATAACGGACATTCGGATCGACATGACAGATCGTTCCGACCAGTGGTGGACCTTAGTGGAGCCCCGGGGTCCCGGGCCACTGTTCCGATTCCGGCACGTAATGTAAAAAAAAAATTATGTTTTTTTTTTTTTTATGTTTCTTCTGTTAGGTACACAGGTACACAGACTTAAAATACGAGTGTTACTACTAATTTAGTTTTATTTGGAAATTTTTTTTAGTATCACCCCTACTAAAACATTTTGTGTCCGCTACTAGTTCCTAGTTAGATGCATCCCGAGAGAACCATAGCGGTTTTAGGTACCATGGTCGGTGGATGGTTGGTTTGTCAATCCAACTAAACGAATCCCATCGGCCACATGTTTATATTGTATAATACTTCATAATTTTACGAAGAAGAAAAGAGTTTGCTTGTACCCAAGTTTCCTTGTATTTCACCATCTATAATTTTAGGCGATGAAACTAAACAAAAAAGTAGTTTATAGGAGATCAAATCGAACCAAACAAATGTCGGCGAAGTTGATTTTTATTATCTTATTTTTGGTATAAAATATGATGGGGCCGAAAACCTAAATTACATGTTGGCAATTACCCGTAACACTAGTTAAGTATCTGAAATATTCTTTCAATTACAAAGTATATCATTTATCTTTGCATATAATAAAAGGTTCCTATAAATTACATGTTGGCAATTACCCGTAACACTAGCTAAGTCACCAACACAAGAGCATGGTATTTTTTCCACCGTTTCTTTTTTTTTTTTTTTTTTTAACATTAATAATCTTTAACCAAACTGACAACCAATTTGAAGAAAAAGAGGATGATGAGAGGTTCAGAACCTATTTGTGAAGCCTTTACTTGATGGTGATGATCGAAGATCTTATAAAATTTGAGGATGGTGCCATGGTGGAGTTTTGTAGCTACAATGCTATAAAGGAGATGAAAAAAAAATGACATTGCATTGGGTTACAAAAAAAAAAAATAGCAATGTATTTATGTTGATTTGTTTACCATAGCATCCTACATTTATTCTAGCATATTACAACATTATACTTACAAAAATCAACATAATTATAGTAATGTTATCCAAATACAATAAAGATATGATTGTTATCGTTATGACTAGATAAAATTTTCAAAGTATAATGTGTTACTAAGAGAAAAACATGAAACTACAATGTTATAACTAGGTTTATTTTCAAAGTACAATATAAAGGAAACGGGATGTTGTAACAAAATAATATATGCAAGTACGTTGTTGTTTCTACCATTTAGCCCATTTGATTCTTGTTGCATTCTACTTCCGTCTCTTTCTATTAGAGTCAGCCCCATAGTAGCAAATCATCAAAATATAAAGCAATCTTCGCACGCCTATTCAAATGATCAGAGAACTAACTAACCAGAGACTCCAAAGAGTGATGTAGCGTCTCAGGAATTATGAAATTCATATTGCATGCATAAGCTTGAACCAATTAAGTATGGAGGATTTTCTAGCCTAAAACCCTTAATTACTAGCTTGTGTTGGAGGCAAGGCATGAACATGGGGCGTTCATATCGTGAACGCTTAGCGTTCAGAGCATGGAGTTGGACGTAGAGGCCAAGATGAACGCGGTACGTTGCAGGGAGAAACGCAGCGCATTCACCGTCTGCACTCAAAAATCCTAAGTGTGCACTATTTAAACAAATTAAGACCCAACGCTCTTCAGTCTTTCAGCCTCCACTGTACCTTAAGTCTCATTTCGAAACCCTAACCCGAATTATGAGTGTGTGAGCTTGAAAGACCATCCTTAAGTGTATTTTAGTGTTCTTGATGAAGAGTGATCACCTTGGAGTCTCATTAATCAAGGAAGAGCTTTTGGATCCAGGTTCTCCATCACATTTTCAAGTCTCAGAAGGTATAAAGTTTCTATCTTACTACCTTATAGCTTAAGATCTAGATTAGGGCTTGTTTTTGCTTCTTATGAACATATGGATTCTCTTTGGGAGTTTGAGCTACTCCAGGAGCCTAGAATTGAAGATCCTCACATTTTTGAGTTGCTAGAGTCATAAAAATGGTAACTTGATGGTGGAGGACCAACCATGCAAAGGTTTTGGGTCTTGATTTATGGATTGGAAGCTTTAATGGATGTTGGGTTCTTTTTGGGCTATGCAAAGGTGCCAAGTTGAGGATTTTATGGATTAAGACTCTGATAAGAAGCTATTTTGAAGATTTGAACTTTGGACTTAAAGTATTAAGACATAAATGCAATTTTTGGTCCCTGGTCGGGAACGCAGTGTGTTCATCTTTGGAACACCATGCGTTCTAGCATCGAGTCCCGATCATCGGTTAGGCAGTGACCACCCAGCATTCCACAAGGGAACGCCCCATGTTTGGTCCAACAGTGTGCTTCTGTGGGCTTTCCACTCATTCTGACTCGATCGAATCATGAAGTACAACCTAGTACATGTAATCTGCATTAGAGACTTTACGCTCAAAATTGCTCCCCATATTCATACTCCAAGTTTTATGGGCATGTTTGTTATAAACTCATAAGCTTTGTCTAAACACCATGCACGACCTAAAAGATCTAAAACACACGCATAATGTGGATGATGTGGCACAATACCATAATCTTTCACACTATTAAATATTACACAACCTTCTTCTATAAGTCCAACATGAGTGCGTGGTGTAAGAATCCTAATGAACGTGACTTTATTTAGACTCGTACCAGCTTGGTTCATCAATTGGAAAAGATTTACAGTTTCATGTGCTCTACTATGCTAAGCAGTTATCGCGGTCGAGATTTCAATAGCGGTCACATGCCGCTATTTGAAATCACGGTTATCGCGGTGGTATAGCAGTGGTATAGCGGTTTTATAATATTATGTATAATTTATATTATATATTTATACAAAATTTATATATTAGATTATTAATACTATATAGAATTAATATCATAAAAAATCATATAAAAACATAACATAATCTATATATAATATTCTAATATAGTAATATAGAAACTAAAAAGTGTCAAAATGTCATTGCAGCTCAAGTCGTTCGTGGTTTCTATGTACTAAAACAGATGAGAAAAGTGTAGCGGGCTAGTTAAAAAATAAAAATTTATTACTGAAATAACACACAATCATTTTTTTTTCTTTGTTCGAGTAGCCCAATATGTACAACATTGTAAAACCGGGTGTAACGTCGCTATAACGCTGACGAGATTCGCGATCAATAGCGCCGCTAATAGTGTCACCATTATTCGTAAACACTATATCAAAATAACATTTCAGTAACATCGCAAAACGTTATAGCTCTGCTATAGCGCGCTACTGATAGCATAACTACTATGTAAGACATATCCAACAATCATGACACTCCAAACCACATTGTTTTTGGTTTTTGTTTCATTAAAAACTTTCCGGGCCAAGTCTATGTTTGCACATTTTGCATACATGTGAATAAGTGTTGTGTTGACAAAACAATTGGTTTTTGTTTCATGAAAGTTTTTAATAGCAGGAGTACAAGCTCTCTGCTAGAATGTCAAGCACACTCTTTTTTTTATTCATATATAATCCTTGCTCGGTCTTGTGTAATTCAACCACAATGAAATAACTTATTTGTCCTAACTCCTTGATTGTGATCATTTTCTATAAATATTCTTTTACTTCTTCGATTAACTAGAGATTAGGATTGTAATAATGTAACGTCCACGAATTCAGACTAGATGTTTTTAGGATTATAAATAACAATATTTATTTTATCGGAAATTTAAATCGTCAAATAAGTTAATCGTAAATAAATAATTAAGTATCTTTCGTACGCGATATGTGTTATATAAATGATATTTATATATTGTGTACATGTTTTATGGACAAATATTATGGGCTTATAATATTTGTATAAAACATTATTATAAATTAAATAAATTACAATAAATAACATTTAAAATAAAATATTATCTAGGATAAATAATCTTAGCAAAATTGGTAGTGTAACACTCGGTTTCGGATTTGTTTCTTTATTCATGATTGCGGTCCAACCATCATTCGTCATTAGGCTTAGGGTCTTGGAGACGAAGGAATTTCGCTCTTTCGGATGTGGGTATTATGATTTAAGTGATCCAAGTGCTTGATGGTGTCTTTGGAGGCCCAATGTATAATCTTAATTTGATAACTCGATCTTTTATGGATTGTAGGTTTGGCTCGGAGGTTTTAAGGATTGGGTGTGTTGTTAGAAGCATAGGGCTTCTCGCCACCTTTCTGTAGATATAAGGTTCGTTGGAAACCAACCTAAGATGAGGAAGTTATGGTATTTTGAAGATTTTCGTAGAAATGGACCTTAATGGAAAATGCTTGCGTTTTAGTCCCATGCGTGTATGGCTAAAGGCACATGACTGGGTGAGTACGCTTAGTGAAAGCTGGGGGTACGCCCAACATAATGGACAGAGTGTCAAACCCAAATTTTTAGGGTTTGGGCACTATTTAAACATCTTTATGTGCTCAATGCACTTGCATTTCTCAGCCTCCTTTGTCTTTGAGCCCCATTTCAAACCCTAATCCGTTTTTGGTGGTGTATTCTTGAGTTAGAGGTGATTTTGAAGGTCCTTAGTGTTATTTCAAGGAGGTGGATCTTGGTAATCAAGTTTGATGTAGCCTTAGGGTTATAGATCTAGAATCTTAACACTCTTGGGAAGCTTTAGGAGGTAAAATGTTATCATGTTGACTTGTAATTGTCCTAGTTTGAGTTTAGGGAAATATTAAGGGTTTTTATGGTGTATTAAGTTCTCCTTGTGAGTTTTAGCCACTCCAGGAGCTTGGAGTGATATATCTTGCCTCTTTTGGTGTTTCTAGTTCATAAAAAATGCTTGCTTGATGTTTAAGAATGGTCCATGTAAGTTCTAGTTGGATTATGTGGTGTCTTAGTAGATTAAGTTGGTTGTTGGGTCCTATTGAGTCATGCAAATGCATAAAGGTGTCAACATTATGCATTAAGAGCTTAGTTTGAAGGTCTTATGAGGTTTTAATGTGAGGACTTAAAGGATTAAGACGTGTTTTGAGGTTTGGAAAAGTCCTGGTTACGCCCCATGTAACTGATGGTACACCTAGTGTACCCTCTTTTGGTCGCAAATATGGAATTCTTCGAGTACGCCCAACGTAGCTGAGCATACTCCCCGCATTCTTCGTTCAGATGGGTTTTGCGTTTGTTGTGTTTTGAGCTTCGCATCCTTGGACCACATTCTTTCTTTGGGCCTTCTGTACAAACTGAGATTTATTATTCTCTAAGGAATTATTGGCCTTTAGGATAAGGCCCAAATGGGGTTGGGCCCTATTTGTAAAATTGGGCCATTAGTGGGCCATTATGGATCTTGTAGTTTTGGGCCTTTTTTGATTTTGGGCTTGGGCCTCAGTTTTGGTAAATGTTGGATGATAGGTAAAATGGTCGTTTTACCCCATGTATGGATTATGGATCATCTTTTGGAACCCAATTGCTAATTAGGTATTATTTTGGTATTGATATCCCGGAGGAGTTGTCAGGGTAGCAGCTAGGGATTTCTTTCAGTGAGCTTCTGTATACGAGGTGAGTCTCCTCACTGTTCTATGGGTTAAAGACACTAATGCCGGCCAATCTGGTTTATGTATTGTAGGAAAACACGGGGGTAACCCCTGGCATTTTGTATGAAAGACAGTGAGGCGGCTCCTGGCAAACTGTATGCAAGACCAGGGTCTTAAATCTGGCAGGTAATTAGTTAAGAAGTTTTAGATTATGTGTTAGTTGTCTTTGTGATGTTTGCATGGAAGATCATGAGGTGGCTCCAGGCACCTGTCTGTAAGACCCAGGGTTTTGGTCCCCAGCCTAAAAAGAAAGACCACGAGGCGGATCGTGGCATAATGGCAAGACTATGGTTGGCACATATCACTTTTATTGATTGATTCGATATGTATGATACGTATGGCTTATTTGATATGTGTGTTGGATTAGGTGTGTAGTCTCACAACTATAATTGGTATGTACTTGATTTGAGATTAGCATGGTCCTTTTCGGTTGCCTTCACGATAGCAAATAGACTGGATGAGTTTTGGAGTAAAAGGTTAACTAACGATTTATTAATATAATATAAGAATAATATATTAATTGGTAATCATATTATTTAATTAGTATTGATCATAAATTAATTTGGAATTAATTTAGTGATCAAAGGAAGTGATTAAAAGAACGGCGAGTGATTATGTAAATCAGTGATTGTTGTATTTTTGGGCTATTGGATTCAATTGATGGGGAGTGGACGAAAATCAACGGCAAGCCCCCATAGAGTTTTCGTACAAGGCCTTTCATTTGGGGGTCCATGGATTGCTTAGGGCCTAAGCAAGGGAATTAGGGTTTCCAGTTGAAAACCCTAGCAGCCGTAACTATAAAAGGAAACCCTAGCCTCAAGAAATCGGTATGCCTACCTTCTAAGAGAAACCCTCACCGATTTATATCTCCTTCTACCTCATTCTTTGCTTGTGGTGCTTGTAACTCTGTTAGAGGTGCAACATTTAGGTCACTAGGCTTTCAAAGGTCAAGGAATTGAAGCGAAGATTACTTGTTACTATTAGCTAACAAGAAAGGTATTCTTCTAATTCCTAATATGTATAGATTTCAATTTTATATAGTAGATCTAGGGTTCTTTCTTTGGAAAATTAATTTGCTTGTATAACTTGAGAAAAACCTAGATCCAAAGGAAATAGGGTTTCATGTGCACATAGGAATGTAGATATGCTCAAAACTCATCAGTGGTATCAAAGCCTATGTTGTTTTCTGTTATATTTTGGCATGAAAGACCCTGAATGATATGATCTCTAGTGCCCGAGAGCGGGAGATTGATTTGGAGCATTATGTGAAGAGGGGGTCGGATCAGGTGCAGACATTGGAGTGTCACGTGAAGAGACCCAATACTTATGGCCAGTGTTTGAAAGGCCAGCAGGGCCAAAGTTAGTGCAGCACATGTGGGAAACTACATGAGTTGCTACAATTGTAGCAGGATGGTCAGGTCAGCAGAGATTGTCATCAAGGGGCAAGCTCATTATGTTTTCACTACGATCAGGTGGGCCAGAAGAAGGCTGATTGTCCGATGTCGTTAGGAGGAGCAGTGAGTGTACACACTCCGACTACCTTGAGGATCACTGATAGACGATAGGGTAGAGCAAGTGCCCCAGTGGAAAGGAGTCAGGCTTTAGAGTGTCGGTCAGGGGAGGTTAGGACTTCAGCATGCAATGTTGCGGGTATGTACCTTTTGTTTTCCTTCAGTTTTACCTTCATTTTTTTCATTGAAATCTTTGCATCAGTTTGGGTAAGTGTATATCTGGTTTATTTCTATGCTTATGTTTGAGTTATATCTTCAAGAAATTTTATATGCCATCTGCATGCCATGAATCTTTTGTGGTTTAGGAAGGGTTATTTTTGTATAGCGGGTTTGGTGTGTTTGGTGTTATCCTGGGTTGTACTTGAGAACAATTTAGTGGCATTGTCTGAAAGGTTTATGGTCAGGATTTAGTGGGATGGTTGTCCACTATCGCCAAGATCTAGTGGTTTTAACAATTATGCTTGGATTGGTTTTTGGAGGTGCTGAGGGAAGTAGTTTGTTGTTGAGATTTTGGTTGGGGTATCTGTCGTTTGGATTCAAGATTTGAGTGAGATATCAGGTTAAGCATCTAGGATCATCAGCGTTGCAGGGATTCAGGAAGTGTTTAGTTGGTATTCGGGGGTTATGTAGTCTTTGAGTTGGCTAGTAAGGGATCATTAGCAAGAATAAGCACTGGTGGTCAGCAGATTGATCGTTTGAAAGTGAGAAAGATTGGGAGTTCTTCAATTCTAGTGTGTTGTGAGAATATAGTCAAATCAAAGTGGGGGAGAATCGTCTAGGGATTTAGGAGTAGAAGCGGTTTTGAATCTAGGATGAGTTTCGCATCCCCGTTGGGGAGGAAGGTGACCCAAATCGATGTTTGCATTGAGGATTGTGTGAGTTGGAAGTTCGGGAAACTTACCAACATTAAGGTCTCGTTCTCTTGGTGTTTGATAGTTGCCTTTGGGGAAAGCAGATTGGATTCCAGGCATGGATCAAATTCAGCTTGGGTGTTTAGTCGAGTGTATGCTCGACTCTCAGAGTGTTCGAATTTATAGATTAGTGGTAAGGCATTAGGCTGCAATTATAGTAAAGTGGAAGTGTTGTAAGGTTGCGGGGTAGCCCGTAACATTCACTAGTTATCGTATGATCTGGGGTAAGCCCCAGTGTCATAGCAGAGTAAGGGTGTGGTTTAGTTCGATATAAGATCAGTTAATTTTCATTGTAGTGATACCCTATTGGTGCGGGATTAGAGTGTCGACGTTTGGCCGAGAAGCTCAGAGACTGATGGATTCTGCGGATTTTCATTCATCTTAGTTGCGGTGAGGGAGTACATCATAAAGTAGAAGCGAGATGTGATTTCAAGGACGAAATCTATTTCAAGTGGGTGAGAATTGTAACATTCCGTTTTAAATAGATAAATAACATATGTAAATAAAAAATAATCCCTAAAACTCTGAGATGTATTTTTTATATATTTTATTTTTAGCCTAAAGTCGTATTAAATTAACTGGGTGTACACCTTCGGGTGTTAATAAATTATATTTTTTGGTTTAGAGGATCAAAATTGTAACATGCGTAATTGAAATGTAAAGAATTTTGTAGAGTTGGGGTTGTAATGTAAATATTGGACCATATCTGAACTGATTTGTGGATTCAGCGACCAAACTTAAAAAAAAATATATCAAAGTTTCATTTGAACACAGGATTTGAACCCATATATTTCCCCTCCTACTTTTAAGGGTCATGTTACCAGAAACCCTAACCCTAAGCTTATCCACCAGCCACCACCTTTGTTTCCCCAACCTACAACCACAATTGGCAACCTCCTCGCTATTGCCTTGCACCACCGAATAATTGTCGATGCACTCAGTGTCGTTAAGGAGGATGGCTACCGTTGGACGTCGTTGCAGTGGACGATAAGAAGAAATAGATTCATCATTTTCGTTGTTAATGTTCGCAAGACGGGGTCACAACCTTCTCTTCTTCTTCATTCTCTTGTTGTTGCGTCGTCACTAGACCACCACTGCTACTTCTTGTTGTTTCTCATTCGTAGGTTCTCCAGCTGCCATCCTCCTACGACGGTGAGGTTGCTATTCCGTTTGGTGTGTATTTTCCGACGTGTGGGTACTTGATTCAATATATGTCGCGGGTGTGGGTGTGTTTAAGTGGCCGGAAATGTGAATAACCACCATGGCAGCCAACCATGGTGGCTGCCACCACCAGCCACTATGAGAGATGATTGTGTGTATCATATGGTGTTTGTGTGCATGTGTTTTAATGGTATAGGGCTGTAGGAGCATTTCTTTGCCGAAGGTCCGAAGAAAAACCCACCACCACCACTTGCCACCATACTTCTACCACCAGTCGCCACCTTGGGTGGCTATGTGTGTATGTGTGTGTTGGATGAATATTTTATGTGTACCGGATTGCTTAGATAACGTTTTGGGTTAAAAAAAATAGTGGTTGCCGCCTCTTGCCGCAATGGACCGCCGCAGAACACCACTACCTGAGGTGGCAGTGGTTGGTGCCCGATTTATGAAAATATATATATTTTTTTTATTTAATTTGATAATCATCTAACTTAAGGAGTTGGAAACCCTAATTAAGGTTTATAAAACCCTATTGTCAAGAAAACCCTAGTTTGGGGTTGGTCGAGATTCACATTAAAACTGTTAGTTAAACTTAAAATAATACCTAATAATTCTCTACAATTAACTTCATTCAATATTGGAATTAATGGATTAAGCCTTTAAGGGGTTAAGTGTGAGCACGAAGCTTAGTGAGTCCCCCCAAACTATCACATACCATACAAATAACACATAAGAGCATATATTTTACCTTGCTCACTACATCGGGGCCCGCCTGACATCGGACGAATCCGGCATTAGGCCCCGCCCGACATCGAACCGAAGTATGACATCGACCCCTTCCCGACATCGGACCAAAGTCTGGTATACATATAACATAACAACAAGCATATAACATAAACACATAACATAAAACATATAAACCTTCCTCAAGCGTGCCTCGGCATCGGACGGAAGTCCAGAACACATAACACATAACATATAAGCTAAACATTCCTCGGCCTTGCCCCAACATCGGACCGATGTCCGGAACATATAACATATAACATATAAGCTAAACATTCCTCGGGCTTGCCCCGACATCGGACCGAATCCCGGAACACAAAACACATAAGAAATAAGCTAATACATGCAAGAATCACGAAGACATCAAGCATACAAACATTCCTCGGGTTGCCTCGGCATCAGACCGAAGTTCGAAAACATATAATCTACATCGGGCTAACGCCGGCATCGGACCTAAGTCCGGCATACGCTAACCTACCTAAACAGGCTGACATTGGTTCCTTCGACCCGTTTGTACTAGAGGAAAACTCACCTCACACTGCTGACGCCCCGCAGACAAAACCCTAGCTGCTGGATGACAGATTCCCGAGTCTGTCAACATGAAAATAACACCCAATTAATAATTGGGTTCCAACATGTATCCATAAGGCCATGCTTGGGGTAAAAGACTATTTTACCCCTATCTTAGCTTGATTCAAGCCCAAGGCCCAATCCATAATCCCAAAAGTCTAATAATGAACCAAGGCCCAATTTTCCAAGTTGGGCCAAAACCTTTACATGGTCTTACCCTATGGCCCAACCATTAATTCTTGGTCTAACAATTGGTATTCTAATGATCCAATATCTCATAATCATCAAGGCCCAGTTATGGCCTATGTATGACCCAATTTTCCCAATTGGGCCCAAGCCTGTCCAATGGGCCTTATCCTAAAGCACAATCCAAATATTGTAGTACATTTACTTGTTAATAGTTGGCTCATCAAGAGTCCAGATATCTTGGCCAATAGAAATGCCCAAATCTAAGCCCAACACAATTATGGTTTTCACATGAAATGACGATTAGGGTTAAGTGTTTCCCACTTAACCCATTAAGAACTTACTCCATTAAGTCCATCAATCTGTCTTTTCAATCATGTAGTGTTGTCGGCTTAATCCATAATCCCAATCCGATCATCTAAAAATGCGGGTCCCGACAACCCATAATACATATATCCAAAATTAGGGTCTCCAACCCAAGCACAACCTAATAGGCCCAAAAGTTAAGTCTTTAGATCAATTAGGGTTTCATTGGGCCCATCAGAGTTTCATAAGTCGGGCACCACCCACTACCAACTAGGGTAGTGGTGGTCAACGGTGGCTCACGGCATCTTGCGGTGATTGGCCACCACCTCACGGTGGTGGTTATGATCCTAGTCCATCTTTGTCAGAGCATCCGAAATGAAATCTAAACACAAGCAAGAGCATACCGCCACCCAACACGACGGTTGGTGGCGGCAGCCACCACCTCATGGTGGTGGTTATGAGTTTTCTTTTTATATTATTTTGACACCGATTATAATTTACAATGAAAAATCTCAAATAACACACACACACACTAAGGTAAACACACACACACACTCACACACAACGACCCTTGCGGTAGACGGCGGTGGTAGATGGTGGCAGCCACCACCTCACGGTGGTGGTGGTGGTGGCTTTCATGGTTTTTCAGCCAAAACAAACACACAAACACCCTCATAGCCGAAATACACCTACACACACGTTTTGTTACTTGAAAAAGGACCCATTCACCCACCTAACGACGTACGGTGGCGACAGCAGTGGTGGTTGCTGATGACAACCACCACCTTACGGTAGTGGCGGCGGTTTTTCTTAACCCTTTGCCCAGCAACACGTCAACAAACGCTAATAGAATACACACTAACTGCCAACAACTTGTCTTGAACGGAAACAGACATCACAGGTTTGCGGTGGTGGCTTCGACGGTTCGGTGTGAATGAAACAATGGCAAGGAACATCTCCGCCGACATCAATGGCACCGGTGAATGCTGGTGGTTATCGGCTCCATCAGCGGTGGTCTACTCCGACTTAAACTAGTAAGGAGGCGGCTGAGAAAGCTCTGAAAAGGCGGTAGCAACGGACACGTCGGAAAGAAACGGAGAATGGTGGCAATCGAACGGAAATGCGGAAGTCTGGTGGTTTGCGGTGGTGACTTTGGGTTTTGTTTTCAGTTTTTAAATTAAAAAGTCACACAATAATTATATATTTATATATGTAAAGTATTAAATGTAATAAATATGATAGTAATTGTAATTAATAAATTTCTTTATTCCTTATTTCAAAATTCTATTTAAAAAAAAATACTTAATGTTTATATTTAATATTTAATTTTTTATTTAATCAAACAGTATAATATACGAGTTTTACACATAGTAATTATATAAAATGAAGAACATCTTGACAAGATGCTCTAACTTATATTCTCTATTAAAATACATCAATTTAAATACAAATCTAATTATCAGATATATGCAATTGTGCTTGCATATCTAAATTGGAACTTAAAAACCTACCAAGAAAAATGATATATATATATATATATATATATATATATATATATATATATATATATATATATATATATATATATATCATGAGACTCTTTGACAATTTCTCCCATCACATATACTAGACACAACTAAATTCCAAAATACTGATCAAGTTATGTTCTGTAAACTTTTAACTTAACTTTACCTATGTTAAAAGAACAAATGAGTATGCAATAGTTTTAGCCTTCAGCAGTACTAGAGTCCAAAATGGAAATCCAACATGAGTAGGGTCATCAATCCTCTATCTAAACAACTTGTACCCTTCATTTTAACTTCATTTTAATTAATATAATATTAATCAAACCATCTGATCTTCTACGTACTTGAAAACATATATTTCGTTTTTCAAACAAGGACAAAATCATTTCTTTCTATATAAAGCCAACCTCTCAGCAAAGAGTTTACTCCAAATTATATTCATATCCCTTATTTCATATATCTACAACCACTATGTCTATGTCATCCACAAACCACACATCTATGGTATGTTTGGTTTTACTCTTCTTCTCGGCTACTTTGCTTTCACACACTGCATCCCGGTTGCTCCCTGACATTTCAAGCTATGAGAGCCACGAGCAATGGATGGCTCATTACGGACGTGTTTACAAGGACGCTGATGAGAAAGAACGGCGTTCAAAGATTTTCCAAGAGAACGTTCAGTACATACACTCATCCAACAATGGCATGAACAAAGGTTACAAACTAGCAGTGAATGAGTTTGCAGACCTTACAAACCAAGAGTTCACGAGCACAAGGAACCGATTCAAGGCACATGAATGTTCCACATCCAGCTCTGCTTTCAGGTATGAAAACTTGACAGCTGTCCCCTCATCGATGGACTGGAGAAAGAAAGGTGCAGTAACACCTATTAAAGATCAAGGCCAATGTGGTAATTAAGCTAGCTAGCAAGAATTAATTGTTTTAAGAATTTCACAACTGAAACGTATTCTATGTTGCTGACTTAAAAGGTTCATCATGATATATATGTTGTAGGGTCTTGCTGGGCGTTTTCAGCTGTGGGAGCAATGGAAGGAATAACCCAACTGACAACAGGTAAACTAATCTCTCTATCTGAACAAGAGCTTGTGGACTGCGATACTAGTGGTGTAGATCAGGGATGTGAAGGTGGTCTTATGGATGATGCCTTTGAATTCATCGTAAAGAATAAAGGGCTTACAACAGAGAGCAACTACCCATACAAAGCAGTGGATGGAAGCTGCAACAGCAACGAGGCATCAAACCATGCTGCAACAATTACGGGTCATGAAGATGTTCCTGCTAATAGTGAAAGTGCACTGTTGAAGGCTGTAGCCAGTCAGCCTATCTCTGTGGCTATTGATGCAAGTGGGTCCGACTTCCAGTTCTACTCTAGCGGGGTGTTTACCGGAGAATGTGGCACGGAACTTGACCATGGTGTTACTGCGGTTGGTTATGGAACGACTGCTGATGGAACTAAGTATTGGCTCGTGAAGAATTCATGGGGAACAACTTGGGGTGAAGAGGGGTATATAATGATGCAAAGAGATGTTGATGCGAAAGAAGGAATTTGTGGCATTGCCATGCAGGCTTCCTACCCCACTGCATGATTAATTTCTGGATCATCATCACCAACAGTAATTAATACTATTGTATATTATATCTATAATCTATTTGGCGCCGTGTTATTTAATACAAGGAAACTTATAAACTATGTACATGTATCTGAAAACTAATTAAGTCTTCAAAAAGCTGGAACTATCAAATTGTGTATGCATCTCATGAAAATTTGTGAGCTTGGATGTCTTTTCCTGATGCCATTTGCTAGTTTCTCTGAGCCTGGTAATTAATGTCAACATAAGAATCACCTATATGTTGAGGATGAGAAAGTTTCTCAAGGTACAAAGGAAAAAAATAAAACATCTACAATACGAACCAAAGAGAATTTGATGAATGTTTATCTTGTTTCACTAATGATACCCGAGTGAGGAAAAACACTAGGTACTTCTTTAAGTCGTGGACCTAACCAAAGACTTAATTAACCTTTTGCAGGCTTTCTTGACCTTCGTTGCAGTCTTTGACTTCTGCATATTGCTATCCTTCAACGCCTAATGAACGTATAATTATTAAACATGTGCAACTATTTTCAGAGTTTTTTACATAAACCTTGTAGTCGGAAAAATGAATTACCAAGTAATGGTATTTTTAAATATATTTACCTATTAATTGTAGTTTTATTAGAAACTATAAAAAAATAATAATAATAAAAATAAAAAGGAACTTACACCCTTGTTTTCCTTGGTCGCGGTTTTTCTCCCTCTCCCTGAGCCTTCAACACCATCACCGGTAACTGCCATTATTATGTTATGATACGTTGAAAATTTTTATGTTATGCATATCTTCGTTTTGCCTTCAACTTAAATTATTTTCCTCTAGGTACAGGCGTTGGAACTAACTGACTTTTTTTTTGTGCAACTAAATAGATTAGTTGTTTTCTTTTGTTTTTACTTGGAGCTCAAGAACAGAACTAGAAGCATGTATGAAATGGGCTAGATACCGAACATAAGCATTCCGTTTAGAAACTTTAATGTTTTGTGATTCAAGTCTTAACATTATTTTTTCTAGTAGAAGAGTTTTCTGATGGGGTTTGCTATATCTATAGTACTTTCATGGCATTTTCACCTTCATCGTGTGAACCTGAATTTTAAATTGCAATTGCTTATTCTGATGAATAACGGACATTCGGATCGACATGACAGATTGTTCCGACCAGTGGTGGACCTTAGTGGAGCCCCGGGATCCCGGGCCACTGCTCCGATTCCGGCACGTTTTTTTTTTTTTTTTTTTTTTTTTATGTTTCTTCTGTTAGGTACACAGGTACACAGGCTTAAAATACGAGTGTCACTACTAATTTAGTTTTCTTTGGAAAAAAATTTTAGCGTCACCCTAGTGAAGCATTTTGTGTCCGCTACTAGTTCCTAGTTAGATGCATCCCGAGAGAACCATAGCGGTTTTAGGTACCATGGTCGGTGGATGGTTGGTTCGTCAATCCAGCTAAACGAATCCCATCGGCCACATGTTTATATTGTATAATACTTCATAATTTTACGAAGAAGAAAAGAGTTTGCTTGTGCCCAACTTTCCTTGCATTTCACCATCTATAATTTTAGGAGATGAAACCAAACAAAAAAGTAGTTTATAGGAGATCAAATCGAACCAAACAAATGTCGGCAGAGTTGATTTTTATTATCTTATTTTTGGTATAAAATATCATGGGGCCGAAAACCTAAATTACATGTTGGTTGTTACCCGTAACACTAGTTAAGTATCTTAAATATTCTTTCAATTACAAATTATATCATTTATCTTTGCATATAATAAAAGGTTCCTATAAATTACATGTTGGCAATTACCTGTAACACTAGCTAAGTCACCAACACAAGAGCATGGTATTTTTTCCACCGTTTCTTTTTTTTTTTTTTTTTTTTTTTTTTTTTTTTTGCTAACATTAATACTCTTTAACCAAACAGACAACCAATTTGAAGAAAAAGAGGATGATGAGAGGTTCAAAACCTATTTGTGAAGCCTTTACTTGATGGTGATGATCGAAGATCTTATAAAATTAGAGGATGCTGGAGTTTTGTAGCTACAATGCTATAAAGGAGATGAAAAAAAAACGAATGACATTGGATTGGGTTAAAAAAAAATAGAAATGTATTTATGTTGATTTGTTTACCATAGCATCCTACATTTATTCTAGCATATTACAACATTATACTTAGAAAAATCAACATAATTATAGTAATGTCATCCAAGTACAATAAAAATCTGATTGTTATCGTTATGACTAGACAAAATTTTCGAAGTATAATGTGTTACTAAGAGAAAAACATGAAACTACAATGTTATAACTAGGTTTATTTTCAAAGTACAATATAAAGGAAACGGGATGTTGTAATAAAATAATATATGCAAGTACGTTGTTGTTTCTACCATTTAGCACATTTGATTCTTATTGCATTCTACTTTCGTCTCTTGCTATTAGAGTCAGCCCGATAGTAGCAAATCATCCAAATACAAAGCAATCTTCACACACCTATTCAAGTGATTAGAGAATTGACTAACCAGAGACTCCAAAGAGTGTTGTAGCATCTCCAGAATTATGAGATTCATATTGCATGCATAAGCTTGAACCAATTAAGTATGGAGGATATTCTAGCCTAGAACCCTTAATTACTAACTTTGGTTAGAGGCAAGGCTCGAACGTGGGGCGTTCATATCGTGAACGCTCAGCATTCAGAGCATGGAGTTGCACAAAGAGGCCAAGACGAACACGAGGTGTTCCAGGGAGGAACGCAACGCGTTCGCTGTCTGCACTCAAAAACCCTAAGTGTGCACTATTTAAACAAGTTAAGTCCCAAGTCTCTTCATTCTTTCAGCCTCCACTGTACCTTAAGCCTCATTTCGAAATGCTAACCCTAATTATGAGTGTGTGAGCTTGGAAGACCATCCTTGAGTGTATTTTGGTGTTCTTGAAGAAGAGGGATCACCTTGGAGTCTCATTGATCAAGGAAGAGCTTTTGGATCCAAGTTCTTCAGCCCATTGATAAGTCTGGGAAGGTATAAAGTTTCTATCATACTATCGTATAGCTTAAGATCTAGATTAGGGCTTGTTTTGTGCTTCTTATGAACATACAGATTCTCTTTAGGAGTTTGAGCCACTCCAAGAGCCTAGGATTGAAGATACTCACATTGTTAAGTTGCTAGAGTCATCAAAATGGTAACTTGATGGCTGAGGACCAACCATGCAAAGGTTTTGGGTCTTGATTTATGGATTGGAAGCTTTAATGGATGTTGGGGTTCTTTTTGGGCCATGCAAAGGTGCCAAGTTGACAACTTTATGGATTAAGACTCTCATAAGAAGCTATTTTAAGATTTAAACTTTTGACTTAAAGTATTAACATAAAAATGCAATTATTGGTCACTTATCAGGAACACAGCGCGTTCATCTTGGGAACGCCATGCGTACCTGCATCAAGTCTAGATTCTCGGTCAGGTAGTAAACGCCCAATGTTCTAGAAAGGAACGTCTTGCACCCGGTCCAACAATGGGCTTATTTGGGCTTATTCATGTTGGGCTTTGGACTTGGATTGGAGTTTTTAAGTGTTGGGCTTTTTGGTCAACAAGTTCTTAGAGTTTGGACTTTTATTTGGATATGTCTAATAGGGCATAGATTTTGTATTGGGCCTTGGTGGGCCTAATAGTTTTGGAATTTAGTGGGACCAATGGGCTTAGTCCTTTAGGCCATTAGAAAATTATTATTAGACCATGAATCGTTGGGCTTTTGGGTAAGGCCGTATGGGGTTAGGCCCAATTTGAAAAAATAGGCCCGTTAGTGGGCTTTTATGGATTTTGGAGTTTTGGGCTTGATTAATTTTGGACTTGGGTATTAGGTATGTATCATGTTGGGCCGGGAGTAAAAATGTCATTTTACCCAAAGTGTGGATTATGGATCATGGTTTGGGACCCAATTGCTAATTGGGTGATATTTTGGTATTGATAGCTCGAGTAGTTGCCAGGGCAGCAGCTAAGGATTTCCTGCAGTGGGCTTCAGCAGTGCGAGGTGAGTTATCTTCCTGTACGAGTGGGTCGAAGGCACCAATGTCGACCCACAAGTACTTGTTGTAGTAGAGATGATTGTCTTTGTGATAATTGTCTGGCTTGCCACTATCTGTTATGTTTTAGGTACTTACTTGTTACGATTTTATACAATAGTGGTAGGGGTGAAATATACCCAATATCCAGTTGAAATAGAACGAAGGGAGGCCAACACCCATGTTGAAATAAACCGAAGGGGAGGCCAACACCCATATATGCTTGGCAATGTATTTATTGTATGTTATGTGGTATGATGGGGGAACTCACAAACCTTCGTGCTTACGATTTTTAGTTTTGGTTGTAGGTACTTCTTCTTCAAAAGGAAAGGAGACGGTATGTGTAACAACGTGAAAATTTACAACCAATTTAAACTATTCAAAAACAACCGATATTCATTAAATTATTACAAAAAGGTTTTCAATTCTTTTATTATCAGAGTACCCAGAACATCAACATAAAACTATGGAGTGGTACAATCACGCCTTCGCCTTGCCACACTCTCCTGAAGTACCTGAAACAATACACTGAAACTGTAAGCCCGAAAGCTTAGTGAGTTACCCCAAAAATACCAACCACAATACCATCAACATATCATATCGTATCATAAATAGAAAAGCCATGCATATCGAGTATATAGTGTGACTGGTCCGCCTGCACCAGGCCTTCAGTCCACCTGGTCCACTCTCTGAGTCTATAGTATGACGGGTCCGCCCGCACCGGGCCTTCAGTCTGTCTGGTTCACTCTCCGAGCCTCGTCACGTCTGGTCCTCCCTCTTGGGGCCTTCAGCCTATCCGGACCACTCGACGGGGCTTCGGTCTAACCGGTCCACCCTGGGTATGTTGGCCTACAGAACAAAGCAAGACCTGCCTCAACCCAACCCTAGTCCAACAACCATGTGCACATAAACATATAATTATATAGCAACTCACAACTAATCAACCGATCTAGCAGATCACATAACATAGCAACATCCTAACCAGGATACCGGCCTAACCGGTCACTAACATAGCATCATCCTATATACCAGGATACCGACCTTAACCAGGTCTCTAACATATACCATCCTAACTACTAGGATATAGACATAGAAAAAGCAATATCATAACAAACAACTACACGGATTCCCATCCGATAAAGGGTCGGCCTTGGTGCCTTAGACCTTGTCAATATAGTGAGGATAACTCACCTACAACTGCTGACTTAAAGAAATAAGACCACGCTGCTCTGACCACCAGCACGAACTCCACCACTTATCATTACCAAATAACCAAAACCAATAAACACTAATAATTACCAAAATATCCTTGGATGTCAAACTGGTCGACCATTAGTCCAAGTCAAAGTCCTCAGTTAAAGTCAACCTTCCTGGTTGACACTACTCGCCGAGTCAACCTGTTGACTCGTCGAGTTCCTATGCTCAGAAATACCCATGCCTCGACTCAACTCGTCGAGTCGCCCCAAGACTCATCGAGTCCAACAAGCTCTGAGTCCCTTCCTGCTCAACTCACCGAGTCATCCCTCGACTCACCGATTCACAGCTCAACTAGAAAAGGTTAGGACTTTGCGACCAGACTCACCGAGTCCAAGCATAGACTCGCCGATTTGTTCTTCCAACTCGACGAGTCGATGCACATAATCAACAGACTCGCCGATTTGTTCTACCAACTTTACGTGAAAGCAAGGATATATAAGCCCAAAACACTTCTAGGGCTAGGGTTAAAGACAAAGGGCTTCACTAATAACTCTCAGACAGGAACTTTATGACCTTTTGGGCCATCACAAGTCTAGATCTGAAGTAGCAACTTCAATTCTAAGCCTCAAACTCGAGATAGCTCCCAAACAAGCTAATGAATCCTAAGTCAACCACCATTCATGAATCAATAATGGAATAGCTTAAGGAGGAGGTTCCTTACCCCTGAAATGTGCCCAGGGTTGTGACCCCCGGCTTGGCAAGGAAGACCATGAGGCGGCTCGTGGCATAATGGCAAGACTATGAGCGCACCAGTGGTGAGTTTATGCATGCCTAAGGTGGGTCAAATGACGTACTAAATTTTGTAAATAATAGTAGAAATTATATAGCAAGAACCACCTAAAGGTTTTTGAATGACCTACCTTATAAAGAAAATGAAAGAAAATAGAGAAAAAGATTTTGGGTCGGTAAAAAAAAAGAACTCAATTATTGAAATAGAGCTGAAGCAATGGAACGAAGATTCAAATTATTTAGAAACAATAGGTTTTTTGCCACTTTAGTTTCCAATTCCATTTAGGATAATGGACTCTCTTTTATTACATTATCATATTATTATTTTTTATTTTGTTTTCTGAGTTATAATAAAAATAAACATACGTCTTATTTATTGACCTTTTCTGCTTCGGGGGAACCCGCAAACAAATCATTTCCAGTTTGATCGTGAATCTATATCCATTTTGTTAGTTTCTTTTTTATTCTTCTTTCCTTTTAAATAGATTTTCATTTCATTTTTACTTTAAATGAAAAACATTTACTCACACACTTTTTTATTAAATATATTTCATTTCATTTAACAGATCTTGCTTTATCTTAAATTTATGTTGATTTTAGCAATAAAAAAAATTAAGGTTTATAGGTTTGGACTCGGTCATCTCACCATTAGTTTTTATACATGTTGAATTGGTTATTTTTCTGGTTGAACTCGATTTTTTCTTGAACCGACCCTAGTTAGTGAACCACTTGGGTTTCCATTCTAGACTCGCCACTGTGCGACACATAGTACTTTTATTGATTATGATATATGAATGTTATGTATGGCTCGTGATTTTGTATGCCATGTGTGGATCCATCGCAAACTTTAGACATGATTTTTTTTCCGTAGCTAATCCCTTGCAAAGTTCATATACTAAAAAAAAATCCATTGCTGATCTGTCACAAACTTTAGACATGCATTATTATTATTATTATTATTATTATTATTATTATTATTATTATTATTATTATTATTATTATTATGTCACTAATCCGTCGTGAACTTGTAATGTCTTTTTTTTATTATGATTCTAAAAGAAAAAAAATATTACAATCATCAAATTATTATACTAAAAACATCAAATAGTGATACAACCAAACATTATAATATACAAAAACTATCAAAGTTACCAAAGTATCATGTTTCATATCATACTTAGCTTCATATAACTCAACCCATGAACATATAGACATGCATTATTATTATTATTATTATTATTATTATTATTATTATTATTATTATTATTTTGTCACTAATCCATCGCGAACTTGTAATATCTTTTTTTTATTATGATTCTAAAAGCAAAAAATACTACAATCATCAAATTATTATACTAAAAAACATCAAATAATGATACAACCAAACATTATAATATACAAAAACTATCAAAGTTACCAAAGTATCATGTTTCATATCATACTTAGCTTCATATAACTCAACCCATGAACATATAGTTGTATACCCTTGCTTGCATACGTGCTCTAGAACCCGTATTTATAGGTGCACTGTGCAAAAGAACACCAATATATAGCTTATATATGTCCCATTAAGTCCATTAAGTAAAAGAGATTGAGGATAAAAAAGTAAACTCACCAATGGGACACCATTCATGGCTCTTTCTTCCTAGAATCTTGATGGTTTATAAAAGTTGCCATATTTTTCTGATTTCTATATATGTGTTTACTCCCAACAACATCTGCCCAAAAAACAATGCCACCACTGCAACACATTGTGAAATACATTAAGTAAATGCAAAATACATTTTTTTATCTAAAATTGTTTATTCTTGCAAACTATATTGCTAATTTTCAATTATAAACATACCAATATGAAAGGAAAACTCACCCCAAGAAAAGATGCAATGTCAAGATCGGATGCTTTAACAATAATTTTTTCCTATAAAACACGACATGCTTCATTCACCACAGGGAACAACACTATCTTTACTATTTCTTCATCAATCATGGCTACAGTCTACACAGATAAAACACAAAATGACAAAATTGCCCTTTGTATGTCCCAAGGGTACAAATGGATTACCTTTCCTTGTGTTTCTTGAGAGTTGAAGCTTTGCCATTTTTAGGCCCTTCCAAGTTGTTCCTGTTGGTCAAAGAGAACATTCTTGCATCAAATTTTGGTGAGTCGAAATGACATTCAGACAATGAACCATTAACCTTGGGGGCTTCAATTCCTGAGCTTTTCACACGAATATATGTAGTGAAGCAATGACGGATTCCATTCTCAAGTTGTGGGAATGACGAATAGCATGGTTGGAATTCTGAAGTGTTGATAGATGGTATGAAAGTGTCGCAATCAATGTCTGTTTCAATTTCAGTTATATGGATTGCATCACATCCAGGAGCATTCAGTGACTCCCTGCAATTATAAAGATTGTAATTAACTACAAATTAGATACAAAGGAGACAAAAAAAGAGCTTTTTTTTTTACTTTTGCCACATTAGTTTTCCTATAATTTTTATTTTACAAAAAAATCTTTTATCAAAGTCTAGAAGCAAAAACACTTACAATCGTGAGCCCAATCGATTCTTTGTTGATTAAAGGCAAGAAACTTGAGCATTCACTGTTTAAAGGAAAGGAACTCGGTGTGTTAGATTAAGTATGCAAGGTCTTAAACTGTTAGAAGAATTTCTACCCATTTAACTTGGGAAATTCAGATTTGATAGTGGAATTGCAATGGCTCGAAACTATAGGTACTACACATATTAATTGGAAGACATAAGTGATGAAATTTCTAATATAAAATTATCATTATTATTAAGTGATTTACATGTCAAAAACCCATACCCAAAATCAAATACAAATTTCACACATCAAGGGCTCAAGGACACCTTAAAGTTCAAATTTAGGTACCTATCTAATTATTTAACAATTCTTTTATAGATAATAATAATCTACTCAATTATTAATAATTTGCATTATCAACTTGTAATTTATTTTCCCATATACTTACTAAATTATCTTCAAAAATTATAAATACTAGAAAAGTAAGAAATCTTCTACTTTGTCCATTCATTAATTTAAAGGGGGGAAGATGTTGTTCAACTCCAGCTGGAAAGGTAAGAGCTTTACTTATCCCAGTTTTGAAGATTATTTTTCTTATTTCTAAGCTCAAAAACATACATGACTCAGTATTCTCATATAACTATCATGCTTAATGTCATATCATACGATAATTTTTATTAAATAACTAAAGAAGCCAGTGATGATAAATGAATGTGTATAATTATATTGTGACATGACAATTGACAAATTCATATATGGCGAGGATTGACAAATTCATATATGACATCTGCTCTGTGTTGTATATATGGAGGCAATACTAATTTAACAAATCACTATGGACTAAACACCAAACACAGTAAATCGTAGAAAGCACAGGTTCCATTTTGTAATTCAATTTAAAACTAAGTTAAATATGCCAGAAAACCAAAATGAAAAACAATGAGGAAACAGGAAATGAGAATTAGAAATGTTCCTTTCATTCAGTAGACATTGGAAAAAGAAGCCGACCCCCAAAGTCAAGAAAAGTCAAGAGATTGACTCATAGGAATCCATTAGAAGTTAGTGGAATAACATATGATAAATCTATAAAAGTTGTTAAAAAAGATGATACATTTGCTTTGAAAGATACACCTGTTGAAGATGGCTAGATAGAAGTGAATCTTGTTAACAATGGAATCCAGTTGCCTATAACAAAAGTAAAAAAGAAGCTGACCCCCAAAGTTAACAAAAGTCAAGAGAAGTCCACAAAAACCAACTACAATGAGTAAAACCTGCAAAAAAAAAAAAAAAAAAAAAAAAAAAAAAAAAAAAGAAAGAAAGAAAGAAAAAACCTTAAACACAAGCCAAATCTAATGACACATTGGAAAATGGTTATGTGAAAGAACATGACACTTACAGACGTCTCAGGTGCGAGTATTCCTTCCATAGATAGCCTTTTGAGATCACTTCAAGAAAAGAACTGATTATTAGTGTAATGTCTATAGAAAAGAATCACAATATAAAAGCGTATGATAAAGCTAAAACCGATAATTAGTTTTGTCTAGAGAAACCCATAAAGAAAATTATAATAAATTACAAGTAAGTAGTACTTTGCTGAATAGCATCAATCAGCTAAGCATGAAAAAGGAAGTAAAAACCAAAATCATACATAAAGAACTCTTTATGTGTGATGGTTGAAAAATAACTAATCAGGTATAGATTTTGTTTGCTTCACCAAAAAATTAAACGGAAAATCAAAAGAAAGTCACTAAAAGAGGAGTTGTCAGCTGTTGCTTCTAAGTGTAGCACTCAACAGCAGAAATCTAATCTAAGATGGAAATCCTCAAAGGCTGCAAAAAAGACGACTAATCTTTTACAAACAAGTGATTGTCTAGGAGCAGAAACTCTTATAAAGTCGATTAAAAAGTTAAGAATTACTCAAGAAGCCATGATGTAGACATTTCAACCTTTTTATCTTGTTTTTCATGTGGTGTTAACTTATAAGTTTTCTACTGATGCCGTACTCCAAATTTGATGCAGAGTAAAAATTCGATTATTGTGGGTGTAGTTGGCTTGCCTAATGTAGGCAAGAGCGGTCTAATTAATAGCTTGAAAAGATGTCATGTTGCCAATGTTGGGGCTACACCAGGTCTAACAAGAACAATTCAAGAAGTTCAATTAGACAAGAATATCAAATTGTTGGATTGTCTTGGTGTTGTGATAATTAAATCTTGGGAGAATGATGCTGCTGTAGCTCTTCGGAATTGCATGAAAATTGAGAAACTAGATGAATCATGCCCTAACTCAAGTTCTAATTCTAAGTGTCTATTCTTATATAGATGCAATCGATGGTAGCCCTAACACAATAACCAAAAAGTTTCAAGGTAAATTAAACCCTAACGAAGTATATTGTGAAATTGAACTAGAACTAACCTAAGAGGGATGAGATTTACCTAAACCGGAAGGTAAATTAAACCCTAACGAAGGTAAATTAAGAATACTTTCATATTTAAAGATGTGGAGGTTGCCGGAATCGGATGAGTAGTGTCGTCTTCTGTTCGAACAAAGATGGTGAGATAAAGCAGAACCGGAACAGAGATGAAGGGAACTTACTCCAAAGTCAAGAGTGACAAGTCAAGAGTAACAAAGCTGGAGGGAAGGAAAGTTACATCACCTTCGTGAAGATAAAACGCGCGTATCCCAAATATTGTTTCCGTCGGCGTTCTATCGCTAAACGGGTACCAGATGGCACAATTTTTTATCCCTCGTTGAACCCTAGCTAAGCGCCTTCATTTTTCGAGTGATTAGCGAGGAATAGTGGTGCATCCTTAAATCCTTGCGACATCCGTAGGTGATCCCTAGGTAAATCCTTACTAATATTCTATATGTTAAATATATAAAATAATTATGAAAAATATGGTAGATCTGTTGTATTTCCCTAGCTATAAGTCTAAATTTTTGCTAGAGAATAAATCTGTAGCTGAAACTCAAGTATCTAGTAGTGATTATATATAAAAAAATATATATATCATGAGACTCTTAGACAATTTCTCCCATAACATATATATATATATATATATATATATATATATATATATATATATATATATAGATAGATAGATAGATAGATACCAAAATATTGGTGAAGTTATGTTCTATAAGCTTTTAACTTACATTTACCTATGTTAAGTTACAAGAATGAATGACGACGCAATAGTTTTAGCATTCAGCAATACTAGAGTCCAAATTTTTGCTAGAGAATAAATCTGTAGCTGAAACTCAAGTATCTAGTAGTGATTATATATAAAAATATATATATATCATGAGACTCTTAGACAATTTCTCCCATAACATATATATATATATATATATATATATATATATATATATATATATAGAGAGAGAGAGAGAGAGAGAGAGATAGATAGATAGATAGATAGATACCTAAATATTGGTGAAGTTATGTTCTATAAACTTTTAACTTACATTTACCTATGTTAAGTTACAAGAATGAATGAGGACGCAATAGTTTTAGCATTCAGCAATACTAGAGTCCAAAATGGAAATCCAACATGGGTAGTGTCATCAATCCTCTATCTAAACAACTTGTACCATGCATTTAACTTCATTTAATTAATATAATATTAATCAGACCATCTGATCTTCTACGTACTTGAAAACATATATTTCATTTTTTAAACAAGGACAAAATCATTTCTTTCTATATAAAGCAAGCCTCTCAGTAAAGAGTTTACTCCAACTTATATTCATATCCCTTATTTCATATATCTACCACCACTATGTCTATGTCTATGTCATCCACAAACGGCATATCCCTGGCATGTTTGGTTTTACTCTTCTTCTCGGCTACTTTGCTTTCACACACTGCATCCCGGTTGCTCCCTGACATTTCAAGCTATGAGAGCCACGAGCAATGGATGGCTCATTACGGACGTGTTTACAAGGACGCTGATGAGAAAGAACGGCGTTCAAAGATTTTCCAAGAGAACGTTCAGTACATACACTCATCCAACAATGGCATGAACAAAGGTTACAAACTAGCAGTGAATGAGTTTGCAGACCTTACAAACCAAGAGTTCACGAGCACAAGGAACCGATTCAAGGCACATGAATGTTCCACATCCAGCTCTGCTTTCAGGTATGAAAACGTGACAGCAGTCCCCTCATCGATGGACTGGAGAAAGAAAGGTGCAGTAACACCTATTAAAGATCAAGGCCAATGTGGTAATTAAGCTAGCTAGCAAGAATTAATTGTTTTAAGAATTTCACAACTGAAACGTATTCTATGTTGCTGACTTAAAAGGTTCATCATGATATATATGTTGTAGGGTCTTGCTGGGCGTTTTCAGCTGTGGGAGCAATGGAAGGAATAACCCAACTGACAACAGGTAAACTAATCTCTCTATCTGAACAAGAGCTTGTGGACTGCGATACTAGTGGTGTGGATCAGGGATGTGAAGGTGGTCTTATGGATGATGCCTTTGAATTCATCGTAAAGAATAAAGGGCTTACAACAGAGAGCAACTACCCATACAAAGCAGTGGATGGAAGCTGCAACAGCAACGAGGCATCAAACCATGCTGCAACAATTACGGGTCATGAAGATGTTCCTGCTAATAGTGAAAGTGCACTGTTGAAGGCTGTAGCCAGTCAGCCTATCTCTGTGGCTATTGATGCAAGTGGGTCCGACTTCCAGTTCTACTCTAGCGGGGTGTTTACCGGAGAATGTGGCACGGAACTTGACCATGGTGTTACTGCGGTTGGTTATGGAACGACTGCTGATGGAACTAAGTATTGGCTCGTGAAGAATTCATGGGGAACAACTTGGGGTGAAGAGGGGTATATAATGATGCAAAGAGATGTTGATGCGAAAGAAGGAATTTGTGGCATTGCCATGCAGGCTTCCTACCCCACTGCATGATTAATTTCTGGATCATCATCACCAACAGTAATTAATACTATTGTATATTATATCTATAATCTATTTGGCGCCGTGTTATTTAATACAAGGAAACTTATAAACTATGTACATGTATCTGAAAACTAATTAAGTCTTCAAAAAGCTGGAACTATCAAATTGTGTATGCATCTCATGAAAATTTGTGAGCTTGGATGTCTTTTCCTGATGCCATTTGCTAGTTTCTCTGAGCCTGGTAATTAATGTCAACATAAGAATCACCTATATGTTGAGGATGAGAAAGTTTCTCAAGGTACAAAGGAAAAAAATAAAACATCTACAATACGAACCAAAGAGAATTTGATGAATGTTTATCTTGTTTCACTAATGATACCCGAGTGAGGAAAAACACTAGGTATTTTTAAACATGTGCAACTAGTTTCAGAGTTTTTTACATAAACCTTGTAGTCGGAAAAATGAATTACCAAGTAATGGTATTTTTAAATATATTTACCTATTAATTGTAGTTTTATTAGAAACTATAAAAAAAATAATAATAAAAATAAAAAGGAACTTACACCCTTGTTTTCCTTGGTCGCGGTTTTTCTCCCTCTCCCTGAGCCTTCAACACCATCACCGGTAACTGCCATTATTATGTTATGATACGTTGAAAATTTTTATGTTATGCATATCTTCGTTTTGCCTTCAACTCAAATTATTTTCCTCTAGGTACAGGCGTTGGAACTAACTGACTTTTTTTTTGTGCAACTAAATAGATTAGCTGTTTTCTTTTGTTTTTACTTGGAGCTCAAGAACAGAACTAGAAGCATGTATGAAATGGGCTAGATACCGAACATAAGCATTCCGTTTAGAAACTTTAATGTTTTGTGATTCAGGTCAACATTATTTTTTCTAGTAGAAGAGTTTTCTGATGGGGTTTGCTATATCTATAATACTTTCATGGCATTTTCACCTTCATCGTGTGAACCTGAATTTTAAATTGCAATCGCTTATTCTGATGAATAACGGACATTCGGATCGACATGACAGATCGTTCCGACCAGTGGTGGACCTTAGTGGAGCCCCGGGGTCCCGGGCCACTGTTCCGATTCCGGCACGTAATGTAAAAAAAAAATTATGTTTTTTTTTTTTTTATGTTTCTTCTGTTAGGTACACAGGTACACAGGCTTAAAATACGAGTGTTACTACTAATTTAGTTTTATTTGGAAATTTTTTTTAGTATCACCCCTACTAAAACATTTTGTGTCCGCTACTAGTTCCTAGTTAGATGCATCCCGAGAGAACCATAGCGGTTTTAGGTACCATGGTCGGTGGATGGTTGGTTTGTCAATCCAACTAAACGAATCCCATCGGCCACATGTTTATATTGTATAATACTTCATAATTTTACGAAGAAGAAAAGAGTTTGCTTGTGACCAAGTTTCCTTGTATTTCACCATCTATAATTTTAGGCGATGAAACCAAACAAAAAAGTAGTTTATAGGAGATCAAATCGAACCAAACAAATGTCGGCGAAGCTGATTTTTATTATCTTATTTTTGGTATAAAATATGATGGGGCCGACAACCTAAATTACATGTTGGCAATTACCCGTAACACTAGTTATGTATCTGAAATATTCTTTCAATTACAAAGTATATCATTTATCTTTGCATATAATAAAAGGTTCCTATAAATTACATGTTGGCAATTACCCGTAACACTAGCTAAGTCACCAACACAAGAGCATGGTATTTTTTTCACCATTTCTTTTTTTTTTTTTATTTAACATTAATAATCTTTAACCAAACTGACAACCAATTTGAAGAAAAAGAGAATGATGAGAGGTTCAGAACCTATTTGTGAAGCCTTTACTTGATGGTGATGATCGAAGATCTTATAAAATTAGAGGGTGGTGCCATGGTGGAGTTTTGTAGCTACAATGCTATAAAGGAGATGAAAAAAAAAAAAAAGAATGACATTGCATTGGGTTACAAAAAAAATAGCAATGTATTTATGTTGATTTGTTTACCATAGCATCCTACATTTATTCTAGCATATTACAACATTATACTTACAAAAATCAACATAATTATAGTAATGTCATCCAAATACAATAAAAATCTGATTGTTATCGTTATGACTAGATAAAATTTGCAAAGTACGATGTGTTACTAAGAGAAAAACATGAAACTACAATGTTATAACTAGGTTTATTTTCAAAGTACAATATAAAGGAAACGGGATGTTGTAATAAAATAATATATGCAAGTACGTTGTTGTTTCTACCATTTAGCCCATTTGATTCTTATTGCATTCTACTTCCGTCTCTTTCTATTAGAGTGAGCCCCATAGTAGCAAATCATCAAAATATAAAGCAATCTTCGCACGCCTATTCAAATGATCAGAGAACTAACTAACCAGAGACTCCAAAGAGTGATGTAGCATCTCAGGAATTATGAAATTCATATTGCATGCATAAGCTTGAACCAATTAAGTATGGAGGATTTTCTAGCCTAAAACCCTTAATTACTAGCTTGTGTTGGAGGCAAGGCCTGAACATAGGGCGTTCATATCGTGAACGCTTAGCATTCAGAGCATGGAGTTGGATGTAGAGGCCAAGATGAACGCGGGACGTTGCAGGGAGGAACGCAACGCATTCACCGTTTGCACTCAAAAATCGTAAATGTGCACTATTTAAACAACTTAAGACCCAACGCTCTTCAGCCTTTCAGCCTCCACTGTACCTTAAGTCTCATTTCGAAACCCTAAAGGTATAAAGTTTCTATCTTACTACCTTATAGCTTAAGATCTAGATTAGGGCTTGTTTTTGCTTCTTATGAACATATGGATTCTCTTTGGGAGTTTGAGCTACTCCAGGAGCCTAGAATTGAAGATCCTCAGATTTTTGAGTTGCTAGAGTCATAAAAATGGTAACTTGATGGTGGAGGACCAACCATGCAAAGGTTTTGGGTCTTGATTTATGGATTGGAAGCTTTAATGGATGTTGAGTTCTTTTTGGGCTATGAAAAGGTGCCAAGTTGAGGACTTTATGGATTAAGACTCTGATAAGAAGCTATTTTGAAGATTTGAACTTTGGACTTAAAGTATTAAGACATAAATGCAATTTTTGGTCCCTGGTCGGGAACGCAGTGTGTTCATCTTTGGAACGCCATGCGTTCTAGCATCGAGTCCCGATCATCGGTCAGGCAGCAACCACCCAGCATTCCACAAGGGAACGCCCCATGTTTGGTCCAACAGTGTGCTTCTGTGGGCTTTCCACTCATTCTGACTCGATCGAATCATGAAGTACAACCTAGTACATGTAATCTGCATTAGAGACTTTACGCTCAATTGCTCCCCATATTCATACTCCAAGTTTTATGGGCATGTTTGTTATAAACTCATAAGCTTTGTCTAAACACCATGCACGACCTAAAAGATCTAAAACACACGCATAATGTGGATGATGTGGCACAATACCATAATCTTTCACACTATTGAATATTACACAACCTTCTTCTATAAGTCCAACATGAGTGCGTGGTGTAAGAATCCTAATGAACGTGACTTTATTTAGACTCGTACCAGCTTGGTTCATTAAATGGAAAAGATTTACAGTTTCATGTGCTCTACTATGCTAAGCAGTTATCGCAGTCGAGATTTCAATAACGGTCACATGCCGCTATTTGAAATCACGGTTATCGCAGTGGTATAGCGGTTTTATAATATTATGTATAATTTATATTATATATTTATACAAAATTTATATATTAGATTATTAATACTATATAGAATTAATATCATAAAAAATCATATAAAAACATAACATAATCTATATATAATATTCTAATATAGTAATATAGAAACTAAAAAGTGTCAAAATACCATCGCAGCTCAAGTCGTTCGTGGTTTCTATGTACTGAAACAGATGAGAAAAATGTAGTGGGCTAGTTAAAAAAATAAAAATTTATTACTGAAATAACACACAATCATTTTTTTTTCTTTGTTAGAGTAGCCCAATATGTACAAAATTGTAAAAGCAGGTGTAACGTCGCTATAACGCTGACGATATTCGCGGTCAATAGCGCTGCTAATAGTGTCACCATTATTCGTAAACACTATATCAAAATAACATTTCAGTAACATCGCAAAACGCTATAGCGCTGTTATAGCACTGCTATAGCGCGCTATTGATAGCATAGCTACTATGTAAGACATATCCAACAATCATGACACTCCAAACCACATTGTTTTTGGTTTTTGTTTCATTAAAGACTTTCCGGGCCAAGTCTATGTTTGCACATTTTGCATACATGTGAATAAGTGTTGTGTTGACAAAACAATTGGTTTTTGTTTCATGAAAGTTTTTAATAGCAGGAGTACAAGCTAGTTTGACTCCTTTCAAACCTGCATCTGCTAGAATGTCAAGCACACTCTTTTTTTTATTCATATATAATCCTTGCTCGGTCTTGTGTAATTCAACCACAATGAAATAACTTATTTGTCCTAACTCCTTGATTGTGATCATTTTCTATAAATATTCTTTTACTTCTTCGATTAACTAGAGATTAGGATTGTAATAATGTAACGTCCACGAATTCAGACTAGATGTTTTTAGGATTATAAATAACAATATTTATTTTATCGGAAATTTAAATCGTCAAATAAGTTAATCGTAAATAAATAATTAAGTATCTTTCGTACGCAATACGTGTTATATAAATGATATTTATATATTGTGTACATGTTTTATGGACAAATATTATGGGCTTATAATATTTGTATAAAACATTATTATAAATTACAATAAATAACATTTAAAATAAAATATTATCTAGGATAAATCATCTTAGCAAAATTGGTGGTGTAACACTCGGTTTCGGATTTGTTTCTTTATTCATGATTGCGGCCCAACCATCATTCGTCATTAGGCTTAGGGTCTTGGAGACGAAGGAATTTGGCTCTTTCGGATGTGGGTATTATGATTTAAGTGATCCAAGTGCTTGATGGTGTCTTTGGAGGCCCAATGTATAATCTTAATTTGATAACTCAATCTTTTATGGATTGTAGGTTTGGCTCGGAGGTTTTAAGGATTGGGTGTGTTGTTAGAAGCATAGGGCTTCTCGTCACCTTTCAAGGAGGTGGATCTTGGTAATCAAGTTTGATGTAGCCTTGGGGTTATAGACCCAGAATCTTAACACTCTTGGGAAGCTTCAGGAGGTAAAATGTTATCATGTTGACTTGTAATTGTCCTAGTTTGAGTTTAGGGAAATATTAAGGGTTTTTATGGTGTATTAAGTTCTCCTTGTGAGTTTTAGCCACTCCAGGAGCTTGGAGTGATAGATCTTGCCTCTTTTGGTGTTTCTAGTTCATAAAAAAATGCTTGCTTGATGTTTAAGAATGGTTCATGCATGTTCTAGTTGGATTATGTGGTGTCTTAGTAGATTAAGTTGGTTGTTGGGTCCTATTGAGTCATGCAAATGCATAAAGGTGTCAGCATTATGCATTAAGAGCTTAGTTTGAAGGTCTTATGAGGTTTTAATGTGAGGACTTAAAGGATTAAGACGTGTTTTGAGTTTTGGAAAAGTCCTGGTTACGCCCCATGTAACTGATGGTACACCTAGTGTACCCTCTTTTGGTCGCAAATATGGAATTCTTTGAGTACGCCCAACGTAGCTGAGCATACTCCCCGCATTCTTCGTTCAGATGGGTTTTGCGTTTGTTGTGTTTTGAGCTTCGCATCCTTGGACCACATTCTTTCTTTGGGCCTTCTGTACAAACTGAGATTTATTATTGGCTAAGGAATTATTCGGCTTTAGGATAAGGCCCATATGGGGTTGGGCCCTATTTGTAAAATTGGGCTATTAGTGGGCCATTATGGATCTTGTAGTTTTGGGCCTTTTTTGATTTTGGGCTTGGGCGTCAGTTTTGGTAAATGTTGGATGATAGGTAAAATGGTCATTTTACCCCATGTATGGATTATGGATCATCTTTTGGAACCCAATTGCTAATTAGGTATTATTTTGGTATTGATATCCCGGAGGAGTTGTCAGGGTAGCAGCTAGGGATTTCTTTCAGTGAGCTTCTGTATACGAGGTGAGTCTCCTCACTGTTCTATGGGTTAAAGACACTAATGCCGGCCAATCTGGTTTATGTATTGTAGGAAAACACGGGGGTAACCCCTGGCATTTTGTATGAAAGACAGTGAGGCGGCTCCTGGCAAACTGTATGCAAGACCAGGGTCTTAAATCTGGCAGGTAATTAGTTAAGAAGTTTTAGATTATGTATTAGTTGTCTTTGTGATGTTTGCATGGAAGATCATGAGGTGGCTCCTGGCACCTGTCTGTAAGACCCAGGGTTTTGGTCCCCAGCCTAAAAAGAAAGACCACGAGGCGGATCGTGGCATAATGGCAAGACTATGGTTGGCACATATCACTTTTATTGATTGATTCGATATGTATTATACGTATGGCTTATTTGCTATGTGTGTTGGATTAGATGTGTAGTCTCACAACTATAATTGGTATGTACTTGATTTGAGATTAGCATGGTCCTTTTCGGTTGCCTGCACGATAGCAACTAGACTGGATGAGTTTTGGAGTAAAGGGTTAACTAACGGTTTATTAATATAATATAAGAATAATATATTAATTGGTAATTATATTATTTAATTAGTATTGATCATAAATTAATTTGGAATTAATTTAGTGATCAAAGGAAGTGATTAAAAGAACGGGGAGTGATTATGTAAATCAGTGATTGTTGTATTTTTGGGCTATTGGATTCTATTGATGGGGAGTGGACGAAAATCAATGGCAAGCCCCCATAGAGTTTTCGTACAAGGCCTTTCATTTGGGGGTCCATGGATTGCTTAGGGCCTAAGCAAGGGAATTAGGGTTTACAATTGAAAACCCTAGCAGTCGTAACTATAAAAGGAAACCCTAGCCTCAAGAAATCGGTATGCCTACCTTCTAAGAGAAACCCTCACCGATTTATATCTCCTTCTACCTCATTCTTTGCTTGTGGTGCTTGTAACTCCGTTAGAGGTGCAACATTTAGGTCACTAGGCTTTCAAAGGTCAAGGAATTGAAGTGAAGATTACTTGTTACTATTAGCTAACAAGAAAGGTATTCTTCTTGTTCCTAATATGTATAGATTTCAATTTTATATAGCAGATCTAGGGTTCTTGCTTTGGAAAATTAATTTGCTTGTATAACTAGAGAAAAACCTAGATCCAAAGGAAATAGGGTTTCATGTGCACATAGGAATGTAGATATGCTCAAAACTCATCAGTGGTATCAAAGCCTATGTTGTTTTCTGTTATATTTTGGCGTGAAAGACCCTGAATGATATGATCTCTAGTGCCCGAGAGCGGGAGATTGATTTGGAGCATTATGTGAAGAGGGGGTCGGATCAGGTGCAGACATTGGAGTGTCACGTGAAGAGACCCAAGACTTATGGCCAGCGTTTGAGAGGCCAGCAGGGCCAAAGTCAGTGCAGCACATGTGGGAAACTACATGAGTTGCTACAATCGTAGCAGGATTGGTCAGGTCAGCAGAGATTGTCATCAAGGGGCAAGCCCATTATGTTTTCACTATGATCAGGTGGGCCAGAAGAAGGCCGACTGTCCGATGTCGTTAGGAGGAGTAGTGAGTGTACACACTCCGACTACCTTGAGGATCACTGATAGACGATAGGGTAGAGCAAGTGCCCTAGTGGAAAGGAGTCAGGCTTTAGAGTGTTGGTTAGGGGAGGTTACGACTTCAGCATGCAATGTTGCGGGTATGTACCTTTTGCTTTCCTTCAGTTTGGGTAAGTGTATATCTGGTTTATTTCTATGCTTATGTTTGAGTTATATCTTCAAGAAATTTTATATGCCATATACATTCCATGAATCTTTTGTGGTTTAGGAAGGGTTATTTTTGTATAGCAGGTTTGGTGTGTTTGGTGTTATCCTGGTTTGTACTTGAGAACAGATTAATGGCATTGTCTGAAAGGTTTATGGTCAGGATTTAGTGGGATTGTTGTCCACTATCGCCAAGATCTAGTGGTTTTAACAATTATGCTTGGATTGGTTTTTGGAGGTGCTGAGGGAAGTAGTTTGTTGCTGAGATTTTGGTTGGGGAATCCATCATTTGGATTCAAGATTTGAGTGAGATATCAGGTTAAGCATCTAGGATCATCAGCGTTGTAGGGATTCAGGAAGTGTTTAGTTGGTATTCGGGGGTTATGTAGTCTTTGAGTTGGCTAGTAAGGGATCATTAGCAAGAATACGCACTGGTTGTCAGCAGATTGATCGTTTGAAAGTGCGAAAGATTGGGAATTCTTCAATTCTCGTGTGTTGTGAGAATATACTCAAATCAAAGTGGGGGAGAATCGTCTAGGGATTTAGGAGTAGAAGCGGTTTTGAATCTAGGATGAGTTTCGCGTCCCCGTTGGGGAGGAAGGCGACCCAAGTCACTGTTTGGATTGAGGATTGTGTGAGTTGGAAGTTCGGGAAACTTACCAACATTAAGGTCTCGACTCTCAAAGTGTTCGAATTGATAGATTAGTGGTAAGGCATTAGGATGCGATTATAGTAAAGTGGAAGTGTTGTAAGGTTGCGGGGTAGCCCGTAACATTCACTAGTTATCATATGATCTGGGGTAAGCCCCAGTGTCATAGCAGAGTAAGGGTGTCGTTTATTTCGATATAAGATCAGTTAATTTCAATTGTAGTGATACCCTATTGGTGCGGGATTAGAGTGTTGACGTTTGGCCGAGAAGCTCAGAGACTGATGGATTCTGCGGATTTTCATTCATCTTAGTTGCGGTGGAGTACATCATAAAGTAGAAGCGAGATCTGATTTCAAGGACGAAATCTATTTCAAGTGGGGGAGAATTGTAACATTCCGTTTTAAATAGATAAATAACATATTTAAATAAAAAATAATCACTAAAACTCTGAGATGTACTTTTTATATATTTTATTTTTAGCCTAAAGTCGTATTAAATTAACTGGGTGTACACCTTCGGGTGTTAATAAATTATATTTTTTGGTTTAGAGGATCAAAATTGTAACATGCGTAATTGAAATGTAAAGAATTTTGTAGAGTTGGGGTTGTAATGTAAATATTGGACCATATCTGAACTGATTTGTGGATTCAGCGACCAAACTTTAAAAAAATATATCAAAGTTTCATTTGAACACAGGATTTGAACCCATATATTTCCCCTCCTATTTTTAAGGGTCATGTTACCAGAAACCCTAACCCTAAGCTTATCCACCAGCCACCACCTTTGTTTCCCCAACCTACAACCACAATTGCCAACCTCCTCGCTATTGCCTTGCACCACCGAATAATTGTCGATGCACCCAGTGCCGTTAAGGAGGATGGCTACCGTTGGACGTCGTTGCAGTGGACGATAAGAAGAAATAGAGTCATCATTTTTGTTGCTAATGTTCGCAAGCCAGGGTCGCAACCTTCTCTTCTTCTTCATTCTCTTGTTGTTGCGTCGTCACTAGACCACCACCGCTACTTCTTGTTGTTTCTCTTTCGTAGGTTCTCCAGCTGCCATCCTCCTACGACGGTGAGGTTGCTATTCCGTTTGGTGTGTATTTTCCGACGTGTGGGTACTTGATTCAATATATGTCGCGGGTGTGGGTGTGTTTAAGTGGCCGGAAATGTGAATAACCACCATGGCAGCCAACCATGGTGGCTGCCACCACCAGCCACTGTGAGAGATGATTGTGTGTATCATATGGTGTTTGTGTGCATGTGTTTTAATGGTATAGGGCTGTAGGAGCATTTCTTTGCCGATGATCCAAAGAAAAACCCACCACCACCACTTGCCACCATACTTCTACCACCAGCCGCCACCTTGGGTGGCTATGTGTGTATGTGTGTGTTGGATGAATATTTTATGTGTATCGGATTACTTAGATAACGTTTTGGGTTTAAAAAAATGGTGGTTGCCGCCTCCTTCCGCAATGGACCGCCGCAGAACACCACTACCCGAGGTGGCAGTGGTTGGTGCCCAATTTATTAAAATATATATATTTTTTTATTTAATTTAATAATATTCTAACTTAAGGAGTTGGAAACCCTAATTAAGGTTTATAAAACCCTATTGTCAAGAAAACCCTAGTTTGGGGTTGGTCGAGACCCACATTAAAACTGTTAGTTAAACTTAAAATAATACCTAATAATTATCTACAATTAACTTGATTCAATATTGGAATTAATGGATTAAGCCTTTAAGGGGTTAAGTGTGAGCACGAAGCTTAGTGAGTCCCCCCAAACTATCACATACCATACAAATAACACATAAGAGCATATATTTTGCCTTGCTCACTACATCGGGGCCCGCCTGACATCGGACGAATTCGGCATCACGCCCCGCCCGACATCGAACCGAAGTATGACATCGGCCCCTGCCCGGCATCGGACCAAAGTCTGGTATACATATAACATAACAACAAGCATATAACATAAACACATAACATAAAACATATAAACCTTCCTCGGGCTTGCCTCGGCATCAGACGGAAGTCCAGAACACATAACACATAACATATAAGCTAAACATTCCTCGGCCTTGCCCCGACATCGGACCAATGTCCGGAACATATAACATATAACATATAAGCTAAACATTCCTCGGGCTTTCCCCGACATCGGACCGAATCCCAGAACACAAAACACATAAGAAATAAGCTAAAAATTCCTCGAGCTTGCCCCAACATCGGACCGAAGTTCGGAACACATAAACAAATACATGCAAGAATCACGAAGACATCAAGCATACAAACATTCCTCGGGCTTGCCTCGGCATCAGACCAAATTTCGAAAACATATAATCTACATCGGGCTAATGCCGGCATCGGACCTAAGTCCGGCATACGCTAACCTACATAAACGGGCCGACATTGGTTCCTTCGACCTATTTCTACTAGAGGAAAACTCACCTCACACTGCTGAAGTCCCGCAGACAAAACCCTAGTTGCTGGATGACAGATTCCCGAGTCTGTCAACATGAAAATAACACCCAATTAATAATTGGGTTCCAACATGTATCCATAAGGCCATGCTTGGGGTAAAAGACTATTTTACCCCTATCTTAGCTTGATTCAAGCCTAAGGCCCAATCCATAATCCCAAAAGTCTAATAATGAACCAAGGCCCAATTATGGCCCAATTTTCCAAATTGGGCCCAAACCTTTACATGGTCTTACCCTATGGCCCAACCATTAATTATTGGTCTAACACTTGGTATTCTAATGGTCCAATATCTCATAATCATCAAGGCCCAGTTGGCCTACGTATGACCCAATTTTCCCAATTAGGCCCAAGCCTGTCCAATGGGCCTTATCTTAAAGCACAATACAAATATTCTAGTACATTTACTTGTTAATAGTTGGCTCATCAAGAGTCCAGATATCTTGGCCCAATAGAAAGGCCCAAATCTAAGCCCAACACAATTATGGTTTTCACATGAAATGACGATTAGGGTTAAGTGTTTCCTACTTAACCCATTAAGAACTTACTCCATTAAGTCCATCAATTTGTCTGTTCAATCATGTAGTGTTGTCGGCTTAATCCATAATCCTAATCCGGTCATCTAAAAATGCGGGTCCCGACAACCCATAATACATATATCCAAAATTAGGGTTTCCAACCCAATCACAACCTAATAGGCCCAAAAGTTAAGTCTTTAGATCAATTAGGGTTTCATTGGGCTCATCAGAGTTTGATAAGTCGGGCACCACCCACTACCACCTAGGGTAGTGGTGGTCAACGATGGCTCACGGCAGCTTGTGGTGGTTATGATCCTAGTCTATTTTTGTCAAAGCATCCGAAACGAAATCTAAACACAAGCAAGAGCATACTGCCACCCAACACGACGGTTGGTGGCGGCAGCCACCACCTCATGGTGGTGGTTATGAGTTTTCTTTTTATATTATTTTGACACCGATTACAATTTACAATGAAAAATCTCAAATAACACACACACACACTAAGGTAAACACACACACACACACAACGACCCATGCGGTAGACGGTGGTGGTAGATGGTGGTGGTGGTGGTGGCTTTCTTGGTTTTTCGGCCAAAACAAACACACAAACACCCTCATAGCCGAAATACACCTACACACATGTTTTGTTACTTGAAAAAGGACCCATCCACCCACCTAACGACGTACGGTGGCGGCAGCAGTGGTGGTTGGTGATGACAACCACCACCTTACGGTAGTGGCGGCGGTTTCTCTTAACCTTTTGCCCAGCAACACGTCAAAAAACGCAAATAGAATACACACTAACTGCCAACGACTTGTCTTGAACGGAAACAGACATCACAGGTTTGCAGTGGTGGCTTCGACGGTTCGGTGTGAATGAAACAATGGCAAGGAACATCTCCGCCGACATCAATGGCACCGGTGAATGCTGGTGGTTATCGGCTCCATCAGCGGTGGTCTACTCCGACTTAAACTGCTAAGGAGGCGGCTGAGAAAGCTCTGAAAAGGCGGTAGCAACGGACACAACGTCGGAAAGAAACGGAGAATGGTGGCAATCGAACGGAAATGTGGAAGTCTGGTGGTTTGCGGTGGTGGCTTTGGGTTTTGTTTTCAGTTTTTAAATTAAAAAGTCACACAATAATTATATATTTATATATGTAAAGTATTAAATGTAATAAATGTGATAGTAATTGTAATTAATAAATTTCTTTATTCCTTATTTCAAAATTCTATTTAAAAAAAATACTTAATGTTTATATTTAATATTTAATTTTTTATTTAATCAAACCGTATAATATACGAGTTTTACACTTAGTAATTATATGAAATGAAGAACATCTTGACAAGATGCTCTAACTTATATTCTCTATTAAAATACATCAATTTAAATACAAATCTAATTATCAGATATATGCAATTCTAAATTGGAACCTTAAAAACAAACCAAGAAAAATGATTATAATATATATATATATATATATATATATATATATCATGAGACTCTTAGACAATTTCTCCCACCACATATACTAGACACAATTAAATTCCAAAATACTGGTCAAGTTATGTTCTGTAAGCTTTTAACTTAACTTTGCTTATGTTAAAAGAACAAATGAGTATGCAATAGTTTTAACCTTCAGAATACTAGAGTCCAAAAATGGAAATCCAACATGGGTAGTGTCATCAATCCTCTATCTAAACAACTTATACCCTTGGCTTAACATCATTTTAATTAATATAATATTAATCAAACCATCTGATCTTCTACGTACTTGAAAACATATATTTCGTTTTTCAAACAAGGACAAAATCATTTCTTTCTATATAAAGCCAACCTCTCAGCAAAGAGTTTACTCCAACTTATATTCATATCCCTTATTTCATATATCTACAACCACTATGTCTATGTCATCCACAAACCACACATCTCTGGCATGTTTGGTTTTACTCTTCTTCTCAGCTACTTTGCTTTCACACACTGCATCCCGGTTGCTCCCTGACAGTTCAAGCTATGAGAGCCACGAGCAATGGATGGCTCGTTACGGACGTGTTTACAAGGACGCTGATGAGAAAGAACGGCGTTCAAAGATTTTCCAAGAGAACGTTCAGTACATACACTCATCCAACAATGGCATGAACAAAGGTTACAAACTAGCAGTGAATGAGTTTGCAGACCTTACAAACCAAGAGTTCACGAGCACAAGGAACCGATTCAAGGCACATGAATGTTCCACATCCACCTCTGCTTTCAGGTATGAAAACGTGACAGCAGTCCCCTCATCGATGGACTGGAGAAAGAAAGGTGCAGTAACACCTATTAAAGATCAAGGCCAATGTGGTAATTAAGCTAGCTAGCAAGAATTAATTGTTTTAAGAATTTCACAACTGAAACGTATTCTATGTTGCTGACTTAAAAGGTTCATCATGATATATATGTTGTAGGGTCTTGCTGGGCGTTTTCAGCTGTGGGAGCAATGGAAGGAATAACCCAACTGACAACAGGTAAACTAATCTCTCTATCTGAACAAGAGCTTGTGGACTGCGATACTAGTGGTGTAGATCAGGGATGTGAAGGTGGTCTTATGGATGATGCCTTTGAATTCATCGTAAAGAATAAAGGGCTTACAACAGAGAGCAACTACCCATACAAAGCAGTGGATGGAAGCTGCAACAGCAACGAGGCATCAAACCATGCTGCAACAATTACGGGTCATGAAGATGTTCCTGCTAATAGTGAAAGTGCACTGTTGAAGGCTGTAGCCAGTCAGCCTATCTCTGTGGCTATTGATGCAAGTGGGTCCGACTTCCAGTTCTACTCTAGCGGGGTGTTTACCGGAGAATGTGGCACGGAACTTGACCATGGTGTTACTGCGGTTGGTTATGGAACGACTGCTGATGGAACTAAGTATTGGCTCGTGAAGAATTCATGGGGAACAACTTGGGGTGAAGAGGGGTATATAATGATGCAAAGAGATGTTGATGCGAAAGAAGGAATTTGTGGCATTGCCATGCAGGCTTCCTACCCCACTGCATGATTAATTTCTGGATCATCATCACCAACAGTAATTAATACTATTGTATATTATATCTATAATCTATTTGGCGCCGTGTTATTTAATACAAGGAAACTTATAAACTATGTACATGTATCTGAAAACTAATTAAGTCTTCAAAAAGCTGGAACTATCAAATTGTGTATGCATCTCATGAAAATTTGTGAGCTTGGATGTCTTTTCCTGATGCCATTTGCTAGTTTCTCTGAGCCTGGTAATTAATGTCAACATAAGAATCACCTATATGTTGAGGATGAGAAAGTTTCTCAAGGTACAAAGGAAAAAAATAAAACATCTACAATACGAACCAAAGAGAATTTGATGAATGTTTATCTTGTTTCACTAATGATACCCGAGTGAGGAAAAACACTAGGTATTTTTAAACATGTGCAACTAGTTTCAGAGTTTTTTACATAAACCTTGTAGTCGGAAAAATGAATTACCAAGTAATGGTATTTTTAAATATATTTACCTATTAATTGTAGTTTTATTAGAAACTATAAAAAAAATAATAATAAAAATAAAAAGGAACTTACACCCTTGTTTTCCTTGGTCGCGGTTTTTCTCCCTCTCCCTGAGCCTTCAACACCATCACCGGTAACTGCCATTATTATGTTATGATACGTTGAAAATTTTTATGTTATGCATATCTTCGTTTTGCCTTCAACTCAAATTATTTTCCTCTAGGTACAGGCGTTGGAACTAACTGACTTTTTTTTTGTGCAACTAAATAGATTAGCTGTTTTCTTTTGTTTTTACTTGGAGCTCAAGAACAGAACTAGAAGCATGTATGAAATGGGCTAGATACCGAACATAAGCATTCCGTTTAGAAACTTTAATGTTTTGTGATTCAGGTCAACATTATTTTTTCTAGTAGAAGAGTTTTCTGATGGGGTTTGCTATATCTATAATACTTTCATGGCATTTTCACCTTCATCGTGTGAACCTGAATTTTAAATTGCAATCGCTTATTCTGATGAATAACGGACATTCGGATCGACATGACAGATCGTTCCGACCAGTGGTGGACCTTAGTGGAGCCCCGGGGTCCCGGGCCACTGTTCCGATTCCGGCACGTAATGTAAAAAAAAAATTATGTTTTTTTTTTTTTTATGTTTCTTCTGTTAGGTACATAGGTACACAGGCTTAAAATACGAGTGTTACTACTAATTTAGTTTTATTTGGAAATTTTTTTTAGTATCACCCCTACTAAAACATTTTGTGTCCGCTACTAGTTCCTAGTTAGATGCATCCCGAGAGAACCATAGCGGTTTTAGGTACCATGGTCGGTGGATGGTTGGTTTGTCAATCCAACTAAACGAATCCCATCGGCCACATGTTTATATTGTATAATACTTCATAATTTTACGAAGAAGAAAAGAGTTTGCTTGTGACCAAGTTTCCTTGTATTTCACCATCTATAATTTTAGGCGATGAAACCAAACAAAAAAGTAGTTTATAGGAGATCAAATCGAACCAAACAAATGTCGGCGAAGTTGATTTTTATTATCTTATTTTTGGTATAAAATATGATGGGGCCGACAACCTAAATTACATGTTGGCAATTACCCGTAACACTAGTTATGTATCTGAAATATTCTTTCAATTACAAAGTATATCATTTATCTTTGCATATAATAAAAGGTTCCTATAAATTACATGTTGGCAATTACCCGTAACACTAGCTAAGTCACCAACACAAGAGCATGGTATTTTTTTCACCATTTCTTTTTTTTTTTTTTATTTAACATTAATAATCTTTAACCAAACTGACAACCAATTTGAAGAAAAAGAGAATGATGAGAGGTTCAGAACCTATTTGTGAAGCCTTTACTTGATGGTGATGATCTCGAAGATCTTATAAAATTAGAGGGTGGTGCCATGGTGGAGTTTTGTAGCTACAATGCTATAAAGGAGATGAAAAAAAAAAAAAAGAATGACATTGCATTGGGTTACAAAAAAAATAGCAATGTATTTATGTTGATTTGTTTACCATAGCATCCTACATTTATTCTAGCATATTACAACATTATACTTACAAAAATCAACATAATTATAGTAATGTCATCCAAATACAATAAAAATCTGATTGTTATCGTTATGACTAGATAAAATTTGCAAAGTACGATGTGTTACTAAGAGAAAAACATGAAACTACAATGTTATAACTAGGTTTATTTTCAAAGTACAATATAAAGGAAACGGGATGTTGTAATAAAATAATATATGCAAGTACGTTGTTGTTTCTACCATTTAGCCCATTTGATTCTTATTGCATTCTACTTCCGTCTCTTTCTATTAGAGTGAGCCCCATAGTAGCAAATCATCAAAATATAAAGCAATCTTCGCACGCCTATTCAAATGATCAGAGAACTAACTAACCAGAGACTCCAAAGAGTGATGTAGCATCTCAGGAATTATGAAATTCATATTGCATGCATAAGCTTGAACCAATTAAGTATGGAGGATTTTCTAGCCTAAAACCCTTAATTACTAGCTTGTGTTGGAGGCAAGGCCTGAACATAGGGCGTTCATATCGTGAACGCTTAGCATTCAGAGCATGGAGTTGGATGTAGAGGCCAAGATGAACGCGGGACGTTGCAGGGAGGAACGCAACGCATTCACCGTCTGCACTCAAAAATCGTAAGTGTGCACTATTTAAACAACTTAAGACCCAACGCTCTTCAGCCTTTCAGCCTCCACTGTACCTTAAGTCTCATTTCGAAACCCTAACCCTAATTATGAGTGTGTGAGCTTGGAAGACCATCCTTAAGTGTATTTTGGTGTTCTTGATGAAGAGTGATCACCTTAGAGTCTGATTGATCAAGGAAGAGCTTTTGGATCCAGGTTCTCCATCCCATTTTCAAGTCTCAAAAGGTATAAAGTTTCTATCTTACTACCTTATAGCTTAAGATCTAGATTAGGGCTTGTTTTTGCTTCTTATGAACATATGGATTCACTTTGGGAGTTTGAGCTACTCCAGGAGCCTAGAATTGAAGATCCTCAGATTTTTGAGTTGCTAGAGTCATAAAAATGGTAACTTGATGGTGGAGGACCAACCATGCAAAGGATTTGGGTCTTGATTTATGGATTGGAAGCTTTAATGGATGTTGAGTTCTTTTTGGGCTATGAAAAGGTGCCAAGTTGAGGACTTTATGGATTAAGACTCTGATAAGAAGCTATTTTGAAGATTTGAACTTTGGACTTAAAGTATTAAGACATAAATGCAATTTTTGGTCCCTGGTCGGGAACGCAGTGTGTTCATCTTTGGAACGCCATGCGTTCTAGCATCGAGTCCCGATCATCGGTCAGGCAGCGACCACCCAGCATTCCACAAGGGAACGCCCCATGGTTGGTCCAACAGTGTGCTTCTGTGGGCTTTCCACTCATTCTGACTCGATCGAATCATGAAGTACAACCTAGTACATGTAATCTGCATTAGAGACTTTACGCTCAAAATTGCTCCCCATATTCATACTCCAAGTTTTATGGGCATGTTTGTTATAAACTCATAAGCTTTGTCTAAACACCATGCACGACCTAAAAGATCTAAAACACACGCATAATGTGGATGATGTGGCACAATACCATAATCTTTCACACTATTGAATATTACACAACCTTCTTCTATAAGTCCAACATGAGTGCGTGGTGTAAGAATCCTAATGAACGTGACTTTATTTAGACTCGTACCAGCTTGGTTCATTAAATGGAAAAGATTTACAGTTTCATGTGCTCTACTATGCTAAGCAGTTATCGCAGTCGAGATTTCAATAACGGTCACATGCCGCTATTTGAAATCACGGTTATCGCAGTGGTATAGCGGTTTTATAATATTATGTATAATTTATATTATATATTTATACAAAATTTATATATTAGATTATTAATACTATATAGAATTAATATCATAAAAAATCATATAAAAACATAACATAATCTATATATAATATTCTAATATAGTAATATAGAAACTAAAAAGTGTCAAAATGCCATCGCAGCTCAAGTCGTTCGTGGTTTCTATGTACTGAAACAGATGAGAAAAGTGTAGTGGGCTAGTTAAAAAAATAAAAATTTATTACTGAAATAACACACAATCATTTTTTTTTTCTTTGTTAGAGTAGCCCAATATGTACAAAATTGTAAAAGCAGGTGTAACGTCGCTATAACGCTGACGAGATTCGCGGTCAATAGCGCTGCTAATAGTGTCACCATTATTCGTAAACACTATATCAAAATAACATTTCAGTAACATCGCAAAACGCTATAGCGCTGTTATAGCACTGCTATAGCGCGCTATTGATAGCATAGCTACTATGTAAGACATATCCAACAATCATGACACTCCAAACCACATTATTTTTGGTTTTTGTTTCATTAAATACTTTCCGGGCCAAGTCTATGTTTGCACATTTTGCATACATGTGAATAAGTGTTGTGTTGACAAAACAATTGGTTTTTGTTTCATGAAAGTTTTTAATAGCAGGAGTACAAGCTGGTTTGACTCCTTTCAAACCTGCATCTGCTAGAATGTCAAGCACACTCTTTTTTTTATTCATATATAATCCTTGCTGGGTCTTGTGTAATTCAACCACAATGAAATAACTTATTTGTCCTAACTCCTTGATTGTGATCATTTTCTATAAATATTCTTTTACTTCTTCGATTAACTAAAGATTAGGATTGTAATAATGTAACGTCCACGAATTCAGACTAGATGTTTTTAGGATTATAAATAACAATATTTATTTTATCGGAAATTTAAATCGTCAAATAAGTTAATCGTAAATAAATAATTAAGTATCTTTCGTACGCGATACGTGTTATATAAATGATATTTATATATTGTGTACATGTTTTATGGACAAATATTATGGGCTTATAATATTTGTATAAAACATTATTATAAATTACAATAAATAACATTTAAAATAAAATATTATCTAGGATAAATAATCTTAGCAAAATTGGTAGTGTAACACTCGGTTTCGGATTTGTTTCTTTATTCATGATTGCGGCCCAACCATCATTCGTCATTAGGCTTAGGGTCTTGGAGACGAAGGAATTTGGCTCTTTCGGATGTGGGTATTATGATTTAAGTGATCCAAGTGCTTGATGGTGTCTTTGGAGGCCCAATGTATAATCTTAATTTGATAACTCAATCTTTTATGGATTGTAGGTTTGGCTCGGAGGTGTTAAGGATTGGGTGTGTTGTTAGAAGCATAGGGCTTCTCGCCACCTTTCAAGGAGGTGGATCTTGGTAATCAAGTTTGATGTAGCCTTGGGGTTATAGACCCAGAATCTTAACACTCTTGGGAAGCTTCAGGAGGTAAAATGTTATCATGTTGACTTGTAATTGTCCTAGTTTGAGTTTAGGGAAATATTAAGGGTTTTTATGGTGTATTAAGTTCTCCTTGTGAGTTTTAGCCACTCCAGGAGCTTGGAGTGATAGATCTTGCCTCTTTTGGTGTTTCTAGTTCATAAAAAAATGCTTGCTTGATGTTTAAGAATGGTCCATGCATGTTCTAGTTGGATTATGTGGTGTCTTAGTAGATTAAGTTGGTTGTTGGGTCCTATTGAGTCATGCAAATGCATAAAGGTGTCAGCATTATGCATTAAGAGCTTAGTTATAAGGTCGTATGAGGTTTTAATGTGAGGACTTAAAGGATTAAGACGTGTTTTGAGTTTTGGAAAAGTCATGGTTACGCCCCATGTAACTGATGGTACACCTAGTGTACCCTCTTTTGGTCGCAAATATGGAATTCTTTGAGTACGCCCAACGTAGCTGAGCATACTCCCCGCATTCTTCGTTCAGATGGGTTTTGCGTTTGTTGTGTTTTGAGCTTCGCATCCTTGGACCACATTCTTTCTTTGGGCCTTCTGTACAAACTGAGATTTATTATTGGCTAAGGAATTATTCGGCTTTAGGATAAGGCCCATATGGGGTTGGGCCCTATTTGTAAAATTGGGCTATTAGTGGGCCATTATGGATCTTGTAGTTTTGGGCCTTTTTTGATTTTGGGCTTGGGCCTCAGTTTTGGTAAATGTTGGATGATAGGTAAAATGGTCATTTTACCCCATGTATGGATTATGGATCATCTTTTGGAACCCAATTGCTAATTAGGTATTATTTTGGTATTGATATCCCGGAGGAGTTGTCAGGGTAGCAGCTAGGGATTTCTTTCAGTGAGCTTCTGTATACGAGGTGAGTCTCCTCACTGTTCTATGGGTTAAAGACACTAATGCCGGCCAATCTGGTTTATGTATTGTAGGAAAACACGGGGATAACCCTTGGCATTTTGTATGAAAGACAGTGAGGCGGCTCCTGGCAAACTGTATGCAAGACCAGGGTCTTAAATCTGGCAGGTAATTAGTTAAGAAGTTTTAGATTATGTGTTAGTTGTCTTTGTGATGTTTGCATGGAAGATCATGAGGTGGCTCCTGGCACCTGTCTGTAAGACCCAGGGTTTTGGTCCCCAGCCTAAAAAGAAAGACCACGAGGCGGATCGTGGCATAATGGCAAGACTATGGTTGGCACATATCACTTTTATTGATTGATTCGATATGTATTATACGTATGGCTTATTTGCTATGTGTGTTGGATTAGGTGTGTAGTCTCACAACTATAATTGGTATGTACTTGATTTGAGATTAGCATGGTCCTTTTCGGTTGCCTGCACGATAGCAACTAGACTGGATGAGTTTTGGAGTAAAGGGTTAACTAACGGTTTATTAATATAATATAAGAATAATATATTAATTGGTAATTATATTATTTAATTAGTATTGATCATAAATTAATTTGGAATTAATTTAGTGATCAAAGGAAGTGATTAAAAGAACGGGGAGTGATTATGTAAATCAGTGATTGTTGTATTTTTGGGCTATTGGATTCTATTGATGGGGAGTGGACGAAAATCAATGGCAAGCCCCCATAGAGTTTTCGTACAAGGCCTTTCATTTGGGGGTCCATGGATTGCTTAGGGCCTAAGCAAGGGAATTAGGGTTTCCAATTGAAAACCCTAGCAGTCGTAACTATAAAAGGAAACCCTAGCCTCAAGAAATCGGTATGCCTACCTTCTAAGAGAAACCCTCACCGATTTATATCTCCTTCTACCTCATTCTTTGCTTGTGGTGCTTGTAACTCCGTTAGAGGTGCAACATTTAGGTCACTAGGCTTTCAAAGGTCAAGGAATTGAAGTGAAGATTACTTGTTACTATTAGCTAACAAGAAAGGTATTCTTCTAGTTCCTAATATGTATAGATTTCAATTTTATATAGTAGATCTAGGGTTCTTGCTTTGGAAAATTAATTTGCTTGTATAACTTGAGAAAAACCTAGATCCAAAGGAAATAGGGTTTCATGTGCACATAGGAATGTAGATATGCTCAAAACTCATCAGTGGTATCAAAGCCTATGTTGTTTTCTGTTATATTTTAGCGTGAAAGACCCTGAATGATATGATCTCTAGTGCCCGAGAGCGGGAGATTGATTTGGAGCATTATGTGAAGAGGGGGTCGGATCATGTGCAGACATTGGAGTGTCACGTGAAGAGACCCAAGACTTATGGCCAGCGTTTGAGAGGCCAGCAGGGCCAAAGTTAGTGCAGCACATGTGGGAAACTACATGAGTTGCTATAATCGTAGCAGGATTGGTCAGGTCAGCAGAGATTTTCATCAAGGAGCAAGCCCATTATGTTTTCACTATGATCAGGTGGGCCAGAAGAAGGCCGACTGTCCGATGTCGTTAGGAGGAGCAGTGAGTGTACACACTCCGACTACCTTGAGGATCACTGATAGACGATAGGGTAGAGCAAGTGCCCCAATGGAAAGGAGTCAGGCTTTAGAGTGTCGGTTAGGGGAGGTAACGACTTTAGCATGCAATGTTGCGGGTATGTACCTTTTGCTTTCCTTCAGTTTGGGTAAGTGTATATCTGGTTTATTTCTATGCTTATGTTTGAGTTATATCTTCAAGAAATTTTATATGCCATATACATTCCATGAATCTTTTGTGGTTTAGGAAGGGTTATTTTTGTATAGCAGGTTTGGTGTGTTTGGTGTTATCCTGGTTTGTACTTGAGAACAGATTAGTGGCATTGTCTGAAAGGTTTATGGTCAGGATTTAGTGGGATTGTTGTCCACTATCGCCAAGATCTAGTGGTTTTAACAATTATGCTTGGATTGGTTTTTGGAGGTGCTGAGGGAAGTAGTTTGTTGCTGAGATTTTGGTTGGGGAATCCATCATTTGGATTCAAGATTTGAGTGAGATATCAGGTTAAGCATCTAGGATCATCAGTGTTGCAGGGATTCAGGAAGTGTTTAGTTGGTATTCGGGGGTTATGTAGTCTTTGAGTTGGCTAGTAAGGGATCATTAGCAAGAATACGCACTGGTTGTCAGCAGATTGATCGTTTGAAAGTGCGAAAGATTGGGAATTCTTCAATTCTCGTGTGTTGTGAGAATATACTCAAATCAAAGTGGGGGAGAATCGTCTAGGGATTTAGGAGTAGAAGCGGTTTTGAATCTAGGATGAGTTTCGCGTCCCCGTTGGGGAGGAAGGCGACCCAAGTCGCTGTTTGGATTGAGGATTGTGTGAGTTGGAAGTTCGGGAAACTTACCAACATTAAGGTCTCGACTCTCAGAGTGTTCGAATTGATAGATTAGTGGTAAGGCATTAGGATGCGATTATAGTAAAGTGGAAGTGTTGTAAAGTTGCGGGGTAGCCCGTAACATTCACTAGTTATCATATGATCTGGGGTAAGCCCCAGTGTCATAGCAGAGTAAGGGTGTCGTTTAGTTCGATATAAGATCAGTTAATTTCAATTGTAGTGATACCCTATTGGTGCGGGATTAGAGTGTCGACGTTTGGCCGAGAAGCTCAGAGACTGATGGATTCTGCGGATTGTCATTCATCTTAGTTGCGGTGAGGGAGTACATCATAAAGTAGAAGCGAGATCTGATTTCAAGGACGAAATCTATTTCAAGTGGGGGAGAATTGTAACATTCCGTTTTAAATAGATAAATAACATATGTAAATAAAAAATAATCCCTAAAACTCTGAGATGTACTTTTTATATATTTTATTTTTAGCCTAAAGTCGTATTAAATTAACTGGGTGTACACCTTCGGGTATTAATAAATTGTATTTTTTGGTTTAGAGGATCAAAATTGTAACATGCGTAATTGAAATGTAAAGAATTTTGTAGAGTTGGGGTTGTAATGTAAATATTGGACCATATCTGAACTGATTTGTGGATTCAGCGACCAAACTTAAAAAAAATATATCAAAGTTTCATTTGAACACAGGATTTGAACCCATATATTTCCCCTCCTATTTTTAAGGGTCATGTTACCAGAAACCCTAACCCTAAGCTTATCCACCAGCCACCACCTTTGTTTCCCCAACCTACAACCACAATTGCCAACCTCCTCGCTATTGCCTTGCACCACTGAATAATTGTCGATGCACCCAGTGCCGTTAAGGAGGATGGTTACCGTTGGACGTCGTTGCAGTGGACGATAAGAAGAAATAGAGTCATCATTTTCGTTGCTAATGTTCGCAAGACGGGGTCACAACCATCTCTTCTTCTTCATTCTCTTGTTGTTGCGTCGTCACTAGACCACCACCGCTACTTCTTGTTGTTTCTCTTTCGTAGGTTCTCCAGCTGCCATCCTCCTACGACGGTGAGGTTGCTATTCCGTTTGGTGTGTATTTTCCGACGTGTGGGTACTTGATTCAATATATGTCGCGGGTATGGGTGTGTTTAAGTGGCCGGAAATGTGAATAACCACCATGGCAGCCAACCATGGTGGCTGCCACCACCAGCCACTGTGAGAGATGATTGTGTGTATCATATGGTGTTTGTGTGCATGTGTTTTAATGGTATAGGGTTGTAGGAGCATTTCTTTGCCGATGATCCAAAGAAAAACCCACCACCACCACTTGCCACCATACTTCTACCACCAGCCGCCACCTTGGGTGGCTATGTGTGTATGTGTGTGTTGGATGAATATTTTATGTGTATCGGATTGCTTAGATAACGTTTTGGGTTTAAAAAAATGGTGGTTGCCGCCTCCTTCCGCAATGGACCGCCGCAGAACACCACTACCCGAGGTGGCAGTGGTTGGTGCCCAATTTATGAAAATATATATATATTTTTATTTAATTTAATAATATTCTAACTTAAGGAGTTGGAAACCCTAATTAAGGTTTATAAAACCCTATTGTCAAGAAAACCCTAGTTTGGGGTTGGTCGAGACCCACATTAAAACTGTTAGTTAAACTTAAAATAATACCTAATAATTATCTACAATTAACTTGATTCAATATTGGAATTAATGGATTAAGCCTTTAAGGGGTTAAGTGTGAGCACGAAGCTTAGTGAGTCCCCCCAAACTATCACATACCATACAAATAACACATAAGAGCATATATTTTGCCTTGCTCACTACATCGGGGCCCGCCTGACATCGGACGAATTCGGCATCACGCCCCGCCCGACATCGAACCGAAGTATGACATCGGCCCCTGCCCGGCATCGGACCAAAGTCTGGTATACATATAACATAACAACAAGCATATAACATAAACACATAACATAAAACATATAAACCTTCCTCGGGCTTGCCTCGGCATCAGACGGAAGTCCAGAACACATAACACATAACATATAAGCTAAACATTCCTCGGCCTTGCCCCAACATCGGACCGATGTCCGGAACATATAACATATAACATATAAGCTAAACATTCATCGGGCTTTCCCCGACATCGGACCGAATCCCAGAACACAAAACACATAAGAAATAAGCTAAAAATTCCTCGAGCTTGCCCCAACATCGGACCGAAGTTCGGAACACATAAACAAATACATGCAAGAATCACGAAGACATCAAGCATACAAACATTCCTTGGGCTTGCCTCGGCATCAGACCGAAGTTCGAAAACATATAATCTACATCGAGCTAATGCCGGCATCGGACCTAAGTCCGGCATACGCTAACCTACATAAACGGGCCGACATTGGTTCCTTCGACCTATTTCTACTAGAGGAAAACTCACCTCACACTGCTGAAGTCCCGCAGACAAAACCCTAGTTGCTGGATGACAGATTCCCGAGTCTGTCAACATGAAAATAACACCCAATTAATAATTGGGTTCCAACATGTATCCATAAGGCCATGCTTGGGGTAAAAGACTATTTTACCCCTATCTTAGCTTGATTCAAGCCTAAGGCCCAATCCATAATCCCAAAAGTCTAATAATGAACCAAGGCCCAATTATGGCCCAATTTTCCAAATTGGGCCCAAACCTTTACATGGTCTTACCCTATGGCCCAACCATTAATTATGGGTCTAACACTTGGTATTCTAATGGTCCAATATCTCATAATCATCAAGGCCCAGTTGGCCTACGTATGACCCAATTTTCCCAATTAGGCCCAAGCCTGTCCAATGGGCCTTATCTTAAAGCACAATACAAATATTCTAGTACATTTACTTGTTAATAGTTGGCTCATCAAGAGTCCAGATATCTTGGCCCAATAGAAAGGCCCAAATCTAAGCCCAACACAATTATGGTTTTCACATGAAATGACGATTAGGGTTAAGTGTTTCCTACTTAACCCATTAAGAACTTACTCCATTAAGTCCATCAATTTGTCTGTTCAATCATGTAGTGTTGTCGGCTTAATCCATAATCCTAATCCGGTCATCTAAAAATGCGGGTCCCGACAACCCATAATACATATATCCAAAATTAGGGTTTCCAACCCAATCACAACCTAATAGGCCCAAAAGTTAAGTCTTTAGATCAATTAGGGTTTCATTGGGCTCATCAGAGTTTGATAAGTCGGGCACCACCCACTACCACCTAGGGTAGTGGTGGTCAACGATGGCTCACGGCAGCTTGTGGTGGTTATGATCCTAGTCTATTTTTGTCAAAGCATCCGAAACGAAATCTAAACACAAGCAAGAGCATACTGCCACCCAACACGACGGTTGGTGGCGGCAGCCACCACCTCATGGTGGTGGTTATGAGTTTTCTTTTTATATTATTTTGACACCGATTACAATTTACAATGAAAAATCTCAAATAACACACACACACACTAAGGTAAACACACACACACACACAACGACCCATGCGGTAGACGGTGGTCGTAGATGGTGGTGGTGGTGGTGGCTTTCTTGGTTTTTCGGCCAAAACAAACACACAAACACCCTCATAGCCGAAATACACCTACACACATGTTTTGTTACTTGAAAAAGGACCCATCCACCCACCTAACGACGTACGGTGGCGGCAGCAGTGGTGGTTGGTGATGACAACCACCACCTTACGGTAGTGGCGGCGGTTTCTCTTAACCTTTTGCCCAGCAACACGTCAAAAAACGCAAATAGAATACACACTAACTGCCAACGACTTGTCTTGAACGGAAACAGACATCACAGGTTTGCAGTGGTGGCTTCGACGGTTCGGTGTGAATGAAACAATGGCAAGGAACATCTCCGCCGACATCAATGGCACCGGTGAATGCTGGTGGTTATCGGCTCCATCAGCGGTGGTCTACTCCGACTTAAACTGCTAAGGAGGCGGCTGAGAAAGCTCTGAAAAGGCGGTAGCAACGGACACAACGTCGGAAAGAAACGGAGAATGGTGGCAATCGAACGGAAATGTGGAAGTCTGGTGGTTTGCGGTGGTGGCTTTGGGTTTTGTTTTCAGTTTTTAAATTAAAAAGTCACACAATAATTATATATTTATATATGTAAAGTATTAAATGTAATAAATGTGATAGTAATTGTAATTAATAAATTTCTTTATTCCTTATTTCAAAATTCTATTTAAAAAAAATACTTAATGTTTATATTTAATATTTAATTTTTTATTTAATCAAACCGTATAATATACGAGTTTTACACTTAGTAATTATATGAAATGAAGAACATCTTGACAAGATGCTCTAACTTATATTCTCTATTAAAATACATCAATTTAAATACAAATCTAATTATCAGATATATGCAATTCTAAATTGGAACCTTAAAAACAAACCAAGAAAAATGATTATAATATATATATATATATATATATATATATATATATCATGAGACTCTTAGACAATTTCTCCCACCACATATACTAGACACAATTAAATTCCAAAATACTGGTCAAGTTATGTTCTGTAAGCTTTTAACTTAACTTTGCTTATGTTAAAAGAACAAATGAGTATGCAATAGTTTTAACCTTCAGAATACTAGAGTCCAAAAATGGAAATCCAACATGGGTAGTGTCATCAATCCTCTATCTAAACAACTTATACCCTTGGCTTAACATCATTTTAATTAATATAATATTAATCAAACCATCTGATCTTCTACGTACTTGAAAACATATATTTCGTTTTTCAAACAAGGACAAAATCATTTCTTTCTATATAAAGCCAACCTCTCAGCAAAGAGTTTACTCCAACTTATATTCATATCCCTTATTTCATATATCTACAACCACTATGTCTATGTCATCCACAAACCACACATCTCTGGCATGTTTGGTTTTACTCTTCTTCTCAGCTACTTTGCTTTCACACACTGCATCCCGGTTGCTCCCTGACAGTTCAAGCTATGAGAGCCACGAGCAATGGATGGCTCGTTACGGACGTGTTTACAAGGACGCTGATGAGAAAGAACGGCGTTCAAAGATTTTCCAAGAGAACGTTCAGTACATACACTCATCCAACAATGGCATGAACAAAGGTTACAAACTAGCAGTGAATGAGTTTGCAGACCTTACAAACCAAGAGTTCACGAGCACAAGGAACCGATTCAAGGCACATGAATGTTCCACATCCACCTCTGCTTTCAGGTATGAAAACGTGACAGCAGTCCCCTCATCGATGGACTGGAGAAAGAAAGGTGCAGTAACACCTATTAAAGATCAAGGCCAATGTGGTAATTAAGCTAGCTAGCAAGAATTAATTGTTTTAAGAATTTCACAACTGAAACGTATTCTATGTTGCTGACTTAAAAGGTTCATCATGATATATATGTTGTAGGGTCTTGCTGGGCGTTTTCAGCTGTGGGAGCAATGGAAGGAATAACCCAACTGACAACAGGTAAACTAATCTCTCTATCTGAACAAGAGCTTGTGGACTGCGATACTAGTGGTGTAGATCAGGGATGTGAAGGTGGTCTTATGGATGATGCCTTTGAATTCATCGTAAAGAATAAAGGGCTTACAACAGAGAGCAACTACCCATACAAAGCAGTGGATGGAAGCTGCAACAGCAACGAGGCATCAAACCATGCTGCAACAATTACGGGTCATGAAGATGTTCCTGCTAATAGTGAAAGTGCACTGTTGAAGGCTGTAGCCAGTCAGCCTATCTCTGTGGCTATTGATGCAAGTGGGTCCGACTTCCAGTTCTACTCTAGCGGGGTGTTTACCGGAGAATGTGGCACGGAACTTGACCATGGTGTTACTGCGGTTGGTTATGGAACGACTGCTGATGGAACTAAGTATTGGCTCGTGAAGAATTCATGGGGAACAACTTGGGGTGAAGAGGGGTATATAATGATGCAAAGAGATGTTGATGCGAAAGAAGGAATTTGTGGCATTGCCATGCAGGCTTCCTACCCCACTGCATGATTAATTTCTGGATCATCATCACCAACAGTAATTAATACTATTGTATATTATATCTATAATCTATTTGGCGCCGTGTTATTTAATACAAGGAAACTTATAAACTATGTACATGTATCTGAAAACTAATTAAGTCTTCAAAAAGCTGGAACTATCAAATTGTGTATGCATCTCATGAAAATTTGTGAGCTTGGATGTCTTTTCCTGATGCCATTTGCTAGTTTCTCTGAGCCTGGTAATTAATGTCAACATAAGAATCACCTATATGTTGAGGATGAGAAAGTTTCTCAAGGTACAAAGGAAAAAAATAAAACATCTACAATACGAACCAAAGAGAATTTGATGAATGTTTATCTTGTTTCACTAATGATACCCGAGTGAGGAAAAACACTAGGTATTTTTAAACATGTGCAACTAGTTTCAGAGTTTTTTACATAAACCTTGTAGTCGGAAAAATGAATTACCAAGTAATGGTATTTTTAAATATATTTACCTATTAATTGTAGTTTTATTAGAAACTATAAAAAAAATAATAATAAAAATAAAAAGGAACTTACACCCTTGTTTTCCTTGGTCGCGGTTTTTCTCCCTCTCCCTGAGCCTTCAACACCATCACCGGTAACTGCCATTATTATGTTATGATACGTTGAAAATTTTTATGTTATGCATATCTTCGTTTTGCCTTCAACTCAAATTATTTTCCTCTAGGTACAGGCGTTGGAACTAACTGACTTTTTTTTTGTGCAACTAAATAGATTAGCTGTTTTCTTTTGTTTTTACTTGGAGCTCAAGAACAGAACTAGAAGCATGTATGAAATGGGCTAGATACCGAACATAAGCATTCCGTTTAGAAACTTTAATGTTTTGTGATTCAGGTCAACATTATTTTTTCTAGTAGAAGAGTTTTCTGATGGGGTTTGCTATATCTATAATACTTTCATGGCATTTTCACCTTCATCGTGTGAACCTGAATTTTAAATTGCAATCGCTTATTCTGATGAATAACGGACATTCGGATCGACATGACAGATCGTTCCGACCAGTGGTGGACCTTAGTGGAGCCCCGGGGTCCCGGGCCACTGTTCCGATTCCGGCACGTAATGTAAAAAAAAAATTATGTTTTTTTTTTTTTATGTTTCTTCTGTTAGGTACACAGGTACACAGGCTTAAAATACGAGTGTTACTACTAATTTAGTTTTATTTGGAAATTTTTTTTAGTATCACCCCTACTAAAACATTTTGTGTCCGCTACTAGTTCCTAGTTAGATGCATCCCGAGAGAACCATAGCGGTTTTAGGTACCATGGTCGGTGGATGGTTGGTTTGTCAATCCAACTAAACGAATCCCATCGGCCACATGTTTATATTGTATAATACTTCATAATTTTACGAAGAAGAAAAGAGTTTGCTTGTGACCAAGTTTCCTTGTATTTCACCATCTATAATTTTAGGCGATGAAACCAAACAAAAAAGTAGTTTATAGGAGATCAAATCGAACCAAACAAATGTCGGCGAAGTTGATTTTTATTATCTTATTTTTGGTATAAAATATGATGGGGCCGACAACCTAAATTACATGTTGGCAATTACCCGTAACACTAGTTATGTATCTGAAATATTCTTTCAATTACAAAGTATATCATTTATCTTTGCATATAATAAAAGGTTCCTATAAATTACATGTTGGCAATTACCCGTAACACTAGCTAAGTCACCAACACAAGAGCATGGTATTTTTTTCACCATTTCTTTTTTTTTTTTTTATTTAACATTAATAATCTTTAACCAAACTGACAACCAATTTGAAGAAAAAGAGAATGATGAGAGGTTCAGAACCTATTTGTGAAGCCTTTACTTGATGGTGATGATCGAAGATCTTATAAAATTAGAGGGTGGTGCCATGGTGGAGTTTTGTAGCTACAATGCTATAAAGGAGATGAAAAAAAAAAAAGAATGACATTGCATTGGGTTACAAAAAAAAATAGCAATGTATTTATGTTGATTTGTTTACCATAGCATCCTACATTTATTCTAGCATATTACAACATTATACTTACAAAAATCAACATAATTATAGTAATGTCATCCAAATACAATAAAAATCTGATTGTTATCGTTATGACTAGATAAAATTTGCAAAGTACGATATGTTACTAAGAGAAAAACATGAAACTACAATGTTATAACTAGGTTTATTTTCAAAGTACAATATAAAGGAAACGGGATGTTGTAATAAAATAATATATGCAAGTACGTTGTTGTTTCTACCATTTAGCCCATTTGATTCTTATTGCATTCTACTTCCGTCTCTTTCTATTAGAGTGAGCCCCATAGTAGCAAATCATCAAAATATAAAACAATCTTCGCACGCCTATTCAAATGATCAGAGAACTAACTAACCAGAGACTCCAAAGAGTGATGTAGCATCTCAGGAATTATGAAATTCATATTGCATGCATAAGCTTGAACCAATTAAGTATGGAGGATTTTCTAGCCTAAAACCCTTAATTACTAGCTTGTGTTGGAGGCAAGGCCTGAACATAGGGCGTTCATATCGTGAACGCTTAGCATTCAGAGCATGGAGTTGGATGTAGAGGCCAAGATGAACGCGGGACGTTGCAGGGAGGAACGCAACGCATTCACCGTCTGCACTCAAAAATCGTAAGTGTGCACTATTTAAACAAATTAAGACCCAACGCTCTTCAGTCTTTCAGCCTCCATTGTACCTTAAGTCTCATTTCGAAACCCTAACCCTAATTATGAGTGTGTGAGCTTGAAAGACCATCCTTAAGTGTATTTTAGTGTTCTTGATGAAGAGTGATCACCTTGGAGTCTCATTAATCAAGGAAGAGCTTTTGGATCCAGGTTCTCCATCACATTTTCAAGTCTCAGAAGGTATAAAGTTTCTATCTTACTACCTTATAGCTTAAGATCTAGATTAGGGCTTGTTTTTGCTTCTTATGAACATATGGATTCTCTTTGGGAGTTTGAGCTACTCCAGGAGCCTAGAATTGAAGATCCTCACATTTTTGAGTTGCTAGAGTCATAAAAATGGTAACTTGATGGTGGAGGACCAACCATGCAAAGGTTTTGGGTCTTGATTTATGGATTGGAAGCTTTAATGGATGTTGGGTTCTTTTTGGGCTATGCAAAGGTGCCAAGTTGAGGATTTTATGGATTAAGACTCTGATAAGAAGCTATTTTGAAGATTTGAACTTTGGACTTAAAGTATTAAGACATAAATGCAATTTTTGGTCCCTGGTCGGGAACGCAGTGTGTTCATCTTTGGAACGCCATGCGTTCTAGAATCGAGTCCCGATCATCGGTTAGGCAGCGACCACCCAGCATTCCACAAGGGAACGCGCCATGTTTGGTCCAACAGTGTGCTTCTGTGGGCTTTCCACTCATTCTGACTCGATCGAATCATGAAGTACAACCTAGTACATGTAATCTGCATTAGAGACTTTACGCTCAAAATTGCTCCCCATATTCATACTCCAAGTTTTATGGGCATGTTTGTTATAAACTCATAAGCTTTGTCTAAACACCATGCACGACCTAAAAGATCTAAAACACACGCATAATGTGGATGATGTGGCACAATACCATAATCTTTCACACTATTAAATATTACACAACCTTCTTCTATAAGTCCAACATGAGTGCGTGGTGTAAGAATCCTAATGAACGTGACTTTATTTAGACTCGTACCAGCTTGGTTCATGAATTGGCAAAGATTTACAGTTTCATGTGCTCTACTATGCTAAGCAGTTATCGCGGTCGAGATTTCAATAGCGGTCGCATGCCGCTATTTGAAATCACGGTTATCGCGGTGGTATAGCAGTGGTATAGTGGTTTTATAATATTATGTATAATTTATATTATATATTTATACAAAATTTATATATTAGATTATTAATACTATATAGAATTAATATCATAAAAAATCATATAAAAACATAACATAATCTATATATAATATTCTAATATAGTAATATAGAAACTAAAAAGTGTCAAAATGTCATTGCAGCTCAAGTCGTTCGTGGTTTCTATGTACTGAAACAGATGAGAAAAGTGTAGTGGGCTAGTTAAAAAAATAAAAATTTATTACTGAAATAACACACAATCATTTTTTTTTCTTTGTTCGAGTAGCCCAATATGTACAACATTGTAAAACCGGGTGTAACGTCGCTATAACGCTGACGAGATTCGCGATCAATAGCGCCGCTAATAGTGTCACCATTATTCGTAAACGCTATATCAAAATAACATTTCAGTAACATCGCAAAACGTTATAGCTCTGCTATAGCGCGCTATTGATAGCATAACTACTATGTAAGACATATCCAACAATCATGACACTCCAAACCACATTGTTTTTGGTTTTTGTTTCATTAAAAACTTTCCGGGCCAAGTCTATGTTTGCACATTTTGCATACATGTGAATAAGTGTTGTGTTGACAAAACAATTGGTTTTTGTTTCATGAAAGTTTTTAATAGCAGGAGTACAAGCTGTCTGCTAGAATGTCAAGCACACTCTTTTTTTTATTCATATATAATCCTTGCTCGGTCTTGTGTAATTCAACCACAATGAAATAACTTATTTGTCCTAACTCCTTGATTGTGATCATTTTCTATAAATATTCTTTTACTTCTTCGATTAACTAAAGATTAGGATTGTAATAATGTAACGTCCACGAATTCAGACTAGATGTTTTTAGGATTATAAATAACAATATTTATTTTATCGGAAATTTAAATCGTCAAATAAGTTAATCGTAAATAAATAATTAAGTATCTTTGGTACGCGATACGTGTTATATAAATGATATTTATATATTGTGTACATGTTTTATGGACAAATATTATGGGCTTATAATATTTGTATAAAACATTATTATAAATTAAATAAATTACAATAAATAACATTTAAAATAAAATATTATCTAGGATAAATAATCTTAGCAAAATTGGTAGTGTAACACTCGGTTTCGGATTTGTTTCTTTATTCATGATTGCGGTCCAACCATCATTCGTCATTAGGCTTAGGGTCTTGGAGACGAAGGAATTTCGCTCTTTCGGATGTGGGTATTATGATTTAAGTGATCCAAGTGCTTGATGGTGTCTTTGGAGGCCCAATGTATAATCTTAATTTGATAACTCGATCTTTTATGGATTGTAGGTTTGGCTCGGAGGTTTTAAGGATTGGGTGTGTTGTTAGAAGCATAGGGCTTCTCGCCACCTTTCTGTAGATATAAGGTTCGTTGGAAACCAACCTAAGATGAGGAAGTTATGGTATTTTGAAGATTTTCGTAGAAATGGACCTTAATGGAAAATGCTTGCGTTTTAGTCCCATGCGTGTATGGCTAAAGGCACATGACTGGGTGAGTACGCTTAGTGCAAGCTGGGGGTACGCCCAACATAATGGACAGAGTGTCAAACCCAAATTTTTAGGGTTAGGGCACTATTTAAACATCTTTATGTGCTCAAGGCTCTTGCATTTCTCAGCCTCCTTTGTCTTTGAGCCCCATTTCAAACCCTAATCCCTTTTTGGTGGTGTATTCTTGAGTTAGAGGTGATTTTGAAGGTCCTTAGTGTTATTTCAAGGAGGTGGATCTTGGTAATCAAGTTTGATGTAGCCTTAGGGTTATAGATCCAGAATCTTAACACTCTTGGGAAGCTTTAGGAGGTAAAATGTTATCATTTTGACTTGTAATTGTCCTAGTTTGAGTTTAGGGAAATATTAAGGGTTTTTATGGTGTATTAAGTTCTCCTTGTGAGTTTTAGCCACTCCAGGAGCTTGGAGTGATATATCTTGCCTCTTTTGGTGTTTCTAGTTCATAAAAAATGCTTGCTTGATGTTTAAGAATGGTCCATGCATGTTCTAGTTGGATTATGTGGTGTCTTAGTAGATTAAGTTGGTTGTTGGGTCCTATTGAGTCATGCAAATGCATAAAGGTGTCAACATTATGCATTAAGAGCTTAGTTTGAAGGTCTTATGAGGTTTTAATGTGAGGACTTAAAGGATTAAGACGTGTTTTGAGGTTTGGAAAAGTCCTGGTTACGCCCCATGTAACTGATGGTACACCTAGTGTACCCTCTTTTGGTCGCAAATATGGAATTCTTCGAGTACGCCCAACGTAGCTGAGCATACTCCCCGCATTCTTCGTTCAGATGGGTTTTGCGTTTGTTGTGTTTTGAGCTTCGCATCCTTGGACCACATTCTTTCTTTGGGCCTTCTGTACAAACTGAGATTTATTATTCTCTAAGGAATTATTGGCCTTTAGGATAAGGCCCAAATGGGGTTGGGCCCTATTTGTAAAATTGGGCCATTAGTGGGCCATTATGGATCTTGTAGTTTTGGGCCTTTTTTGATTTTGGGCTTGGGCCTCAGTTTTGGTAAATGTTGGATGATAGGTAAAATGGTCATTTTACCCCATGTATGGATTATGGATCATCTTTTGGAACCCAATTGCTAATTAGGTATTATTTTGGTATTGATATCCCGGAGGAGTTGTCAGGGTAGCAGCTAGGGATTTCTTTCAGTGAGCTTCTGCATACGAGGTGAGTCTCCTCACTGTTCTATGGGTTACAGACACTAATTTCGATCAATCTGGTTTATGTATTTTAGGAAAACACGGGAGTAACCCCTGGCATTTTGTATGAAAGACAGTGAGGCGGCTCCTGGCAAATTGTATGCAAGACCAGTGTCTTAAATCTAGCAGATAATTGGTTAAGAAGTTGTAGATTGTGTGTTAGTTGTCTTTGTGATGTTTGCATGGAAGATCATGAGGTGGCTCCTGGCACCTGTCTGTAAGACCCAGGGTTTTGGTCCCCGGCCTAAAAAGAAAGACCACGAGGCGGATCGTGGCATAATGGCAAGACTATGGTTAGCACATATCACTTTTATTGATTGATTCGATATGTATGATACGTATGGCTTATTTGATATGTGTGTTGGATTAGGTGTGTAGTCTCACAACTATAATTGGTATGTACTTGATTTGAGATTAGCATGGTCCTTTTCGGTTGCCTTCACGATAGCAAATAGACTGGATGAGTTTTGGAGTAAAAGGTTAACTAACGGTTTATTAATATAATATAAGAATAATATATTAATTGGTAATCATATTATTTAATTAGTATTGATCATAAATTAATTTGGAATTAATTTAGTGATCAAAGGAAGTGATTAAAAGAACGGGGAGTGATTATGTAAATCAGTGATTGTTGTATTTTTGGGCTATTGGATTCAATTGATGGGGAGTGGACGAAAATCAACGGCAAGCCCCCATAGAGTTTTCGTACAAGGCCTTTCATTTGGGGGTCCATGGATTGCTTAGGGCCTAAGCAAGGGAATTAGGGTTTCCAGTTGAAAACCCTAGCAGCCGTAACTATAAAAGGAAACCCTAGCCTCAAGAAATCGGTATGCCTACCTTCTAAGAGAAACCCTCACCGATTTATATCTCCTTCTACCTCATTCTTTGCTTGTGGTGCTTGTAACTCTGTTAGAGGTGCAACATTTAGGTCACTAGGCTTTCAAAGGTCAAGGAATTGAAGCGAAGATTACTTGTTACTATTAGCTAACAAGAAAGGTATTCTTCTAATTCCTAATATGTATAGATTTCAATTTTATATAGTAGATCTAGGGTTCTTTCTTTGGAAAATTAATTTGCTTGTATAACTTGAGAAAAACCTAGATCCAAAGGAAATAGGGTTTCATGTGCACATAGGAATGTAGATATGCTCAAAACTCATCAGTGGTATCAAAGCCTATGTTGTTTTCTGTTATATTTTGGCATGAAAGACCCTGAATGATATGATCTCTAGTGCCCGAGAGCGGGAGATTGATTTGGAGCATTATGTGAAGAGGGGGTCGGATCAGGTGCAGACATTGGAGTGTCACGTGAAGAGACCCAAGACTTATGGCCAACGTTTGAAAGGCCAGCAGGGCCAAAGTTAGTGCAGCACATGTGGGAAACTACATGAGTTGCTACAATTGTAGCAGGATGGTCAGGTCAGCAGAGATTGTCATCAAGGGGCAAGCTCATTATGTTTTCACTACGATCAGGTGGGCCAGAAGAAGGCTGATTGTCCGATGTCGTTAGGAGGAGCAGTGAGTGTACACACTCCAACTACCTTGAGGATCACTGATAGACGATAGGGTAGAGTAAGTGCCCCAGTGGAAAGGAGTCAGGCTTTAGAGTGTCGGTCAGGGGAGGTTAGGACTTCAGCATGCAATGTTGCGGGTATGTACCTTTTGTTTTCCTTCAGTTTTACCTTCATTTTTTTCATTGAAATCTTTGCATCAGTTTGGGTAAGTGTATATCTGGTTTATTTCTATGCTTATGTTTGAGTTATATCTTCAAGAAATTTTATATGCCATCTGCATGCCATGAATCTTTTGTGGTTTAGGAAGGGTTATTTTTGTATAGCGGGTTTGGTGTGTTTGGTGTTATCCTGGGTTGTACTTGAGAACAGTTTAGTGGCATTGTCTGAAAGGTTTATGGTCAGGATTTAGTGGGATGGTTGTCCACTATCGCCAAGATCTAGTGGTTTTAACAATTATGCTTGGATTGGTTTTTGGAGGTGCTGAGGGAAGTAGTTTGTTGTTGAGATTTTGGTTGGGGTATCCGTCGTTTGGATTCAAGATTTGAGTGAGATATCAGGTTAAGCATCTAGGATCATCAACGTTGCAGGGATTCAGGAAGTGTTTAGTTGGTATTCGGGGGTTATGTAGTCTTTGAGTTGGCTAGTAAGGGATCATTAGCAAGAATAAGCACTGGTGGTCAGCAGATTGATCGTTTGAAAGTGAGAAAGATTAGGAATTCTTCAATTCTAGTGTGTTGTGAGAATATAGTCAAATCAAAGTGGGGGAGAATCGTCTAGGGATTTAGGAGTAGAAGCGGTTTTGAATCTAGGATGAGTTTCGCGTCCCCGTTGGGGAGGAAGGTGACCCAAATCGCTGTTTGCATTGAGGATTGTGTGAGTTGGAAGTTCGGGAAACTTACCAACATTAAGGTCTCGTTCTCTTGGTGTTTGATAGTAGCCTTTGGGGAAAGAAGATTGGATTCCAGGCATGGATCAAATTCAGCTTGGGTGTTTAGTCGAGTGTATGCTCGACTCTCAGAGTGTTCGAATTGATAGATTAGTGGTAAGGCATTAGGCTGCAATTATAGTAAAGTGGAAGTGTTGTAAGGTTGCGGGGTAGCCCGTAACATTCACTAGTTATCGTATGATCTGGGGTAAGCCCCAGTGTCATAGCAGAGTAAGGGTGTCGTTTAGTTCGATATAAGATCAGTTAATTTCAATTGTAGTGATACCCTATTGGTGCGGGATTAGAGTGTCGACGTTTGGCCGAGAAGCTCAGAGACTGATGGATTCTGCGGATTTTCATTCATCTTAGTTGTGGTGAGGGAGTACATCATAAAGTAGAAGCGAGATCTGATTTCAAGGACGAAATCTATTTCAAGTGGGTGAGAATTGTAACATTCCGTTTTAAATAGGTAAATAACATATGTAAATAAAAAATAATCCCTAAAACTCTGAGATGTATTTTTATATATTTTATTTTTAGCCTAAAGTTGTATTAAATTAACTGGGTGTACACCTTCGGGTGTTAATAAATTATATTTTTTGGTTTAGAGGATCAAAATTGTAACATGCGTAATTGAAATGTAAATAATTTTGTAGAGTTGGGGTTGTAATGTAAATATTGGACCATATCTGAACTGATTTGTGGATTCAGCGACCAAACTTAAAAAAAAATATATCAAAGTTTCATTTGAACACAGGATTTGAACCCATATATTTCCCCTCCTACTTTTAAGGGTCATGTTACCAGAAACCCTAACCCTAAGCTTATCCACCAGCCACCACCTTTGTTTCCCCAACCTACAACCACAATTGGCAACCTCCTCGCTATTGCCTTGCACCACCGAATAATTGTCGATGCACTCAGTGTCGTTAAGGAGGATGGCTACCGTTGGACGTCGTTGCAGTGGACGATAAGAAGAAATAGATTCATCATTTTCGTTGTTAATGTTCGCAAGACGGGGTCACAACCTTCTCTTCTTCTTCATTCTCTTGTTGTTGCGTCGTCACTAGACCACCACTGCTACTTCTTGTTGTTTCTCATTCGTAGGTTCTCCAGCTGCCATCCTCCTACGACGGTGAGGTTGCTATTCCGTTTGGTGTGTATTTTCCGACGTGTGGGTACTTGATTCAATATATGTCGCGGGTGTGGGTGTGTTTAAGTGGCCGGAAATGTGAATAACCACCATGGCAGCCAACCATGGTGGCTGCCACCACCAGCCACTATGAGAGATGATTGTGTGTATCATATGGTGTTTGTGTGCATGTGTTTTAATGGTATAGGGCTGTAGGAGCATTTCTTTGCCAAAGATCCGAAGAAAAACCCACCACCACCACTTGCCACCATACTTCTACCACCAGTCGCCACCTTGGGTGGCTATGTGTGTATGTGTGTGTTGGATGAATATTTTATGTGTACCGGATTGCTTAGATAACGTTTTGGGTTAAAAAAAATAGTGGTTGCCGCCTCTTGCCGCAATGGACCGCCGCAGAACACCACCACCTGACGTGGCAGTGGTTGGTGCCCGATTTATGAAAATATATATATTTTTTTTATTTAATTTGATAATCATCTAACTTAAGGAGTTGGAAACCCTAATTAAGGTTTATAAAACCCTATTTTCAAGAAAACCCTAGTTTGGGGTTGGTCGAGATTCACATTAAAACTGTTAGTTAAACTTAAAATAATACCTAATAATTATCTACAATTAACTTCATTCAATATTGGAATTAATGGATTAAGCCTTTAAGGGGTTAAGTGTGAGCACGAAGCATAGTGAGTCCCCCCAAACTATCACATACCATACAAATAACACATAAGAGCATATATTTTACCTTGCTCACTACATTGGGGCCCGCCTGACATCGGACGAATCCGGCATTAGGCCCCGCCCGACATCGAACCGAAGTATGACATCGGCCCCTTCCCGACATCGGACCAAAGTCTGGTATACATATAACATAACAACAAGCATATAACATAAACACATAACATAAAACATATAAACCTTCCTCGAGCGTGCCTCGGCATCGGACGGAAGTCCAGAACACATAACACATAACATATAAGCTAAACATTCCTCGGCCTTGCCCCAACATCGGACCGATGTCCGGAACATATAACATATAACATATAAGCTAAACATTCCTCGGGCTTGCCCCGACATCGGACCGAATCCCGGAACACAAAACACATAAGAAATAAGCTAATACATGCAAGAATCACGAAGACATCAAGCATACAAACATTCCTCGGGCTTGCCTCGGCATCAGACCGAAGTTCGAAAACATATAATCTACATCGGGCTAACGCCGGCATCGGACCTAAGTCCGGCATACGCTAACCTACCTAAACAGGCTGACATTGGTTCCTTCGACCCGTTTGTACTAGAGGAAAACTCACCTCACACTGCTGAAGTCCCGCAGACAAAACCCTAGCTGCTGGATGACAGATTCCCGAGTCTGTCAACATGAAAATAACACCCAATTAATAATTGGGTTCCAACATGTATCCATAAGGCCATGCTTGGGGTAAAAGACTATTTTACCCCTATCTTAGCTTGATTCAAGCCCAAGGCCCAATCCATAATCCCAAAAGTCTAGTAATGAACCAAGGCCCAATTTTCCAAGTTGGGCCAAAACCTTTACATGGTCTTACCCTATGGCCCAACCATTAATTCTTGGTCTAACAATTGGTATTCTAATGATCCAATATCTCATAATCATCAAGGCCCAGTTATGGCCTATGTATGACCCAATTTTCCCAATTAGGCCCAAGCCTGTCCAATGGGCCTTATCCTAAAGCACAATCCAAATATTGTAGTACATTTACTTGTTAATAGTTGGCTCATCAAGAGTCCAGATATCTTGGCCAATAGAAAGGCCCAAATCTAAGCCCAACACAATTATGGTTTTCACATGAAATGACGATTAGGGTTAAGTGTTTCCCACTTAACCCATTAAGAACTTACTCCATTAAGTCCATCGATCTGTCTTTTCAATCGTGTAGTGTTGTCGGCTTAATCCATAATCCCAATCCGATCATCTAAAAATGCAGGTCCCGACAACCCATAATACATATATCCAAAATTTGGGTCTCCAACCCAAGCACAACCTAATAGGCCCAAAAGTTAAGTCTTTAGATCAATTAGGGTTTCATTGGGCCCATCAGAGTTTCATAAGTTGGGCACCACCCACTACCAACTAGGGTAGTGGTGGTCAACGGTGGCTCACGGCAGCTTGCGGTGATTGGCCACCACCTCACGGTGGTGGTTATGATCCTAGTCCATCTTTGTCAGAGCATCCGAAATGAAATCTAAACACAAGCAAGAGCATACTGCCACCCAACACGACGGTTGGTGGCGGCAGCCACCACCTCATGGTGGTGGTTATGAGTTTTCTTTTTATATTATTTTGACACCGATTATAATTTACAATGAAAAATCTCAAATAACACACACACACACTAAGGTAAACACACACACACACTCATACACAACGACCCTTGCGGTAGACGGCGGTGGTAGATGGTGGCAGCCACCACCTCACGGTGGTGGTGGTGGTGGCTTTCTTGGTTTTTCAGCCAAAACAAACACACAAACACCCTCATAGACGAAATACACCTACACACACGTTTTGTTACTTGAAAAAGGACCCATCCACCCACCTAACGACGTACGGTGGCGGCAACAGTGGTGGTTGCTGATGACAACCACCACCTTACGGTAGTGGCGGCGGTTTCTCTTAACCCTTTGCCCAGCAACACGTCAACAAACGCTAATAGAATACACACTAACTGCCAACAACTTGTCTTGAACGGAAACAGACATCACAGGTTTGCGGTGGTGGCTTCGACGGTTCGGTGTGAATGAAACAATGGCAAGGAACATCTCCGCCGACATCAATGGCACCGGTGAATGTTGGTGGTTATCGGCTCCATCAGCGGTGGTCTACTCCGACTTAAACTAGTAAGGAGGCGGCTGAGAAAGCTCTGAAAAGGCGGTAGCAACGGATACAACGTCGGAAAGAAACGGAGAATGGTGGCAATCGAACGGAAATGCGGAAGTCTGGTGGTTTGCGGTGGTGACTTTGGGTTTTGTTTTCAGTTTTTAAATTAAAAAGTCACACAATAATTATATATTTATATATGTAAAGTATTAAATGTAAGAAATATGATAGTAATTGTAATTAATAAATTTCTTTATTCCTTATTTCAAAATTCTATTTAAAAAAAATACTTAATGTTTATATTTAATATTTAATTTTTTATTTAATCAAACAGTATAATATATGAGTTTTACACTTAGTAATTATATGAAATGAAGAACATCTTGACAAGATGCTCTAACTTATATTCTCTATTAAAATACATCAATTTAAATACAAATCTAATTATCAGATATATGCAATTGTGCTTGCATATCTAAATTGGAACTTAAAAACCTACCAAGAAAAATGATTATATATATATATATATATATATATATATATATATATATATATATATATATCATGAGACTCTTTGACAATTTCTCCCATCACATATACTAGACACAACTAAATTCCAAAATACTGGTCAAGTTATGTTCTGTAAACTTTTAACTTAACTTTACCTATGTTAAAAGAACAAATGAGTATGCAATAGTTTTAGCCTTTAGCAGTACTAGAGTCCAAAATGGAAATCCAACATGAGTAGGGTTATCAATCCTCTATCTAAACAACTTGTACCTTCATTTTAACTTCATTTTAATAAATATAATATTAATCAAACCATCTGATCTTCTACGTACTTGAAAACATATATTTCGTTTTTCAAACAAGGACAAAATCATTTCTTTCTATATAAAGCCAACCTCTCAGCAAAGAGTTTACTCCAACTTATATTCATATCCCTTATTTCACATATCTACAACCACTATGTCTATGTCATCCACAAACCACACATCTATGGTATGTTTGGTTTTACTCTTCTTCTCGGCTACTTTGCTTTCACACACTGCATCCCGGTTGCTCCCTGACATTTCAAGCTATGAGAGCCACGAGCAATGGATGGCTCATTACGGACGTGTTTACAAGGACGCTGATGAGAAAGAACGGCGTTCAAAGATTTTCCAAGAGAACGTTCAGTACATACACTCATCCAACAATGGCATGAACAAAGGTTACAAACTAGCAGTGAATGAGTTTGCAGACCTTACAAACCAAGAGTTCACGAGCACAAGGAACCGATTCAAGGCACATGAATGTTCCACATCCACCTCTGCTTTCAGGTATGAAAACGTGACAGCAGTCCCCTCATCGATGGACTGGAGAAAGAAAGGTGCAGTAACACCTATTAAAGATCAAGGCCAATGTGGTAATTAAGCTAGCTAGCAAGAATTAATTGTTTTAAGAATTTCACAACTGAAACGTATTCTATGTTGCTGACTTAAAAGGTTCATCATGATATATATGTTGTAGGGTCTTGCTGGGCGTTTTCAGCTGTGGGAGCAATGGAAGGAATAACCCAACTGACAACAGGTAAACTAATCTCTCTATCTGAACAAGAGCTTGTGGACTGCGATACTAGTGGTGTAGATCAGGGATGTGAAGGTGGTCTTATGGATGATGCCTTTGAATTCATCGTAAAGAATAAAGGGCTTACAACAGAGAGCAACTACCCATACAAAGCAGTGGATGGAAGCTGCAACAGCAACGAGGCATCAAACCATGCTGCAACAATTACGGGTCATGAAGATGTTCCTGCTAATAGTGAAAGTGCACTGTTGAAGGCTGTAGCCAGTCAGCCTATCTCTGTGGCTATTGATGCAAGTGGGTCCGACTTCCAGTTCTACTCTAGCGGGGTGTTTACCGGAGAATGTGGCACGGAACTTGACCATGGTGTTACTGCGGTTGGTTATGGAACGACTGCTGATGGAACTAAGTATTGGCTCGTGAAGAATTCATGGGGAACAACTTGGGGTGAAGAGGGGTATATAATGATGCAAAGAGATGTTGATGCGAAAGAAGGAATTTGTGGCATTGCCATGCAGGCTTCCTACCCCACTGCATGATTAATTTCTGGATCATCATCACCAACAGTAATTAATACTATTGTATATTATATCTATAATCTATTTGGCGCCGTGTTATTTAATACAAGGAAACTTATAAACTATGTACATGTATCTGAAAACTAATTAAGTCTTCAAAAAGCTGGAACTATCAAATTGTGTATGCATCTCATGAAAATTTGTGAGCTTGGATGTCTTTTCCTGATGCCATTTGCTAGTTTCTCTGAGCCTGGTAATTAATGTCAACATAAGAATCACCTATATGTTGAGGATGAGAAAGTTTCTCAAGGTACAAAGGAAAAAAATAAAACATCTACAATACGAACCAAAGAGAATTTGATGAATGTTTATCTTGTTTCACTAATGATACCCGAGTGAGGAAAAACACTAGGTACTTCTTTAAGTCGTGGACCTAACCAAAGACTTAATTAACCTTTTGCAGGCTTTCTTGACCTTCGTTGCAGTCTTTGACTTCTGCATATTGCTATCCTTCAACGCCTAATGAACGTATAATTATTAAACATGTGCAACTATTTTCAGAGTTTTTTACATAAACCTTGTAGTCGGAAAAATGAATTACCAAGTAATGGTATTTTTAAATATATTTACCTATTAATTGTAGTTTTATTAGAAACTATAAAAAAATAATAATAATAAAAATAAAAAGGAACTTACACCCTTGTTTTCCTTGGTCGCGGTTTTTCTCCCTCTCCCTGAGCCTTCAACACCATCACCGGTAACTGCCATTATTATGTTATGATACGTTGAAAATTTTTATGTTATGCATATCTTCGTTTTGCCTTCAACTTAAATTATTTTCCTCTAGGTACAGGCGTTGGAACTAACTGACTTTTTTTTTGTGCAACTAAATAGATTAGTTGTTTTCTTTTGTTTTTACTTGGAGCTCAAGAACAGAACTAGAAGCATGTATGAAATGGGCTAGATACCGAACATAAGCATTCCGTTTAGAAACTTTAATGTTTTGTGATTCAAGTCTTAACATTATTTTTTCTAGTAGAAGAGTTTTCTGATGGGGTTTGCTATATCTATAGTACTTTCATGGCATTTTCACCTTCATCGTGTGAACCTGAATTTTAAATTGCAATTGCTTATTCTGATGAATAACGGACATTCGGATCGACATGACAGATTGTTCCGACCAGTGGTGGACCTTAGTGGAGCCCCGGGATCCCGGGCCACTGCTCCGATTCCGGCACGTTTTTTTTTTTTTTTTTTTTTTTTATGTTTCTTCTGTTAGGTACACAGGTACACAGGCTTAAAATACGAGTGTCACTACTAATTTAGTTTTCTTTGGAAAAAATTTTTAGCGTCACCCTAGTGAAGCATTTTGTGTCCGCTACTAGTTCCTAGTTAGATGCATCCCGAGAGAACCATAGCGGTTTTAGGTACCATGGTCGGTGGATGGTTGGTTCGTCAATCCAGCTAAACGAATCCCATCGGCCACATGTTTATATTGTATAATACTTCATAATTTTACGAAGAAGAAAAGAGTTTGCTTGTGCCCAACTTTCCTTGCATTTCACCATCTATAATTTTAGGAGATGAAACCAAACAAAAAAGTAGTTTATAGGAGATCAAATCGAACCAAACAAATGTCGGCAGAGTTGATTTTTATTATCTTATTTTTGGTATAAAATATCATGGGGCCGAAAACCTAAATTACATGTTGGTTGTTACCCGTAACACTAGTTAAGTATCTTAAATATTCTTTCAATTACAAATTATATCATTTATCTTTGCATATAATAAAAGGTTCCTATAAATTACATGTTGGCAATTACCTGTAACACTAGCTAAGTCACCAACACAAGAGCATGGTATTTTTTCCACCGTTTCTGTTTCTTTTTTTTTTTTTTTTTTTTTTGCTAACATTAATACTCTTTAACCAAACAGACAACCAATTTGAAGAAAAAGAGGATGATGAGAGGTTCAAAAACCTATTTGTGAAGCCTTTACTTGATGGTGATGATCGAAGATCTTATAAAATTAGAGGATGCTGGAGTTTTGTAGCTACAATGCTATAAAGGAGATGAAAAAAAAAACGAATGACATTGGATTGGGTTAAAAAAAAATAGCAATGTATTTATGTTGATTTGTTTACCATAGCATCCTACATTTATTCTAGCATATTACAACATTATACTTAGAAAAATCAACATAATTATAGTAATGTCATCCAAGTACAATAAAAATCTGATTGTTATCGTTATGACTAGACAAAATTTTCGAAGTATAATGTGTTACTAAGAGAAAAACATGAAACTACAATGTTATAACTAGTTTTATTTTCAAAGTATAATATAAAGGAAACGGGATGTTGTAATAAAATAATATATGCAAGTACGTTGTTGTTTCTACCATTTAGCACATTTGATTCTTATTGCATTCTACTTTCGTCTCTTGCTATTAGAGTCAGCCCGATAGTAGCAAATCATCCAAATACAAAGCAATCTTCACACACCTATTCAAGTGATTAGAGAATTGACTAACCAGAGACTCCAAAGAGTGTTGTAGCATCTCCAAAATTATGAGATTCATATTGCATGCATAAGCTTGAACCAATTAAGTATGGAGGATATTCTAGCCTAGAACCCTTAATTACTAACTTTGGTTAGAGGCAAGGCTCGAACGTGGGGCGTTCATATCGTGAACGCTCAGCATTCAGAGCATGGAGTTGCACAAAGAGGCCAAGACGAACACGAGGTGTTCCAGGGAGGAACGCAACGCGTTCGCTGTCTGCACTCAAAAACCCTAAGTGTGCACTATTTAAACAAGTTAAGTCCCAAGTCTCTTCATTCTTTCAGCCTCCACTGTACCTTAAGCCTCATTTCGAAATGCTAACCCTAATTATGAGTGTGTGAGCTTGGAAGACCATCCTTGAGTGTATTTTGGTGTTCTTGAAGAAGAGGGATCACCTTGGAGTCTCATTGATCAAGGAAGAGCTTTTGGATCCAAGTTCTTCAGCCCATTTATAAGTTTGGGAAGGTATAAAGTTTCTATCATACTATTGTATAACTTAAGATCTAGATTAGGGCTTGTTTTGTGCTTCTTATGAACATACAGATTCTCTTTAGGAGTTTGAGCCACTCCAAGAGCCTAGGATTGAAGATACTCACATTGTTAAGTTGCTAGAGTCATCAAAATGGTAACTTGATGGCTGAGGACCAACCATGCAAAGGTTTTGGGTCTTGATTTATGGATTGGAAGCTTTAATGGATGTTGGGGTTCTTTTTGGGCCATGCAAAGGTGCCAAGTTGACAACTTTATGGATTAAGACTCTCATAAGAAGCTATTTTAAGATTTAAACTTTTGACTTAAAGTATTAACATAAAAATGCAATTATTGGTCACTTATCAGGAACACAGCGCGTTCATCTTGGGAACGCCATGCGTACCTGCATCAAGTCTAGATTCTCGGTCAGGCAGTAAACGCCCAATGTTCTAGAAAGGAACGTCCTGCACCCGGTCCAACAATGGGCTTCTTTGGGCTTATTCATGTTGGGCTTTGGACTTGGATTGGAGTTTTTAAGTGTTGGGCTTTTTGGTCAACAAGTTCTTAGAGTTTGGACTTTTATTTGGACATGTCTAATAGGGCATAGATTTTGTATTGGGCCTTGGTGGGCCTAATAGTTTTGGAATTTAGTGGGACCAATGGGCTTAGTCCTTTGGGCCATTAGAAAATTATTATTAGACCATGAATCGTTGGGCTTTTGGGTAAAGCCGTATGGGGTTAGGCCCAATTTGAAAAAATAGGCCCGTTAGTGGGCTTTTATGGATTTTGGAGTTTTGGGCTTGATTAATTTTGGACTTGGGTATTAGGTATGTATCATGTTGGGCCGGGAGTAAAAATGTCATTTTACCCAAAGTGTGGATTATGGATCATGGTTTGGGACCCAATTGCTAATTGGGTGATATTTTGGTATTGATAGCTCGAGTATTTGCCAGGGCAGCAGTTAAGGATTTCCTGCAGTGGGCTTCAGCAGTGCGAGGTGAGTTATCTTCCTGTACGAGTGGGTCGAAGGCACCAATGTCGACCCACAAGTACTTGTTGTAGTAGAGATGATTGTCTTTGTGATAATTTTCTGGCTTGCCACTATCTGTTATGTTTTAGGTACTTACTTGTTACGATTTTATACAATAGTGGTAGGGATGAAATATACCCAATATCCGGTTGAAATAGAACGAAGGGAGGCCAACACCCATGTTGAAATAAACCGAAGGGGAGGCCAACACCCAGATATGCTTGGCAATGTATTTATTGTATGTTATGTGGTATGATGGGGGAACTCACAAACCTTCGTGCTTACGATTTTTAGTTTTGGTTGTAGGTACTTCTTCTTCAAAAGGAAAGGAGACGGTATGTGTAACAACGTGAAAATTTACAACCAATTTAAACTATTCAAAAACAACCCATAATCATTAAATTATTACAAAAAGGTTTTCAATTCTTTTATTATTAGAGTACCCAGAACATCAACATAAAACTATGGAGTGGTACAATCACGCCTTCGCCTTGCCATAGTCTCCTGAAGTACCTGAAACAATACACTGAAACTGTAAGCCCGAAAGCTTAGTGAGTTACCCCAAAAATACCAACCACAATACCATCAACATATCATATCGTATCATAAATAGAAAAGCCATGCATATCGAGTATATAGTGTGACTGGTCCGCCTGCACCAGGCCTTCAGTCCACCTGGTCCACTCTCTGAGTCTATAGTATGACGGGTCCGCCCGCACCGGGCCTTCAGTCTGTCTGGTCCACTCTCCGAGCCTCGTCACGTCTGGTCCTCCCTCTTGGGGCCTTCAGCCTATCCGGACCACTCGACGGGCCTTCGGTCTAACCGGTCCACCCTGGGTATGTTGGCCTACAGAACAAAGCAGGACCTGCCTCAACCCAACCCTAGTCCAACAACCATGTGCACATAAACATATAATTATATAGAAACTCACAACTAATCAACCGATCTAGCAGATCACATAACATAGCAACATCCTAACCAGGATACCGGCCTAACCGGTCACTAACATAGCATCATCCTATATACCAGGATACCGACCTTAACCAGGTCTCTAACATATACCATCCTAACTACTAGGATATAGACATAGAAAAAGCAATATCAAAACAAACAACTACACGGATTCCCATCCGATAAAGGGTCGGCCTTGGTGCCTTAGACCTTGTCAATATAGTGAGGATAACTCACCTACAACTGCTGACTTAAAGAAATAAGACCAAGCTGCTCTGACCACCAGCACGAACTCCACCACTTATCATTACCAAATAACCAAAACCAATAAACACTAATAATTACCAAAATATCCTTGGATGTCAAACTGGTCGACCATTGGTCCAAGTCAAAGTCCTCAGTTAAAGTCAACCTTCCTGGTTGACACTACTCGCCGAGTCAACCTGTTGACTCGTCGAGTTCCTATGCTCAGAAATACCCATGCCTCGACTCAACTCGTCGAGTCGCCCCAAGACTCATCGAGTCCAACAAGCTCTGAGTCCCTTCCTGCTCAACTCACCGAGTCATCCCTCGACTCACCGATTCACAGCTCAACTAGAAAAGGTTAGGACTTTGCGACCAGACTCACCGAGTCCAAGCATAGACTCGCCGATTTGTTCTTCCAACTCGACGATTCGATGCACATAATCAACAGACTCGCCGATTTGTTCTACCAACTTTACGTGAAAGCAAGGATATATAAGCCCAAAACACTTCTAGGGCTAGGGTTAAAGACAAAGGGCTTCACTAATAACTCTTAGACAGGAACTTTATGACCTTTTGGGCCATCACAAGTCTAGATCTGAAGTAGCAACTTCAATTCTAAGCCTCAAACTCGAGATAGCTCCCAAACAAGCTAATGAATCCTAAGTCAACCACCATTCATGAATCAATAATGGAATAGCTTAAGGAGGAGGTTCCTTACCCCTGAAATGTGCCCAGGGTTGTGACCCCCGGCTTGGCAAGGAACACCATGAGGCGGCTCGTGGCATAATGGCAAGACTATGAGCGCACCAGTGGTGAGTTTATGCATGCCTAAGGTGGGTCAAATGACGTACTAAATTTTGTAAATAATAGTAGAAATTATATAGCAAGAACCACCTAAAGGTTTTTGAATGACCTACCTTATAAAGAAAATGAAAGAAAATAGAGAAAAAGATTTTGGGTCGGTAAAAAAAAAAGAACTCAATTATTGAAATAGAGCTGAAGCAATGGAACGAAGATTCAAATTATTTAGAAACAATAGGTTTTTTGCCACTTTAGTTTCCAATTCCATTTAGGATAATGGACTCTCTTTTATTACATTATCATATTATTATTTTTTATTTTGTTTTCTGAGTTATAATAAAAATAAACATACGTCTTATTTATTGACCTTTTCTGCTTCGGGGGAACCCGCAAACAAATCATTTCCAGTTTGATCGTGAATCTATATCCATTTTGTTAGTTTCTTTTTTATTCTTCTTTCCTTTTAAATAGATTTTCATTTCATTTTTACTTTAAATGAAAAACATTTACTCACACACTTTTTTATTAAATATATTTCATTTCATTTAACAGATCTTGCTTTATCTTAAATTTATGTTGATTTTACCAATAAAAAAAATTAAGGTTTATAGGTTTGGACTCGGTCATCTCACCATTAGTTTTTATACATGTTGAATTGGTTATTTTTCTGGTTGAACTCGATTTTTTTCTTGAACCGACCCTAGTTAGTGAACCACTTGGGTTTCCATTCTAGACTCGCCACTGTGCGACACATAGTACTTTTATTGATTATGATATATGAATGTTATGTATGGCTCGTGATTTTGTATGCCATGTGTGGATCCATCGCAAACTTTAGACATGATTTTTTTTCCGTAGCTAATCCCTTGCAAAGTTCATATACTAAAAAAAAATCCATTGCTGATCTGTCACAAACTTTAGACATGCATTATTATTATTATTATTATTATTATTATTATTATGTCACTAATCCGTCGTGAACTTGTAATGTCTTTTTTTTATTATGATTCTAAAAGAAAAAAAATATTACAATCATCAAATTATTATACTAAAAACATCAAATAGTGATACAACCAAACATTATAATATACAAAAACTATCAAAGTTACCAAAGTATCATGTTTCATATCATACTTAGCTTCATATAACTCAACCCATGAACATATAGACATGCATTATTATTATTATTATTATTATTATTATTATTATTATTATTATTATTTTGTCACTAATCCATCGCGAACTTGTAATATCTTTTTTTTATTATGATTCTAAAAGCAAAAAATACTACAATCATCAAATTATTATACTAAAAAACATCAAATAATGATACAACCAAACATTATAATATACAAAAACTATCAAAGTTACCAAAGTATCATGTTTCATATCATACTTAGCTTCATATAACTCAACCCATGAACATATAGTTGTATACCCTTGCTTGCATACGTGCTCTAGAACCCGTATTTATAGGTGCACTGTGCAAAAGAACACCAATATATAGCTTATATATGTCCCATTAAGTCCATTAAGTAAAAGAGATTGAGGATAAAAAAGTAAACTCACCAATGGGACACCATTCATGGCTCTTTCTTCCTAGAATCTTGATGGTTTATAAAAGTTGCCATATTTTTCAGATTTCTATATATGTGTTTACTCCCAACAACATCTGCCCAAAAAACAATGCCACCACTGCAACACATTGTGAAATACATTAAGTAAATGCAAAATACATTTTTTTATCTAAAATTGTTTATTCTTGCAAACTATATTGCTAATTTTCAATTATAAACATACCAATATGAAAGGAAAACTCACCCCAAGAAAAGATGCAATGTCAAGATCGGATGCTTTAACAATAATTTTTTCCTATAAAACACGACATGCTTAATTCACCACAGGGAACAACACTATCTTTACTATTTCTTCATCAATCATGGCTACAGTCTACACAGATAAAACACAAAATGACAAAATTGCCCTTTGTATGTCCCAAGGGTACAAATGGATTACCTTTCCTTGTGTTTCTTGAGAGTTGAAGCTTTGCCATTTTTAGGCCCTTCCAAGTTGTTCCTGTTGGTCAAAGAGAACATTCTTGCATCAAATTTTGGTGAGTCGAAATGACATTCAGACAATGAACCATTAACCTTGGGGGCTTCAATTCCTGAGCTTTTCACACGAATATATGTAGTGAAGCAATGACGGATTCCATTCTCAAGTTGTGGGAATGACGAATAGCATGGTTGGAATTTTGAAGTGTTGATAGATGGTATGAAAGTGTCGCAATCAATGTCTGTTTCAATTTCAGTTATATGGATTGCATCACATCCAGGAGCATTCAGTGACTCCCTGCAATTATAAAGATTGTAATTAACTACAAATTAGATACAAAGGAGACAAAAAAAGAGCTTTTTTTTTTACTTTTGCCACATTAGTTTTCCTACAATTTTTATTTTACAAAAATCTTTTATCAAAGTCTAGAAGCAAAAACACTTACAATCGTGAGCCCAATCGATTCTTTGTTGATTAAAGGCAAGAAACTTGAGCATTCACTGTTTAAAGGAAAGGAACTCGGTGTGTTAGATTAAGTATGCAAGGTCTTAAATTGTTAGAAGAATTTCTACCCATTTAACTTGGGAAATTCAGATTTGATAGTGGAATTGCAATGGCTCGAAACTATAGGTACTACACATATTAATTGGAAGACATAAGTGATGAAATTTCTAATATAAAATTATCATTATTATTAAGTGATTTACATGTCAAAAACCCATACCCAAAATCAAATACAAATTTCACACATCAAGGGCTCAAGGACACCTTAAAGTTCAAATTTAGGTACCTATCTAATTATTTAACAATTCTTTTATAGATAATAATAATCTACTCAATTATTAATAATTTGCATTATCAACTTGTAATTTATTTTCCCATATACTTACTAAATTATCTTCAAAAATTATAAATACTAGAAAAGTAAGAAATCTTCTACTGTGTCCATTCATTAATTTAAAGGGGGGAAGATGTTGTTCAACTCCAGCTGGAAAGGTAAGAGCTTTACTTATCCCAGTTTTGAAGATTATTTTTCTTATTTCTAAGCTCAAAAACATACATGACTCAGTATTCTCATATAACTATCATGCTTAATGTCATATCATACGATAATTTTTATTAAATAACTAAAGAAGCCAGTGATGATAAATGAATGTGTATAATTATATTGTGACATGACAATTGACAAATTCATATATGGCGAGGATTGACAAATTCATATATGACATCTGCTCTGTGTTGTATATATGGAGGCAATACTAATTTAACAAATCACTATGGACTAAACACCAAACATAGTAAATCGTAGAAAGCACAGGTTCCATTTTGTAATTCAATTTAAAACTAAGTTAAATATGCCAGAAAACCAAAATGAAAAACAATGAGGAAACAGGAAATGAGAATTAGAAATGTTCCTTTCATTCAGTAGACATTGGAAAAAGAAGCCGACCCCCAAAGTCAAGAAAAGTCAAGAGATTGACTCATAGGAATCCATTAGAAGTTAGTGGAATAACATATGATAAATCTATAAAAGTTGTTAAAAAAGATGATACATTTGCTTTGAAAGATACACCTGTTGAAGATGGCTAGATAGAAGTGAATCTTGTTAACAACGGAATCCAGTTGCCTATAACAAAAGTAAAAAAGAAGCTGACCCCCAAAGTTAAGAAAAGTCAAGAGAAGTCCACAAAAACCAACTACAATGAGTAAAACCTGCAAAAAAACAAAAAAAAAAAAAAAAAAAAAAAAAAAAAAAAAAAAGAAAAAACCTTAAACACAAGCCAAATCTAATGACACATTGGAAAATGGTTATGTGAAAGAACATGACACTTACAGACGTCTCAGGTGCGAGTATTCCTTCCATAGATAGCCTTTTGAGATCACTTCAAGAAAAGAACTGATTATTAGTGTAATGTCTATAGAAAAGAATCACAATATAAAAGCATATGATAAAGCTAAAACCGATAATTAGTTTTGTCTAGAGAAACCCATAAAGAAAATTATAATAAATTACAAGTAAGTAGTACTTTGCTGAATAGCATCAATCAGCTAAGCATGAAAAAGGAAGTAAAAACCAAAATCATACATAAAGAACTCTTTATGTGTGATGGTTGAAAAATAACTAATCAGGTATAGATTTTGTTTGCTTCACCAAAAAATTAAACGGAAAATCAAAAGAAAGTCACTAAAAGAGGAGTTGTCAGCTGTTGCTTCTAAGTGTAGCACTCAACAGCAGAAATCTAATCTGAGATGGAAATCCTCAAAGGCTGCAAAAAAGACGACTAATCTTTTACAAACAAGTGATTGTCTAGGAGCAGAAACTCTTATAAAGTCGATTAAAAAGTTAAGAATTACTCAAGAAGCCATGATGTAGACATTTCAACCTTTTTATCTTGTTTTTCATGTGGTGTTAACTTATAAGTTTTCTACTGATGGCGTACTCCAAATTTGATGCAGAGTAAAAATTCGATTACTGTGGGTGTAGTTGGCTTGCCTAATGTAGGCAAGAGTGGTCTAATTAATAGCTTGAAAAGATGTCATGTTGCCAATGTTGGGGCTACACCAGGTCTAACAAGAACAATTCAAGAAGTTCAATTAGACAAGAATATCAAATTGTTGGATTGTCTTGGTGTTGTGATAATTAAATCTTGGGAGAATGATGCTGCTGTAGCTCTTCGGAATTGCATGAAAATTGAGAAACTAGATGAATCATGCCCTAACTCAAGTTCTAATTCTAAGTGTCTATTCTTATATAGATGCAATCGACGGTAGCCCTAACACAATAACCAGAAAGTTTCAAGGTAAATTAAACCCTAACGAAGTATATTGTGAAATTGAACTAGAACTAACCTAAGAGGGACGAGATTTACCTAAACCGGAAGGTAAATTAAACCCTAACGAAGGTAAATTAAGAATACTTTCAGATTTAAAGATGTGGAGGTTGCCGGAATCGGATGAGTAGTGTCGTCTTCTGTTCGAACAAAGATGGTGAGATAAAGCAGAACCGGAACAGAGATGAAGGGAACTTACTCCAAAGTCAAGAGTGACAAGTCAAGAGTGACAAAGCTGGAGGGAAGGAAAGTTACATCACCTTCGTGAAGATGGAACTGGGTTGTGACAATTTCAGCGCCAGAGATTGGCGATAGAAAAAATAAAACGCGCGTATCCCAAATATTGTTTCCGTCGGCGTTCTCTCGCTAAACGGGTACCAGATGGCACAATTTTTTATCCCTCGTTGAACCCTAGCTAAGCGCCTTCATTTTTCGAGTGATTAGCGAGGAATAGTGGTGCATCCTTAAATCCTTGCGAGATCCGTAGGTGATCCCTAGGTAAATCCTTACTAATATTCTATATGTTAAATACATAAAATAATTATGAAAAATATGGTAGATCTGTTGTATTTCCCTAGCTATAAGTCTAAATTTTTGCTAGAGAATAAATCTGTAGCTGAAACTCAAGTATCTAGTAGTGATTATATATAAAAAATATATATATCATGAGACTCTTAGACAAGTTCTCCCATAACATATATATATATATATATATATATATATATATATATATATATATATATATATATATATATATATATATATATATATAGATAGATAGATAGATAGATAGATAGATAGATACCTAAATATTGGTGAAGTTATGTTCTATAAGCTTTTAACTTACATTTACCTATGTTAAGTTACAAGAATGAATGAGGACGCAATAGGTTTAGCATTCAGCAATACTAGAGTCCAAAATGGAAATCTAACATGGGTAGTGTCATCAATCCTCTATCTAAACAACTTGTGCCATGCATTTAACTTCATTTAATTAATATAATATTAATCAGACCATCTGATCTTCTACGTACTTGAAAACATATATTTCATTTTTCAAACAAGGACAAAATCATTTCTTTCTATATAAAGCAAGCCTCTCAGTAAAGAGTTTACTCCAACTTATATTCATATCCCTTATTTCACATATCTACAACCACTATGTCTATGTCATCCACAAACCACACATCTATGGTATGTTTGGTTTTACTCTTCTTCTCGGCTACTTTGCTTTCACACACTGCATCCCGGTTGCTCCCTGACATTTCAAGCTATGAGAGCCACGAGCAATGGATGGCTCATTACGGACGTGTTTACAAGGACGCTGATGAGAAAGAACGGCGTTCAAAGATTTTCCAAGAGAACGTTCAGTACATACACTCATCCAACAATGGCATGAACAAAGGTTACAAACTAGCAGTGAATGAGTTTGCAGACCTTACAAACCAAGAGTTCACGAGCACAAGGAACCGATTCAAGGCACATGAATGTTCCACATCCACCTCTGCTTTCAGGTATGAAAACGTGACAGCAGTCCCCTCATCGATGGACTGGAGAAAGAAAGGTGCAGTAACACCTATTAAAGATCAAGGCCAATGTGGTAATTAAGCTAGCTAGCAAGAATTAATTGTTTTAAGAATTTCACAACTGAAACGTATTCTATGTTGCTGACTTAAAAGGTTCATCATGATATATATGTTGTAGGGTCTTGCTGGGCGTTTTCAGCTGTGGGAGCAATGGAAGGAATAACCCAACTGACAACAGGTAAACTAATCTCTCTATCTGAACAAGAGCTTGTGGACTGCGATACTAGTGGTGTAGATCAGGGATGTGAAGGTGGTCTTATGGATGATGCCTTTGAATTCATCGTAAAGAATAAAGGGCTTACAACAGAGAGCAACTACCCATACAAAGCAGTGGATGGAAGCTGCAACAGCAACGAGGCATCAAACCATGCTGCAACAATTACGGGTCATGAAGATGTTCCTGCTAATAGTGAAAGTGCACTGTTGAAGGCTGTAGCCAGTCAGCCTATCTCTGTGGCTATTGATGCAAGTGGGTCCGACTTCCAGTTCTACTCTAGCGGGGTGTTTACCGGAGAATGTGGCACGGAACTTGACCATGGTGTTACTGCGGTTGGTTATGGAACGACTGCTGATGGAACTAAGTATTGGCTCGTGAAGAATTCATGGGGAACAACTTGGGGTGAAGAGGGGTATATAATGATGCAAAGAGATGTTGATGCGAAAGAAGGAATTTGTGGCATTGCCATGCAGGCTTCCTACCCCACTGCATGATTAATTTCTGGATCATCATCACCAACAGTAATTAATACTATTGTATATTATATCTATAATCTATTTGGCGCCGTGTTATTTAATACAAGGAAACTTATAAACTATGTACATGTATCTGAAAACTAATTAAGTCTTCAAAAAGCTGGAACTATCAAATTGTGTATGCATCTCATGAAAATTTGTGAGCTTGGATGTCTTTTCCTGATGCCATTTGCTAGTTTCTCTGAGCCTGGTAATTAATGTCAACATAAGAATCACCTATATGTTGAGGATGAGAAAGTTTCTCAAGGTACAAAGGAAAAAAATAAAACATCTACAATACGAACCAAAGAGAATTTGATGAATGTTTATCTTGTTTCACTAATGATACCCGAGTGAGGAAAAACACTAGGTATTTTTAAACATGTGCAACTAGTTTCAGAGTTTTTTACATAAACCTTGTAGTCGGAAAAATGAATTACCAAGTAATGGTATTTTTAAATATATTTACCTATTAATTGTAGTTTTATTAGAAACTATAAAAAAAATAATAATAAAAATAAAAAGGAACTTACACCCTTGTTTTCCTTGGTCGCGGTTTTTCTCCCTCTCCCTGAGCCTTCAACACCATCACCGGTAACTGCCATTATTATGTTATGATACGTTGAAAATTTTTATGTTATGCATATCTTCGTTTTGCCTTCAACTCAAATTATTTTCCTCTAGGTACAGGCGTTGGAACTAACTGACTTTTTTTTTGTGCAACTAAATAGATTAGCTGTTTTCTTTTGTTTTTACTTGGAGCTCAAGAACAGAACTAGAAGCATGTATGAAATGGGCTAGATACCGAACATAAGCATTCCGTTTAGAAACTTTAATGTTTTGTGATTCAGGTCAACATTATTTTTTCTAGTAGAAGAGTTTTCTGATGGGGTTTGCTATATCTATAATACTTTCATGGCATTTTCACCTTCATCGTGTGAACCTGAATTTTAAATTGCAATCGCTTATTCTGATGAATAACGGACATTCGGATCGACATGACAGATCGTTCCGACCAGTGGTGGACCTTAGTGGAGCCCCGGGGTCCCGGGCCACTGTTCCGATTCCGGCACGTAATGTAAAAAAAAAATTATGTTTTTTTTTTTTTTATGTTTCTTCTGTTAGGTACACAGGTACACAGGCTTAAAATACGAGTGTTACTACTAATTTAGTTTTATTTGGAAATTTTTTTTAGTATCACCCCTACTAAAACATTTTGTGTCCGCTACTAGTTCCTAGTTAGATGCATCCCGAGAGAACCATAGCGGTTTTAGGTACCATGGTCGGTGGATGGTTGGTTTGTCAATCCAACTAAACGAATCCCATCGGCCACATGTTTATATTGTATAATACTTCATAATTTTACGAAGAAGAAAAGAGTTTGCTTGTGACCAAGTTTCCTTGTATTTCACCATCTATAATTTTAGGCGATGAAACCAAACAAAAAAGTAGTTTATAGGAGATCAAATCGAACCAAACAAATGTCGGCGAAGTTGATTTTTATTATCTTATTTTTGGTATAAAATATGATGGGGCCGACAACCTAAATTACATGTTGGCAATTACCCGTAACACTAGTTATGTATCTGAAATATTCTTTCAATTACAAAGTATATCATTTATCTTTGCATATAATAAAAGGTTCCTATAAATTACATGTTGGCAATTACCCGTAACACTAGCTAAGTCACCAACACAAGAGCATGGTATTTTTTTCACCATTTCTTTTTTTTTTTTTTATTTAACATTAATAATCTTTAACCAAACTGACAACCAATTTGAAGAAAAAGAGAATGATGAGAGGTTCAGAACCTATTTGCGAAGCCTTTACTTGATGGTGATGATCGAAGATCTTATAAAATTAGAGGGTGGTGCCATGGTGGAGTTTTGTAGCTACAATGCTATAAAGGAGATGAAAAAAAAAAAAGAATGACATTGCATTGGGTTACAAAAAAAAATAGCAATGTATTTATGTTGATTTGTTTACCATAGCATCCTACATTTATTCTAGCATATTACAACATTATACTTACAAAAATCAACATAATTATAGTAATGTCATCCAAATACAATAAAAATCTGATTGTTATCGTTATGACTAGATAAAATTTGCAAAGTACGATATGTTACTAAGAGAAAAACATGAAACTACAATGTTATAACTAGGTTTATTTTCAAAGTACAATATAAAGGAAACGGGATGTTGTAATAAAATAATATATGCAAGTACGTTGTTGTTTCTACCATTTAGCCCATTTGATTCTTATTGCATTCTACTTCCGTCTCTTTCTATTAGAGTGAGCCCCATAGTAGCAAATCATCAAAATATAAAACAATCTTCGCACGCCTATTCAAATGATCAGAGAACTAACTAACCAGAGACTCCAAAGAGTGATGTAGCATCTCAGGAATTATGAAATTCATATTGCATGCATAAGCTTGAACCAATTAAGTATGGAGGATTTTCTAGCCTAAAACCCTTAATTACTAGCTTGTGTTGGAGGCAAGGCCTGAACATAGGGCGTTCATATCGTGAACGCTTAGCATTCAGAGCATGGAGTTGGATGTAGAGGCCAAGATGAACGCGGGACGTTGCAGGGAGGAACGCAACGCATTCACCGTCTGCACTCAAAAATCGTAAGTGTGCACTATTTAAACAAATTAAGACCCAACGCTCTTCAGTCTTTCAGCCTCCATTGTACCTTAAGTCTCATTTCGAAACCCTAACCCTAATTATGAGTGTGTGAGCTTGAAAGACCATCCTTAAGTGTATTTTAGTGTTCTTGATGAAGAGTGATCACCTTGGAGTCTCATTAATCAAGGAAGAGCTTTTGGATCCAGGTTCTCCATCACATTTTCAAGTCTCAGAAGGTATAAAGTTTCTATCTTACTACCTTATAGCTTAAGATCTAGATTAGGGCTTGTTTTTGCTTCTTATGAACATATGGATTCTCTTTGGGAGTTTGAGCTACTCCAGGAGCCTAGAATTGAAGATCCTCACATTTTTGAGTTGCTAGAGTCATAAAAATGGTAACTTGATGGTGGAGGACCAACCATGCAAAGGTTTTGGGTCTTGATTTATGGATTGGAAGCTTTAATGGATGTTGGGTTCTTTTTGGGCTATGCAAAGGTGCCAAGTTGAGGATTTTATGGATTAAGACTCTGATAAGAAGCTATTTTGAAGATTTGAACTTTGGACTTAAAGTATTAAGACATAAATGCAATTTTTGGTCCCTGGTCGGGAACGCAGTGTGTTCATCTTTGGAACGCCATGCGTTCTAGAATCGAGTCCCGATCATCGGTTAGGCAGCGACCACCCAGCATTCCACAAGGGAACGCGCCATGTTTGTCCAACAGTGTGCTTCTGTGGGCTTTCCACTCATTCTGACTCGATCGAATCATGAAGTACAACCTAGTACATGTAATCTGCATTAGAGACTTTACGCTCAAAATTGCTCCCCATATTCATACTCCAAGTTTTATGGGCATGTTTGTTATAAACTCATAAGCTTTGTCTAAACACCATGCACAACCTAAAAGATCTAAAACACACGCATAATGTGGATGATGTGGCACAATACCATAATCTTTCACACTATTAAATATTACACAACCTTCTTCTATAAGTCCAACATGAGTGCGTGGTGTAAGAATCCTAATGAACGTGACTTTATTTAGACTCGTACCAGCTTGGTTCATGAATTGGCAAAGATTTACAGTTTCATGTGCTCTACTATGCTAAGCAGTTATCGCGGTCGAGATTTCAATAGCGTTCGCATGCCGCTATTTGAAATCACGGTTATCGCGGTGGTATAGCAGTGGTATAGTGGTTTTATAATATTATGTATAATTTATATTATATATTTATACAAAATTTATATATTAGATTATTAATACTATATAGAATTAATATCATAAAAAATCATATAAAAACATAACATAATCTATATATAATATTCTAATATAGTAATATAGAAACTAAAAAGTGTCAAAATGTCATTGCAGCTCAAGTCGTTCGTGGTTTCTATGTACTGAAACAGATGAGAAAAGTGTAGTGGGCTAGTTAAAAAAATAAAAATTTATTACTGAAATAACACACAATCATTTTTTTTTCTTTGTTCGAGTAGCCCAATATGTACAACATTGTAAAACCGGGTGTAACGTCGCTATAACGCTGACGAGATTCGCGATCAATAGCGCCGCTAATAGTGTCACCATTATTCGTAAACGCTATATCAAAATAACATTTCAGTAACATCGCAAAACGTTATAGCTCTGCTATAGCGCGCTATTGATAGCATAACTACTATGTAAGACATATCCAACAATCATGACACTCCAAACCACATTGTTTTTGGTTTTTGTTTCATTAAAAACTTTCCGGGCCAAGTCTATGTTTGCACATTTTGCATACATGTGAATAAGTGTTGTGTTGACAAAACAATTGGTTTTTGTTTCATGAAAGTTTTTAATAGCAGGAGTACAAGCTGTCTGCTAGAATGTCAAGCACACTCTTTTTTTTATTCATATATAATCCTTGCTCGGTCTTGTGTAATTCAACCACAATGAAATAACTTATTTGTCCTAACTCCTTGATTGTGATCATTTTCTATAAATATTCTTTTACTTCTTCGATTAACTAAAGATTAGGATTGTAATAATGTAACGTCCACGAATTCAGACTAGATGTTTTTAGGATTATAAATAACAATATTTATTTTATCGGAAATTTAAATCGTCAAATAAGTTAATCGTAAATAAATAATTAAGTATCTTTCGTACGCGATACGTGTTATATAAATGATATTTATATATTGTGTACATGTTTTATGGACAAATATTATGGGCTTATAATATTTGTATAAAACATTATTATAAATTAAATAAATTACAATAAATAACATTTAAAATAAAATATTATCTAGGATAAATAATCTTAGCAAAATTGGTAGTGTAACACTCGGTTTCGGATTTGTTTCTTTATTCATGATTGTGGTCCAACCATCATTCGTCATTAGGCTTAGGGTCTTGGAGACGAAGGAATTTCGCTCTTTCGGATGTGGGTATTATGATTTAAGTGATCCAAGTGCTTGATGGTGTCTTTGGAGGCCCAATGTATAATCTTAATTTGATAACTCGATCTTTTATGGATTGTAGGTTTGGCTCGGAGGTTTTAAGGATTGGGTGTGTTGTTAGAAGCATAGGGCTTCTCGCCACCTTTCTGTAGATATAAGGTTCGTTGGAAACCAACCTAAGATGAGGAAGTTATGGTATTTTGAAGATTTTCGTAGAAATGGACCTTAATGGAAAATGCTTGCGTTTTAGTCCCATGCGTGTATGGCTAAAGGCACATGACTGGGTGAGTACGCTTAGTGCAAGCTAGGGGTACGCCCAACATAATGGACAGAGTGTCAAACCCAAATTTTTAGGGTTTGGGCACTATTTAAACATCTTTATGTGCTCAAGGCTCTTGCATTTCTCAGCCTCCTTTGTCTTTGAGCCCCATTTCAAACCCTAATCCCTTTTTGGTGGTGTATTCTTGAGTTAGTGGTGATTTTGAAGGTCCTTAGTGTTATTTCAAGGAGGTGGATCTTGGTAATCAAGTTTGATGTAGCCTTAGGGTTATAGATCCAGAATCTTAACACTCTTGGGAAGCTTTAGGAGGTAAAATGTTATCATTTTGACTTGTAATTGTCCTAGTTTGAGTTTAGGGAAATATTAAGGGTTTTTATGGTGTATTAAGTTCTCCTTGTGAGTTTTAGCCACTCCAGGAGCTTGGAGTGATATATCTTGCCTCTTTTGGTGTTTCTAGTTCATAAAAAATGCTTGCTTGATGTTTAAGAATGGTCCATGCATGTTCTAGTTGGATTATGTGGTGTCTTAGTAGATTAAGTTGGTTGTTGGGTCCTATTAAGTCATGCAAATGCATAAAGGTGTCAACATTATGCATTAAGAGCTTAGTTTGAAGGTCTTATGAGGTTTTAATGTGAGGACTTAAAGGATTAAGACGTGTTTTGAGGTTTGGAAAAGTCCTGGTTACGCCCCATGTAACTGATGGTACACCTAGTGTACCCTCTTTTGGTCGCAAATATGGAATTCTTCGAGTACGCCCAACGTAGCTGAGCATACTCCCCGCATTCTTCGTTCAGATGGGTTTTGCGTTTGTTGTGTTTTGAGCTTCGCATCCTTGGACCACATTCTTTCTTTGGGCCTTCTGTACAAACTGAGATTTATTATTCTCTAAGGAATTATTGGCCTTTAGGATAAGGCCCAAATGGGGTTGGGCCCTATTTGTAAAATTGGGCCATTAGTGGGCCATTATGGATCTTGTAGTTTTGGGCCTTTTTTGATTTTGGGCTTGGGCCTCAGTTTTGGTAAATGTTGGATGATAGGTAAAATGGTCATTTTACCCCATGTATGGATTATGGATCATCTTTTGGAACCCAATTGCTAATTAGGTATTATTTTGGTATTGATATCCCGGAGGAGTTGTCAGGGTAGCAGCTAGGGATTTCTTTCAGTGAGCTTCTGCATACGAGGTGAGTCTCCTCACTGTTCTATGGGTTACAGACACTAATTTCGATCAATCTGGTTTATGTATTTTAGGAAAACACGGGAGTAACCCCTGGCATTTTGTATGAAAGACAGTGAGGCGGCTCCTGGCAAATTGTATGCAAGACCAGTGTCTTAAATCTAGCAGATAATTGGTTAAGAAGTTGTATATTGTGTGTTAGTTGTCTTTGTGATGTTTGCATGGAAGATCATGAGGTGGCTCCTGGCACCTGTCTGTAAGACCCAGGGTTTTGGTCCCCGGCCTAAAAAGAAAGACCACGAGGCGGATCGTGGCATAATGGCAAGACTATGGTTAGCACATATCACTTTTATTGATTGATTCGATATGTATGATACGTATGGCTTATTTGATATGTGTGTTGGATTAGGTGTGTAGTCTCACAACTATAATTGGTATGTACTTGATTTGAGATTAGCATGGTCCTTTTCGGTTGCCTTCACGATAGCAAATAGACTGGATGAGTTTTGGAGTAAAAGGTTAACTAACGGTTTATTAATATAATATAAGAATAATATATTAATTGGTAATCATATTATTTAATTAGTATTGATCATAAATTAATTTGGAATTAATTTAGTGATCAAAGGAAGTGATTAAAAGAACGGGGAGTGATTATGTAAATCAGTGATTGTTGTATTTTTGGGCTATTGGATTCAATTGATGGGGAGTGGACGAAAATCAACGGCAAGCCCCCATAGAGTTTTCGTACAAGGCCTTTCATTTGGGGGTCCATGGATTGCTTAGGGCCTAAGCAAGGGAATTAGGGTTTCCAGTTGAAAACCCTAGCAGCCGTAACTATAAAAGGAAACCCTAGCCTCAAGAAATCGGTATGCCTACCTTCTAAGAGAAACCCTCACCGATTTATATCTCCTTCTACCTCATTCTTTGCTTGTGGTGCTTGTAACTCTGTTAGAGGTGCAACATTTAGGTCACTAGGCTTTCAAAGGTCAAGGAATTGAAGCGAAGATTACTTGTTACTATTAGCTAACAAGAAAGGTATTCTTCTAATTCCTAATATGTATAGATTTCAATTTTATATAGTAGATCTAGGGTTCTTTCTTTGGAAAATTAATTTGCTTGTATAACTTGAGAAAAACCTAGATCCAAAGGAAATAGGGTTTCATGTGCACATAGGAATGTAGATATGCTCAAAACTCATCAGTGGTATCAAAGCCTATGTTGTTTTCTGTTATATTTTGGCATGAAAGACCCTGAATGATATGATCTCTAGTGCCCGAGAGCGGGAGATTGATTTGGAGCATTATGTGAAGAGGGGGTCGGATCAGGTGCAGACATTGGAGTGTCACGTGAAGAGACCCAAGACTTATGGCCAGCGTTTGAAAGGCCAGCAGGGCCAAAGTTAGTGCAGCACATGTGGGAAACTACATGAGTTGCTACAATTGTAGCAGGATGGTCAGGTCAGCAGAGATTGTCATCAAGGGGCAAGCTCATTATGTTTTCACTACGATCAGGTGGGCCAGAAGAAGGCTGATTGTCCGATGTCGTTAGGAGGAGCAGTGAGTGTACACACTCCGACTACCTTGAGGATCACTGATAGACGATAGGGTAGAGTAAGTGCCCCAGTGGAAAGGAGTCAGGCTTTAGAGTGTCGGTCAGGGGAGGTTAGGACTTCAGCATGCAATGTTGCGGGTATGTACCTTTTGTTTTCCTTCAGTTTTACCTTCATTTTTTTCATTGAAATCTTTGCATCAGTTTGGGTAAGTGTATATCTGGTTTATTTCTATGCTTATGTTTGAGTTATATCTTCAAGAAATTTTATATGCCATCTGCATACCATGAATCTTTTGTGGTTTAGGAAGGGTTATTTTTGTATAGCGGGTTTGGTGTGTTTGGTGTTATCCTGGGTTGTACTTGAGAACAGTTTAGTGGCATTGTCTGAAAGGTTTATGGTCAGGATTTAGTGGGATGGTTGTCCACTATCGCCAAGATCTAGTGGTTTTAACAATTATGCTTGGATTGGTTTTTGGAGGTGCTGAGGGAAGTAGTTTGTTGTTGAGATTTTGGTTGGGGTATCCGTCGTTTGGATTCAAGATTTGAGTGAGATATCAGGTTAAGCATCTAGGATCATCAACGTTGCAGGGATTCAGGAAGTGTTTAGTTGGTATTCGGGGGTTATGTAGTCTTTGAGTTGGCTAGTAAGGGATCATTAGCAAGAATAAGCACTGGTGGTCAGCAGATTGATCGTTTGAAAGTGAGAAAGATTAGGAATTCTTCAATTCTAGTGTGTTGTGAGAATATAGTCAAATCAAAGTGGGGGAGAATCGTCTAGGGATTTAGGAGTAGAAGCGGTTTTGAATCTAGGATGAGTTTCGCGTCCCCGTTGGGGAGGAAGGTGACCCAAATCGCTGTTTGCATTGAGGATTGTGTGAGTTGGAAGTTCGGGAAACTTACCAACATTAAGGTCTCGTTCTCTTGGTGTTTGATAGTAGCCTTTGGGGAAAGAAGATTGGATTCCAGGCATGGATCAAATTCAGCTTGGGTGTTTAGTCGAGTGTATGCTCGACTCTCAGAGTGTTCGAATTGATAGATTAGTGGTAAGGCATTAGGCTGCAATTATAGTAAAGTGGAAGTGTTGTAAGGTTGCGGGGTAGCCCGTAACATTCACTAGTTATCGTATGATCTGGGGTAAGCCCCAGTGTCATAGCAGAGTAAGGGTGTCGTTTAGTTCGATATAAGATCAGTTAATTTCAATTGTAGTGATACCCTATTGGTGCGGGATTAGAGTGTCGACGTTTGGCCGAGAAGCTCAGAGACTGATGGATTCTGCGGATTTTCATTCATCTTAGTTGTGGTGAGGGAGTACATCATAAAGTAGAAGCGAGATCTGATTTCAAGGACGAAATCTATTTCAAGTGGGTGAGAATTGTAACATTCCGTTTTAAATAGGTAAATAACATATGTAAATAAAAAATAATCCCTAAAACTCTGAGATGTATTTTTATATATTTTATTTTTAGCCTAAAGTTGTATTAAATTAACTGGGTGTACACCTTCGGGTGTTAATAAATTATATTTTTTGGTTTAGAGGATCAAAATTGTAACATGCGTAATTGAAATGTAAATAATTTTGTAGAGTTGGGGTTGTAATGTAAATATTGGACCATATCTGAACTGATTTGTGGATTCAGCGACCAAACTTAAAAAAAAATATATCAAAGTTTCATTTGAACACAGGATTTGAACCCATATATTTCCCCTCCTACTTTTAAGGGTCATGTTACCAGAAACCCTAACCCTAAGCTTATCCACCAGCCACCACCTTTGTTTCCCCAACCTACAACCACAATTGGCAACCTCCTCGCTATTGCCTTGCACCACCGAATAATTGTCGATGCACTCAGTGTCGTTAAGGAGGATGGCTACCGTTGGACGTCGTTGCAGTGGACGATAAGAAGAAATAGATTCATCATTTTCGTTGTTAATGTTCGCAAGACGGGGTCACAACCTTCTCTTCTTCTTCATTCTCTTGTTGTTGCGTCGTCACTAGACCACCACTGCTACTTCTTGTTGTTTCTCATTCGTAGGTTCTCCAGCTGCCATCCTCCTACGACGGTGAGGTTGCTATTCCGTTTGGTGTGTATTTTCCGACGTGTGGGTACTTGATTCAATATATGTCGCGGGTGTGGGTGTGTTTAAGTGGCCGGAAATGTGAATAACCACCATGGCAGCCAACCATGGTGGCTGCCACCACCAGCCACTATGAGAGATGATTGTGTGTATCATATGGTGTTTGTGTGCATGTGTTTTAATGGTATAGGGCTGTAGGAGCATTTCTTTGCCAAAGATCCGAAGAAAAACCCACCACCACCACTTGCCACCATACTTCTACCACCAGTCGCCACCTTGGGTGGCTATGTGTGTATGTGTGTGTTGGATGAATATTTTATGTGTACCGGATTGCTTAGATAACGTTTTGGGTTAAAAAAAATAGTGGTTGCCGCCTCTTGCCGCAATGGACCGCCGCAGAACACCACCACCTGACGTGGCAGTGGTTGGTGCCCGATTTATGAAAATATATATATTTTTTTTATTTAATTTGATAATCATCTAACTTAAGGAGTTGGAAACCCTAATTAAGGTTTATAAAACCCTATTTTCAAGAAAACCCTAGTTTGGGGTTGGTCGAGATTCACATTAAAACTGTTAGTTAAACTTAAAATAATACCTAATAATTATCTACAATTAACTTCATTCAATATTGGAATTAATGGATTAAGCCTTTAAGGGGTTAAGTGTGAGCACGAAGCATAGTGAGTCCCCCCAAACTATCACATACCATACAAATAACACATAAGAGCATATATTTTACCTTGCTCACTACATTGGGGCCCGCCTGACATTGGACGAATCCGGCATTAGGCCCCGCCCGACATCGAACCGAAGTATGACATCGGCCCCTTCCCGACATCGGACCAAAGTCTGGTATACATATAACATAACAACAAGCATATAACATAAACACATAACATAAAACATATAAACCTTCCTCGAGCGTGCCTCGGCATCGGACGGAAGTCCAGAACACATAACACATAACATATAAGCTAAACATTCCTCGGCCTTGCCCCAACATCGGACCGATGTCCGGAACATATAACATATAACATATAAGCTAAACATTCCTCGGGCTTGCCCCGACATCGGACCGAATCCCGGAACACAAAACACATAAGAAATAAGCTAATACATGCAAGAATCACGAAGACATCAAGCATACAAACATTCCTCGGGCTTGCCTCGGCATCAGACCGAAGTTCGAAAACATATAATCTACATCGGGCTAACGCCGGCATCGGACCTAAGTCCGGCATACGCTAACCTACCTAAACAGGCTGACATTGGTTCCTTCGACCCGTTTGTACTAGAGGAAAACTCACCTCACACTGCTGAAGTCCCGCAGACAAAACCCTAGCTGCTGGATGACAGATTCCCGAGTCTGTCAACATGAAAATAACACCCAATTAATAATTGGGTTCCAACATGTATCCATAAGGCCATGCTTGGGGTAAAAGACTATTTTACCCCTATCTTAGCTTGATTCAAGCCCAAGGCCCAATCCATAATCCCAAAAGTCTAGTAATGAACCAAGGCCCAATTTTCCAAGTTGGGCCAAAACCTTTACATGGTCTTACCCTATGGCCCAACCATTAATTCTTGGTCTAACAATTGGTATTCTAATGATCCAATATCTCATAATCATCAAGGCCCAGTTATGGCCTATGTATGACCCAATTTTCCCAATTAGGCCCAAGCCTGTCCAATGGGCCTTATCCTAAAGCACAATCCAAATATTGTAGTACATTTACTTGTTAATAGTTGGCTCATCAAGAGTCCAGATATCTTGGCCAATAGAAAGGCCCAAATCTAAGCCCAACACAATTATGGTTTTCACATGAAATGACGATTAGGGTTAAGTGTTTCCCACTTAACCCATTAAGAACTTACTCCATTAAGTCCATCAATCTGTCTTTTCAATCGTGTAGTGTTGTCGGCTTAATCCATAATCCCAATCCGATCATCTAAAAATGCAGGTCCCGACAACCCATAATACATATATCCAAAATTTGGGTCTCCAACCCAAGCACAACCTAATAGGCCCAAAAGTTAAGTCTTTAGATCAATTAGGGTTTCATTGGGCCCATCAGAGTTTCATAAGTTGGGCACCACCCACTACCAACTAGGGTAGTGGTGGTCAACGGTGGCTCACGGCAGCTTGCGGTGATTGGCCACCACCTCACGGTGGTGGTTATGATCCTAGTCCATCTTTGTCAGAGCATCCGAAATGAAATCTAAACACAAGCAAGAGCATACTGCCACCCAACACGACGGTTGGTGGCGGCAGCCACCACCTCATGGTGGTGGTTATGAGTTTTCTTTTTATATTATTTTGACACCGATTATAATTTACAATGAAAAATCTCAAATAACACACACACACACTAAGGTAAACACACACACACACTCACACACAACGACCCTTGTGGTAGACGGCGGTGGTAGATGGTGGCAGCCACCACCTCACGGTGGTGGTGGTGGTGGCTTTCTTGGTTTTTCAGCCAAAACAAACACACAAACACCCTCATAGACGAAATACACCTACACACACGTTTTGTTACTTGAAAAAGGACCCATCCACCCACCTAACGACGTACGGTGGCGGCAACAGTGGTGGTTGCTGATGACAACCACCACCTTACGGTAGTGGCGGCGGTTTCTCTTAACCCTTTGCCCAGCAACACGTCAACAAACGCTAATAGAATACACACTAACTGCCAACAACTTGTCTTGAACGGAAACAGACATCACAGGTTTGCGGTGGTGGCTTCGACGGTTCGGTGTGAATGAAACAATGGCAAGGAACATCTCCGCCGACATCAATGGCACCGGTGAATGTTGGTGGTTATCGGCTCCATCAGCGGTGGTCTACTCCGACTTAAACTAGTAAGGAGGCGGCTGAGAAAGCTCTGAAAAGGCGGTAGCAACGGATACAACGTCGGAAAGAAACGGAGAATGGTGGCAATCGAACGGAAATGCGGAAGTCTGGTGGTTTGCGGTGGTGACTTTGGGTTTTGTTTTCAGTTTTTAAATTAAAAAGTCACACAATAATTATATATTTATATATGTAAAGTATTAAATGTAAGAAATATGATAGTAATTGTAATTAATAAATTTCTTTATTCCTTATTTCAAAATTCTATTTAAAAAAAATACTTAATGTTTATATTTAATATTTAATTTTTTATTTAATCAAACAGTATAATATATGAGTTTTACACTTAGTAATTATATGAAATGAAGAACATCTTGACAAGATGCTCTAACTTATATTCTCTATTAAAATACATCAATTTAAATACAAATCTAATTATCAGATATATGCAATTGTGCTTGCATATCTAAATTGGAACTTAAAAACCTACCAAGAAAAATGATTATATATATATATATATATATATATATATATATATATATATATATATATATATATATATATATATATATATATATATATCATGAGACTCTTTGACAATTTCTCCCATCACATAGACTAGACACAACTAAATTCCAAAATACTGGTCAAGTTATGTTCTGTAAACTTTTAACTTAACTTTACCTATGTTAAAAGAACAAATGAGTATGCAATAGTTTTAGCCTTCAGCAGTACTAGAGTCCAAAATGGAAATCCAACATGAGTAGGGTTATCAATCCTCTATCTAAACAACTTGTACCCTTCATTTTAACTTCATTTTAATAAATATAATATTAATCAAACCATCTGATCTTCTACGTACTTGAAAACATATATTTCGTTTTTCAAACAAGGACAAAATCATTTCTTTCTATATAAAGCCAACCTCTCAGCAAAGAGTTTACTCCAACTTATATTCATATCCCTTATTTCACATATCTACAACCACTATGTCTATGTCATCCACAAACCACACATCTATGGTATGTTTGGTTTTACTCTTCTTCTCGGCTACTTTGCTTTCACACACTGCATCCCGGTTGCTCCCTGACATTTCAAGCTATGAGAGCCACGAGCAATGGATGGCTCATTACGGACGTGTTTACAAGGACGCTGATGAGAAAGAACGGCGTTCAAAGATTTTCCAAGAGAACGTTCAGTACATACACTCATCCAACAATGGCATGAACAAAGGTTACAAACTAGCAGTGAATGAGTTTGCAGACCTTACAAACCAAGAGTTCACGAGCACAAGGAACCGATTCAAGGCACATGAATGTTCCACATCCACCTCTGCTTTCAGGTATGAAAACGTGACAGCAGTCCCCTCATCGATGGACTGGAGAAAGAAAGGTGCAGTAACACCTATTAAAGATCAAGGCCAATGTGGTAATTAAGCTAGCTAGCAAGAATTAATTGTTTTAAGAATTTCACAACTGAAACGTATTCTATGTTGCTGACTTAAAAGGTTCATCATGATATATATGTTGTAGGGTCTTGCTGGGCGTTTTCAGCTGTGGGAGCAATGGAAGGAATAACCCAACTGACAACAGGTAAACTAATCTCTCTATCTGAACAAGAGCTTGTGGACTGCGATACTAGTGGTGTAGATCAGGGATGTGAAGGTGGTCTTATGGATGATGCCTTTGAATTCATCGTAAAGAATAAAGGGCTTACAACAGAGAGCAACTACCCATACAAAGCAGTGGATGGAAGCTGCAACAGCAACGAGGCATCAAACCATGCTGCAACAATTACGGGTCATGAAGATGTTCCTGCTAATAGTGAAAGTGCACTGTTGAAGGCTGTAGCCAGTCAGCCTATCTCTGTGGCTATTGATGCAAGTGGGTCCGACTTCCAGTTCTACTCTAGCGGGGTGTTTACCGGAGAATGTGGCACGGAACTTGACCATGGTGTTACTGCGGTTGGTTATGGAACGACTGCTGATGGAACTAAGTATTGGCTCGTGAAGAATTCATGGGGAACAACTTGGGGTGAAGAGGGGTATATAATGATGCAAAGAGATGTTGATGCGAAAGAAGGAATTTGTGGCATTGCCATGCAGGCTTCCTACCCCACTGCATGATTAATTTCTGGATCATCATCACCAACAGTAATTAATACTATTGTATATTATATCTATAATCTATTTGGCGCCGTGTTATTTAATACAAGGAAACTTATAAACTATGTACATGTATCTGAAAACTAATTAAGTCTTCAAAAAGCTGGAACTATCAAATTGTGTATGCATCTCATGAAAATTTGTGAGCTTGGATGTCTTTTCCTGATGCCATTTGCTAGTTTCTCTGAGCCTGGTAATTAATGTCAACATAAGAATCACCTATATGTTGAGGATGAGAAAGTTTCTCAAGGTACAAAGGAAAAAAATAAAACATCTACAATACGAACCAAAGAGAATTTGATGAATGTTTATCTTGTTTCACTAATGATACCCGAGTGAGGAAAAACACTAGGTATTTTTAAACATGTGCAACTAGTTTCAGAGTTTTTTACATAAACCTTGTAGTCGGAAAAATGAATTACCAAGTAATGGTATTTTTAAATATATTTACCTATTAATTGTAGTTTTATTAGAAACTATAAAAAAAATAATAATAAAAATAAAAAGGAACTTACACCCTTGTTTTCCTTGGTCGCGGTTTTTCTCCCTCTCCCTGAGCCTTCAACACCATCACCGGTAACTGCCATTATTATGTTATGATACGTTGAAAATTTTTATGTTATGCATATCTTCGTTTTGCCTTCAACTCAAATTATTTTCCTCTAGGTACAGGCGTTGGAACTAACTGACTTTTTTTTTGTGCAACTAAATAGATTAGCTGTTTTCTTTTGTTTTTACTTGGAGCTCAAGAACAGAACTAGAAGCATGTATGAAATGGGCTAGATACCGAACATAAGCATTCCGTTTAGAAACTTTAATGTTTTGTGATTCAGGTCAACATTATTTTTTCTAGTAGAAGAGTTTTCTGATGGGGTTTGCTATATCTATAATACTTTCATGGCATTTTCACCTTCATCGTGTGAACCTGAATTTTAAATTGCAATCGCTTATTCTGATGAATAACGGACATTCGGATCGACATGACAGATCGTTCCGACCAGTGGTGGACCTTAGTGGAGCCCCGGGGTCCCGGGCCACTGTTCCGATTCCGGCACGTAATGTAAAAAAAAAATTATGTTTTTTTTTTTTTTATGTTTCTTCTGTTAGGTACACAGGTACACAGGCTTAAAATACGAGTGTTACTACTAATTTAGTTTTATTTGGAAATTTTTTTTAGTATCACCCCTACTAAAACATTTTGTGTCCGCTACTAGTTCCTAGTTAGATGCATCCCGAGAGAACCATAGCGGTTTTAGGTACCATGGTCGGTGGATGGTTGGTTTGTCAATCCAACTAAACGAATCCCATCGGCCACATGTTTATATTGTATAATACTTCATAATTTTACGAAGAAGAAAAGAGTTTGCTTGTGACCAAGTTTCCTTGTATTTCACCATCTATAATTTTAGGCGATGAAACCAAACAAAAAAGTAGTTTATAGGAGATCAAATCGAACCAAACAAATGTCGGCGAAGTTGATTTTTATTATCTTATTTTTGGTATAAAATATGATGGGGCCGACAACCTAAATTACATGTTGGCAATTACCCGTAACACTAGTTATGTATCTGAAATATTCTTTCAATTACAAAGTATATCATTTATCTTTGCATATAATAAAAGGTTCCTATAAATTACATGTTGGCAATTACCCGTAACACTAGCTAAGTCACCAACACAAGAGCATGGTATTTTTTTCACCATTTCTTTTTTTTTTTTTATTTAACATTAATAATCTTTAACCAAACTGACAACCAATTTGAAGAAAAAGAGAATGATGAGAGGTTCAGAACCTATTTGTGAAGCCTTTACTTGATGGTGATGATCGAAGATCTTATAAAATTAGAGGGTGGTGCCATGGTGGAGTTTTGTAGCTACAATGCTATAAAGGAGATGAAAAAAAAAAAAGAATGACATTGCATTGGGTTACAAAAAAAAATAGCAATGTATTTATGTTGATTTGTTTACCATAGCATCCTACATTTATTCTAGCATATTACAACATTATACTTACAAAAATCAACATAATTATAGTAATGTCATCCAAATACAATAAAAATCTGATTGTTATCGTTATGACTAGATAAAATTTGCAAAGTACGATATGTTACTAAGAGAAAAACATGAAACTACAATGTTATAACTAGGTTTATTTTCAAAGTACAATATAAAGGAAACGGGATGTTGTAATAAAATAATATATGCAAGTACGTTGTTGTTTCTACCATTTAGCCCATTTGATTCTTATTGCATTCTACTTCCGTCTCTTTCTATTAGAGTGAGCCCCATAGTAGCAAATCATCAAAATATAAAACAATCTTCGCACGCCTATTCAAATGATCAGAGAACTAACTAACCAGAGACTCCAAAGAGTGATGTAGCATCTCAGGAATTATGAAATTCATATTGCATGCATAAGCTTGAACCAATTAAGTATGGAGGATTTTCTAGCCTAAAACCCTTAATTACTAGCTTGTGTTGGAGGCAAGGCCTGAACATAGGGCGTTCATATCGTGAACGCTTAGCATTCAGAGCATGGAGTTGGATGTAGAGGCCAAGATGAACGCGGGACGTTGCAGGGAGGAACGCAACGCATTCACCGTCTGCACTCAAAAATCGTAAGTGTGCACTATTTAAACAAATTAAGACCCAACGCTCTTCAGTCTTTCAGCCTCCATTGTACCTTAAGTCTCATTTCGAAACCCTAACCCTAATTATGAGTGTGTGAGCTTGAAAGACCATCCTTAAGTGTATTTTAGTGTTCTTGATGAAGAGTGATCACCTTGGAGTCTCATTAATCAAGGAAGAGCTTTTGGATCCAGGTTCTCCATCACATTTTCAAGTCTCAGAAGGTATAAAGTTTCTATCTTACTACCTTATAGCTTAAGATCTAGATTAGGGCTTGTTTTTGCTTCTTATGAACATATGGATTCTCTTTGGGAGTTTGAGCTACTCCAGGAGCCTAGAATTGAAGATCCTCACATTTTTGAGTTGCTAGAGTCATAAAAATGGTAACTTGATGGTGGAGGACCAACCATGCAAAGGTTTTGGGTCTTGATTTATGGATTGGAAGCTTTAATGGATGTTGGGTTCTTTTTGGGCTATGCAAAGGTGCCAAGTTGAGGATTTTATGGATTAAGACTCTGATAAGAAGCTATTTTGAAGATTTGAACTTTGGACTTAAAGTATTAAGACATAAATGCAATTTTTGGTCCCTGGTCGGGAACGCAGTGTGTTCATCTTTGGAACGCCATGCGTTCTAGAATCGAGTCCCGATCATCGGTTAGGCAGCGACCACCCAGCATTCCACAAGGGAACGCGCCATGTTTGGTCCAACAGTGTGCTTCTGTGGGCTTTCCACTCATTCTGACTCGATCGAATCATGAAGTACAACCTAGTACATGTAATCTGCATTAGAGACTTTACGCTCAAAATTGCTCCCCATATTCATACTCCAAGTTTTATGGGCATGTTTGTTATAAACTCATAAGCTTTGTCTAAACACCATGCACGACCTAAAAGATCTAAAACACACGCATAATGTGGATGATGTGGCACAATACCATAATCTTTCACACTATTAAATATTACACAACCTTCTTCTATAAGTCCAACATGAGTGCGTGGTGTAAGAATCCTAATGAACGTGACTTTATTTAGACTCGTACCAGCTTGGTTCATGAATTGGCAAAGATTTACAGTTTCATGTGCTCTACTATGCTAAGCAGTTATCGCGGTCGAGATTTCAATAGCGGTCGCATGCCGCTATTTGAAATCACGGTTATCGCGGTGGTATAGCAGTGGTATAGTGGTTTTATAATATTATGTATAATTTATATTATATATTTATACAAAATTTATATATTAGATTATTAATACTATATAGAATTAATATCATAAAAAATCATATAAAAACATAACATAATCTATATATAATATTCTAATATAGTAATATAGAAACTAAAAAGTGTCAAAATGTCATTGCAGCTCAAGTCGTTCGTGGTTTCTATGTACTGAAACAGATGAGAAAAGTGTAGTGGGCTAGTTAAAAAAATAAAAATTTATTACTGAAATAACACACAATCATTTTTTTTTCTTTGTTCGAGTAGCCCAATATGTACAACATTGTAAAACCGGGTGTAACGTCGCTATAACGCTGACGAGATTCGCGATCAATAGCGCCGCTAATAGTGTCACCATTATTCGTAAACGCTATATCAAAATAACATTTCAGTAACATCGCAAAACGTTATAGCTCTGCTATAGCGCGCTATTGATAGCATAACTACTATGTAAGACATATCCAACAATCATGACACTCCAAACCACATTGTTTTTGGTTTTTGTTTCATTAAAAACTTTCCGGGCCAAGTCTATGTTTGCACATTTTGCATACATGTGAATAAGTGTTGTGTTGACAAAACAATTGGTTTTTGTTTCATGAAAGTTTTTAATAGCAGGAGTACAAGCTGTCTGCTAGAATGTCAAGCACACTCTTTTTTTTATTCATATATAATCCTTGCTCGGTCTTGTGTAATTCAACCACAATGAAATAACTTATTTGTCCTAACTCCTTGATTGTGATCATTTTCTATAAATATTCTTTTACTTCTTCGATTAACTAAAGATTAGGATTGTAATAATGTAACGTCCACGAATTCAGACTAGATGTTTTTAGGATTATAAATAACAATATTTATTTTATCGGAAATTTAAATCGTCAAATAAGTTAATCGTAAATAAATAATTAAGTATCTTTCGTACGCGATACGTGTTATATAAATGATATTTATATATTGTGTACATGTTTTATGGACAAATATTATGGGCTTATAATATTTGTATAAAACATTATTATAAATTAAATAAATTACAATAAATAACATTTAAAATAAAATATTATCTAGGATAAATAATCTTAGCAAAATTGGTAGTGTAACACTCGGTTTCGGATTTGTTTCTTTATTCATGATTGCGGTCCAACCATCATTCGTCATTAGGCTTAGGGTCTTGGAGACGAAGGAATTTCGCTCTTTCGGATGTGGGTATTATGATTTAAGTGATCCAAGTGCTTGATGGTGTCTTTGGAGGCCCAATGTATAATCTTAATTTGATAACTCGATCTTTTATGGATTGTAGGTTTGGCTCGGAGGTTTTAAGGATTGGGTGTGTTGTTAGAAGCATAGGGCTTCTCGCCACCTTTCTGTAGATATAAGGTTCGTTGGAAACCAACCTAAGATGAGGAAGTTATGGTATTTTGAAGATTTTCGTAGAAATGGACCTTAATGGAAAATGCTTGCGTTTTAGTCCCATGCGTGTATGGCTAAAGGCACATGACTGGGTGAGTACGCTTAGTGCAAGCTGGGGGTACGCCCAACATAATGGACAGAGTGTCAAACCCAAATTTTTAGGGTTAGGGCACTATTTAAACATCTTTATGTGCTCAAGGCTCTTGCATTTCTCAGCCTCCTTTGTCTTTGAGCCCCATTTCAAACCCTAATCCCTTTTTGGTGGTGTATTCTTGAGTTAGAGGTGATTTTGAAGGTCCTTAGTGTTATTTCAAGGAGGTGGATCTTGGTAATCAAGTTTGATGTAGCCTTAGGGTTATAGATCCAGAATCTTAACACTCTTGGGAAGCTTTAGGAGGTAAAATGTTATCATTTTGACTTGTAATTGTCCTAGTTTGAGTTTAGGGAAATATTAAGGGTTTTTATGGTGTATTAAGTTCTCCTTGTGAGTTTTAGCCACTCCAGGAGCTTGGAGTGATATATCTTGCCTCTTTTGGTGTTTCTAGTTCATAAAAAATGCTTGCTTGATGTTTAAGAATGGTCCATGCATGTTCTAGTTGGATTATGTGGTGTCTTAGTAGATTAAGTTGGTTGTTGGGTCCTATTGAGTCATGCAAATGCATAAAGGTGTCAACATTATGCATTAAGAGCTTAGTTTGAAGGTCTTATGAGGTTTTAATGTGAGGACTTAAAGGATTAAGACGTGTTTTGAGGTTTGGAAAAGTCCTGGTTACGCCCCATGTAACTGATGGTACACCTAGTGTACCCTCTTTTGGTCGCAAATATGGAATTCTTCGAGTACGCCCAACGTAGCTGAGCATACTCCCCGCATTCTTCGTTCAGATGGGTTTTGCGTTTGTTGTGTTTTGAGCTTCGCATCCTTGGACCACATTCTTTCTTTGGGCCTTCTGTACAAACTGAGATTTATTATTCTCTAAGGAATTATTGGCCTTTAGGATAAGGCCCAAATGGGGTTGGGCCCTATTTGTAAAATTGGGCCATTAGTGGGCCATTATGGATCTTGTAGTTTTGGGCCTTTTTTGATTTTGGGCTTGGGCCTCAGTTTTGGTAAATGTTGGATGATAGGTAAAATGGTCATTTTACCCCATGTATGGATTATGGATCATCTTTTGGAACCCAATTGCTAATTAGGTATTATTTTGGTATTGATATCCCGGAGGAGTTGTCAGGGTAGCAGCTAGGGATTTCTTTCAGTGAGCTTCTGCATACGAGGTGAGTCTCCTCACTGTTCTATGGGTTACAGACACTAATTTCGATCAATCTGGTTTATGTATTTTAGGAAAACACGGGAGTAACCCCTGGCATTTTGTATGAAAGACAGTGAGGCGGCTCCTGGCAAATTGTATGCAAGACCAGTGTCTTAAATCTAGCAGATAATTGGTTAAGAAGTTGTAGATTGTGTGTTAGTTGTCTTTGTGATGTTTGCATGGAAGATCATGAGGTGGCTCCTGGCACCTGTCTGTAAGACCCAGGGTTTTGGTCCCCGGCCTAAAAAGAAAGACCACGAGGCGGATCGTGGCATAATGGCAAGACTATGGTTAGCACATATCACTTTTATTGATTGATTCGATATGTATGATACGTATGGCTTATTTGATATGTGTGTTGGATTAGGTGTGTAGTCTCACAACTATAATTGGTATGTACTTGATTTGAGATTAGCATGGTCCTTTTCGGTTGCCTTCACGATAGCAAATAGACTGGATGAGTTTTGGAGTAAAAGGTTAACTAACGGTTTATTAATATAATATAAGAATAATATATTAATTGGTAATCATATTATTTAATTAGTATTGATCATAAATTAATTTGGAATTAATTTAGTGATCAAAGGAAGTGATTAAAAGAACGGGGAGTGATTATGTAAATCAGTGATTGTTGTATTTTTGGGCTATTGGATTCAATTGATGGGGAGTGGACGAAAATCAACGGCAAGCCCCCATAGAGTTTTCGTACAAGGCCTTTCATTTGGGGGTCCATGGATTGCTTAGGGCCTAAGCAAGGGAATTAGGGTTTCCAGTTGAAAACCCTAGCAGCCGTAACTATAAAAGGAAACCCTAGCCTCAAGAAATCGGTATGCCTACCTTCTAAGAGAAACCCTCACCGATTTATATCTCCTTCTACCTCATTCTTTGCTTGTGGTGCTTGTAACTCTGTTAGAGGTGCAACATTTAGGTCACTAGGCTTTCAAAGGTCAAGGAATTGAAGCGAAGATTACTTGTTACTATTAGCTAACAAGAAAGGTATTCTTCTAATTCCTAATATGTATAGATTTCAATTTTATATAGTAGATCTAGGGTTCTTTCTTTGGAAAATTAATTTGCTTGTATAACTTGAGAAAAACCTAGATCCAAAGGAAATAGGGTTTCATGTGCACATAGGAATGTAGATATGCTCAAAACTCATCAGTGGTATCAAAGCCTATGTTGTTTTCTGTTATATTTTGGCATGAAAGACCCTGAATGATATGATCTCTAGTGCCCGAGAGCGGGAGATTGATTTGGAGCATTATGTGAAGAGGGGGTCGGATCAGGTGCAGACATTGGAGTGTCACGTGAAGAGACCCAAGACTTATGGCCAGCGTTTGAAAGGCCAGCAGGGCCAAAGTTAGTGCAGCACATGTGGGAAACTACATGAGTTGCTACAATTGTAGCAGGATGGTCAGGTCAGCAGAGATTGTCATCAAGGGGCAAGCTCATTATGTTTTCACTACGATCAGGTGGGCCAGAAGAAGGCTGATTGTCCGATGTCGTTAGGAGGAGCAGTGAGTGTACACACTCCAACTACCTTGAGGATCACTGATAGACGATAGGGTAGAGTAAGTGCCCCAGTGGAAAGGAGTCAGGCTTTAGAGTGTCGGTCAGGGGAGGTTAGGACTTCAGCATGCAATGTTGCGGGTATGTACCTTTTGTTTTCCTTCAGTTTTACCTTCATTTTTTTCATTGAAATCTTTGCATCAGTTTGGGTAAGTGTATATCTGGTTTATTTCTATGCTTATGTTTGAGTTATATCTTCAAGAAATTTTATATGCCATCTGCATGCCATGAATCTTTTGTGGTTTAGGAAGGGTTATTTTTGTATAGCGGGTTTGGTGTGTTTGGTGTTATCCTGGGTTGTACTTGAGAACAGTTTAGTGGCATTGTCTGAAAGGTTTATGGTCAGGATTTAGTGGGATGGTTGTCCACTATCGCCAAGATCTAGTGGTTTTAACAATTATGCTTGGATTGGTTTTTGGAGGTGCTGAGGGAAGTAGTTTGTTGTTGAGATTTTGGTTGGGGTATCCGTCGTTTGGATTCAAGATTTGAGTGAGATATCAGGTTAAGCATCTAGGATCATCAACGTTGCAGGGATTCAGGAAGTGTTTAGTTGGTATTCGGGGGTTATGTAGTCTTTGAGTTGGCTAGTAAGGGATCATTAGCAAGAATAAGCACTGGTGGTCAGCAGATTGATCGTTTGAAAGTGAGAAAGATTAGGAATTCTTCAATTCTAGTGTGTTGTGAGAATATAGTCAAATCAAAGTGGGGGAGAATCGTCTAGGGATTTAGGAGTAGAAGCGGTTTTGAATCTAGGATGAGTTTCGCGTCCCCGTTGGGGAGGAAGGTGACCCAAATCGCTGTTTGCATTGAGGATTGTGTGAGTTGGAAGTTCGGGAAACTTACCAACATTAAGGTCTCGTTCTCTTGGTGTTTGATAGTAGCCTTTGGGGAAAGAAGATTGGATTCCAGGCATGGATCAAATTCAGCTTGGGTGTTTAGTCGAGTGTATGCTCGACTCTCAGAGTGTTCGAATTGATAGATTAGTGGTAAGGCATTAGGCTGCAATTATAGTAAAGTGGAAGTGTTGTAAGGTTGCGGGGTAGCCCGTAACATTCACTAGTTATCGTATGATCTGGGGTAAGCCCCAGTGTCATAGCAGAGTAAGGGTGTCGTTTAGTTCGATATAAGATCAGTTAATTTCAATTGTAGTGATACCCTATTGGTGCGGGATTAGAGTGTCGACGTTTGGCCGAGAAGCTCAGAGACTGATGGATTCTGCGGATTTTCATTCATCTTAGTTGTGGTGAGGGAGTACATCATAAAGTAGAAGCGAGATCTGATTTCAAGGACGAAATCTATTTCAAGTGGGTGAGAATTGTAACATTCCGTTTTAAATAGGTAAATAACATATGTAAATAAAAAATAATCCCTAAAACTCTGAGATGTATTTTTATATATTTTATTTTTAGCCTAAAGTTGTATTAAATTAACTGGGTGTACACCTTCGGGTGTTAATAAATTATATTTTTTGGTTTAGAGGATCAAAATTGTAACATGCGTAATTGAAATGTAAATAATTTTGTAGAGTTGGGGTTGTAATGTAAATATTGGACCATATCTGAACTGATTTGTGGATTCAGCGACCAAACTTAAAAAAAAATATATCAAAGTTTCATTTGAACACAGGATTTGAACCCATATATTTCCCCTCCTACTTTTAAGGGTCATGTTACCAGAAACCCTAACCCTAAGCTTATCCACCAGCCACCACCTTTGTTTCCCCAACCTACAACCACAATTGGCAACCTCCTCGCTATTGCCTTGCACCACCGAATAATTGTCGATGCACTCAGTGTCGTTAAGGAGGATGGCTACCGTTGGACGTCGTTGCAGTGGACGATAAGAAGAAATAGATTCATCATTTTCGTTGTTAATGTTCGCAAGACGGGGTCACAACCTTCTCTTCTTCTTCATTCTCTTGTTGTTGCGTCGTCACTAGACCACCACTGCTACTTCTTGTTGTTTCTCATTCGTAGGTTCTCCAGCTGCCATCCTCCTACGACGGTGAGGTTGCTATTCCGTTTGGTGTGTATTTTCCGACGTGTGGGTACTTGATTCAATATATGTCGCGGGTGTGGGTGTGTTTAAGTGGCCGGAAATGTGAATAACCACCATGGCAGCCAACCATGGTGGCTGCCACCACCAGCCACTATGAGAGATGATTGTGTGTATCATATGGTGTTTGTGTGCATGTGTTTTAATGGTATAGGGCTGTAGGAGCATTTCTTTGCCAAAGATCCGAAGAAAAACCCACCACCACCACTTGCCACCATACTTCTACCACCAGTCGCCACCTTGGGTGGCTATGTGTGTATGTGTGTGTTGGATGAATATTTTATGTGTACCGGATTGCTTAGATAACGTTTTGGGTTAAAAAAAATAGTGGTTGCCGCCTCTTGCCGCAATGGACCGCCGCAGAACACCACCACCTGACGTGGCAGTGGTTGGTGCCCGATTTATGAAAATATATATATTTTTTTTATTTAATTTGATAATCATCTAACTTAAGGAGTTGGAAACCCTAATTAAGGTTTATAAAACCCTATTTTCAAGAAAACCCTAGTTTGGGGTTGGTCGAGATTCACATTAAAACTGTTAGTTAAACTTAAAATAATACCTAATAATTATCTACAATTAACTTCATTCAATATTGGAATTAATGGATTAAGCCTTTAAGGGGTTAAGTGTGAGCACGAAGCATAGTGAGTCCCCCCAAACTATCACATACCATACAAATAACACATAAGAGCATATATTTTACCTTGCTCACTACATTGGGGCCCGCCTGACATTGGACGAATCCGGCATTAGGCCCCGCCCGACATCGAACCGAAGTATGACATCGGCCCCTTCCCGACATCGGACCAAAGTCTGGTATACATATAACATAACAACAAGCATATAACATAAACACATAACATAAAACATATAAACCTTCCTCGAGCGTGCCTCGGCATCGGACGGAAGTCCAGAACACATAACACATAACATATAAGCTAAACATTCCTCGGCCTTGCCCCAACATCGGACCGATGTCCGGAACATATAACATATAACATATAAGCTAAACATTCCTCGGGCTTGCCCCGACATCGGACCGAATCCCGGAACACAAAACACATAAGAAATAAGCTAATACATGCAAGAATCACGAAGACATCAAGCATACAAACATTCCTCGGGCTTGCCTCGGCATCAGACCGAAGTTCGAAAACATATAATCTACATCGGGCTAACGCCGGCATCGGACCTAAGTCCGGCATACGCTAACCTACCTAAACAGGCTGACATTGGTTCCTTCGACCCGTTTGTACTAGAGGAAAACTCACCTCACACTGCTGAAGTCCCGCAGACAAAACCCTAGCTGCTGGATGACAGATTCCCGAGTCTGTCAACATGAAAATAACACCCAATTAATAATTGGGTTCCAACATGTATCCATAAGGCCATGCTTGGGGTAAAAGACTATTTTACCCCTATCTTAGCTTGATTCAAGCCCAAGGCCCAATCCATAATCCCAAAAGTCTAGTAATGAACCAAGGCCCAATTTTCCAAGTTGGGCCAAAACCTTTACATGGTCTTACCCTATGGCCCAACCATTAATTCTTGGTCTAACAATTGGTATTCTAATGATCCAATATCTCATAATCATCAAGGCCCAGTTATGGCCTATGTATGACCCAATTTTCCCAATTAGGCCCAAGCCTGTCCAATGGGCCTTATCCTAAAGCACAATCCAAATATTGTAGTACATTTACTTGTTAATAGTTGGCTCATCAAGAGTCCAGATATCTTGGCCAATAGAAAGGCCCAAATCTAAGCCCAACACAATTATGGTTTTCACATGAAATGACGATTAGGGTTAAGTGTTTCCCACTTAACCCATTAAGAACTTACTCCATTAAGTCCATCGATCTGTCTTTTCAATCGTGTAGTGTTGTCGGCTTAATCCATAATCCCAATCCGATCATCTAAAAATGCAGGTCCCGACAACCCATAATACATATATCCAAAATTTGGGTCTCCAACCCAAGCACAACCTAATAGGCCCAAAAGTTAAGTCTTTAGATCAATTAGGGTTTCATTGGGCCCATCAGAGTTTCATAAGTTGGGCACCACCCACTACCAACTAGGGTAGTGGTGGTCAACGGTGGCTCACGGCAGCTTGCGGTGATTGGCCACCACCTCACGGTGGTGGTTATGATCCTAGTCCATCTTTGTCAGAGCATCCGAAATGAAATCTAAACACAAGCAAGAGCATACTGCCACCCAACACGACGGTTGGTGGCGGCAGCCACCACCTCATGGTGGTGGTTATGAGTTTTCTTTTTATATTATTTTGACACCGATTATAATTTACAATGAAAAATCTCAAATAACACACACACACACTAAGGTAAACACACACACACACTCACACACAACGACCCTTGCGGTAGACGGCGGTGGTAGATGGTGGCAGCCACCACCTCACGGTGGTGGTGGTGGTGGCTTTCTTGGTTTTTCAGCCAAAACAAACACACAAACACCCTCATAGACGAAATACACCTACACACACGTTTTGTTACTTGAAAAAGGACCCATCCACCCACCTAACGACGTACGGTGGCGGCAACAGTGGTGGTTGCTGATGACAACCACCACCTTACGGTAGTGGCGGCGGTTTCTCTTAACCCTTTGCCCAGCAACACGTCAACAAACGCTAATAGAATACACACTAACTGCCAACAACTTGTCTTGAACGGAAACAGACATCACAGGTTTGCGGTGGTGGCTTCGACGGTTCGGTGTGAATGAAACAATGGCAAGGAACATCTCCGCCGACATCAATGGCACCGGTGAATGTTGGTGGTTATCGGCTCCATCAGCGGTGGTGTACTCCGACTTAAACTAGTAAGGAGGCGGCTGAGAAAGCTCTGAAAAGGCGGTAGCAACGGATACAACGTCGGAAAGAAACGGAGAATGGTGGCAATCGAACGGAAATGCGGAAGTCTGGTGGTTTGCGGTGGTGACTTTGGGTTTTGTTTTCAGTTTTTAAATTAAAAAGTCACACAATAATTATATATTTATATATGTAAAGTATTAAATGTAAGAAATATGATAGTAATTGTAATTAATAAATTTCTTTATTCCTTATTTCAAAATTCTATTTAAAAAAAATACTTAATGTTTATATTTAATATTTAATTTTTTATTTAATCAAACAGTATAATATATGAGTTTTACACTTAGTAATTATATGAAATGAAGAACATCTTGACAAGATGCTCTAACTTATATTCTCTATTAAAATACATCAATTTAAATACAAATCTAATTATCAGATATATGCAATTGTGCTTGCATATCTAAATTGGAACTTAAAAACCTACCAAGAAAAATGATTATATATATATATATATATATATATATATATATATATCATGAGACTCTTTGACAATTTCTCCCATCACATATACTAGACACAACTAAATTCCAAAATACTGGTCAAGTTATGTTCTGTAAACTTTTAACTTAACTTTACCTATGTTAAAAGAACAAATGAGTATGCAATAGTTTTAGCCTTTAGCAGTACTAGAGTCCAAAATGGAAATCCAACATGAGTAGGGTTATCAATCCTCTATCTAAACAACTTGTACCTTCATTTTAACTTCATTTTAATAAATATAATATTAATCAAACCATCTGATCTTCTACGTACTTGAAAACATATATTTCGTTTTTCAAACAAGGACAAAATCATTTCTTTCTATATAAAGCCAACCTCTCAGCAAAGAGTTTACTCCAACTTATATTCATATCCCTTATTTCACATATCTACAACCACTATGTCTATGTCATCCACAAACCACACATCTATGGTATGTTTGGTTTTACTCTTCTTCTCGGCTACTTTGCTTTCACACACTGCATCCCGGTTGCTCCCTGACATTTCAAGCTATGAGAGCCACGAGCAATGGATGGCTCATTACGGACGTGTTTACAAGGACGCTGATGAGAAAGAACGGCGTTCAAAGATTTTCCAAGAGAACGTTCAGTACATACACTCATCCAACAATGGCATGAACAAAGGTTACAAACTAGCAGTGAATGAGTTTGCAGACCTTACAAACCAAGAGTTCACGAGCACAAGGAACCGATTCAAGGCACATGAATGTTCCACATCCACCTCTGCTTTCAGGTATGAAAACGTGACAGCAGTCCCCTCATCGATGGACTGGAGAAAGAAAGGTGCAGTAACACCTATTAAAGATCAAGGCCAATGTGGTAATTAAGCTAGCTAGCAAGAATTAATTGTTTTAAGAATTTCACAACTGAAACGTATTCTATGTTGCTGACTTAAAAGGTTCATCATGATATATATGTTGTAGGGTCTTGCTGGGCGTTTTCAGCTGTGGGAGCAATGGAAGGAATAACCCAACTGACAACAGGTAAACTAATCTCTCTATCTGAACAAGAGCTTGTGGACTGCGATACTAGTGGTGTAGATCAGGGATGTGAAGGTGGTCTTATGGATGATGCCTTTGAATTCATCGTAAAGAATAAAGGGCTTACAACAGAGAGCAACTACCCATACAAAGCAGTGGATGGAAGCTGCAACAGCAACGAGGCATCAAACCATGCTGCAACAATTACGGGTCATGAAGATGTTCCTGCTAATAGTGAAAGTGCACTGTTGAAGGCTGTAGCCAGTCAGCCTATCTCTGTGGCTATTGATGCAAGTGGGTCCGACTTCCAGTTCTACTCTAGCGGGGTGTTTACCGGAGAATGTGGCACGGAACTTGACCATGGTGTTACTGCGGTTGGTTATGGAACGACTGCTGATGGAACTAAGTATTGGCTCGTGAAGAATTCATGGGGAACAACTTGGGGTGAAGAGGGGTATATAATGATGCAAAGAGATGTTGATGCGAAAGAAGGAATTTGTGGCATTGCCATGCAGGCTTCCTACCCCACTGCATGATTAATTTCTGGATCATCATCACCAACAGTAATTAATACTATTGTATATTATATCTATAATCTATTTGGCGCCGTGTTATTTAATACAAGGAAACTTATAAACTATGTACATGTATCTGAAAACTAATTAAGTCTTCAAAAAGCTGGAACTATCAAATTGTGTATGCATCTCATGAAAATTTGTGAGCTTGGATGTCTTTTCCTGATGCCATTTGCTAGTTTCTCTGAGCCTGGTAATTAATGTCAACATAAGAATCACCTATATGTTGAGGATGAGAAAGTTTCTCAAGGTACAAAGGAAAAAAATAAAACATCTACAATACGAACCAAAGAGAATTTGATGAATGTTTATCTTGTTTCACTAATGATACCCGAGTGAGGAAAAACACTAGGTACTTCTTTAAGTCGTGGACCTAACCAAAGACTTAATTAACCTTTTGCAGGCTTTCTTGACCTTCGTTGCAGTCTTTGACTTCTGCATATTGCTATCCTTCAACGCCTAATGAACGTATAATTATTAAACATGTGCAACTATTTTCAGAGTTTTTTACATAAACCTTGTAGTCGGAAAAATGAATTACCAAGTAATGGTATTTTTAAATATATTTACCTATTAATTGTAGTTTTATTAGAAACTATAAAAAAAAAATAATAATAAAAATAAAAAGGAACTTACACCCTTGTTTTCCTTGGTCGCGGTTTTTCTCCCTCTCCCTGAGCCTTCAACACCATCACCGGTAACTGCCATTATTATGTTATGATACGTTGAAAATTTTTATGTTATGCATATCTTCGTTTTGCCTTCAACTTAAATTATTTTCCTCTAGGTACAGGCGTTGGAACTAACTGACTTTTTTTTTGTGCAACTAAATAGATTAGTTGTTTTCTTTTGTTTTTACTTGGAGCTCAAGAACAGAACTAGAAGCATGTATGAAATGGGCTAGATACCGAACATAAGCATTCCGTTTAGAAACTTTAATGTTTTGTGATTCAAGTCTTAACATTATTTTTTCTAGTAGAAGAGTTTTCTGATGGGGTTTGCTATATCTATAGTACTTTCATGGCATTTTCACCTTCATCGTGTGAACCTGAATTTTAAATTGCAATTGCTTATTCTGATGAATAACGGACATTCGGATCGACATGACAGATTGTTCCGACCAGTGGTGGACCTTAGTGGAGCCCCGGGATCCCGGGCCACTGCTCCGATTCCGGCACGTTTTTTTTTTTTTTTTTTTTTTTTATGTTTCTTCTGTTAGGTACACAGGTACACAGGCTTAAAATACGAGTGTCACTACTAATTTAGTTTTCTTTGGAAAAAATTTTTAGCGTCACCCTAGTGAAGCATTTTGTGTCCGCTACTAGTTCCTAGTTAGATGCATCCCGAGAGAACCATAGCGGTTTTAGGTACCATGGTCGGTGGATGGTTGGTTCGTCAATCCAGCTAAACGAATCCCATCGGCCACATGTTTATATTGTATAATACTTCATAATTTTACGAAGAAGAAAAGAGTTTGCTTGTGCCCAACTTTCCTTGCATTTCACCATCTATAATTTTAGGAGATGAAACCAAACAAAAAAGTAGTTTATAGGAGATCAAATCGAACCAAACAAATGTCGGCAGAGTTGATTTTTATTATCTTATTTTTGGTATAAAATATCATGGGGCCGAAAACCTAAATTACATGTTGGTTGTTACCCGTAACACTAGTTAAGTATCTTAAATATTCTTTCAATTACAAATTATATCATTTATCTTTGCATATAATAAAAGGTTCCTATAAATTACATGTTGGCAATTACCTGTAACACTAGCTAAGTCACCAACACAAGAGCATGGTATTTTTTCCACCGTTTCTGTTTCTTTTTTTTTTTTTTTTTTTTTTGCTAACATTAATACTCTTTAACCAAACAGACAACCAATTTGAAGAAAAAGAGGATGATGAGAGGTTCAAAAACCTATTTGTGAAGCCTTTACTTGATGGTGATGATCGAAGATCTTATAAAATTAGAGGATGCTGGAGTTTTGTAGCTACAATGCTATAAAGGAGATGAAAAAAAAAACGAATGACATTGGATTGGGTTAAAAAAAAATAGCAATGTATTTATGTTGATTTGTTTACCATAGCATCCTACATTTATTCTAGCATATTACAACATTATACTTAGAAAAATCAACATAATTATAGTAATGTCATCCAAGTACAATAAAAATCTGATTGTTATCGTTATGACTAGACAAAATTTTCGAAGTATAATGTGTTACTAAGAGAAAAACATGAAACTACAATGTTATAACTAGTTTTATTTTCAAAGTATAATATAAAGGAAACGGGATGTTGTAATAAAATAATATATGCAAGTACGTTGTTGTTTCTACCATTTAGCACATTTGATTCTTATTGCATTCTACTTTCGTCTCTTGCTATTAGAGTCAGCCCGATAGTAGCAAATCATCCAAATACAAAGCAATCTTCACACACCTATTCAAGTGATTAGAGAATTGACTAACCAGAGACTCCAAAGAGTGTTGTAGCATCTCCAAAATTATGAGATTCATATTGCATGCATAAGCTTGAACCAATTAAGTATGGAGGATATTCTAGCCTAGAACCCTTAATTACTAACTTTGGTTAGAGGCAAGGCTCGAACGTGGGGCGTTCATATCGTGAACGCTCAGCATTCAGAGCATGGAGTTGCACAAAGAGGCCAAGACGAACACGAGGTGTTCCAGGGAGGAACGCAACGCGTTCGCTGTCTGCACTCAAAAACCCTAAGTGTGCACTATTTAAACAAGTTAAGTCCCAAGTCTCTTCATTCTTTCAGCCTCCACTGTACCTTAAGCCTCATTTCGAAATGCTAACCCTAATTATGAGTGTGTGAGCTTGGAAGACCATCCTTGAGTGTATTTTGGTGTTCTTGAAGAAGAGGGATCACCTTGGAGTCTCATTGATCAAGGAAGAGCTTTTGGATCCAAGTTCTTCAGCCCATTTATAAGTTTGGGAAGGTATAAAGTTTCTATCATACTATTGTATAACTTAAGATCTAGATTAGGGCTTGTTTTGTGCTTCTTATGAACATACAGATTCTCTTTAGGAGTTTGAGCCACTCCAAGAGCCTAGGATTGAAGATACTCACATTGTTAAGTTGCTAGAGTCATCAAAATGGTAACTTGATGGCTGAGGACCAACCATGCAAAGGTTTTGGGTCTTGATTTATGGATTGGAAGCTTTAATGGATGTTGGGGTTCTTTTTGGGCCATGCAAAGGTGCCAAGTTGACAACTTTATGGATTAAGACTCTCATAAGAAGCTATTTTAAGATTTAAACTTTTGACTTAAAGTATTAACATAAAAATGCAATTATTGGTCACTTATCAGGAACACAGCGCGTTCATCTTGGGAACGCCATGCGTACCTGCATCAAGTCTAGATTCTCGGTCAGGCAGTAAACGCCCAATGTTCTAGAAAGGAACGTCCTGCACCCGGTCCAACAATGGGCTTCTTTGGGCTTATTCATGTTGGGCTTTGGACTTGGATTGGAGTTTTTAAGTGTTGGGCTTTTTGGTCAACAAGTTCTTAGAGTTTGGACTTTTATTTGGACATGTCTAATAGGGCATAGATTTTGTATTGGGCCTTGGTGGGCCTAATAGTTTTGGAATTTAGTGGGACCAATGGGCTTAGTCCTTTGGGCCATTAGAAAATTATTATTAGACCATGAATCGTTGGGCTTTTGGGTAAAGCCGTATGGGGTTAGGCCCAATTTGAAAAAATAGGCCCGTTAGTGGGCTTTTATGGATTTTGGAGTTTTGGGCTTGATTAATTTTGGACTTGGGTATTAGGTATGTATCATGTTGGGCCGGGAGTAAAAATGTCATTTTACCCAAAGTGTGGATTATGGATCATGGTTTGGGACCCAATTGCTAATTGGGTGATATTTTGGTATTGATAGCTCGAGTATTTGCCAGGGCAGCAGTTAAGGATTTCCTGCAGTGGGCTTCAGCAGTGCGAGGTGAGTTATCTTCCTGTACGAGTGGGTCGAAGGCACCAATGTCGACCCACAAGTACTTGTTGTAGTAGAGATGATTGTCTTTGTGATAATTTTCTGGCTTGCCACTATCTGTTATGTTTTAGGTACTTACTTGTTACGATTTTATACAATAGTGGTAGGGATGAAATATACCCAATATCCGGTTGAAATAGAACGAAGGGAGGCCAACACCCATGTTGAAATAAACCGAAGGGGAGGCCAACACCCAGATATGCTTGGCAATGTATTTATTGTATGTTATGTGGTATGATGGGGGAACTCACAAACCTTCGTGCTTACGATTTTTAGTTTTGGTTGTAGGTACTTCTTCTTCAAAAGGAAAGGAGACGGTATGTGTAACAACGTGAAAATTTACAACCAATTTAAACTATTCAAAAACAACCCATAATCATTAAATTATTACAAAAAGGTTTTCAATTCTTTTATTATTAGAGTACCCAGAACATCAACATAAAACTATGGAGTGGTACAATCACGCCTTCGCCTTGCCATAGTCTCCTGAAGTACCTGAAACAATACACTGAAACTGTAAGCCCGAAAGCTTAGTGAGTTACCCCAAAAATACCAACCACAATACCATCAACATATCATATCGTATCATAAATAGAAAAGCCATGCATATCGAGTATATAGTGTGACTGGTCCGCCTGCACCAGGCCTTCAGTCCACCTGGTCCACTCTCTGAGTCTATAGTATGACGGGTCCGCCCGCACCGGGCCTTCAGTCTGTCTGGTCCACTCTCCGAGCCTCGTCACGTCTGGTCCTCCCTCTTGGGGCCTTCAGCCTATCCGGACCACTCGACGGGCCTTCGGTCTAACCGGTCCACCCTGGGTATGTTGGCCTACAGAACAAAGCAGGACCTGCCTCAACCCAACCCTAGTCCAACAACCATGTGCACATAAACATATAATTATATAGAAACTCACAACTAATCAACCGATCTAGCAGATCACATAACATAGCAACATCCTAACCAGGATACCGGCCTAACCGGTCACTAACATAGCATCATCCTATATACCAGGATACCGACCTTAACCAGGTCTCTAACATATACCATCCTAACTACTAGGATATAGACATAGAAAAAGCAATATCAAAACAAACAACTACACGGATTCCCATCCGATAAAGGGTCGGCCTTGGTGCCTTAGACCTTGTCAATATAGTGAGGATAACTCACCTACAACTGCTGACTTAAAGAAATAAGACCAAGCTGCTCTGACCACCAGCACGAACTCCACCACTTATCATTACCAAATAACCAAAACCAATAAACACTAATAATTACCAAAATATCCTTGGATGTCAAACTGGTCGACCATTGGTCCAAGTCAAAGTCCTCAGTTAAAGTCAACCTTCCTGGTTGACACTACTCGCCGAGTCAACCTGTTGACTCGTCGAGTTCCTATGCTCAGAAATACCCATGCCTCGACTCAACTCGTCGAGTCGCCCCAAGACTCATCGAGTCCAACAAGCTCTGAGTCCCTTCCTGCTCAACTCACCGAGTCATCCCTCGACTCACCGATTCACAGCTCAACTAGAAAAGGTTAGGACTTTGCGACCAGACTCACCGAGTCCAAGCATAGACTCGCCGATTTGTTCTTCCAACTCGACGATTCGATGCACATAATCAACAGACTCGCCGATTTGTTCTACCAACTTTACGTGAAAGCAAGGATATATAAGCCCAAAACACTTCTAGGGCTAGGGTTAAAGACAAAGGGCTTCACTAATAACTCTTAGACAGGAACTTTATGACCTTTTGGGCCATCACAAGTCTAGATCTGAAGTAGCAACTTCAATTCTAAGCCTCAAACTCGAGATAGCTCCCAAACAAGCTAATGAATCCTAAGTCAACCACCATTCATGAATCAATAATGGAATAGCTTAAGGAGGAGGTTCCTTACCCCTGAAATGTGCCCAGGGTTGTGACCCCCGGCTTGGCAAGGAACACCATGAGGCGGCTCGTGGCATAATGGCAAGACTATGAGCGCACCAGTGGTGAGTTTATGCATGCCTAAGGTGGGTCAAATGACGTACTAAATTTTGTAAATAATAGTAGAAATTATATAGCAAGAACCACCTAAAGGTTTTTGAATGACCTACCTTATAAAGAAAATGAAAGAAAATAGAGAAAAAGATTTTGGGTCGGTAAAAAAAAAAGAACTCAATTATTGAAATAGAGCTGAAGCAATGGAACGAAGATTCAAATTATTTAGAAACAATAGGTTTTTTGCCACTTTAGTTTCCAATTCCATTTAGGATAATGGACTCTCTTTTATTACATTATCATATTATTATTTTTTATTTTGTTTTCTGAGTTATAATAAAAATAAACATACGTCTTATTTATTGACCTTTTCTGCTTCGGGGGAACCCGCAAACAAATCATTTCCAGTTTGATCGTGAATCTATATCCATTTTGTTAGTTTCTTTTTTATTCTTCTTTCCTTTTAAATAGATTTTCATTTCATTTTTACTTTAAATGAAAAACATTTACTCACACACTTTTTTATTAAATATATTTCATTTCATTTAACAGATCTTGCTTTATCTTAAATTTATGTTGATTTTACCAATAAAAAAAATTAAGGTTTATAGGTTTGGACTCGGTCATCTCACCATTAGTTTTTATACATGTTGAATTGGTTATTTTTCTGGTTGAACTCGATTTTTTTCTTGAACCGACCCTAGTTAGTGAACCACTTGGGTTTCCATTCTAGACTCGCCACTGTGCGACACATAGTACTTTTATTGATTATGATATATGAATGTTATGTATGGCTCGTGATTTTGTATGCCATGTGTGGATCCATCGCAAACTTTAGACATGATTTTTTTTCCGTAGCTAATCCCTTGCAAAGTTCATATACTAAAAAAAAATCCATTGCTGATCTGTCACAAACTTTAGACATGCATTATTATTATTATTATTATTATTATTATTATTATTATTATGTCACTAATCCGTCGTGAACTTGTAATGTCTTTTTTTTATTATGATTCTAAAAGAAAAAAAATATTACAATCATCAAATTATTATACTAAAAACATCAAATAGTGATACAACCAAACATTATAATATACAAAAACTATCAAAGTTACCAAAGTATCATGTTTCATATCATACTTAGCTTCATATAACTCAACCCATGAACATATAGACATGCATTATTATTATTATTATTATTATTATTATTATTATTATTATTATTATTTTGTCACTAATCCATCGCGAACTTGTAATATCTTTTTTTTATTATGATTCTAAAAGCAAAAAATACTACAATCATCAAATTATTATACTAAAAAACATCAAATAATGATACAACCAAACATTATAATATACAAAAACTATCAAAGTTACCAAAGTATCATGTTTCATATCATACTTAGCTTCATATAACTCAACCCATGAACATATAGTTGTATACCCTTGCTTGCATACGTGCTCTAGAACCCGTATTTATAGGTGCACTGTGCAAAAGAACACCAATATATAGCTTATATATGTCCCATTAAGTCCATTAAGTAAAAGAGATTGAGGATAAAAAAGTAAACTCACCAATGGGACACCATTCATGGCTCTTTCTTCCTAGAATCTTGATGGTTTATAAAAGTTGCCATATTTTTCAGATTTCTATATATGTGTTTACTCCCAACAACATCTGCCCAAAAAACAATGCCACCACTGCAACACATTGTGAAATACATTAAGTAAATGCAAAATACATTTTTTTATCTAAAATTGTTTATTCTTGCAAACTATATTGCTAATTTTCAATTATAAACATACCAATATGAAAGGAAAACTCACCCCAAGAAAAGATGCAATGTCAAGATCGGATGCTTTAACAATAATTTTTTCCTATAAAACACGACATGCTTCATTCACCACAGGGAACAACACTATCTTTACTATTTCTTCATCAATCATGGCTACAGTCTACACAGATAAAACACAAAATGACAAAATTGCCCTTTGTATGTCCCAAGGGTACAAATGGATTACCTTTCCTTGTGTTTCTTGAGAGTTGAAGCTTTGCCATTTTTAGGCCCTTCCAAGTTGTTCCTGTTGGTCAAAGAGAACATTCTTGCATCAAATTTTGGTGAGTCGAAATGACATTCAGACAATGAACCATTAACCTTGGGGGCTTCAATTCCTGAGCTTTTCACACGAATATATGTAGTGAAGCAATGACGGATTCCATTCTCAAGTTGTGGGAATGACGAATAGCATGGTTGGAATTTTGAAGTGTTGATAGATGGTATGAAAGTGTCGCAATCAATGTCTGTTTCAATTTCAGTTATATGGATTGCATCACATCCAGGAGCATTCAGTGACTCCCTGCAATTATAAAGATTGTAATTAACTACAAATTAGATACAAAGGAGACAAAAAAAGAGCTTTTTTTTTTACTTTTGCCACATTAGTTTTCCTACAATTTTTATTTTACAAAAATCTTTTATCAAAGTCTAGAAGCAAAAACACTTACAATCGTGAGCCCAATCGATTCTTTGTTGATTAAAGGCAAGAAACTTGAGCATTCACTGTTTAAAGGAAAGGAACTCGGTGTGTTAGATTAAGTATGCAAGGTCTTAAATTGTTAGAAGAATTTCTACCCATTTAACTTGGGAAATTCAGATTTGATAGTGGAATTGCAATGGCTCGAAACTATAGGTACTACACATATTAATTGGAAGACATAAGTGATGAAATTTCTAATATAAAATTATCATTATTATTAAGTGATTTACATGTCAAAAACCCATACCCAAAATCAAATACAAATTTCACACATCAAGGGCTCAAGGACACCTTAAAGTTCAAATTTAGGTACCTATCTAATTATTTAACAATTCTTTTATAGATAATAATAATCTACTCAATTATTAATAATTTGCATTATCAACTTGTAATTTATTTTCCCATATACTTACTAAATTATCTTCAAAAATTATAAATACTAGAAAAGTAAGAAATCTTCTACTGTGTCCATTCATTAATTTAAAGGGGGGAAGATGTTGTTCAACTCCAGCTGGAAAGGTAAGAGCTTTACTTATCCCAGTTTTGAAGATTATTTTTCTTATTTCTAAGCTCAAAAACATACATGACTCAGTATTCTCATATAACTATCATGCTTAATGTCATATCATACGATAATTTTTATTAAATAACTAAAGAAGCCAGTGATGATAAATGAATGTGTATAATTATATTGTGACATGACAATTGACAAATTCATATATGGCGAGGATTGACAAATTCATATATGACATCTGCTCTGTGTTGTATATATGGAGGCAATACTAATTTAACAAATCACTATGGACTAAACACCAAACATAGTAAATCGTAGAAAGCACAGGTTCCATTTTGTAATTCAATTTAAAACTAAGTTAAATATGCCAGAAAACCAAAATGAAAAACAATGAGGAAACAGGAAATGAGAATTAGAAATGTTCCTTTCATTCAGTAGACATTGGAAAAAGAAGCCGACCCCCAAAGTCAAGAAAAGTCAAGAGATTGACTCATAGGAATCCATTAGAAGTTAGTGGAATAACATATGATAAATCTATAAAAGTTGTTAAAAAAGATGATACATTTGCTTTGAAAGATACACCTGTTGAAGATGGCTAGATAGAAGTGAATCTTGTTAACAACGGAATCCAGTTGCCTATAACAAAAGTAAAAAAGAAGCTGACCCCCAAAGTTAAGAAAAGTCAAGAGAAGTCCACAAAAACCAACTACAATGAGTAAAACCTGCAAAAAAACAAAAAAAAAAAAAAAAAAAAAAAAAAAAAAAAAAAAAGAAAAAACCTTAAACACAAGCCAAATCTAATGACACATTGGAAAATGGTTATGTGAAAGAACATGACACTTACAGACGTCTCAGGTGCGAGTATTCCTTCCATAGATAGCCTTTTGAGATCACTTCAAGAAAAGAACTGATTATTAGTGTAATGTCTATAGAAAAGAATCACAATATAAAAGCGTATGATAAAGCTAAAACCGATAATTAGTTTTGTCTAGAGAAACCCATAAAGAAAATTATAATAAATTACAAGTAAGTAGTACTTTGCTGAATAGCATCAATCAGCTAAGCATGAAAAAGGAAGTAAAAACCAAAATCATACATAAAGAACTCTTTATGTGTGATGGTTGAAAAATAACTAATCAGGTATAGATTTTGTTTGCTTCACCAAAAAATTAAACGGAAAATCAAAAGAAAGTCACTAAAAGAGGAGTTGTCAGCTGTTGCTTCTAAGTGTAGCACTCAACAGCAGAAATCTAATCTGAGATGGAAATCCTCAAAGGCTGCAAAAAAGACGACTAATCTTTTACAAACAAGTGATTGTCTAGGAGCAGAAACTCTTATAAAGTCGATTAAAAAGTTAAGAATTACTCAAGAAGCCATGATGTAGACATTTCAACCTTTTTATCTTGTTTTTCATGTGGTGTTAACTTATAAGTTTTCTACTGATGGCGTACTCCAAATTTGATGCAGAGTAAAAATTCGATTACTGTGGGTGTAGTTGGCTTGCCTAATGTAGGCAAGAGTGGTCTAATTAATAGCTTGAAAAGATGTCATGTTGCCAATGTTGGGGCTACACCAGGTCTAACAAGAACAATTCAAGAAGTTCAATTAGACAAGAATATCAAATTGTTGGATTGTCTTGGTGTTGTGATAATTAAATCTTGGGAGAATGATGCTGCTGTAGCTCTTCGGAATTGCATGAAAATTGAGAAACTAGATGAATCATGCCCTAACTCAAGTTCTAATTCTAAGTGTCTATTCTTATATAGATGCAATCGACGGTAGCCCTAACACAATAACCAGAAAGTTTCAAGGTAAATTAAACCCTAACGAAGTATATTGTGAAATTGAACTAGAACTAACCTAAGAGGGACGAGATTTACCTAAACCGGAAGGTAAATTAAACCCTAACGAAGGTAAATTAAGAATACTTTCAGATTTAAAGATGTGGAGGTTGCCGGAATCGGATGAGTAGTGTCGTCTTCTGTTCGAACAAAGATGGTGAGATAAAGCAGAACCGGAACAGAGATGAAGGGAACTTACTCCAAAGTCAAGAGTGACAAGTCAAGAGTGACAAAGCTGGAGGGAAGGAAAGTTACATCACCTTCGTGAAGATGGAACTGGGTTGTGACAATTTCAGCGCCAGAGATTGGCGATAGAAAAAATAAAACGCGCGTATCCCAAATATTGTTTCCGTCGGCGTTCTCTCGCTAAACGGGTACCAGATGGCACAATTTTTTATCCCTCGTTGAACCCTAGCTAAGCGCCTTCATTTTTCGAGTGATTAGCGAGGAATAGTGGTGCATCCTTAAATCCTTGCGAGATCCGTAGGTGATCCCTAGGTAAATCCTTACTAATATTCTATATGTTAAATACATAAAATAATTATGAAAAATATGGTAGATCTGTTGTATTTCCCTAGCTATAAGTCTAAATTTTTGCTAGAGAATAAATCTGTAGCTGAAACTCAAGTATCTAGTAGTGATTATATATAAAAAATATATATATCATGAGACTCTTAGACAAGTTCTCCCATAACATATATATATATATATATATATATATATATATATATATATATATATATATATATATATATATATATATATAGATAGATAGATAGATAGATAGATAGATACCTAAATATTGGTGAAGTTATGTTCTATAAGCTTTTAACTTACATTTACCTATGTTAAGTTACAAGAATGAATGAGGACGCAATAGGTTTAGCATTCAGCAATACTAGAGTCCAAAATGGAAATCTAACATGGGTAGTGTCATCAATCCTCTATCTAAACAACTTGTGCCATGCATTTAACTTCATTTAATTAATATAATATTAATCAGACCATCTGATCTTCTACGTACTTGAAAACATATATTTCATTTTTCAAACAAGGACAAAATCATTTCTTTCTATATAAAGCAAGCCTCTCAGTAAAGAGTTTACTCCAACTTATATTCATATCCCTTATTTCACATATCTACAACCACTATGTCTATGTCATCCACAAACCACACATCTATGGTATGTTTGGTTTTACTCTTCTTCTCGGCTACTTTGCTTTCACACACTGCATCCCGGTTGCTCCCTGACATTTCAAGCTATGAGAGCCACGAGCAATGGATGGCTCATTACGGACGTGTTTACAAGGACGCTGATGAGAAAGAACGGCGTTCAAAGATTTTCCAAGAGAACGTTCAGTACATACACTCATCCAACAATGGCATGAACAAAGGTTACAAACTAGCAGTGAATGAGTTTGCAGACCTTACAAACCAAGAGTTCACGAGCACAAGGAACCGATTCAAGGCACATGAATGTTCCACATCCACCTCTGCTTTCAGGTATGAAAACGTGACAGCAGTCCCCTCATCGATGGACTGGAGAAAGAAAGGTGCAGTAACACCTATTAAAGATCAAGGCCAATGTGGTAATTAAGCTAGCTAGCAAGAATTAATTGTTTTAAGAATTTCACAACTGAAACGTATTCTATGTTGCTGACTTAAAAGGTTCATCATGATATATATGTTGTAGGGTCTTGCTGGGCGTTTTCAGCTGTGGGAGCAATGGAAGGAATAACCCAACTGACAACAGGTAAACTAATCTCTCTATCTGAACAAGAGCTTGTGGACTGCGATACTAGTGGTGTAGATCAGGGATGTGAAGGTGGTCTTATGGATGATGCCTTTGAATTCATCGTAAAGAATAAAGGGCTTACAACAGAGAGCAACTACCCATACAAAGCAGTGGATGGAAGCTGCAACAGCAACGAGGCATCAAACCATGCTGCAACAATTACGGGTCATGAAGATGTTCCTGCTAATAGTGAAAGTGCACTGTTGAAGGCTGTAGCCAGTCAGCCTATCTCTGTGGCTATTGATGCAAGTGGGTCCGACTTCCAGTTCTACTCTAGCGGGGTGTTTACCGGAGAATGTGGCACGGAACTTGACCATGGTGTTACTGCGGTTGGTTATGGAACGACTGCTGATGGAACTAAGTATTGGCTCGTGAAGAATTCATGGGGAACAACTTGGGGTGAAGAGGGGTATATAATGATGCAAAGAGATGTTGATGCGAAAGAAGGAATTTGTGGCATTGCCATGCAGGCTTCCTACCCCACTGCATGATTAATTTCTGGATCATCATCACCAACAGTAATTAATACTATTGTATATTATATCTATAATCTATTTGGCGCCGTGTTATTTAATACAAGGAAACTTATAAACTATGTACATGTATCTGAAAACTAATTAAGTCTTCAAAAAGCTGGAACTATCAAATTGTGTATGCATCTCATGAAAATTTGTGAGCTTGGATGTCTTTTCCTGATGCCATTTGCTAGTTTCTCTGAGCCTGGTAATTAATGTCAACATAAGAATCACCTATATGTTGAGGATGAGAAAGTTTCTCAAGGTACAAAGGAAAAAAATAAAACATCTACAATACGAACCAAAGAGAATTTGATGAATGTTTATCTTGTTTCACTAATGATACCCGAGTGAGGAAAAACACTAGGTATTTTTAAACATGTGCAACTAGTTTCAGAGTTTTTTACATAAACCTTGTAGTCGGAAAAATGAATTACCAAGTAATGGTATTTTTAAATATATTTACCTATTAATTGTAGTTTTATTAGAAACTATAAAAAAAATAATAATAAAAATAAAAAGGAACTTACACCCTTGTTTTCCTTGGTCGCGGTTTTTCTCCCTCTCCCTGAGCCTTCAACACCATCACCGGTAACTGCCATTATTATGTTATGATACGTTGAAAATTTTTATGTTATGCATATCTTCGTTTTGCCTTCAACTCAAATTATTTTCCTCTAGGTACAGGCGTTGGAACTAACTGACTTTTTTTTTGTGCAACTAAATAGATTAGCTGTTTTCTTTTGTTTTTACTTGGAGCTCAAGAACAGAACTAGAAGCATGTATGAAATGGGCTAGATACCGAACATAAGCATTCCGTTTAGAAACTTTAATGTTTTGTGATTCAGGTCAACATTATTTTTTCTAGTAGAAGAGTTTTCTGATGGGGTTTGCTATATCTATAATACTTTCATGGCATTTTCACCTTCATCGTGTGAACCTGAATTTTAAATTGCAATCGCTTATTCTGATGAATAACGGACATTCGGATCGACATGACAGATCGTTCCGACCAGTGGTGGACCTTAGTGGAGCCCCGGGGTCCCGGGCCACTGTTCCGATTCCGGCACGTAATGTAAAAAAAAAATTATGTTTTTTTTTTTTTTATGTTTCTTCTGTTAGGTACACAGGTACACAGGCTTAAAATACGAGTGTTACTACTAATTTAGTTTTATTTGGAAATTTTTTTTAGTATCACCCCTACTAAAACATTTTGTGTCCGCTACTAGTTCCTAGTTAGATGCATCCCGAGAGAACCATAGCGGTTTTAGGTACCATGGTCGGTGGATGGTTGGTTTGTCAATCCAACTAAACGAATCCCATCGGCCACATGTTTATATTGTATAATACTTCATAATTTTACGAAGAAGAAAAGAGTTTGCTTGTGACCAAGTTTCCTTGTATTTCACCATCTATAATTTTAGGCGATGAAACCAAACAAAAAAGTAGTTTATAGGAGATCAAATCGAACCAAACAAATGTCGGCGAAGTTGATTTTTATTATCTTATTTTTGGTATAAAATATGATGGGGCCGACAACCTAAATTACATGTTGGCAATTACCCGTAACACTAGTTATGTATCTGAAATATTCTTTCAATTACAAAGTATATCATTTATCTTTGCATATAATAAAAGGTTCCTATAAATTACATGTTGGCAATTACCCGTAACACTAGCTAAGTCACCAACACAAGAGCATGGTATTTTTTTCACCATTTCTTTTTTTTTTTTTATTTAACATTAATAATCTTTAACCAAACTGACAACCAATTTGAAGAAAAAGAGAATGATGAGAGGTTCAGAACCTATTTGCGAAGCCTTTACTTGATGGTGATGATCGAAGATCTTATAAAATTAGAGGGTGGTGCCATGGTGGAGTTTTGTAGCTACAATGCTATAAAGGAGATGAAAAAAAAAAAAGAATGACATTGCATTGGGTTACAAAAAAAAATAGCAATGTATTTATGTTGATTTGTTTACCATAGCATCCTACATTTATTCTAGCATATTACAACATTATACTTACAAAAATCAACATAATTATAGTAATGTCATCCAAATACAATAAAAATCTGATTGTTATCGTTATGACTAGATAAAATTTGCAAAGTACGATATGTTACTAAGAGAAAAACATGAAACTACAATGTTATAACTAGGTTTATTTTCAAAGTACAATATAAAGGAAACGGGATGTTGTAATAAAATAATATATGCAAGTACGTTGTTGTTTCTACCATTTAGCCCATTTGATTCTTATTGCATTCTACTTCCGTCTCTTTCTATTAGAGTGAGCCCCATAGTAGCAAATCATCAAAATATAAAACAATCTTCGCACGCCTATTCAAATGATCAGAGAACTAACTAACCAGAGACTCCAAAGAGTGATGTAGCATCTCAGGAATTATGAAATTCATATTGCATGCATAAGCTTGAACCAATTAAGTATGGAGGATTTTCTAGCCTAAAACCCTTAATTACTAGCTTGTGTTGGAGGCAAGGCCTGAACATAGGGCGTTCATATCGTGAACGCTTAGCATTCAGAGCATGGAGTTGGATGTAGAGGCCAAGATGAACGCGGGACGTTGCAGGGAGGAACGCAACGCATTCACCGTCTGCACTCAAAAATCGTAAGTGTGCACTATTTAAACAAATTAAGACCCAACGCTCTTCAGTCTTTCAGCCTCCATTGTACCTTAAGTCTCATTTCGAAACCCTAACCCTAATTATGAGTGTGTGAGCTTGAAAGACCATCCTTAAGTGTATTTTAGTGTTCTTGATGAAGAGTGATCACCTTGGAGTCTCATTAATCAAGGAAGAGCTTTTGGATCCAGGTTCTCCATCACATTTTCAAGTCTCAGAAGGTATAAAGTTTCTATCTTACTACCTTATAGCTTAAGATCTAGATTAGGGCTTGTTTTTGCTTCTTATGAACATATGGATTCTCTTTGGGAGTTTGAGCTACTCCAGGAGCCTAGAATTGAAGATCCTCACATTTTTGAGTTGCTAGAGTCATAAAAATGGTAACTTGATGGTGGAGGACCAACCATGCAAAGGTTTTGGGTCTTGATTTATGGATTGGAAGCTTTAATGGATGTTGGGTTCTTTTTGGGCTATGCAAAGGTGCCAAGTTGAGGATTTTATGGATTAAGACTCTGATAAGAAGCTATTTTGAAGATTTGAACTTTGGACTTAAAGTATTAAGACATAAATGCAATTTTTGGTCCCTGGTCGGGAACGCAGTGTGTTCATCTTTGGAACGCCATGCGTTCTAGAATCGAGTCCCGATCATCGGTTAGGCAGCGACCACCCAGCATTCCACAAGGGAACGCGCCATGTTTGTCCAACAGTGTGCTTCTGTGGGCTTTCCACTCATTCTGACTCGATCGAATCATGAAGTACAACCTAGTACATGTAATCTGCATTAGAGACTTTACGCTCAAAATTGCTCCCCATATTCATACTCCAAGTTTTATGGGCATGTTTGTTATAAACTCATAAGCTTTGTCTAAACACCATGCACAACCTAAAAGATCTAAAACACACGCATAATGTGGATGATGTGGCACAATACCATAATCTTTCACACTATTAAATATTACACAACCTTCTTCTATAAGTCCAACATGAGTGCGTGGTGTAAGAATCCTAATGAACGTGACTTTATTTAGACTCGTACCAGCTTGGTTCATGAATTGGCAAAGATTTACAGTTTCATGTGCTCTACTATGCTAAGCAGTTATCGCGGTCGAGATTTCAATAGCGTTCGCATGCCGCTATTTGAAATCACGGTTATCGCGGTGGTATAGCAGTGGTATAGTGGTTTTATAATATTATGTATAATTTATATTATATATTTATACAAAATTTATATATTAGATTATTAATACTATATAGAATTAATATCATAAAAAATCATATAAAAACATAACATAATCTATATATAATATTCTAATATAGTAATATAGAAACTAAAAAGTGTCAAAATGTCATTGCAGCTCAAGTCGTTCGTGGTTTCTATGTACTGAAACAGATGAGAAAAGTGTAGTGGGCTAGTTAAAAAAATAAAAATTTATTACTGAAATAACACACAATCATTTTTTTTTCTTTGTTCGAGTAGCCCAATATGTACAACATTGTAAAACCGGGTGTAACGTCGCTATAACGCTGACGAGATTCGCGATCAATAGCGCCGCTAATAGTGTCACCATTATTCGTAAACGCTATATCAAAATAACATTTCAGTAACATCGCAAAACGTTATAGCTCTGCTATAGCGCGCTATTGATAGCATAACTACTATGTAAGACATATCCAACAATCATGACACTCCAAACCACATTGTTTTTGGTTTTTGTTTCATTAAAAACTTTCCGGGCCAAGTCTATGTTTGCACATTTTGCATACATGTGAATAAGTGTTGTGTTGACAAAACAATTGGTTTTTGTTTCATGAAAGTTTTTAATAGCAGGAGTACAAGCTGTCTGCTAGAATGTCAAGCACACTCTTTTTTTTATTCATATATAATCCTTGCTCGGTCTTGTGTAATTCAACCACAATGAAATAACTTATTTGTCCTAACTCCTTGATTGTGATCATTTTCTATAAATATTCTTTTACTTCTTCGATTAACTAAAGATTAGGATTGTAATAATGTAACGTCCACGAATTCAGACTAGATGTTTTTAGGATTATAAATAACAATATTTATTTTATCGGAAATTTAAATCGTCAAATAAGTTAATCGTAAATAAATAATTAAGTATCTTTCGTACGCGATACGTGTTATATAAATGATATTTATATATTGTGTACATGTTTTATGGACAAATATTATGGGCTTATAATATTTGTATAAAACATTATTATAAATTAAATAAATTACAATAAATAACATTTAAAATAAAATATTATCTAGGATAAATAATCTTAGCAAAATTGGTAGTGTAACACTCGGTTTCGGATTTGTTTCTTTATTCATGATTGCGGTCCAACCATCATTCGTCATTAGGCTTAGGGTCTTGGAGACGAAGGAATTTCGCTCTTTCGGATGTGGGTATTATGATTTAAGTGATCCAAGTGCTTGATGGTGTCTTTGGAGGCCCAATGTATAATCTTAATTTGATAACTCGATCTTTTATGGATTGTAGGTTTGGCTCAGAGGTTTTAAGGATTGGGTGTGTTGTTAGAAGCATAGGGCTTCTCGCCACCTTTCTGTAGATATAAGGTTCGTTGGAAACCAACCTAAGATGAGGAAGTTATGGTATTTTGAAGATTTTCGTAGAAATGGACCTTAATGGAAAATGCTTGCGTTTTAGTCCCATGCGTGTATGGCTAAAGGCACATGACTGGGTGAGTACGCTTAGTGCAAGCTAGGGGTACGCCCAACATAATGGACAGAGTGTCAAACCCAAATTTTTAGGGTTTGGGCACTATTTAAACATCTTTATGTGCTCAAGGCTCTTGCATTTCTCAGCCTCCTTTGTCTTTGAGCCCCATTTCAAACCCTAATCCCTTTTTGGTGGTGTATTCTTGAGTTAGTGGTGATTTTGAAGGTCCTTAGTGTTATTTCAAGGAGGTGGATCTTGGTAATCAAGTTTGATGTAGCCTTAGGGTTATAGATCCAGAATCTTAACACTCTTGGGAAGCTTTAGGAGGTAAAATGTTATCATTTTGACTTGTAATTGTCCTAGTTTGAGTTTAGGGAAATATTAAGGGTTTTTATGGTGTATTAAGTTCTCCTTGTGAGTTTTAGCCACTCCAGGAGCTTGGAGTGATATATCTTGCCTCTTTTGGTGTTTCTAGTTCATAAAAAATGCTTGCTTGATGTTTAAGAATGGTCCATGCATGTTCTAGTTGGATTATGTGGTGTCTTAGTAGATTAAGTTGGTTGTTGGGTCCTATTAAGTCATGCAAATGCATAAAGGTGTCAACATTATGCATTAAGAGCTTAGTTTGAAGGTCTTATGAGGTTTTAATGTGAGGACTTAAAGGATTAAGACGTGTTTTGAGGTTTGGAAAAGTCCTGGTTACGCCCCATGTAACTGATGGTACACCTAGTGTACCCTCTTTTGGTCGCAAATATGGAATTCTTCGAGTACGCCCAACGTAGCTGAGCATACTCCCCGCATTCTTCGTTCAGATGGGTTTTGCGTTTGTTGTGTTTTGAGCTTCGCATCCTTGGACCACATTCTTTCTTTGGGCCTTCTGTACAAACTGAGATTTATTATTCTCTAAGGAATTATTGGCCTTTAGGATAAGGCCCAAATGGGGTTGGGCCCTATTTGTAAAATTGGGCCATTAGTGGGCCATTATGGATCTTGTAGTTTTGGGCCTTTTTTGATTTTGGGCTTGGGCCTCAGTTTTGGTAAATGTTGGATGATAGGTAAAATGGTCATTTTACCCCATGTATGGATTATGGATCATCTTTTGGAACCCAATTGCTAATTAGGTATTATTTTGGTATTGATATCCCGGAGGAGTTGTCAGGGTAGCAGCTAGGGATTTCTTTCAGTGAGCTTCTGCATACGAGGTGAGTCTCCTCACTGTTCTATGGGTTACAGACACTAATTTCGATCAATCTGGTTTATGTATTTTAGGAAAACACGGGAGTAACCCCTGGCATTTTGTATGAAAGACAGTGAGGCGGCTCCTGGCAAATTGTATGCAAGACCAGTGTCTTAAATCTAGCAGATAATTGGTTAAGAAGTTGTAGATTGTGTGTTAGTTGTCTTTGTGATGTTTGCATGGAAGATCATGAGGTGGCTCCTGGCACCTGTCTGTAAGACCCAGGGTTTTGGTCCCCGGCCTAAAAAGAAAGACCACGAGGCGGATCGTGGCATAATGGCAAGACTATGGTTAGCACATATCACTTTTATTGATTGATTCGATATGTATGATACGTATGGCTTATTTGATATGTGTGTTGGATTAGGTGTGTAGTCTCACAACTATAATTGGTATGTACTTGATTTGAGATTAGCATGGTCCTTTTCGGTTGCCTTCACGATAGCAAATAGACTGGATGAGTTTTGGAGTAAAAGGTTAACTAACGGTTTATTAATATAATATAAGAATAATATATTAATTGGTAATCATATTATTTAATTAGTATTGATCATAAATTAATTTGGAATTAATTTAGTGATCAAAGGAAGTGATTAAAAGAACGGGGAGTGATTATGTAAATCAGTGATTGTTGTATTTTTGGGCTATTGGATTCAATTGATGGGGAGTGGACGAAAATCAACGGCAAGCCCCCATAGAGTTTTCGTACAAGGCCTTTCATTTGGGGGTCCATGGATTGCTTAGGGCCTAAGCAAGGGAATTAGGGTTTCCAGTTGAAAACCCTAGCAGCCGTAACTATAAAAGGAAACCCTAGCCTCAAGAAATCGGTATGCCTACCTTCTAAGAGAAACCCTCACCGATTTATATCTCCTTCTACCTCATTCTTTGCTTGTGGTGCTTGTAACTCTGTTAGAGGTGCAACATTTAGGTCACTAGGCTTTCAAAGGTCAAGGAATTGAAGCGAAGATTACTTGTTACTATTAGCTAACAAGAAAGGTATTCTTCTAATTCCTAATATGTATAGATTTCAATTTTATATAGTAGATCTAGGGTTCTTTCTTTGGAAAATTAATTTGCTTGTATAACTTGAGAAAAACCTAGATCCAAAGGAAATAGGGTTTCATGTGCACATAGGAATGTAGATATGCTCAAAACTCATCAGTGGTATCAAAGCCTATGTTGTTTTCTGTTATATTTTGGCATGAAAGACCCTGAATGATATGATCTCTAGTGCCCGAGAGCGGGAGATTGATTTGGAGCATTATGTGAAGAGGGGGTCGGATCAGGTGCAGACATTGGAGTGTCACGTGAAGAGACCCAAGACTTATGGCCAGCGTTTGAAAGGCCAGCAGGGCCAAAGTTAGTGCAGCACATGTGGGAAACTACATGAGTTGCTACAATTGTAGCAGGATGGTCAGGTCAGCAGAGATTGTCATCAAGGGGCAAGCTCATTATGTTTTCACTACGATCAGGTGGGCCAGAAGAAGGCTGATTGTCCGATGTCGTTAGGAGGAGCAGTGAGTGTACACACTCCGACTACCTTGAGGATCACTGATAGACGATAGGGTAGAGTAAGTGCCCCAGTGGAAAGGAGTCAGGCTTTAGAGTGTCGGTCAGGGGAGGTTAGGACTTCAGCATGCAATGTTGCGGGTATGTACCTTTTGTTTTCCTTCAGTTTTACCTTCATTTTTTTCATTGAAATCTTTGCATCAGTTTGGGTAAGTGTATATCTGGTTTATTTCTATGCTTATGTTTGAGTTATATCTTCAAGAAATTTTATATGCCATCTGCATGCCATGAATCTTTTGTGGTTTAGGAAGGGTTATTTTTGTATAGCGGGTTTGGTGTGTTTGGTGTTATCCTGGGTTGTACTTGAGAACAGTTTAGTGGCATTGTCTGAAAGGTTTATGGTCAGGATTTAGTGGGATGGTTGTCCACTATCGCCAAGATCTAGTGGTTTTAACAATTATGCTTGGATTGGTTTTTGGAGGTGCTGAGGGAAGTAGTTTGTTGTTGAGATTTTGGTTGGGGTATCCGTCGTTTGGATTCAAGATTTGAGTGAGATATCAGGTTAAGCATCTAGGATCATCAACGTTGCAGGGATTCAGGAAGTGTTTAGTTGGTATTCGGGGGTTATGTAGTCTTTGAGTTGGCTAGTAAGGGATCATTAGCAAGAATAAGCACTGGTGGTCAGCAGATTGATCGTTTGAAAGTGAGAAAGATTAGGAATTCTTCAATTCTAGTGTGTTGTGAGAATATAGTCAAATCAAAGTGGGGGAGAATCGTCTAGGGATTTAGGAGTAGAAGCGGTTTTGAATCTAGGATGAGTTTCGCGTCCCCGTTGGGGAGGAAGGTGACCCAAATCGCTGTTTGCATTGAGGATTGTGTGAGTTGGAAGTTCGGGAAACTTACCAACATTAAGGTCTCGTTCTCTTGGTGTTTGATAGTAGCCTTTGGGGAAAGAAGATTGGATTCCAGGCATGGATCAAATTCAGCTTGGGTGTTTAGTCGAGTGTATGCTCGACTCTCAGAGTGTTCGAATTGATAGATTAGTGGTAAGGCATTAGGCTGCAATTATAGTAAAGTGGAAGTGTTGTAAGGTTGCGGGGTAGCCCGTAACATTCACTAGTTATCGTATGATCTGGGGTAAGCCCCAGTGTCATAGCAGAGTAAGGGTGTCGTTTAGTTCGATATAAGATCAGTTAATTTCAATTGTAGTGATACCCTATTGGTGCGGGATTAGAGTGTCGACGTTTGGCCGAGAAGCTCAGAGACTGATGGATTCTGCGGATTTTCATTCATCTTAGTTGTGGTGAGGGAGTACATCATAAAGTAGAAGCGAGATCTGATTTCAAGGACGAAATCTATTTCAAGTGGGTGAGAATTGTAACATTCCGTTTTAAATAGGTAAATAACATATGTAAATAAAAAATAATCCCTAAAACTCTGAGATGTATTTTTATATATTTTATTTTTAGCCTAAAGTTGTATTAAATTAACTGGGTGTACACCTTCGGGTGTTAATAAATTATATTTTTTGGTTTAGAGGATCAAAATTGTAACATGCGTAATTGAAATGTAAATAATTTTGTAGAGTTGGGGTTGTAATGTAAATATTGGACCATATCTGAACTGATTTGTGGATTCAGCGACCAAACTTAAAAAAAAATATATCAAAGTTTCATTTGAACACAGGATTTGAACCCATATATTTCCCCTCCTACTTTTAAGGGTCATGTTACCAGAAACCCTAACCCTAAGCTTATCCACCAGCCACCACCTTTGTTTCCCCAACCTACAACCACAATTGGCAACCTCCTCGCTATTGCCTTGCACCACCGAATAATTGTCGATGCACTCAGTGTCGTTAAGGAGGATGGCTACCGTTGGACGTCGTTGCAGTGGACGATAAGAAGAAATAGATTCATCATTTTCGTTGTTAATGTTCGCAAGACGGGGTCACAACCTTCTCTTCTTCTTCATTCTCTTGTTGTTGCGTCGTCACTAGACCACCACTGCTACTTCTTGTTGTTTCTCATTCGTAGGTTCTCCAGCTGCCATCCTCCTACGACGGTGAGGTTGCTATTCCGTTTGGTGTGTATTTTCCGACGTGTGGGTACTTGATTCAATATATGTCGCGGGTGTGGGTGTGTTTAAGTGGCCGGAAATGTGAATAACCACCATGGCAGCCAACCATGGTGGCTGCCACCACCAGCCACTATGAGAGATGATTGTGTGTATCATATGGTGTTTGTGTGCATGTGTTTTAATGGTATAGGGCTGTAGGAGCATTTCTTTGCCAAAGATCCGAAGAAAAACCCACCACCACCACTTGCCACCATACTTCTACCACCAGTCGCCACCTTGGGTGGCTATGTGTGTATGTGTGTGTTGGATGAATATTTTATGTGTACCGGATTGCTTAGATAACGTTTTGGGTTAAAAAAAATAGTGGTTGCCGCCTCTTGCCGCAATGGACCGCCGCAGAACACCACCACCTGACGTGGCAGTGGTTGGTGCCCGATTTATGAAAATATATATTTTTTTTTTATTTAATTTGATAATCATCTAACTTAAGGAGTTGGAAACCCTAATTAAGGTTTATAAAACCCTATTTTCAAGAAAACCCTAGTTTGGGGTTGGTCGAGATTCACATTAAAACTGTTAGTTAAACTTAAAATAATACCTAATAATTATCTACAATTAACTTCATTCAATATTGGAATTAATGGATTAAGCCTTTAAGGGGTTAAGTGTGAGCACGAAGCATAGTGAGTCCCCCCAAACTATCACATACCATACAAATAACACATAAGAGCATATATTTTACCTTGCTCACTACATTGGGGCCCGCCTGACATCGGACGAATCCGGCATTAGGCCCCGCCCGACATCGAACCGAAGTATGACATCGGCCCCTTCCCGACATCGGACCAAAGTCTGGTATACATATAACATAACAACAAGCATATAACATAAACACATAACATAAAACATATAAACCTTCCTCGAGCGTGCCTCGGCATCGGACGGAAGTCCAGAACACATAACACATAACATATAAGCTAAACATTCCTCGGCCTTGCCCCAACATCGGACCGATGTCCGGAACATATAACATATAACATATAAGCTAAACATTCCTCGGGCTTGCCCCGACATCGGACCGAATCCCGGAACACAAAACACATAAGAAATAAGCTAATACATGCAAGAATCACGAAGACATCAAGCATACAAACATTCCTCGGGCTTGCCTCGGCATCAGACCGAAGTTCGAAAACATATAATCTACATCGGGCTAACGCCGGCATCGGACCTAAGTCCGGCATACGCTAACCTACCTAAACAGGCTGACATTGGTTCCTTCGACCCGTTTGTACTAGAGGAAAACTCACCTCACACTGCTGAAGTCCCGCAGACAAAACCCTAGCTGCTGGATGACAGATTCCCGAGTCTGTCAACATGAAAATAACACCCAATTAATAATTGGGTTCCAACATGTATCCATAAGGCCATGCTTGGGGTAAAAGACTATTTTACCCCTATCTTAGCTTGATTCAAGCCCAAGGCCCAATCCATAATCCCAAAAGTCTAGTAATGAACCAAGGCCCAATTTTCCAAGTTGGGCCAAAACCTTTACATGGTCTTACCCTATGGCCCAACCATTAATTCTTGGTCTAACAATTGGTATTCTAATGATCCAATATCTCATAATCATCAAGGCCCAGTTATGGCCTATGTATGACCCAATTTTCCCAATTAGGCCCAAGCCTGTCCAATGGGCCTTATCCTAAAGCACAATCCAAATATTGTAGTACATTTACTTGTTAATAGTTGGCTCATCAAGAGTCCAGATATCTTGGCCAATAGAAAGGCCCAAATCTAAGCCCAACACAATTATGGTTTTCACATGAAATGACGATTAGGGTTAAGTGTTTCCCACTTAACCCATTAAGAACTTACTCCATTAAGTCCATCAATCTGTCTTTTCAATCGTGTAGTGTTGTCGGCTTAATCCATAATCCCAATCCGATCATCTAAAAATGCAGGTCCCGACAACCCATAATACATATATCCAAAATTTGGGTCTCCAACCCAAGCACAACCTAATAGGCCCAAAAGTTAAGTCTTTAGATCAATTAGGGTTTCATTGGGCCCATCAGAGTTTCATAAGTTGGGCACCACCCACTACCAACTAGGGTAGTGGTGGTCAACGGTGGCTCACGGCAGCTTGCGGTGATTGGCCACCACCTCACGGTGGTGGTTATGATCCTAGTCCATCTTTGTCAGAGCATCCGAAATGAAATCTAAACACAAGCAAGAGCATACTGCCACCCAACACGACGGTTGGTGGCGGCAGCCACCACCTCATGGTGGTGGTTATGAGTTTTCTTTTTATATTATTTTGACACCGATTATAATTTACAATGAAAAATCTCAAATAACACACACACACACTAAGGTAAACACACACACACACTCACACACAACGACCCTTGTGGTAGACGGCGGTGGTAGATGGTGGCAGCCACCACCTCACGGTGGTGGTGGTGGTGGCTTTCTTGGTTTTTCAGCCAAAACAAACACACAAACACCCTCATAGACGAAATACACCTACACACACGTTTTGTTACTTGAAAAAGGACCCATCCACCCACCTAACGACGTACGGTGGCGGCAACAGTGGTGGTTGCTGATGACAACCACCACCTTACGGTAGTGGCGGCGGTTTCTCTTAACCCTTTGCCCAGCAACACGTCAACAAACGCTAATAGAATACACACTAACTGCCAACAACTTGTCTTGAACGGAAACAGACATCACAGGTTTGCGGTGGTGGCTTCGACGGTTCGGTGTGAATGAAACAATGGCAAGGAACATCTCCGCCGACATCAATGGCACCGGTGAATGTTGGTGGTTATCGGCTCCATCAGCGGTGGTCTACTCCGACTTAAACTAGTAAGGAGGCGGCTGAGAAAGCTCTGAAAAGGCGGTAGCAACGGATACAACGTCGGAAAGAAACGGAGAATGGTGGCAATCGAACGGAAATGCGGAAGTCTGGTGGTTTGCGGTGGTGACTTTGGGTTTTGTTTTCAGTTTTTAAATTAAAAAGTCACACAATAATTATATATTTATATATGTAAAGTATTAAATGTAAGAAATATGATAGTAATTGTAATTAATAAATTTCTTTATTCCTTATTTCAAAATTCTATTTAAAAAAAATACTTAATGTTTATATTTAATATTTAATTTTTTATTTAATCAAACAGTATAATATATGAGTTTTACACTTAGTAATTATATGAAATGAAGAACATCTTGACAAGATGCTCTAACTTATATTCTCTATTAAAATACATCAATTTAAATACAAATCTAATTATCAGATATATGCAATTGTGCTTGCATATCTAAATTGGAACTTAAAAACCTACCAAGAAAAATGATTATATATATATATATATATATATATATATATATATATATATATATATATATATATATATATATATATATCATGAGACTCTTTGACAATTTCTCCCATCACATATACTAGACACAACTAAATTCCAAAATACTGGTCAAGTTATGTTCTGTAAACTTTTAACTTAACTTTACCTATGTTAAAAGAACAAATGAGTATGCAATAGTTTTAGCCTTCAGCAGTACTAGAGTCCAAAATGGAAATCCAACATGAGTAGGGTTATCAATCCTCTATCTAAACAACTTGTACCCTTCATTTTAACTTCATTTTAATAAATATAATATTAATCAAACCATCTGATCTTCTACGTACTTGAAAACATATATTTCGTTTTTCAAACAAGGACAAAATCATTTCTTTCTATATAAAGCCAACCTCTCAGCAAAGAGTTTACTCCAACTTATATTCATATCCCTTATTTCACATATCTACAACCACTATGTCTATGTCATCCACAAACCACACATCTATGGTATGTTTGGTTTTACTCTTCTTCTCGGCTACTTTGCTTTCACACACTGCATCCCGGTTGCTCCCTGACATTTCAAGCTATGAGAGCCACGAGCAATGGATGGCTCATTACGGACGTGTTTACAAGGACGCTGATGAGAAAGAACGGCGTTCAAAGATTTTCCAAGAGAACGTTCAGTACATACACTCATCCAACAATGGCATGAACAAAGGTTACAAACTAGCAGTGAATGAGTTTGCAGACCTTACAAACCAAGAGTTCACGAGCACAAGGAACCGATTCAAGGCACATGAATGTTCCACATCCACCTCTGCTTTCAGGTATGAAAACGTGACAGCAGTCCCCTCATCGATGGACTGGAGAAAGAAAGGTGCAGTAACACCTATTAAAGATCAAGGCCAATGTGGTAATTAAGCTAGCTAGCAAGAATTAATTGTTTTAAGAATTTCACAACTGAAACGTATTCTATGTTGCTGACTTAAAAGGTTCATCATGATATATATGTTGTAGGGTCTTGCTGGGCGTTTTCAGCTGTGGGAGCAATGGAAGGAATAACCCAACTGACAACAGGTAAACTAATCTCTCTATCTGAACAAGAGCTTGTGGACTGCGATACTAGTGGTGTAGATCAGGGATGTGAAGGTGGTCTTATGGATGATGCCTTTGAATTCATCGTAAAGAATAAAGGGCTTACAACAGAGAGCAACTACCCATACAAAGCAGTGGATGGAAGCTGCAACAGCAACGAGGCATCAAACCATGCTGCAACAATTACGGGTCATGAAGATGTTCCTGCTAATAGTGAAAGTGCACTGTTGAAGGCTGTAGCCAGTCAGCCTATCTCTGTGGCTATTGATGCAAGTGGGTCCGACTTCCAGTTCTACTCTAGCGGGGTGTTTACCGGAGAATGTGGCACGGAACTTGACCATGGTGTTACTGCGGTTGGTTATGGAACGACTGCTGATGGAACTAAGTATTGGCTCGTGAAGAATTCATGGGGAACAACTTGGGGTGAAGAGGGGTATATAATGATGCAAAGAGATGTTGATGCGAAAGAAGGAATTTGTGGCATTGCCATGCAGGCTTCCTACCCCACTGCATGATTAATTTCTGGATCATCATCACCAACAGTAATTAATACTATTGTATATTATATCTATAATCTATTTGGCGCCGTGTTATTTAATACAAGGAAACTTATAAACTATGTACATGTATCTGAAAACTAATTAAGTCTTCAAAAAGCTGGAACTATCAAATTGTGTATGCATCTCATGAAAATTTGTGAGCTTGGATGTCTTTTCCTGATGCCATTTGCTAGTTTCTCTGAGCCTGGTAATTAATGTCAACATAAGAATCACCTACGAAAAACAAGTATGTTGAAGCTGGAAAATTTTCTGAAGATACAAAGAAAAAAATGTAACATCTATAATTCGAAGCAAAGAGAATTTGATGAATTTTGTTTTATCTTGTTTCACTAATGTCTTATGGATATAAGATTTATTATCTGTTAATAAGAGTATACATAATGCCAACATATATAAGAATTTGATGAATGTTGTTTTATCTTGTTTCACTAATTTCTAATTTTAAAGTCTTTAAATGACAAGTTATTTACCGTTTTTCCATTTTGTTAATAAGAGTATACATAAATAAGGCTGTCTTCTAATATATTCCAAAATCATTTTTCCCTATTATTTGTCAAGATTTATAATTTTCACAATTTTAACCAATGTAGCATTTTAAAATGCATCATTGTAACTTTTTCAAAGTATGTTTCTTTAATCGATATTCTTGTCAATATTATACAAATTCAAATACCGATAAGAGTTTTATCCAATATATATAGAAGTATTTTATATATTCTATCAATTACAAAGAAAATAATTTCATCTTTGTGTATAATAAAAAATTCCTGTAAATTACCTGTTGGCAATTACCCGTAACACTAATTAAGTCACTAACAATGGAGCATCAAACACAACAATCAAGCAATACATTTCACATTTCTTTACTTCCATTTCCATATACACCTTATCAAACAATCAAATAAAAGACACTGATTCTGTATCCAGTTAAACAAGCAACGACCCAGTCAACAAAAGTCATCTCACCAATAATCTCCACAAGAACACTCTCCATCCTTAAAATGATGAAACCGATTAGCATCCCTAACAACTATCTCCCTCTTTTCGAGTCTTGATATCAGTTTAATCGCAGCATGACAATTCACACATGCACGTAAATTTTTAGTTATCCTAAGTGTAGTTCCAAAAGGAGTACTTATAATCCCATAAGCAATTGCCAATCTTTCACTATGATTCCACAAACTCTCCTCCATGTCTTCATAACTCAAATCATGTAAAACAGACTCCATATCTGCAACAAATCCAGCCTCTTTCAATCTCCTATCCAACCTCTTATGCTCCTCAAATATTTCATCCGATCTTGGATGCGATCTATCCCCCATACGAAAAACATGAAGCTTCCCTTCAATCTCTATCATACTACACCCCATGTCTTTACTCAATCCTCTCTCCTTCATCAACACACGAACCCTAGCTACACCACTCCACATATACACTGAAGCATAGAGATTTGACAGCTGTACATAATGTCCTGTATTGTAAGGGTCTAATGAGAAAAGCTGCTCAGCAGAATATTCTCCTAATGCCACATGGCGATAGATCCTACTTGCACTCAAAAGTGCTCCCCATATTGACACACCAGGTTTTATTGGCATGTTTGTTATAAACTCATAAGCTTTGTCTAAACACCCTGCACGACCTAAAAGATCTACAACACACGCGTAGTGTTGATGACGTGGCACAATACCATACTCTTTCATACTGTTGAATATTCCCCATCCTTCTTCTACAAGTCCTGCATGATTGCATGATGTAAGAAGCCCAATGAAGGTGACATCATTTGGACTCACATTAGCTTGTTTCATCAAGTGGAAAAGATTAATGGCTTCTTGTGCTTTACCATGTAAGCCATATCCAACAATCATGGCACTCCAAACAACAATGTCTTTGGTTTTTGTTTCATCAAAAACTTTTCGGGCTAAGTGTATGCTTCCACATTTTGCATACATGTCAATAAGTGCTGTGTTGACAAATACATCGAATTTATAGTTACTTTTGTCAATGTATTCACCCATCTTTCTTGCTTCTTCAAGTGATCCCAAATGGGCACAAGCCAAGATTGTAGAGCAGACTGTTACAGAATCGGGTGTTAACTTTTTTGACAACATTTTTTGGAAAAGTGTTATAGCTTCGTTGGAGTAACCGTTTTTTGCAAAGCCAGAAATCATGGTGTTCCACATAATCACATTAGATGTCTCCATTTCATCAAATAATGATTTTGCAATCATAACATGCCCACATTTTGCATATAAAGTAGTGAGAGCTATCCGTAAGTCAGGTTCAAATTCAAGTCCTATTTTGATCACACAAGAGTGAAAAGATTTCCCTTGTGCCAAATCTTCTATGTCAGTATACGCACTGATAACACTAACTAAAGTAATCCAATCAGGTTGCATACCATAACTCCTCATTGTTTTAAAGATTCTTAGAGCTTCAACTGGTTGTCCATTTTGAGCATAAGCTGAAATGATGCTAGTCCATGATACAATTGTCCTATCACCCAACCCTTCAAACACAATTCTAGCATTATCAACTCTACCACACTTAGCGTATACAGACACAACCCCATTCTGCACAAACACATCTGCTTCAAACCCACGCCTGAAGATCTGTCCATGTACAGCCTTACCAACTTTCAAGGCAGCAGCTCCTCCACAGGCCTTGAGTACATGAGGCAGTGTGAAGCAATCTGGCCCAACACCTGCCTTTTGCATTTGGGTGTACAACGTAATAGCTTCTTTAAACATGTTTTGTTTGGAGTAGCCCCGTATAATGGCGTTCCATAGAAACACATATGGTTCAGGAAATTCATCAAACAGCTTGCGTGCATATGATATCTCCCCTAGATTAGAGCTGATATGGATGAATTTTGTGACGATGAACCCATTGCAATGAAACCCAGTAACAATTATCCGGGAATGGATTTGATGGAGATGTCTCCTGCAAGTTGATCGATCAAGAAGAGAGGTGTAGAAAGATTCGGAATTGAAATCGCTATCATAGATATTCCTACGGTTGGTGAGTTCGGGATCTGTAAATGGCTGGAGGTTTGACGTTTGAATCTTTGTGGATAGATAGATTCGGGGAAAGGTCGTCAATGTTTTTGGAATAGTGAGACTTCGAACCATGTTAGAAAGAATTGTGACGATTTTATTTTATTTTACAGAAACCGCGAAAGTAACTAAAATATTTTGAAGTGGGCAAAATAACCGGTTAGAAATATCTCATACTTGGTTTATATGTAGAGTAAAACACAAAACAAGGGTTTAAGGAAAAAAATAAACAAATTTTAAAAAAAATAATAAAACAAAAAAAACAAAAAACAAAGGAAAAACACTTTTTTTTAAAATATAGTCTAACCATCAATTTTTAATAAGTTTTAAAAAAAAAAACCACCATTTTTCAGTAAAACGTTGCAGCACCGTTGTTATTAGCTATTAGATGCATTTTTAATTATGAAAAAAAATTATATTTTAACCAAATTAGTTCGATTTAACCATCAATTCATGGGTGGTTTTTAACACAAATAAAGGTAATAGTGATCGTGATAAAACTTTTATCTAAAAATGTATGGATTCGTTTAGCACAAATGAAAATTGAGAAATCTTTTAAAAAATCTCAATATTTGCAGAAAAGTTACACTTTAGTCTAAAGATTTTCTTTTTGAACAAAAAAGTCTTGAAAATCGGTAAAAATTTACAGTTTGATCCTTTTTGACCGGTTGAAACCGGTACCAAATTAATTATGATTATTTCGTAAACCAACTCAAAATATTATGACTTGTCTATAAACAAAAATATTATGATTTTTCTGCAAACAAAACTTTTATTATTATTGTCATTATTATTATTATTATTATTAAAAATGAAAATTGGATAGTTAAACCGGAAAAAACAACAAAATATAGTTGTTTTATCATCATTAAACCTTCTTTTAAATAGCTAAAAATTAAGAAAACTACTTCCTCTTGCCATTTCGTAATTCCTCTACTAATTCGTAGCGTAGCCATAGAAATAATCAAATGACATCGTATTGCCTTTGCAAAATGTTCATCGCCTTGATAACTATTCTTCATATTGAGAAATGGCAATTTAAGAAAAAAAAAATTATAACGTCAAAATACTATATTTTATAATATTTTACATGTATAATCATAAGAATAACTAAAAATAGTCGAAAATACTCAGAATACATATTATAATGTATTTTATAATATTTTCTCAAGCTAGCTACCTTGTCATAAACTCCCCCAACCTGCTAATGTACATCACTAACTTGAATATGTGATCCGCTTTCCAACGAATTTACTACAGCTCACACGTTATTACTTATACAAGGAAAGAAAAACCCATTAGACTAAAATGTTTAGCCCTCAATAACATTGTATATCTACACAATAAAATGTACGACCCAATGTACATCACTAACTTGAATATGTGATCCGCTTTCCAACGAATTTACGACATCGCACACGTTTTTACTTATACAAGGAAAGAAAAACCATTAGACTAAAATGTTTAGCCCTCAATAACATTGTATATCTACACAATAAAATGTACGACCCATGTACACCGCTTTTAGATTCCAAAACACTATTTCACAACCATGTCATTTATTCACCATTTGGCATATAACACTTAGCACCCATTTTCGGAGCAACCCATCATTGTTTCAACCAAAGAACAATATATGATGTATTAACTATCATTCTTTTCATTCTTATTTTGGTTCTGACAACGCTTATTTTCAATATTTCGTGTTTAGGCTATCTACTTTCACATATAGTGATTTTCACAAACATCTTTCCATTTATAAGTGAGTGCTGTCTGACACCATTTCATTACCAGTTCACAAACATCTTTCAATTCATAAATCGTAAGTGTTTCTAACACCATTTCATTACCAAATTCAGCAACTTCATCACTAATTTACCTCATCAAAGTTTTACATCCAACACTAAAAGCCAACAATTTGATCTTCAGTAATTAAATCATCTTGAAATGAAAATTAATAGTAATACTCATATGTGAACTACCCATTCATCTCCAAATATCAATTTCAGCATACTTCTTCAATTTATGAACAACCCAATCTAACTAAATTCTAAGCATGAAGCTTAATTGTACTTGAGATCGATGTGCTATAAATGATTTACAACATTTTTAATTAAAACAATCTATTTGTCTTTTTATTAGAGGGCAAAACGTATGAGATATAACGAAACTTTTACGGTTTTTGGGTTATGCAATTTGCAAATAAATTATTGATCATATAATTATATTGTTATAGATATATTAAGTTTGTCGATCTTAGTTTAAGCTTTAATTCAACAATACAAATGGAAAAATTAGAATGATAAAGAAAAGTACAAACAATTTGATGTAGAAATGTCAATAACCTCATGTCTTTACAAAAAAAATCGCTAAATCTTTTCGTTATTTCCAAAAAGTGAAATCAAGATTCCAAGAACACATGAAAAATTCAAGAAACTATACAAACCCTAATTTCGATCATGAAGAAGTAGCAGAAACACATACAATAGATGAACAGAGGGTATTTGGGGATTGATTTACTGGGACACAGTAGAAACCTCATACATGGGGAATGCTCGTGCGATTCCATGCACAACGAAACTCTTGGACGAGAACAAATCCGGTGAAGTTATCTCCACTCTATTGATAGAAAGCAACTCCTCAGAAGGATTCTTGACAGTTTCAGTGATTTGAATTTCTGTTCCTGGACATAATGTCTTGAGTGATGCTCCTTGCCGCATGGATGCCAAGTGTTTGAAAGAATGCTTCTTCGGAACTATATGAGATTTCACGAATTTCTGCAGTAAAGGTTCAGGCATATCTATCGCTTCGATGATCGGAGGTGCAAAGATCGTCAGTGACTTCAAATTTGGATGCTCTTTGAAAACCCCATCAAGAACAGTGTGCAACCCGATTGCGAAAGGGGCGAACCCGGATGAGTTCAGGAATTTGACCAATATTCCCCATTCAACCTTGTTCTTGGTGAGATTGACTTTAGCAGCGACAATTCCATGTGAAAAATCACTCTGATTCGCGTTGCAAATGGGCAACTGTGTGATTTGTTGATGAAATTTGAAAGAAGCAAAAGGACCACTGACGCCATGAATCGCGACTGGTCCCTGGAGAAACATATCAGGATGAGTAATCAACACGTTGTTGATTTCAAGAACTCGATTCTTTTCGTCTTTTTTAGTGATGGATATCTTTTGTTGCTGAAACGTGGTGGTGATGCAGGTATTGAGGGGTTTATCGAGCAGATCTTTAATGGTGAGTTTGGAAGGGGAAATGTGGTAAGTGATGAGTTGTATCGTCATGAATGGAGGTATTGAGAGGTTGGACATGGCGGAGTCAGGAATGGCGAAGATGGTGGACTCCCGTGATGAGAGGAAAAGGTCCGGTGAGATGTGGAGGAGGGTGGAAATGAAGTTGAATCCGTTGGATCGGAGCAATTGGGTAACATTTGATACAAGATCACGTGGTGGATCTTTGTGGTGGCGTACGTGGTGGTGCTGTGAGTGGATGATGATGGCGGTTATGCCGGCGAGAAGCATGGTGGCGAAGATGAAGAATAGGACTTTACCCATATCGGAGAGAAATTACAGTGTACGGAGGAAGAAGAAGAAGAAGAAGAAGAAGAAAGAAGACGACGGATTTGCTTAATGAAATGGATGATAGATTGCGTGGAAACTTAAATAAATTATTGCTAATATTTTCAAATGAGCCCCCTGAAACTTTTTATTACGTCACATTTTCACCCAAGCTATATCCATCTAATATATTTGTCTAATAAAGAATAGTAATTTTTTTTAACTTTTACTTTTTTAGAACGGCGATGACCACAAAAATTGTTATATCATTTCTGAATCTACTAAAATAAGTACATTTTATTTTTAATTTTATTTTTCTTAAATTTATTGTGACTGATAAACTCATAAACAGGAATGAACTGATGATTCAACGATATGGCTATATCAATGTAATTTATTATATACTTAGGCCAGATGGTATGTAATGCGGGGAGACGGTGTTCCCGCACAGTAAGAAACTATTATTACGTATTGTTGGCGATTTGGAAGGCCGCTTTCCATATTTTCAATGGAAAATGATGCAAGGCAGATAAAAGGTTTCTCTCCCGTTCAAAAATGCACGACTACAATTTGCCAGTTAGCATACGGCATGGACGTAAACAAATGGGACGAGTATTTTTAGGATGTCAGAGTGTACCGTGTGGGAGTGTGTGTACAAGTTATGCAAAGCGATCTGTTTGGTTTTTGGGCAACGATATTTACGCAAACCAACTATCAACAATATCCACCAATTGTACACAGTGCATGAAGGCAAGCATGGATTCCCTAGAATGCTAGGTAATATCGATTGCATGCATTAGAGTTGGTCATTATGCCCCAACGCATGGCGTGGTTAGTACATGAAAGGCGACCACAAAGAGCCGACGATCATTCTAGAGGCTATCGCATCACATGATCTTTGGATATGGCAGGCATTCTTTGGTCCAGCTAGTGCAAACAATGATATCAATGTGCTAGACCAGTCGCTAGTATTCAACGATATCTACCTTGGAAAGTCGCACGATATACCTTTTCAAGCAAATTGGGTAGCATATAAGCGTGGATACTATCTTACTGACGGTATATATATCCTCCCTTGTCTGTTTTTGTGAAATCGTTTACATGTCCTAACAACCCGAAAAGGAAAAAGTTTAAAGAGGCGCAAGAGTCAGCTAGGAAGGATGTGGAGCGAACATTTTGTGTACTTAAGAGACATTGACAAGTACTAACGGTCGGGGCAAGGTCATATGAAGTGAAAAGGTCACCGCACGTAATGTATGCATGTATCATATTGTATAATATGATTCTTGAAGACGAAGGAAGAACGATATGTCAGTATAAAGAAAATAAAGTTTTGCCAAATGTCGAAGGAGTAGCCATTGGTACACAAGAGTATAGGGTGAATAGAAGAGAAGTACACAATCGCGGCATGCATCACGCCCTTCATGCTGATTTGGTGGAGCACATTTATAGGGCTCATATTCAGCCCCCGATAAAGTTTTCTCACGATGATTTGTTTGACGACTTAGACGAGGATTCTGATATGTTCGTCGAGAGCGAAAATTCCGACGACGAGAGTAACGCTGGAGAGAATGATGAAGACGATGAAGGCGATGACGAGGAGGGTGAGGGCGATGACAAGGACGATGATTCTGAGTGACGTATTTTAGTTTATTTAAAATTAGGATATTAATTATGTTTTCTATGTTGTGGGTTGTTTGATTTTTTGTCTGCGTTTTTTTTTTTAAAATTTTCTACTTATTTAAATATTAGGTTTAATGTAATTTTTATTTTAAGTAATAAAATGCTTTTTATTTTTAATTAAATTTTATGTTTAGTATTAATTTTAAAAACTATAAATGGTAAAAAAAAATTATTTTAAAAAAAAAAAAAAGTGAGGGAAGCCCTTCTCATCCATTTCTTGGGTTTTAGGTGAGAGAAAGAAAAGTGGAGAAAATGGTGGTATGGCCCACAAAAAGTGAGAAAAACTTTGCTCCCATACCCTCCAGTCTTATAAATAGAAATGAACGATGATGACATCTATATGGCTATATCAACATAATTTATTATGCAAACCTATAAAATGCAAACGAGTGTCAATGTTAAATGCATTCATATATGAGAATAGATTGTTGACTACTTCTTTATCTTCTGAAATAGGCACTCGTGCGTAGCCATTTTCTTTTGTTTCAAGCTATGATCAACGCTCAATTGATTTGTACGCAAAATGCGCAAAGATGTGGTCTTCATGACCAGAACCCTTGTAGAATTTTTATACGATCCTTAATTTCCGAATAGTTCATATTCGGATTCAATGACCAATCTAAACTCAATATTCATTGAGGTGAAAGTATGATTATGATATAAATGCACCAAACGGGAATTTTAGGAAAAAGATCTTTGCTACCTCTTTCCTTTTTGCCTCGTTCCAATGTCGGCGGAGCAGTCCCCACCGGAAGCTTCTCTAGATTCGCGATCGACAAGAAATGGTTCGGCACAATGTGGAACCTGACGTTACAGATATGATATAAGAGTGGGAACCGGAGATTCTCATCTATTTAAATAATTCTTGAATAGATGTGGTATGTAATGATCAGCTTACACTCACGTTATTAATTCAACTCAAATTACTAAGTTAGGTTACATAGAACTTAATTGCTCTAATTTATTCATTAACTAGTATTATATAATTCTAATTGACTTGCACACCTCATTTAGAGCAAAAACATCCTAACATACAACTTTCATATATAATTTGATCAAAACCCCTAGGAAATGCTTTTTATTAGGTAAGATTGATATAATATATTAAAAACAAGAAAATTTGAGTAAACGGCCCGGCCTAAGGGCATCAGCAAGGCAATGGCCCAAGCCATCAGTGGGCCTAGGCAGCAAAATCTTAAAAATTATTATGCGTATGCATTATAGTTTAATTTGGGCCTAATGTTAATATTATTCCATGTTTGTGACTTGTGAGCGGCTTAGCCTAGTAGGAATTGGGAACGAAGCCACTAATGCCTTGGGGTATGGTACGCGTAAAGGGTGAGGTGGCACACATGTCCTCCCTCACCCGTAAATGTGGTGCGGATTGATGTCTGTTACGTTTGCTTACGACCAATAGAAATCGATATATACAAACCATCAAAATTGACCCATTAACAATGTAAAAGAAAATCATATCTTTAACTTTAAAGTAAATCATATAAATACCAACATTTTTATACCATTTCACGCCACAAAACCATTCAAATATCTTTCTATTCTTTCATTTTTTTTTCTCAAAGTATGGAGCAAAATCAAAACATCCCAACAACCTCAAACATGATCAATATCAATGTTACATGCAAATGTTAACATTCACAATCCAACAATAACATCTATTTACCAACATTTCATATCAACCAAACTACTTCCAACAACAAAGACCATAAAAATTCAGTCAACCCCACTTCCAAATTTTTTAACAACTCCAAACGCAATCATCTCAATAATTCCAAACACAATAATCTAAAGTCTCATTATCTCAATCCCCGCCTATAAACCTGGACAATGACGGCGATGAAAGGCTCGAAAAAACACAACCATCTAGAAGAAGGCAACCAAAAGGAATAGCTACCAAAACAGAGAGGGAGAGAGAGAGAGAGAGAGAGAGAGAGAGAGAGAGAGAAATGAACGGCTTGGAACGAAGATGAGGATGAAGCTTTAGTTAAAGCTTGGATTTTTATATCATGTGACTCGAGGACGGGTAACGCGCAAACGAGAAATAGTTTTTGGCTTCGTGTTTTAGATCGGTTTCACTCGCTTTTGGGAAGGCAAACGGGTCGAACGCACAACACGGTCAATGGAAAATGACGTGAACTACGAGCGGCTTGCACCAAATTTAATGATATATTTGAAAATCTAAAAAATATGCATAAAAGTGGTAGCAACGATTTTAATATTTTATCAACCGCTTGTCAAAAAACATGGTTAGCAACAGCGGTAAAGCGTTCGGCCACCAAAAAGCGTGGGAAATTTATCGTAAGGGTCAAAAATGGGTCCTTAAACCGGAGACTTCGCATTCGGAATCGACCACCGACTCCAACAAAATGTCAAGAACTTCTGAGTCGGATGTGGGTTTTGTTGTCGACCTCAATGAAGACTTCGACGACATCGAAGAGAGGATCCCCCAGAAGTCCAACTAAAAGTTTTTTACAAAAAAAAATATGAAGCAACGGAGTAAGCTCGTCGCCGTAAACTAGCACTTACTAATCTTCAAATTTTAAATACAAAGCCGCAACCGGATATCGACCCGGAAAATCTAGTCGTGTTTCTGAAAATCCAATAACAAGTTCGTGACAAGTATGGAAACTAGGTTTTTAACGTTTTAATTTATTTTTTTTTTAATTTTCTATGGTTTTTAAGTCATTTAGATTTAAATTTCTATGGTTTTATGTTTTTTTAGTAATTTATGTTTGAATTTTTATGTTTTTATGTTTTTTAGTAATTTAAGTGATGTAATGTGTTTTTACGTAATGTGAAATATTTATTTATGTTATTAATTATGTTTTTTATTTAATCTAAATATTAAGAAATAAATAAATAAATAATAATAATAATAATAATAATAAATAATGTGGAGTGATAACCATTTCCAATGGCAAGTAAACATGTAGTGGAGGTGATGTGGGGCATAGAGCATCACTTTTCTAGTGAACATGTAGTGATCACACCCGATAAATTAACGCCAAAAGATTGCATACGCATGAATTAAAGCGGACAGTAGCAGAAATCTCAAAATCACATTCACCAAAATTGAAGCAATCGGTCATTCACTCAATGAAATTGTTAATCCGGTTATCCACTTCTAACCTCTTCTCGATGAAATATCTTTAATCTCACAGTAGCAAATTTGAAGCAAGCATTAATGAGTTAATCCATTGATCGTTCTCCTCATCCTCCTTCTGACTTGTTCTCGAGTTCACGTTGTCAGACTATCCTGCCCTCTGGTTGAGTCTCGAATCTTGAGAGTTGAGAAATCAAAAACGGTAGTAGCCATCAGTGTACATAGTCACACATCAGGTTGGTTCTCCATTTCTCCTCCTTTTAGTTTTTTATGAAGGATGATTTTGAAGATTTTTTTTATTGAAATCGATTTATTATATCTTCTCTCTTTCAGATTTATTGATCGATCAAGTTAAAGAGAATTGTAATTCTATTAAGTGATTGTCGGCTCCTTTTTGGTAATAGCTTTATTCTTTTCTGAATTTATACTTAAGGAATAGACTAATAATTTTCTAAATTGGATTTATGTTTAGGTAATAGACTAATAATTTTTGGAATTTAGTGAACGTGTTATAGTTTTTTTGAATTAAGTGATTTTTCTTTTGAATGCAGGAAAAGTATTTTGAAGCTCTAAGCAAAATAGGTTTTGTGTTTTTTTTGGTTTTCAATTTCTTAGGTGTTGTTTGTTTTTCTATAAAAACCTCTTCAAACCACTTATCGTTGCGCGGTGCAGCATACGCGCAACACTTTTCCTCTCGCAGCAATTTGTTTTTTGGAAGATTTCAGACTGCAAAACCTCTGCGCGTATGCTACGTGGCGCAGCACTTGACTTGCATCTTCTAACCTCTTCAGCTTTCATTTTTTCTAAATGTTTTTTTAAGAATTTTTGTATAACTTTTTTTTTTTTTTTTAACTTTGATTTTCTTAAATTTTTATTTACGGATATGGTACAATTTATTTTTATAATTTCCACGATTTTTAAATTTTTTTTTTTAACTTTTTTACCGTTTTATTAATAATATTTTCAATTTCAGTTACATTTTTTTTTAACGTGTCTAATTTTTTACGAACTTTATATACAACGTTTGCAATACTTTCTTAATTTTTTTATTATTTTCTTTTTTAATGTTTTTTAAAATTAGTTTTTTTTCTAGAATAAAACTATTAGCTTCTTTTATATTTTTTTATGTTTTTTTAAAAAAAAAAGTTTTATATTTTTGTTTTTTACATGTTCTTGTTATTATTATTTCAATGTTTTAAGACTAGAATTATTAAATTTCAGTATTGAGAATTATTTTCAGTTTATAAAATTAGTTTATTTAAATTTTAGTTTACTGCAGATGTTAAAAAACAAACATGCTTCTTATTATAGGTTGCAGCCGTTTGTTCCACCTCTTCTGCTACAGAGGATTGCAGAGGTGGTCTGCAGACTTCATGAATTTTCGCTTCGAAAAAACAAACAGCACCTTATTGAACATTAACTCTTTTTCATATTCTTTTTTAAAGCGGGAAAATACTTTTATACTTTTCAAATGATATATAATATTTTTTTAATTCTATAAAAAAGATGAAGTGTTTTATTATGGTGATGAATTGAAACTTATATCATTATATACAATAGGTTGGAAAAATCACATTCAAATTGTTAAAGCAATAACAACTTAACTTTTTTTAATTGAAAAAGTTTTAATAAAATTGGTTAAAGTGAGTGCTAGTGGTGAATTTTTTATTTTTTATTTATTTTAAGTTTAGTAATATAGCATTGATATTTTATTTAGAATTAATTTGATAAGTAATATGATATCATTTTAGATTATTTTTTTGTAATGTTTTTGTTTGTATAACCATGATTTAGCTTGATCATAAAATTTATTTCAATTTAGCTATAACATTTTTATATAAGGGCATTTATTGGTATCTCTTTCCGAGCATTGAAAGTTAATTGACCGGCTCTACTAACCATTATAAATGAGTTTTTTTTTCTTAAATAATCATTTTTTCAGTTCTTAAAAAATAACCACTTACTTCCAAATGCTTCATTCCGGATTAGATCTTCAAATTTTAGAGATATCTTTTGGTTTTTTTCAACTTTTTTCCAAAAAAAAAAAAAATCTCTATTTATATCTGAAATGTCACCTTCAAAGTGTTTAAGATCATAGTTTTCAATAATATGTCAGGTTTTTTATCCTAATATCGTAAATAGTTTACATTTATTATGTTTGTTTAACTTTTTGTTATATTTAAGTGACAAACAAATTTTTTTCTCGAAATTCTGGAATTATTTTGAAAACTCCCAAAATTTTCGATTTCTATTTTAATAAAACCATTATAAAAAACAATATCATAAAAATCATAGTGAACTCAAAGTACGTCAATAAACATTGAAATACATCAGAATTAGTTAAAATGCGGAATAATGTGGTGTGTACAATGCAGTCATCCCAAGCTTTTCCCTTTTGATATCGAGGTACTTAAAACATAAACTGAAAAACGTAAGCACAAAGCTTAGTGAGTTCCCCAAAATACCACATATCATACATATAAAACATATAATGGGTCATCGGGCCCCGTCCGACATCGAGTCCTGCTTGGTAATAGATTTGTTAGTCATCAGGCCCTGCTTGGCAGTGGGCCCCGCCCGGTATACATATGAACATATAAACACATAATCATACAAACACATGAAATCATCACAAAGATAAATAACATACAGGATAGTCATCGGGCCCCGCCCGGTAAACATATAAACACATATCACATGCAAGAGTCACACAGACAACTAGCATCTTAGACATAACAAACCATGGGTTGGCATTGGTGCCTTTGACCCGCTAAACACAGTGAGGAAACTCACCTCAGGCTGCAAGATCTCTTAGATAAATCTCATATTGCTGGTCTGGAAAATCCCCATGCGACATAATCAAATAAATATTCAATTAATAATTGGATCTCGATCCATAATTAAGAATATAAGCTACTTGACCAATATCCAGGGTAAAAGACCATTTTCCCCTTTTTCCTTACTTAGCCTAAAAACCAAGGCCTAACCCATCTACTCAAAAGGCCTAAATTCCTTACATGGCATCCTAAGGCCCAATGTGGCCCAACTTCCTAATTGGTCCCAAAAACTATCATGGACCTAAATCTAAGAGAGTCCAATATACTAGCAAAATCCCAAAATCAGAAGTCTAATAGCCCAATAAGTCCCAACCTTAAAAGTTCAAAGCATGGCCCAATTCCTTAAACGTCAAGCCCAAGAGTCCATCTGTTGAGTAGGAGGGGCGTACTTAACTCGTACACTTAGCGTACTCCTTCTAGGGCTAGTTGCACATCGTACCAGTTAGGTACGCCCATCGTACTCCACAGACTACCAATCTACTCCATTAAGTACTTAATCGGTTAAGACGGCATGCCAACTCTCAAATCTGATTTTAAAAGGTAACTTATCACGTAAAGTTGGAAACTTTACACCCATGCATGGCTTAATGGGACTCAAAGCTCAAAACAGAGCTTAATAAATATTTTAATACTTGCATGGACTAAAATCCTCCATAATATTTGCATTTTTATAAATAAGGGACCTTAATGGAGCTAAGATCTAACATCCATGGCTTCTGGAGTAGACCAAAAGCTCAAGATTAACTCAAAAGACTAAAAAATGCATAAATAACATCATAAAATGGATCTAGCACAAAGGACCATCAAGGTGAGAGCTTTTTACCTTAAAAGGCTTGCTAAGATGAAGATAACTCTAATTCTACAAGCTCAAGCTATTCCCAAGCACCCTCCAAGTGCCCCTCTTCTTTTTCTTTACCATAAAACACCAACAAACTCACTTTCAAGCTCAAATATGACCAACTACACTTAGGGTTTCAATATTAGGGCATAAGGTGATGGAGATTGATCAATAAATGTCCAAGAGGTGCTATAAGTTGTTTAAATAGGGTGCAAACCTTAAAAATTAGGGTTTGCCCCTACCCTACGTATGTCATGCGTACTCCACATACACCCAACGTACGTGGGTGAAACCCACGATCAACTAATGGGCTAGTACGCTAAGCGTACTCGTAGAGTACGCCCCGCATACTAGGCTTAGTCTTAAAACTACCAAACTTCCAAAAGCCATAACTTCTTCGTTATAAATCTGATTTTGACGATCCTTATATCCATGGAAAGGTAAAGAGGAGCTCTCCACTTCTATCAACTCACCCTTGCCATAAAGCTTTCCGAACTAAAATCCAAAATTCATAAAAGGCCCGAACTTGCACTTTACCGATATACCATTGGATTCCAAAACACAAACCGAACTCCCAGATCATCTACCCTACATTACCCACACTCAAAGATGTCTAGGTCTATTTCCCAAAGGCCCCAAACTTATGATAAATAGTCTTCGGGGGTCCGTTATGTGGGGACCATCAATGGCGACTAGCTTCGTTACCAATTAGGTTTGGTGGTTTGGGGTTGTACTCAGTAGTAAAGGCTTCCTCATATGCTTTTGTTGCCTCACGAGCTCAAACGTGGGTGTTACAAGATCACATCTTACAAAATAACAACATATGTAGTATGGATTCAGATTATGTTTGTGCTTTGGCCTATCTTCGGGATACGATTCTGGGTTTTGACTTCAGCCGTTTCACTAATAAGGACACCGCCCATCTAAAAGCCCAACATTCATTGGCGAGTGCCCTTTTTATTAAAATTGTCCAAGACATGGAAGTTCACTTCGATATAACGATTAGTCAGAAAGCAATTTTTGAGTGTCTATGGGCCTCACATGCTCAAGATTTTCTTATGACTATTCCTATTGACGGTCTTGACCAACATATGTTGATGGTGGAGTATCGTGTCATCCTCAAGTATTTCCTTATGATCCCTTTATTTCCAGCTGACGAGACTTGCTCTGTTTGTCGCAAGGCATGCTTGGACTCATTTGGGGAACATACAATTCATTATAAAGAGCTCCCGGGTTTCAAGTACCAACATGATCTGGTTAGGGATGTTCTTTTTGACATATTTAGGCGCGCTGGGATTTCTGCCAATAAAGAGGCCCCTGTGAACTTTCTGACTGACCCATTGGAAAGGCGATCAACACTTAGACCAGCTGATGTTTTAGTATTTGGATGGGCTGGAGGAAAACATGCATGCGTGGATCTAACCGAGGTTTTCCCTCTTGTGAGCTTAAGGAGTGGAGTTTTCACTGTGGGGCAAGCTGCTTTAAAAGTTGTATCAAGCAAAGTGGCAAAACATGAGAAAGCGTGCATGAAAAATCAACATACGTTTATACCATTTGCATTTGATACTTTCGGTTTTGTTGTTCCAAAAGCCGTGAAGCTACTCAATAGAGTCTAACAGGTCATGCATAGTAATGTTATGACTCCAAGATATATAGATGTTGTTTTTAAAAGAATTAGTTTTGTCATTCAAAAAAGGTTTGAAGCACAGCTTGTTTCTCGTTTAGTCGCAACGTCTATATAAATCTTTCTTATGAATTTACTTTGAGAATGCTAGGGTCGAAAAACCTAAATGGAATGTCATGTTGATCGGTGATGGTAAGGATATAAAAATATTAATTAATATAATTATGAGAAACGTCTAGTTCTTATCATCGAGTGTTACATCTCCGGTTGATGTTGGATAGAAATCCTCAAATTTAGGAGACGACCGTAGCTTCCCTCTACTAGTATCCATACACGGACAACTCGATCACCATCAAACGGGTGCTAGCCCTCAAAAAGAATTAAATATTACAACTTTAACATTTATTTGCGTATTTTTTAAATCTCTTTCAATATTTATTGGTTAGTTGAATTTCTTGTACAATTCAGTAGGTTCAAATAATGTGGTTCTTAAAAGTTTGCTTCCATTTCCTGGTCTTGAACCTTAAAAGCTTCTTGTTTGAGCCGATATGTTTGATGACTATTGATTTCATTTCGATGTATAATTTTTATTCCATTTTTTTTAATGAATATATAACTAAAATCTTAAGTTTTATTAATTTTATGGATCTAATAACTTTAAAACTGAAAATAATATAAGGACGAATTTAAGTTTCAAAAAAAATTATCCACGTATAATACCACATGTATGTCTGTACTGTTACTCTGTAGGCTGTAAACATCCAAATATATATAATAAAATCAAATCTTTAAATTTAGTGACAAAATAATACTAGTACCTTAACTTTTAGACCAAAACGAGGTACCACAATCATATATAATAGCAGTGGAGGCATCAAAGCAAATACTCAAAGTCGGGGTTAGAAGTTTGGTGGGATCACGCGGATCTTTGGTACCCACACGAAGACGTACATTTACATCAAAATCAAATTATCAATTAACTTTTACATATAAAACCGACCATGTTTGATTTTCTTTTTCTTTTCTTTTTCCAATTATTTTGCTATTATTCTTGACAAAATTACATAAATGGTCCAAGTGATTTGGTGAAATAAGCACATATAGTCCAACTTCAAATTTTGACAAACTCAGTCCTGTTTGGTCAATATTAAGAAGATGGACCTTCCGACACACACGGTGTCAAAAAATGCGATTAAATATCTGTAAAATAACATTTTTACCCTTTGTTCGTATGTGTTTTTTTGTTTTTTGTAAATATTTCCTAAAACAACAAGGACCATTTATGTAAAGTATTCTAAGTATCAACCTATGATCGTATCATTAATCGTTTTACTAAGGCTTTGAAGACTTCGATTTTGGGTTTTTTATAGCTTCATCTGTCGCCGACAAAGAGGATGGATGAGGTTGATGTGCTGCCATCTTTAATTTATGCTATGTCATAATGTTAGGATAATATCGCCTCTGAAAATGATGAGAAGGAACCAACATATGTAACGATTGTGTTTTCCTCCTCTTCTTTATTTTCAACATATCTCATTACTTATTGTAAAGTTCATATTTTGGATATAATTATTAGTTTTTACTTTTTGATGTGATTCTGAATTTATAGTTTATAATGTTGGTCGAAGACTATGGAACCTGGTTTAGTGGGTGACTTTTGATTTCGAGTAGATGATAGTTAGGGCAAATTACATAAATGATCGCTACTATATAGAGAAATATTTATAAAAACAAAAAATATGAAAAATAAAAAAAAAAAGTATTTTTATAGTCATTTAAAGGGCTCCATAATCAGATTTAAAAGATTAAGGACCATCTTTGCAATATCAACAAAATACAAAGAGTTTATCCATTTTTTTAATTAGACTATATGTCTACTACACCAAACCACATGAACCATTTATGTAATTTTGTTTTATTTCTTTTTGCAATTAAATTACTTATATAAACTTTACTCTGTTTTAAAAAATCACAAAAAAATATATTTAAATAATCAATTACAAAGATGAACATATTCTTGGCTTGATTCGATGGGTCAAGATTTTCAGCATGATGGTCGATGCGGTGATTGCGGTGGTGCGCGTCCGTGGAATGTCAGTTACAAAAAAAAAATTGTAGTCGGCATACGACTGATACGAGACAAATTCACTACTCATAGTCATATATTTATAAAAAAATTAATATAAATTTTTAGTTCAAAGTAGCTAATTAGTCTAATATTAACATACGTGATCACTAAAAACATAACCAAAAAAAAAAACGAAATTATTTGTAGATGATGATATCTTCAATGGTGTTCCCCTTCTCTTTTACGAGTGACCCGAATGTAGCAGTAAACCGCTGCAAATGCGATAGTGACAAGTCCGCCGACTATCACTCCGCCGCCGGCAACCGACGAGTGATGATGCTTTTTCGTCTGGAGATCATGATCAAGGTCTGATCCATCCGGCGACTCCGCAGGCACTAAAGAAGGTGAATCTGGAGCAAGAGCTGGTAATGTTTGATCTATTTCTCTTGACTGTTTAACGATGGGTCTGGCGGTGGTTGGTCGGAGAATCAAGATTCCAGAGAAGAAGAAGCAAAATAAGACAAGTTTGAAGTGAGCCATGTTAGAGATTTGAGGAAGAAATGGGAAACGTAGGTTACATGTTTACAAGTGAGGTGTTTAAATAGCGAGAGTAATGAATAGAAGGAAGGTGAGAGTGGGGTCTACACCATGGATGTGGTTAACAGTGGTGTTCTAGCTGTTATTCTCTAAATGTCATATTTATAACTGAAAAACACTCGTTTTTAGAAAGAGACAAAAAAAAATCCAATTTTTTTTTTTCTGACGATTATAAAATTTATTTGTTATTTATTCATGTATCTAAAGCATAACATACACCTTTTTTTTTTTTTTCGGAAAGAGAACATACACCTATTTTTTTTATATACATAATCGGATTAAAATAATGACTGAATAGTCATAATTCATTGATTCATGAAATGAAAAGAAAATGACTAAGATCGAAATTAAGTATTACACTAGCTGCTTGCTACTGGTTTAACCGTTCAAAAAAAAAATTATTACACTAATTTGTGGATATTACTCATCAAACCTTGTTATAATTATAAAAGTTTACCGAAGTTATTATTTTAATCTAAAATTGTTCTTATTATAGTTCATAGCATGTTTATTAAGTCATCTATATAATTATTATAATAGTGGGTTACTGAGTGTCACATCATTATCACTAACTACCACTGAATCCATGGAATATACACCCTACCACCCCACCCCACTCCATATCATTTTTTATTTTTTATTATTAATTCAAAAATACAAGTTTAAAATTAAAAAAAAAAAAAAACATAGAATTTTTTAAAATTAATTTTTCATTCATTAATAAAAAACATTACATTAATATGGAAAAAAAAAATACATTATTTAAATAATCTAGAAATTAAAAAAAACAAACAAACAAACAAAAAAAAAACCTAATATCCACTCATGGTTAACTTGTTACAAATGTTTCACAACATCTTCTTGAATATTGAAATTCATTTCACTGTTATGAATTTCAACAACTTATGCCAAAAATCCAGTCGTTTCGGTACGAACATTTCAATCGGGATGACAACATCGTCTGGATTCTATGTGCAAATCGTCTGACCTTGATCTTCAATAATCATATTATGCATTATAATACGTACTTCGACCATTCGTTTAATTTTGTCTTTATTCCAAAGCCGTGTAGCGTATTTTACAACATATCATGTTTGTTTGACAACTCCAAATGCCCTCTCGATATCCTTTCTCGTTGATTCCTGTCTTTTTGTGAGCAACTTTGCCCTTTCATTTCAAGGAACCGAGTATGCATTCATAAATATCAAGGTTGTAAAAATCGGTTGACGGTAACTCAACGGTCGACTGGTGTTAAGGGATTAATCGGTCTTAGCAGTGATTAATCGAGGATTAATCGGGGACCATAAATTATTAATAAAATATTAAAATTAAGTAAATATTAATATATCTTAAGAAAAAAAAGTACTTCAAAATTAGAAAATAAGAAAAATTGTAATTTGGAAATACGAAAATATGAACATTTTGGTATAATATTTGAAATTTTGAAAATTTGAAAATTTTGGAGTAAAAAAAGAAAGTTGGTTTTTTGAATTTTTTTAAAAGTTTTTTGACCTTTTTTTTTTTTAAAAACTTTTTTTGACTTTTTTGACTTTTGTTGACTTTTGTTGACCGATTAATCCCGCCAAGGCCGATTAATCATAAATTTCAGATTAATGCCCTAATCCTCGACGGTTGGAGAACGCCAAGCGATTAATCCACGATTAATCGCCGATTAATCCCGATTTCTGCAACCATGATAAATATAGACTAATCAGGGTATATCACATCACAAAGGTAGTAACCGTATTTGTACGAATGCCCGTTTAGCGCGAACGACATATCAGATACTTTGTCGGTTCAAATATCATTGAAAATAGAAGACTAACCAAGAATATTGTAACGATGAGATTTTCAAAACAATTTTTTTTCATTTTTTAACAACCAAAATTTAAATATAAAACATTCTCAAAAAGTATTTCAGAATAGTTATCAAATCAAACATATCCCAAAATCACAAATCAAATCTCCTCTCTGTGTGTACAGTTCACACCGGCGCCTTTCCACGATCCTCGCTAGTACCTGAAACACATAACACAACAACTGTAAGCATAAATGCTTAGTGAGTTCCCCAAAATACCAAATACAACATATACGCCACTCGAGGCTACTATACGACCCCCCGGCCGATGTGTCTCAGCGGGACCCTCCGATCCTGTAGCTCGTTGGACCCACTGGTCCGATCATAGCTCGTTGGGCCCTCTGCCCCGATCTGTCTCGTTGAACCCTTCGGTCCGGTCTATACAATTATATATCATACATCACTTAGCACATAACTCATACATGGCATACAATCTCATACATAACACATAAGACCTTTCGGTCAACTCATAATACCACTCTAGGTAATGTATAGTGAGAAGACTCACCCCGCGTCACTCGGTAATATACCACCCTAAAACTTCTCTCTACAAAGCATGAACAGAAAAGATGCAAAGCTTTAAGCTTTTTACCTCAAAAGGGATCTCCAACCACTTTAGAACTTGGATCTACTCTTGCTCTTCCACCTCTAGCTCCAACAATGGCTTCCTTTTCTCCTTTTTCACCTCAAAAAGGTACCTTCAAGCTCAAGAATCACACACACAAGCTTATACACGGATTTATGCACTCTAAGGGCTCACTCAAGGGGGTATGGTGGCTGGGGCAAGGGACTGGACGTTCCTTTTATAGTGCATAAGCCAAAATTTAGGGTTTGCATCTGGACACATTACGCCCAGCGTACCCGGGCGAGTCCGCGTTCAAAATAAGCGCGTGAGTACGCGCAGCGTACGCCTCATTACACCCAGCGTACTCACAACCAACACACAACCTTAAAGGATTCATCTTGCCAAGTCTCTCAAAATAGAAGGGCTATAAAGCTTACCTAAATTTCGGGCTGTTACAAATATTAATGTCACTATTAGACTCTACAAGTCCAAAAAACGAATGGTATATCCACAAATCCTGAGATGCAACAATTTCTGGTATTATAGTTGACTCACCTATATCACATCGAGTACATTAATCACACCACGCATTTGGACATTTTTCCCAAGCCACAAGCATACGATCTGAACTACCAAGCATACCCGAAAATTCATGCCTCTCTTCATGAGTCAAATTTAATCTTTCAATATCACGTAGAGTAGGTTTACACAAATATTCTTTATGAAAAACCTCATACACATATGTGTAAAACCAATCTGCACATTCAACTGCGGCCCTTGCGGATACTTTCAAGTACTCATCGGCTGCATCAAAGGTTATACCGTATCTCAAATACCTAAGTGCAGTCGTACATTTTATATACTACTAAAACTCAATCTTCCTCTGGCATTGGATTTTTGTTTAAAAATCATATTAGACTTCTAAAGCAAACCTAACACATAAAAATATAATTTTATTAAGACGGAAAAGATGTTCGAACGCATCTTCATTGTAAATATAAATATTGACAAAGTAATCACGTACAAATAAGTCATGTACGGCTAACGATCTCAATTAACGATTACTCTTGAATGCAAAATATTCAAAAAAAATTCATCGTTAATTTGTCGCACAACATTGATAAACGTCGAGATGAATTCTTCATTATCATCCGGATCAAATTTTTTAAAGAAATCCATGTATATTTGTTTTTATAGATAGAGAATAGAGAATGGTTTGAGTGTATAATTTTTGTTGTATTTATATATAGATGTTAAAAAATAAAAAAAAAAATAAAAAAAAAAAAAAAAAAAAAAGTAAAGTTTTGGCTGTTGAACATTAAGAAAATGAATTGGTCATTTATGTTCGTCGTCTGCATCAAGAACTTGCTCGTCCTCGGTAAACCATGTAATGTTGGACGGTGAGATCTCCATAGTATGGGGAGATGCATGTAATGTTGACCGGGTGACGCGTCAAATAGTGTTGCACGTGTCACTTTCAGGAAATAAAAGTCACAAAAATGGTTGACTGAGTTCTCATTTTACTATTGAATATAATAACGTGACGTCATTTTGATATTGTGGCATTTGTATTGTGTAGTGCTGTAACTTTTGTGGAAAACTAACTTTTTATCATAAAAATACAAAAAGAAAATCCATCACTTATTACAGGTTGTTATTAAACGATGCATAAGAAAAATACTCTACGTATTTTGTACAATTGAAAATATTTTACTGGTTTTGCAAACAACATTATACCCATAATCCATGTAGATTTTATAGACTTGACTAATATGCGTAACAATTGTCTTTATTGTCAGGAATATTAATGAGTAAACTTTTTTTTTTCTTTTCTCGAAATGGTTTTTCAAGTCTTAAATGAGTATTTTATATAATTAAGGAGTCTCACGTGATTAGTTGTTTAGTCACATATAGGATAGGATTTACAGAAATACCTTATTATTTAAGTTATACTATATCACCTAAATAATATATTCTTAAATGTTATTAATTAATAGTTATGATATGCAATAAAAGATGTCAAGTTGACAACTATTAGTTAGGTGTTGTGAGAGAGAATGAGAAGTCAAAATCATTTATAATTTATTAATTTGGAATGCTGGAAGCCAGCAGACCCCCTCTGCCTCTACCTCTACCTCGTCCCCCACAAACCTTTTCTTTGCACCACTCAAAATTGGTGGCTAAAACATTAGCAAATTTAACAGACTACTACATTACACATTTAAGATTATCTATTACAGGTATCTAATATCATAATAATAAATTTAATCAAGATAACTGAATAATGATGTATCATGTATACCGGAAGGTTATTTCAGATGCCAACCTGTCAGGATAATTATAGATTGATCTTATTTATTTATTTTTTTGTCATTAAACAAATTATGCACAGTTTTCATCAACTTTTGGGTGAAGACGACACTGTTAACAAATTTTATTGAAAAAACAAGAAAGAAATTCATATATATATATATATATATATATATATATATATATATATATATATATATATATATATATATATATATATATATATATATATATATATATATATATATATATATTAAAAAGGGACCAAAGTAAGGAACAGTAACTAACGAGGGTGGGTTTAATTCCTTAACGATGGTCAACGCCCCCGCCTCATCCGGTATATTCACCGCTTCATCTGGATCCTTCCTCATTCCACTGTCCGAGGAACCCACCGTCTTATCTTATTCTTCCTCAACCCTCTGTGAGTGTATCCTCTTCTACCACCTCTTTGCTTCGGCTCAGTTATCCACCGCCTCAACCTTTCCACCGCTTATCATCCTTTTTCTAGACTTCTCTCACCTTTCATTTTCTCTTTTCTGCTTCACACACGACCTTTAGCACCGACCTCCATCGTCGCCAGAAAAGGATCGACTACAACATCGAAGGTCGGGATCGACTGCAGCTGCTCGCCGTCTTCCTCCGCCACTGAAGCACCTCCTGTTAGTGAAGAACGATTCGGAAGTAAGTGACATTTGGATTTTTTTTTCAACCGTCTTTTTGGGTTTGATTGCCGATTTTGTATAATTATGTTTAATAATTGGTTCAGTTTCCCTTCCAGAAAGCAAAGGTTAAGGTTTTCTGTTCAGACCGTTTAATCTTCGGTTTATTGCTAGCATGTTGAAATTACCTTACACAAACTTTAACTTTGAAACAGATACTGCTTCAATCAAACGCATAGGATTTCCCAAACGGACGACCCAGTGGCGATTGATGTGGCGTCGGTCAAGAACTTTGTCGACGTGGCATCAGTGAATTTTTTTGGAATTTTCTTTTTATTTTGTTTCAAATCGACCGAAATCCACCTCTTTATGGTCAGACTTAGCTTACTTTTCCTTTAAGCTTCCTTTTTTCTCTTAGATTCTGCAAAACATCAAAATGCAATCTTATCACACCATGTATTAAGAATCTATAAATATGAACTTAATAGAGTTAGATAGTGAATGTACCTGAAGTATAGTCATACAATTTGATTTTACCATCTCTTAGATCTCTCAGGTATTCAGGAAAGCTTCGCTTCCAGTGCCCTTTCAATTGGCAATAGAAACAGATGGACCCTTTAGGAGTGACACGTGGAACTATCTCAGAGTTAGCCTTTCTCTTATGGTCAAACTTTTTGACCTTGGCTAATTTCTTAGGAGAATAAATCATTTATGGACTATCAATGTTGTCATTTCCTATGTCCACGGAAATTTGGGAGTAGTGTTTGATTAGGTGTCTAAGCCCATAACTATTATTGGTATGTACTTGACCCAAGAGTAGCATGGTCCATTTGGGTTGCATATCACCAAGAAAATTTGATAGGATGGACTTTTGAGAAGAAGTTATTTATGATTTGTTAATATATTATAAGTTCTAATATATTAATATGAAATCATATTATTTAATTAGTATTGATCAAGAATTAATTTGGAATTAATTTGTGATAAAAAAAAAGAGACTAATTAAATATAAGGGGTTGATTGGTAAATCATTCATTCTTATGGTGTGGGCCAATGATCCATGAGTCCTAAGGTTAGGCTAAACCCATGTGACAACCCATGGATGATCCATGGAGGTTTAAACCCATGGATCCTAAGGAATATGGAAGGTCATGGCTACTAATGTTTACCTGGTGTAACCCTAATGTGCCACACTATATAAGAAGCCCTTAGCATCCAAAATTAACTACTACATACACTAGTTATCATTGGAATCCGTGAGCCAATTTTGAGTGTAAGAAACTCTCTCAAAAGTTATCTTTTTTTGTTCTAGGTGTGTTATGATTCTATTTGAGGCATTCATACTATTGGTGCTAAGTTCTTAAAGACCCAACACAATAAGGTCTCCAACTACAACAAAAAGGTATGTCATCTAACTAGAATTTTATAGTAAAGATACTCTATTGTATGCTAGTTAGGATGATGCTTTGGAAAATTAAAGTTTGCATGTATATTTGAGAAAACATAGACCCAAAGTATCTAGGGTTGCATGTACACCATAGGAGTGTTAGAATGATCAAAACCTATCAGTGATATCAGAGCCTAGGGTTGTTTTCCTATATACTTAATGCTACATGCTTTAAAAGTCGATTTTTTGCTGTCTGGACAGTGGACTCGCCGAGTCCACTGGGGGACTCTACGATTCACCTCACAAATGCCACCAACTCGCTGAGTTAGTTCATGCACTCGATGAGTTGGTGCTCCAGAGAGTAGATTTTTGAGTTCTAAAGCTGGAATTGGACTAGGATCATTACCCTAAACTGTTTTTGAACTTATAAACCTGTTTTTGATGTGGTAATGATCATGTTTATCAAATTTTAAAGATAATCATCAAAGTTTCAATTTTTTTATTAGTTTATATTGTTAGGCTAATTACATGAAATTTGTTTGATATGAATTGTCTTGTTCTTATGAGTTTAATTTACATCATCGCAAAGTTGTTTGATTTTGTAAGTTACAATAGTTAATCTAAATGTTTTTTTTAAATAAAATCCATAACTTGTCCTCAAGTTATGAAAAAAAATGAAAAGTCTTTCGTTTAAAAGTCATTTAAACTCGTATGTTTTGGGAAAGTGAAGAGTCTTTTACATAAATGTTTTTATGAACTTCATAACTTGTCCTCAAGTTATGGATTTTCAAGAGTCTTTTCATTAAAACCTATATTAAATTCATAAGTTATGGATTCCAAAAGTTTTTGAATATTTCAGAACATGCCCTCAAGTTTTGGAATTTGTAAATGTAAAAGTCTAACTTTTGAAACATTTAATTCCAAACCCTAGAATATTAAAGTTTAAAATTCTACCTTTATACTATTATAATATTATAGGTCATATATATATATATATATATATATATATATATATATATATATATATATAAGAACAAAGTAAGTCTTACCGTTAGTAGTCCTCATTCACGAAGTCGGTCTATAAGGGGGGCATAAGGTTATTGCCTATAAAATGACAGTTTAATGGGTATCCACTCTCATCCACCGCTTCCTTGACTGGTGGAGGGTCGTTAGCCGAAAGGGTAGGATAGGACATTAATTATCATTATAAGTATAATGATAAGTATAAATTAACTAAACTTTATTAAAATTTTCAATCTTAGTTACTTTAGGAAAAATGTGAATATGGTGCTAACCCATGAAATAACACTTTGTACCTTGTTAAGTCGTTAGTGGAGCGTGTGTGGTTAACCGTCAAACTAATCTGGACTGACAATGCGTGGAAAAGGGTAGCTTGATGTTAATCATAGATCAGTGGAGCGTGTGTGGTTAACCGACACATTGATTAGGTGGTTGTAACATTGGGTGTACCAAGCTAATTTGCATGGTTATTTACACCATGTTTGTGATCCCCAACATCCCAATAAAAAACTTGAAGGGCATAATCGAGATTTAAACATGCCATTGAATAGTTCAATGAATCTTAAAGGATCTAGGAATTTCAATCCAATTAAAACTTAATTATCAATTTCGTTTTTCATGGTGGAAATTGGTAAATCGTCATTTACCTACTTTCAAATCTTTTGCAAATTGGATTACAACATCCCTCTTCCAAATTGTAAAATATTGTGTTGGGTCCTAGCCTTAATATCTCATTTGGGTGTTATATTAAGGACTTAAATCAACTAACTTGAATTTCTCCCAGTGTTGATGTCTAGTTCAGACAACTATGGTCTTCCCAAATATTTTGGAACTAGCTTTCCTCTTGAATATGATGTCCTGCGGTTGGATCGTGGAAGTCATACTTCACTTCCTCCACCTCCTCCAATAATTCTCCCTAACCCACAAGTTCCAGAACATGAAAAATTCAAGGTCACTCAAGCCCTACTTACAATGAAACATCAAGATGGAAGGTTTGTGTGTACTCACATCTTGGAGATGAAGTCACACATTGACATGCTGAGAATGTTGGGTGTCGTGTTCCCAAGGAAGTTGGTTATTGACTGGGTTCTTCAGTCACTTCCCAAGTCATATAGTGAGTTTGTTAAAGACTAATATGTGACAGACCACAAGATGACCCTTATTGATCTTACCTATTTACTTGTTGTTGCTGAATCAGCAATGATTTGGCACACTGGAAAAGCGAATTTGATTAGAAGATCTACTTCTCAAAACTCCATGGACATTGACAATGGTAACATTGGAAGTCCATAAAAGCTTTCTCTTCCCAATGGAAAGGGATCGGACATGGTCAAGTCATTTGACGAAAAGGTAAAGAGAAAGGCTAAGTCTATTCCCAAAGAGTCCATATGTTTCTATTGCTAAGAGAATGGGCATTGGTTGCGAAGCTGTCGTGTCTGCCTGAAGGACCTCAAGGAGGGTAAAGTCAAAATGCTTGACTTTATTTCAGGTAAGTCTAATGTCTAACTCTATTAAGTTCCTAATTGTTGATTCTCAATACATGATGTGACAAGGTTACATTTTGATGTAGGATCATGCAAAAGGAAGGAAGCTTAAAGGAAGAGTATGTTGAATCTGGTCGTGAAGATAGATTTCAATCGCATGGTTTGAAGATCCGATTTTGAGCTGTTGCTTAAGAGTTCTGATATATTTCTAGGAAATATGCAATAACATAGTTTTCATTTGTAATCACATTGTACGGAAACGTTTTCCGCATTTTATAAATAAATAAAATTTTGTTTTTATTTTTATTATATCTCCTTGCAATGACATTTGTGAAAGTTGATGTTTGTATGTTAGCAATATGAATTTGATTCTTTCGTTTGTGGTAGTGTCGAGAATTTTCCAAATAAGGAAAGATTCTCATCACCCAAGTTTCAATTGGACAGAAAGTTGGAATCATGCAATTTGTATTGCATGATGAATGAAAACTTTCATCTTTGGCAAATTAAGACTAATTCCTTGATCACATGTATATGTGAGTTAGGTGAAGGACTAAGGGATCGAGTACACATTCTTGTGCACTAGTCAAGGCCCACCATAAATATCAATAAGACAATTCATCATGACTTACTAAAGTTTAGTAAATATGGTTATGCTTACAAGTTTAAGTATAATTCTAAAACATTGAGAAAGTTTCAATGTATGGCAGAACGAATGAGAATAATCAAATTAGGCAGAATAATAAAAGTTTCTCCAGTCTGATTTAGTATCGTGTTTTATGATCATCTTAATGATCATGGAAAACCATATCACAAATTAATCATTTAAGAACATCTTAGTGAATTTTGTATGTCTAAGAAGAGGATTTAGGAATTATTGAAATGGTTAAATCAAGAAGATGAGTCATACTTCGTTCCAAAACAAGTCTTAGAGTTATACTCCAAGATTTTGCCTTAAGTGACATAATCTTAAGAAAGGTTTATAAAACTTATCAAATGTAGAGAAAAAGTTTTCTACTCTTGTACATTTGAAATTGGTAAGTTGTGATGTTTTAGTTAAAACAAAGACCAACTAAGGCCAATTGAGTGAAGTGTTTGTCTTGATAAGAATCTACACTAACTCTTGAATATTTGTTTTGTCAAGGAATGATTCTTGACAGGAGAAATTATATGTCAAAAGGTCAGTAGGAGTCTTAAAGATCTTGGCTAATTTCAAGAACTAATCAAGAATAAACCTATTGTTTATCATTAGCATGCAACTTGAGGTTTGTAACCTATCGTGTTGACATATTCTTATATCTATGCTCATTCCAGTTAAGTTGACTATGTATGTGAGTTCTCAGTTGTTTGCGTAACTGATGGGTTTTGGTCATAAGACATCCTATGTGCTCATACAAACCCTAATGCTTGGATCTAGGTTTCTCTATTGTACATGCTTTGAATCCAAGACTATAAACCCTAATTCTAACATATGGAAATCGACATTAACATATAATTAGGTTTAAGAACATACCTTGATTGTTATATAGCAATAACAATCACAACTCCACCTTGGATTGACTTTGGAATGCTTAGAGTCACAAGTGTCACTCCTCTAATGGCTTACAAACACCATAAGCAAATGGAGAAGGTATAAAGAGAGAGGTGAGAGGTTAGAATTCATATCTAGGACCTCTTGGGAAGGGATACACGAATTCATGACCCAAGGGGTGTTTATATAGGTGTAGAGATAGGGTTTCAGTCATTATCCTTATCTAGTTGATTATCCATTAAGCAACCAATAAGATAATCCTTGAATCCTTATCATACTCGAATTCTAAGGCTTTCCAACCTTTAATTCGTCCACCATATAAATAAGATAATCCTTACCTTATTTTGTAACTATCACATAATTACAAATCAGCCCCTCTAGTTTAATTAATTACATTTGATCACAAAACTAATTCTTAATTAATTATTGACCAATATTAATTAAACAAATATGATTTCTCCTTTAATATATTATTCCTATAACATATTAATCAATCATATTATCCTTTCTCTCTTTATTCATTTCTCCAATCAAGTTGCTTTGGTGAAGGCAACCCAAAAGGACCATGCACCATCGAGTCAAGTACATACCAAAATAGTTATGGACTTAGACACTAATCCAACAGTAACAACTTGGAAGACATGGTAGGCCCTTATGCTGCCAAGTGTGAAGAAATTAAGATTGAATAAGTTCAGTCCATATGAGCTTGGATTTGTCACTAACCTTGTCTTGTGATTATGGTTATGATAAATTCATATGGATAGGAACACATATACCATAAAATCTAAGTGTCATAAGGTTTGTCTCCAATTCATGAAAATGATTGTGAGGAAACGCTTTCACTAAATAGATTTCAAGGAGATAGAATTGTGATATTTGCATTCTCCAATTCAATTATGATTACGACATCCCTTTTCATAATTTGAATTGTGAGAAATGAAAAAAAGTCCAAACATCTGAGACTTATTACTATAAGTTCCAAAATTATTAGACACACGTGTGAGCTATCTAAGGAAAGGTTTATGAGTTTGAGAAGCCTAGATAAAGTCTTATTGAAGCATCTCATATCAGAAATCCGAACCTTGGTAATGAAAGTCAATCGTTTTGATTTCTAGAAGTACAACTGATTTCTGAGTACATGTCAAACCTAGTGGGAGCATAAGTATTATGCTAGTAAGATAATAATTATTATGCTAGTGGGAGCATAAGTATTATGGTAAGTGTTTCAAGTTAGCAATGTTAATTATAGAAAATAATAGTTTAAATTTGCAAATATGCAGGTTTTGAAAAGTTGTTTTGCTATAATTAAGGGAGAGGAAATCATACTTCATTCAAAAATCTAAAAGCTTAGATTGAGTTTTTAATCAAATTTTGTCACACCCCGAAACCGATGGCAGAAACGTTCTGGGGCGGAGGATGTTATATAAAGTATCACAACCAATGTACATAGTAAGCATAGTAAACACAACCATTATATTACATAGATGTATTTACATTTGTTTGTAAGCAGAGTTATACATGATTATATATATGCATCCAAAATGAACAGAAGTAAAGACGAGACTGCTAAAATACTCCGTCTTCTCCAAAATAATGCGGGATACCTGTCTAACGTTGACCTGAGAATACAAGCAGTTTTAGAAATATCAGCATAAAGCTGGTGAGTTCATAAGTGGTTTGTTTCTGTAAAAGAACAAGTTTCCTTTGGTTTTCTGAAAAAAGTTGTTATCCAAGAAAATCCTATATTTTCTTATAAGAAAAAGTTTAGTTATCCATTTGTTACACGGTCTGATTAAGAACAGTTAAGTTATCCACGAAAAACCCTTATGTTCCTTAAAAGTTTGTAGTTGGTTATTGATTCGGAATGCAGTGTACAAGTATCTACCATACGTGTAGTGTTAAGAGAAGTATCCTGAAAGCCTGGTTATCCTTGAAAAGTAAATTAGTTTTAACACGTATATAAAACTAATAAGTTGGTAGTAAAAGTTTTCATAATCTAAGTTGCGAGTTCCGTAACCACACAATAAACTGGATAAGGCTCGTAATGGGGCCAATATCATTTTATGACTTTTGTCACCTGTGGAACAGTCGATCCGACTGTAGCTAGCAGCCAGGTGCGGGGTAGTCAATCTCGTATAGATCTATACACTCAAGTGACGTTCTCCCTCCAAGAGATTTTGGTTACAGGGGTAGTCTACACTCTCGTACCTAAGGGGAGTGTTACAAAGGACGTGTCTCCAATCTTAAGATTTATGAATTTAAGATTAATAATACGGAAAATTTTGTTTTATTGGTCCTTCACTCTCGTATCTAGGGGGATTGTTATCAAGGACATGTCTAAAGTTCTATGATTAATGTTATTGGTCCTTCACTCTCGTATCTAGGAGGAGTGTTATCAAGGACGTATTTAAAGTTCTACGATTAATGCTATTGGTCCGTCACTCTCGTATCTAGGGGGAGTGTTATCAAGGACATTTTTAAAGTTCTAAGGTTCATGCTTTTAACAGTAATAATATGGAAAATCAATTGTGAAATATAAAATATAGCATTTTATAATGAGTTTCACAAATAGTTTGAAAATTAACTCTGCAAGTTAAACGGTTGGTTAATACGGTTTCCAGTGTTAAAAGCATACGGAATATGAAACATTTCAAATGGAATAATAAGTTTGAGTACAAGATTTCCTTGTACTTTTTCTTGTATCCCCCCCCCCTGAAAACATTGAAAATCACGGGAAAAAGGGTGTAGGGGTATGAACTCACCAGTCGAGAAATGTGTCGGGTAGGATGCTAAGTGTGAGTTTAGGGCTTGAACACGCGCAAGGTTCCTATGTAATATGAAGAGATACATAATTGTATCTAATTAGACCTTGAACTAATAATTAAGTAAGATAATACATTCCGAGGCACGAAAACACTTTATCTCAAGTGTTAGGAGTGATCCAGGTTGCATCTAAGGAGGTGTAAGGCCTAGATATGGAGTTTGCTCTTCAAGAATAAACTCCTAGGGGAAACTACGGCCCATAGACCATATCCCCATGAGTTTACGGCCGTAAACTCATGGGTGGTGTGTTCTTGGATGTTTAAAGGTCTTATAATGCACAAGAGAAGGTTCAAGGGTTGATTCCATGTCTTAGGAAGTGATCGGGACTTGAAATGACCTTGGAAAAGGGGTTTACGGTTCTTGAAGGACACTTGGGGAGTTTACTGCCGTAAACTGGTGCTTGGTCCATTCTTCATGTGTTTTGGTGGTTGTAGGTTAAGCATGCAATGTTCTAGACCCAAATGTAAGCCATGCAAGGTGTTAAGGGCACTTAAACACCCTTTGGAGGTGTTTACGGTTTTAGAAGACCTTCTGAAACCGTAAAATCAAGTGTGGCTCATTTGTGCATGTTTTGGTGTATCACATGTAGGAATACAAGGTTCTAGGCACTTATGCAAGCTTTTAGAGGTGTTTAAGGGGCAATTTAACACCTTAAATGGTGTTTATGGACTACGAAGGAGTGTTTACGGTCCAAGAATGTTCTTGGGCTGTAAAATCATGTTTACTACCCAAAAGACAAGGTTTTGGTATTCTAAGCTCGTACATTCAAGTCCTTAAGTCATATCTAAGCACTAGAAGGGATTTGGAAGGGTTTTGGGGCTTCAAAACCCCTTTATTGGAGTTTACGGTTTTGGGAGATGTTCCCTAACCGTAAACACAAGTTTTTGATGGTTTTAAACACAGATTTGCATGCTTAACAAGTTAAACAACAAGCTAGGATATATCACTTACGATTTTGGGGCTTAAAGGGGCGTTTTTGGATCAAAACTCGAGTTTTAGAGAGAGAAAGTTATGAGGAGGTGGGAAAAAGCTTAAATTATGGTTACTCATCCTTTATATAAGGCTTGAGTTTGTGGCCCGAAGGAAAATCTACCTGATATCGTCGTTAAGCGGAGTTTATGGTCGTACCCGATTAAGTTGTCGTAACCCGACTTAGTCGTAAACTAAATTTTTTCCAAATGAATATCGAGGGTGTTTTCACGTGTTTCTAATGTGTTTGGACACTCATGAAGTCATAATAAAATTCTCAATTTAAATGACATAATCGAAATGCTAATGGAAAAGTTTGATAAAGACGGGTTTTATTAACGGAAACGGGTTATAGTGACGGAATAAATTTCAGGTTGTCACAAATTTTGTCAAATATATATGAATGTTATGTTGGAATGGTTCAACATAAGGAAATTCTATATATGGAAATGATAATTGCGTTCCCAAAGTTTGATTATGATTACGACACACCTCTTCATAATTCGAATTTTGAAAACATGGCAAATAGTAATATTGTAACATCCGGATTTTTCCAGGTATTTTATTTATTTAAATTAATGGAATTTTAGAGGGGGACTCGATGAGTTGGTGCCTCAACTCGTCGAGTAGGATCGCGCCTGGTGACGTGTTTTAATGACTGGACTCGATGTGTTTTAATCAACTAGAGGAGCTCATATCTACTTCTATCCCATTCTAGGCTGCTGTTTAAGGTCTAATTCGGTACCTATTTTCGTATGATTAGTAGATCTCATGAAATTAGGGTTTCTTTACCTTCTTTTAGTTAAAGATATTGAGTATAAGAGGTCCCCTTGAGGCTTAGACTACAGATCTGGACCTTGAAAGGCCCAGAGAGTCCCAAAATTCATGCTTTATGCAGTCACATAAGAGTATTGAGCCTAAAACACCATTATGAGGGTTATTTTGACAAAATAGAGCTAGAAGTGCGATGCATGGACATAAAGATTGAAACTTTACATGATTATTAGATGTTAGGAGATTGGATCTATAAGTTAGAGCTACGGATCTGACCTTGGATGGCTAAATGAGGATTCGATGGGGATGAACTCGCCGAGTCTGTTGGGTGACTCGATGAGTCGTAGCGGGTTTGTCCCGATATCTTTGACCCTATATGAACTCGTCAAGTTGAGGGGCAACTCGACAGGCTGAGTGGACCCTAGGTTGAAACTCGAAAAAAATACGACTAGACTCAGCGAGTCACAGGAGTGCACTCGGCGAGTCAGGTCGGCCTGGACAGATTGAATTAAGCAGACTTCGGTTAGTTTATGGGATGGGTCAAAAAAAGGGATATATGAGACCATGGAGGGATAAAATGGTCTTTTACCCAATTCCGAGAGACAGAAAGAGAACGAAAGGGCTTTAGGAGTAAAAATGATAAAAGGATGGATAATGGTTAAGGGTGTGTTCGGCAAAAACTAGTTGGTAGCGGATAGCTTGTAGCAGGTAGCGGGTAGCTTGTAGCTTGTAGCGTTTTGTTAAATTCTACATGAAGTAAAATTTGGATTTGGAGTGTTTTGATTAAACTAAACGCTCAAAGCTTGTAGTGCCAAACAAAGCTTTCTGTTTTAAATGGAGCGTTTTGTCAAACACTAGAAGCTAGAAGATCTCAAACGCTCCAAAAAGCTTTGTGTCGAACACACCCTAAGATGTTTGTATATTATGTTAGGATGAGGCTAGTTCAAGATCCCGAGAGGTTGTCTGTTTTCTTCTAGTTACGACGTGAGTCTTCTCACTATACTTTACCTGGAATGGTAACTATGTGTGACTGGAAGGTCTTATGTGCTTGTATGAGTTATATGATTGATATAATATGTAATATGTTGTATGGGTTGGATCAGAAGGTCAAACAGGATTCGACCGAAAGGTCGACAGGGTTAGGATCAGAAGGTTAGCATGGTAGGACCGCAAGATCTACCCTGATCATGGGATCGGAAGATCCCACTGAGACACAGTGACCGGAAGGTCTTGTAGCCTAAGGTGGATAGTATGTGTATGTGGTATTTTGGGGAACTCACTAAGCATTTCTGCTTACCGTGTTATGTGTTATGTGTTTTAGGTACTTCCGAGGATCGCGGGAAGGCTACAACATGATTGTACACCTGCATAGAGATAGAGTGGTGGTCCTCGATTGATAAATTGTTTTGAAAACTTATTAATTGATTTTGAGAATTAATCTTACGACATTTGTTTTTATGAATGTAAAAGTGAAAATTTGGTTGTCAAGTATCATGTCTTTATGTTAGACATTATTAATCGTGTCCCATATGCTTTGGGTATAGGATCGATTGCATATGCTATAATATTCTCGTATTCTAATTTTCCAAATGCATAGTTAGAGGGAAAAAGGAATAGAATCGGATATGACTAAAATGGTTAAACAACTATTAAAGACAATCTAAGATTCGCCAAGGATTGATCGCTTAAGGACAGTTGGAAGTATAGTAATATATGGACCATATTGAAATTATTATGAATAGACAGGAGTCTATTAATAATGATTTGTCATATGGAAAATATGGAATGTTTCCATACTGGGAGTTGAAGAATAGATAATAAAGTTAGAAACTTTTATGCAAGAAGGATGTTCAAAGGAATGTAATTTGAATTTGAGACTACGTTTCCATGGAATTGATCTCCAAAGGAATATTTTGTACCTATACATTACAAAAGAATCAATGCATGATAGTTTAGAATCTAACACTTTCTAGCAGTGACAAGAATTTGGAATTCTTACGCTTGCAATAAGGATTTGGAATTGTGAAATGAGCATCATTGAAATGTTCTTTTTTTTCAATTGATCTATTTCACAAAGTAAGGACCATATACAAACATAATGTGCATGCTTGGAGCATGACATAACTATTGTTTAAACAAACATAATGTGCATGATTAGAGCATGTCATAACTATTTTTTAATTCAAGTATTAAGTTGATTATTCAAAATATTATATAATGAATAATAAGTTAATTAATATGGAACTCAAATATTTTGGGCCATATAAGATTAGTATTATTCTTGTGTTTCACTTTGCATGTTTTTGACTTCCCGAATAACTAGATTATTCAAACCATCCACAATCGATCATACTTTGGAAGTAGGTATTAAGGAAAGACTTTCATGAATGGGTATGTGGTTTGTTTAGGTGTTTTAGCCATGGCTGCAGTGTTTGTGAGTACTCCTGCAATAAGATTCGAGTATTGGATTCATCCCACGCTCATTTGAATCACTTCCTGGATTTTATCACGAGTGATCATGTGACGATAATATCTTATATTCTTCAAACGGAGAAATATGAGTTGCAGTTTACAAGTCGGTTGCACATTGATGATATGTAAACGCACTAGTAACTCGGTATTATAAAACATATCGTTGTGTATGACTTGATGAGTAGATAGAGCAAGCATATGAGTTGAATTTTATCCACTCCTTTTACCCTTGTAAGGATTAAAGCGATATCTGTGGTCCCCTCAATGATTTAGTGATGACACCCCTAAGTGTTTGACCAAGCCTGGACTGATTTGATTTGTTCAATTAGTCAGCCGTCATAAATCAGAAATAGAGAAACAATAGATGAATAGAGAGAATGATTATAATCCATGTCTCATGTCCATATGATATCTAAAGTGGAGGAATATATGATCCCTTATCTAATGGACACGTCATTGACCAGGTCAGAGTTCAACAACGACTTTTAAGAGCTACAATTGCTAGTTGTAACGCCCGTAGATCCGGGCTATTCAAATTAGAGACGATAAGCATCAAAAATGACTTTTTGATGGAAGATTATTTAGAAGGTTTAATCTTAACCAAGTTGTAGTATATGTCACAAGGTTTCCGTGCATATAAAGAACGCCAAAATCCGAGTTATAACGAAGAAGTTATGACCCGTCGAAGTTTTGCGACGGAACTGGCATGACCCAGCGCGATGTAAATAGTGAACTTAAGGTAGATAGATATCTATCCTTAGTGATCTAAACGAGAGTCGAAGATGTCATCGATAGTAGTCCAACGATAAAAAGACAGACGAAAACGGAGTTCAGATGAAGGAGTTATGAATTTCGAACGGAGTTTTCCTGTCCCGGCCTACTAAAGATAATATATAAGTAATATACTTATAATATATTAAAAATAAATTCAAAATTAGCCAATGGAGTCTAAACGAGAGTTGTAGATCATAATCTCACCTTTGCGTCGATATAAAGAACATCGAAAACGGAGTTTGTATGCGAAAGTTATGAATTTCTGAAGTTCGGGGCGCAAACCCCAAAGTTGTGTTAGAGACCACGACGTGGCAAGCAGTGCCACGATGTGGCAAGCATTGCCACGACGTGGAAAGTCTTCTGAAACCTCTGGGAGTCCCCCAAATGCAACTTGTGATGACGCATGCAATGACGTTCAAGCCCACGACGTGGAAAATGAGAAAACAGCCCTATAAATATATTTGAAGGGGCAGCCGTTTGTGGTTGCCAAATCTCTCTTCTCTCTCCCATATTACATCGTTTTACGTGCAATTTTAACCCCCCAAAGCCCTGGTATCAACACCGAGACCCAAAGCAAGTCCCGAAGCCCGAAGATCCTGAGAAGAAAAGATTTTTTGAGCCGAAGCTCTGCCCGCGAGAAACCCGGTGTGTGAAGTGATCCAGGTTTCACCGAAGAATATCTAATTGAAGAGCCGTAGTGTTGTCCGATCATCTTCTAGTCAAGTGAGTGTGTAGTTACCTTCTTCTAACACATACATATTAAGTATTTGCTACGAAATACGTGCTATGTGTATAATATAAAGTTGTTTATATGTGTGAGTGTATAGTCTCTTTCATAAACACGATATTAATACAAGTATTGTTTGAATGTATTAAGTATATGTTATGGGTGAGTGTGTAGTCACTCTCTTCTAACACATAAATATTAAGTATTTGCTATGAAATACGTGCTATGTGTTTATACATTGTTTGCTTACTTGAGATGAGTGTGGAATGGATGTTTTATATAGTTTTTAAATGAGTTAAACTGTATATGTATTTTATATCTACAAATATGTTGGGTAGAACATGGGTAGATGAGATAGTTGGTATGTGATAAAATGATGAGGTATGAAAGATGATTAAGAATGATATTAGCAGATGCGCTTAAGAATAATATCGGTAGATGTGCCAAGTAGTGAATGTCGTAATCTTAGAAGGTGCGCTTATAGGATAATGTCGGCAGATGCGCCAAATAGAGATTGTCATAATGCTAGCAAATGCACTTAAGCATAATGTCGGCAGATGCGCCAAATAAAGAATGTCGTAATACTAGCAGATGCGCTTATAGAATAATCCTGACAGATGCGCTTATAGGATAAGGTCGGCAGATGCGCCTAATAGTGAATGTTGTAATCCTGGCAGAGGCGCTTAAATGATAAAGTTGGTAGATGCGCCTTAAATAACAGTGGAATTTGTGTCTATTCCTTAAAGTAAAATTTTAGGAATGAATGAATAAAGGATAGGTGATTCTTAGGGTAAAACCTTAAGAAATAAAGAAGATAACGGGGATGGGTAATTGGGTTGATTGTATGATGATTAAATATAAGAATTATATTATTGTGGGTTGAAAACCCTATATGCTCACCAGGCTCCCAAGCCTGACCCACTCAGTTTGATTGTATCACATGTTTCGATACGAAGCTGCTTTGCACTGAGAGATTAAAGGAGATGTAAATCACTAGAGTAAATGAATGTATGTTCTGTTTATGCTTATGTGTTTGTATCGGAACATGTCATCCTGAGGTTTTATTATTTAATGAAAATACATTTTCTTTGAGAAATGTTTTGATAAGTTCTTATCATATCTTGTTTTGGGAACAAATTCAGCAACCGTTTTCTTTAAACGATTACTCTGATTTATAAAACAAAGCATAAACAAATCGGTCTTTTCTGACCGAGAAATTGGGGATGTCACACTAGTCGGGTTGGATTCATGCTTACAATAATAGTTATTAGACTTATCCAAGTGGAAGACTGTCGGATTCAGTGTCTAAGCACATAACTATTGTTGGTATGTACTTGGCCCGAGAGCAGCATGGTCCAGTTAGGTTGCATATCACCAAGACAATTTGATAGGATGGACTTTTGAGAAGAGGTTATTTATGATTTGTTAATATATTATAAGTTCTAATATATTAATATGAAATCATATTATTTAATTAGTATTGATCAAGAATTAATTTGGAATTAATTTGTGATAAAAAAAAGAGACTAATTAAATATAAGGGGTTGATTGGTAAATCATTCATCTTATGGTGTGGGCCAACGATCCATGATTCCTTAGGTTGGGCTAAACCCATGTGACAAACCATGGATGATCCATGGAGGTTTAAACCCATGGATCCTAAGGAATATGGAAGGTCATGGCTATTAATGTTTACATGGTGTAACCCTAATGTGCCACACTATATAAGAAGTCCTTAGCATCCAAAATTGACTACTACATACACTAGTGATCATTAGAATCCGTGATCCAATTTTGGAGTGTACGAAACTCTCTCACAAGTTATCCTTTTTGTTCTAGGTGTGTTGTGATTCTATTTGAGGCATTCATACTATTGGTGCTAAGTTCTTAAAGGCCAAACACAACGAGTTCTCCAACTACAACAAAAAGGTGTGTCATCTAACTAGAACTTTATAGTAAAGATACTCTATTGTATGCTAGTTAGGATGATGCTTTGGAAAATTAAAGTTTGCATGTATATTAAAGAAAACATAGATCCAAAGTATCTAGGGTTGCATGTACACCATAAGAGTGTTAGAATGATCAAAACGCATCTAGTAGATCTTCCAATCAATTTTTATTTACCAATGCGCCAAATCATTGCTAATTTAGTGACAATTATCAAATATGTCAGATCAATAAAGGTCACGCTGTGGTCTGTCATATAGTAGTCCTTAACGAATTGACTATACGACTCAACAAGTGGTTGAAGAACCAAGTGAACAACGAGCTTCCTCAAGAAAACAACACCTAACATTCCCAGTCTGTCAAGGTGCATCTTCATCTTCAGAACGTGTGCACACACATGGCTTCCATCTCGATGCTTGCATGCTAATAGGGATTAAGTGACCATGATCTTTTCAAGTTGACGAAAACATGGGTCAAGGAGAATCACTGGAAGAGGTGGAGGAAGTGAAGAATAATTTTTGGTTCCACCAATTCACGAAGAAGGGAATGATTTTTCACCTTGATCAACACGCCGAAGATCATCTTCAGACGAAAATCCTTTTCAGAAAGGATGAGGAAGACCATAGTTGTCAAAACTAGACATCTATAAATGGGAGAAATTCAAGTTAGTTGATTTAATCCTCAATATAACACCTAAATGAAATATCAAGGCTAGGACCCAACATAATAATTCACAGTTTGGAAGAGGGATGTTGTAATCCAATTGCAAATTATTTGAACGTAGGTAAATGATGATTTACCAATTCCACCACGAAAAATAAATTTTAAACGAATTAGGTTTTAAATGAAATTCCTAGATCTTTTGAGATTCATTGAACTTTTCAATGACATGTTTAATCTCGATTATGCCCTTCAAATATGGTGTAAACCCTAAAAATTAGGGTTTTCACCTGGCTCAAGTATGCCCTGTATACACATGATTATGCCCAGCATACGTAGGGGACCTCCATACTTTGTGCATGCATGGGAGCACGTCGTGGATACGTTGTGTACACCTAGCATACTTGGGCCTAGTCTACGGGTAAATAGGTATAATGCAATAGTTTTTACTTGACAAATTCGGGCGTTACATCAGTTGTGTTGACAAATTCGGGCGTTACATCAGTCTACGGATGGAGATCTACTTATGAAGTGAATATCCTTTCGATGATTCGTTCACAATATTTATGACCAAAGGAAAATATGATATCCATGCTAAGAACATTGGCATAAGGAATATTGACAAGTTTAGTTGTTAAGTCGATTACCCTGAATCATCGAAAGTAATAGTGAGTTATTTATATTTAAGAGTATGATACCATAGACAATTAGTTTATTATTGTGTTTCATCTTGTGTGTTACTTCCTGAATATTAATTTATTCGAATTGCCAAAGTCAGTCATACTTTTGGGTGTATGTATTGATTTAAGAATGTCATGGAATATTTGTAGATTGTCCATGGTGAGTGTGAAAAATTTTATATGTTACAAAAAAATATGTGGCGGAAAAACTTAACCCTTAAGTTCACATGCAACCTATTGGATCTAAGTTTTATCTATTGATAGCAACAAAAAATTAACATCAAGAACCCTAGTAAGGCCTTAATATAGTAAAAAAATTACAAAGGTTTTTCGGGTTTACATGCCTTTTGATTATTGTAGTAAATAACCAAACAATTCCTTCTTCAACAAGCTTTAGAAAGCAATCACTAGAAATCTCGTGCCTCAAATGGTTTGTACTTAAACCTAGCAATAAAAGACTTGGGAGGAGGGAGGAAGGAGGATGATAAATTCGACTATCCTTCTAGGATTATTAGTGTCCGAAAATATGATACCAAAGGACCGTATTTATAGTTGATGGAAAAACCGTAGAAACCCTAATTTGAAATAAAATACTATTATTTCAAATACGGAAGTACCTACTTTCCTAATTACTCGTATTATCTATATGGAATAATTTAGAAACCCTAAGTATCCTCTAAATTTCGTGCAACCTTAGGATATTTCTAGAATTCCTATCTTTTTCAACTATTGGATAATTATAGGTTTAGTCCTTGCACTTTGTAACATCCCAAAATTACAATAAAATTTTTCATTTTTAATTTTTTCAATCAAATCCAAGTCATAAGAACCCAATATCAAGTACAAATGTTCTAGTATCAATGCATGACAAAAGGATGTGTCATCTCTAAAACATGTCACTAAAGGATGTGTACGATCACGCTTTTCCTTTCCCGCAATCATGTGAAGTACCTAAAACATAAAACTTAAATTGTAGGCTAAAGCTTAGTGAGTTCCCCCAAAGTACATAACACAACCAATATAGATAACAGCATACACATATGAGCCTTCAACTTGACTGGACTGCCTCATGGGGCCTACAACCAATCTAAAATGCTCTGTAGGCCTTCAGACTGACTGGACTGCGTCTCGGGCCTTCAGTTTATTCGAACCGTCGTGGGTATCTTGCCCTTCAGCACAAAGCAGGACCGTCTCAACCTAACAAACCATAACATGTCGACATATACAATAAAAATCAATAACCAGAAACTCTACGATAATCATATAGGTCTACCAATCTAATGCATACTCATTGAACATAGGTAATCATACAGATCTACCAATCTATCATACAACCAACATGACATCAATCCAATATACAAGAATACATAATCTAGTGGTTCGACATTTCTGCCTTCGACCCATAAGTACAACGAGGAATACTCACCTTACAATATGAAAAGATAGCTAAACATATCACAGTTCCAAATGTTGAGTCTACAAGTCACCTATACAACAAACAATGATCTAGTCTCAAACTACTGCTCAAAATACCCAAAATACACCTAAGTCAAACTTGGTCAAAATCCTGGTCAAATTCAATGTTAAAAAGTTAAGTATTCCATCTGGGCTGAGTACGCCCTACATACTCCCCTCTACGCCAAGCGTAAATGGTGCCCTTCCATAAACAGGTTCGATCCCTGGTACGCGCAACATACCTCTAGGTATGCCCAACAGACCAGAGCTGAATCTCTATTTCACTATTAAGCTCTTATTTCAATAAGCCAAAGCATCAAACTTCATATCCATGTAAAAATGGATGTCTTAGTGGATAAAGTTTTTAACTTTATCCATTTTCATGCGTAAAAGAGGGTAAAAACCCAAACCCGTGGTCCAGAAGTCATCCAAAGTCCCAAAAATCTTGCATGGCTCAATGAGAGTGTCCAAGCTCTCATGTTTATGAATCTATGAGCTTAAAGCTATAGGAAACTACATATCAAGGACATGGAGTAGCTTATACCCCATTGGACCAAACTATGGGACTAAAACTGGGTACACATTCTAAACTAACAAGATCTAAGCAAATAACACATCAAGCTCCAAGCTTTATACCTCTAAATGATGCTTGAGGGCAAGATACTTCTGGATCCATGATGCCTTAAGCTTCCAAGTTGATTCCATTTTTTTCTTCTTCCTTTAGGATCACAAAAAGCACACTTTAAAGCTCAAAATGCTCACACAATGCATTAGCATTAGCAAATGATGATTTGGGAGATGGTGGCTAATGAGGGAAGAGGTCTTGAAGAGATAATGATGTTTAAATAGCGATCAAACCCTAAAAATTAGGGTTTAAACCCCATCCATGTATGCCCTACGTACGCTGAGTACGCCCACTATACTTGACAAAAACACGCAATCTCACTTAATTAGTAATGAGACCAAATTTGCAATTTAATTTCATTCCGAGGGTATAAACAGGAAATACCTGGATCAAGGTCTTGCAATTCTTCCAAATTTGAATCAGACTTTGTCCTTAAAGTCTGATGTTGCGAATAACTCAGGGTAGTGTTTTTGTATCTCTGCCTCGGGTTCCCAAGTCCATTTAGAAGCCTTTCTATGCTGCCGTTGAACTTTGACCAATGGAACCACCTTGTTGCACAAGGTCTTCTACCTATCCAAAATTACCACCGGCCTTTCAACATAGTTCAGGAAATCATCAACCTAAATATAATCTAAAAGAACCATTCTTGATTCATCAATTATACACTTTCATAGCTGAGAAACGTGAAAGATGTTGTGAATCTGATTGATCTCCTCAGACAGGCCAAGTCGATAGGCTACCCTGGCAATCACTCGAAATGACCTAATATATCAAGGCCCCAACTTTCCCCTCTTCTTGAATCGTATTACACCCTTCCAGGGTGATACCTTTAGCAAAACCATATTACTGACCTAGAACTCTAACTCATATCAACATCTGAGAACATAACTCTTTTGCCGACTCTAAGTTGTTTGCAACCTCTCTCTGATCTGTTAGATAACCTTTGTTGTCTGAATAACTACCTCATTATTTCCCATGATCTTGTGGACGACCTCTCCCTGATATCCTGGGGTACGACACTTCGTACCATAAAGAAGCTCAAAAGGCGGCGCACCGATACATGAATGATAGTTGTTGTTGTAAGAAAACTCAGCTAGAGGAACGTAGGAATCCAAACTCCCACCAAAATCTACCACACAAGCTCAAAACATATCCTCGAGCATCTGGATGGTCCTCTCGCTCTGGCCGTCGGTCTACGGATGATAAGCAATGCTAAAGTGAAACCTCATACCCTGTTCCTCGTGGAACCTCTACCAAAATTGAGAAGTGAACTGAACATATATATCAGATACAATGGAAACTATAAAACCATGTCGAGTAACAACCTCGCACACATAAACATATACCAATTTTTCGGCCAAGAAGCTCTCCTGAATAGATAGAAATTGGGCACTCTTGGTTAGACAGTCCACTATAACCCATATCGTATCAAATCCCTTAGCCGTCCGAAGTAACTTGGCGATGTAATCCATGGTGATCTATTCTTATTTCGCCATAGGAACCTCCTAATACTGAAGCTTTCCATGTAGCCTATGGTGCTCGACCTTGACCATCTGACAGGTCAAGCAACTTTCAACATATCAGGGTATCTCCCTCTTCATGCACGACCACCAATAACTAAGTCTCTAATCCTGATACGTCATGGTGTCCCTCAAGTGTATCGAAAATTTGGACTTATGTGCCTTATCCAGCACAATCTGTCTGATCCTACCAAAATATGGTACATAAATCTGACTACATCGGGTCAATAATCCAAGTCTATCGGTAGAAAACTTATCAATATCACCCCTGATTTGCTCCTGCTCCCAATTCTCCTTCTTGACTCCCTCAGCATGACCCTCCCAAATCAAATCCAGAAATGATGAATCAATCAAAATTCTTATAGATAAGCTCCCAACATAAGACTTATCCGACTTGCAACTCAAGGCATCAGCGACCACATTCGCTTTCCCTAGGTATACAGAATCTTGCAGTCACATTCCTTGACCATGTCAAACCACCGGCACTGCCTCTTGTTCAGATTAAGCTAATACATGAGATATCTCAAACTCTTGTGATCCATGTAGATGGTACACTGAACCCCATATAGATAATGTTGCCAAATCTTGAGGGCAAACACCACCACCCCCAACTTCTAATCATACGTTCAATACTAAACCTCATGTGACTTCAAGTGCCTAGAAACATATGCTAACTCTCCCTCACTACATGAATATTGCCCCCAAATCGGTGATTAAAGCATCACAATAAACAACAAAATCCTTCACCTTTCTAAAAGGGTCAACACTGGGGCCTCACATTACTTCCGTATCAACATCTCTAACACAACCTGCTGCTTAGGCCCCTAACGAAATCCCACTCCCTTCCATGTCAAACGAGTGAGGGGTACATCAACCTTGGATAAATCCCGAATAAGTCTTCGATAATACCCTGCTAAACCTAAAAAAAATCCTGATCTCTGAGGGAGACTTTTGGACCTCCCACTGCATAGCAACCTTAATCTTGGTTGTGATGTGCAAAATCCCATTCTGGTTAATGAGGTGGCCCAAGAACTGGATCTCCTGTAACCAAAAATCACACTTCGAGAACTTGACATACAACCGTTCCCGCCTCAAAACTCCCAGAAGCTCTCAAAGGTGCTCCGTATGATGCTCATTGGTCTTGGAATAGACTAGGATCTCATCAATGAAGACAATAACTGATCGATTGAGCGTAGGCTTGGACAATCAATTCATCAAATCCATAAAGACCGTAGGCGCATTGGTGAGATTAAACGGCATCACCATGAACTCATAATGACCATAATGAGTCTGGAATGTTGTCTTCTCCATGTCCTCCTCTCCGTCCCTCATCTGATGATACCCTAACCACAAATCAGTCTTGGAGAACCAAGATGCACCCTGAAACTAATCGAAGAGGTCATCAATTCGAGGAAGTGGGTAACAGTTCTTCACTGTTAACTTGTTCAACTCCCGATAATTAATATACATGCAGTGAGACCCATTCTTCTTCTTCACAAACAAAATCGGTGCTCCCCAAGGTGAACTACTTAGTTTGATAAATTGCTTGCCCAACAACTCCTGAAGCTAAAAGGATAACTCCTACATCTCTGATGGTGCTAATATGTATGGCGCCTTAGTAATCGAAGCCGTATCGGGAACCAAATCAATCCTGAGCTCAACCTGTCTCTCAGGAGGCACACCAGGTTATTCCTCCGGAAACACATCTGCGAACTCCCTGACTATGCGCACATTCGAAACCGAATCCTCCTTTCTTACCTGAGTGTTAACCACATATGCGAGGTAACCCATACACGAAGGATGTAAATATTGTTAAGCTCTGATAGCAGAAGAAATGGCTGATCCAACCATGGTACTTTCTCCATAATAATTTGTTCTCCCCCACTTAGGGTTCGAATTACCACCCGCTTTCCCTTACAATCAATTATTGTACCAAACCTGCTCAACCAGTCGATCCCTACTGTCACACATATATCCCCAATCGGGTAAGAAATCCCAAAAATCTCCAAAATTTAACCCCAAAAACACTCGATGTAGAAACCCTATGCTCGTTGGCGACGGAAACCCATAACATGCACTCTAACTCTCCAAGAGACATATTAAAACTCCCACTGAAGGACTGAGACACGAAGTTTCGACTCACACCCGAGTCAAAAAGCATAAGAATAAGCAAGGAATTCACTAAGAAGGTACCTACCATAATCATAAATATAAACATACCATAAAATATTTTGAAAAAATAATAAATGAAAACATATTAGTAATGACGTTTGGTGCTGCCATGACCTCCTATGTTGTGAGCTGGAAAGAATGACCACGAGCCCTCAGGGGCTATGCCATACTATGGTGGCCATCCTTGATCCTCAAAGTAGCCAGATCTGGATCTTGCACCAGCCTGGCAGCAAGCAAGGAATACTGGGACTTCACATTTCCCACCTAATCACAATAGTAACAAATCCTAGTGCTCTGTACCTGGGTCTGCTGGTGACAATCCATCTCATAGTGTCCCTCCTTACAACATTTTTGACTTTCAGTAGCTGATCGACAAAAACCCTCATGTGCCTTCCCGCACTTGCCACAAGTGAGACCTCTATGTCCTCCAGATCGTGCATCAGCAGGCTTGAACTGTTTGGTTGCAGGCTGTGATCGAATGGGATCCTGCCTCAGCTCCCTCTTCTTGGTCTTTACCTTAATCTATCTGCTCCTTGTGACATTCTAAAGCTTGATGATGGAACTATAATTCTGGGTAGACAAAAAACACTGAATATCAACCTTAAGCAAAGATTAAGTATCGTGTCATCTGGGCCTGCTCTGAAGCAACAAACTTATGAAAAGATATAGCCCTCTTCATAAACATCTTGGTGTTCTCGATCACCTTCACCATCATATGTCTGAAATCCAGGAACTCCTGAGCCAATATCTCACTGTACACCAAGGGAACATACCTTATATGAAACATCTCCGAGAACTGTTCTGGAGTAACAACCGCCCTCTACTCAGGAGTATAAGAATCAGTCAACAAGTTTTGTGACAACCTGAAATTTCTATCTTGTACAACCATTCAGTTCAATCAATGTCAGACTTGTTTTTGCTATCTTTTATCCTTGTTAAGGGTCTGTTTGAGTGTTCTAAACCTAGTAGCTTCAAGGAATGAGTGTTAGGAAGTATCATATAGAGTTCAGTGTGCAACATACAAGCCGGAAACTCCATCATAAGGAGTTTACGACCATAAACTAGAGTTTACGGCCGTAAACACCTCCTTGGCCATGAACTCATCCCCTCAAATATGACATGCCTTCATTTTTTTACCTTTTTCTCACACTCCCATCTCAAGAACTCGATTTCCTCTCAAGTATCGTCAAGAACTTCCATATTGATCTTCAAAAATGTAAGCGTTACTTCCAATTTTTTAGTTGTTATCCTTCTTAATCTTGTATCACCCTTTGATTTCATCCATGGAATCATTCTTTTTGGCTAGATCTTCAAGTATTCAACACTTTCACCAAGAACACATACTAGTTCTTGGACCGTGAACCCCCTTCCAAGCTTAAAAAACGTGATTATCTCTTCTATCTTTCAGTTAAGCTTGAGAAGCACATGATTCCTAACCTTGTAACATCATACTACGCATGAACACTAAGAGTTTACGGCCATAAACCGGTATGGCCGTAAACTCTTGTGTTGGTGGATGTTTTGGCCTCAAAACCCATTTAAGTCCAAACTTAGGATCGTGAACACTTAGGGAATGCTTGTTAGGGCCATAAAACACCTCGTTTGCAAACTCTTCAATGAGTGTACGACCATAAACTCCATGATCGTACACTCTATCGCCGAAAACTCCCTTGGGCCGTAAACATAATGGCCGTAAACTCCATTGTGTGGGCGTAAACCCCTTTTATGCCATCATTTTTTATTTTATCACTTCAATATAAGTGTTTCCTAGTGGCTAAGGTGGTTTCCTTGCATGATTAGTTGTATATACACTAATTATATCAACATATGTGTCATTATATGCTTAATAGGATCCGTTTGTGCCCGAGATTTCACTTAGCACTCAACATCCTTTTCCGATCTTACATTTAAACCACTTGCTACAGGTGAGTTCATACCCCTAATTTACCTTTTAAATGATTTTAAATGCTTTTAAGGGGGGGGGGGGGGGGGAATACAAGTTGAAACATTATAGTTATTATATCAATCACATGTGATTAATAACTATCAAACATATGGAATTCTTATACGTCAAAACTATGTTATCAAACAACTATTTCAAAACATTTTATCAAACTCTTTTATATGCTAAAACTCTTTATCAAACTTTTTTAAAGTTATATATTGTCAAAATCATGTCTATTCAGGTATAGTTAGATACCTGAATAACTCGCTTTATTTCCTATTCCTTGTTTGGTTGTGGACTTAAGGTATCGGTTGTTTGTCCGAATGTCATTTGAATCTTAGTTATATATTATGTATATATGTATAGATATAAAAAATTCTTACATTAGTTCAATGCTTTTGAATAACAAAGGTGTACAAACATACTCAGTCATTCAAACAATACTACTAGTAAACTAGAATAAGTATAGTTTAGAGGTCTACTACTTACTATTTCTAGTACAATGAAACGTGCAAAAGTCAGTTCATACATGAGTCAGTTCAAACATACTATAATGAGAAACAAAAAGAACATACTATAATGAGAAACAAGGAGGAACACATTATACATTATACAAAGAGAACATACTATATACTATACAAAGAGAACATACAATACACTAGGATAGAGAGAACATACTATACAGATACAAGAATACTATAACATTAATGTGAGCCACTACTTCGTGGCATGGAATCATACTGTCGTGTCACATTTTTTAACCAGAGTCTCTTGGAGGGAGAGCGTGAATTTGTGTATAGATCTATATTGGATTGACCATCCTACACCTTGCTGCTAGCTATAGTGGGACCTGCAGGTCTACAGGTGACGAATGTCATAACATTTCGATGTCTTCGAGCATCCTTTTTCTACTGGTCGATCAAGTATGGTTACAATCATATCACATTATACCTTAATTAACAATTGGTTTAAGGTAGTTAGTATAACAATAGTTACTATATGCAATACTACAGCACACCATTATTTTCCCATTGCATTCACTTTCTAATCTTCTCACATAAACGGTAATGTAAAACTATATTTTGGTAATGATATTCATACTTAGGAAAAACATTCACTTTTACAAACAAACAACATTTAGAACATTCAAGCCTTGGTAGAAGGTTACATTTCTAGTAGAAAATATAGGATTTTCTAGGTGATACAAACATTTACTACAAACACTTACAAACATTGACAAGTACTTTCTTCAAACTTATTTGACACTAAATACTTATGAACTCACTAGCTTAAATGCTGATCCTCTCTTTCAAAATAACTTGTATTCTCAGGTCACCAGTAGACAGGTTTTGAGAAGACGGAGCACTTTCAAGACTCGTCTTCATTTTGATTATTCATTTTTGGTGTCTTATTATTATTGTACAGAACACACATGTATAAAATTATACTATTAATGCAATGGATGATGTTTTTGCGTGTTTTACTATTATGCATTGTTATGATACTGTACATGACGCCCTCCACCCCCGAATGTTTTCGCCAATTCAGTTAGGGGGTGTGACAAGTTGCAATAATCCTTCACGCCCATCCGAAGAAGGTTCATGGAGCACTTGACCTTCCAGTTCTCCGGACAGGAACATGTGACAAAGCAGCCCTCCACATTAGAAATCAATATCATAGCCACAATCAGGTCGTTAACCATCTCAAACTCTGAGGGGTTGATGTTTCTGAAGTCCCGATACTGGAATAAACCTCCTTCTCGGCCTCCCACAACAGCGACGATTGCGGTGGCTGTAGTAGCAGCAGCCTCCACCACGGTGGCGTACTGCTTGTCAAATAGCTCGATCATCGTTGTATTAATAGACCCAAAAATCTCAGGGATGGCACCCTCATACTACCCCCACACCTATCAGTATTTGACTTAGTGGATCATCACAAACTACCCTAACCAAACCCATAACTAGGATACACATTCATCCTATAATCACTCTCTCATAACTGTCCTGCTACATATAGTCACTCATGAAACTTTCACCAACCTTGCAGATGCTCATTCATGCACACACTAAGCAATTACAGTAATGATGTTAATTTCATATATCATACAAGAAGTTCTCCTAAGCTATGCAATTCCTAAAAATCCCTATCCTATCACTAGCATGCAGTTCTATCATAATCATCATAAACAAATAATAGTTTGGGTAACTTGGGGTATACTTTATTGCTCCAGATGATCGTACACATTTCATTCTTCCTTGGTTGATTTTGAAAACCATTTTGAAAACTCTAACAGATCCTTAGTTTATATTTAGATTCAGACGAATGATAATCCAATTCTCTTAAACCAGGGCTTTGTTACCAACCTGTAATATCCCAAAATCACAATAAAAAATTTCATTTTTAATTAAAGAGAAATCATTGTTTTTCAATCAAATCCAAGTCATAAGAACTCAAGTTCAAGTACAAATGTTCCAAAATAAATGTATCACAATCATATCTAAAACATTTCACTAAAGGATGTGTATGATCAAGCCTTTGATTTCCCTTGATGATCTGAAGTACCTAAAACACAAAACTTAAACTGTAAGCCAAAGCTTAGTGAGTCCTCCCAAAGTACCACACATAACCAATACACATAACAACATGCATATACGATCCTTCAGCTTGACCAGACCACCTAGCAGGACCTATAGAATATTTGGACCTCTCTCTAGTTCCTCGACTGGACCGCATCTCAGGCCTTCAGTCTATCCGGACCACCCCGGGTGTGACATCCCCAAAATCTCGGCCATAAAAGACCGGTTTCATTTATGCTTTTTAAAATAATTTCAGAGTAAATCCTTTTGATTTAAAAGAGTTGCAGAATTTGTTCCCAAAAACAAAATGTGATAAGATAATATTTATCAAAGCATTTCATCAAGAGATGCATTTTTATTTTATAATCAAAACTCGGGATGTCATGTTCTGATACAGACCATAAAGCATAAACGATAACATTACAAGTCATTCAACAAATATATATATATACAGACTTGTAAACAAAACAACTTGATAAGTCATCCATCTTATACCCTCGCGCCACTACCTGTAATAAAAATTAACTGAGTGGGTCAGGCTTGGGAGCCTGGTGAGCATATAGGGTTTTCAACCCGCAATAAATAATTATATTTAATTTCACCAACCAACAATAACCCGATTACCTATTCTCGTTATCCTCACTTTATATATCTAAAACAACATCTATCTCGAGGGACCTAATCTAGGATTTTCATCGGGACGGACATTACTGCAAAGGGTTTTCCTCAACAGTAGATATCCTAAAGGCAACCATGAGGGGGATAGAGTACACAGGTGAACACATCATTCACAACACCTACAGGTTATGAACCTGCTAGCGTTCCACTGGACTGTCTAGAAAGAGTCCGTGGTCATCATCCATACTCCGCTAGATGACTAGGTCAACATCAACAACATCGAGGACTCTCACCTGTTTATCACACATCAACTATCTACCCATGTTCTACCCAACATATTAGTAGATAAAAATATATATTTTTATACATAGTTTAAAACCATTATAGCAATTTCAATCAATACATATTCCACATAACAGATGAGACACACACACATAACACGTATTTCATAGAGAATAAATCAGATCTATGAGATAGAAGAAAGTGAATATACATTCACACATATAACAACAAAATATACACATAACACGTATTTTATATAAAATACTTCATAATTATGTGTTAGAAGAAAGTAACTACACACTCACTTGATCAGAAGATGATCGGACAACACTACGACTTGCAGAAGTAGTATTCTTCGGTAGATCTGGAAGATCTTCACAAAACCGGGCTTCTCGCGAGCAGAGCTTTGGCTCGGGAATTGCACTTCTCAGGATCTTCGGGGCTTCGGGGCCCGGGATTGATACTGAGGCTTCGGGATACTCCTGGCACGCAAAACGATGTAAAACGGGAGAAAGAGGAGAGAATTTGGCAAAAGAAGCCAACTGCCCTCGCATGCCTTTTATAGAGGTTGAGGCCTCGCATAACGTTGGGCGTAATGCTCTACGCGGGGCATAAGCCTCAGAAATCGTCATCGCTTACGTATCTGAAGAACTCGAGTGCGAGCTGCGTCATGCTTCGCCGTACGCTGCGCGTACAACCCTACACTGGGCGTAACCCGGATAAGTCCGGTGACTCCCCTTCGGATAATGTCGGATTTAATAATTAAATTTATATTTTAATTATTTGATAAACTTCAAAAATTCATATCTTCTTCATACAAACTCCGTTTTCGACGTTATTTATGTCCACGCGTAGGTGAGACTACGCTCTACAACTTTTGTTTTGACTCCGTCGGCTAATTTTGAATTTATTTTTATTATATTATTTTTAGTAGGCCGGGACAGGAAAAATTTGTTATAAATTCATAACTTCTTTATATGACGTCCGTTTTCGCCTATCTTTTTATCGCTTCGTTACTACCAAAGAGATCTTTGATTCTCGTTTAGATTGTTTCGGCTAAAAACCGCTCGATCTCAAATCGAGAATTCGGGCTGCATACTGCTAAATCAAAACTTCAGAAAATCAAAACTTCCTCATACGAAAGTCAGATTTGGGCGTTCTTTTTATGCACGCTCTCGGTTTAACGAACTCTACAACATTCGTTGTGATCACTAGGGCTAAATATCATTCTAACGTAAATTCACTTTTTACGTCATTCAACGTTGCCGGTTCTGTCACGAAACTTTGCCAGATCATAAGTTCTTCATTATAACTCGGATTTCGGCATTCTTTATATATTCGGAAACCTCATTTCAACTACTACAACATTATCCATAGATATCGAGCTTATCTAACATTTCATTTTAACGCTTATTTTTATCCTTAATTCATTTAAGTCACACAACTAAGCATAAAACACATAATACTCAAATAATACATCTTTATTAAATACAAAACGGGTTACAAAGGTTAACCTAGACTATTATATCAACATTAATGACAAGCCCAGAAACACGGTTGTTACACCGGGTATCTTGGCCTTCACCAAAAAAGCAGGATCACCTCAACACAACAAACCATAACATGTCGACATATACAATAACAATCAATAACTAGAAACACATGTAATCATATAGGTCTAGCAATATAACGCATACTCAGTTAACACATGTAATCATACAAATCTACCAATTTATCATATAACGATCATAACATCAATCCAATATACCAAGATACATAATCCAGTGGGTCAGCATTGATGTTTTTGACCAACAAGTATAGTGAGGAAAACTCACCTCACAGTTTGAAAAGATAGTTAAACAGATCACAGCTCTAACTGCTGACTCTACAGGTTACCTATACAACAAACATAATATAGTCTCAAAATATTGCTCAAAATACCTAAAATACCCCTAAGTCAAACTTAGTCAAAGTCAAGGTCAAATAGCCAACGATTCCATCTAGGTTGGGTACTCCTTACATACTCCCCTCTACGCCTAATATAGAGGGTGCCCTTCCAAACATGGGTTCGATCCATGGTACACGTAACGTGCCTCTAGGTACACACCTATCGTACCAGAGTTGAATCTCTATTTCACTATTTATCTCTTATTTCATTAAGCCAAAGAACCAAACTTCAGATCCATGTAAAAAAGGATGTCTTAATGGATAAAGTCTCTGACTTTACCCATTTGCATGCATACAAGAGGGTAAAAATTCAATACCTTAGTCCAAAAGTCATCCAAAGTCCCAAAACTCTTGTATGGCTCAATGAGAGTGTCCAATCTCTCATTTTTATGAATCTATGAGCTCAAACTATAGGAAACTACATTTCAAGGACATGGAGTAACTCATACTCCATTAGACCAAACTATGGGACCAAAACTACATACAAACTCTAAACTAATAAGATCTAATTAAATAACACGTCAAGCTCCAAGCTTTATACCTCCAAATGATGCTTGAGGGAAAGATACTTCTTTATCCAAGATTCCTTGAGCTTTCAAGCTGATTCCACTTCTTTCTTCTTTCTTCAATATCACCAAAAGCACACTTTAAAGCTCAACATACTCACACAATGGATTAGGGTTAGCAAGGGATGATTTGGGAGATGGAGGCTGATGAAGGAAGAGGTTTTGAAGAGATAATGATGTTTAAATAGGGATCAAACCCTAAAAATTAGGGTTTGACACCCCCCCCCCCCCGCGCTGTGTACGCCCTGCATACTTGACAAAAACATGCGATCTCACTTAATAAGCCAAGGAACAAAATTTGCAATTTAATTTCATTCTAAGGTCATAAGCGGGAAATACCTAGATCAAGGTGTTACACACTTTTTAATTAATCTAATTAATCTCAAAACTAATTCCAGATAATTTATGATTAATTATTAGTTAAATAATACTATTTCAAATTAATATATTAATCTCATAATATAAACCAATACATCATTTAAAAAACAATAAATCAACGTCTCTCTCTCTCTCTCTCTCTCTCTCTCTCTTTCCAAAAGTCATTATGTCAATTACTAGTTTGAAGGGCAACCCAAAAAGGTCTTTGATTTCAATTCAAGTACATACCACTTTAGTTATTGGCTTAGATACCTAATAAAACAGCCTCGTACTTGGATAAGTCTGTAAGTACAATTGCAAGTATAACTTCTAAATTGAACATAAAAGTGTGCTTTCTAAAGAAACTGCCAGATTCTGATCAGATCAGACATTGACCCTAAGATAAGTGATCAAATATTCCTCCGTTCTTCAAGATATCATATGGACATGAGACGTAGATTACAATCAATCTTTTGTACAAAATTATGTTTCTCGATTTCTAAATTTGCCATGACCAAATAAGACTACTAATTGAACACATCAATTTAGTCTTAGCTGGGACGAACACTATAATGTCAACACCAAATCACTAAGGTCCCAAAGATATTTTTTTCCCTTTAGGGCAAAAGGAACGAATAAATTTCGACTCATTTGCTTGTATCTTTTACTCACCAAATCAAGCATAACTCTACATTTTATAACATCACGTTACTATTGCGTTTTTTATAACACCAATGCACAAATGGCTTGTAAATTACAAGTCATATATGTCCATTTCAAGAATATAAGCTATTACCATCTCATAAATACTCGTGATATAATCCATGAATTAATTCTCTGAGCGTGGGTTTATCCAATACTCAAAATCTTTTTTTTTTTTTTTTTCTAATTACTCATAAAAAATGTAGCAACCATTAGAATGTCTAATCTCCATAGACAATCTACAATCTATTCATGACATTATTAATCCATTACTTACTTCCAAAAGTATGAGCGACTGTGGAATTTAGAATAATCAGATCATTCAGGAAGTAAAACATTTAAAAAGAAACACAAGAAAATAATTGAAAAAGGCAGTAAGCGTACTCATAAATAATCTCTATTATTTAATACCAATGTCAATTACATTTATGCTCCTAGCATGCTGGTTATACTTAGCCCTACTTAGAGCCTTCGTAAAAGGATCTACATGATTATCTTTTGAGGATATGCTCTTAACCAGGAGATGAGCATCTTCAACCCTATGTCTGATGTAATGGTGCTTTCCGTCGATATGCGTGGATCTACCATGATCCTTGGGTTCTTTGTTTAAAGCAACTGCTCCTTCATTGTCACATAAAAGATCCAATGGATCTTGAATGGTCAGGACTACTCCAAGATCGCTGATGAAGTTCTTTAACAAAATCGCCTCCTTCGATGCCTCACTCGTTGTGATGCACTCGAATTCACAAGTACAATCAGCTACCATATCTTGCATGGAACTTTTACAAGTCACCACTCCACCATTTAATACAAACACCCAGCCCAACTGAGAACAAAAGTTGTCTTGATCTATCTAAAAGTTGGCGTCATTATTAGGGATGAACATAGGTGGGTACCCGCCTCTTTTGGCGAGAACCGGAACCGGCGGTTCCTAGAAAGTTAGAACCGGAACCGGAACCGCTCTAAGCAGTTCTTAAATTTTTGAAACCAGTCCCAGAATCGGCGGTTTCCGTTCTGAGATCGGGTAACCGGGTTACATTAATTTTATTAACTTTTGTCGATAAAACTACAATTCAGTTCGATCCAAATCGAATCAATTCGGACCAAAGACGGACAAAATCGGACCAATATATTCTAAACCGGTCTAAGTAACACACACATATTTATATGAAATACTAAGATATATATATATATATATATATATATATATATATATATATATATATATATAAAGCGGTTTCGGCGGGTACCCAACGGGTAGTGGTTCCGAAAAAATGAGAACCGGAACCAGAACCGCTTAAGACGGTTTTTATTCTAGAACCGCCAATTCCGAGGCAGTTCCGGTTCCAAAAATGGGTACCCGGTTCCGATGCTCATCCCTAGTCACTATATCCACTTGCTCTTAACGTATCACTGCCTCCAAGGACTAAAATCACATCCTTCATCCTTTGCAGATACTTAAGTATGTTCTTTACTGTAGTCCAATGAGCTCTGCCATGATTTCCCTGAAAGCGATTGACCATTTTTAAATCATAAGACACATCTGGGCGAGTATATGTCATAAAATACATGATCGACCCTATAGACGAAGCATATGGGACTCGACTCATGTCAGTATCTCTTCATCTGTATTGGGGATTTGAGTCTATGTATTGGGGCTTTGAATCTTACTCAACTTGAAAATAATATGAATAGGAAGTCCTTATTCTTGAGGTTTTCCATACTAAAATGCTTTAGTATTTTTATCCAAGTATGTACTCTGAATAATATCAATAAGTCTTTTCCTTCTATCCCTCAGCATCCTTATCCCAAGAATATAGGATGCTTCCCCTAGATCCTTCATGGCGAAACACTTCCCAAGCCAAGATTTCACATCTTACAAAGTAGAAATGTCGTTTCTGATAAGGAGTTTGTCATCAACATGCAATACTAGGAAAGTTACTATACTCCCACTAGCTTTGATATATACACAGACGCATCCTCGCTTCTAGAGAAACCAAACTCTTTGAATTTCTCATAGAAATAAAGATTCCAAATGTGAGATGTTTGCTTCAATACATAAACGGATTTATAAAACTTACACACTCTATTAAGAAACTTTGCATGTACAAAACCCTATGGCTGGATTATGTAAACATCCTCAACCAAAGTTCCATTAAGGAAAATAGTTTTAACGTCCATCTTTTAGATTTCTTAATCATGAATGGTAGCTATGTTAAGCATTATTCTAATAGACTTTATCTTGTCCATTGGTGAAAAGGTCTCATTATAGTCATCCCTGAAGGTATGAGTAAAGCCCTTCGCAACTAGTCGTGATTTGAATGTGTGTACTTTTCCATCCATGTCAATCTTTGTCTTGAAGATCCATTTGCTCCTAGTTGTATTTCAACATGGTACATGATAAACCAAATTCCAAACTTGGTTGCCATACATGGACTATATCTTTCTATACATTGCCTTCTTCCACTTGGCAGCTTCAGGGCTTGCTGTCGTTTCCTTGTACTTAGCTGGCTCATCTAAATTTACCAGTGTATCATCACTGATAAACGTGTCACCATCTAACGCTATATGGAAAACATAGAATGCAGCTGGCATGCTAATTCTACTAGATCAACGAATAGATAATGAATTGTCGATGGGCTCAACAGGAGTCTTATCGTCTCGTTGAAAGCTAGTCCTTTCTGAGGTTCCTCCATTGGTTGATTCCGGAATTTCTTCCAGATTAACATCACTGCCACTGTTCTGTTTAAATATGAGCCCTTTCTCATGAAAGACTCTCCTTCGATCTACAAAGACCACGTTCTCACTAGGTCTGTAAAACAAGTATCCAAAAGACTTCTATGGATAACCAATGAAAATACACCTCTCACTTCTAGGTTCTATCTTGTCGTGAGTGTCTCGTCCAACAAAAGCTTCATAACCGCAAAACTTGATGTGAACTAGCGAGGGAACTTTCCCTGTCCACATCTTATGAGGTGTTTTGGAAACTTTCTTAGTATGCACAAGATTAAGAATATAAGTGGTTGTCTCTAAGGCATACCCCCAAAAAGAAATAGGAAGGGAAGCTCGACTCATCATGGAACAAATCATGTCTGATAAGGTTTGATTTCTCCTCTCAGCTACAACATTAAGTTGTGGTGTCCTAGAAGGAGTCATTTGTGATACTATTCCACATTCATTGAGATAATTTTGGAATTCGATACTAAGATACTCTGCACCTCTATCAGATCGGAGCATCTTTATCTTCCAACCCAGTTGATTCTCAACCTCCTGTCTAAAGTCTTTGAACTTTTCAAAGGTTACTAATGTATGTTTTATTAAGTAGATATATCCATATCTGTTATAATCATCTGTAAATGCCACGTATTATCAATTTGCATCTCTTGTAGTAGATTTGAAGGACCCACACACATCTGTATGTATGGCATCCAACAATCGTTCACCTCTTTCACAAGACCTAGTGAAAGGTGACTTTGTCATCTTACCCAAAGTCAAGACTCACATTCATTATCTGACTTTAAGTCAAATGACTCCAACACTCCATCCTTTTGGGGTTGGGCGATGCGTTTCTTGTTAATGTGTCCAAGACGACAATTCCACAATCATGTTTTATCTACACCATTAGGCGAATCAATATGGAATATGTTATTGCCTAAGCTATCAACACAAATCACAGTTTTACACACACCATTACAAGGTAAATCTTCAAACATAAAAACACCATTCTTATAATCCAAAATCGAACCATTCATATCATTAAACGAATATCGAAAACCTTGTCCAAATAGTGAATGATATTAAGATAGAGATAAAATGATTTGTTAATATATTATATGACTAATATATTAATTAGAAATAGTTAACAATTTTGAATTAATTAGAAATAGTTGGAATTGATTAATTATTATTAATTTAAAGTTAATTCAGGATTAATTGTAATTAATTAAAAGTGTTAGGGTTTAATTGTAATTATTCATTGGTTAAACAAAAGAAACAATTCTAAAACCATCCAAGCATGAATGGTTTTGAGGAGGGTTTCTAAAAGCCTCCTGATAGTTGATAAGGAAAACAGAAAATATTTAAACCGATGATTACATCTAATATTTAATTGTTCAAATATGAATTTATTTCCAAGTTACACAAACTATAAATAGGACACTTAGGCATCAAAATTTTGTGGCTCATCAAACCTGAAAGACGAAATACAAAATTCATTTCTTTCTCGCCTCTCTCTTTCATATCTACTATTTTAGGATTTTGAATGAACAATTAGAGACATTCACACTATTGGATGTTAGCTTCCCATCGCTTATTGAAGAACTTAAGAGTTAGTATATTTGTATATACTAAAATGTGTGTATTCTAATCTAGTTTTTTCGATTATACCTAAATTAGAATAGTTTTCATAGTATGTTGCTATAATAAGAAAATGTCATAGATCCTTAATTTGCATATGACCATAAATTGTTTAAGTGAAATTCCACTATAAAAATCCGTTTTAATATAACCTAGAAAACTCATCAATATTTAAGTTAAGTTAAGGTTCGAATTAAATTAAAATATAAGTTGGGTTCGAATTAAAATTTTGCACGATCGAATTCAAAAGTGATATATCAACAAAAGATTAACTAAGTAACAAAAGGACAATATTTATCAAATAAAACACTGTATAAATATAAGCATATTACAAATACAAGCATGGCCTTAGGCTTACTCCATAAGCCCACATCCACAAAAGAGTTATAGCCAATGGGCTGAATGACAAGCATGAATATATATATATATATATATATATATATATATATATATATATATATATATATATATATATATATATATATATATATATATATATATATATATATATATATATATATATATATATATATATATAAGCATGGCCTTACGCTTAGTCCATAAGCCCACATCCACAAAAGAGTTATAGCCAATGGGCTGAATGACAAGAATGAATATATATATATATATATATATATATATATATATATATATATATATATATATATATATATATATATATATATATATATATATATATATATATATATATATATATATATATATATAGCCAACAGCATAAAAGTAATATGTTATAATCTTGTAAATTCAAAATTAGACTAGTATAAAATGATATGTGAAATTGGTACTATAATCTATATGTTTTAATTAATTTATGTTGGTAATTTTAGTATTACCATGTCATTTTATTTAATTGGAATTAACATTTAACATGTGAGCTAAGGGGCTTCATAATTTATATTCTAATATATGTCCGGATTTGTGCACAATATCAGATTAGAAGCCGGTTCGACGATAAGTCGAGGATCCGGAAGCAGTGACCCTTTGGCGGGGTCTTGGGGCAGTAAACCCTAAATTTTCTTACAATTTATAGTTCACATTATTTACTTTAAAAGTATATATTATTAAATAGGAACTAATTAAAATGATGTCAATTGCGCTAACATGTACTATTAGATAGGAACTAATTAAAATGATGTCAATTGCGCTAACATGTATTTAATATTTTCATTTGATATACTTCATATCATATGGGAAAAAGATCTTATGATAATTATGTTGGGTCATTTTTGGGAATGAGCCTTTTGTTTTTATTTTATTTTTAATTTGAATTAAAAAAAACTGCATTTGTGATATAAGCTTAAAACTTTTAACAAAAAATAATATTCGAAAAACTATTTTATTATTACATACATAATTACTTACTTCGCATATCCATATTTTTTTTTTCTGTATTTTATTCAATATAAAAACAAAAATAAGATTAAACTATAATACAATCATTAAGAGAATTTTTCATCTATTTTGTAAATTGAAAAGGTAACTTTCATAAGAATCAAAAGCTGGTACTTTTTGACTATTTCTCAACCAAACATGTTGTAAAAAGGTAAAATCCGAGTAAAATAAAAGGACAGAAAATACATCAATTGTTTTTGCCATTTGATTAAACCTATTAACTTTAGATAATTATTCAAATCCTTGTATTACTCAACTTATATGGTTGTAGAGGTTAGTCTATTGTAGGACATGAGTCATAGCTTTATTTGCAGGGAAAATACTTGATGCATATAAGCAATTGCTGAAAACACTTGTAGGAAAGTTCTATTAAGAAAAGAAAAAATGATAATAAAACTATACAAGTAATATGAACAAGACAGATGCCATATGTAATAATAAATTGACATATAAATATTTTTTAAAATTAGTGTCCCGTTAGTTTTTTCTTAGCTTCTTTTAATATTATTATGATTGCTCAAAAAAAAAAGTTATTAACGAGGCTTGGATTCACGTATATTGCTATCCAAAAATCTCTCTCTCTCTCTCTCTCTCTCTCTCTCTCTCTCTCTCTCCTTTTTTTTTTTTTTTTTTGGTACTTTTTGACGAGTTTAATATATGTTTACTACAAGCGTATATTTTAACCGGTTCTGAAACGTTCGATTCATCCTAAGGCCTAATTTTAGTTTTTAGTTTTCAAAATTTTAACAAAAGAAATGTTAGTAATCGTATTTTTCATTAACTCAAATGGGATTACAGGTTATGCTTTTATATACAAAACACCTTCTATCTTCTATAAGTTACAATCTAAACCCTCCAAGTTTCAACATATTGTCAACAATAGATGTTCTAAGACTATTTTGACAATCATAAATCGAAGATCCTCCCCTCAAGATGAACGATGATGAATATCATCAAGGTTCATCTTGGAAAGTAAATGTTGAAATTGGGGCCCATATAATCCTTGCGTGAATAGATCAGCTAGTTGTTGTTTAGTGGGTATATATTTGGGCAAAATGAATCCGTCTTAGTATTTGTCTCTGACAAAACGACAATCAATATCTAAATGCTTGGTCCGTTCATGAAAAACTGGATTTTGTGTTATATGGATTGCTGATTTATTATCACACCATAGATTAACTGGAATTTTCAACTTCACTTGAAGATTTCTCAATATGTAACTGATCCAAAGTAGTTCACAAAGAGTAGCAACTAATGCTCTGTATTCAGCTTCACAGGAAGAGCGAGAAACAGTCTTTTGCTTTATAGTCTTCCAAGACACTAAAGAGGACCCCATGAAAATACAATAACCAGTAATGGATCTTCTTGTTTCCTTACACGTGGCCCAATCAGAATCACTATATTGGTAGTGATGACTCTCTCTTGAAAAATAGACCCTTTGATGGACACCCTTTTAAATATTTGAGAACATAAATTGCAGCCTTCCAATGTATTTCTGTGGGTTTATGAAGAAATTGACTTAGCTGTTGTACAACATAACTAATATCGGGTCGGGTAAAATTGAGATACAATAGTCTTCCCACTAACCTTCAATATTTTTCCGGATCCTTTAATGGTTGCCCATCATCAAGATCCAGTTGTAAGTTCTTAATGACAGGTGTCGAAAGTGGTTTAACACTAGTAAAACCGGCTTCAGAGAGAATATCTAAAATATATTTTCGTTGATTAACATACAGACCATGTTTTGTTTGAAGTAATTCAACGCCTAAAAAATAACTCGCTTGCCCCAAATCTTTAATGGTAAAAGCTTTATGCAACTGATCTTTTACCTCATTTATTAACTTCTCATTAGGTCCTGTGATTAATACATCGTCAACATATACCACTAAAGCTAAAAAATCAGCTCCTTCTCCTTTAACAAAAAGGCAATGATCGTGTGTCGATTGTTTGAATCCAAAGCTTATAATTTTGTTGCAGAATTCAATATGCCACTGTCGACTTGCTTGTTTTAGCCCATATAATGACTTATTAAGCTTGCATACTTCTCCTTTCTTTGTTTTATTGTAACCTTCTGGAGGTGTGAGATAAACTTCTTCTTCCAGAAAACCATGTAAAAAAGCGTTGTTAACGTCTAATTGGTGTAAAAACCAATTATTTGAAGTGGATAAAGAAAGTAACAATCGTACAGTTACCTCTTTAGCAACTGGTGAAAAACTATCCGAATAGTCAATTCGATATGTTTGATTATATCCCTTCGCAACCAGTCTTGCTTTATACCTCTCAACACTGCCATCAGCCTTTAGTTTCACTTTATACACCCATTTTGATCCAATGGGTTTCTTATTTGGTGGTAAAGGCATTATTGTCCATGTTTCATTATCTTCTAGTGCTTGTAACTCTTTCTCCATAGCATTTACCCACTCAGGATCAGTAGAGGTTTGGGCATACGAACGTGGTTCATTTAAGGATGATACAGAGGTTAAAAAGGCTTTGTGGGCTTCAGTGAGTTGATCAGATTGTTGAAATGGAAAAGTTGGAATTGAATGTGGAGAAGAAAATTTTTTTACAATGCATGATGTAGTCATTGTGCCATGTAGGCGGTTTTCTATTTCTCTTTTCATTTATTTCTTGTTCTTGTTCATGTTGCATTTCTTCTTCATGAAAATCAGGAACCAAATGATCTTCTTGAATATCAGGGGCATTTTCATCATGAAAAAGTTGATCAAGCAAATCTACGTGATCAGGATTATAAGCATTTGTGGGAATGAAGTCCTGATGATTAATTTCAAATGGTATTCCTGTAGCTTCTTCATTTGCTTCATTTGGTAAAACATTGAGGTTTTCACTAGAGTTATTTTTGGCAAAAGGAAATATGGATTCATAGAAGATTACATCCCTTGACATGATTATCTTCTTATGGATTATAGGTTATGCTTTTATATATGAAAGCTGGAAATGAAAACTACACAAAACACCTTCTATCTGCTATAAGTTACAATCTAAACCCTCCAAGTTTAAACATATTGTCAACAGTAGATGTTCTGTGACTATTTTGACAATCATAAATCCAAGACGAAATCTTACGATGCATATAGAGACTAAAATATAAGAACTGTTATAACTCAAGGACTAGAATAAAAAATATAATGCATAATATACAAAATCATTTTTTTAAGATTTGAGACATATGTTTATGTTTTACTAGGAAATATAGATGGTGTTTAGACATAAGTTAATTTCTCGTTCCAAAAAATTTTAGATAAATTTGTTAAAAAAATATAATAAATATGGTTTTACCTAGTAGTAAAGAGGGTCCGTTCGAAATCTTAAAAGCATATTCCTCTTTTGGTGTGGACGGAGTCGTAGTAGTTGGATATCCGGTTTAACTGAGGTGGTCGTTCTCATCTTCTCGATACTGGAAAAAAATGTGTCGTTAGGCGGTTCAACAACCCAAAATGGGTTGGACGCAAAGAAACAAAGGATGAAACATGTTAGTACGGAGGTGACTTTAGAGTGCTCACGGCTCCATCCACTTCAAATGCTTGCATCGACAAGAGGAACATTGTAAATCCGTCTATCCTTAGAACAGCGATCTACGAAGCTCGTTCATAATTATTGTGAACACATGATTAGAACTTGGAACCTCCGATGAAGAGTCGATGTCTTAACAAGTGAACCAACATGTGCAATAAAGTAATATGAAGACAAATTAATAACAAAAAAATGATGAAAAGTTAGAAATTAAAATGATATAATACTTATAATTAACTAAAATAACTTTATAGTATTAAATTTATAAAAATAAAGAAATTTTTTATAAAATAAAAAATTATGGAAAATATTAAATAATATTTTATAAGTATATCATTTTTCAAAAAAAAATTCCTGCAAATAACTTTGCTTGTGCTTTTAATGAATTAAATTAATATATTAACAAATAAAGACAAAAGAATATAAATAGTCTCTATATTTTACAAAAAATTATAAGTCCAGTATATAATTTATGTGATATTGGTTTTTGCAATTTTTATTTATTATATGGTTGGTCCTAAATTCAATTTGTTTCAAATATTGATATGAAACTATCATTTTATCTCTAATTTGTTTTTTCTTTTAATTTATATAAATATTTATTACCATGGTGGTTGAGTAAGCTTAAAAATGAGTTTTTAATTTATTATCGGTTTCACATAGATATAAATTAAATTGAATGTTTGGATATAAGCATTTCTAAAAACAACTTATAAGAGTTCTACATTTTAGATATATGTCATTTTTGATAAGTTCCTCTTTACTAACTTATCAAAAATTCTTGTATACTTTGAAAAAACTATCTTTTAGTATTGCTATAACCTCATAAGTTAAAAAAAAATATTTAGAGTAAATTACTGAAATCATTCCTATGGTTTGGTCAAAATTGCACGTTTGGTCTCTAACTTTTTTTTGCACTAGGATCGTCTATGTGGTTTGATTTTGTTGCTTTTTTCGTCCGTTACATACATAAAGTTAGGGACCAAACGTGCGATTTTGACCAAACCATAGGGAAGAAAAATGCAACAAAATCAAACCATAAAGACGATCCGAGTGTAAAAAAAAAGTTAGGGACCAAACGTGCAATTTTAACAAAACCATAGAGACGATTTCAGTAATTTACTCAAATATTTATCATTTTATAAACCACTCACAAACACCACCTAAATACAAAGCTCACTACTTCAAGAAACCTTACACACCATATCTTCTTTCTTATCATAAACTAACCCACTCACATTCTCTTCCTTTCCCTTCCCTTCCTCTTTCATTTATCCCACTCTGTTGGCAACCGGTCGCCGCTTTTAAACACCTCCACACTTCACTAGTCAATCTCGTGAATTTATTGGAAGGGGTAAACTTCTTTGGTGTATTTGGAAGAACGGAAGAGATAGGTCCAAAAAGATGATTGTTTGAACCAATGTTAATCATATCTCATAGGTGTATCGTACAAAGCAAGAGGGGGTTACCTTGGTTCTTTGTTGCTACACTAGGTAGTGGAAACTTTAATGTGGCGGTGAATCAACCAATTACTTGTGACATCTATAAAAGTTCACAAAAAATTTTAAACTTTTCAAAATCAACCCAAGTTCATAAATTGTTTGCAAAATCATCCAAAACCAGTAATGTTTAAAAATTGCTTTCAACATAATAAAATCACATATCGTGTATCTCAAACATCATTTCAAAATATTGTATAAAAACCATGTATCAAAATATCAGAGTCTAGAATATTCCAGGATGCAAACTGTGGTGGGTGCCATGCAGTTATCCCGAGTTCTTCCCTTGCTATTGGAAGTACCTGAAACCAAAACTGAAAATTATAAGCACGAATCTTATTGAGTCTCTACAAACTACCACATATCATACCATAAACACATAATAGCATACATTAGGCCTTGCCCACTACATCGGGCCCCGCCCGATATCGGATGAATCCGACATCGGGCCCCGCCCGACATCGGACTGAAGTCCGGTATACATATAACATAGCAACAAGCATATAATACATAAACATATAAACATTCCTCAGGCTTGCCTCGGTATCAGAACGAAGTCCGGAACACATAACATATAACATATAAGCTAAACCTTCCTCGGGCTTGCCCCGACATCGGACCGAAGTCCGATACACATAAACAAATACATGCAAGAATCACGAAGACATCAAGCATACAAACATTCATCGGGCTTTCCCCGACATTGGACTGAAGTCTGGAATATATAAGTTACATCGGGTTATCCTCGGCATCGGACCTATGTCCGGTATATGCTAGCATACATAAACGCACCGACATTGGTGCCTTCGACCCGATCCTACTGGGGTAAAGCTCACCTCTCAAGCTGGCTACTGAAATATCAAGTGAGGAATCTCTGATGGCTACTCCAACAACTCCCCGACTTTAAATTCACAAGTAACACTTTGTCAAAAACTGAAAATCCTTTTAAGGGTTAATTGACCATTTTACCACCGATCAAAGTCAACTCTATGGTCAAAGTCAAAGTCAAGGTCAACTTCTCGTCACCATATCTAGAGCTGATCGTGCCTCCTCAGCTGTCAACTGAAAGGCCTTGCTCTTTGCCACAGGCGGCTCACCACGGCTCTGACGACCATCTGCAATCCTCAATGTAGCAGCGGCGGGTGCTGCCACCTGCCCTGCTACTGCAAAACTCGAGCACTGGGACCACCTGTGTCCCCTCTAATTGCACTGAAAGCAAATCAGATATGATATTGTCGTGGTGGTGGTAGTAGCTGTACAATTTTTGCCAACATTCCAGTTCGAATACACTTGAAGCAGCCTTAACTCCCCACCTTGCACGTCCCTTTATGCAACTTTCCGCATTTGGCACATCGGCTACGACCCTGTTGGATCCTAGTTCTGTGGTCTGATACCTTTGGCTTCTTTCCCAAACTCCCTAACTGACCCCCCTCGGGTTTCCTCTTCTTTTATATCTCTAAATCCCTCTCTCTCTCTCTCTCTCTCTCTCTCCTCTCTCTCCCTCTCTCTCTCTCTCTCGCCTTAGAAATCATGTCCTCCAGCATTTTACAGCTGGAGCGGCCAACAAACTGACGGATATCACTCCGCAACAACTCATGGTATCGGGTATTTTCATCTCCTCGTCCACCACATACTGCAGAACGACAAGGGCCCTCTCCCTGAACATCACGGTGATCTTAGTCACCGTCTCAATCGTCTGCTGGAGATCCTAGAACTCCTTAGCAAGCTGTTGCACCTCTATCACGGGTGCAAACTCGGCCCTGAACCTAGCCATGAAGTCACTTTAAGTCATAGAATTAAGAGCTACATCATTACCAATGGCATGTTCGACCTCCCCCCACCCTGTCCTTCATAAGACAGGATGTAAGTCGAACCTTGCCCCCCTCGGGACATCTACTAGTGCGGAATACATTGGCAACATCCACCACCATCTAGTGCTTGCAATGGGGTCCTGGGCCCCATGGTAGTCGGGAGCTCCACAAGCTCTGAACTCCCTAAAAGTGAGTGTGTGCGACCCTATCATGGCAGCCACCTTGATGCGGAAAGCACTTAACATCGCATCGAAAAGCGCTAAAATACCCTCCTTGATTGTACCGAAGATCACAGGAGTCTGATCCAGGAGACTGTGCGTGATCTCAAAGGAGATGAACTCTGTAGTCTGGTCCTCTAGCTACTCGGCTCCTGAGCTTGAGCCTGATCCCTTACAGGCGCCTGAACTACCGACTGGTCTAATGCGTAAAACCACTATTCTGAAAACACATCATAATAAACATCAGAATACTAATCAAATCTCGAGGGATCACATATACTACAAGTTCCTTGGATTTATCTCAACCTTCCTTGACTCGAGTACGGATCCTCTGCTTTCAGTAGTACGAGCCCATACTACCTTCCACATCTATCTGTACTTTCCTCAAGAACTGCCTTGACTTCACCAAGCCCTTTTATCACTAATGCTTCATCCGTTACTCTCATCCTAGGCTTGACCTAGGGTAATCACCATCCCACTCTCCACCATCAACTGCATAAGAAGTCTCTACTGTCTCCCCCTAACTAGCTCGTGAATACCATTACATATTACTATGACTAGATAATTCTTCGAATGAGAGATCATACCCTACAACGGTTGGACTGAAACAAGAGTTGCGAAATAGAGATCGACCTAACCTTCTGAAATTATTTAGTCCTCGAAATATGTAACTTAACATATTTTTTTACTACTTAGTAAAAGATAACTAGCACTCCTAGAAGCACAAAGCAAGCAACATTCGAGAATTGAGTAAAGATAATCAAGCATACTATTCAAGCCATCATACTGACTAATCTGTACTAGCTTGTAGTTTATAAAGTTAATACACATATAACAGTCACATAGGGCATTCTTCATAGATCCTTATCCCTAATCTAGCATGAAGTTCTCATAACATATCATAACATAAACTTGTATCAGTAATTTAGGAGTACTTACTTGAACTCAACTGATTGCATGCACCACAACCCTTTCTCTTTTTCAAAGTTCTTTTTGATTTTTTTAAAATTCTTTTCTTTTTCTCAAAGTCCTTTTTATAAAATGGCTTTTCTTTTGAAAATTTATATACCAATTCCTTAGTTTGAGTTCAGAGACACCCGAAAGTGTGACCAAATCCCTCAAACCAAGGCTCTGATACCAACTTGTAACATTCCAAAAATATAGTCTAAAATTTTCATTTTAAAACATTTAAGAAAAACCCATAATTCATAAAACAACATAATAAAATCAGATCAAACATCATATCAAAATACTGTATCGAAACCATGTATCAAAATATCAGAGTCCAAAATATCAGCGGCTGAAAATTGTGGTGGGTGCCATGCAGTCATCCCGAGCTCTTCCCCTTGCTACTGGAAGTACCTGAAACAAAAACTGAAAATTGTAATCACGAAGCTTAATGAGTCTCCCATAACTACCACATAGCATACCCACAAACACATAATAACATACATTGATCCTTGCCCACTACATCGGGCCCCGCCCTACATCGGACGAATCCGACATCGGGCCCCGCCCGACATCAGATCGAAGTCCAGCATCGTGCCGCGCCTGGCATCGGACCGAAGTCCGGTATACATATAACATAGCAGCGGGCATATAACACATAAACATATAAATATTCCCCAGGCTTGCCGCGATATTCGACCGAAGTCCAGAACACATAACACATAACACATAACACATAACATATAAGCTAAACCTTCCTCGGGCTTTCCCCGGCATCGGAATGGAGTTCAGAACAGATAAACAAATACATGAAAGAATCACGAAGACATTAAGCATACAAATGTTCCTTGGGCTTGCCCCGACATCGGACCGAAGTCCGGAACATATAAGCTACATCGGGATGTCCCCGACATCGGACTTAAGCCCACTATACGCTAACATACATAAACGGACCAACATTAGTGCCTTCGACCCCTTCCTACTAGAGGAAAACTTACTTCTCAAGTTGGTTGCTGAAATCTCAAGTGAGGAATCTATGATGGCTATTCTAACGACTCCCCGGGTATAAATTTACAAGGAACACTTATTCAAAAAATGAAAATCCTTATAAAGGTAAAATAACCATTTTACCCCTGGTCAAAGTCAACTCTCTAATCAAAGTTAAAGTCAAGGTCAACTTCCAATTGGCCCAACTCATTGAGTTACCTGCTAACTCATCGAGTTCCTAGGCTATTAAGACTCATGATAAACCGAGTCAACTCATCGAGTCTCTTCAAAGACTCGTTAAGTTCCACCTGGTACGGAATCAGGATAAATCAACTCAACTCGTCGAGTCCCCCCTCTGGACTCGTCGAGTCCCCTTGTCTGTTTGGCTATCTTGATGGATTCATCCCCTACACTTCAGATCAAAGTTTCATACTTCACATAAACCCCGAAAATGTCCTTTTGAGGGTAAAGTTTCCAACTTTACCCGTTAATACCTCTTCTTAATGGGTTTAGCTCAAACCCTAACTCTTTGGGACCTAAAACTTGGTCCTTAAGCCATTAATGCACTAAGCTAAAGCTTACAACCACAGATCTAACTCCTAACATTACTTAGACACCTAAAGCTCCCAGCTTTCTCCTCATGCATGGCCTTTTTGGGCTAAAAAGGCCAAAATGACACTCTAGGGCTTGCTTGGGGGTTCTAACGACGTAAAGTTTGCACCTTTATGCCTTAGCAACCCTTAATGATCCCAGATCTGAATGGATCCTTGATTGGGACATCCAAATCCCCAAGGTTCAAGTTCTTTGAACTAAAACTCTCAAAAGTGGAAAATAAATAGATCTAATTAATAAATGATCAAGTTATAGACGTAATTACTAGAAAAGGAAGGGAATGAAACGTTGCTTTTGGATCTATAATCTTCTCTTGGAGTCCTCTATCTTCTTCTTCTTCTTCTTACACAAGCTTCAAATCATACAAAATCACTCAAAAATGGCTCACACTCTCACTCAAAGCTCTATGGTTTTGTGGATTAGGGTACGGGACTTGGAGGCTGGAAATGAGGCCATAAGGTGGGGATTAAGAGGTTTAAATAGGGTGAAAAACCTTGAATTTAGGGTTTCATCCTGGCAGCCCTACTTGTCGAGTCGGGGATCCTAACGTGTCGTTTAGATCAATTTAATTCTGAGAGAGTGTGCCTGAATCCCTCAAACCAAGGCTCTGGTACCAACTTGTAACATCCCCAAAATACGGTCCAAATATTTCGTTTTAAAATCATTTACGAAAATCATAATTCATCAATCATAACAATAAAAGTAATAAGTCATGTATCTCAAATCATCATAACAAAATATTGTATCAAAATCATATGTCAAAATATCAGAGTAAATCATTCCATGCTAAAAGTCGTCGTGTGTGCCATACAGCCATCCCTAGCTCTTCCCCTTGTTAGTGGAAGTACCTGAAACCAAAACCGAAAATAGTAAGCACAAAGCTTAGTGAGTCTCCCCAAACTACCACGTACCATACACATAAACACACATTGCAAACATTGGGCCAAGCCCGCTACATCGGGACCGCCCGACATCGGACGAATTCGACATCAGGCCCCGCCTGGCATCGAGCCCCTCTCGATACATAAATCTATTTCTACTAGGCCCGGCTGTCTCTGGGTCCCGCCCGCTATACACATAAAAAACATATAATCATAATCGAGCTAGCATATAACAGACAACCTAAGTTTTCTATACAAATTCCTTAGTGTAAGTTCAGACATACCCGAAAGTGTGCCCGAATCCCTCAAACCAAGACTTTGATACCAACTTGTAACATCCCCAAAAATACGGTCCAAAAACTTCGTTTTAAAATCATTTACGAAAATCATAATTCATCAATCATTAATAAAAGTCATAAGTCATGTATCTCAAATCATCATAACAGAATACTATATCAAAATCATATGTCAAAATATCAGAGTAAATCATCCCAGGCTAAAAGTTGTGGTGTGTGCCATGCAATCATCCCGAGCTCTTCCTCTTGCTACTGGAAGTACCTGAAACCAAAAATAAAAAGTGTAAGCATGAAGCTTAGTGAGTCTCCCCAAACTACCAAATACCATACACATAAACATATACCGCAAACATTGGGCCTAGCCCGCTACATCAGGCCCAGCCTAGCATCGAGCCCCGCTCGGTATGTAGATCTGTTTCTACTAGACCCCGCTTGTCTCTAGGCCCCGCCCGCTATACACATACAAACATATAATCATAATCATGCTAGCACATAATAGACAAACTCAACAATATAGCTACTTGTCTCAAGGCCTCGCTTATCTTGGGCCCCGCCCCTACTTTGCTAATAATGAGGTATGGAACCCCTTCCACACTCATCTAGTGATGAGGTATGGGCCCCCTCCCACACTCACCTCCCTACCAGGCACATACAAGTATCACAAAGACAAAAAGTATAACTAAACATGCATTCCTTCCTCGGGTACCACCCGACATCGAACCGTAGTTCAGAAACATACATATAGACTTTCCTCGGGTCTCGCCCGACATCGGATCATAATCTGGAAGCATATAAACTACATCGGGCTAACCTTAATATCGGATTTAAATCCGATATACACTAAGATACATAAACAGGTCGGAATTGGTGCCTTTGACCCGCTCCTACAGGAAAAAATTCACCTCAAAAGCTGATTGTAGAATCCTGCGAATAAACCTCTCGCTGCTAGTTGGCAGATCCTAGAATTGCTGATCACTCTACTCCTTGAGCTATTAATTTAGTCAATAATACTTAGTCAAAGTCGAGGCCAACTACCAGTTTACCAACTCGTCGAGTTACTTCTTAACTCTTCGAGTTCCTATGTTATTCAGACTAGTGATAAACTGAGTCAACTCTTCGAGTCCCCTCACGGACCCATTGAGTTCCACCTGGTATGGAGTCGGGACAAATCAACTTAACTCGTTGAGTCCCTTTCAGGACTCGTCGAGATCATGCAGAAACCAGAAAAATGAATCCATCTTTAACTCGTAGAGTTAGCTATCCGAATCGTCGATTTCCTATGGTCCACTTCTCATTCACTCGCTTTTAAGCTAAACTGTTACACCCTAAATCGAGATGGCGGAAACATTCGGGGGTGGAGGACATCATGTACAATATCATAACAATGCACAATAGTAAAACAAGCAACAACATCCAGTGCATTAATAAAATAGTTAATACATGTGTCTTTTTTGTAAAGTAGAATGACACCAAAAATGTAAAGAAAAAATAAAAGACGAGTCTAAACGTGCTCTGTCTTCTCAAAAACCTGTGCTCGTGTACCTGTCTACTGGTTTCCTAAGAATACAAGTTATTTTCAAAGAGAGTATCAACATTTAAGTTGGCGAGTGTATAAGTATTTTAGTGCCAAATGTTTTCATTTGTTTCATCAAAATGTTTGTATTCCTTTAGTGAAAATGTTTGTTGCTTACTAGTGAAAATGTTTGTATCTAAGTAGTCAAAATGTTTGTATCTTTCCTAGAAAATCCTATATTTTCCGAATTAAATAAAAAATAGTCTTCTACCAAGACTCAAATGTTTGTATGACATGTTTTCTTGAAAATAGTGTAAAATTTGTGTTTGTACTTGAAATAGTTTAAATGTATGTTTTCCATATTTGTAAAACTATCTTTACTTGAAAATCGGATGCATTTCTCATGTGAGAATATCACCGTATGAATGTAATGGAAAAATGAAGATCTATAGTAGTATTGTATAGAATACACTACTGGTGCATTAGCTACCATGAAAACCAACTGGTTAATTATGGTTAAAATGTGATTAGGTTATAACCATACTTGATAGACTAGTATAAAACACGATGTTCTTTAGGAGTCAAAAATGATATGATATTTGTCACCCGTAGACGTATAGGTCCCACTATAGCTAGCAGCAAGGTGTAGGATGGTCAATCCCATATAGATCTATACACAAACTCACGCTCTCTGTAAGGCCCGGGTTAAGGGCTAAGGATTTTAGACAATGTAATAGTCTAGGTCAACTATTGTAAATCTTTTTGAAGTAATAAAGATGAAATATTTGAATTCTATGTGAATTATGTGTATTTGTGTGCTTATTACTTAATTATAAAAATTTAATTAATAAAGGATAAAAATTAGCGTCAAAATTAAAGTGTGAGATAAGTCCGATATCCTTACATAAAGTTGTAGTGGTCGAAACTATAACAGCTACAATTGCTAATTGGATTCTGAAGTTATATGTGAGATATAGTTACTAGACTTATCCAAGTGGGAGACTGTTGGAATAGTGTCTAAGCCCGTAACTATATTTGGTATGTACTTGACCCGGTTGTGCATGGTCCTTTTAGGTTGCCTTCACCAAAGCAACTTGACAAGGTAATTTAAGGAGAAAGAGAGAATATTATGATTTATTATATATTATAAGAATAATATATTAAAGGAGAAATCATACTTATTTAATTAGTATTGGTCATAAATTAATTAGGAATTAATTTGGTGACTAAAAGAGAGTAATTAAATAAATGGATATAAACTGTCAAATGTCTGATAGTTAAGTTTTGGGCCAAGGAAACCTTATGGACTTAAGGGGGAACGAAATTATGATGGGGATCCATCATATTTTCATCCAAGGCCTTATTCCAGAAGGTTCTTTGGGCTGCTTGGTGGTTAAGCTGTCCATTAGGGTTTAGACTGAAACCCTAGTAGCCTGCAAGTATAAATAAGACCCCTATGCTATGGAAATCGGCTAGATTCTTCTAAGAGAACCCTAGGGCCAATTTCTAATATCTCTCACCCTCTCTCATATTTCCTTCTAGCTTGTGGGGTTTGTGAACCATTAGAGGAGTTATAATTGTGACTCTAAGCTCAAGATCAACAAGACTACAAAGATTTCAAGCTATTTGAAAGATTTAAACACTTAGATCTGTTCTTATGATGTTGATTTTGAATTTTATATGATAGATCTAGGGTTGCAAGTCTTTGATTCAAAGCATGTACAATACATAAACCTAGATCCATGCATTAGGGTTTGTATGAGCACATAGGATTGTTCTTATGCATAAAACCCATCAGTGGTATCTTAGAGCCTTGATTGGTTTCAATTGTGTGTGATGCTTAACTGTTTTGCTTGCTGAAAATCGAATTTTTTGGCTCTGCCCGATTCAACTCGGCGAGCCAGTATCTAGACTCGGCGAGTTGGCCCTTACTCGGAGAGTTCGTGCGTCAGGCAGAGGGTATTTTAGGATTTAGTAGCTGTTTTGACTTGGATTTGATGCCTAAATCGTTTTTTGAAGTTAACATCTGAATTTTATCATAATTAAAATGATTATCCTTGCCAAAACAATAGATAATTTCAAATCTTTTGAATATTGGTTGTTTATATGATAAATATGGATTATTTTAAATTATTTGGTAATTATCTTATGACTAAAATTGGATTAGGTCAAATATAGATAATTATAAAATTAATTGTTTAATTTAAATTATTTGTTATTTGATCCCTTTTGTTTTGAAAAGTTCAAAAACTAGTCCTCAAGTTTTGAAATTTAAGTTTTGTGATTAAAAGTTTAATTTTGAAGAATTTAAATTTCAAACCCTTATAGTTTTACAAGTTTTAAATTCAACCCTATACTATTATATTATTACAAGCCTAATGTGTGTGTATATATATATATATATATATATATATATATATATATATATATATATATATATATATATATATATATATATATATATATATATATATATATATAACTAAAATGCTAGTCTTACCATTAGTAGGCCTCATTCACGAAGTCGGTCTATAAGGTGGGTATACGGTTGCTGCCTATAAAATGACGCTTAATGGGTGTACACTCACACCCACCGTTTTCTTGACTGGTGGAGGGTCGTTAGCCGAAAGGGTAGGATAGGGCAATCCTCTCCTCATTAAAAGTATAATGTAAAATACAAAGTAACTACATGTTTTAGAAATTCCCAATCTTAGTTACTTTAGGGTAAAATGTGAAAATGATGCTATTCCATGGAATCACACTTTGTACCCTTGTTAAACGTTAGTGGAGCGTGCGTGGTTAACCGGCATACTAATTTGGGATTGACATTGGTGGCGAAGGGTGACTCGATCTATATCATAGATCAATGGAGCGTGTGTGGTTTACCGGCACATTGATTAGGAGATAGAGACATTGAGTGCACCATGTTGATTCGCATGGTTATTCACAACTTGTTTGCGATCCTCGGTATCCCAGTCGCAAATTTGAAGTGCATATCGAGATTTAAACATGCCATTGAATAGTTCAATGAATCTCAAAGATCTAGGAGTTTTCAATACATTTAAAACTTAAATCTTCTTTTTCGTTTTTCATGGTGAGAATTAGTGGATCGTCATTCACTTAACTTCAAAATTATTTACTTTTAGTGTACGACACCCCTTTTCTAAGTTGTAAACAATGTTGTTGGGTCCTAGACCTAATTTCTCACTTGTGTGTTTAATTAGGGACTCATTTCTAATCAAATTTTGTTCCTTTTCTTTTTCATATGTCTGCAAACAACAACAACAACAACAACGCTTCTGGGTCATTCTCGTTGATGAACCTATGTCAAAAGGTGACATTTGATGGCTCAAACTTCAATGAGTGGATGAGGTATATTCGCATGATCACTCGCTAAGAGGACCAAGAGTATGTTCTCGATGAAAAGCTTGAGAAGATCATCCCAGATGTTGCTACTCCTGAAGAGTTGGCCGCCATTGAGGCCCAAGAGTGTGATGCTACGAAAGTTCATTGCATCATGTTGGCCACCATGAACCTCGAACTCCAAAAGTCCTACGAGGACATGTATCCGTATGAAATGCATTAGAATTTTCTGGACCGGTACAACCAAATCACGAGGCAAGAGCGCTATGAGATCATTACTAACACGATCACCGCTAAGATGGGGAGTGGAGAATCCCTAACCTCTCATTTGAAGAAAATGCAGAGGTATGTTGATTGTCTTCTCAAACTTAATGTTAAGTTTGATGAGGATTTGGTTATCGACATAATCCTCCACTCCTTTCCCTCCTGTTACAACCAGTTAAGAATGACCTACCAGATGAACAAGGAGGAGGTCTCCTTGAGCAAGCTCCAAGGACTGCTGAGAGCAACCTCAAAAGACAAATCTGTTGCACGATCCCCTGCTGTGGCTACTCCCGTGTTGGCAATTGGTCAAGGAAAGGGTAAGAAGAGAAAGGCTCCCTGTAAGGGCCACCACCATAAGGGTAAGACCCAAGATGGTTCCTCTTCTAGTGGAACCAATGCTGGTTTGGCCAAACCCTCTTCCGACCCCAAAGAAGCAGAGTGTTATTACTGCCACAAGAAGGGTCACTGGAAACGAAGCTACCCTTAATATCTGCAAGACATAAAGGATAGGAAGATCAAGCCCACCTTCGCAAGTATGTATTCTATTAACTCTAATAACTCATCATTTGCTACTTCATGGGTTCTTGATATAGGTTGTGGTTACCACATTTTTTCTGATTTACATGGCCTAAGAAGGAGTAGGGAAATGGAACATGGGAATATAAACTTGATTATGGGAAACAAAAGATCGTCGCCTGTGACCAGAGGCCGAGTTTATTCTTTAGTGCTTAGTAATGGGTTAGGGTTAGATTTAGAAAATTGTTGTTATTCGCCAGATATGGCAAGAAACATTATTTCATTTCATGGATTGTGTAGACACGATTTCATATATTCTTTTGATAATAGTAATGGTTCTATTAATGTTTATTTGAATGGTGTCTTTTATTTTAATGCATTACCTAGTAATGGGATTTATGAATCTGTGATGGTTGTTGATAATTTAGGAAATGATGTATTGAATATTGATTCGTCTACTAGCCTAGACAAAGCATGCTTGTGGCATTGTCGCCTTGGCCATGTCAACAAGAAACGCATAGCCCAACTCCAAACGGATGGATTATTAGAGTCGTTCGACCTTAGGGATGATGACGCGTGTGAATCTTTTTTACTTGGGAAGATGACCAAGTCACCCTTTACTGGCACTTGTGAAAGGGGTGAGGGTCCATTAGATCTCATACATACCGATGTGTGTGGGCCCTTTAGATCCACCACAAGGGATGCTTGCCGCTTCTACGTGACTTTTACGGACGATTATAGCAGATATAGATATATCTACCTAATCAAGAAAAAGTCGGAAACCTTTGAAAATTTCAAAGAGTTTAAGAATGAAGTGGAGAACCAGTTGGGCAGGAAAATCAAGATGCTTCGGTCAGACCGAGAAGGAGAGTACCTAAGTCTTGAGTTTCACGACTATCTAAAAGAAAGCAAAATTGTTTCATAATTGACGCCTCCGGGAACGCCACAATTGAATGGTGTGGCTAAGAGACATAATTGAACCTTGATGGACATGGTTCTTTCTATGATGAGTCGGACTTCGTTACCAATATCTTTCTGGGGGTATGCCTTAGAGACTGCCGCCCACTCCTTTACTTAGTTCCCACAAGAAGGTTACCAAGACTCCTCACGAGATGTGGACAGGGATAGCTCCCTCTTTAGCACATATTAAGGTTTGGGGTTGCACGGCTTTAGTAACATGAGAGACTCAAGAAAAGCTCGAACCTCGTAGTGAGAAGTGTTATTTCATCGGCTATCCACAGAAGTCTTTTGGTTATCTTTTCTATAGACTGAATGACAATGTTGTCATCGTTGCTAAAAGAGGAGTGTTCTGAGAAAGGGAATTGATAAGCCAAGAAGATAGTGGGAGTCAAATTTATCTTGAAGAGATTCAAGAACACATCGATGAAGGAACCTCTAACACTGGCGCTCAACCCGAGGAAACTCCTGTTGAACCCGTTGACGAGTCCTTTCCTCTTAGACGATCTAATAGGGTTAGTGTTCAGCCCCAGTTTTATGGTTTTTATATTACTACTGAAGGGGATACGTTTATTAGTGATGAAACACTAATGAATTTGGACGAACCTAGCAGCTATAAAGAAGCCATCGCAGGCCCGAATTCTGCTAAGTGGAAAGAGGCGATGGACAGCGAGATTCAGTCCATGTACGACAATCAAGTTTGGAACTTGGTTGATAATGTACCGGGTCGCAAGACAGTCGGGTGGAAATGGATCTTCAAGAAGAAGACGGACATGGATGGGAATGTACACACTTATAAAGCACGATTGGTTGCGAAAAGCTTTACTCAAACTCCTAGAGTTGACTATGGTGAGACCTTTTCACCAGTTGTGAAGATAAAGTCTATTAGGGTAATGCTTGCAATAGCTGCGTTTCATAATTATGAAATCTGGCTGATGGACGTGAAAACCGCTTTCCTTAATCGAAAGTTGACTAAGGATGTGTATATGAATCAGTCCGAGGGTTTTGTCGATGCAAAGCATCCAAATAGAGTGTGTAAGCTTGAGAAATCCATTTATGGATTGAAACAAGCGTCTCGCAGATGGAATCTTTGTTTTGATGAGAAAGTTAAAGAGTTTCGCTTTCTGCAAAGCAAAGATGAATCTTGTGTATATGTCAAAGCCAGTAGGAGTATAGTGAGCTTCCTCGTATTGTATGTTGATGACGTACTCCTCATAGGAAACGATGTCCCAACCTTGCAGGAAGTCAAGTCCTGGCTTGGGAAATGTTTCGCTATGAAGGACCTCGGAGAGGCTGCTTATGTTCTGGGAATAAGGATAGTAAGAAACAGGGAAAAGAGAGTGATAGGACTCAATCGGGATACATACTTGGACAAGGTGCTAAAGCATTTTAGTATGGAAAATTCCAAGAAAGGGGAGTTGCCAATCCAAAGCAATACCAAGTTGAGTAAGACTCAAAGCCCAAGTACAGAGGCAGAGATAGTTGATATGAGCTGAGTACCTTACGCTTCCACAATAGGCTCTATCATGTACGCTATGACTTGTACTCGCCCTAATGTGGCCTTCGCTTTGAGCATCGTCAGAAGATATCAGGGGAACCCTAAATATTCTTAAGTATCTACGAAGGACCAAGGAATGGTTTCTAGTCCTCGGTGGGAGTGATGACTTGAGGGTACGATGGTACAGTGATGCTATTTTTTAGATGGATCGGGATAGTTACCGATCACAGTCGGGCTAGGTCTTTACCCTAAATGGAGGAGCAGTGACTTGGAAAAGTTCCAAGCAGGAGACCGTGGCTGATTCAACTTGCAAATCAGAGTACATTGCGGCGAGCAAAGCGTCGAAGGAGGCTATATGTTTGAAGAACTTCATTGGAGACCTTGGAGATATGCCATCCATAAAGGAGCCGATGGAAATTTTTTGTGATAATGAAGGAGCGGTTGCCTTGACCGAGGAATCAAGAGATCATGGTAGATCTTGGCATATCGATAGAAAATAACATTTTATCAGACATCGGGTAGAAAAGGGACTCCTCGTTCTGAAGAGGGTATCATCAAAAGAAAATATGGCATATCCCCTCACGAAGGGACTGAGTAGGGTCAAACATTTGCAACACGCTAGGAGCATTGGGCTGAAGAATGATATAAGTTTGGATTAGATATGAAATGTGTAATAGATAGTTTGTACTTGACATTTGATGAATAAATAAAGTTGTATTATTTATAAGTAAAGTTACTATCTTATGTTGGTTATTTATCTATTGTTTCAATTTTTGCATGTTTTGACTTCTTGAATAATAAGATTATTCAAACGGTCCACAGTCGTTCATGTTTTGGAAGTAGATGTGAATGAAGACTATCATGAATTTTTTGTAGATTATCTAAAAAGTTTTGGGCATAGCAAGGGTTTGCTGCAAAGTTCATGAGTGCTTATGAATTTGATTTGAGCATTGGAATTAACCCGCGTTTGGTGGTATCACTTCGTGGTGTTGTACGTAAAGTGATCGCAAAGCGATAATATCATATAGTCTTAAAACATAGAGATATGATTGTTGTTTGTTGGTTGGTTATGCATTGATGATGTGTAAACGCATCCGTACTTGATATTATAAAACACATTGTTGTGTATGACTCAATTAGTAAATAATAGATGCATATGAGTCAAAGTCAACGCTTGGTCATAGTCAAAGTCGAGGCCAACTACCAGTTGACCAACTCGTCGAGTTACTTCCTAACTCTTCGAGTTCCTATGCTATTCAGACTCGTGATAAACTGAGTCAACTCTTCGAGTCCCCTCACGGACCCGTTGAATTCCACCTGGTATGGAGTCAGGACAAATCAACTTAACTCATCGAGTCCCCTTCAAGACTCATCGAGATCATGCAGAAACCAGAAAAAGGAAGCCCTCTTTAACTCGTCGAGTTAGCTATCCAAATCATCAATTTCCTATGGTCCACTTCTCATTCACTCACTTTTAAGCTAAGCTTCCACACCCCAAACCGAGATGGCGAAAACATTCGGGGGTGGAGGACATCATGTACAGTATCATAACAATGCACAATAGTAAAACAAGCAACAACATCCAGTGGATTAATAAAATAGTTAATACATGTGTGTTCTTTATAAAGTAGAATGACACCAAAAATGTAAAAAAAAAAAAAGATGAGTCTAAACGTGCTCTGTCTTCTAAAAAACCTGTGCTCGTGTACATGTCTACTGGTTTCCTGAGAATACAAGTTATTTTGAAAGAGAGTATCAACATTTAAGTTGGCGAGTGTATAAGTATTTTAGTGCCAAATGTTTGCATTTGTTTCATTAAAATATTTGTATTCGTTTAGTGAAAATGTTAGTTGCTTACTAGTGAAAATGTTTGTATCGAAGTAGTGAAAATGTTTGTATCTTTCCTAGAAAATCCTATATTTTCCGAATTAAATGAAAAATAGTCTTCTACAAAGACTCAAATGTTTGTATGACATGTTTTCTTGAAAATAGTGTAAATTTTATGTTTGTACTTGAAATAGTATAAATGTACGTTTTCCATATTTGTAAAACTATCTTTACTTGAAAATCGGATGCATTTCTCATGTGAGAATATCACCATATGAATGTAATGGAAAAATGAAGATTTATAGTAGTATTGTATAAAATACACTACTGATGCATTAGCTACCATGAAAACCAACTGGTTAATTATGGTTAAAATGTGATTAGGTTGTAATCATGCTTGATAGACTAGTATAAAACACGATGTTCTTTAGGAGTCAAAAATGATATGACACTTGTCACCCGTAGACCTGCAGGTCCCACTATAGCTAGCAGCAAGGTGTAGGATGGTCAATCCCATATAGATCTATACACAAACTCACGCTCTCTATAACGCCCGGGTTTAGGGGCTAAGCATTTTTAGACAGTATAATAGTCTAGGTCAGCTATTGTAAATCTTCTTGAAGTAATAAAGATGAAATATTTGAATTCTATGTGAATTATGTGTATTTGTGTGCTTATTACTTAATTATAAAAATATAATTAATAAAGGATACAAATAAGCGTCAAAATTAAAGTGTGAGATAAGCCCGATATCTTTACATATGTGAGATATAGTTACTAGACTTATCCAAGTGGGTGACTGTTGGAATAGTGTCTAAGCCCGTAACTATATTTGGTATGTACTTGACCCGGTTGTGCATGGTCCTTTTGGGTTGCCTTCACCAAAGCAACTTGACAAGGTAATTTAAGGAGAAAAAGAGAATATTATGATTTATTATATATTATAAGAATAATATATTAAAGGAGAAATCATACTTATTTAATTAGTATTGGTCATAAATTAATTAGGAATTAATTTGGTGACTAAAAGAGAGTAATTAAATAAATGGATATAAACTGTCAAATGTCTTATAGTTAAGTTTTGGGCCAAGGAAACCTTATGGACTTAAGGGGGAACGAAATTATGATGGGGATCCAACATATTTTCGTCCAAGGCCTTATTCCAGAAGGTTCCTTGGTCTGCTTGGTGGTTAAGCTGTCCATTACAGTTTAGACTGGAACACTAGTAGCCTGCAAGTATAAATAAGACCCTTAGGATATTGAAATCAGCTACATGCTTCTAAGAGAACCCTAGGGCCGATTTCTAGTATCTCTCACCCTCTCTCATATTTCCTTCTAGCTTGTGGGGTTTGTGAACCATTAGAGGAGTTACAATTGTGACTCTAAGCTCAAGATCAAGAAGACTACAAAGATTTCAAGCTATTTGAAAGAGGTAAACAGTTAGATATGTTCTTATGATGTTTATTTCATTATATGATAGATCTAGGGTTGCAAGTCTTGGATTCAAAGCATGTACAATAGAGAAACCTAGATCCAAGCATTAGGGTTTATATGAGCACATAGGACTGTTCTTATGCATAAAACCCATTAGAAACAAGGATTTCGGGGATATAAAGAACGTTGAAATCCAAGTTATAATGAAGCCTCAAGAAAAGATCCTTTCGGCTCAGAAACTCTGCTCCGGCGGAGCCCGGTTTCCAAGGAAACCAACTGTAAGTGAGCTGTACCTAACCTATCTTTAGTATAGCTTATGTTTTAATATATAACATTATTAGGGCCTTAAAATAATTATTTGGGCTATTATTATCAGTTATATAGAGTGTTGTTTAACGCTTATATAATGATAATAATAGCTAGACTATTAATCAGTCACGATTGACGTTAAACTAAATCCTAGTGGTATTGATATTAGGTTTTATCGAAGGAAAATTGTTTTGAGAGTATCGAAGCGCTGTCCGAGTGCAGAATCACCACCTTTTCAAGTGAGTGCATAGTTATTTTCAGCTTACACATAGATATGAAGTATTTTATATAAATTTTGTGCCATGTGTGCATATTATCTGAATACTTGCTATCTATGCTGGATGAACATAATTATACATGTTTTCAATGATTTAAACTGTATATGTATTTTATATCTACAAAAATGTTGGGGTAAAACATGGGTAGATGTAATAAGAAGATGTGTGATAAAATGATGAGAGGCCTCGATGTTGTTGTTGTTGATCCAGTCATCTAGCGGAGTATAGATGACGACCACATACTCTTCTAGACAGTCCAGTGGGACGCTGACAAGATCGCAACCTGTAGGTATTGTGAACGATGAGTTCACCGGTGTACTCCATCCCCCACATGGTTGACTTTAGGACATTTATTGCTAAGGAACCCCCTTAGCAGTAGTGTCCATCCCGATGATAATCCTTAGGATAGGTCCCTTATGATAAGTGTTTAGGGACGTAATGTGAAGATAAGGGGAATGGGTAATTGGGTTATTGTTGGTTGATGAAATTAATACACTTATTTATTGTGGGTTGAAAACCCTATGTGCTCTTCAGGCTCCCAAGCCTGACCCACTCAGTTTTATGTATTACAGGTAGTGGCGCTCGAGCATAGTTGTGATGTGTTGGGATGAGGGATTACGGATATAGGCCTGTAGATATGAAATAATGTAGTAAGGCTTATATTGTATTGTTTATACTTATGTACTGTATCGAACATGACATCCCGAGTCTTTTAATGAAATACATTTCTAAGGAAATGCTTTTGAGAAATCTTTATCATATTATTGTTTTGGGACGAATTATGCAACTCTTTTATTAAAAGGTTACTATGATTTTGAAATAAAGTATAAACAAAACCGGTCTTTTCTGGCCATGATTTTGGGGATGTCACAGTTGGTATCACAACATTAGTTTAAGCGAACTAGGAATTTGTAGTATTTCAAGACTTAAATTTAGAATGCTAAGCGATGATTGTGAGGTGTGAGCACTAGCTTATTTTAGGAATTGTGCCTAAAATGCTTTTATGTGCTAAATGCTTTGTTCATGATACACTATTATTTGTTCAGATCTATGGTCTGTTGGCAACCAGATCTGGATACCTTATGTGTTTAGGATTCTAAACGTACGAGTATGATATTAGAACTAGCATATAAACGTTTCGGAGTGATAAGGATGATTTAAACGTCTAACCTAAATAAAGATCTAAATTCACCTTATTCAGTGTATAGATCAAAATGACAAGACCCCGTAGTGGCGCTGGGAATGCGAATGTGAATAGCAATCAACCCCCAGTGATTCAGCAAATACCTGTTGTAGTAGGAGCTGCACCCGAGCCATTCACCATGGCTAGAGTTCAAGCCATGATTCAAGCTATGCTAGCTGAACAAAGGGAAGAAATGAGACAGATGTTCCATGAAAATAGGGATGAACCTACCATACACGTTGAGCCGACCGAGCCAATTCCCAAGCAATTAGAGGAAGGGAACTACAGCCGCCAAGGGAGTCATTTAGGGACTCAAGGTGAGCAAAGGGATGGCCCGGAGAGGAGAAACAACAAGGATGGGTGGATGTACAAGAATTTCTTGGGTGCGAAACCACCAAGTCTCTAAGGAATCCCATAGCCTATGGAGATAATGGATTGGATCTTCGAGATGGAGATGGTGTTTGAATGTTGCGACTGCAGCGAGAAGGAGAAGACCTTCTTCGCTATGAGACAACTGAAAACTGGAGTATCGAGCTGGTGGAAACTATTGGCGGATACAATGTCATAAGGAGAAGGTCTGAAAATGTCATGGGATGAGTTCTTGGAACAGTTGAAGATGCAATATTGTTCAGAGATAGATCTGATCGACCTGAACAATGAGTTCCAAATTTTGAGGAAGGGAAGAATGAGCATCGACGACTATGCTACTGCTTTCACAGAGAAGATGAATTTGTTTCCGTACCTAGTGCCAACCGAACTCTCCAAAATTCAGAGGTTTGCGGACGGATTGCCCGCTGACTTTGGCCCAACAGTCAAGATGGCAACTACATTGAAATCAAATGTTCGAGCAGCTGAAAAAGTGGAGACCCAACAGAAAGAAAGGGGTCTGGAAAGGGTCGAGGTTAGTGAAAAACGAAAGTTTGATGGATCCTCAAAGTCCAATAAGAAGAGTAGATTCTCGAAGTCTGGTTCAAGAGAAGAAGGATCAGAAGCGAAGTGGTGCGACACTAAGATGGTCTTTTGTCGGTTACTATAATCACAACTTTCAAACACCATTTCCATCTCGAAGATCCAATCCATAACTTCTACTAGTGTTGGGCTACCAGAAAGACTTGGTGGTTTGGATTCCCTGAAGTCCTTGTACTTGCATTCATCTTTTTCAATTCCTTCGTAAGGGTTGTTCCTACTACCATTCTTGGTTCAGCTTAGCTAACAATCTTCCTATAGTTTCCTTCCTCTAACTATTCCTCATTTACTTTCAGTCGCATAACTGGTGAAGTAGGTTCTTCCTTATTCTCCTAAAGTAGTCGCCTCGTCTCCTCCATCTATCGGTCTAGCATCGCTTGCATCATTACTTAAACTCCTGCCATTGCGATAGGTTCGGGTGTAAATGCGACGATTGGTGCACAATCAATCATACGCTCCTGCCTATTTACATTAACATTTCCTAATCTGCTACAGGTCCTCACCATGATGTTTTGTACACTAGAAAAATCGTTCAGGGTACCGGAATAACGAGTATACTATGCTGTAGAACATTTTAATTATGTTTAGATGCATAACCCTCCTCATCACTACGAAAAGTTATGTCATTTCTAATATCGTAATTAAACATTTAGAAGCAGAAACTTATAAACTTTATTTATCTAAGTTATGGTCAACAATAGACCTTTCATTTTGTTACGTAATAGCAGTTTGGCAACCTAAGTCATGCTGTAATATAAATCATTTAGCACATAATACAAAATTATACATCTTATCCTAAAGTAAGAAAGTGCTAATGTCGATTTAGGTATACTACCTAAAATTTAATAGACACACATCCTATGATCATCGCTTAGCATTCTAAGTTTAGGTATAGAAATACTCAAATATTCTAATTCTATTAAACTAATGCTCTGATACCAACTGCAACATCCCTAATTTTCACAGTCAGAACATGACTTTTTGTTTATTCTTATTTTAAAAGAGAGTATTCTTTATTTTGTAGAATTGGTCCCATAAATGTATTTTCGAAGAAATGTTTTTCATTGATTTATCAAAACTTGGGATGTCATAACTTATAAAATAAAAATAAATATAAGTGTAGTCATTACATGCTTTTCAATATACTTTATACTATGGCCTATATTTCCTCGAATCTCTCATCAGGTTCGAACATCATTATCTTTGTACTGCTTCATGTGATACAAAGAAACTGAGTTGGTCAGGTTGGGAAACCTGGTGAGTACATAAGGTTTTCAACCCACAATATTCTAGTTAATTTGTTTAATTATCTATTTCATATCAAACAATTAACCCAATTAACCATTCCCTTTATCTTCTTTATTCATCTATAAAGACCTATCTTCAAGACCATCGTTGTAATTATCGTGGTTGTCATCTATATTTTATTAGATAACTACATCATTCGTACAATAATACTAGTTCTTACATCGTTAATACAATAGTACTAGTTCCTACATCGTTAGTATAATAGTACCAGTCCCTACATCGTTAGTACAATAGTACTAGTTCCTACGTCGTAAGTACAATAATACTATTAAATTCATGACATTCTATCATCATTTTCATCTTTCATCGTACTATGACAACTTATCATTTTTACCTTCCATTACCCTTCATTACCCAATGTTTTATATTCATAAAAATACATATACGGCATAAATAATATAAACTTATGTTTATAACATTTCATCTAACACATTACATCTTTGCACATAAGCACATATAGCATTCAATTATCTAACTACTATATATTTATGTGTAAGATGAAAGTAACTATGCACTAACTTTTTCAAAGTGGATGACTGGTGATTTCGGCAGTGCTTCACCTAACACTTAGCTTTTCCTTTTGATGTGACCTATGTTCATATCACTAAGTCTTAGTTTATTATTTCTTATGACTAGTGATAGGCTAGATTCCTCAATAATCTCAATGTCTACATCAAGATCTATAGAGTAAGGAGCTACCAGGTAAGATCATATCGGAGCAGGGTTCGGTTAGTATACAAAGTACACTGTTTGGAAATCCCATTTTCAACACCTAACAAAATCTAGCCAAGACATAACCCCCGTAAGTAGATCAATCAGTATAATGACTTGGAATCAATGGTAAATCTTATTTATAAATTCATAGCAATGACTATGAATATAAATATAAGTTACACTAAAAGCAATTTAAGTATAGTTTAACTAACAGAGATTTTCTTGACAAAAATCCAGAAATTACACTGGCAGAACTTCGACCTGATAGCTACTAACGTCGAGCACTCGGGAACCCCAGAGCTTCTTTAGAATCTTAAAAACTAAAGAAATTTACTGCCAAAATGGAGAGAAAATCTACAAAGAATATTGGAAAGGTGTGGGAAATCTAATAGTGGCTGAAACATATTTATAGGTTGAAAGTTGAAGGTGCGTTCCGCACCCCGACAACGTACCTGCTACTAGTTGGTTTGGTCGGCACTCCCAGCGTGTGACACGTGTCGTTCAACGGGTGGAGCAACATGGCAAGGGAGGTAAGTAGGGCCGTATCTTTAAAAATTCATATATTTGTCATACGAGCTCCATTTTCAACAATATCTATATCCACAAATAGATATTTTTGAGTACTACAACCTTCATTTAAACTCCGTCGGCAAATCTTAGCTGATCTTAAAATTAATAGTCTACGAAGATTACACTACAAAGGACCATGTAAAATTCAAAACTTCTTCATACAAACTCCGTTTTTTTACTGTCTTTAAATCAACGGACTCCTTATCATGAGATCTTCGATTCTCGTTTAGATTGTTTTGGTTAAAAGCAACCGATTTGAATTTCATTTTCTATGTACGTACTACTGCGACGAAACTTCAAAAAATCATAACTTCCTCATATAAAATCGGATTTCTAAACCACTTAGGTTCTGGTGACTTGGTAAGGCATGTGGAAGATATGGTGGATAACCTATTGACCCATGTTCAAATCTTGGCACCACTCAGCCCTTGTGGCCATGGAGGTTTGTCTGTAGTGACTCTAGGGCATGAGGCAAAGCTTTATGTTTGTAGCGGGGGAATAGTCGGTGCGCGAAAGCTGCCCCGGAAACACTCGTTAGGGAAGTTCTCTTTCCAAAAAAGAAAAATCGGATTTCTACATTCTCTATATGCATGCTCTTGGTTTTATGATTACTATAACTTTCATTTCGATCACTTAGGATAATGAGCAATCTATCTAAGATTCACTTTTTACGACGCGCATAGTCGTATTGGTTTAATCGCAAAACATCAAAGAAACATAACTTCTTCACACAAAATCGGATTTTAGATTTCTTTTTATATATGAAATCCTTGTCACATATACTATAACTTTGGTTAAGGTTATTTATCATAAATAACCTTCTATCAAAATATCGTTTTATCGCTTATTATATCTTAATTACCTATCCCGAATATGCAGGTATTACACACACAATAGGCGGCAAAAGTCAAAATCATTCATGACATTATAACTGAGGCAACATGTTCCTCGATTATAGGAAGAAGGATATAACTGGGATTTGAACTCAGAGTTGCCACGTGTTGATTAAGTTTAGAAAATCATGACCAGAGTACGCCTACGACATAATTACTAGACTATGGAGCTTAATGACGTATCCCTCTTAATACATTTTGATGGAACAAGATTGACAGCACAACCTCACTCCAGCCGCGGAACCCTTCTCTTATCCTGACTCAACTGATTAGTGAGGTGGCTTTTCCATCCAAACCCATGCATCACCGACATGTGAGCAACACGTAAGGTGAGCAATCAAAAACACGTGGAAGATACGTCAACATGAGGGAATATACATGCTAATTATGAAGATTCCCCTCACACCAATCAAGGACCATGAAGATCTCCCGAAGGATAGATGGACCAATTCTTATGCATCCTGGCTCCTGTCACGCAACCCTTCATTTATCCTGGCTCAACCGATTGACGAGAGGGCGTTTTCATCCAAACCATGCATCACCAACGCGTGAGCAATACTCAAGGCGAATAATCAGGAGCACGTAGAAGTTACGTCAGCATGAGGGAATGTCTATGCCACTTATGGAGATTCCCCTTACACCAATCAAGGACCAAGAATATCTCCCACGGGACAGGTTGACCAATCCCCGCCTCTGGAATGCAACAATGAATTTTCAGGTGGTCCTAACGCTCACATGATCCTCGTCCCTAGAAAAAAAAAGTGCATAACTCAGGTATGGGGATCGCTTTCTGAATCATCAAATCATACGCTCATGTTAACCTTTTCATACCACCGTTGACTTGATCTTCGGAGCGACCTTTTGGGATGCTACTGACATTCTCCATTTGTGTGTGTGATTGCAGGTCCAGGAGAGATTTCGAGGTTGAGGATCAATCCAAAGAACGACGTCATATCATTTAATCATATTATTTCTACAAAGTATTGTCCAAAATGTTATTTACAGGGACGAACGCAGGAATACATAGTAGGTGTTGTCGTGATGAATATTTATTACCGATACATGAAAAATAGTTAAGAAAAATCGAAAAATCAAAATTTTTTACACTACGGCCAGAAAAATTAGGGGTTGTCGGTGCCACACCGGGAACCCCTTAAAACTGTCCCTGATTATTTAATAAATATAATATAACTAGAAGCTCAGAACTCATAATAAAATTTTAGTTATTATATGCAGAAATTGATATAATTAGTTGGCAAAAATAATTATGAGGCTCCACTTGACTTTCCACGTTATTTAATAAAAGTCGTGGATTAATGTTATGAATCATGATCAAATTTGGTAGCACATTATAACATAGTTAATAAACAAATAAAGAAAACGTAGTTTAGATTTTTTGAAAAAATCTATGTTATCTTATATGGAGCAATAATAAACAAACAATAAACAAATAAATACACTTTTCTTGAATCAAGTAGTACAATTTTCAAAGGAGATAAGTATAATATTTATATGCCTTTACAAATAGAAAAACATTTTTACCATCAATAATAGCGTTTTTTTTTTTTTTTTTTTTTTTTAATAAGTGGTACACTTTTTCAGAAGAAGATAAAGTATTTTATGTTCCTCTAGAATAAAATAATTGAGGGGGGTATGAACGATATTCGTCCAATAGATGAAATCACAGTTAAAGTAAAACACGTTTTGCACATTTTTAACAAAAAATAAATAAATAAATAAATAAATATATAAATAAATAAAGTAATAACTTTTGATTAATATTTTAGGGAAATTTTTGGAAAAAATCTTGATATTTTGGAATAGTTTACAAAATAGTTTCAAGTTATTTTTTTTAATGAAAAGATAACCCGATAAAATGTTGCATTTTGATCTTTTTTTTTTCCGGTTCAACTGATAACAAATTAATTTAATATTATTTCGTCAATTTATTCAAAATATTGTGACTTTCTGAAAAAACCTTTATTTTTATTTTTATTTTTAATATTTTATTGAATACTCAAATAAATATGTTGTTTTTTAAATTTGTTATTATCAATATTATTAAATACATACACACATAAATATATTTTAAATACATATTTATAGACATAAAAATGTATTTATATGTATAAATATAATAAATACATATGAAAAACATACTTATATATTTTGATACCTTAAAAATGTTTTTAAAATTCTTTTTTCATTTAAACGTATTTATATGTTGTTGAGAAAAAAAACTAGATGATGATAGAATATATATATGTACAACAAACATATCAGGTCATGCTTAAGTATGGTGGATCGTACCATGCTTAAGTACGTTATAGAAATGTATGGTGAATACACAACCATCAGTGTCGGCCCAAGCCCAGGGCGAGCTGGGCCACGACCCAGGGCATCAAGGTGTAATGGGGCATCAATTTAAAGCCTGTTATATTGTATTGTATATTGCTTGGGCTTTGGTTAGTCCAGTAAAATGTGAAGACTAAGGGCAGGAGACGGCAAGTGGCAACAACAACAACCGATGGAGACCTAATTACTCATTAGCGCCAACCGATATATCGACTTTTCATTCTTCAATTCTTCTTCGCCCAAAGATGAAGAACACGAGGCGTCGGGCGTCCTTCTGGAGAATGGAGAGGACCGTTACACCCTTGGCTATATCGATCGAAAATCGCTCACAAGTAAGTCATCGGCTCATCATCGCTCTCTGCCTCACTCGTCCACTTCAGCTTCAGGCAGCCTTCTCTTGCCCTTTCTCTCGTTACTCATTAGCTTCTCTCATGTTCTATAGTTCTGAATCGACCTCTCACCTCTACTCTAAAACTGTAATAGTTTATCTATTACAGTAAATTGTTGTGTTAAAGTGAAGATTCAAAGGTGCCAAATTGGGATTGATTGAATTTGTCCTCCTGAAAGTCCTAATAATCCAGTAAGTTTTATCTATTATTTCAAATTTCTTGCATAATCTGAAATCTGCTTATTGTTTTTATTTGTCATCGGCTTATAATTGTTTTTATATAATATGATAGGCTTATTGTTTTTATATAATCTGAAATTGATTTTTCTGATAAACTGTATGTACATCACATTCATTGATTTTTATATAATTTGCTTATTGTTTTTATATAATCTGATGAAATGTGTATATAATCTGATCGGCTTATTGTTTTTCAGTTTTTATATAAATTATTAGTATTTTTTTATATAAACTGTATGTACATGAACATCACATTCATTGGATATTTATACTATCTAAATGACCATGGGTAACATCATTCATGGGAGTCTACCATATCAAAAGAGCAATATATGTGATGTACATACATGAAATGGGAGTTTGCCATATCAAAATGAGGTCCTATTTTAATAGTGTAATTGTATTTTTATTTTAAATAATGATATGGTTTTCTATATAAACTTTTTTTCTGTTTCTTCTACTAATCTAAAGATGTAATTGTTTTAATATAAACTGTTGTAAATTTTTTTTTTGAATCATGATATGGTTTTCTGAATTCTAAATAATTTGTTGTATGAAGTTGAAAAAATTATGTGTTTTTTATTTTTGAATAATATGTTGTTACCGTTAGATTAATTTCTGAAAATCTAAAGGATACTATTTCTTTTTTTGTTTAGGTTGTGGATACGAATTGATAACTTCAAGTTGTGGATATGGATTGCTAAGTAACTTCAGGTTGTATCTTTCTTTGTTGTTACTACATTTTGACTTCTAATTTTTTTTTTTTTTTTGTGAAGTTTAAATATGTTTCCTAGAAAACAACCATCTGGTGCTCAAAATAGAAAAAGAAAACAAAGAGAACAAGATCTTACTAATAAATTACAAGGATCTTTAAATAAGTATTTTTTTAGAAGTGAGAATAATGACGAAAATTCTAATGATGTTGAAACTAATGATTTTGTTGATAATTCTAAAGGTCCAATTGAAACTTCTAATGAACCTATTGAAAATTTTAATGATCTTGAAAATAATGATGTTGTTGATAAATCTAGTGATATTAATATTTTTGATCCAAGAGTATGGGATAAGTTAGATTTAAAAATGAAAGATTTGCTTGTAGAAAAATGGCCTATTAGGGAAATTGAAAATAACAAATTTTTTCCAAAAGATGCATTAGGTAGACATTTTTCTTGTGAATTTTATGTTCGTAAATTAAGAAATGGTGACTCTTATCATAGAAAGTGGTTGGTTTATTCGAAAGAACTTGATAAAGTGTTTTGTTTTTGTTGTAAGTTATTTAAAACAGCTCGATCTAGAAGTAATTTGGCAACCGAAGGAATTAATGATTGGAAACATCTTAGTGAAAAATTGAATGAACATGAACATAGTTCTGAACACATGATTAATTTAAAAACATGGACACAAACACAACTTAGGTTAAGGAAAAATGAAACAATTGATAAAGAGTTACAAGAAAAAATAAAAAAAGATACTCAACATTGGAAAGAAGTTTTGATAAGAATTATTGCTGTTGTAAAATGTTTAGCTGAATATAACTTGGCTTTTCGTGTAACTAATGAAAAAATATATGAGAAATCTAATGGTAACTTTTTAGGTGTACTTCAAATGATTGTTGAGTTTGATCCCGTAATGAAACACCATTTTCAACTTATTCAAGATAAAAAAAAAAGTCATTTTCATTACCTTAGTCATAAAATTCAAAATGAATTAATTGAAATGTTGGCATCCGAAGTAAAAAGTGCAATTATTAGAAAAATAAAAAATTCAAAATATTTTTCGATAATTCTAGATTGCACTCCGGATGCAAGTCGTAAAGAACAAATGGCTTTAATTATTAGATGTGTTGATGTTACAAGTGTTCCAATAAAAGTTGAAGAGTTTTTTTAGAGTTTTTAATTGTAGAAGATACATCTGGTTTAGGACTTTTTAGTACAAAATGCTTTAAAATCTCTTGACTTGGATATAAATTGTATCCGAGGACAAGGATATGATAATGGAGCAAATATGAAAGCAAACATCAAGGTGTACAAAAAAGATTACTTGATATAAACTCAAGAGCTTTTTATATGCCTTGTGGATGTCATAGTTTAAACTTAGTTTTGTGTGATATGGCAAATTCGTGTCATAAAGCTAAAACTTTTTTTGGTACTTGTCAAACAATATATAATGTTTTTTTAGCTCCACACATAGATGGAGCGTTTTACTTGATCATGTTGATGAATTAACCCTAAAATCATTATCTACTACTCGTTGGGAAAGTCATATTGAAAGTGTTAAAGCAATAAAAACTCAACTTTTTCAAATAAAAGAAGCATTAACAAAATTAGCTCAAGTGAGTGATGATGGTAAGGTTTGTAGAGATGCGGAATCACTAGTAAATGGTGAATTTTCTAATTTTGAATTTATTTTAAGTTTAGTGATATGACATGAAATTGTATATAGAATTAATTTGGTAAGTAAAAAATTACAATCCAAAGATATGATTCTTGATGTTGCAATAAAAAACTTAGAGGGATTAGTTAACTATTTTGAAAAATATAGGGAAAATGGGTTTGACTCCGCTATTAATGAGGCTAAAGAAATAGCAGAAAATATTGGAGTTGAACCAAACTTTCCTATCAAACGTGTTTATAGTAGAAAAAAACAATTTTATGAAATTCCAAATACCGAAAGAGAACAACAATCTTCTCAAGAAAATTTTAGAACTGATTATTTTATTGTTATAGTAGATATGGCTCTAAATCAATTGAGAAGTAGATTTGAGCAAATGCAACATTTTGAATCTATTTTTGGATTTTTGTTTGATGGTTTAAAGTTAAAATCATTATTTGATGATGAATTAAAAAAATGTTGTAAGAAACTTGAAACTAGTTTGACAAATGGTGAGGACCTTGATATTGAGGGAAAAGATTTATTTATTGAGTTACAAGTTTTGCAGGAAATGTTGCCGGATGAAGCTTACAAAGGTGAACATCCTTGGACAGCCATTCAAATTATGGAGTTTGTAAAGGAAATGGACATGTTTCCCAATGTGTTGGTGGCATATAGGATTTTGTTGACGGTACCGGTCACGGTTTCTTCCGTGGAAAGAAGTTTTTCGAAATTGAAGTTATTGAAATCATATCTTCGGAGTACCATGACTCAAGAAAGATTAAATGGATTAGCAATTTTGAGTATTGAAAGTCAATTCCTATGAAGTCTTGATTATGATAAAATAATAGATGTTTTTGCTTCAAAAAATGCAAGGAGGCATCGTTTTAGATAAATTTTATGTATGCTTTTGTTTGTGTAACCTTGTTTTCGTTTGACTATAAAATTTATTTCATTTTTGCTATTTTTTTAACTAAATAAAGGCATAATTTAGAATCTCGCCCCGGGCATTGAAAATTAATGGACCGGCCCTAACAACCATACTAAGCAACGCTAAGTATGGTGGATAAACATACTCAGACTAGGTCATGCTTAATTATGGGGGACATACGATCACACTCAGTCCACCACACTTAAGCATGGTTTGGTCCACCAAACTTATGCAACACCTATTTTCCATAATGGTTAAGTGTAGAGCATTAAAGAGTCAAATGCATGGTTTTTGGGAAAAACATGGATCACGACGTGACAAGCTAAATTAAAAAATGTGCATCTGGACGATTGGTCACTAAGTGAAACCGGCTACAGCCCAACCCATCATCTTTTAGGGTTTTCTTCGTATTAAGTACCCTAAACTCGCATTTAGGATTCATTTCTCAGCCTCCATCTGCAACACCCAAAAAAATTTCAACTTTTTCAAACTTTAAAATGATATGGTTTTAACGAATTCATTACGGGTATTAACCCGCATTTAACAAAAGCGGTCCCACAAAAACATTTGCACTTAGAACATTAGGTGTTACCATTAAGCATCATACAAACCATAGCAAGCAACTATCATTAAGCATCTTACAAAACATAGCAAGCAAATAAGAATTACACCAATACAATACATAAGGAACTTAACAAGTTCCACTCTAATCTTTATCTCATAATTTCTACTTCCATTTATCATCTTTTCTCCTCAATTGCAACCTGGGATACATGGGATTAGAAGAGATAGGTAAGACAAGAATGTCTCGTGAGCTACGCATGTTTGTTACTAAAAACATTTATCACATTTTCATCAAAAACATTTCATCTTTTCAAAACATATTTTAAAAAGACATTCTCCATAATTTGTTCCATATCAAAACATTTCATTAGTCATAAGACAGTTAGAAAGATATTCCTTTTTCACATTTCATTCATTCTTTCATTAAGGGCTAATTACAGTGTTAAACTGTTGCCGTTTTTATACTTAGGGTCTACGTCCAATAAATGAACCACTCCCAAGTCTAAATCAAGGTGGAAAGAACAAATCAATCCATGAATACATCATTTCCATTAGGACATCTACTTCGCGACAGGGAATGTACCACCCCAGTAGATTCCTCTAGTGTCTCTTATTAGGTATCATAACCTAGGCGGTTTTCATTTCATTACTTTCCAATTCTTTTTATTACCTTCTATTCCCTTTCATTACTTTCCACCTCTTTTCATTACTTTCCATGTTTTACATATTTCATATGTTAGTATCAATATACTCATTTCAAAAACGTTATCAAAACATTTGTTCTTCAAAAAGGTTCTTTACTTTCAAAACATTCTTACTTTAAAGGTATTCTTTCAAAACATTATTTTCTAAAACATTTAACATTTTTATTTCAAAACATTTAATATATCAAAACATTACATTTCATTATCAAAAATCATTTTTTCCATGTACCCCAAAGTGGGAAAATACCAACACATACTTACCTCAATCATACAAAGGTTTGGTATTCTGCTTCTAGTTCTTTTCCTTAAAGCAACACTCTTCAACCATTACCTATTCAATATGGACATAAGTCATTAAAATGATAAAAATACCCTTCAAAGGTTCCATTACTAAATTTTATTGCTTCATACTATTCCTCATGAAAAATTATAAACGTAGGCGAAAATCATGCATAAATCTGAGTCTGTATGCAAAAGTTCTGAGGAAAATATAAAAACCTCTAACAGGTACTTCCATGGGTTGTGAAAACTAAAGCATGAATTTCCACAGGCCATGTTTTCAAGTCTGCATACCCATAAAACTCGATTTTTCTCAAACTAACACCCTAGTTTGCATAGTTCTTGAAGACCCCTTTCCAAATCACTTTGTACCATTTATTTAGGTCCTCACACATGATTAAGACATGTTTTATCATCCAAAAACACCCAACTTAATCCATTAAGTTCTCATTGAAACCATTAAAGATATAATGATCCTTAAGTTCAATTGAAAGTTGAATTAGTCTACCTTCCAATTTCACATTCCAAACTTCCCAAAACTTGTTCCTAACTTATTGATCACCCAAAAGAATGTTGTTAAGTACTTAACATTACGCACACCTGATGTTAATTTCTTAATGTATTTAAGCAATGTCTAATTTCGTTCTAACTTTCCCATTTTCCCCTTATATCCAATAACTCCATATATCAGTCTAAGAATCAAACAACATCTTAAGTTGTGAATTCAAATAATCCAAATAGTACCCATTCATGATTATGAACTTCTACTACTCATCAATTACTCAACTATAAAGGATTCCATTGGTTTCATCATATTATCCCCAAATCTATTTCCATGATTCTCCTATCATGGATTAATTTGAGCATTCCAATTTGATTTTTTGATATCAAATATCATATAAGTCATAGTTACAATTCCAATCTAACATATAACCATGAAATCCCTAATTTTAATTTCTAGGGTTCATGAGGGTTTTCACCAAAATCCTCAAATCCATCAATGGGATGATTGGATTGAGATTGGTATCATCAAAACAACTCAAGGGAGGTTAGGAACCAAAACCCCAATCAAGGAATCAAACTAATTTCAACATTGGAGTTTTCCCAAGCAAATGAGAGTGAAGACCCATTAACTAGCTTTGAACTTTCCTAACTTGCCACTTTTGGTCCCTCCTTGTAAAAAGCTCTTTCAAAATAACTCTAAACTAACTTAGAAGCTACGATTAATTTCCAAAATGGTCCATTTCCATCCCAATCTTCACAAACTTAGTCCAAGTTATTAAGTTGGTCAAATCTCTAGTCAAACCTAAGTTGTGTCTAATTGTCACAAGTGACCCATCAACTTTTATTATGTTATAATGTTCACTTCTGACCTTCTACACTTCATATCAATCAATGAGATGTTTACTCCTTAATGATTTAATTAAATAAATCATTTTTCTATTTACTTTATTAATTTAAGTAACTAGTCTTAAATTTTAGGATGTTACAATTATCTACCCCTTGGAAGGATTCTGTGCTCTGAATTACATCGAGAGCCATCTCATTAGAATTTCATCCCATCAATTTTCAATTTCCTCAATACTTACATCACCTTGGTAGTTTGTCACAATTATGGTTAGCCTAATAATCAATTGTACATAAATTAGGGGTTATTAACCCTCTTGGATACTTTTACCGTTTTGCCCATTTTAAACTTTTAACAAATAACTTTGATAATGATATCCAATATTTTAAGACATACAGTCTCCTCATGTTACATCAAAGTTAAGGAACGTAAGAAGCCATATCAGGATCTTCTAAACCTTTAAGCCATCAGTTTTCTATTTCCTTACTTAGGTTCTAATTTGCCTAAGCATGTCCCTTTGTGCTAAAGCACGGCACCAATACTCCACTATTTACTAATTCCATTAGTAATTCAGTTCTCGGTCTTTAGCTTCCAAAATATATTTCCATCTTTTCCTTTTTTACCTCCTCTAGTATAACAGTCTCACCTTAACACAGTATTTTCAACATGGCCTAAATGTTACACTTTCCATTTCATTCATACTAACGATATTCTCCTTCTACATTTATCCATATGACAACCCAACCATGTTTATCACTAGCAAACTTATACTTTTGTACCAATAAGTACCATACCATCAAAGTTTATGTATGGTTCCCACCTTGTCCATATCCTCTTTCATTCAGTTTAACTATCATGTCAACCCAAAATCGCATTTCATGAGTTAACGTATTTCTTAGGCCTACAAGCCCAAACATACCATGATAAGAAGATCTAAAGCACACTGAATTGTTTCAACTCAACTTTCAAAATCTTGATGTGTGGGAATGATCTTTTCACTTGTAACTTGGTTCTTCCTAGATAACTACCCCTTAAAAGAAATGAGGGCATTTCTTTTAAGGATAAAACACAAGATGGTCCTCATCATGTAGCAAGAGGTTTTGTTTATTTCTTCACGAAAAAACTCATTGCCTCATATTTAATCCTCTTGGACCTCGAATTCTGCATTTTCTTTTCAACATTAATCACATATAGCTTCTATCATAATTTCATGAATACCCAACAGTTTTCTTTCACAATCAATTTTTGATTGATTAATTTATATATTTCTTAGTCATTATTAAGTAACACATCACATCCATAGTCAAAATTCCATCTTTTAGATATATCTAGGTGAATGCCAATATAACTAGAGACTTTATCGATAAAACTAAATACCAGATAACCCTTGACCAAAAGTCAAATCCAAATTATTAGTCATACTCGGACCATGTATAGAAGGTACATGAGCTATCGAGGTCTATACATGTAATCTGTTTAACTTGGACTCTTCATAGAAGATATCTTTATATTAAGTTTTCCAGCTCTTTGCCTGATTTCCGAATCCAGCTTAGCAGCAATACTCAAACTAAATATTCAATTGTACTTAAGTGTGCTTGGTCTGCAACATTAGGTTGCTCAACTTGGAATCTCTAAATCATGTATCCTTGGTTCGTTCATTTTTATTGTAATTCTAATCACCGTATATCGTTCTTACTCAACCTCCAAAATGTTGTGAGCTCTTGTAACATCGCATCATCACACTCCCTTATCCTTCTTACCATCTGCCCCTTAAAAGAAATGAGGGAATTTCCTTTAAGTTCCAAGTCATCCTATAATTCTCACACTGTAGTAGTTCTTCTCTCTGACTCAACCATGGAAATTTCAAAATTTTCCTTTGTTCACCACTTTCTGCTTGATAGTCATTTTCAACAAACTTCAAGTGTTAATTCTTGTCCACACCTTGTTAGTACCATAAAATCTTTTGATTTTCAATTTGCATTCTTTGATATTCCATCATGTGAAATCTTCTTCCAATTACTTATCATCTAGTTGTCCCTTCTTAAAGTTTTATTCCTGCTGACGCCCTTATTACATTCTCTGTGAAAACTGAACTTTTTATCACAAATCTCAGAATTTATAAGTAGAACTTATAAAGTTCCTCCCATTAAATTGTTCATCATGGTAGTCTAGTACTCTAGGGTAAGGTACTCTCATAGACTTGTCATTGTCACTTTTATTTTCCATTATGTGCATGCTTCAGGACTATCTTCATATTGGTTGTCTTATTTTCAGGCTCAAGAAATACCTTTAGGTATCTTTCATTATTCTTATTTCCTTGTGATGACTTCACCTTCCATTATAGTGTACTAGGTTAATACACCATATCTCGTCTTTTACTAGTGTCATGATATCACAAGGCCACCCTTCTTACATAGCTACCATTACATTTCACACATGAGAATGTTGCCATTTAGTCGCCAACTTCATAGGATCCCAAAAAATCTTACTAAATCAACATTATCAAGCTCCTTCCTAAGATGTCTCAGTTACACTGTATCTCTTCTTAGGTCATTAGCTCCCCTTCCAGTATCGTCAATCAAATCTGGTTATTTACTTTCATCTAAAGATGGAATTCATGGTTCCGTTCCATCTTTTTCTCAATCAAATTGTTTCTAATTTGAAGTTATCACTCTTATCTAGTAGCATAAACTTGTACCAAATTAGCAAATTCAACTAGTTTCTTAATCATAACTATGGAGTTCCAATTCTTATCCGACTATAGACTTTTACCAATAGTCAACTATATCCCGTTTTAGCTACTTGATTGTTAACAATTAACTAGCTCAATTCACTTCATTCCTTGGTGTTTCTATCTTACTACCAATAATACTTCGTGGATACAAACTCAAATTTCAAACATATATCAAATGTACACCAAGTAATTTTTATTTTATACTGGTTGTTTGACTTTGATAGAAAAGTTAAAGCTGTCAAAATTTCGTATTATCCATTAATCATGTTTTAAACTTCTTTATGACTCTTATTTCACAAAACCCCTTCATGTTTCCACCAAGTTTGTGTATGTATCATGTGTTTATAATAGTACGGGCTCTATACTATTATACCCACATCATACATAACCAACCTTGACTTCACCGCTTAGGAGATTTTGATCCATTGGTTTATACCATCCGTTCACTAGTCCTATTTCTGTTTCTTACTTTAGGAGCACTCAATGTATCATTCTACAAGTACATCTAACTTATCTAGAGCTTCATAAATATATGTGTAAGGTCCTGAAAACGGATCTTTACCAACGATCAAGCCATCACACAATCAAATAGAATAAGAAATAAAGTAGAAACAAAATTGAAACAAGCTTGCACATGCTTATATTGCATAAAAAAGTCTGGTACAACTTGCTCTCTATGACCGTGAATACTTGTGGCATCAACAACCATTAATGACCTAACCAACCCCTATATATAGTGGCTTGAGCACTTGGGCCGGATACTGGGTTTACGACCGTAAACAGGCTTACGGTCGTAAACTCTCTACTAGGTCATAAACTCTAAAAAACCTACCAAAACCTGATAATGACTGAAAAGAACTTATTACAATGTAAGCCTAGACCAAACCACTAACTAGACCCTTCAATCTTCCCCTTGGTTTGGTGCTAGCTTAAGCTCAATCTTTGTCAACCACCAGCACATCTGACATCCCCATTGCTCCATTCCACATCCATTTGTTAATGATCTCCCCAACCATAGTTGTATACTCTTTGGCAACTGGCTCAAATATGTCTTCTACAACTTTAATATGATGAAGGCTCAGCTGATGTATATCCCACTTTCCAAATTGAAGCATGTCTCCTTTTTCATACAAGCAGATGCATCCCTTCTCAAGTTTGATGACATCAGATCCAGTAGTTTCATCAAACACCTAATATTGCATGGTTCGAAGAGATCCATCTGGATGTTTTTGAAGAATAGGAATCTGCTTAACTTGATCGGTAGCAGGCCACATCACAGATCTAAGAGGTTGATTGGTCTTGGGATCAACTACAATTGGGTATATCTTAATGATTGACTCTGCAGTCTTCATTAAGGGAAAACCCTTGAGTACTTGATCCTCCAAGAAATGCTTGAAATGTGTATCCTGGGATTCTGAGATGGATTTGCAAACGGAGCCTTTGACAACTCTGAAAGATCAACTCTGGTCCAAGAGTGGAAATCATGAGCTTCTTTGTACAACTCAGTGTTGTCAATCTTTCGTCTCACGATCCACATGCTTAGTGTGTCGTGAAATCCCCATGAAATGATCTCGAACCTATCACCATATACATTCTTGAAACGATTCTCTCCAAGATCTGTAACGGTGATCTTGGGTTGATCCCCAGGAGCATTCTGATCCGAGCTCCTTTTAAACAGAAGTTGACCCTTCGCAGATGCTTTAGCTAATTTTGCATGTTTGTGGGCCACAATACTTGGAGCTTGAACAGGCTCTTCTTCAAATCTAACAACAACATGTGATGTTTGAGTAGATGTCACAATGGGGTGAGCTTCAATGTGCAGATTGACCCGAGACTCATTAGCGGATGTCTTGAATTTGTCACCAAATTCCTCTTCAAGCTTTTTCTTCAATTCAAAGTAACTTGAAGTGAGAAGATTAAAGTGCTCTTGGAGGTCAGTAATCTGCTTAGTCTCCAAAGATTTGTCTTTTTCAAGATCAGAAACCTGAATTTTTAGTTGCATATTTTCGCTCAAAAGCTCATTAAATTGGATATTGAGCTTGATGTTCCTTTGATCAAGCATATTAACTCTCTTTTGAAGCTCTTCAACGGCTGGATTATCTTCCCCTGAATGACCTTCTCTAAAAGAAACTCCTTTAGCTTTGGGAGAAGGCATAGAGCTTTGTTCCTGGGCTAGATGCAAGGCGAGCCGTACATAGGCATCATCATGATCTGGTCGGGGAGGAGAAAATCCTACCTGAGTAGAAGATCCACGAGCCTCAAAAGTGGTGCTAGGGCCTTCACTAAATGGTTCTGTTGAGACAATAGAAGGAGTGGTTGTTGGTGTAATTGGTGTAACTTGGAGGCCTTGAGATAAACCAAAATCTAGAAGTCCTTGTTGAGGATCACGTCTTCTTCTTTTTGAAGGAGGTTATGAGGTCTGGATTGTTGCATCATCACCCTGAATTGGTTCTGTGGTAGGTGAAATAATATCATGAGGAGGACCCCCTGACGCTGTCACCATGGGAGTTGTTGTATCAACCACTTGTTCTGTAGTAGGAAGTGTTGAATCGAGAACATCATTGGAGTCCCTTATCTTAGTTGCTGGATTAGCAACATCATTGATATTGTTAAGTAGCTTGTTGATATTGACATTCGACAAAAAATTTTCATTACTTCAAAAGTTTGTCAGGATTTCATCTTTATCAAAACCCGTAAGATCAAAATCTTCATATAGATCAGTCACATTTAAATTCTTTGAAGACCCCTCATTATAGTCACTTTCGACTTGAGCTGATGTCAGATCATGCTTCTCTGCTACAGTAACATCAAGAACAGTTGTCTCTTCTCTTTCTCCCTAGTCTGACACAAAGATCACATCCTCTTCTGAGATCACCTTTTCTGAGGATGTAGGTTCAGACGAAATCTTATCAAACGATCTATGAGACTTGGATGCCTCATTTGGCTCAGGAAATCTTCCGAATTTCACAAGCGGATACAATCCTTGGAAGACGACTTTTCCCTTGCAATTTTACTTGATGAGCCCAACAATGTGAGGACCTAAGGACTTCATATCAAGGGTCTCTCCCTCCTTGACCATCTTAGGAAATTGTCTGTTGATGAATAATTGAATGAACCTAGGATACATCAAGAAAGTGTCCTGGGTTATAGCATTGATGTTAACCACGAACTCGTCCAGGATAAACCTCAAAAAGTTGAAGCCTATCCCTGCAGCAAGAGAAATGATGGCTCCGGTGTTTCCCAGTGAGATTTCATCCGCACCAGACCTCCTGCCAGAGATGCAGCTGACGGACACATAAGCCAGGAACCTCCAGTATTTTCTGGGCGTCCTCTATCCCGATCTCAGTGGGAAAGCTAGGTAAATCATTGATTAGCAACGTTTCTCTAATGAACTGCTCAGTGATCACAACTTTGCATCCCTTAACAATCGCATCCACAGTAACTGCTCCATCGCCATCTCTTCTCATCTTAGTAGTCTTCCAGAATTCCCTTATGATGTGATAGACCACAGTTTTAATGGTGATGGCAGAGGCCAGGCAACATTCTCTCAGACCGTGAATCATTGACCTAAATTCCCCATGTACAACTGGAGGATCTACCAGAACAATCGCCAAGTTGAGCAAATCTGCGAATTTTAAGCTTGCTATTTGATCTGCACTAAAACAGACTAAGTAAGAAAATAAAGACATTTGAGCAAATAATATTTCAATTTATTTAAATTTAGCCCAAAGACAATTAATTATTTTATCCAAACTTGAGTTCACTGTCAACCAGGAGTTTTGCGGTCAACCTGGAGTTTACAATCGTAAACCCGTGGTTGTAAGCTCAGGGCTGCAAACGGAGTTTACGGCCGTAAGCTACCCTTGACCGTAAGCATGGGTCGTAAGCTCCGACAGACCAATTTTTCATCGATTTTAGACTTAAAACTCAACAATTTCCTGAAACAAATACATATCCATGGTCGGAATCTTACTACCTTTGAGATGAACCGAGTAATTTCACAGAAAAACGAAAAAAAAAATTGAAGTTGAGAGAGAAAGAGAGAGTGTTTGCGGCCGGAAGCTGAAAAGTGAAGAATAAAGAGGGTTTTCAGCTGTAAACTCTCTTTATATATATATATATATATATATATATATATATATATATATATATATATATATATATATATATATATATATATAATAAAACTTTTGAGGATTTAAAACAAATTAAAACTAACATTAAAATAAAATAGAATAAAATTAAAATTCTAAAATTAAAATTTAAAGACTTTGACAATTTTAAAATAAATAAAGTAAAAATAAAAAAAATAAAAAAAATAAAATAATTTCTAAAACTTAAAAAATTTAAATTTTGATAATTACAAAGTAAATTTAAAATGAAATAAAAATAAAATAAAATAAAATAAAATAGATTAACATTATCTAAACGAACACTGAATATAATTTTGTGATGTAGGGATCAAAGTTGTTAGACAACCTTTGTCTACTTGTCAGCACATCTACCTTCATGTCCATGTCTGATCGATCGTCGATATTGTGTTCCACTTAAACACAAAAAATTGTGATAAGACTTGGACAAGCTAATAAAGACAAGACACTTTTGATTCTATATTCTTAAATAAATTTCCTACGGACCATTTATCTGACGAGGACTAGGGATATTATTGTCCACCTAAATTGAGCAGCGAGATCTACAGACAATCTGTTAGTGTTCAATTTTAATTGTACTAGAACATGTTTCCCGCTTCCTGACATGCTCCAGTAATCAAGGACTTCCAGAATACTTCTTACATCGGGTGAGCAGACAATTATTAAGAAAGAACATAGATTTAGAATGCATATGTTATACACCCAGGTCGGATCTCTTCTAATCACGCAGAGGGTGAAATATATGACTAACTGAAGTTTTTAGAGGGATTGAGAAAAAGAATAATGCATATATTGTGTACCAGGTCGGATTGTAAGTCACGCAAAGGGGAGAGTATGTGGCTAACAGATAGAAAGAAGTGCATAGAAAGAAGATGCATAGAGATAGAATTGCATATGTTACAGTCCAGGTCGGATCTCTCGATCACACAGAGGAGGCAACATATGACTAACAGACAGAAAGAAAGAAAATAACCCTTCTACAAACCTAATTCATCGGAATTTCCCAGTCACCCCATCATTACCGAAATTCAGGACTAAATCCGGACATCGAGGAAAAGTTAATCCACAGTTCTAGATACGGGTTCTTTTAATGTGACCAATAGACTCCCATGTATATCTCCTACTCAACCTATCCGAGCGTTGTATTGTCTGACAACCCGAAATTTAGTCTGTCACTGTAACCCGCTTCCGTTAATAAAAAGTTATTTTTATTAAAGTTTTCCGTTAACTTTTGAGTTAGGTAAATCCATTTGGGTTATTGTTGTATTATTCATATACATCAGAAAGCAATAAAATCACGTGAAATACCCTCGATTTCTTTTGGAAAAATTTCTAGCTCACGACTAAGTCGGATTACGGCCATTTAATCGGGTAAAATCGTAAACTCCGTTTGATGTCGGGATTGGGTGGATCCCCACCTGGCCGTGAACTCAACCCTATATAAGGGTTGAGTGGTCTCCATTTGAACCTTTTCACACCTTTACAGCTTTCTCTCTCTACTCTCTCTCTACAACTCGGGATTCGATCTAGAAACGCCCCTTCAAGCTTCACAACTGTAAGTTAATCTTCCTAGCTTGTTGTATAGCCTAGCATACTTGAGAATCCATGGTTTAATCATCCAAAAGCCCCAAGAACATGTGTTTACGGTTTGGGAACATCCCAAAACCATAAACACCCAAAAAGGGGGTTTTGATGCCCCAAAACCCTTCCAATGCTTAGCTAATGGCCTAGGGACTTGCATGAATGATCTAAGAACCCCAAAACATAAACATAGAGGTGTAAATATGATTTTACAGTTAGGTAATGTCCCAAAACCGTAAACACCTTTTTAGGGTGTTAAAGTGCCCTTAAACACCTTCTATAGCTTGAATAAGTGACTAGAACTTCGTATGCCTACCTTAGAAGCACCGAATCATGCAAGAATAAGCCAAACATGAGTTTACGGCCATAAAATCATGTTTTTACGACCGTAAACTCACCAAGGAAGCATTCAAGAACCGTAAACTCCTTTTAAGGTCCATTTCAAGCCCCAATCACTTCCATAGCCTTTGATTCAACCCTATGACCCTTCCTTGAGTGAGATAAGACCTCTAAACAACCAATAACACCACTACCATGAGTTTAGGGTCGTAAACTCATGGGGATATGGTCCCAAAACCATAAACACCCCTAAGGACTCCCACTTGAAGAGTAAACTCCATAACGAGGCCATACACTCCTTAGATGCAACCCGTATCACCCCTAACACTTGAAATAAAGTGTTTTCGCGCATTAGAGTGTATTTACTTACTTAATTAGTGATTCAATAACTAATTAAATACAATTATGTATCACTTCATGTTACATAGGATCCTCGCGTGTGTTCAAGTCATCACTTAACACCTAACATTCCTACCTGGCACTTCCATCCATTCACTGCAGGTGAGTTCATACCCCTACACCTTTTTCCGAGTTTTTCATGTTTTTAGGGGGGGGGGGGGGGAATACAAGAAAAAGTACAAGGGAACTTGTACTAAAAACCTACTATTTCGTATGATATACTTACATGTTTAGTATGCTTTTAACACAAAAAACCGATTTATTAGATCGACTAAGAAATTAACTTGTGGAGTTAGTTTTCAAAACTAAAACAAGGAACTTGTGAACCTCATCATAAAATGTTATATTTTATGTTATATTTTATAATTTACAAAGTATTCATGATAATCATAAAACGAGATTATTATTATTATTATACTCCTATGAGTGTCACTAGAGCTTTGAAAATACGGCTAATGTACTCCTCTGGGTATCACCAGAGCTTCGAAAACACGGATAATGTACTCCTCTGGGTGTCACCAGAGCTTCGAAAATATGGCTAATGTACTCCTCTGGGTGTCACCAGAGCTTCGAAAATACAGTTAATGTACTCCTATGGGTGTAACCAGAGCTTCGAAAATACAACTAATATACTCCTCTGGGTGTAACTAGAGCTTCGAAAAGAAAAGTTTTGTCTAAGTATAGTAGATACTCTTGTATGGATAATACATCATCAACTTTTAAAAGGAAAATATAGGTTTTTTCTGGGATAACTTAACTTTTTCATAAGAAGACTATATAACAAATGGATAATCAAACTTCTTTATAAGAAAATATGGGATTTTCTTAGGAAACAAATTTTCATGAAATCAAAGGAACATTTTCTTTTACCAGAACTCAACCGCTTAAGAACTCACCAGCTTTATGCTGATATTTTTAAAACTTCTTGTATTCTCAGGTTCAACTTAGACAAGTATCTTGCTTATTTTTGGGAGAAGACAGAGCATATAGAAGTCTCGTCTTTATTTTTGATTATACGTTGATGTATTTAAACTATGTTTTCAATACTTTTAAACAAATGTAAATATTCTTATGTAATGTAATGGTTGTGTTTACTATGCTTACTATGTACAATGGTTGTGATACTACGCATGACGTCCTCCGCCCTGGAATGTTTCCACCATCGGTTTTGGGGTGTGACATATTGGTATCAGAGCTTTTGTTTATAGTGAACTAAGTATACCGAACCTTACATGATATACAACTATAAACACTAAGGGGTCGAAAGTGCTCTGAATTAAAGTATACTTTAAAAATATAAGTATTTTTACTACAAGTATACAAGTATACCTATATACCAGAATCAGTATCATGAAAAGAACCAAACAAAAGTATTTGGATGTTGAACATTGTGGTTAAACCTGGGCAGTTATGTAATCATGTCTAGGGTCAATATAGCCTGATCAAATATATTCATTCGAGACATGACCAACATGTGCGTGGGAGTGACTGTGTTGTTGCAGCAAGCCTAAAACTTACCTAAATACCAGAAAAGATATAGAACCAAACATGAAGATTAAAATACTATAGGGGTATTTTAGGATGCAATAACGATTAAACCGGAAACTTTCCCAGGAGAAGTAATAGTGTAACTGTAATACATCGGAAGTATTATAGATTCAATGCCTATTAGCCACCCCTTTACCATCACCTCGCATAGATAGCATGGATAAATTCCATATCCCTAGCGGCCCGTACTTCCTCAACCAAGGAGATGGCGGATGGATCGAGCCAGAGCCAGAAGGAAACCATGAAATTCATTTGGATGATGGCTTTGTCGAACCATTTCTTGAAGAGACTGACTCGGAACCGGAAGTCCAAAACCTACCCCAAGTGACACCAATGCCAAATCCTAACCCTCAAGTTGGATTCCAAGATCCAACGCCTATGTGGTAGGGAGCTTGAATAGGTGGATCCATAAGCAAGGCAAACCCCATCATACAACGGTAACCACAACTTCTAGAATCTAATCGAGGGGGTCCTGTAGACAGGGCCCTTCCAACCCTAATACACCGAGTGGCTCAGAATGTGATGCTAGGTGTGGCAACCCTTCAGCGAACTATGGAACTTGAAGCAGACTCAGATGCCAACACAAAACACATTCGTAATTTTGAAGTTTTTCACCGGAGAATTATGAGAGACAACAAAGCTCTACAGCGAGAGTTAGCCATAACCCAAGTCGAGGTCATAGAGCTCTAAACCGGCCAGTTAGGGTATGAAGGACGTCTGCTTGACGTAGAGCGACAGCTAACCGAATTAGGACTTCACTTAAGTAGTACCCATCGTCGATAGAGGATCACTCTACTCGTCCTTCCTTTCTGGTCAAAGGAATAGCCTTCATGTTTATGTTCTGAGTAACCGTTTCCCGTAAACACCTCTGTCTTCTATATTTCCGAATCTTTCTCTTTGATATTAGGACTTAGGCCTATTGGTAGGTCCTGAATTCCGAAATATGTAATCCCAGTTTCAGTAACGATGACAACAATCATATTTCAGTTAAAGCATGTATCATAGGATGTGCTCTTACCTTAGACAATTATTCCTTTTCCCCAATCGATTTCATATCAGTACCCATGAAAAGCTTCAATGTCCTAGTCGGCATAGGACGAATGAGCCTCACATGGTTCCAATGTCCTTGCGTTGAGAAAGCAATTCATCTCAGTCGTCCCTATGAAGGAGTCCTCACCGGTTTTAGTGATAAGTGATGGGTTTTGAGCATTCTAACACTTCCTAAGTGTACATGCAACCCTAATAACCTTGGATCTATGTTTGTCTAATTGTCATGCAAAGTTGAATTCCAAGGTTATATTCCTATCTAGCATACATGGGGAACAATTTTAACTTAATGTATAGATAGAATAACTTACCTTGTTGTTGTTTGTGTTCCTTGAAACCTTGTGAGCCTAGCACCCCAAGTGTGATGCCTCAAATGCTTCACAAAACACCAAATGCTCTTGGAAGAACTTATGAGAGAACACACACTTCTCAAAATCGGCCAAGCCCTCTTGTTTCTTAGTGTAGCCGATTTTAGGTGGAGAACATGTTTCTTATATAGTGTTGACACATCTAGGGTTAAACCCTAATGTGTCATGACTCTTCATTTCCATGACCCATGGGTTTGTAACTCTCATGGAGCATCCTATGGGTGGAACCCAACTTGATAGTCCATGGAGCCTTTTAGCCCACTATACAAGATATGGATGATTTACATAATCAACCCATATATTTAATTAGTTATCTTTTGATCACTTAATTGATTCTAAATTAATTCTTGATCAAACTAATCAAATAATATTATTAATATATTAGAACTTATAATATATTAATAATCTCCAAGTGTTATTTCTCTCATTTAGTCTATCCAATTGCATGGTGCCATGCAACCCAAATGGACCATGCTGGGTCGGGTCAAGTACATACCAGAAATAGTTATGGACTTAGACACCTTATCCAACAGTCTCCCACTTGGATAAGTCTAATAACTATTACTGCAAGTATGACTTCAGGAACCGATCGGCAATCGTAGATCTTTTCAAGGTTTCTCGAAACTGAGAAGATGATGGTACGCCATTTAAGATAAGTGATCATATAATCCTCTGTTCTAGATATCAGTCGGACAAATACATGGAACAATGTCTTACTTATTGTCCAACAATTTGTTTCCCGATTTCCTATTTGTTTGACAAAGAACTTCATTGAACACATCAATTTAGTTCTGACCGGGCCCGGTACATAGGTCAAAACAAAATCATCGAGGGGCCCAGATATCAGCTTCTAATCCAAGAAGGAACAGATAAACTTCGACTCATATGTTTGTTCTACTACTCATTGAATTACACACAAGAGAGCGATTTATAACATCGAGTTACCAATGCATTTTTCGTACAATCAATGCATAACCAACTTGTAAGTAACAAATCATATCTCTAGGTTTAAAGACTTATATGATATTACCGTCTCACGATCACTCGAGATAGAATTCCATGAAGTGATTCCAGTGAGCGTGGGTTGAGTCCAATGCTCAGAACTTATGAGCACTCATGATTGTTGTAGCCTTGTCCAAGACCTCTACAACCAAACATGACAGTCTTGATTCATACCTACTTCCGACATATGACCAACTGTGGAGGTTTGAATAATATGTTATACCAAACAAAATTATTCTGGAAGTCAAAACATGCAAAAGAAATATAGTAAACGATCGACAAGAGATAGCAACACTTTACTCATAAATAAAACACTTTTATTCATCATCAAATGTCAATTACACTTTACAAATTTTGAGGTTATCTAACTACTAAATCTAATATCATCCTTCAGCCCTATGCTCCGAGCATGCTGGAGATGCTTAACCCGAGTCAGTCCCTTCATGAGGTGATCTGCCGGATTCTCATCTGATGATACCCTCTTTGCCACGAGGAGTCCTTCTTCGATCCGATGTCTGATGAAATGGTATTTTCTGTCGATGTGTCTGGATCTCCCGTGATCCCTTGGTTCCTTGGCTAAGGCAACAACACTTTCACTATCACAGAAAATTTCCATTGGCTCTTTAATAGCTGGTACAACTCCAAGGTCTCCAATGAAGTTCCTCAGCCATAACGCCTCCTTTGCCGCCTCGCTAGCTGCAATATACTCTGATTCACAAGTAGAATTTGCCACTGTCTCTTGCTTGGAACTCTTCCAAGAAATTGCTCCTCCATTTAGGGTAAAGACCCAGCCCGACTGAGAGCGGAAGTTATCCCTATTAGTCTGGAAGCTAGCATCACTATACCCTACAACTCTCAAGTCATCACTCCCACCGAGGGTAAGGACCCAGTCCTTAGTCCTTCGTAGGTACTTGAGAATATTCTTTACCGCAGTCCAGTGTGCCTTGCCAGGGTTCCCCTGAAACCTGCTAACCATGCTCAGGGCAAAAGCTACATCAGGTCGAGTACACGTCATAGCATACATGATCGATCCTACAGCCGAAGCATAAGGTACTCGACTCATTTGTGCTATCTCAGCCTCAGTGTTAGGGCTTTGTGTCTTACTCAGTTTGGCGTTACTCTGGATGGGCAACTCTCCTTTCTTGGAGTCTTGCATTCTGAATCTCTTCAGAACCTTCTCCAAGTAGGTACTTTGACTAAGTCCAATTAGTCTTTTACTCCGATCTCTCAAGATCCTTATCCCCAAAATATAGGCAGCTTCACCAAGGTCCTTCATAGCGAAACACTTTCCAAGCCAGGAATTTACTTCCTGCAGGGTTGGAATGTCGTTTCCTATGAGTAGTATGTCATCCACATACAATACCAAAAAGCTAACTATACTCCCACTAGCCTTGACATATACACAAGATTCATCTTCACTCCTAGAAAAGCCAAATTCCTTGACCTTTTCATCAAAGCAAAGATTCCATCTGCGAGGTGCTTGCTTTAATCCATAAATGGACTTCTCAAGCTTACACACTCTATTAGGGTACTCGTTGCTGACAAAACCCTCTGGCTGACTCATGTAAACATCTTCAGCCAACTTTCCATTAAGGAAAGCGGTTTTGACATCCATTTTCCAAATTTCATAGTCATGAAATGCGGCTATGGCTAACAGAACCCGAATAGACTTAATCTTGGCTACCGGAGAAAAGGTCTCATCATAATCCACTCCAGGAATTTGAGAGAAGCCCTTTGCAACCAGTCTAGCCTTATAAGTGTGTACTTTACCATCCATGTCGGTCTTCTTCTTGAAGACCCATTTGCACCCTACAGTCTTTCGACCTGGTACATTCTCAACCAAGTTCCAAACTTGATTGTCATACATGGATTGTATCTCGCTATCCATAGCCTCTTTCCATTTAGCAGATTCGGGGCCTGCCATGGCTTCCTCGTAGTTGTTAGGGTCATCTTGACTTACTAGTGTCTCATCACTAATAAGTGTCTCACCTTCTGCAGTAATATGGAAACCATAGTAATGCTCAGGTGCACTCCTAACTCTCGTGGAACGCCTCAGAGGTACAGATTCGTCAATTGGATCAACAGGAGTTTCCTCCTCAAGTTGAGGGCTAGAGTTTGAAGTTCCTTCACCACTTGACTCTTGAATTTCTTCAAGATCAACTTGCCTCCCACTGTCTCCTTGGCTTATAAACTCTCTTTCTCGAAAGACTCCTCTTCTTGCTACAAAGACCACATTGTCACTAGGTCTGTAGAAGAGGTAACCAAAGGATTGCTGTCGGTAGCCGATGAAAATACACCTCTCACTTCGGGGTTCGAGCTTATCATGAGTCTCGCGTCTCACAAAAGCCTCGCAACCCCAAATCTTGATGTGGTCTAGTTTAGGTACTTTACCAGTCCACATCTCGTGAGGAGTTTTGGCAACTTTCTTTGTAGGGACTAGATTAAGGATATGGGCGGCAGTCTCTAAGGCATACCCCCATAATGAGATTGGTAGCGAAGCTCGACTCATCATGGAACGAACCATGTCCAACAAGGTTCGATTACGCCTCTCAGCCACACCATTCAACTGCGGTGTCCTGGGAGGTTTCAATTGTGAGACAATCCCACATTCCCTTAGATAGTCGAGGATCTCTGAACTAAGATACTCACCACCCCGATCGGATCGAAGCATCTTAATGTTTCTGCCCAATTGATTCTCGACTTCCTGTTTAAATTCCTTAAACTTCTCGAAAGTCTCTGACTTATGCTTGATTAAGTAGACATATCCATATCTACTGTAATCATCAGTAAAAGTCAAATAATAACGATTAGCATCCCTTGTGGCATGTTTGAATGGCCCACACACATCCGTGTGTATAAGGTCCAACAAACCTTCACCCCTTTCACACGAGCCTGTGAAGGGTGACTTTGTCATTTTTCCAAGTAAGCATGATTCGCAACTATCATTTGACTTTAGGTCAAACGACTCCAAGACTCCATCCTTTTGGAGTTGGCCTATGCGTTTCTTGCTTATATGTCCAAGACGACAATGCCATAATGATGTTTTATAAAAGTTATTATTATTAGTAGAATCAATACACAAAACATTATTTCCTAAGTTATCTACAACAGATACAACTTCATACACACCATCACAAGGTAATGCTTTAAAATAAAGTACATTATTAAAGAAAGCATTAATCGAACCAACTTCATTATCAAACGAAAAGGTGAAACCTTGTTTGTACAATGCATGAAAGGAAATAATATTTCTTGCCATTTCTGGAGAATAACAACATTTATTCAAATCTAAATTTAACCCACTACTTAGCGATAAAGTATAAACTCCAATCTTGGTGACAGGTGTAACTTTCCTATTCCCCATGATTAAGTTTATTCTTCCTTGCTCCACATTCTCACTTCTTCCTAGTCCCTGCAAGTCACAACAAATATGAATACCGCAACCGGTATCAAGGACCCAAGATTTCGAATGGGGTGAGTTATTAGAAATGATAGTGTAAATACCTGCATGGTTGGGTTTGACTTTCCCATCCTTCACATCCTGCTGGTACTTTGGGCAGTTCCGCTTCCAATGAGCTTTTTCATGGAAATAGAAGCATTCAGCCTCTTTTGGGTCAGAAGAAGGAGTAATGAAACCTTTCTTGGTTCCACTTGAAGAAGAGCCATCAAGGGTCCGAGCCTTGGTACCTTTCGAAGATCTCTTTCTCTTCCTCCCTCGACTTTGCCCGATTGCCAAGACCGGAGTTGAGTCTGGAGTAGGAGTGATAGCAACCGACTTCCCCTTAAGACCTGTTTCTACGGTCTTGAGAAGTCCCTGAAGTTTGCTGAGGGTGACCTCTTCCTTGTTCATGTGATATGTCATGCGGAATTGATCATAGCACGATGGTAAGGAGTGCAAAATGATATCTATTGCAAGCTCCTCAGGGAAGTTCACATTGAGCTTCAGCAAACGATCCACATACCTTTGCATTTTCTGCATGTGGCTCGTGACGGACTCTCCGTCCTTCATCATGGTTGTTATCATGGAGCAGATGACTTCGTACCTCTCTTGTCGTGCACTTTGATGGTATCTTTCCATCAAATCTTGGTGCATTTCATAAGGGTAGAAATCCTCATAAGACTTTTGGAGTTCAGCTGTCATTGTGGCCAACATGATGCAAGCCACCTTGGTTGCATCTCTTTCATGAGTATGAAAGTCAGCGATCTCCTGGGGAGTTGCAGTGGACTCATCAATTTCCTTAAGCTCCTTGTCAAGGACATATTCTTTGTCCTCGTAGCGGGTAATCATCCTGATGTTTCTGATCCATTTATTGAAGTTGGATCCATCAAAGGTGACTTTCCCACACAAACTCATAAGAGTAAAGGAGCCATTAGGATTCGAGCCAGAAGCATTATTTGAAGACATCTGAAAGAGAAGAACAAGTTTAGTATTGATTTAAGGGAGTCCTTAATAAAACACCCAAATGTAATATTAAGGCTAGGATCCAATCACAATATAATATAACTTAGAAGAGGTATGTCGTAATCTAAGCTATACCATATTTGAAAGGTAGGTGAATGACGATTCACCAATTTCCACCATGAAAACCGAAATATTAGATATTTAGTTTTTATTGGTTTTAGAAATTCCTAGATTCTTTGAGATCCAATGAACTTTTCAAAGGCATGTTTCAATCTCGAGAGTGCCCTCCAAGTTTTGTGACTGGGATACCGAGGATCACAAAACGAGGTGTGAAGTAACCATGCAAATCACTTGGTACCCTTAAAGTTTATCACTCAATCGATGTGCCAGTAAACCACACACGCTCCACCGATACTATAATAAACCTTAAGTCACCCTTTACCTACCTTGTTAAGTCCAAGTTAGTGTGCCGGTTAACCACACACGCTCCACCAACGACTTAGACAAAATGTAAAGTGTAATTTCATGGATTAGCACCTTATTCACATTTTCCTAAAGTAACTAAGATTGGGAATTTAATAAAACATTTAGTTACTTTATTATATTCATCATACTTTGAATGAGAATTTATAAGTCCTTGTCTTACACGTTCGGCTAACGACCCTCCACCAGTCAAGCAACCGGTGGGTGAGAATATACACCCATTAAGTCACCATTTTATAGGCAACAACCTTATACCCACCTTATAGACCGGCTTCGTGAATGAGGCGTACTAGCGGTAAGACGACTTTATTTTTATACATATATATATAATTATTAAATCATCATAATATAAGTATAAGGGTTGAATTTTAACTTTTAAAATTCTAGGGGTTGGAACTTAAAGTTTTAACTTAACTTTACTTGTTCCAAAACTTGAGGGCAAGTTTTGTAACTTTCAAAACTTTTCATTTCTTGTAACTTATGAGTTTAATAGAGTAATAAAATGAAAACTCTTCATTTTTCTAACTCTTGTATTTGTTTTAATGGTTTTAACTCAAGTGTGACTCTTGGTTTTCCATAACTTAAGGATAAGTTATGGACTCCATTAAAACACATTATGATCAAGAATTAATCTACCAAATAGGTCACAAATAATTCCTATGATCATCTAAAACATCATAAGAACAAGAACATGAATATGAACACAATCAAAAATTACATTTAAAACTTTGTAATTTTGATAACTAGTTGTTGTAGATGAATTAGCAAAGACATTACACCACCAAAAACAAGTTTTCAATTACCAAAACAGTTTAGGGTAATGTTTCTAATTCATTTCCAGCAACTGAATCGAAATTCTGCAATCAGTCGACCCTACTCGCCGAGTGCATGAACTGACTCGCCGAGTTGGTTGAAGATACCCATGAACTCGACGAGTCCCCCCTATAGACTCGACGAGTCCATTCGCAGACAGCAAGATTTCTGACTCTGTTTTCAACTTTTAAGCACAAATAAGAGCAAACAAGCCTAGGCTCTGATACCACTGATGGGTTTTGAGCATTCTAACACTTCCTAAGTGTACATGCAACCCTAATAACCTTGGATCTATGTTTGTCTAATTGTCATGCAAAGTTGAATTCCAAGGTTATATTCCTATCTAGCATACATGGGGAACAATTTTAACTTAATGTATAGATAGAATAACTTACCTTGTTGTTGTTTGTGTTCCTTGAAACCTTGTGAGCCTAGCACCCCAAGTGTGATGCCTCAAATGCTTCACACAACACCAAATGCTCTTGGAAGAACTTATGAGAGAACACACACTTCTCAAAATCGGCCAAGCCCTCTTGTTTCTTAGTGTAGCCGATTTTAGGTGGAGAACATGTTTCTTATATAGTGTTGACACATCTAGGGTTAAACCCTAATGTGTCATGACTCTTCATTTCCATGACCCATGGGTTTGTAACTCCCATGGAGCATCCATGGAGCATCCTATGGGTGGAACCCAACTTGATAGTCCATGGAGCCTTTTAGCCCACTATACAAGATATGGATGATTTACATAATCAACCCATATATTTAATTAGTTATCTTTTGATCACTTAATTGATTCTAAATTAATTCTTGATCAAACTAATCAAATAATATTATTAATATATTAGAACTTATAATATATTAATAATCTCCAAGTGTTATTTCTCTCATTTAGTCTATCCAATTGCATGGTGCCATGCAACCCAAATGGACCATGCCGGGTCGGGTCAAGTACATACCAGAAATAGTTATGGACTTAGACACCTTATCCAACAATAAGATCATTCGCAACTTCATATGATTCCTGCATCAAAGCCTGAGATCATCAATGAAAGGAATGTTATGTATTCCTGGCTTGTGTTGTCAATAGGATGCAAAAAGTTAAAGACCTCGAGAGCATTTCCGAAGCCCACAACATTCTCGGTGTCTTCTCTAAAGACATTCCAGGGATTTCTCATGAACATCAAGTTGAATCCCGTACCAACTTGATGTCTGTAGCTACTCTTATAGCTAACCCTTCACCTCATCTGGAGCCGAAGAAATAGGAGAGTTACTTTGCCAGCCAAATGGGCTGAGAAAACAAGAAGTTCTTAATATTATATTATGTGAACTTTGTGTGCTTAAATCTTTTCTATCTTTCCTAAGACCACATCATGGGAATGTGGGTCGAATCAAAGAGAGTCAGTAGCAAAACGGGAAATACCAATACCTAGACAAATATTTAGGATACATCCAGAGACAACCATTGTTGCTCACAAACGGTTTTCTTAACATATAGCAGATCATGCCTCCGAAGAAGCAGAACCAATCCACCAGTAAGACACAAATCCTCTAGATGGACTTGGCTACGTTCCAAGCTACTGTCACAGTAGCCGCTTTAGCTGTTCTTAATGCTAACGGCCAAAATGGAAATGGGAACGACTTCCACACCTCAAGCTGTAACAACCCACCATGAAATCAACAAGGGCATGTCCTAGAGAACATTCCAGCCCCCAAACCTAAGTGCACCAAACGAAAATTTTGGTCCGAGAAGAAGAACAAGTCATCTCAGAAACTTGCAAAGAAACGAAAACTCGAGATAACTTCTACAACCGTCATATCCGCCCAACTAGTGCCAACGCCAGTGCGGCAATATGCTGGAAAACTTCCAAGTTGTGAGAAATGCAACCTCCACCATGTAGGAAAGTGTCGTGAACTTCTATGTAAGAACTGCAACAGGCAAGGACACACCACACGATACTGCAAGGCATCTATACAACCAAACACCTTGATTACTGGTGTAAGGATGAATCAAGTTTGCTATAATTGTGGCAAACGCAGATATTTTAAAAGAAATTATCCAAGGATTATGATTGGCCGGGAATCTTGCTCCGTACAGACCCCAACCCAACACATCACTTCCACTACTAATGCTAGCATAGTCCAAGTGTGCTACATATGTGGCGAAATGGGACATCTCAAAATATATTGCCCAACAGAGAAGAACAATGAGGAAACATGAGGAGCCTAACCTCCGAGAGTAAAGAAGCATCGAAGGACCCTGCCACGTTTTGGAACGTTTTCAAAAACCTTGATAATTGTTCATAATTGTGATTATTTTCCCGTCCGGTTTAAATCAAGAAATCTATATAAGGTTTAAGGCCCTAATGAGCAAATTATGATAACTTAGTGAATACACTAGGGTCAGCTGTAATTATACACGGCTTGCGTACCCCATAGACATTCACCCAGGGACATCAATGTTCTAACAAAGCGATCCTTCCAAACCAACTTAATTTGCAATTCTTCGACGACATCGTGTTGGTCCGACTGAGTCTACGTTATACCAAACCCTATCGTCTTAAATCATATTATCGCAGAACTCTCATCACTCGTAACGAAAAATTAGGTGCGAACTTCAAAAACTTATCACTTTTCAAAGAACCCGAAAGCATTCATACAAAGGGTGCCACGCATTAGGACATAGACAAGGTAAAAGGGTTATCTGGACAATTGGAAATACATCATAGGACACTCAATTACTCTTAGTTGAACCTCTTCGCAACAAACGACGACCTATCCAGCATCAAGGCTGTGCCGTTTGAAACTCTCTATGACCACATGTGCAGATCCCCTCTATGCTGGGCTAAGGTGGGCAACACGCAGCTAGCCAAGGGGCAAGTGATGGACTCTCACTGGCCCAGAAATCATCCGCGAAACCACCAAAAGGATCGTACAAATCCGAGAACGGCTGAAAGCTTCCCGATACAGGGAAAAGAGCTACGCCGGCAAGAGATAAAACCCTGGAAAGGCATAATACGTTTTGGAAAGCGTGGAAAGCTAAACCCAAGGTACATCGAACCATTCGAGATCCCTGTTAGGATCAGTCCTGTAGTATACAAAACCCCATTACCGCGAGAGCTCAACATCATCCACCCTATCTTCCACGTCTCTAATCTTAAGAAGTGTCTATCCGATGAGACACTTGTGATTCCCCTCAACGATATTGAAATCAATGAGAACCTCAAATTCATGGAAGAACCAATCGAAATCATGAACCGAGAGATTAAACGAACCAAACAAAGTCGTATCCCGATAGTGAAGGTTCGCTGGAATTCCAAGCGAGGACCTGAATTCACTTGGGAGCACGAAGATAAAATGAAACAGAAGTATCCGCATCTCTTTCTAAATCCATGATTTGTATCTTATTTCCAAATTTCGGGACGAAATTTCCTCTAACGGGGGGATGATGTGACAACCTGAAATTTAGTCCATCACTGTAACCCACTTCCGTTAATAAAAAGTTACTTTTATTAAAGTTTTCCGTTAACTTTTGAGTTACGTAAATCCATTTGGGTTATTGTTGTATTTTTCATATACGTCTGAAAGCAATAAAATCATGTGAAATACCCTCGATTTCTTTTGGAAAATTTCTAGCTCACGACTAAGTCGGGTTACGACCATTTAATCGGGTAAAATCATAAACTCCGTTGTCGGGATTGGGTGGATCCCCAGGTGGATGTGAACTCAACCCTATATAATGGTTGAGTGGTCTCCATTTGAACCTTTTTCACACCTTTAGAGCTTTCTCTCTCTACTCTCTCTCTCTCTCTCTCTCTCCCCACAACTCGGTATTCGATCAAGAAACGCCCCTTCAAGCTTCACAACTGTAAGTTAACCTTCCTAGCTTGTTGTTTAGCCTAGCATACTTGCTAATCCTTGGTTTAATCATCCAAAAACCCCAAGAACATGTGTTTACGGTTTGGGAACATCCCAAAACCATAAACACCCAAAAAGGGGGGTTTTGATGCCCCAAAACCCTTTCAATGCTTAGCTAATGGCCAAGGGACTTGCATGAATGATCTAAGAACCCCAAAACATGAAAATAGAGGTGTAAACATGATTTTATGTTTTAGGAATGTCCCAAAACCGTAAACACCATTTTAGGGTGTTAAAGTGCCCTTAAACACCTTCTATAGCTTGAATAAGTGACTAGAACTTCGTATGCCTACCTTAGAAGCACGAAATCATCCAAGAATGAGCCAAACATGAGTTTAAGGCCGTAAAATCATGTGTTTACAACTGTAACTCACCAAAGAAGCATTCAAGAACTGTAAACTCCTTTTAAGGTCGATTTCAATCCCCGATCACTTCCATAGCCTTTGATTCACCCCTAGGACCTTTCCTTGAGTGAGATAAGACCTTTAAACACCCAATAACACCATTAACATGAGTTTATGGCCGTAAACTCATGGAGATATGGTCCCAGAACTGTAAACACCCCTAAGGACCCCCACTTTAAGAGTAAACTCCATAATAAGGCCATACACTCCTTAGATGCAACCCGTATCACCCCTAACACTTGAAATAAAGTGTTTTCGCGCATTAGAGTGTATTTACTTACTTAATTAGTGATTCAATAACTAATTAGATACAATTATGTATCAATTCATGTTATATAGGATCCTCATGTGTGTTCAAGTAATCACTTAACACCTAAAATTCCTACCCGGCACGTCCATCCATTCACTGCAAGTGAGTTCATACCCCTACACCTTTTTCCGAGTTTTTCATGTTTTTAGGGGGGGGGGGGGAATACAAGAAAAAGTACAAGGGAACTTGTACTCAAAACCTATTATTTCGTATGATATACTTACATGTTTAGTATGCTTTTAACACAGAAACCCGATTTATCAACCGACTAAGAAATTAACTTGTGGAGTTAGTTTTCAAAACTAAAACAAGCAACTCGTGAACCTCATCATAAAATGTTATATTTTATGTTATATTTTATAATTTACAAAGGATTCATGCTAATCATAAAACGGGATTATTATTATACTCCTCTGAGGGTCACCAGAGCTTCGAAAATACGGCTAATGTACTCCTCTGGGTATCACCAGAGCTTCGAAAATACGGCTAATGTACTCCTCTGGGTGTCACCAGAGCTTCGAAAATACGGTAATGTACTCCTCTGGGTGTCACCAGAGCTTTTAAAATACGGTTAATGTACTCCTCTGGGTGTAACCAGAGCTTCGAAAATACAGCTAATATACTCCTCTGAGTGTAACCAGAGCTTCGAAAATACAGCTAATATACTCCTCTGGGTGTAACCAGAGCTTCGAAAAGAAAATTTTTGTCTAAGTATTGTAGATACTCTTGTATGGATAATAAATCATTAACTTTTAAAAGGAAAATATGGATTTTTGCTAGGATAACTTAACTTTTTCATAAGAAGACTATATAACAAATGGATAATCAAACTTCTTTATAAGAAAATATGGGATTTTCTTGGGAAACAACTTTTCATGAAATCAAAGGAACATTTTCTTTTACTAGAACTGAACCGCTTATGAACTCACCAGCTTTATGCTGATATTTTTAAAACTGCTTGTATTCTCAGGTTCAAGTTAGACATGTATCTCGCTTATTTTTGAGAGAAGACGGAGCATATAGAAGTCTCGTCTTTATTTTTTATTATACGTTGATGTATTTAAACTATGTTTTCAATACTTTTAAACAAATGTAAATATTCTTATGTAATGTAATGGTTGTGTTTATTATGCTTACTATATACAATGGTTGTGATACTACGCATGATGTCCTCCGCCCCGGAAAGTTTCCGCCGTTGGTTTCGGGGTGTGACATATTGTCAAGCTAAACGGATCTAACTAGTTCAAGATTTGTCAAGTCCTTGAATTCCTTAAGTTCAAATCTTCCTAGTCAAGTGCATTTGGAGTCTTTCGTGCCTACCGGCGCATCGAACACAGAGCGTAGACAATTTAATTTTAATACGTTACGCAGATTCAGATTGTCTGTTATCACTTGATAATATCACTTCCCAACACAAAACTATCAGCAACATATTTTTCATTTTCTGATTTTTCAATGTTTTTGGACTTCTAAAATTTTTCAATGTTTATTTGGTTTTTGTTTATTTCTCCCCCTAAATTTATGCATGGGTGAGAATGAAATCACTAAAATGCGGAAATTTAAACTAATTCAACCAAAAAAATAAAATAAAAGACATGACAGAAAAAAAAAATAAAAAAAAAAAATAAAAGATAAATAAGTAAATAAAAATAAAAATAATAAAAATAAAATTAATCCTCAAAACGAATCATTTTCAAAAATCTCACAAGCATATCGAATCGAGCTTTGTTAAAAAGCTTGGTGAACAGATCTGCCACATTATTAGCAGTGAGAACCTGTTCCAACCGGACAAGTGAACGTTCATAATTGTCTCTGATAAAATTAATTTTGATATCAATGTGCTTGGTTTTGGGATGTTGGAAAGTATTTTTAGCAATTTGAATCGCAACCTCATTATCACAGTAAATAGGGGTTTCTAGATAATTCAAACCGTAATCCAACAGCTGATGTTGGATCCAGATAACTTGAGAGCAATAGGCATATGCAACAACGTATTCTGCTTCAGTTGTTGAAGTTGAAACGGTGTGTTGCTTCTTGCACTGCTACGACACCAGCCTATCTCCAAGATATTGACACCCTCCTGAAGTAGATTTCTTGTCAAGTTCACAGCCTCCATAATTACTTTCAGCTAAAGCATATAAATCAAATTTAGAATTTTTTGGATACCAAAGACCCAATTTTGGGTTGCCTTTGATATACCGAAAAACTCTTTTGACAACAATAAGATGTGAAAGTTTAGGATTAGCCTGATAACGTGCGCATTAACAAACTGCAAACATGATGTTTGGATGAATTGCAGTAAGATACATCAACGATCCGATCATCGATTTGTAGTGTGTCTGATCTACGGATTCACCATCAGTATCTGGAGTCAGTAGAGGTCTTTCGGCCATCGGTGTCGATGCAAGTTTAGCATCTTGAAACCCAAACTTCTCAAGAATATCCTCCACATACTTAGCTTGATGTAGTAGAATTCCGGTTGAACTTTGTTTGACCTGAAGTCCCAGAAACATGGTCATTTCACCCAACGAACTCATCTCAAACCTCTTTTTCATAATGCCTTCAAACTCTTTGCATAACTGCGGACTGGTAGACCCAAAGATAATGTCGTCAACGTAGATCTAGACTAGAATCTGATCATTACCAACATGCTTGATGAATAAAGTTTGATCAATAGTACCACGAGAGTATCCATGCTCGAGCAAGTGCTTTGTAAGTGTCGCATACCATGCGTGAGGAGCTTAATGTAACCCATACAATGCCTTGTCTACCTTTTAGACATGATTAGGAAACTTCGAGTTAACGAACCCAAGGGGCTTATCAACGTAGATTTCTTCCTTCACCTTGTCATACAAGAAGGATGTCTTGACGTCCATTTGATAAACCGTGAAGTTCATATAGGAAGCATATGCAAGGAAGACACAAATAGCCACCAAGCGAGCTACTGGAGCATTAACCTCAGTATAATCAAGACCCTCGACTTGTCGAAACCCGTGAACCACCAATCTAGCTTTATTTCACACTATAACTCCAGAATCATCCTGCTTGTTTTGATAGACCCAACGTGTGTCAAGAGACTTTTTTCCCTTTGGTAACTCGACCAATTTCCCCGAGCTTTTCAACTGATTTAGCTCTTCATGCATAGCATCTACCCAACTGAGTTCATTCAGAGCCATTTCAACATTCTTGGGCTCTATTTGAGAGATAAAGCAAGAATAGAGACATGTATGGACATATCGATTCTGACTTCTTGTTTTAACTCCATCACCCAGCTGACCAATGATGTTCTCGATCAAATGATCACATTGAATTCTTGAAGGTATCTCCTGGCTGATATCATTAAGTGAAACTGGAAGATTGTGAATATTGACACCTCCATCATTTGCTGATTGTTCTACATTAGATGAATCGGCTATGAACTCATTAGAAATGTCTTCAGGAAAGAGTAGTTCCATAAAAGTTGAAGTGACAGCGGAAACATCTCTAGACATGAACTCTCTTTCAACAGGAGTAAGAGGTGTAGCATCAGCATTAGGTGTATCATTTTGAACTGGAGATTTTGGACTATCAGGTGATATAGATGATTCCCCCCAGGTAAAGCATAGGACTCCCCCTCAGATGATGAAGAGGATACCGTTGGGGTCTTTAGACAACTTCTTCGACTTTGTCTTCGGAAACATTCTTCGAACCAGAGGAAAACCCAGATGAATTATCCGAAGACACATTTATAGACTTGAAAAGTGATGTGTAATCAAATAACCAATCTGGACCCACTCAAGCATCTGTTTCATTTTCCTCCAACCAGGGCACATCATAGGACTCCACAATCTGCTTTGTCTTCTTATTATAGACCCTATATGCGGTGCGTGCAGCGTACCCTACGGAGTAACAATCATCGGCTTTGGCATTAAACTTTGCGTTAGACTCTAGGTGAAGAAGGGTGCAAGAGCAGCCAAATACACGGAAATGACTGACTGATGGCTTGTGACCATATAGAATCTCATACGGTGTCTTCATCTGATCTTTGTTGATCAACACATGATTCTGAACGTAGCAAGCAGTGTTAATCGCCTCATCCCAAAAGAAGACGGGTAACTTGGAGTCACACAGCATCGTCCTTGCAGCGTCTTTTAAAGTTCTATTTCTCCTTTCAGCAACACCATTTTGTTGAGTTGTGTGAACGGAGCTGTATTAACGCATAATCCCTTTTTTTGCGCAAAAATGATCTAGAATATAATTCTTGAACTCTGTTCCGTTGTCGGTACGATGCGTCTTCACCCGATTATTGGTTTGGTTCTCAATCAACACTATGAACTTCTTTATCAAATCCGCAACCCCAACTTTGTTGGATAAGAAGAAAACCCACGTAAAACGAGAGAAATCATCAATCACAATGGAACATCCCAAAATTTAAGGCCAAAAATTTCATTTTTAAATAAGTCATTACATCAAACCATTAGTATAAAAATATTCATAGTAATGTCTTGTGTCAAAACCCAAGTGTTAATAATCAAAATATAATATCATGAAACCATATCAAAGTGTAATCCCAAGGATCTCGTGTACGGAAGACATAGTGTGATGCGCTGCGATCAAGCCGACTCCTTTCCTTTGAAACAAAGCACCTGAAACCAAAACTGTAAACCATAAGCACAAAGCTTAGTGAGTTCCCTCATCATACCACATACCATACAATCAGATAGCATACATACCGTACAATCATATAACATACCATACCTGTCAGGCATTTCTGGGGTGCCCGACCTACCCGGTACGGCCATACTGAGGTGTCGACCTACCTGTGTAGCCATTCTAGGGTGCTGTCCTACCCGTGCAGCCATTTTGGGGTGCCGACCACCCTTCGGTCCTAACAATCGAACCTCGAGGACTGTTTCACCTCCTACCACTACTACTATCACATCTCATAACATAACATACTATCATACATATCTAGGGTGTCTGACTACCCTTCGGTCCTAACAACCAAACTCGGGGACTGTTCCCCTTCTACTACCCCTAACACATATCTCAGATCATGCTAGCATGTAATCATGACATCACATACTGTCAGACATATCTGGGGTGTCTAACTACCCTTCGGTCCTAACAACCGAACTCTACTACTATAACACATCAAGCTAGCATATAACATATCAGGTAGTAGCAAAACTAGATGATATCACAAAGACAATCATATAACACACAACTCCTACTGGTGGGCCGGCATTGTGGTCGTATACCCACCGCTACTGGAAGGTAACTCACCTGCATCACTGAAGTTCTTGCTGATACCCTTCTGACTGCTATCAGACAACTCTCGAACTGCTGCTCCAAAAACTCCCCGATCTACTAATACCAAATATAACACTTAGTCCCAAAGTGCCCTTCAACAGTCAATCTAAGTCAACTTTGGTCAACGTCAACCGTCCAGACTGATTCTACTCACCGAGTCAGCTCGTTGACTCGTCAAGTCCTTGTACTCTGAAAATTCTTAGAACGCGACTCAACTCGCCGAGTCACCCCAAGACTCGTCGAGTCTAACAATCTCCGACTCCCATCCTGTTCAACTCACCAAGTCTCCACTCAACTCACTAATCTGAGTCTTAACTAGAAGGGTTTGGGGTTTCGCGACCTGACTCTCCGAGTTCAAGAACAGACTCGCCGAGTACGCATGTGACTCGCCGAGTCTCTCCAGTTCTTAATCCATACAATGGCTTTTCGAGCCATGCAGGGGCTCAAATCCATAGATCCATTCCTCTAGAGCCTAACCCCCACGTAAAGTAGCAAACTTTACGTGTAACCAAGGAGTTATAGGCTTAGAACACTCTAGGGCTAGGGGTTGTAACAATGGGACTTCACCAACAACTTATTGGCCTAAACTTTATGACTTTCTGGATTATTACCAACCTAGATCTGAGGTAGCAACCTCAGATCTACTCCAAACTCAAAATAGATCTCATTCATACTCAAAATGCCCAAATCTCAAACATAAGGTAGATCTAGATGCACAAAAGCCCAAGCAACAGACTATTACCTCAAATGAAAGCTCTAACTGAAGTAAATCCCGGATCTACACCACTCCTTTGCAGCAAAGCCCTTGATCTTCAAGCCCCACTCCAAGATTCTCTCCTCCAAGGCTCTATTCTCTCAAATAATGAAGGCTCACTCAATTATAAGGTTTATGGAACTCAAAAGGGGAGTAAAGAGGCTGAGGGTGGGTTATAATGTGCTTTATATAGGGTACAACCTCTGGGATTAGGGTTTTTCTCGCCTAGACCAGACTCGCCGAGTCCATTCGCTGACTCACCGAGCCGTTCACTTATTCAATGACCCGGATCCCGCTCCGACTCGTCGAGTTCCTCCCTGGACTCGACAAGTTGACTCTTGACTTAGAGTTTAACCTTTCTTTTCTTGGTCTTCCTGATTCTGGGTGTTACACACAACCAAACAGTACAAACTTCTGTTGATGCTTAGGACGTTAACTGGACCGAACAAGTCCATATGTAATAATTGAAGCACCTGACTGATTAAGTTACCCTGTTTTGGCAGTGTGGTTTTCTATGATGTTTACCATGGGCACATGACACACACTTCTCAAAAGTTAAAAAATTTCTGACAGTTTAAACCACATACCATCTCATTCTTTGCAAGATGATTTAGGTTTTTGGCGTTAGCATGACCGAGTCTTCGGTGCCACAGCATTGCGTTTTGTTCTAAGACCTTCAAAAAGAGCCAAGCGACTTGCTTAGGAATGTTGCTATTCATATCAATAATGTAAGAATTTCCATCCCGCTTAGATTTGATGAGAATCCACTCTTCCGGAATGACAATGCTTGGCTTGATAATCATACACTCCTTGTCAGTGAAATGTGTAGAATAACCTTTGTCACATATCTGAGACACACTCAAAAAAACTATGCTATAACTAGGGAGCAAAGTTGACATTCTCGAAACTTAACACTCCATTTGTAACGGTTCCTCTCTGAGTGATCTTGCCACCTTCTCCACCCGCAAAGGAAACATATTCCCCATTAAAAGATTGAATGTTGTTCAATTAGGAGATATGTCCTATCAAATGCCATGAGCAGCCATCGTCGACGAACCAAGGTCTGACGACATTCCTCCGCAACTATCCCTACAAAATGTGCAGGATTATTTAGATTTGGAAACCCAGGTCATCACTTTCCCAGGTTGACCCTTCACTTTCTCAGATTTATCATTATTGACTAAGTTTTCAGAGGATGCTGATCATGGATTGGAATTTATTTTGGGCTTCCATTGGTAATTAGGTTTCCTAACAGTCACCGATGATTTTGAAATGTAACGACGTAAATTTTAAATTCCCCAAAATACTACCTACGCACATACGCCTTTCCAGGCCCTGACCTTCCGGTCCACGTGTCTCAGGGGACTTCCGTCCCGACTGGGTAAACCTTCCGGTCCTACCCACGTCAACCTTACGGTCCACATTACAACACCTTCCGACCCATAACATATTCGCCTTTCGACCCATAACATAATGCCTTTCGGCCCATATCAAGCATATCATACATGGCACATATAACGATTAACTTATCACATTTTATGCATATATCTCATATCATATTCGACCTTCTGGTCACACAATCTGTAACGACCCAATTTTCACATCAAAATTTTTTTTGTTTAAAAACGTTACTTTAGAAAATATTAATAGCTAAAACATCATTCGATCATCCATAATATAAACTGAACCATGTCCGAACACCAAAACATACAACTAATCAGAATATCAGAGTATCAATCCTAGAAAAGCTCGTAAATGCGGAAACCGAAGAGGGTGTGTGTGACATGCTGCTACCGTGCCGCCTCCTTTCCCCTAGCTGAGGAGGTACCTGAAACCAAAACTGAAACCGTAAGCACAAAGCTTAGTGAGCTCCCCCATAATATCCCATACCATACAAGCATCTAACAAATAACATGCAATTAGGAGATACGGGCCCCGCCCACACTCGTGAAGATACGGGCCCCGCCCACACCTTACTTTCTGAGAGATACGGGCCCCGGCCACACTCGTGAAGATACGGGCCCCGCCCACACTTCGCTATCTGGGAGATACGGGCCTAGCCCACACTCCATTCTCGGAGAGATACGGGCCTCGCCCACACTCAACCGCCAACTCATATCATACAAGTATCGCACAGACAACAAGTGTAAACAATTCTATCATACTGGCATATATCATAATCAACTCAACTAATAGATACGGGCTCGGCCCGCACTATAATACTAACGTCTCATCTATACGGGCCGGCCTTGGTGCCTTAGACCCGTTACTACTGGAAGGAAACTCACCTCGAAATAGCTGCTGGTCTGTGTGGGAATTGATCACCTACTACTGTTGCTGCTGCTCCGAAAACTCCCCGGCTGTAATTCCCACAATATACTTAATCATATACTGCTAACTGTCCTTTGGGTAAAAAGACCATTTTATCCCTGGTCTAGCCCTAAGTCAATTCGAAGTCAACTTTTAGTTGACCCAACTCGCCGAGTGGATCTCCACTCGCCGAGTCCCTGTCCAGACTATTGTCCTGGGTCCCTGATTCTACTCGTCGAGTTGGGCTATGACTCGACGAGCTCATCTTCTAATCTGTTATTCAACTCCTTCATCCTACTCGCCGAGTTGTATGAACAACTTGTTGAGTTCATCTTCATCCGAAGAACACATATGCTAAGACTCGCCGAGTTGTATGAACAACTCGCCGAGTCTGTTCTTGATCTATGAAGATTGCCTTGGACTCGCCGAGTCAGGGCATTGACTCGCCGAGTCCTAACAAGGGTGAGTTCAGCTCCCAACTCACCGAGTCACCCCCTGTGACTCACGGCGCAACTCAACACACCATGAAGGGACCAGTCCAGTGACTCGCGACCAGACTCGTCGAGTCACATATACGACTCGCCGAGTCGCAGCCATGCAACCATCAAATACGCCGATTTGCTCAATTCCAGTCCATGCCATTCACAGATCTGGGCTTCTAGGACACAAATCACACGTAAAGTTTCCAACTTTACGTGTAGATATTCACCAATATGGATTTTAAGGCTCAAAGTGCACCAAAAGAGGTAGATCTAGGGCTTTCATGCAATATGACCCCATAAAGGCATTAGATCCAAGTTCCAGGGACTAGATCATGCCTAGATCTAAAGGCTAACAACTTATTACAACCCACAAAGCACAAACAAGCTTGGGGAAGAGCCCAAGAAGGACTCCTATGAAGCTAAAAGAGATTACAAGCTTGAAAATAGAGGGGAAACGAGCTATACCTCAAGGAAAACGTTGGGATGACACAAAGATGCCTGGTCTCCTTCTCCTCTTCTTGATCTACTCTTCTTTCTCCTCAAAATCTTCAAGAACACTCCAAAAACACTTCAATCTCTCAAGGAAATAAGGGAAAAGCGATGTTGGGAGTTCTGGGGGTGAATGGGGACGAGGTTAGGGCGGAATGAGGGTTTAAATAGGGTGCAAACCCTTGAAATTTAGGGTTTCATCCAGCAGCGGTGACTCGCCGAGTCCGGGATATGGACTCGCCGAGTCGCCAATTTAAACATGTCCAGAGTCTCGTCCCTACTCGGCGAGTCGGACCTTATGACTCGCCGAGTCCAAGGCAAAAATAGGAAAATGCTCAAGTAAAATTCACATACCGGAAACCAGGTGCTACAAATCTCCCCCGCTTATTTTAGACTTCGTCCTCGAAGTCTGCTGCTCGATCCTGAAACAGCTCGGGGTAATGCTCCATCATCTCGTCGATCGGTTCCCAAGTCCATTCCGAACCCTTGCGGTGCTGCCATTGCACCTTTACTAGTTCTACCCTCTTGTTCCTCAAAGCCTTTGACTTCCTGTCAAGTATTGCGACTGGGCGCTCAATGTAATTCAAGCTGTCATCAACCTGAATATCCTCCAACGGTACTACCGCTGAATCGTCCACCAGGCACTTCCGCAACTGCGAGACATGGAAAGTGCTGTGGATCTGACTGAGCTCGGCTGGCAGATCCAGCCTATACGCCACCTTGCCCACCCGGGCTACAACCCTGAACGGCCCAATGAATCTTGGGCCCAACTTGCCCCGCTTCCTGAATCGAATGACGCCTTTCCAAGGCGACACTTTCAGGAGAACCATATCCCCGACTTGGAACTCCAAGTCGGATCGACGCTTATCGGCGTAACTTTTCTGCCGACTCTGAGCAGTCTGAAGTCTGCTCCGAACCTGCTGGATCCTCTCGGTTGTCTCTAGCACCACCTCGGTGCTTCCCATGACTCTCTGGCCAACTTCACCCCAACATATCGGGGTTCTGCACCTCCGCCCGTACAACATCTCGAACGGTGGTCGGTCAATACTCGCGTGATAGCTGTTGTTGTAGGAGAACTCAGCCAAGGGAAGATAGGTATCCCAGCTACCACCGAAATCCAACACACACGCCCGCAACATGTCCTCCAAAGTCTGGATGGTCCGCTCACTCTGACCATCTGTCTGCGGGTGAAAGGCGGTGCTGAAATGCAGACGAGTGCCCAACTCGTCATGGAATTTCTTCCAAAATCTGGAAGTAAAACGCACATCCCTGTCCGAGATTACTGATACTGGCACTCCATGCCGTGCCACAATCTCCCTGATATAGATGTCGGCCAATTTTTCGGCCGATATGCTCTCCTGGATTGGAATAAAGTGAGCACTCTTGGTCAATCTATCCACGATGACCCAAATCGAATCCACTCCACGTGCGGTCCTGGGAAGCTTTGTGATAAAATCCATCGTGATATCTTCCCATTTCCACAGTGGAATGTCCAACGGCTACATCTTGCCATGCGGTCTCTGATGTTCGGCCTTGACCCTCCTGCAGGTCAAACACCGCTCGACGTACCATGCCACATCTCGCTTCATGCAGGGCCACCAGTAATCCGGATGAAGATCCCTATACATCTTCGTCGCCCTGGGATGAATAGAGAATCGGGACTTGTGCGCCTCCTCCATCAAAATCTGACGCACGCCTCCGTGATACGGCACCCACACCCTACGGTGTAGTGTCAAAAGTCCTCTGCCATCATAATCGAAGGAGGAAACCTGACCCACCACACGCTCGCTCTTCCTATGCTCCTCTTTGATAGCCTCCTGTTGAGCCTCCCGAATCCGCTCCAATAGGGGAGTCACCACGGTCATCCTCAAGCAAACGTCCCTGATCGGCACCGTCTTGCGGCTAAGCGCATCGGCTACCACATTGGCCTTCCCCGGGTGGTAAAGGATCTCGCAATCATAATCCTTCACCACGTCCAACCATCGACGCTGCCTCATGTTCAGATTCGGCTGGTCCATGAGGTACCTCAAACTCTTGTGGTCCGTGTAGATGGTACACCGAACCCCGTAGAGGTAATGTCGCCAAATCTTGAGGGCAAAGACCACCGCCCCCAACTCCAAATCGTGCGTCGGGTAGTTCGCCTCGTGAGGCTTGAGCTGCCGTGAAGCGTAGGCAATGACATGCCCCCTCTACATCAGAACTGCGCCCAACCCTAAAATGGACGCATCGCAGTAAACCACAAAATCCTCTACGCCCTCAGGCAGGGCTAGGGTCGGCGCCTCACACAATTTCTGTCTCAGCATCTCAAACGCAGCCTACTGCTCGGGTCCCCACCGAAAGACCACGGCTTTCTTCGTCAGTCGTGTCAGGGGTACGGCTATCTTGGAGAAATCTTGGATAAATCTCCGATAGTAGCCCGCCAATCCCAGGAAGCTCCGAATCTCAGATGGAGACTTCGGGACCTCCCATCTCATCATGGCCTCGACCTTGGCCGGATCAACCAGAATCCCGTTCTGGTTGACGAGGTGTCCAAGAAATTGCACCTCGCACAACCAAAACTCACACTTGGAGAACTTGGCATACAAGCTCTCCCTCCTCAGGGTCTCCAATACCTCCCTCAGATGCTCCTCGTGTTCCTCCCGAGTCTTGGAATAGACCAAGATATCATCGATAAAGACTATCACAGACCGATCCAGCATCGGTCTGCATACGCGGTTCATGAGGTCCATGAACGCGGCAGGGGCATTGGTGAGCCCAAACGGCATCACCACGAACTCGTAATGACCATAGCACGTCCGAAACGCGGTCTTCTGCATATCCTCCTCCCAGACCCTCATCTGATGATAACCCGAACGCAAATCAATCTTGGAGAACCAAGATGCCCCCTGAAGCTGGTCAAATAGGTCATCAATCCTCGGAAGCGGGTAACGGTTCTTCACCGTTACCTTGTTCAGCTCCCGATAATCTATGCACATCCGATGCGACCCGTCCTTCTTCCTTACAAACAGAATCGGGGCTCCCCAGGGTGAACTGCTCGGACGAATAAATCCCTTGTCTAGCAGCTCCTGTAGCTGTGTAGACAACTCCTGCATCTCGGGAGGCGCCAACCGATACGGCGCCTTGGCGATCGGAGCCGCGCCAGGGACAAGGTCAATCCTGAACTCCACCTGTCGCTCCGGAGGTATCCCAAGAAGCTCCTCCGGGAAAACATCCGCAAAGTCTCGAACCACCGGAACCTCGCTTACTGTCGCCTTACCCGCCTCGGGGGTATCTATCACATATGCGACATATCCTGCGCATCCCTGCTGGAGGTAGCGCCTAGCCCTCGCAGCTGAACATACAGTGGGTCCACGCTGAGGCCTCTCCCCATGAATCACTAGCTCTCCCCCGCTTGGGGTCCTGACCCGTACTAGCTGCTGCGCGCAATCTATCACCGCCCCATTGGGGCTCAGCCAATCCATGCCTATAATCACCTTGTTCCCACGCAACGGAATGGGAACCAAATCTACCAAATAGCGCTCCTCGAACAAATGCAGCACACAATCTCGGAATATCATCGATGCTCGCACCGATCGATCGTCAGCGATCTCCACTTCCAAAGGGCAATCTAACTCGCCCGATGGCTCATGAAACTCCTTGCTAAGTGCAAGGGAAACGAATGATCGGGATGCTCCTGAATCAAATAACACTTGAACTGGGAGGCCGTTCACATGGAACGATCCTAAGGCATACATATACATATAGAGCACATATCAATAACATAACATCATCATAAAAAAATAAAGGGGAAGAATCATACCCGTCACCACATCGGGTGCGGCACGTGCCTCCTCGGAAATCAACTGAAATGCCCGACTCCTCACCACTGGAGCCTCTGCCTTGCCCTGCCGACCATCCGTGATCCGCAGGGTCGCTGGAGCTGGCGCCTTTACTGGCGCTGCGACTGTCAACTGGGGGCAATTGGCCTTCTTGTGGCCCCTCTGGTTGCAGTGAAAACACAGCAACTCGGATGTCTGAATAGCTGAAACTGGAGCAGTACAATCCCTGCTAAAGTGCCCTGTCTTGCCGCACTTGTAGCAGCCTCCTGATCCCATCCTACATATCCCCACGTGCGTCCTGTCGCATTTCCCGCTGCGGCTCGATCCTGAATGACCTTTCGGCCTACCGTCTGATCCCTTGGGCTTCTTCCCCGAAGCCCCTCCTGCCTGGCCGTCCTTTAGTTTCCGTTTCCGGATGTGCTCCAAATCTATCTCCCTCTCCCTAGCCCTGGCAATCATAGAGTCCAGGGTAGGGCAAGCCGAAAAGCTAACATGCTCCCGGATGTCAGCTCGTAGCATATCATGGTAACGAGTCCTCCTCATGTCCTCGTCACCAGCATACTGGGGCACCAATAAAGCCCTCTCCCGGAACTTGGCGGTGATCTCCGCCACAGTCTCCGTCGTCTGCCTCATGTCTAGAAACTCCCTAGCCATCTGCTGAAGCTCGACCGCCGGTGCAAACTCTGCCCTGAACCTAGTCACAAAGTCCGACCAGGTCATTGCCTCGATAGTTGAGGCTCCCAACGAGTCACCCACTGACTCCCACTAATCCCGGGCTCGGTCTCATAAACACCCTGCTGCGTACCTCACCTTCGACCCCTCGGGGCAGAAGCTAGTCAACTGGGCAGACTCGATATCTGCAATCCACCGCCTGGCGACAATGGGGTCCTTCACCCCATGGAAATCTGGCGCACCACTGCCTCTGAAGTCCTTGAAGGACAGTGTGCGAGGTCCTGACTGGCTAGAGGCTAAATCGCTCCTGAATGCCCGTAGGCGATCCTCCATCAACTCTATGATCCCTTCCTTGATCAACCCAAAGAGAATAGGGGTCGACTCAAGGATGCCCCTGGTGATCTCCGACGTGATGAACTCACGTAGCCTCTCGTCAATCAGCTCGGAGCCTGATCCCGAACCTGACCCCTCTCCTGAACCGCCATATGTCGGTCTCGGTCGAAGTACCACCATTCTGCAAAACGTCATACTAATCATTAGTGATACTGCTACTTTCTGAGGGATCTCAACTACTTACAGGTTCCCTGGTCTCATCTTGGCCTTCCTTGGTTCGGGTACAGATCCTCTGCTTTCAGTAGTACGGGCCCATACTACCTTCCACATCTATCCGTACCTTCTCCAAGGAATTCCTCGACTCCACCAGATCCCCTTCACTACTACTGATCAAAGCTATACTCATCCTAGGCTTGCCCTAGGGAGATCTCTAATTCTACTCTAACCAGTCCTCAGCTGCTGCAGGCCTCATTATAATGCCAATTGGCCATTACTCGAATGCCATCACACATGACGAGGCTCAGATAATCCTTCGAGTACCGGACTCGTCCCCACAACGGTTGGACTCAAACAAGAGCTACGCAGTGGGATCAAATTCGGCACTCTAAGATTATCCAAGCCTGATTACATGTGATGTGACGCATTCGACTAATGGCTAACTCCCATTATTCAGAGTCCCACGAAGCACGAAGCAAGCAGCATTCGGACAAGGGTAACAGTCTCACTTAACTCTATCCACTGTCAGGAACTGAGCTAGCATATAGTGCTAAGCTCATACTACCAGGCATAACCTATTCAGGCTATCCTACTTACTGTCTACTCCGTAACTAGCATGCAATTTCTCACACAACTGAAACACAAATAGTAGGCACATAAGGCATCACTCCTAGATCCTTAGTCCTATTCTAGCATGCGGTTCTACGAAAGCTGATAAACATAACATAAACTTGTATGGGTACTATGGGGAATACTTACTTGAGCTCGGCCGGTCGCGCACGTCACACACATTGCTCTTTCTTATGACTCTTTTCCAAGTTTTAGAGAACATTGTCTTTTAGAAATTCTTTCAATCCCTCGATTTGAGTTCAGACACTCCCGAAGGCGTGTCCGAATCCCTCAAACCAGGGCTCTGATACCAACTTGTAACGACCCAATTTTCACATCAAAATTTTTTTTGTTTAAAAACGTTACTTTAGAAAATATTAATAGCTAAAACATCATTCGATCATCCATAATATAAACTGAACCATGTCCGAACACCAAAAACATACAACTAATCAGAATATCATAGTATCAATCCCAGAAAAGCTCGTAAATGCGGAAACCGAAGAGGGTGTGTGTGACATGCTGCTACCGTGCCGGCTCCTTTCCCCTAGCTGAGGAGGTACCTGAAACCAAAACTGAAACCGTAAGCACAAAGCTTAGTGAGCTCCCCCATAATATCCCATACCATACAAGCATCTAACAAATAACATGCAATTAGGAGATACGGGCCCCGCCCACACTTCGCTATCTGGGAGATACGGGTCTAGCCCACACTCCATTCTCGGAGAGATACGGGCCTCGCCCACACTCAACCGCCAACTCATATCATACAAGTATCGCACAGACAACAAGTGTAAACAATTCTATCATACTGGCATATATCATAATCAACTCAACTAATAGATACGGGCTCGGCCCACACTATAATACTAACGTCTCATCTATACGGGCCGGCCTTGGTGCCTTAGACCCATTACTACTGGAAGGAAACTCACCTCGAAATAGCTGCTGGTCTGTGTGGGAATTGATCACCTACTACTGCTGCTGCTGCTCCGGAAACTCCCCGGCTGTAATTCCCACAATATACTTAATCATATACTGCTAACTGTCCTTTGGGTAAAAAGACCATTTTATCCCTGGTCTAGCCCTAAGTCAATTCGAAGTCAACTTTTAGTCGACCCAACTCGCCGAGTGGATCTCCACTCGCCGAGTCCCTGTCCAGACTATTGTCCTGGGTCCCTGATTCTACTCGTCGAGTTGGGCTATGACTCGACGAGCTCATCTTCTAATCTGTTATTCAACTCCTTCATCCTACTCGCCGAGTTGTATGAACAACTTGTCGAGTTCATCTTCATCCGAAGAACACATATGCTAAGACTCGCCGAGTTGTATGAACAACTCGCCGAGTCTGTTCTTGATCTATGAAGATTGCCTTGGACTCGCCGAGTCAGGGCATTGACTCGCCGAGTCCTAACATGGGTGAGTTCAGCTCCCAACTCACCGAGTCACCCCCTGTGACTCACGGCGCAACTCGACACACCATGAAGGGACCAGTCCAGTGACTCGCGACCAGACTCGTCGAGTCACATATACGACTCGCCGAGTCGCAGCCATGCATCCATCAAATACGCCGATTTGCTCAATTCCAGTCCATGCCATTCACAGATCTGGGCTTCTAGGACACAAATCACACGTAAAGTTTCCAACTTTACGTGTAGATATTCACCAATATGGATTTTAAGGCTCAAAGTGCACCAAAAGAGGTAGATCTAGGGTTTTCATGCAATATGACCCCATAAAGGCATTAGATCCAAGTTCCAGGTACTAGATCATGCCTAGATCTAAAGGCTAACAACTTATTACAACCCACAAAGCACAAACAAGCTTGGGGAAGAGCCCAAGAAGGACTCCTATGAAGCTAAAAGAGATTACAAGCTTGAAAACAGAGGGGAAACGAGCTATACCTCAAGGAAAACGTTGGGATGACACAAAGATGCCTGGTCTCCTTCTCCTCTTCTTGATCTACTCTTCTTTCTCCTCAAAATCTTCAAGAACACTCCAAAAACACTTCAATCTCTCAAGGAAATAAGGGAAAAGCGATGTTGGGAGTTCTGCGGGTGAATGGGGACGAGGTTGGGGCGGAATGAGGGTTTAAATAGGGTGCAAACCCTTGAAATTTAGGGTTTCATCCAGCAGCGCTGACTCGCCGAGTCCGGGATATGGACTCGCCGAGTCGCCAATTTAAACGTGTCCAGAGTCTCGTCCCTACTCGGCGAGTCGGACCTTATGACTCGCCGAGTCCAAGGCAAAAATAGGAAAATGCTCAAGTAAAATTCACATACCGGAAACCAGGTGCTACACAATCAAACCCTTCCAGGTACAGTATAATGAGAAGACTCACCTCGTATATCTCGATAACTCGCGAACCCTGGAAATCACTCATGCTCGAACCCCCGAGCTATAATCCCCCTATAACATCATATATCTCTAATTAATACTTTTACCACTAAGGTTGACTATCCCTATCAAGTCAACACTGGTCAATTATGGTCAACGGTCAACGGTCAATTTGACCGGACTCGACAAGTGCACTAGAGCGACTCGGAGAGTCTAAGCATTTTCACCAACTCTCTAGGATTCTCTTTTGACACGTCAAGTACTCCTTTGACTCGATGAGTTCCACCTGGTCATGAATCGTGGGGCCACCGCGACTCAACTCGCCGAGTCGCAAGGACAACTCGGCGAGTTCCAGCTCGACTCAATCCACCTGTCAATCCCTCTCTAACTATCCGTGACTCACTGAGTCAACCACAACTCGGCAGGATCACTCACTGAGTGGTTAAGGACAATCTTCATGCTACTCGCCGAGTCTGTTCTTCAGACTCGGCGAGTCCATGCCATGCATCAACTCAATCTTGCTTCTAAGGTTAGATCCGCTCCATACATTCATAGATCTGGCCCTCCCAAGCTCATTTATCACGTAAAGTCACAGTCTTGGCTACCATGCAACACTTACGAGGCTCTTTTTGGGGAAATGACCTCTAATATGGCAACCCTAGTCTCCAACCCAAAAGGAAGGACATAAAGCATAGCATTTGGGACTTTCTGGACTTGCTAAGGTCCAGATCTAGGTACCATATCTCCATGGGACCTCTCACACTTCAATTACAAAGCAAATAAGGCAAGAAGAAACCCTAGATTTGACCATATCAACAAAAACACGGAAATAACCTTTGAAAGATACCTCAAGAAGCTTCCCTTGGCGAAATGGAAGTAGATCCAAGCTCCCAACTCTTCTAGCTTGACTTTCCCCCTTCCTTTCTTGCAAATACACACAAATTTGTGAACAATAGCCTCTTATCTCACTCACAGGAACCCTAAGCTGCTTTGGTGCTCTCAAGGATCAAGGTGACTGTGATGAAGGGCCATAAGGTCCTTTAAACAGAGCTTAGGGCCGGGAAATTAGGGTTTCATCAAACAGCACGGACTCGCCGAGTCCATCCCTTGGACTCGCCGAGTCCAGGCGCGAACGGCGTCTAGAACCGCGACCCTACTCGGCGAGTTCGAGCTCCAACTCGCCGAGTCCCCTCACAAAACACCACAAAAATATGTGAATAAAAGATACTTGGAAATCCAGGTTGTTACATGAAATAGGTTTCTTATCAGTTTGCATTGAGCATGTGGGTTTTCTACCAGAAGTGGTTGAAGACCCAGAGCTGCTCCTTAACGAAACCGATCTTGGCGGAGCCGTGCTTGGTTTTGTCAAACTGCTTGGGACTTTGTTATAAAAAACCTTTTTATTATTTTGAAAAACTGACCTTTTTGTACTACGATCATCCTTCCAATCATCATTTTGAGACCGAACTCCAGAGGACTTTCTAGTTCAAGACCTTCCTCTAAATTTGTTCTCTCCTCTTTATGACGTATAATGTGTTGGGTTTTGAGCATTCTAACACTCCTTTGGTGTGCATGCAACCCTATAAACCATGGATCTATGTTTTCTTCTAAAATACATGCAAATAATAATTTCCAAGGTTTCTTCCTAACTAGCATAGTATAAGGATTATGAATCATAAAACTACTAGTAGAAATACATACCTTTTCATGGTGGTTGATTGCTTGGAGTTTGAGAGCCTAGCACCAATAATGTGAATGCCTCAAGTGGAATCACAAATCACCACAAACTTGGAAAAACCTTGAGAGAATAATATGCTTATGTAGAAATCGGCCACCCTTAGTTCTCACACAACTAGTTGCAATTTCTTGCAATATGTGCATCTTTATATAGTGTGGAGGCTTAGGGTAAACCCTAATAACCCATGTCTTTTCCTTTCCAAGGATCCATGGGTTAAAAGCTCCATGGATCATCCACTGACCCCCATGCATGCTTAGCCCATTCCTAATGAGTTTAAGCCCACATTATATAAAATGCAATAGCCCATGTTTAATTAGTCTTCCTTTTAATCACTAAATTAATTCATAATTAATTTAAGACTAAAACTAATTAATTAACATGACTTTATATTAATATATTATAACTTATAATATATAAACAAATCATAAACATACTATTCTCATAAGTTTAACCATATAAATTGTTCGGGTGAATTGCAACCCAAATGGACCATGCCGGGTCGGGTCAAGTATGTACCAAATAAGTTATGGACTTAGACACCTTATCCAACAGTCTCCCATTTGGATAAGTCTAATAACTGTATTTGCATATATTACTTCAGGAACCAACCAGCAATCGTAGCTCTCGAAAACTCTGTTGAACTATGAAGCGCCATTTTAGATAAGTGATCATACAATCCTCTGTTCTCATGATATCAGCCGGACAAATACATGGAACAATGTCTTACTTATTGTCTGGCAGTTATTTCTCGATTTCTGATTTCTTTGACAAAGAACTAAATTGAACACATCAATTAGATTCTGATCGGGCCCGGTACATGGGTCAACACAAAATCATCGAGGGGCCCAGATATCGCTTCTATTTCTAGAAGCAACAGATAAACTTCGACTCATATGCTTGTTCTACTACTTGTTGAATTGTACACAAAGGCACGTTTTATAACATCAAGTCACTGATGCATTTACGTGTAATCAATGCACAACCAACTCATAGGTGACAACTCATATCTCTAGGTTTGAAGACTTATATGATATTACCGTCTCACGATCACTCGAGATAAATTCCATGAAGTGATACAAGTGAGCGTGGGTTTAATCCAATACTCATAACTTATGAGCACTCATGAATGTTGTAGCAACCATTGCTATGTCTAAACACATTTAGCCATCTACAACCTCGATTCATGACAGTCTTAATTCATACATACTTCCAACATATGAACGACTTTGGAATGTTTAAATAACTTAGTCATTCGAAAGAATAACCTAGTTATTCTGGAAGTCAAAACATGCAAAGTGAAACACAATAATAATTGAATCCAATATGGTCTCAAAACCCTTGTGAATATAAATAAAACCACCTTTTATTTATCACCATATTGATTACGCATTATTCATTGTATAATGTTTCAAATAATCAACTTAATACTTGAATAAAATAACAGTTGTCCCATGCTCCTAGCATGAACACTTTGTTTTCTAAACAATAGTTATGCCATACTCCAAGTATGCACACTATGTTTGTCTATGATCTTTACTTTGTGAAATATATCAATTGAACATGATTCCAACGATGCTCATTTCACAATCCCAAATCCTTATTGTAAATGTAAGAATTCCTAATTCCTACCATTTACCAAAAATCTATTAGATTTTAAATTTTTATGCAATGTTCCTCTTGTAATGATTATACACAAATTCACAAAACTTGTCAACAGTCATTACAGAGTATTCCAAAGGAGATCAACTCTATGGAAATGAAGTCTCATATTCAAAGTACATTGCTTTGAACATTCTTCTTGCATTAAGGTTTTCTAATCTTACACAGATTGAATAACTTCCACCTATGGAGACATTTCCATAGTCCCATTTTGACTATCACTTCTAAACAAGAGTTATCTCTTTTCAGAAAATGTCAATATGGTCCTGCCAAAATTAACACTATACTTCCAAATGTCTCTAAGAAACCAATCTTTGACAAAACTCAGATTTTCCTCAACAATTGCTTAATCACTTTAGTCATATCCAGTTCTATACTTTTCCCTTCTAAATGCCCTGAGCATTTGGAAAATTTAGATAGGATGAATATTATAGCACATGAAATCGATCCTATATCCGAAGCATATGGGACATGATTCATGATGTCTCACATAAAGACATGATACTAGACCAGTCTTTTGCTACAACATTTTTTATTTGCCATGTTTTCAAAATTTAACTATGAAGATGGATGTCGTAGTCATAATTGAATTTTGAGAACGCAATATATATAGAATTTCCTTAAGTCGAACCATTCAAACATAAAATTCATATATATGTCCTTGATTAAAGATTATTAAAATCTCAATCTAAGCTTCTAGAATTGAAATGAAGTATAATTTTCTCTCCCTTAATTATAGCAAAACGACTTTTTCAACCCTGCAACTTCACGAATTGAAACTTTTGTTTTTCTATAATTAACATTGCTAGCTTGCAATACTAATCATAATTATCATGCTCCCACTAACATGATGATTATTAGCATAACACTTATGCTCCCACTAGCTTTGACATGTATTCAGAAATCGGTTGGACTTCTAAAATTTAGATTCATACACCTTTCCGTAGATAGTTCACCTGTGTGTCTAAGCAATTTCAAGAACTATGAAAAGGGATGTCGTAATCATAGTCTCAATTTCTTAGACCTTTTCCATTTCTCACAAGTCCATGTTAGTGTGTCGGTTAACCACACACGCTCCACTAACGACTTTTGAAAATGCAAATAACACAATTGCTATCTACTTAAAATCTACTTAGTGAAAGCATTTTCTCACCATCATTATCATGAATCGGAGAGAAACCTTATGACACTTAGATTTTATGTTGTATGAGTTCCTATCCATGTTAATTTGTCAAAACCATAATCACAAGACAAGGTTAGTGACAAATTCAAACTCATATGGATTGAACTTGTTCAATCTTAATTTCTTGCCACTTGGTAGCACAGAAGCCCACCATTGCTTCCAAGTTGAACTCTGATAACTCACATGCATACTCAACTTATTTGAAATAGGAACAGAAATAAGAATTATGTCAACACGATAGGTTGCAAACCATAAGTCGCGTGCTAGTGATAAACTATAGGTTTTACTCTTGATTAAATCTTGAAATCCTTTCAGGATCTTTAAGACTCCCACTGTCCTCTTGACATATAAGTTTCCCTAGTCAAGGACCATTCCTTGACAAAACAAATATTCAAGGAATAATGCGGATTCTTATCAAGATAAACACTTCACACAATTGGTCTTAGTTGGTCGTTGTCTTGTACAAGACATCACACTTACCAATTTCAAATGTACAGGAGTAGAAAACATTTTACACTACATTTGATAAGTGTTTTAAACCTTACTTTATGTCACTCAATGTTAAAATCTTGGAGTATGACTCTAAGAGTTGTATTGGAACGAAGTATGATTCATCCTCTTGATTTTAACCATTCCAACAATTCATGACCCCTCTTCTAAGTCATAACAATGCACTAAGATGTCCTTGGAGTATGAATTTGTGATATGGTATCTTAATCATTAAGATGATCATAAAACACGATACTAAAGTACTCTCCCATCTTTTTCAGATTTGAGAAATATTTATCTTTCTACCTAATCTGATTCTTTTCCATTCATTCTGTCACACATTGAAAACTTCTCAATGCTTCAGAATTATACTTAAACTTGTAAATATAACCATATTTACTAAGCTTTAGAAAATCATGATGAATAGTCTTATCAATCTTTGTGGTGGACTTGACCAGTGCACAAGCATGTGTACTCGATCCCTTTAGTCCTATCCTTGTTCACATAAGGAATTAGTCTTAATTTTCAAAAGATGAAAATTCTCATCCATCATATGATACAGCTTGTATATTCCAAGTTCCAGTCCAATTGAAACTTGGGTGATAAGAACCTTTCCTCATTTGGTAAATTCAGACACTACCACAAATGAAAGAATCAAATCCGCTTTCCAATATTGCTACTACTGGAAACATATAAGCAACAACTTTTCACAAATGCCATTGTAAGGATTTTTAAAATAAACAAAATTCAAACCCCTTTTTTATTTTAAAACTTTGCAGAAAAAACTTATCCTTACAATCCATATGAAAACCTTGTTGTTATCTATTCCTAAGTAATATAACATAACTCTCAAGCAACAGCTCAAAATTCTGATCACCGAACCATGCGATCGAAACCCATCTTCGCAATCAGAATCAGCATATACTTCCTTTAAGCTTCCTATCTTTTCTTTGATTCTTAACTACATCAACATGTGACCCATTCACATTATGTAATAAGAAGCTCCAAATAGGAACTTAATAGAGTTAGATAGTGGACTTTAACTGAAGTAGAGTCAAACTTCTTGACTTGATCAATCTTATGATCTTTCAAGTAAATTTGGTAGCTTCGTAATCAGTGTCCCTCCTTTTGGCAATCAACCATATGGACCATTTGGTAATGGCACATGAGACTATCTCAGACTTAGCCTTTCTCTTTACCATTTGGTCAACCGAGTTGACTATGGCCGATCCCTTTCCATTGGGAAGAGAAATCCTTTTCTAGATATCCAATGCTACCATTGTCAATGTCCATTTAAGGTTTGGGAAGTTGATCTTATAACAAAATTTGCTTTACTAGTGTTCCAAATCATTGCTGATTCCGCAGCACCAAGCAAATAGCTAAGATCAATAAGGGTCATGTCATAGTCTGTCTCATAGTAGTCTTACTACGTTACCAAGAAAGTGATTGAACATCCAACTTTCACAAGACCTTGACACCCAACTCTCCTGGCTTGTCAATATGTGATTTTATCTCTAAGATGTGATCACACATAAACTATGCTTGCCAACAGGTCTTGAGTGACCTTAAACTTGTGGGTTAGGGAGAATAATTGGAGGAGGTGGAGGAAGAGAAGTATGATGTTGAGGAACATCATCTTCAAGAGGAAAGCTTGTTCCAAGAGATTTGGAAAGATCATAGTTGTTTGAACCAGACATCTATAATGGGAGATAATCAAGTTAGTTGATTCAAATTCCTTAATATAACACCCAATATGAAATATTAAGGCTAGGACCCAACACAATATTTTATAACTTGGAAGAGGGATGCCGTAATCCAAGCCATAAAATATTTGAAGGTAGGCGAATGATGATTCACCAATTTCCACCATGAAAACGAAATAGTTTATTAGGTTTTAATTGGATTTGAAACTCCTAGATCTTTTTATATTCATTGAACTTTTCAATGGCATGTTTCAATCTCGAGTGTGCCCTCTCAAATTTTGTGAATGGGATGCGGAGGATCACAAAACAAGGTGTGAATAACCATACTAATTCACTTGGTACCCTTAATATTATCACCTAATCAATGTGCCGGTTAACCACACATGCTCCATTGATCTATGACAAACATTAAGTCACCCTTCGTGATCCTTACTAGTTCAAGTTAGTGTGCCGGTTAACCACACACACTCCACCAAATTCACATTTTTCCTAAAGTAACTAAGATTGGGAATTAAAAATATATATATTTAGTTACTTTATAATAATCATTATACTTTTAATGAGAATTTAAAGTCATTTTCCTACCCGTTCGGCTAACGACCCTCCACCGATCAAGCAAGCGGTGGGTGAGATTGGACACCCATTAAGTTGCCATTTTATAGGCAACAACCTTATACCCACCTTATAGACCGGCTTCGTGAATGAGGCCTACTAACGGTAAAACAACTTGTTCTTATACATATATATATAATAATTAACCATTAATGTTATAAATAGTATAAGTGTTGAATTTTAACTTTTAAAACTCTAAGGGTTTGGAATTAAAGTTTGTGTGAGACTTTACAAATTCCAAAACTTTAGGGAAAGTTTTGAATAATTCATAAACTTTTGGATATTCATAACTTATGAGTTTTTAATTGAGTGTTTAAAACTTTTAATGAAGAGTCTCTTGGAAATCCATAACTTGAGGACAAGTTATGAAGTCCATAAAAGCATTTATTAGAAAAACTCTTCAAAAGTGTAACTTATGACTTTTTAAAAAAAAACATTTAAAAGGAAAAACTTTTGGAATTTCATAACTTGAGGACAAATTATGAATTCCATTAAAACACATTAAGATCAAAAATTAACTAACAAACAATTTGCAAATAATTCCTATGATCTAACAAAACTCATAAGTTCATGAACATTTCCTAATCAACAACTTTCAAGGATCATATAAGCATATATAAACTTGAAACTTTGATTATAACTTTGAAATTGGTCCATCATCATCATTACCACATCAAAAACAGGTTTTATATGATCAAAAAAACTTCAAGGTAATGATTCTAGACCAATTCCAACACCAAAACTCGAAAATTTGCACTCAGGTCTGCCAACTCATCGAGTGCATGAACTAACTCGGCGAGTTGGTTGAATATACACATGGACTCGGTGAGTACCATGAATGGACTCGGCGAGTCTGCTGTGCAGATTGCAGTTTTTCGACATTTTTGAGCAATTCGCATCAAGTATTCAAGAAAACAAGCCTAGGTTCTGATACCACTGTTGGGTTTTTAGCATTCTAACACTCCTATGGTGTGCATGCAACCCTATAAACCTTGGATCTATGTTTTCTTCTAAAATACATGCAAATAATAATTTCCAAGGTTTCTTCCTAACTAGCATAGTATAAGAATTATGAATCATACAACTACTAGTAGAAATACATACCTTTTCATGGTGGTTGATTGCTTGGAGTTTGAGAGTCTAGCACCAATAATGTGAATGCCTCAAGTGGAATCACAAATCACCACAAACTTGGAAAAACCTTGAGAGAATAATATGCTTATGTAGAAATCGGCCACACTTAGTTCTCACACAACTAGTTGCAATTTCTTGCAATATGTGCATCTTTATATAGTGTGGAGGATTAGGGTAAACCCTAATAACCCATGTCTTTTCCTTTCCAATGATCCATGGGTTAAAAGCTCCATGGATCATCCATGGACCCCCATGCATGCTTAGCCCATTCCTAATGAGTTTAAGCCCACATTATATAAAATGCAATAGCCCATGTTTAATTAGTCTTCCTTTTAATCACTAAATTAATTCATAATTAATTTAAGACTAAAACTAATTAATTAACATGACTTTATATTAATATATTATAACTTATAATATATAAACAAATCATAAACATACTATTCTCATAAGTTTATCCATATAAATTGTTCGGGTGAAGTGCAACCCAAATGGACCATGCCGGGTCGGGTCAAGTATGTACCAAATAAGTTATGGACTTAGACAGCTTATCTAACATAATGTACCGACATTCTATTTGGAAAATTCCTAGCTATATGACCACCAATACGACAATTAAAGCAAATCAGTTTGTTATTATTAAAACCTGTACTGCCTTTTTCAAATTTATTTTCCATACTGACACCCTTACTTTTCTTACATGAACATGAACAGGAAGCAGGTTGTGAGATAAGTGAGGGTGTATCAGATGGAGTGACTTATGGAAATGGTGAGTTTTTATTTGTATCATTACAAGCATCAGAATTATCAAACATCTCATCAAACACTTCAAAACAATTCAAACCAGTATCAACAGGTGCAGAGAAATCACAAAAAATATTGTCACTTTTTAACATCTGGAAAAATAAATTCTTTATTGGAAACTAAAACTTCAGGTTCAGGCTCAGTTTTATTATCAGAAACAGATCCTTCAACTTCGTGCTTTGACTGATTTAAGGATTAATCTGCAGGGGAAGTAGAAGCGTTAGTATTTTCAACATTAACAACTCCTCCTTACAAAACCTGTTGGTTTGCCATAAACCATGAAAGATTCATTGGCAATCTCGTCATCAGATACAGGGTGATACTGATAATTGTGATTGAAAGGAGGAGGCACTTTATCATATCCCAAACCCTTTTTCTGGTTTTGTTTAAACTGTAGGCAATGGTCAATCATGTTGGTAACTACCTCGCTTGATACATCATATTTTTTTAAATCAAAGTTTGTAGTATCAAATTTATTTTTTAATGTATCAATCTCAACAATTAACTCAACATTCTGTCTCTTGACATAATCATAGTTTTCACATTTATTACTATAGTCTTCCTGAGGTCTCCTAAAGTCCTTTATTTTTGTCTCTAATTGGGCTTTTAAGGGTTTTGGACCTTTTCTAAGTTGATAGCGCTCATATCTAAGGTCCTCTACTTCTCTACGTAATGATTCTATTTCTTCGCGAAGAATTTTAACGTAATCAATACAAGCTTGAGAACAAGAAGGCAAACTTACCTCATTTTTCTTTGGTTTAGAAGTAGAAGATACCATCAATGCAAACTGAAGCTCCATCATCTTTTCTTCAGCAGCAACACTCTCCATGGAAGCTTCATCCTTAACTTGGTCCAAGTGAGCATTTTTAGGTTTTGAAATGTTCAGGGCCTGAATCTGGTCCTCCCAGTCAAATGACTGAGCAACCATAGCTTTCTCACTGTTGAACTGAGCACCTCCCTCATTGTTTCCCACTGCAACCATTGTCCGGTAACTGTTTAATCTTCTATCTGGCTTCGGGCACTCACGAGAAAAATGACTTGGCTCGTGACCGTTGTAACAACGTCGCTTCCCCTTGCTAAACCCCACCTTTTTATCAGCGCTCATCCCCCGGTTATTCTTCCCTGTCTACTTAGCAAACTGCTTCGCACTGAACACTACCATGGCAATTTGCCATGTAATATCCATTTCTACCACATCTTCTGGATGAATCTGATCCAGATCAGCAAACGACAATTGTGGTGGAAGATCTCTAGCTACAAGAGCATTGTAGCAGTTAACAAGTCCTGCGGCGAGAGCAATATTTTCATCACTTTCTTTAGAATTTGAAGAAGAAGTCACATTTGAGGAAGGAGCAACTTGAGGAGAAACAGACGATTGAAGTAGCTGATGAAGTGGAAAAAGTTTGAGTCTGAGCAGATTGATCAGCAAAAGATTGACTTGGAGAGGAAAAGGTGAGAGATGAAAGAGCATTGTTAGAGGAAATCCCAAGATTTGCAGTTGAATACGAATTCACATTGTTAATCTCTTGCTGTTTATCATCAATATCACAAGCCTTGATGATCGCCATTATTTCAGCAAGAGTAATGCGATTTAGATCCTTGGTCCTCTTAATGACAACTACATTCATGTCCCATGACTTTGGAATAGCATTTAGTAGTTTTTTATTTATTTCGGACTTGGTCAAGAAGATCCCAGCTATACTCATCTCAGTGGTGAGAGTTGTGAATCACTGCAACTGTGCCTCCAGGGTTTCTCCAGGAATATAATTGAACATGTTAAACCTTTGACGCAGCATATCCTAGTGGCTTTCCTTCATATCTTCATTACCTTCATATACCTCAATCATGGCTTCCCACACAGCCTTAGCTGAAGTATACTCTCTAAACCCTTGAGCTATATCAAGAGATAAAGCCATGCTTAGAGTGGCCAAAGCCCTTTCCTGTTCTTCCACTTTCTCAAAATCTTCCTCTATGTAGTTTTCAACTGCTTTGTCAACTACTTGCCCTGCAACAGTGGTGATTATTCTGACATTCTTGATGATTCTTCTCCAAATCTTGCAGTCCTTCATTTTAATATATTTTTCAATCCGGTATTTCCATTTAGGAAAACCATCTGCAGACAACAGTCTTGGAATGCATGAAGTGGTGCCCATGACAGAATCCAGCTCATGATGATGTGTTTGGCTTTGAGAATCCATTGATTATTAAAATTTAAAAGCAAAAAATTTAAAACAGAACTTATCAAAATTGAGTTTCCGGTAAACACTTGAGTTTACGGTCAAAATAAGATTTACGACCGTAAAGTCAGTTTACAATCGAGAGCTTACGGTCTGGGTGTTTACGGTCGTAGACTCAGTTTACGATCGATAGTTTACGGTTTTTGAGGCTTAGATTACGGTTATTGAATATGCTTGGTTTACAGTCCAAGAACAATGTTTACGGTCCAAGAATAATTCTGAGTTTGCGGCCGTAAACAGAGTTTTATGTCGTAATCTCTTGGCAGTAAGCTCCCAAAAGTTCAGGAAAGCACGTTTTTGGATTAGAATTGATTCCCTTTAGCGGTAAAACACTAATTCCAATCTCAAACAGTGAGGAATACGGCCGAAAAACTTGATTGCAAGATGCTTTGACACTGGTTTTACTCTGATACCAATTGTAAGGTCCTGAAAACAGATCTTTACCAATGATCAAGCAATCACACAATCAAATAGAATAAGAAATAAAGTAGAAACATAATTGAAACAAGCTTGCACACGCTTATATTGCATAAAACGCCTGGTACAACTTGCTCTCTATGACTGTGAATACTTGTGGCATCAACAACCATTAATGACCTAACCAACCCCTATATATAGTGGGCTTGAGGACTTGGGCCAGATACTGGGTTTACGGCCGTAAACAGGCTTACGGCAGTAAACTCTAAACAACCTACCAAAACATGATAATGACTCAAAAGAACTTATTACAATGTAAGCCTAGACCAAACCACTAACTAGACCCTTCACTCTGGTATAACAATTGATTTCTATCACTTATCGAATAAGATTCTATCTAACTTAAGTCATAGCAATCCTATGACTCATTCACACTTTCCATAACCAAAGTCTAAGCCTAGGAGTAGAATTATACAATCCTAGTTCTCTTAAACAATGGATCTGATATCAAACTGTAACACCCTAAAAAATTTCAAAATCTAAAATGCGATGGTTAAAACAAATTCATTACATGTATTAACCCACGTTTAACAAAAACCGGTCCCACAAAATATTTTGCTTAAAACATTGAGTGTTACCATTAAACATCATAAAAAATACTTTGCTTTTTCACATTTCATTAGTCATAAGATAACTCAAATGACGTTCCTTTTTTGCATTTCATTTTATCTTTCTATAAGGGCGAATTCCAGTGTTAAACCGTTTGCATTTTTATAATTAGGGTCTACGTCCAATAAAGGAACAACTCCTACGTCTAGAACAAGGCGGAAAAAACAACTCTATCCACCAAGGCATCATTTCCATTAGGATATCTACTTCGCGAGGGGAATATACCACCTCAGTAGATTCCTCTAGTGCATTTTATGAGGTATCATGGCTTGCATAGTTTTCATTTCATTACTTTCCATTCATTTTCATTACTTTCCATTTCTTGTTATTACTTTCCATGCTTTATATATTTCATATGTCAGTATCAAAATACTCATTTCAAACATGTCATCAAAACATTTGTTCTTTGAAAAGGTTCTTTACTTTCAAAACATTTTTACTTTAGAGGCGTTCTTTCAAAACATTCTTTTCTGAAACTTGTAACATTTTTATTTCAAAACATTTCATATATAAAAGCATTTCTTTTCATTATCAAAAGTCATTTTTTTTCCATGTACACCAAAGTGGGAAAATTCCAACACATACTCATCTTACTCACACGAAGGTTAGCTTGTCCTCTTCTAGTTCTTTTCCTTAGAGAAACATTCTTCAAACATTACCTATATAAAATGGACATAAGTTATTAAAATGACCAAAATACCCCTCAAATGTTCTAGTAATAAATTTTATTTCTTCATAATATTCCTCATAAAAAATTATGAACGTAGGCGAAAACCGTGCGTAAATCTGAGTACATATGCAAAAGTTATGAAGAAAATAAGAAAATCTCTAACAAGTACTTCCATGGGTTGTGGAAATTAAAGCTGGAATTCCCATTGGCCGTGTTTTCATGTCTGCACACCCACAAAACTTGAGTTTTCTCAAAATTCCACCCTACTTTGGATAGTCCTTGAAGAACCTTTCCAAATCACTTTATACCATTTATTTAGGTTCTCAGACATGATTAAGAGGTGTTTTGTCATTGAAACCATTAAGGATAAATGATCCTTAAGTTAACTTGAAAGTTTAACTACTCTACCATCCAATTTCACGTTCCAACATTCCCAAAACTTTTTCCCAGCTTCATGATCACCCAAAAGAATGTCGTTAAGTACATGAAACTATAACCAACCTCATTGCAAGTGTTTAATTTTACAATGGAATCCTCAATTCTATCGTTACTCTTTAAATGATTATAATCACTTAATTGAAAGTGTTAAGAGTTCACGTTTCTCATTAATACTCTTCAACCCATAAGAGTTTTTACCAAATCAAATAATACATTATTAGGTGTTGTCAAGTACTTAACATTACACACATCTCATGTTAATTTCTTGATATAGTTATGGAATGTCTAATTCCATTCTACCTTTCCTCTTTTGCCCTTATAGCCAATAACTCCATATATCAATCTAGGAATCAAAGATCTTAAGTTTTGAATTCAAATCACCCCAATAGTATAAATTCATGATTATGAACTTCCTCAACTCATCAATTTCTTAACTACAAAGGATTCCATTGTTTCATCATATTATCCCCAAAATCATTTCCATTCAAGCTTATATATGATTCTCTCATCGTGGATGAATTTGAGCATCCCAATTGGATTTGTTGCTACCAGATATCATCTAGGTCATAGAATCCATTCTAATCTAACATATAAACATAAAATCCCCAATCTGAATTTCTAGGGTTCATGTGGGTTTTCACCTAAATCCTCAAATCCATCAATGGGATGATTGGATTGAGATTGGTATCATCAAAACAACTCAACGGAGGTAATAAACCAAAACCCCGATCAAGGAATCAAACTAATTTTGACATTGGGGTTTTCCCCAAACCTTGAATTCAAAATATAGAGTTAGAGGATTAGATATTATACCTCTCAAGCTTGATGTTGCTTCACATCTTCAAATCCTAACTTGATTCCTCAACAACCACTCTAAATCTTAGTTTGCTTCATAGAAATCGCCATTTCCCTCTTCCTTTCTATCAATTATGTTATTCCTAAAATAAGAGAAAATACCCATTAACTAGCTTTGAACTTTCAAACTTGCCACTTTTGGTCCCTCCTTGCAAAAGCTCTTTCAAAATAACTCCAAACTAACTTAGAGCTTCAATTAATTTCCAAAATGCTCCCTTTCCATCCCTATATTAACAAACTCAGTCCAAATTATTAAGTTGGTAAAATCTCTAGTCAAACCTAAGTTTCATATTATTGTTACAAATGGCCCATTAGCTTTTATGATGTCATAATGTTCACTTCTAACCTTCAATACTTCATATCAACCAATGGTATGTTTACTCCTTAATGTTTTAATTAAATAAATCATTTTTTATTTATTTAATTTATTTATTTATTTAAGAACCTAGTTCTAAATTTTAGGATGTTACACCATCTCTCTCAAACCTAAGAAACCCTAACCCTACTCCATCTTCGTGATTTTGGCTCATTTTGGTGGTTTTGGTGCTCTTTGAAGGAAGATGAAGGAGAATTAGTGCAAGGATCAAGCAAGAAACACTTTCTCATCTTTGATATCACCTTCTAGACCAATTTTAACAATTCAAGCTTCTACTTTTATGGGTTATTCTCTTATATCTAAGTTGTTTTTGTCCTTTTTGGTTCATATATAGTTTAGATTTGAGTGAATGGATGTAATAAAGTTGGCAACTTTATGATCCTACAGAGTCCCAAGAGCATCATATCTTATGAATCTAAGGATTAGCTGTTGATTACGAAACTTGCATAATTTTTATGTCATTTTATTGCCTTTTGACCTAGGTTGAGGAAAGGACATGCATAGAGCAAGCATATCCATAAATTTGTCATTTTTATGAACCTCTAGAGTCCCTTAAATCTTTCTAGAAAGTTATCGTTGAAGAATTAATGGATTAACGACTTAAACTATTAAGGTTTTTCCTCATACAATGGTCATGCCATGGCATGAAGAGTGTCACGACGTGGCGATGGAGGAATCCCTCAATTATCTTGTCCATTTGTATTCACGACGTGACCAAGGAGGGTTCACGTCGCGGTTTCTGCTGAGAGAGTTATCTGAAACTGAGTTGGCTTAGTTGGTGCGAGATCGATTTAGAATTAGGTCGAGTGCATTCTCAAGATGTGACCAAGGGTTGGTCACGACGTGAGGGTCAACTGTTAGTATTGTTGGTTGTTGACATTGACTTTGACCATTGACTCTGGCATGGGTTGACTTTTAGTCAAACTAAGGGTTTGGAGTGTAGACTAAGAGGGTACTCTTTATTGTTGTTAGGTGCTTTATAAAATCAGTCTTCATTGGGTGAAAGCTATGGTGTTTAGTTGCTACTTGCAAGGTGAGTCTTCTCACTATACTATAGGACACTAGGTGCCGATTATGCATGTTATCTTTATGACTCTTGTTGATGTGCTTGTATCTTGTATGCATGGAGCTGAAATGGGCTCGAAGTCATTACGGACTCGTGGTTAATACGGACCTGATGGAGCCAATCTAGGCTCAGATTCATTATGGACTTGGGGTTGATACGAACCCCGATGGAGCCGATCTGGGCTTGGTGTCAATATGGACTCGGGTTGATATGAACTCGAGGTTGTTACGGACTCGATACAGGTACATGTTGTAATATATGTTATATATGGAATTTTGGAGAACTCACTAAGCCTTGTGCTTACAGTTGTGAATTAAATATTTTGTAGATACTTATCAGATTGCGACTGCGGGACTGTACACACACATCAACAGTTTTATGATTCGAGATTCCGCAATGTATTCATGATAACTTTAATTCCTGAATAGTGGTTTGCGAATGTGGAAATAACTTAGCCTGAGAATTAGGGATGTTTCGACTTAAGAATGACCTGGTTTGTTCATTGTATTGATATGTTCTATCATCACCCATTTCTTTTCTCAACAATGTAAAAATATTTTTAACTGAAAAAATAATTTTAATTTTTTTAAGGTATAAAAATATATAAAATATATTTTTCATATGCATTTATTATATTTATATGTATTTTTTTTATGTAAAATACATTTTTATATGTATAAACTAGAAAAGTTTTGAGGCCCATGCTAAGCCGTTGGGTATCTTTTATACCAATCCAAAGATTTTACTACTACATTCAGGCTTATGCAAAATGTAGTAGTTTCAAATTAAGCATTTTCATCCATTTTCAACAAATCACAACATAAAATGTAAGTACACAAATTACCAACCCTTAAACTTAACAAAAATTTAACAAACTCTATTTTTACAGAAAAATTGATCTGAAAAGAAAAATAGTTTTCACTTCCAACAATAGTACCCATATTTATATAAACTATTCACTAAAGATCTAATCAAAACAAATTCTTTTTTAAAATTTGTTTCAAATTTACCTAGAATATTCATTTTCGACAACAAAATAATATAAAAAGATAAATAAAAGAATGAGGTAATTCATATCTAATCATAAAATCCTATGCTTTATAATGACAGTAAACTTAGATATGTAACTTCTTCAGGGGGGGGGGGGGGGGGGGGGGGGGGGGGGGGGGGGATTGAATTATATTGAAGATAATAATAAATGTTGTTAGAATTTGTATAAAATCTATATTAATTTGCTTTGGTAAAGACATATTTTTGACCTCATATGAATGTATAACTCCTTGTTTTACATGACCAAGCCGCGGGGTAAAACCTGCAAAAATCCACCTTTGTGTTCAATCTTCACAAATGGTCCATCTACATACGACTTCATTTGTTAGTGCGACAAATCACAACATTCTTGATATATTTGAGATTTTGTATGTAGCATATGGCATATCCCCATCAACATTATGTAGGAGAAGCAGTAGTCAACTTTATGTTTCTTGATTGAGGGTTTGTGAAATTTTCTATAATTTGATTTGAATTCATTGGATGGAACAGTGATTCTTGGTTACTATATACTGGAATTTTCGTAGTTTTTGACAGAAATAAGTGTTTGATGTTGATCTTTTTTTTATAAAAAAATCATTAAAATGGATAATAAGAAATTGGGTGCCTGGACATTTTCAATATTTTGTGAAACACCATTAACCCCATATGAGATGTTAAACAAATATTGGTAATACTACTTTTTCAATATAAGATGACACATTGTAAAGGCTGTTTCAAATTTTCAAGGTGTAAGCATTTTAATACAAATGTTGGCCATAATTGTGATGATTAGTTATTCTACGATGGATTGAAGTATTTTAATTTGGATAAAATTGGTAATTTGAAGACAGTAAGGAACCTGCTGCGTATCATCATAAATTCTATTTTGATTGTCATTTGGAATTTGTTTTATTGTTGGGGTTGCACAAGAATTATATAGAATTTAATCGAACAAAGAAACTGTAAACACATAACGAAAGCATTTGATTCTAGTCAAACGTAAATGAAGCCTAACCTATCTTGAACAATTCAGAAAGATCTGTCAATCCTCAGTACAATTGGTGAAATCTGGGGCAGTACATACAATTTTTTTTTTTTTATATGGATGATGTCGTTGGTATTTTAATTGAAGAAATCGTGAAGGTGAAGCAATCATCAAGTGACAGAGATGAAATAAGGAATTGTTTGGCAACTAAATTAGGGTTTTCTGAGGCTGATATCGTCGGTGTTCTTTTGGTTTTGGGAGGGAAAAGTTGGAGCGGCGCGCAAGGGAAAAGGGAATTGTTGTGCGGATGGGTATTTCAGTGTGTGAGATATGAAACGTTGCAATGGAGGAGAGCAAACGTTTTGGTACTATGTGTCGTTCAGTAGAGAGGGTACGTGTCCTAAACCGAACCCCATGAAATTGTTGTAGACGGCAGGAGAAAATTAATGTTTTCATATATAATAATGATATGTATTTAAAATATATTTATATATGTTTTCATTTAATAATATCAATAATAACAAATTTAAAAAATAATATATTTATGTGATTTTTCAATAAAATAATAAAAATAAAGGTTTTGCAGAAATGTCAGAATATTTTGGGTCAGTTTACGAAATAGTATCAATATTTTTGGACTGTTTACAAATAGTCCTAAATTAATTTGTAATTGGATGAACCGGAAAAAAAAAAGTCATAATACAATCTTTTACCAGGTTGTAGGACTTTTATGTAAAATAAAATTTATTTTGAACAATTTTATAAATTGGCCCAAAATATTTTGACTTTTCTGAGACAAATATATTATAAATGAAAAAAAAAAGCCTAGCAACAAGCCAAGAGGTACAAAAAAATAAAAATGAAAAGAAAGTTTTAGAAAACACAAATAATCATAACCTAACATGACATTCAAAGATTGGGTTGTAATACTCATTCCATCTAAGCTTGCCGCCTTTGTTTTTCCTCGAGTTGATAAATAGATGTGACAAAAGTCGTACATCATATACCAATATTGATTGTGATTGTAAGTCAATGGAGTGAACCTTAAGATTCAGAAAAGTCCATATAATCTAAACAAAGACCAACACAATGGCGTCGTGAACAAGGGCTCTGTGGTCGAAATATGAGAGGTTGGACTTGAAGTTTTATAGACCTTAAATCAAAAGTAGCGGGGTTGTAAACAAGCTCCGCCAATTAGTCACGTTGCCATACTTTGGACATGATCGAGCCTTCCACAAAGAGGTGATTTTCACTTTCAAGGGCATTAATACAATGTTTTCAAGTTGGGTCATGTGACATCCATTTATTTTTCAGAATCGATTAAAACTTTTTATTTACGCTTTGAGATGCAGAAATTCCCAGTTATATAAAACAAATTGAGATAACAAAAGTTATTTTGGAGTATTAAATTTTGAGGATGTCATCGTTCATATCAACACATACATTACAACGTAAATATATAAAAGATTCTAAAATACTATAACGAGGTTGTCTCTTATTTCACTTGGCATCCTAACTAAGCTTCAGTAGCCTTACATCCACTACCTGTGATGCCCATAAAATAAGTGGGTCAGGTTTGAGAAACCTGATGAGTTGCATAGGGTTTTCATGGCCAAAATAATTAAATGATAAATAATCATAATATCCTTCCTATAAAACAATCATTGACAGATAACATAGGTATATAAAATCTAACATAAATATCCTTAAGACATTCTACCCAGCCCAACTGATTCTCATAAATCATAAGTCAACGATTATTTGGAGGAATCGCCCTACCTGATGAGTCGTTAGAGTGTCGGGTTGATTACACCACTAGGGGAGTCCATGGCCAGTGTAAATCATATAAGGGCAACCAATGTTCACAGCATTCATAAATATTTTTATCTACGTCTATGGGTTTGAAATACACATTAGCAACATAATTCACTATACCGCCTAGAATAATCAAGTGTTGTCATCTACTATGGTCGATGACCCAGACATAACTACCATTTGTCTGAACTGGACCCATAATTTCTGGTCATCCTAAAGAGAGGAAGAATACTACACTCAGCTCTGATCTCACACTCTACCCTCAGAATGAGACCTAATCAATCTCCAACATATTGGGAACTAAACGCCTTGTATAAGTCTTATTATAACTAATCCAGACTTATACTAAAGGAAAACGATGTCCAGTATAGTTCCTAATAAGCAATACTATTACAGGTATACAAGTAGTATAGAGTATAAATAAAACAATTAGCATTTAATAATTACTTTTTTAAATTATGCTTTTGAAAGTAACTATGCACTCACCTAAAAAGAGTAGGTGACTAGAGGTTAAGGCAGCGCTTCGCCTTAACACTTCTCAAAGACCTAAATGTATAACACTAACTTTAAGTCTAGTTTAATAATCTTGGTGACTATATAATGATTGTCTAGATTCCTCAACAATCTCAATGTTTACATCAAGATCTATCAAGTAAGATATAACCATGTAGGATTATATCGGAGGTAAAGTTTGTTTGGTATACAAAGTATAGTGTTTGGAAATCCCACTTTAAACACCTCACTAAATTTAGCCTAGACATCACTCCCGTAAGTAGACCAACTAGTATAATGACTTAGAAACACCGATAAATCTTAACTACAGGTTCATAATAATGGTTATGATAATAATTAAAAGTTACACTTAAAATAAATAAGTGTATCTTGACTTACAGAGTAATCTAACAAAAATCGGGCATTATGTGGGTAGAACTCTGAGAGCTTCCATTCTCTAGATTTGAAACCACAAAGCTCCACTAAAGTAATTGGGAACTTGGGCATAAAAGGGATTAAAGGCTAGGTGGTAATCTAGAGAGAATTGGAGAAGTGGTGTGAAGAAAATGCTGAAAATCGCGTCTATATACAACTGAAAACCAAGTGCATGTCACACACTGTGTTCCCAGCGCGTCGCGCATGTGGTCGGCCAGAGGACGTACCTCTTTTTGTGTGGTGCCACATGTCATGATTCCCAAGGAGAGTCAGATGCGTGTTGTGCACCTTGTCGGTGCACACATCTGCACTCGAAATTTCGTGTTTTCTTAGAAAATTCATATATTTTTCGTACGAACTCCATTTTCGATGGGTTTTATATCAAAGCGTAGCTATCGACAAGATCTACAACTTTCATTTAAACTCATTCGGTTGATTTTGAATTTATTTTTAAAGTTATATTTTTACATGCTTAGACTATTAAAGTCCGTGTAAAAATCATAATTTTTCTCATATGGCATTCGTTCTTGACTGTCTTTATACCGACAGATGTGTATCGACGAGATCAACAACTTTTGTTTAGATTGTTTTTCATAACAATCGACCGATTTCCATTTCGGGTTTTGTGTCGTACATTGTTGTATTATATTGCGTCTAAAACTTTGAAAAATCATAACTTCTTCGTATGAAGTCAAATTTGGACATTCTTTATATGCACGCTTTCACTTTTCCGATTACAACTTTTGTTTGGATTATATATTCAAAATAATCTTTTATTTTTAATTTATATTTTATGCCTATTAATTATGTTACAACGTAAGAATTTACACAGATATCATATACACATGATATCTTAAAAATTTACATATTTATTTGAATAATATATGTTTATCTATTCTCAAAATTTTACAATTGTTAACTGACAATGTTGCTAAAACATCCCAAAAATACAAACCGAAAGTTTCGTTTTAAAAATCATTATAAAACCATAATTCATCCATCAAGATAAGGAAAACCAGTAACCATGTATCTCAAAACATCATGTCAAATATTGTATCAAAATCATATAAGAAAATATTAGCATCTAAAACAATCCCAGGCTGAAACTACGGTGTGTGCCATGCAATCATACCGAGCTCTTCCCCTTGATAGTGGAAATACCTGAAACCAAAACTGAAAACTGTAAGCACGAAGCTTAGTGAGCTCCCCCAAACTACCACATACCATACAATAACACATAATAAGACATACTGGGCCATGCCCACTGCATTGGGCCCCGCCTGGCACCGGACCGAAGTCCAGCATCGAGCCCCGCCCGGTATCGAACTGGAGTCCAGAATACAGATCATAGTAACAAGCACATAACACATAACATATAACATATAAACATAATAAACTTCCTCAGGATTGCCCCAGCATCGGACCGAAGTCCGGTACACCTAACATGTAAGCTAATTTTGCATCGGGCTTTCCGCGAAATACATAACACATAACATACATGAATCACAAAGACATCAAGCATACATATACTCTTCTCGGGACTGCCCCAGCATCAAACCGAATTCCGGAACATATAAGATGCATCGGGCTAACCCCGGCATCGGGCGTAAGCCCAGCATGTACTAACATACATAAACGGGCCGTCATTGGTGCCTTCGACCAGTTCCTACTGGAAGAAAACTCACCTCTCAATCTGGCTGCTGAAACTCATGTAAAGGTAACTCTGATCGTTGCTCGAACTACTCCTCCACTATTATGACCAAAATAAACACTTAGTCAAAGACTGAGAATCCTTCTAAGGGTAAAATGACTATTTTACCCCCACCCCACTTTGATCTTAAATGGACCATGACTTGGGATCAATTTATTTTCTAGTCCTTCCAAACCCACTAAGGCCTATTAAAGTTCTCTAATGGCCTAATTTTCCAAATTGTGCCCAACTCCTTAAATGGGCTTTCCTCCCAAGCCCGACTAGTCCTTGGGCCCTTAACTGGCTCATAGAGGCCCATCACGGCCCAACACTTACTAATCCCAAACTGAGGCCAAATAACGTGAAACCTACAATTTGGGAGTACGTTGAGCGTACTCATCTGTACGCTACGCGTACAGCTTGTATGGGTTGTACGTTGAGCGTACTGGCGTGTACACCCAACGTACTCCCTTGTTAAGTCATTTACTTGAAAGTTGCTTAATCCCTTAAGACACTACGTCCAAACTACAAATATGATCTTAACCCATAAATTCGATCACTTGGTCGCTTCCAACCCACCAAATGAGCCCAAACATAGAATAATAGCAACTAACTCCATATAAATGGCTAGATTTCATCCATGGTTACATAAAATCCTTAAAAGTTAAAACTTTACTACTAAAGGGATACTTTGAGCTCCATGGGTGTCAACCCTAAGCTCAAAATCTATAACGCCTGCAGATTTGGGCTAGTCAATTTAGAGACAATAAGCGTCCAATGATATAAGATAATTTAGAAAAAAATTATCTTGACCAAGTTATAGTATATGTCACAATGGGTCCATACATATAGAGAACGCTGAAATCCGATTTATAACAAAGAGGTTATGACACGTCGAAGTTTTACGGCAAAACCGGCACGACACTGGGAATCGTAAAAAGTGAATTTACGATAAAATACTTTCTAGCCTTAGCGATCTAAACAAAAGTCATAGTATATGTTAAACTGAGAGCGTGCATAAAAAGAATGTCTAAATTTGACATCGTATGAGGAAGTTGCGATTTTTCTAAGATTCAACATAACAGTGCACAACCCGGAAATTCGAATTTTAGATCGGTCGATTTTCAGCCAAAATAATCTAAACAAGAAATGAAGATATCGTAAATAGGAGTTAAATGATAAAAAAAACAGTCGAAAATGGAGGTCGTATGCGAAAGATATGGACGAAACTTGGTCCCTACTCTTCGAGCGCGGCGAATTCTATATAGTTTTGTAAGTTTGAGATACAATAAGAATTAGCCAACGAGGTCTAAATGAAAGTTGTAGTACTTATATATACCAATGTGTGGATATAAATAACGTAGAAAATGGAGCTCGTATGCAGAGGATACCGACGAAACTTAGGGGCTACTCTACGATAAAATCTCTATAAGTAAATGATGAATCCTTCGTATTTTCTTCACACCATAAGCCTTTATTTCTCTCTCTAACTTCTCTATAACTCCCCCAAACCCCGCCCCCCCCCCCCCCAAAAAAAATCCTAGGGTACCTCCCTAGCACAAGAAGGAAGCCCCGGAGCTCCCAACGGCTCTGAGAAATAGTGTTTTTCGGCTCGGAAATGTTGCTCCAACGATGCCCGGTTTTTAATAAAACCCGCTGTAAGTGAGCTACGGCTACCCTATTTTAAATATAGCTTATATTTAAATATAATATCATTATTATGAACCTATAAATAAGATTTATCAGTGATTCAAAGTCGTTATACTGATTGATCTACTTACGGGGATGATGTCTATGCTGTGATTTAGTGAGGTGTTTAAAGTGGGCTTTCCAAACAGTATACTTCGTATACCAAATGAACCCTACCTTTGATATGATCCTACCTGGTTGTTCCTTAATTGATAGATCATGAAAGTAGACTTTGAGTTAATGATGAATCTAGACTAATAATTAGTCTCAATAAAGATTAGACTAAAACTTAGCGATAATAATACTAGGCTTCATCGAAGGAAAATAGAATCGTTAAAAGCGAAGCGCTGCCCGAGTTTCGAATCATCACTTTGACAAGTGAGTGCATAGTTACTTTCATCTTACACATAGATATGAAGTATTTTATATAAATTACGTGCTAAGTGTGCATATTGTCTGAATAATTCTTGTCTATGCTGGATGAATGATTTTATACATGTTTTAAATAATTTAAACTGTATACGTATTTTATATTTACGAATATTATGGGTAAAACATGGGTAGATGAATGATGAGAGATGAAAGATTATATGAGTGAACATTAGCAGCTATAGACTTAGTGGCTAATAAATAACATCGGCAGTTATGGACTTAGTGCCTATTGGATGAACGTTGGTAGCTATGGACTTAGTACCTGTTAGATAAACGTTGGTAGCTATGGACTTAATACCTATTGGATAAACGTTGGTAGTTATGGACTTAGTACCTGTTAGATAAACATTTTAGCTATGGACTTAGTACCTGTTAGATAAACGTTGGTAGATATGGACTTAGTACCTATCTGATAAACGTTGGTAGCTATGGACTTAGTACCTGTTAGATAAACGTTGGTAGTTATGGACTTAGTACCTATTGGATAAACACTGGTAGCTATGGACTTAGTACATGTTAGATAAACGTTGGTAGCTATGGACTTAGTAGGTATTAGATAAATGTTGGTAGCTATGGACTTAGCACCTATTAGATAAACACTAGTAGTTATGGATTTACTACCCGATGAATAAACTTTAGCAGCTATGGAATTAGTGCTTTACAAACGATCATTGGCAGTTATGGACTTAGTGCGTGTCGTATAAACCCTGGAATCAATGGACTTCGGATTGAAGGAATGTAGGATAAATGATTATTAGGGTTGACCCTTAAGAATAAAGATGATATTGGGGATGGGTAATTGGGATAATTGTTTGATGATTAACCATAATAATTATATTATTGTGGGTTGAAAACCCTATGTACTCGATAGGTTTCCCAACCTGACCCACTCAGTTTATTTATATCACAGGTGTTGATATGAAGTCATATTAAACTGAGAGATTAAGAAGATATAAATCACTAGTGATAATGAATGTAAGTTCTGTTTATGCTTATGTTTCTGTATTGATGATGACATCCCAAATGTTTTAAAATGAATAAAAATATTTTTCTTCGGAAATGATTTGATAACGTATTTATCATGTTTTACTGGGAACAAATTCCGCAATATTTTTTTTAAAATAGGTACTCTGATTTTTATAAAGCATAAACAAAATCGGTCTTTTCTGGCTATGAAAATGGGGATGTCACAAAATCAAAGTTGCATGAAAAAGGTCCATCCTTTGGACCTAAAAAGGTCCTAAGCTTCATAACTCTAGATCTAAGCTTCTAAGAGGAAAGTTTGAAACTTTATACCTCCATTGAGTGCCAAAAGATGCAATAGTCCCAGATCCTTAAGATCAAGATACTCAAGTTCTTCTTCTCCAACTCTTCTTCTCTTCTTCCAAGCTTTTCTTCACCAAAAATGAGCTCAAAAGGTCAAACACACACAATAATGGAGTATAAGGACGTATTAGGGTTTTCTGAGGCTGAGGGACTGATAAGGAGGCCAGGGGGAGGCTATAATGGGGTATTTATTTATCTTAAACCCTACAAATTAGGGTTTGGAATCTGCTCACGTATGCTGAGCGTACTTATTGGTACGTTGTGTGTACGTGCCCGCTTCCCCCGAATGCAATGCGCCTCTACGCCCCACGTACGCCAAGGCTACGCCCAGCGTACGACTTATGGACGGCCTAATTCTCTTAACCCACTAGATTAATTCAATTCCTTAATCCTTCTATCTACATTTAGCCCAAAAAATAATTAAGAAATATCAAAATAAAATAATACCTCAAATACAGTCATTACAAGTCACCCCCACTTGAATCAGACTTCATCCTCGAAGTCTGCTGCTGCATCCGGAAACAACTCCGGGTAATGTTCCCTCATCTCCTCCTCGGGCTCCCAAGTCCCCACTGAACCCTTACGGTGCTGCAAATGAACCTTCACTAATTCAACCCTCTTATTCCTCAACTCCTTCGTCTTGCAATTTAAAATCAACATTGGTCTCTCAATGTAGTCCAGGCTGTCATCAAACTGAATATCCTCAAGGGGTACCACCGTTGAATCATCCACCAAGCACTTCCATAGCTGGGAAACACGGAAGGTGCTAGCTTCGTAGGAAGGTCCAGTCTGTACGCTACATTGCCCACCCAGGCTATGACTCGGAAGGGGCCGATATACCTCAGGCCCAGCTTGCCCCATTTCCGGAACCGTATGACACCCTTCCATGGCGACACCTTTAGGAGAACCATGTCTCCCTCTCGAAACTCCAAGTCTGAACACCGCTTGTCGGCGTAGCTCTTTTACCTACTCTGAGCAATCTGGAGCCTGCTCCGAACCCGCTAAATCTGCTCGGTGGTCTTGAATACTACCTCCGTACTCCCCATGACCCTCTGACTGATCTCACCCCAAACAGATTGGGGTCCTGCAGTTCCTCCCATAGAGCATCTCGAATGGAGGCCAGACTATATTGGTGTGGTAACTGTTGTTATACGAAAATTCCGCTAACGGAAGATACATATCCCAACTGCCACCGAAATCCAAAACACATGCACAAAGCATGTCCTCAGAGTCTGGATCATCCTCTCGCGTGAAAGCGCTTCCAAAATTTGGAAGTAAAACGAACATCTTCGTCTGACACTACTGAGACAGGCACTCCGTGTAGTGTCACTACCTCTCGCACATAAATCTCGGCCAACTTCTCTGCCTAGATGCTCTCCTGGATCGACATGAAGTGGGCACTCTTGGTCAACCCATCCATGCTGACTCATATCGCATCAAGTCCACGTGCGGTCCTGGGAAGCTTAGTGATAAAATCCATCGTGATGTCCTCCCATTTCCACACAGGGATGTCTAACGGTTGCATCTTGTCATGAGTCCTCAGGTGCTCTGCCTTGACTTTCCTGTAGTTCAGGAACCTCTCCACGTGCCATGCTATGTCCTACTTCATGTAGGGCCACCAATAATTAGGTAGAAGATATATGTACATCTTCGTCGCCCCTGGATGGATGGAGAACCTAGACTTGTGGGCCTCTTCCATCAATATATGTCGTACCCCGACCCAATACAACACCCAGACCCTCCTATGCAGGTTCAACAACCCACGGTTGTCATAGTCAAAGGAGGCCACCTGTCCTATGATCCGCTCGCACTTCCGGCGCTCCTCCTTCAGGTTCTCGACCTGCACCTCTTGGATCTGCTCTAGCAATGGAGTAATCATTGTTATCCTCAGACATATGTCTCAGATCAGGGCCGCTACCTCCTTGCGGCTCAGGGCGTCATCCACTACGTTGGCCTTGCTCGGGTGGTAAAGGATCTCATAATTATAATCCTTTACCACATGTAACCACCATCGTTGTCTCATGTTCAGATTCGGCTGATCCATGAGGTACCTCAAACTCTTGTGGTCCATGTAAATACCATATAAAGGTAATACCACCAAATCTTGACGGTGAATACCATAGCCCCCAGCTCCAAATCGTGCGTCGGATAGTTAACCTTTTGGGATTCAACTGTCTCAAGACATAAGCTATCACATGACCCTGTTGCATCAACATTGCTCCCATTCCTGTGATCAAAGAATCACAGTAGACTACAAAGTCATCCACTCCCTCTGCCAGAGTAAGAATCGGTGCTTCGCACAACTGCTGTCTGAGCGTCTTAAAGGTTGCATGCTGCTCAGGTCCGTAGCGAAAAACCACCGACTGCTTGGTCAGTCGAGTCAACGAAACTGTAATCTTGGAGAAGTCATGGATAAATCTCCTGTAATACCCTACCAGACCCAGGAAACTCCAAATCTTAGTTGGAGACCTTGGAATCTCCCACTACATCACGACCTCTATCTTGGTCGGATCCACCAAAATACCCTTCTGGTTGACGAGGTGCCCAACAAAATGCACCTCCCACAACTAGAACTCACACTTAGAGAACTTCGCAAAGAGTCTCTCCCTCCGCAGTGTCTCCAAAACCTCTCTCATGTGATCCTCATGCTGCTCGTGAGTCTTGGATTAAACCAAGATGTCATCAATGGATACTAATATGGTCCGATCCAGCATCGGCCTGCACACGTGGTTCATGAGATCCATGAACACTGTTGGAGAATTGGTGAGCCTAAACGGCATCACCACAAACTCATAATGACCATAACGGGTCCTAAAAGCGGTCTTTTGCACATCATCATCTCTAACCCACGTCTGGCGATACCCTGACCGTAGATCAATCTTAGACAACCAAGACATTCCCTGATGTTGGTCAAATAAATCATCTATCCTCAGAATTTGGTAACGGTTCTTCACCGTTACCTTGTTCAGCTCCCGGTAGTCTATGCATATGCGGTGTGACCCATCATTCTTCTTCACAAACAGGATCGAAGCTCCCCATCATGAAGTGCTCGGCCTGATAAAACCCTTGTCTAGAAGCTCTTGCAGCTATGTAGACAACTCCTGCATCTCGGGAGGAGCCAACCGATATGGTGTATTGGCTATCGGAGCCGCACCAGGGACTAGGTCGATCCTAAACTCAACCTGCCTCTCCGGAGGTATCCCAGGTATCCATGACATAGGTGACGTATCCTATGCCACATCAGGAGCTGCTCGTGCCTCTTCTGCTGTTAACTGGAAGACTATATTCTTCGCCATAGGTGTCTCACCTCGTCCCTAACAGACATCTGTAATCCACAATATCGTAGGGGCGGATGCTTCCACCTGCCCCGCAGCTGCTAAACTTGGACATTGGGACCGCTTATTTCCCTTCTGATTGCACTGGAAGCAAATCCGATCAGATGTTGTAGCGATGGTGGTAGTGGCAGTACACTCCCTGCTCATATGCCCAGTTCAGCCGCACTTGAAGCAGCCGGAACTCCTAACCTTGCACACCCTATCGTGCAACTTGCCGTATTTGCCACAACGGTTGGGCTCTACTGGCTCCTAGACGTGTGGTCAGACACCTTGGGCTTTCTCCCTGAACTCGCCATGCCAGACGGTACCTCTGGCTTCCTCTCCAACTCTAAATCAATATCTCTCTCACGAGCCCTAGCAATCATGTCCTCCAGCGTCTTACAGATGGAGCAGCTCACAGACTGTCTAATATCACTCCTCAACATCTCATGGTATCGAGCCTTCTTCATCTCCTTGTTCGCCACATACTGCGGAACAAGGAGGGCTCTCTCCTTGAACTTGGCGGTGATCTCCGCTATTGTCTCTGTAGTATGTTGGAGGTCCTTTAACTCTCTAGCAAGCTGTTGCACCTTAATAACAGGTGCAAACTCAGACCTGAACCTAGTCGTGAAATCACTCCATGTCATCTCATCCAGCATTGTATCATCACCAATGGCTCGCCCAACCTCCTCCCACCAGTCACGTGCCCTATCCTTCAGAAGACAGGACTCTAGTCTAACCTTTTCCCCTTCGGGACATCTCCTGGTGCAGAATGCATTGGGGACATCCGACAACCACCTAGTACTCACAATAGGGTCCCGAGCCCCATGGTAGTCAGGAGCTCCACATGCTCTGAACTCCTTGAAGGTGAGCGTGCGCGACCCCATCATGGCTTCCACCTCAGTACGGAAGGCACTAAATCTCTCATCCATAAGCTCCAGAATACCCTCCTTGATCGAACCAAAGATCACAGGAGTCTGCTTAAGAATACTGCGCGTGATCTCTGAGGAGATGAACTCCCTAGTCTTCTCATCTAGCTGCTCGACTCCAGAGCCTGAGCCTGATCCCGATCCCTCCCCCGCACCTGAATTGCCAACTAATGGTCTAGGATGCAAAACCACCATTCTGAAAAACACATCAGAACAAACGTCAGAATACTAACATAACTCGAGGGATCGGATACACTACAAGTTCCCTGGTCTTATCTCAGCCTTCCTTGACTCGAGTACGAATCCTCTGTTTTTAGTAGTATGGGCCCATACTATCTTCTACATTTAACTGTACTTTCCTCAAGAACTGCCTTGACTCCACCAAGTCCCTTCTATTGCTACTGCTCTCTGCTACTCTCATCCTAGGCATTCCCTAGGGTAATCACCATCCCACTATCCACCATCAGCTGCATAAGAAGTTCATGCTTTCTTCCCCTAACTAGCTCGTGAATACTATTACATATTACTCATACTAGATAATATTTCGAATGAGAGATCCTACTTTACAACGGTTGGACTCAAAAAGTAATGCAAAATAGAGCTAGTCCTAACCTTCTAAAAATATTTATTCCTTGCAATATGTAACTTAACATATTCATTTACTAGTTAGTGAAAGACAACTAGAACTCCTAAAAGCACAAAGCAAGCAGCATTCGAGCATTGAATACATATAATCAAGCATATACTACCTGGCTATCATACTGGCTAATCTGTACTAGCATGCAGTTCTTATAAATCCGATACGCATATAACAGGCACATAAGGCATCCTTCCTAGATCCTTAGTCCTAATCTAGCATGCAGTTCCCATAAAGCCGATATACAAATAACAGGCACATAAGGTATCATGCCTAGATCATTAGTCCTAATCTAGCATGCAGTTCTCATAAAGATGGTAACAATATCATAACATAAAGTTGTATGAGTAATTTAAGAGTACTTACTTGAGCTCGGCTGATTGCATGCACCACACCATTTTTCTCTTTTCAAGTTCTTTTCTTTATACTTTTCTCAAATTCTTTTACTTTTCTCAAAAATCCTTTTATAAAATGGTTTTCCTTTTGAAAATTTTATACCAATTCCTTAGTTTGAGTTCAAACACACCCGAAAGTGTGATTGATTCCCTCAAACCAAGGCTCTGATACCAACTTGAAACATTCCAAAAATACAAATCGTAAATTTCGTTTTAAAAATCATTATAAAACCATAATTCATCCATCAACATAAGGAAAACCAATAACCATGTATCTCAAAACATCATGTCAAATACTGTATTAAAATCAAATAAGATTATATCATAGTCTAAAACAATCCCATGCTAAAACTGTGGTTTGTGCCATGCGATCATTCCGAGTCCTTCTCCTTACAAGTGGAAGTACCTGAAACCAAAGCTGAAAACTGTAAGCACAAAACTTAGTAAGTTCCCCCAAATTACCACATACCATACAATAACACATACTAGGCCTTACCCACTGCATCGGACCGGAGTCCGAAATACAGATCATAGCAACAAGCACATAACACATAACATATAACATATAAACATAATAAACTTCCTTGGGATTTCCCTGGCATCCGACCAAAGTCCGGTACACCTAACACATAAGCTAATTCTGCATCGGGCTTACCCCGAAATACATAACACATAACATGCATGAATCACAAAGACATCAAGCATCCATATACACTTCTCGAGCCCGCCCCGGTATCGGACCGAAGTTTGAAACATATAAGCTACATCGGGCTAACCCCGACATCGGGCCTAATCCTGACGTATACTAACATACAAAATGGAACATGACCTAGGCCCAACTACTCCCCAGCTACTCCCCAGCTATTATGACCAAAATAAGGTAACTCTGACCGCTGCTCCAACTACTCCCCTGCTATTATGACCAAAATAAACATTTAGTCAAAGACTGAGAATCCTTCTAAGGGTAAAATGACTATTTTATCCCCCACCCCCCTTTAATCAGAAATGGAACATGACCTACGCCCAATCCTTTTCTAGTCCTTCCAAACCCACTAAGTCCCATTAAAGTTCTCAAATGGCCTAATTTATTGGGCCCAACTCCTCAAATGGGTTTTCCTCCCAAGCCCAACTAGTCCTTGGGCCCTTAACTAACTCCTGGGGGGCCATCACGACCCAATACCTGCTAAGCCCAAAATTTGGTGCAAACCTAGGCGCAATAACGTGAAACCCACAATCTCGGCGTACGCTGAGCGTACTCATCTGTACGCTAGGCGTACAGCTTGTATGGATTGTACGTTGCGCGTACTGGCTTGTACGCTCAACGTACTCCCCTGTTAAGTCATTTACTTCAAAGCTATTTAATCCCTTAAGATACTACGTCCAAGCTATAGATCTGAGCCCAATAAATCGTCTTAACCCATAAAGTCAATCACTTGGTGGCTTGCAACCCTCCAAATGAGCCCAAACATAGAATAATAGCAACTAACTCCATAGAAATGGCTAGATCTCATGCATGGTTACATAAAATCCTTTGATAACGTACCCTAGCCAACACGAAAGGCCCACGCCCGGCTTAGAAGGCCGGTGCGCCTAACAGACCAGGCCCAACGGGTTTAGCGCCCGCCAGCGCCCCTGAGGGCAGGTCGTTCTAGCAAAAGGAAGCGCCTACCAAAGGCGCCCTCGCAAGAGGCTCGTGCCCGCCAAGTGCGCCACAGAGCTCCACGGTAGAAGATATGGTCAGGCAACAAAGCAAGGCCTCAGAGCATTATCGACAGGACCAATGGCATCGCTCTGACAAGTAAAGGAGCACGATCCTCCAGTCATTTCCCCGGATCCTGTCGGCTAAGGAGATCATGTCTTGTACGGACGAGCAATATCGTTGAGTATAAAAGGAAAGGATCATGGCCCTGACAGGTAAGACGCCTTCTCCAAGCTATACTCACACACACTCCCTAAAACCTACTGACTTGACCATCAAAGCGTCTTTCCGGGAGCACCCTCTCGGGAAACGGTGGATGGCCTGTGTTTCTCTATGATCTTGTAGGAGCAAATCAGGATGTTGTCGAAGTCTATTCAGAGCAAGAGCAAGGTCGCATCATTTGGCACCATCTGTATGTGTGATGAAGAACAAAACCAAAAGCACACAGTTCAACGAAAAAAATGGAGTCCGACGGCATCGGCGGACCCAATAGAGCATCGGGATATCCGATCCGATCAATGGCACCGTTGGATGAAACACCACCACCTTTAGCAGAAAACAGATACATCTTAGACGAAGGTGTTTCCTCAATAACGGCGGAGCCACCAAGCGGTTCATAACCACGGGTACATTTTCCGCCAATAACCACCTCAATGGCGATCATCCCGACTAAGCCACCACAGTCGTCGCCCACATCATCAGTGGTGAACACCTATAACATAGTGCCGACACTACAGCAGACAACGGCTCAGATGATGATGCCACCAGTCACACTACAACATACACCACCCTTCGGCCAAGCACAACTGACAATACCCCAAACACCACCATTTTTCAATCCGATGATCCAAGGGCAGCCACCAATCCCTCAGATGCTACTGCCATGAAACCGAATCGCTAGTGCTTAACTGTAAACACCGATGGCCATGCAGCCAACGATTTCTTTACCACCATTGGATCAAGCCATGACAGCCCAGCCACCCATTTTCTTTTCTTCCACGACAAAAGATACGGTCAGACGACAAAGCAAGGCCTCAGAGCATTACTGACAAGACCAATGGCAGCGCTTTAACAAGTAGAGGAGCACAATCCTCCAATCAGCGCTTCGGATCCTATCGGCTCAGGAGATCCTGTATCGTACGGACGAGTAGGATCGTTGAGTATAAAAGGAAAGGCTCATGGCCCCAGCAGGTAAGACGCCTTCTCCAAGGAAGAAAACGAGGAAGATACACATAAAAGCACCATCATATGCACTTGTGAACGGGGAACTATATAGGAAAGGGTTCACAACGCCTTGGTTGAAGTGTGTGGATGAAGCCAGGGGAAAAGAAGTGCTTCATGAGGTACACGTCGGCCAGGCGGGTGCGCATGAACGAGCACGCCCCCTAGTAGGAAAGGTACTCCGCTTGGGAATTTATTGGCCTACCACGTACCAAGACGCGGTGGAACTGACAAGGAAATCGCGGAATGCCAAGCATACTCACCATTCCAAGGAAATCCTCCAGCCCCCTGACTAACATCTCCAGCCCATGGTCGTTCTATCAGTGGGGGATAGATATTGTTGGGCCATTCCCAGAGGCCCCGGGGAAAATAAGGTACATGGTGGTCGCGGTCGACTACTTTACAAAATGGATTGAGGCCGAGCTAGTGCCATGCATATCGAGAAGGAACATGATCAAATTCATATGGAAGAACATATTGACCTGATTCGGAACGCCCAAGACACTCATCAGTGATAATGGGCTACAGTTCGTAGAAAATCCTTTCAGAGACTGGTGCGCTAGCAAAGGGATCACTCAACGATTTACGTCAGTAGCACATCCCCACTCAAACGGGCAAACAGAAATATCCAATCAGACAATTGTAAACGGAATCATGAAAAGACTGGGGAAAGCTAAAGGGAACTGGGTCAAGGAACTTCCTGCAGTGTTATGGTTATACAGGACAATGCCAAGAAGAAGAACGCAGGAAATTCCATTCAGCTTAGCATATGGAGCGGATGGGATGCTTCCAGTAGAAGTGACGATAGGCACCTTGAGGAAAATTCACGCTGAGGAGGAAACAAATTCCCAGGATCTAAGACTACATCTAGATCTCCTCGAGAAGCGACGAGAACAGTCAGGGGTGTGATAGGCCGCATACAAGCACGTCATAGAGAAAAATTACAACTAGAGGGTCAAAGAAAAGGCATTCAAAGTGGAAGACTATGTGTTGAGATGGAATGAAGCAAGTCGAGTCATGCCACAAGGAAAATTGGGCCCCTGGGGGAGGGCCCGTATAAAATTATTGAGGCAAATTGCAATGGAGCATATGCACTGGAAACAATGGAAGGAACGGAAATTCTAAGAACTTGGAACGCAAGGAACTTAAGGAAATTCTACTTCTGATAAACACGAATGGTTAGTGCATAAGCCGGCAAGCCCGAACCTTTCATCTAACACATCTAGGGCAGTTATACAATCGTAGTGCTCAGTAAAATACTCAATTTATCAAAGTGCAAACTTCCCACACCCAAATACTTAGTGTATTAAGCACAAAAACTCTCATACTTAGTGTATTGATGATTAAATACTCAATGTATTAAGCGCATGCTCAGCACATTATTGTTAAGTACTCAGTGTATTAAGCGCAAAAACTCTCATACTCGGTGTATTAATGATTAAATACTTAGTGTATTACGCGCATGCTCAGCAAATTATTGAGAAATGCTTAGTATATTAAGCGCAAAATCCTCATACTCAGTTAATTGATGATCAAATGCTTGCTGCTTTAAGAGCATGCTCGGTATGTTAATATTAATACTTAGTGTACTAAAGCGCGAAAATTCTCATGCTCAGTGCATTGATGATTAAATTCTTAGTATATTAAGAGCACACCCATCATGTCAATATTAAACACCCAATGTATCAAGTGCGAAAACTCGCATTACCGACAAGAGCAATGGTAGCGCTTTAACAAGTGGAGGAGCACAATCCTCCAATCAGCGCCCCGGATCCTATCGGCTCAGGAGATCCTGTATCGTACGGGCGAGTAGGATCGTTGAGTATAAAAGGAAAGGCTCATGGCCCCACCAGGTAAGACCCCTTCTCCAAGATATACTCATACACACTCCTTAAAATCTATTGACTTGCCCGTTGGAGCGTCTTTCTGGGAGCACCCTCTCGGGAAACGGCTGACAACCACTTTTCTCTGTGATCTTGTTAGGAGCAACTCAGAAACTGTTTCCGAAGTCTACTCAGAGCAGGAGCAAGTCGCATCAGCCTTAAAGGTTGAAACTTTACTTCTAAAGAGATACCTTGAGCTCCATGGGTGGCAACCCTAAGCTCAAAATCAAAGTTGCATGATAAATGTCCATCCTTTGGACCTAAAATGGTCCTAAGCTTCATAAATCTAGATTTAAGCTTCTAAGAGGAAAGTTTGAAACTTTATACCTCCTGTGAGTGCCAAAAGGATCAATAGTCCCAGATCCTTGAGCTCAAGATACTCAAGTTCTTCTTCTCCAACTCTTCTTATCTTCTTCCAAGCTTTTCTTTACCAAAAATGAGCTCAAAAGGTCAAACAGACACACACACACACACACACCAGTGGAGTATGAGGACGTATAGGGTTTTCTGAGGGTGAGGGACTAGTAAGGAGGCCAGGGGGAGGCTATAATGGGGTATTTATATGTCTTAAACCCTAAAAATTAGGGTTTGGCATTTGCTCGCGTACACTGAGGGTACCTCATGGTACGTTGCGTGTACGTTCCCGCGTCCCCCAGATCCAATGAGCCTCTACACCCTACGTACGCCAAGGCTACGCCCAGCGTACGACTTATGGGCGGCGCAATTCTCTCGGCCCACTAGATTAAGTCCATTCCGTAATACTTCTATCTACATTTAGCCCAACAAATAATTAAGAAATATAAAATAAAATAATACCTCAAAGACGGTCGTTACAGTTGGAAGTTTAATAACTAAGCCTAGCAGGAAATGAGGTGATAAACTCTCCATGCTAGGATGTTAAGCTTACCTGAGATTAGCTTATTCCATGCCCACCCGTAAGGTGTTTGGGGAAGATAGAGATGTCAATATATTCTCCTAATGATGCAACCATGAATCGCTTCAAATTATTAAGAGCCCAAGAGCAACCATCATAACTAAAGGGGGAGATTAAATGATGAAAAAATATAAAAAAATAGAAGTTTGTCTTGAGCGAGAAGTTGATTTTGGTTGGGAATAGCACTCGAAGAGTTTCGTTTCCTTTTAACCATGGTTGGGTGTGGGAAATGCCATCAGGACCGTATAAAGATTTGATAATAAGGATAATGCCATAAAAACCCTCTAATTATCAAGAAATGTTCGGTTGTATCCTAAGTCCATTTTTATGTCTAAAAACCGCACATTTGGGCAAAAATTGTCATAATTGTCCTCTTTTCCGATATTTCCCTTCTATGTAATTAAGGGGTGTATGGTTGTCGACACATGTTAAAGGGTGTTTGGCATTAGGGGATGTCAAAACGAAGTTGGGCATTGTCTGCAACTTCCGACAACCCTTTGTGGTCCTTCTCTCATCGTCGGCAACCACCAATCGACGGGAAAAAGAAGTAGTGACAGGGTGGATCGTTAAAGATGAACGGAAGGCAGTAAAGCATAACTCCGGTGGTTAAGCAGAACGCGAGGAGGGGAAAGGAGTCGATCTCCAACGGGATCCCCTTGGCCACCTCGTCCTAGTCTCTGACATCAATCTGAAATGGATGCAGCACCAGCAGTTGACCAATGGAGAGCACCATCGATGCTCTATCTGACTGAAGAGAGAGAGAGAGAGAGAGAGAGAGAGAGAGAGAGAGAGAGAGAGAGAGAGATGGATAGAGGGAGAGAGAGAGAGAGAGAGAGGGAGAAAAAAAAAGAAAGAGAAAGAGAGAGAGAGAGAGAGAGAGAGAGAGAGAGAGAAAGAGAGAGAACAAAAACGACAGTAGGTGGGGGGTTTTGTTGGTGCTCAACAAACCAAAAGGAGGAAGGATTGAAGTCGGTAGCTGGTGGTGGCGGTAGCGGGCTGGAGATGGTGGTGGATCAAGGTGGAAGTAGGCGTCTCCAGCGAGTCCTTCGTGGCTCGTTCTTTGTGGTTGGCTATTGTCGAAATGAAGGAAAGGGAAACAAAAGATCGAGGGGTGTTTGTGTTGCAATTAATGAAGAAAGAAGAAGGTGGAGGGGATGCTAAAAGTGGCAGCAACGAAGGTGGCAACCCTCCCTTTCTTCATCGGTTTACCAACGATGGAATGAAAATAGTGAGCAAACCAAACACACTTTAATCTTATAACCAAACATCCATAATGTCATAGAAGGGTAAAATCATAAAATAGGACAATTATGACAATTTTTGTCTAAATGTACAGCTTTTGTGAACATAAAAATGGACATAGGTCTTACAGTGTTGTTGCTAAAGGTCTTAAATCTCCACAATATCTTTGATATGGCAAGATTTTGCGACTTTAGACTTCCAATGCCAAGACCCTCATGGCAAACTTTTTTGTTCCATATGATTTTTTTTCCAAATGCCCATTCCAAAAGAATCTCTCTTTTTCCTTTTTTTTCCAAGTTTTCATTGTATTTAGATAAGAGGCATGTTTGATACGGAGCTTTTGAAAGCATTTGGAAACTTCTATCTTTTAACTTTTGACTAAACGTTTTAGTTTAAACAAAAAACTTCATTTTAAGGTAGAAACATTACTGAACTTTTGAAATCAATTTACATAGTTAGAAAGCATGTGTTTGATAAAAGTAGTTCTTTATATATATATATATATATATATATATATATATATATATATATATATATATATATATATATATATATATATATATATTTTGAGTATGGATGGGTGTTATGACACCAAAAAATTATCACCTCATCACAAGGATGCATGCCATAACGAGAAGAAACGAGAAGGGGTGGCGGGTTACCATGCCGTCAAAGCATGTCCACGTCGACAATAACGAGAACAAGAAGCCCCCATACTAAGCTATTTTGTTAAAAACGCCCAAGATGTAAGTGCCGAGAGTACCCTTACCCAAACGGATTTGCAAAGCGCCTTGGAACTTCCAAACGACACGAAACTGTATTGATTTTTTTTTCTTTATACGTGTTGCTTGTGATCATTTTTCAATGTACATGTCGACCAATAATTTTTTCTTGACGTGCCCCACAAATGATAAAAGCGCCCGTGACCGAATTAATTAACAAAAATCCAAAACCCAATTAACACATGTTTTCAGAACACCATCAATTATCGTAGCTTTGTGAAAGTGACTTTCCTTAATAGAAAATAAATAAATTAACATTGCCTAAAAAGTCAATAATAACCTTACATTAACAAAATATGCAACATGAAGTTCATGTTTTCATTCATTTTTACAAACATTTCATCCCCATCCCACTTCCCCACTAGTGACGGTGGTGCTCGCATTCCACCGGCACCGACGGAAACCTGCCGGCGTCACTGCAGTAGTCATAAATCATATGGTTCGCCCTCACCCAAATCAGCTGGTGGCTTTGATGCACATTCAACTCCGACAATATTGGTTGATCCCACCAACCGCCGCTGCTAGCACACCGCTTTGCGTTATCGGAATCCGCCGTGGACACCGGACATTCACAACCATTGATCTCAAATGACCGGTAGGAAGCGACAAACGGAGCATGGGTCCAGTCAGTTTTAACCCGACCACCTTGTGTCGCCCAGTCGTCAGCATTCCAAATTGAGCTGTACACACCCATCGCTTGGTCTTTAGGGAACGGGATACCCTTGTGCTCCAAATTACTGTGAACTCTAATCGGGGTTTCATCAACCAAAAACCTGCAACAAAAATTTACACCCATGGTAAATACTTGTACTCACTGCAGTATAATTTGTACACGTAAAAGGTAAGGCGAGATACTCCATGTTCAATAAGTATGGTATTTACTTTTCCCTGCTTTCCTTTTCAGACCCATCATGGCATATTGAGAGAGAAAGTGAAACGTACAAACTCACGGTTGCTTAGAATCATTCTAGTGTGCTTAAATGGGTTGTACACACAATGTTTGTGTGTGTGTGTGTGTGTTTGAGATTGAAGGAAGGAACTTACACAACTTGGCGCTGGTTCCAGAGGATTGAGTAAGCATGGAAGTCTTTGGTTGGATCGAACCAGAGATTCAGTCTCTGTTCACGGTTGCCGACGCCATTGACGTACACATTTGTCTGAACAATATAAGGCTCTCCGGTGGTGTTCCCGAGGAACTCGAAATCAAACTCGTGGTGTTTAGCGCCATCTGATGACATCTGATAAGATCATGAACAATGGAGTCAAACAACTAATTATCGATTCAACTGTTTTGAGATGCAAGCTTTTGGATTAACTTACATAGAATGCAGTGACTGTTCCGGCGGAATCACCTTCAACAAGCTTGATCTGAACGTTTACTTTCCCAAACATGTACTTCGACTTTGATGAAAATCCAGCTCCTGGAAATCAGATTTCATAAGTGACTTGTTTATACAAATTAGTCGTAGCAAGGGAAAATTAATTAGTAAATTAGGTTCGAATCGTGTAGTTACCGGAAAAGTTATCAAGCTTCATGTTCACAGTATCTCCATCAAACGAGAAATGATCAGCAGCCCAGTAAGGCTGAAACAGCTCATCAAACTTTGAAGTCGAAGTCACAGAGCAAACAGACAGTGAAAGCAGCAATGCGAGAGTGATTAAAGACGAAGAGGAAGAAAACGCCATGAAAGAGAGAGAGATAAGAAGGTTCTGTTGATTTGCAGAGAACTGATGAGTGAAGAAGGGAAGAGGTGTGGGGTGGTTTTATAGCAGGGTGGTGAGAGAAGTATGTTGTGTATGGTAATGGACATGTCAGAGCCACGTTGGATTTAGAAGGACATGTAGGACGAGTAGGGTCCACAATAGGAAAATTTAAATTAAAAAACTAGCCGTTTAAGCTGGCTGTAGATGGATGTTTGGAGTAAAAGTGGGCACAGGGTACGAATAGTCACTGTCGGAAAAGATGGCTGCAAATGTAAGCGAATGAGTAGCTGACACGTGGTGTACTACAGCTGGATACGGTATGGTCCAGCTGTCATTTACGCAGTGGTTAAAAAGGACAGCCTTCTTTTGCTCAGTTTTACATTCACCACTCCCTTTGATGATAGATGCTCCCACGCGCTCCTGCTCTAGTTCATACGATGCGTGGAATACAAACGCCACTTGATAATTTGAAGTTCCCAAATGAGTGAAAGAGTTTTTCAAGATATCAATACATTCATGGGGTAAACTGCAGATCTTAGTTTAGTTTTATTACTTTTTCATTAAGTTTTATAATATTTGTATGTTTTTTTTATATGTATTGACCAATTATAATTAAAGTAATTATCAATTTTTTTGAATAGTGAGTGAGATTATAGAGAGTGAGATTGTAGAGAGTAGCATGTAAAATATCTTTTGCTTTTTTGTTTTATTCTTTCAGAGATGATGTCAAAGTGCCAGCTGGGACAGTACAGTTTTCCACTCAATTTTTTTCCTCACATTTTAAAACCCAATTAAATAAATACCCGAAAATAATCACCAATCCCCCACCATACCAAAAGTAACACTCTTTTCTTCTTAAATATCTATGAGTATTCGAGTTATTTATATTTCTATAAATATACGGTAGGAAATTATTATTTTTGAAAAAATTGCAAAATGACATTTTATTTCGAAATTTTGAACTTTTTGTATAGAGTTTGTTAAAAAGACACTCTATTTACCATATAGACACCTCATTTTATTTCGAAATTTTGAACTTTGTATATTATAGGCCAACAAGTTTAATTTTTAACTTATAAGAAAAAAAATCCAAATTTGAGAAAAGTTCCATTTCTATATATTGTATAAACGTCTAGTTTAATGAAACTTTTTAAATCTTAAAACAAGTTAAAATAGTTGTTTAATGTTTACACCTTTCAGAAGTTTTAGTTTTTAAGTTTCCAATTATTTTTTATGAAAATCTATATATATATATATATATATATATATATATATATATATATATATATATTTCGATTTCCATCTATGAGCTATCAGATTATAGTTTTTTATTATCAGTTCTCAAATTTCAGATTTAGTTTTGACAGAAATAGCCATACTTAAAAAAATTTAAATTCAATTTGAACATTTTTTCTTAATTTCTCTATATTTTATCATCATCATCTTATCTATCATTTTTATTCATTGTTCTTTTAATTTTCTGTTTCAAATCTTCGTTTTGTAAAGAAAAAGATGAGTGTTTGCTCTCCTTTTTAATATGTAATTTATCATTTCAACCAATATATAACAAAAAGAATAAAATCCAAAATCATGATCAATTTTGTAAACAAACTTAAGGATAACTTCCCCATCACGAATCATTTCCATTTGGTAAACAATGCTAATTTTGTTGGAACAGTTAATTGGAGCTGGGATTTAGAGTCATCTAGGATATTCAGTAGCATCTTTGAGAAACCATATCAATATGACTATTCTCCCTTGATCTAATGAGAACTGGGGGTGGAACCCATGAGTTCCCGAGAAATTAAATATTCTAACGTAGACAATTATTCACTGTTGACTACCAACAATTGTTAACTTATCTAAAATTGGCATTGGAACATCCACCTCATGCAGGATCTGTGGTGAAGCTCTAGAAAACGAGAACCATATTTTTATTGAATGTGGGATAACAAAAGAAGATTGGCAAAGAGTATCTAGTTAGTGGCGATTGCTGGACTCTACCGTTCATGCGACTCAGGATCTTCCGAATTTTAAAAAGTTGTTGAAGGGTCACAAAAGACTGTCAAACATTCACGAAGTGCTTATGCTTTTGAAACACTCGGAACTTGAAGGCTCACTCCTCAGGCATCAAATCTCATTGTACAATCTATGTCTTTATTTTGGATTAATGCGAGGAAACGGAAGGGTGAAGCTCTCATATGGGTTGATTAGTGTAACGATGATGTTTTTGAAGACTTTATTCATATTTGTATTATGTTTGTTTTGTTTTGTATTTTATCTTGGACTTTCCAACTTTGTACCCCCTAGACGGCTAGTGTTTTTTAGTGTCAGTTTGTGATTAAAAAAAATAAAACAAAACAAAAAACTCAAACTCAAACTCGCTTAATAATTTTCAAACTAAGGAACAAGTACAAAACTCATCATAAAGTTTGAGAATTTCAAAATTTTCTTTTGAAAAACCGATTTTCAAATATATTTTTTATGGCAAAGATATATTTGAGTCTAAAAAAACTTATTTTTTCAAAAAAGTAATAATACTTTAAAACAATAACAAATTTAGGTTATTAAACAACTTATTATTTTAAATAATCAGATTTATTGTACTCCAGAATTGGGAAGTGCACCACATATTTTTCTAGTCCTCTTTTTACGTTCCCCACATCCCCAAACTACAACATCCACCCACCCTGCCACCCATTAACCATGTCTTAGTTGATAAGTATAACTGGACCCCCTCAACATTCGCTTATGATAGTAGAAGTCCTTGTATATTCTTATTTATGTTGGCTGTATCCCTTTGTCAATTGTCAACAACCAAGCATATGTTCAGTTCCAAAGATATTACATTATTCTTATTTCCAAATAATCATTACAGTTATGTAATAACTTAACTTTTAAGAAAAAATTAATAACCTATCTTGATAATATTTTTCAAAATCTATTTCAAGATATCTATTCTAAGAAGTACATGTTTGATAAATCATCCAGTTAACTATTTGTTTATATAGTTTATTAATACTCATGTATTATACTAAAAACGTTAAATATAAAATTCTTAACATTTAATAAATTTGAATTTATAAGAAAAAATAGAAAAATATTAAATTATTAAAATTAAAATGTTTTTTCTCTTTTAAATTTAAACAAATAATAGATAAATAATCAAAAGAAATTAATAGAGTTTTAATTTAGAAAAATTTGAAATTAGAATGAAAGTCAGGTAATGAAATTGATATGCGTTTATTATTATATTTAAACAATTAATATATTTAATTAACTATTATATGAAATTTAATAAAAATGAAAACAACCACAAAATATCATGTGAGAAAAATTTAATTGAAATAACCACAAAATAACATGTGACGAAATCAATAAGAATACAACATGTGACAAAAAAGTTTTCTAGAGTATATTATCTTTCTTCGAACATTGAATGCTTCTAAATTAGAATAGTCTATTTATATCAACTTTGGTATATACATATTCATATGAAAATGCCAACGTGTATGCTACAATGAAGAGTTGAGTTAATTGAAACAAAAGTAATGTATGGAATTACATCTCGTATACGTTTGCAAACTGAACTAAATTCAAAAAGAACTTCATGCAACGAAATGATATAATGCAAAAAACAAGTGGTCAGAGTGTGAGGAAAAACATTGCTTTGGGGTTGAAATAAATATTATGAGGGCAGCAAAGTGAAAGTAGACCTTAAAACACGAAAACCTATATTAATACCAAAAAGTCAAAATAAATATAAGATGAAAAGTGAGGTTGCTAGCATTTTATATGGAAAAGCTCCGTTATATTCTCCAGCAAGTTATTCCTAAATCAAATGGTGACAATAGCCTAATGGCTCCTTATTTCTTTACTTTTAGAGATGCTTACCACTTTTAATGATGCTATGGGCTTCTTGAAAAATGAATAATGGTATTACTTGTTATATATATATATATATATATATATATATATATATATATATATATATATATATATATATATATATATATATATATATATATATATAAAAATTCAAGCCAATTAAAAATTTTAAAACATTTCAAATCCATTAAAAATTATAAACTTGTTTTCAAAATGTATCATATCAGAGTATCCCAGAAATAAATTCATAAAAAGCGATGAGTTGTACGATCACGCCTTTGCCTTGCTCCGATCCCCTGAAGTACTTGAAACAATAAATTGAAACTGTAAGCCCAAAAGCTTAGCGAGTTCCCCGAAAATACAGATACACATACAGTTCACATAACCATGTCCGTAACATCATAACATAACAAACTGAACAGAATGCAACGAGTCCACAACTTTACAGACTGGATTACCCCCTGGGCCCACAGTGTGAGTCTGGATCGCCTTGCGGGCCCACAGCTCACATCTAGCTAACCATCGAGCCCACAGTACGAGTCTCCCTTAGCTCGTAACCGGAATGCTCCCGAGTTTGTTGGTTACCGCACGAAGCAGTCTCACCTCAACCCATCCCACATAACATATCAACATATAACATAACCACTGAGAATGCAAATAATCATATAACACAAATAGTCCTACAGATCTACCCAACTGGGATAACCACTGAGCATGCAGATAATCATATATCAACACAAGTAGTCCTACAGATCTACCTAACCAGCATAACCACTGAGCATGCAACATTAACTTCAAACTCAACATACTAACATTGCTAGGATAACATATTCAATGGGCCGGCCTTGGTGCCTTAGACCCCTTAGTATAGTGAGGATAACTCACCTTGCAAATGTCGGCTCGGTAACTAAACTCCAACTCTCAGGTCACGACCACAAACTCCACCACCTATTATCATAATAGAACCATACTAATAAGTTCTCAACCTTTCAAGGTACCTCATAAGTCAACTAGTCAACCCCTGGTCAAACTCAAAGTCAACAGTTAAGGTCAACAGTCCATGTTGACCCTTACTTGTCGAGTACCCTCGGTTACTTGCTGAGTTCCTCGAGATACTCGTCTACTCGCCGAGTCCCCGGAGTGACTCATCGAGTTCCTAAGGTTCGTGATCGAAGCCCTAAGGCCACTCATCGAGTTTTCCTTCTTGCAACTCGACAGGTTCACACGCATTCATCAATTTGGAGAAACCTTAATCGACTCGTCGAGTTGTTCATCTAACTCGTCGAGTCTATGGTAATCTTCATCGGACACTCCGAATTATTCATCAAACTCGTCGAGTTCAATGCCTATCTTCATATGACTCGCCGAGTCGACTATGCGACTCGCTGAGTCCCTTCATCCCTTTAAACACGCAGACACTTTTCAAGCCATGCCAAGGCCCCAAATTGCAGATCCAAGTTCCTTAGACATTCTTATCATGTAAAGTTGCAAACTTTACGTGCATACAAGGCTTTAAGGCCCTAAAATGGCACAACTAAGATTGCAATGAAGTCACATCCTTGAGAGAAGGCTCATACTAGACAAGGCTGATGGCTTTATGAATCTAGAAGCCAAGGGGAGTCAAGAACCCATTCCTAAACTCATGCACAAAAGGGTTTAGGAGAAAATAAGCCAAGGGAAAAATGATCTAATACCTTCAAGAGGGCCCTTTCAGGTGCAGAACTTGAAACGCACAAACTCTTGCTTCAACTAGCTTGCTTTTCAAGTGATTCCTTCACCAAAACTTCCCTCCAAGCTTAAACCTCGAAAGAATATACACACACTCGAGTTAGGGCCTTTCTAGACTCTTAATGGACTGTAAAGAGGCCAAAGGAGGCTTGTGCTTCTTTAAATAGGGTGCAAAATCCAGGGATTTAGGGTTTCATCTACCAGCTCCTACTCGTTGAGTCCCTTCTTGGACTCGGCGAGTAGGCTACTAAATTCGCGAACCAACCCGCTGCTACTCGATGAGTAGGGCAACCAACTCGTCGAGTAGACCTTGGAAACAAAAGAATTCTTATTTAAATCAATACCTAAGAATCGGGGCGTTACAACTCTCCCCCGCTTGAATTAGACTTCACCCTCGAAGTCCGGTGCGATGAACAATGTCGGGTAATGCTCCCGTATTTCTGCCTCCGGCTCCCATGTCCACTCAGATCCCTTCCGATGCTCCCATTGTACCTTAACCAAAGGTATCTCCTTATTCCGCAAAACTTTCGTCTTCCTCTCAAGTATGGCTACAGGCCTCTCCACGTAATTCAGGCACTCATCTAACTGAATATCATCCAATGGCACCATTGCCTCCTGATCCACAATGCACTTACGCAGCTGCGAAACATGGAAAGTGTTGTGGATCCGACTAAGCTCCTCCGGAAGCTCTAACTTGTACGCCACCTTGCCAACCATGGCAAGGACCTTGAACGACCTAATGTATCGATGACCCAATTTGTGACATCCCCAAAATCTCGGCCAGAAAAGACCGATTTCATTTATGCTTTTTAAAATAATTTTCAGAGTAAATCCTTTTAATTTTAAAAGAGATGCGGAATTTGTTCCCAAAGACAAAACATGATAAAATAGATATTTATCAAAACATTTCATAAAGAAATATGATTTCATTTCAAAATCAAAAGTCGGGATGTCATGTTCCGATACAGGTCATAAAGCATAAACGATAACATTACAAGTTGTTCAACAAATATATACATATACAGACTTGTAAACAAAAACAACTTGATGTTCGCCCATCTTAAGCTCTTGCGCCACTTCCTGTAAAGTAAATCAACTGAGTGGGTCAGGCTTGGGAGCCTGGTGAGCATATAGGGTTTTCAACCCACAATAATTATATTTAATTTCAACAATCAACAATAAACCCGATTACCCATTCCCGTTATCCTCACCTTACGTTCCTAAAAATAACGTCTATTATAAGGAACTTATTTTAGGATTTTTCATCGGGACGGATATTACTGCAGAGGGGCTTCCTCAACAATAAGTATCCTAAAGGCAACCATGTGGGGGATAGAGTATACCGGTGAACACGTCGTTCACAACACCTACAGGTAATGAGCCTGCTAGTGTTCCACAGGACAGTCTAGAATAGTCTGTGGTCGTCATCCATACTCTGCTGAATGACTAGAATAACACCAATAACACCAATAACACCGAGGCCTCTCATCTGTTTATTACACACCAATTACCTACCCATGTTCTACCCAACATATTAGTAGATAAAAATATACGTTTTTATACATAGTTTAAAAACCTGTATAACATGTTTTAATCAACACATATTCCACATAACAGATGAGGCATACACACATAACACGTATTTCATAGAGAATACATCAGATCTGTAAGATAGAAGAGAGTGAATATACACTCACACGTATAACAACCAAATATATACACATAACACGTATTTTATAGAAAATACTTCATAATATTGTGTTGGAATGAAAATAACTACACACTCACTTGATCAAAAGATGATCGGGCAGCACTACGGCTTGCAGAAGAGGTGTTTCTCCGTAGATCTGGAAGATCTTCACAAAACCGGGCTCCTCGCGGGCAGCGTTTCGGCTCGGGAATAACGCTCTTCGGGATCCTCGGGGATTCGGATCTTACTTCGGGGCTCGGGAATATTACCGGGGCTTCGGGGTATGATTGGCACGCAAATCGAGGCAAAACTTAGAGAGAGGGAAGAGTTTGAACAAGAGAAAATGGCTGAATTCGAGTTCTATTTATAGGCTGCTGGGTCTGGGATTACGCAGGGCGTACTCAAATTACGCGGGGCGTACTCAGTACGCGGGGCGTACTCGGGTTACGCGGGGCGTACTTTGACGTCACTGCGTGCGTCGACTGGTGGCACTCGAGTATTGGTCAAACAAGTTGCATCCGACTGAGTACGCGGGGCGTACTCAAATTACGCGGGGCGTAATTGACTTGTCAAACTTCTAAATTGCGTAACTTTCGCATACGAGCTCCGTTTTCGACGTTCTTTATATCCACGCGAAGGTCAGACCATACTCTACAACTTTCATTTAGACTCCGTCGGCTAATTTTGACTTTTATTTTTATTATTTATTTTTAGAAGGCCGGGACAGAAAGACTTCGTTATAAATTCATAACTTCTTCGTCTGACGTCCGTCCTCGCCTAACTTGTCATCGTTTCGCTACTAACAACGAGATCTTCGATTCTCATTTAGATTGTTTCGGCTAAAAACCGCTCGATCTCAAATCGAGTATTCGGGCTGCATACTGCCACGTCGAAACTTCAGAAAATCATAACTTCCTCATACCAAGTCAGATTTGGGCGTTCCTTTTATGCATGCTCTCGGTTTAACGAAATCTACGACTTTCGTTTAGATCGCTAAGGCTAAATATCGCTCTATCTTAAATTCATATTTTACGTCACTCAGCGTCGTACCGGTTCTGTCGCGAAACTTCGACAGGTCATAACTTCTTCGTTATAACTCGGATTTTGGCATTCCTTATATCTCTGGAATCCTTGTTTCGACCACTACAACTTTATGCAAAGATGTCGGGCTTATCTCACACTTAAATTTTGACGCTTATTTTATTCTTAATTTATTAAATTATAAAATTAAGAAAATACACACATAAATCACATAATTCAAATAATTCACAGATAATACATTCTTATTATTTCAAGTTGAGTTACAAGGTTAACCTAGACTATTACATTGCTAAAAATGGCAAGCCTAGAAACACGGGCGTTACAATTCTCTCCACCTTAGAATGATTCCGTCCCCGGAATCACACACCAGCAAACAAATGCGGATAGCGACTCATCATGTCACTCTCCGTCTCCCAGGTGAGATTTGGCCCATTCGTGTGTTTCCATCGGACAAGCACTAACTCCACCATCTTACGTCGCAATTTCTTAGTCTTTCGGTCAACAATTGCCTCCGGTTCCTCAATCAACCTTTTGTTCTCATCGATCCTCAACTCTGAAAGTGGAATTATGTCGGGAACTTCTCCCGTGAACTTCCTCAAATAACACACATGGAAAGTGTTATGAATTCCATTCAGTTCTTCTGGTAGTTCGAGCTTGTAAGCTTGGTTCCCAATCCTCTGAAGAACTTTAAACGGTCCAATAAACCTTGGACTTAACTTTCCCCTTTTTCCAAATCTTATAAGTCCCTTCCACGGCGAGACTTTAAGCAAAACCGAATCTCCAACTTCAAAAGTCATCGGTCTTCGCTTTTTGTCAGCATAACTCTTTTGACGATCCTGAGCTGCTAACATTCTCTCCCTAATTATTTTCAACTTTTCAGCAGTTTGATGGACTATCTCCGGCCCCATAAACTGCTTTTCCCCAGCCTCAAGCCAACAAGACGGCGTACGACACTTCTATCCATACAAGGCTTGATAAGGTGCCATCTTTATGCTCGAGTGAAAACTATTATTATAGGAAAATTCTACCAAAGGTAAATGTTCATCCCAATTACCTAGGAATTCCAAGGTACACGCTCTCAACATATCTTCAAGTGTTTGTATCGTCCGTTCGCTCTGACCATCAGTCTGCGGATGGTAAGTTGTACTTAAACACAACTTGGTACCCAATTCCTCTTGTAGACTTTTCCAAAATCTTGAGGTGAAACGACTATCACGATCCGACACAATTGTTAACGGAACACCGTGAAGTCTCACAATTTCCTTCACATAGGAATTCGCAAGCTTTTCCATAGACCATTTCTCATTGGCTGCTATGAAATGCGCACTCTTAGTGAATCGATCGACGACCACCCAAATCATGTCTTGACCATTCTTTGTTCTGGGCAGTTTAGTGACAAAATCCATAGTAATGTCTTCCCACTTACCCATAGGCACATGCAATGGTTCTAAACTCCCGTACGGTTTCTGATGTTGTGCCTTGACTCTTGCACAAGTCACACACTCGGCCACATACTTCGCAATGTCGAGCTTCATCGTCGGCCACCAATAATAGGGTTTCAGGTCCCTATACATTTTAGTGCTACCGGGATGAATTGAGTACATGGTCTTGTGAGCTTCTTCCATCAGAAGATCTCTGACTCCTCCTGTCTTAGGTATCCAAATCCGATCTTGGAACACCTTCAGTCCGTGACTGTTTACACCGAACACCAACGTTTTGCCCAAACGTTCCTCCTTTTGGTCATTCTTCTCCGAAGCTTCCTCTTGAGCTTTCTTTATACTTTCCAAAATAGTCGAGACAACTTCAATTCTCAACGCTCTTGGCCTTCTCCTTTCAAGATTGACTTTCCGAATGAGAGCATCAGCAACAACATTGGCCTTACCGGGGTGGTAAAGTATCTTACAGTCGTAGTCTTTAAGTAGTTCCAGCCAGCGTCGTTGCCTCATATTCAATTCTTTCTGACTAAAGAGATATTGGAGACTCTTATGATCAGTGAAAAGTTTGCACTTCGTGCCATAGAGGTAATGCCTCCATATTTTCAAAGCGAAAACTACCGCTGCCAACTCCAAATCATGAGTCGGGTAGTTCTTTTCATGCTCTTTCAGCTGTCGAGATGCATACGCGATCACCTTATCTCTTTGGGTCAAAACACAACCCAATCCAACACCAGACGCATCGCTATAAACAGCGAAGTCTTCAACTCCATCGGGTAGAGAAAGTATCGGTGCCTCGCATAGTTTCTTCTTTAGCTTCTCGAATGCTTCTTTATGCTTATCACTCCAAGCATAAGTAGCTCCTTTGTGGGTCAAAGCTGTTAATGGACTAGCAATCGAAGAAAAGCCTTGGATAAACCTTCGGTAATATCCGGCTAATCCTAAAAAGCTTCGAATCTCCGTGGGACTTTTCGGTTGTTCCCACTTCATTACAGCTTCAATCTTTGCTGGATCAACCATTATACCTTCTTGGTTGACCACGTGACCCAAGAATTGGACTTCTCGAATCCAAAAATCACATTTGGAGAACTTCGCATACAACTTCTCCTTCTTCAAGACTTCCAAAACTTCTCGCAAGTGTCTGCCATGCTCCTCTTGGCTTTTTGAATAAATCAGAATGTCATCTATGAACACTATCACAGATTTATCAAGGAACGGGTTACAAACTCTGTTCATTAAATCCATGAATGCTGCGGGAGCATTGGTTAGTCCAAACGACATAACCAAAAACTCATAGTGTCCATATCGGGTTCTGAATGCAGTCTTCTCTATATCCTGCTCTCTTACTTTTAACTGATGATATCCTGACCTCAAGTCGATCTTTGAGAAATAACTTGAACCTTGTAGCTGATCGAATAGGTCATCAATCCTCGGCAACGGATATCTATTCTTTATTGTTGCCTTATTCAGCTCTCGGTAATCAATGCACATCCTCATGCTTCCATCTTTCTTCTTTACGAATAATACCGGAGCTCCCCAGGGTGATGAACTAGGTCTAATGAAACCTTTGTCCAATAACTCCTGAAGTTGCATCATTAGCTCCTTCATCTCCGTCGGTGCTAATCGATAAGGTGCTTTTGCAATTGGCGTTGTTCCGGGCAACAAGTCAATACGAAATTCTACTTGTCGATCGGGCGGTAATCCAGGAAGATCTTCGGGAAATACTTCCGGATAATCACACACAACAGGAATATTTTGCATCACCTTCTTTTCCTTCTTAGCATCGATCACGAATGCTAAATATGATGTACATCCCTTGGTCAAACACTTTCTGGCTTTCATTAGGGAAATGATTCCAAAATTTACTCTGCGTTTATCTCCATACACCATAAACGATTCCTTTCCAGGCGGATTCACTTTCACTATTTTCTTCTTGCATAAAATTTCGGCATCATTGGCACTAAGCCAATCCATTCCCAAAACGATGTCGAAACCATTAAGTTCTATAGGTAATAATTCCTCGTGGAACTTATTCCCATTCAAATCAATTAAAATGTTTTTCATACGATGGCTAACAGGTACAATCTTGCCACTAGCAACTTCGACTAATAAAGCATTATCTAGTCTCACAATAGGCAAAGCTAGTTTTCTACCAAATTCATGCGATATAAAGGAGTAGTTGGCTCCAGAATCAAATAAAATTTGGGCAGGCAATTTGTTAACGAGAAAGGTACCTGAAGCGACATCAGCTTCATCTTTAGCAGCTTCCAGTGTCATCTGGAATGCTCTCGCCTTTGGCTTTGGCGGAATGTTCGGTCTTGCTGCCTCCTTCTTCTTCGGACAATCCCTTGAGATGTGCCCCTCCTCACCGCAACCATAACAAACATTCTTGGTGAAGGTGCATTCGTTGGCATAATGCCCTGGCTTTCCACATTTGTAGCATGTGGTTTCCCCGCCACACTTCCCATGATGCTTCTTCTTGCACTTGTCGCACCATTTCGCCTCTACCTTTCCTCCACTTCCTCTTGAACTAGACTTCGAGAATTTACTTTTCTTGCTGGACCCTGAAAATCCATCGATTTTCCTTTTCTCACCAACCTCTGACCTTTCTAGACCTTTTTCCCTGATCTGGGTCTCAACATTTCTAGCAACCCAGATGGCGGCTTTCAATGTGGTCGCTTGCTTAACCATTGGACCATAGTCCGCTGGTAGTCCAAGGGCAAACTTGTTGACCTTAGAGAGTTCTGTAGGCACCAAATATGGGATAAAATTCATCTTTTCCGTGAAACTTGTAGCGTATTCAGTAACGCTCAATTTCCCTTTCTTCAAATTCTGAAACTCATTACTGATTTCCAGAAGGTCCTGCTCGGAGCAGTATTGCAGTTTTAGTTGTTCCAGAAAGTCTTCCCAAGACATTTTGCTTGCTTCTCCCTTGGGCATAGAGTCAGCTAACAGCTTCCACCAACTCAACACGCCAGATTTTAGCAGAGGGATCGCAAGAGCGGTCTTCTGCCTGTTGCTGCATTCGCAACTTTCAAACATAGTCTCCATTTCAGAGACCCAGTCCATAACTTGTACCGGCGTCGGGCTTCCGGATAGGCATGGTGGTTTGGATGCCATGAAATCCTTATACTTGCACCCACGACCATCATTTCCTCCATACTGGTTATTGCGTCTCACCACTGGTTGTTCGTCTTGACCAATGATCCCACTAAAGTTTTCTCCTTCAGACTGCCCTCCATTCTCCTCGGGCTCTTCCGCTTGAATTGACGGTTCTTCACGATTCTGCCTAAGCAGGCGTCTTGTTTCTTCCATCTGACGATCCAACATCATTTGAATCATCATTTGTACACCAGCCATTGTTATCGGCTCAGGTGCAGCAGCTACGACAGGTACTTGCTCGATTACAGGCGGTTGATTCCTGTTTTCATTAGCATTTCCAACTCCGCTTCTTGTTCTCACCATTTTGATCTATACACCGAATAATTTCACCTTATTACTCCAAACGATTACATGCTAATTCTAATATCGTATACATACGCTTAGAATCCTAAACACATAAACCTTCAGATCCGGTTGGCAACAAACCATAGATCCGAACAAATAATATCATATATGGCAACATATAACATTTAGCACATAAAAGCATTTTAGGCAACTTTCCTAAAATAAACTAGTGCTTGTGTCTAAGATCCAACAGACACACACCTCGCAATCTCCACTTAGAATGCTAAGTTTAAGTTTAGAAATCCTACAAATTCCTAATTCGCTTAAACTAATGCTCTGATACCAACTGTGACATCCCCAAAATCTCGGCCAGAAAAGACCGATTTCATTTATGCTTTTTAAAATAATTTTCAGAGTAAATCCTTTTAATTTTAAAAGAGATGCGGAATTTGTTCCCAAAGACAAAACATGATAAAATAGATATTTATCAAAACATTTCATAAAGAAATATGATTCATTTCAAAATCAAAAGTCGGGATGTCATGTTCCGATACAGGTCATAAAGCATAAACGATAACATTACAAGTTGTTCAACAAATATATACATATACAGACTTGTAAACAAAAACAACTTGATGTTCGCCCATCTTAAGCTCTTGCGCCACTTCCTGTAAAGTAAATCAACTGAGTGGGTCAGGCTTGGGAGCCTGGTGAGCATATAGGGTTTTCAACCCACAATAATTATATTTAATTTCAACAATCAACAATAAACCCGATTACCCATTCCCGTTATCCTCACCTTACGTTCCTAAAAATAACGTCTATTATAAGGAACTTATTTTAGGATTTTTCATCGGGACGGATATTACTGCAGAGGGGCTTCCTCAACAATAAGTATCCTAAAGGCAACCATGTGGGGGATAGAGTATACCGGTGAACACGTCGTTCACAACACCTACAGGTAATGAGCCTGCTAGTGTTCCACAGGACAGTCTAGAATAGTCTGTGGTCGTCATCCATACTCTGCTGAATGACTAGAATAACACCAATAACACCAATAACACCGAGGCCTCTCATCTGTTTATTACACACCAATTACCTACCCATGTTCTACCCAACATATTAGTAGATAAAAATATACGTTTTTATACATAGTTTAAAAACCTGTATAACATGTTTTAATCAACACATATTCCACATAACAGATGAGGCATACACACATAACACGTATTTCATAGAGAATACATCAGATCTGTAAGATAGAAGAGAGTGAATATACACTCACACGTATAACAACCAAATATATACACATAACACGTATTTTATAGAAAATACTTCATAATATTGTGTTGGAATGAAAATAACTACACACTCACTTGATCAAAAGATGATCGGGCAGCACTACGGCTTGCAGAAGAGGTGTTTCTCCGTAGATCTGGAAGATCTTCACAAAACCGGGCTCCTCGCGGGCAGCGTTTCGGCTCGGGAATAACGCTCTTCGGGATCCTCGGGGCTTCGGATCTTACTTCGGGGCTCGGGAATATTACCGGGGCTTCGGGGTATGATTGGCACGCAAATCGAGGCAAAACTTAGAGAGAGGGAAGAGTTTGAACAAGAGAAAATGGCTGAATTCGAGTTCTATTTATAGGCTGTTGGGTCTGGGATTACGCGGGGCGTACTCAAATTACGCGGGGCGTACTCAGTACGCGGGGCGTACTCGGGTTACGCGGGGCGTACTTTGACGTCACTGCATGCGTCGACTGGTGGCACTCGAGTATTGGTCAGACAAGTTGCATCCGACTGAGTACGCGGGGCGTACTCAAATTACGCGGGGCGTAATTGACTTGTCAAACTTCTAAATTGCGTAACTTTCGCATACGAGCTCCGTTTTCGACGTTCTTTATATCCACGCGAAGGTCAGACCATACTCTACAACTTTCATTTAGACTCCGTCGGCTAACTTTGACTTTTATTTTTATTATTTATTTTTAGAAGGTCGGGACAGAAAGACTTCGTTATAAATTCATAACTTCTTCGTCTGACGTCCGTCCTCGCCTAACTTGTCATCGTTTCGCTACTAACAACGAGATCTTCGATTCTCATTTAGATTGTTTCGGCTAAAAACCGCTCGATCTCAAATCGAGTATTCGGGCTGCATACTGCCACGTCGAAACTTCAGAAAATCATAACTTCCTCATACCAAGTCAGATTTGGGCGTTCCTTTTATGCATGCTCTCGGTTTAACGAAATCTACGACTTTCGTTTAGATCGCTAAGGCTAAATATCGCTCTATCTTAAATTCATATTTTACGTCACTCAGCGTCGTACCGGTTCTGTCGCGAAACTTCGACAGGTCATAACTTCTTCGTTATAACTCGGATTTTGGCATTCCTTATATCTCTGGAATCCTTGTTTCGACCACTACAACTTTATGCAAAGATGTCGGGCTTATCTCACACTTAAATTTTGACGCTTATTTTATTCTTAATTTATTAAATTATAAAATTAAGAAAATACACACATAAATCACATAATTCAAATAATTCACAGATAATACATTCTTATTATTTCAAGTTGAGTTACAAGGTTAACCTAGACTATTACATTGCTAAAAATGGCAAGCCTAGAAACACGGGTGTTACACAATTTCCCTCGCTTCCTGAAGCTAATCACACCCTTCCAGGGCAAGACCTTCAGGAGCACCATATCATCCACCTGAAACTCTAACTCGGATCGACGTCTATCGGCGTAACTCTTCTGCTGACTCTGAGCGATCTGCAGTCACTGCCTAATCTTCTAAATCTTCTCGGTAGTCTGCAAGACTACCTATGTCCGCCCCATCACTCGGTGTCTAACCTCACCCCAACAAATCGGGGTGCGACATCTGCGCCCATACAGTAACTCAAACAGTGGGGCGCCAATATTGGAATGGTAGCTATTGTTGTAAGCAAACTCTGCAAAAGGTAGGTGGGAATCCAAACCCCCACCAAAATCAATGACACACGCCCTCAACATATCCTCGAGGGTCTGAATGGTCTGCTCACTTTGACCGTCTATCTGCGGATCAAACATTGTGCTAAAGTTCAAGTGTGTGCCCAGTTCCTCGTGGAACTTCTACTAGAAACGAGAGGTAAATTTGAAATCTCGGTCTGAAATAATGGAGACCGGAATCCCGTGGCGAGCAATGATCTCGCAGATATATATGTCGGCCAACATCTCGGCCGAAGAACTCTCCCGTATCGCCAAGAAATGAGTACTCTTGGTCAAGCAATCCACGATGACCCATATAGCATTGAATCCTTTCGCCTTTCTTGGCAGCTTCGTGATGATGTCCATCGTGATCTGTTCCCACTTCCACATGGGGATCTCCATAGGTTGTAGCTTACCATGTGCCCTCTGATGCTCGACCTTGACCATCCTACAGGTCAAGCACCTCTCGACATACCAAGCAATTTCTCGCTTCATACATGGCCACCAGTAACTCAAACTCAAGTCTCAATACATCTTGGTGGCCCCTGGTGTATGGAAAAATGAGAGTTATGAGCTTCCTCCATCACTATCTGCCTGACTTCACTAGTCATCAGAACCCAAACTTGACCACATCGAGTCAATAACCCCCGACGATCCTGAACAAACCGATCGCTTTCACCCTTGATCCTTTCCAGCTTCCAGTTCTTTGGTCGTATGCCCTCGACCTGAGCATCTCTGATCAAACTCACTAGCGGGAAGTCCACCGCTATCCTCATACACCTTGTTGGGGTGGAAGACTCAGCTGACTTGTGGCTCAATGAATCCGCAACCACATTCGCTTTACCAGGGTGGTAAAGGATCTCACAATCGTAGTTCCTGACTACATCCAACCACCTGAACTGCCTCATGTTTAGGTTCGGCTGGTCCATGATATGCCTCAAGCTCTTGTAATCCGTATAAATGGTACAACGGACCCCATAAAGGTAATGCCTCCAAATCTTGAGAGTGAATACCACCGCTCCTACCTCCAGATCATATGTAGGGTATCTCGTCTCATGCGGCTTCAACTGCCACAATGCGTAGGCTATCACTCGTCCTCTCTACATGAGGACTGCCCCTAAGCCTTTGATAGATGCATCACAGAATACCACAAAATCCTCAACTCCCTCCGGGAGCGTCAAAACTAAAGCCTCACACAACCGCTGACGGAGGGTCTCAAACGCCCTCTGCTGCTTGGGGCCCTACCGGAAATCCACCCTCTTCCTCATTAGATGAGTGAAGGGTACTGCGATCTTCAAGAAGTCTTGAATAAGTCTCCGGTAATACCCCGCTAGTCCCAGAAAACTCTTGATGTCTGAAGGAGACATCGGCACCCCCACCGCATAACTGCCTCGATCTTGGCCGGATCAACCAAAATCTCATCCTGGTTAACGAGGTGCCCAAGGAACTGAACCTCTTGTAACCAAAACTCGCACTTCGAGAACTTGGCATACAGTTGTTCTAGTCTCAAAACCTCCAACAGCTCCCTAAGGTGCTCCTCGTGCTGCTCTCGGGTCTTGGAATACACCAAAATATCATCTATGAACACGATAACCGAGCGATCAAGCATCGGACTGCATATCCTATTCATCATGTCCATGAATACTGTTGGCGTGTTGGTGAACCTAAATGGTATCACCACGAACTCGTAGTGCCCATAACGTGTCTGAAACGCGGTCTTCTCCATGTCCTCCTCTCTAACCTGGACCTGATGATACCCCGATCTCAAGTCAATCTTGGAGAACCAAGATGGACCCTGTAACTGGTCAAATAGATCGTCTATCCTCAGTAGTGGATAACGATTCTTCACCGTCAGCTTGTTCAACTCCCTATAGTCAATGCACATCCGGTGCGATCCATCCTTCTTCCTGACAAAGAGGATCGGTGCTCCCCATGGAGAACTGCTAGGTCGAATGAATTGCTTGCCAAACAGATCCTGCAACTTTGAAGATAGCTCTTGCGTCTTGGGTGGCGCCAAACGGTACGGTGCCTTAGCAATAGGATTCGCACCCGGCACCAGGTCGATCCGGAACTCGACCTGCCTCTCCGGAGGTATCCATGGAAACTCCTCCGGAAACACATCGAAAAAATCCCTAACCACTGGAACCTCTGAAACTGAAGTCTGGTCTCCAACTCGCGTATCCACCACGTACGCTAAGTAACCCGCACATCCGAGATGAATATAATACCGAGCTCTGGCGGCTGAACAGAACCCTGACCCACTCTGGTTACCTCACCATATACAATCAGTTCTCCCCCACTTAGGGTTTGAACTACCACTATCTGGCCCTCACAATCTATCATGGCACCGAAACAACTAAGCCAATCCATACCCACAATCACGCATACTTCCCCCATGGGAATCAAAATCAAATCTAGTGGCAAGACCACACCTAAGATCTCCAACTGACATCCTCGATACACCGAAGAAGCAGAAACTCTGTGTTTGTTAGCGATGGAAACTCGCAACGGACACTCTATCTCATCAACTGGTACACCAAACCCCCTACTAAACGTTTGAGAAACGAAAGACCGACTCTCCCCCGAGTCAAATAAAACCAAAGCAGGCCAGGACTTTACTAAAACCGTACCAAAGCACATGTACCACATATAAGCATAACATAGATATAATAAACGAGGTAAAGGAGAGATACATACCAGCAACCACATCCGGTGCTGCTCTAGCCTCCTCTGCCGTAAGCTGGAAAGCACGCCCCTGAGACTTTGGAGGTTCGGCCTTAACAGTGGTAGCATAACCTCATACCTGATCACAGTGGTAGCATAACCTCATACCCGAAACCGAGGTGCCTTGGCGGCAATCCTTCACATAATGCCCCTCCTTGCCTCACCTGTGGCACCCGCTACCCGCTTGACACACTCCAGAATGACTCCTACCGCACTTCCCACATGTTCGGCTCTGCTGACCCCCAACCCTAGAATCAACGGTCATAGACCGCTTCGGCTCCGTCTGAGACTGTGCCAAGGCCAGACGCTGCTCACTCAACTGCAGCTCGATCTCAACTCACGCCACCTAGAAGCCTCCTGCAACTCCAACATAATATCACATCGATGGGTAGACACAATTTGACAGATGCCAGTCTTGAGCATGCTCAGATTACAAGTCATATGAGCTTGCTCGAAAGCAAACTCTAGGCAGAACATTGCCCTCTCTGTGAACATACGGGTGATCTCCATTACCGACTCTCCATCTTGTCTCAAACTCAAAAACTCCTGAGCCAACCGCTCCTGCTCCACCCGTGGAACATAGCGGGTGTGAGACATCTCCATGAACTACTCCCAAGTAACAACAGCTCTCTGATCATCAGTGTACAATCTAGTCGTCACTCTCCACCAATCTTTGGCTCTTAGCCTAAACAGGTTCAGGGCACATCTGACCTTCTGGTCAGTAGGACATGAACACATGAAGAAACAGCCCTCCACGTCAGACAACCACCTCGTAGCTCTAATCGCATCATGTGTACCATCAAACGTTAGGGGCTTCGTGTTATCGAAGTCCCGGTACTGGAAACCCCCTCCAACTCCATCTCCTCTTGCCGCTGTTAAAGCTAATGCAGCTACGACGACAGCTGTAACATCCGTGTTTCTGGGCTTGTCATTAATAGAAATGTAATAGTCTAGGTTAACCTTTGTAACCCATTTTGAAATATTAAGAATGTATTATTTGAGTATTATGTGTTTTGTGCTTAATTGTATGATTTAAATGAATTAAGGATAAAAATATGAGTTAAAAAGAAATATTAGATAAGCCTGATATCGATACATGAAGACGTAGTGGTCGTAACGAGCTTTCCGAATATATATATATATATATATATATATATATATATATATATATATATATAGAGAGAGAGAGAGAGAGAGAGAGAATGATAGAATTCGAGTTATAACGAAGAAGTTATAACCTGTCGAAGTTTCGCGATAGAACCGATATGCCACAGCGCGACGTAAATAGTGAATTTACGATAAAGCGATATTTAGCCTTAGTGATGTAAATGAAAGTCGTAGAATACGTTAAACTGAGAGCGTGCATAAAAAGAACGCCCAAATCTGACTTCGTATGAGAAAGTTATGATTTTTCGAAGTTCCGACTTAGCGGTATGCAGCCCGAATACTCGATTTGAGATCGAGCAGTTTTTAGCCAACACAATCTAAACGAGAATCGAAGATCTCATCAATAGTAGTCCAATGGTAAAATGACAGACGAAAACGGACATCGGATGAAGAAGTTATGAATTTATATAGGAGTTTTCTTGTCCCGGCCTACTAAAAATTAATAATCAAAATTAGCCGACGGAGTCTAAACGAAAGTTGTAGAGCGTAGTCTCACCTACACGTGAATATAAAGAACGTCAAAAAAGGAGTTCGTATGAGGAAGACATGATATTAAATTTAATTATAAATTTCGATATCATCCAAAAGGGGGGGGGGGGGAGTCAGCGACCTTATCCAGGTTACGCCCAGCGTAATCCTTCTTCCAGCACCCTATAAAAAGATGGTGAGGGCTGCCGAGTTTTGGTGCTCCATTCTTCCCTTTCTCTTGTGTTTTTACCTCGATTTGTGTGCAAGAAATACCCTGAAGCCCCGGTATCAACCCCGAGACCCAAAGCGAGTCCCGAAGCCCCAAGATCCCGAGAAGTACAATTCCCGAGCCGAATCTCTACTTGCGAGAAGCCAATTTTTGTGAAGATCTTCCAGATCTACCGAAGAATACTACTTCTACAAGCCATAGCGCTGTCCGATCATCTTCTGATCAAGTGAGTGTGTAGTTAGTTTCTTATAACGCATAATTATGAAGTATTTTATATAAAATGTGTGTTATGTGTATATTTTGTTGTTATATGTGTGAATATATATTCACTTTCTTCTATCTCATAGATATGATTTGTTCTCTATGAAATACGTGTTATGTATCTGCGTCTCATCTGTTGTTTGGAATATGTATTGAATGAGAATGCTATACAGGTTTTAAACTACGTATAAAAAATATATTTGTATCTACTAGTATGTTGGGTAGAACATGGGTAGATAGTTGATGTGTGATAAACAGATGAGAGTCCTCGATGTTGTTGTTGACCTAGCCATCTAGCGGAGTATGGATGACGACCACAGACTCTTTCTAGACAGTCCAGTAGAACGCTACCAGGTTCATAACATGTAGGTGTTGTGAACGATGTGTTCACTGGTGTACTCTATCCCCCTCATGGTTTCCTTTAGGAAATCTATTGTCACGGAAACCCCTTTGCAGTAATGTCCATCCTGATGAAAATCCTAGATTAGGTCCCTGGTAATAGATGTTGTTTTAGGGACGTAAAGTGAGGATAACGGGAATGGGTAATCGGGTTATTGTTGATTGGTGAAATTAAATATAATTATTTATTGTGGGTTGAAAACCTTATATGCTCACCAGGCTCCCAAGCCCGACCCACTTAGTTTACTTGTATTACAAGTAGTGGCGCGATGGCATAAGATGGATGAATCATCAAGTTATTTTGTTTATTAGACCAGTTGTTATATGTAACTGTTGTATGCTCTATCTTTTGTTGTTTATGCTTTTGTGTCTGTATCGGAACATGACATCCCGAGTTTTGATAATATAATTAAAATACATTTCTTTATGAAATGCTTTGGTAAATCTTATTTTTATCATATTTTGTTTTTGGGAACAAGTTCCACAACTCTTTTAAATCAATGGATTTACTCTGAAATTATTTTAAAAGTAAAAATGAAACTGGTCTTTTCTGGCCTTGATTTTGTGGATGTCATAGTTGGTATCAGAGTATTAGTTTAAGCGAAGTAGGAATTTGTAGGATTTCTAAACTTAAACTTAGAATGCTAAGTGGAGATTGTGAGATGTGTGTCTGTTATATTATATACACGAGAACTAGTATATTTTAGGAACCTTCCTAAAATGCTTTTATGTGCTAAATGTTATATGTTGCCATATATGATATTATTTATTCGGATCTACAGTTTGTTGCCAACCAGATCTGGAAACCTTATGTGTGTAGGATTCTAAGCGTACAATTACGATATTAGAACTAGCATGTAAACGTTTTGGAGTGATATGGAGGATTGTAATATCTATCACGAACGAAGATCTAAATTTCACCTTATTCGGTGTATAGATCAAGAATGGTAAGAACAAGAAGCGGAGTTGGAAATGCAAACGAGAACAGGAATCAACCTCCTATGATTGAACAAGTAGCTGTTGAAGCTGCTGCACCAGAACAGATCACCATGGCTAGAGTGCAAGCCATGATTCGGGCTATGTTAGCCAAACAAAGGGAAGAAATGCGACAGATGTTGCTTGATAATAGGGACGAACCTATCATGCCTATTGAGGAACCTGAATTGATTCCCGAACAATCGTAGGAAGGGAAAAATAGTCGCATTGTGAGTCAAGTTGGGACTCAAGGAGAACGAAGGAATGACCAGGAAAGGGGAAACAACAAGGATGGGCGAATGTATAAGAATTTCTTGGGCACCAAGCCGCCAAGTCTTTCTGGAAGCCCAAAGCCTATTGAGATTATAGATTGGATCTCTAAAATGGAGATGGTATTTGAAAGTTGCGACTGTAACAACAAACAAAAGATTGTCTTTGTAGTTAGACAACTGAAGACCAGAGTCTTGAGCTGGTGGAAGTTGTTGGCAGATACTATGCCACGAGGAGAAGCCCTGAAAATCTCATGGGAAGAGTTATTGGAACAATTAAGGGTGCAGTATTGTTTAGAGATAGATTTGATTGAACTGAACAATGAGTTCCAAAAATTAAATAAGGGGAGAATGAGCATAGACGACTATGCTACTGCATTCATTGAGAAAATGAAGTTATTTATGTACCTAGTGCCAACAGAACTCTCCAAGATTGAGAGGTTTGCTAATGGACTGCCTGCCAACTTTGGCCCGACAGTCAAGATAGCAACCACTCTGAAAACAACTGTTCGTGCAGCTAAGAATATAGAGGCCTAACAGAAGGAAAAGGGTCTGGAAAGGATAGAGGTTGGTGAGAAAAGGAAGTTCGATGGACCCTCGGGGTCCAACAAGAAAAAAAGTTCTCGAAGTCTAGTTCGAGAGGAGGAGGCGAAGCGAAATGGTGCGACAAATGTAACAAGAAGCATCATGGAAAATGTGAGGTAGTGGCCATATGTTTTAAATGTAGAAAGCCAGAACACTATGACAATGAATGCACTCTCACCAAGAAAGGGCGATGTGGTTGCGGTGAGGAGGGTCACATCTTAAGGGATTGTCCAAAAAAGAAGGAGGCAACAAGACCCAACATTCTACCAAAGTCGAAGGCGAGAGCATTCCAGATGACACTGAAAGCTACTAAAGATGAAGCTGATGTCGCTTTAGGTACCTTTCTCGTAAACAAATTGCCTGCCTAAATTTTATTTGATTCTGGAGCCAACTACTCCTTTATTTTTCATGAATTTGGTAGAAAACTAGTTTTGCCTGCTGATAGAATAGATAATGCTTTATTAGTCGAAGTTACTGGTGGAAAGTGTGTACCTATTAGCCATCGTATGAAAAACATCTTAATTGACTTGAATGGGAATAAGTTTCACGAGGAATTATTGTCTATCTAACTAAACGGTTTCGACATCATGTTGGGAATGGATTGGCTTAGCGCCAATGACGCCGAGATATTATGCAAGAAGAAGATAGTTAAAGTAAACCCGCTTGGGAAAGAGTCGTTTATGGTGTACGGAGATAAACGCATAGTAAATTCTGGAATCATTTCATTGATGAAAGCTAGAAAGTGTTTAGCCAAAGGATGTACATCGTATCTAGCATTAGTAATTGATGCTAAGAAAGAGAAGAAGGAGCCGCAGATCATTCCGGTGGTGTGTGATTATCCGGAAGTGTTTCCCGAAGATCTTCCCGGATTACCGCCTGATCGGCAAGTACAATTCCGTATTGACTTGTTACCCGGGACGATGCCAATAGCAAAAGCACCTTACCAACTAGCACCGATGGAGATGAAGGAGCTAATGATGCAACTTCAGGAGTTATTGGACAAAGGTTTCATTAGACCTAGTTTATCGCCCTGGGGAGCTCCGGTGTTATTCATGAAGAAGAAAGATGGAAGTATGAGAATGTGCATCGATTACAGAGAGTTGAACAAGGCAACAATAAAGAATAGATATCCGTTGTCGAGAATTAATGACCTATTCGATCAACTTCAAGGCTCAAGTTATTTTTCAAAGATTGACCTAAGGTCAGGATATCATCAGCTGAAAGTGAAAGAGCAGGATATAGAGAAGACTGCATTCAGAACGCGATATGGAGACTACGGGTTCTTGGTTATGTCGTTTGGACTAACCAATGCTCCAGCAACATTCATGGATTTAATGAACATGGTTTCTAATCCATTTCTAGATAAATCTGTGATAGTATTCATAGATGACATTCTGATTTACTCAAAAAGCCAAGAGGAGCATGGCAGACACTTACGAGAAGTGTTAGAAGTATTGAAGAAGGAGAAGTTGTATGCTAAGTTCTTCAAATGTGATTTTTGGATTCGAGAAGTCCAATTCTTGGGTCACATGGTCAAAAAAGAAGGGATAATGGTTGATCCAGCAAATATTGAAGCTGTGATGAAGTGGGAACAACCGAAAAGTCCCACGTAGATCCGAAGCTTTTTGGGATTAGCCGGATATTACCGAAGGTTTATCCAATACTTTTCTTCGATCGCTATTCCATTAACATATTTGACCCACAAAGGAGCTACTTATGCTTGGAATGATAAGCATGAAGAAGCATTCGAGAAGCTAAAGAAGAAGCTATGTGAGGCACTGATTCTTTCTCTACCCGATGGAGTTGAAGACTTCGCTGTTTATAGCGATGCGTCTGGTGTTGAGTTGCGTTGTGTTTTGAACCAAAGGGAAAAGGTGATCGCATATGCGTCTCGACAATTGAAGGAGCATGAAAAGAACTACCCCACTCACAATTTGGAGCTGGCAACGGTAGTTTTCGCTCTAAAGATATGGAGGAATTACCTCTATGACACGAAGTGCAAATTGTTCACTAATCATAAGAGTCTTCAATATCTCTTTAGTCAGAAAGAATTAAACATGAGGCAACGACGCTGGCTAGAATTACTTAAGGACTATGACTGTGAGATACTTTACCACCCCGATAAAGCTAATGTTGTTGCTGATGCTCTCAGTTGGAAAGTCAATCTTGAAAGAAAAAGGCCAAGAACGTTGGGAATAGAAGTTGTCTCGACAATTATGGAGAGTATAAAGAAAGCTCAAAAAGAAGCTTCTGAGAAAAGGAGGAACGTTTGGGCAAGACGTTGGTGTTCGGTATAAACAGTCATAGACCGAAGGTGTTCCAAGATCGGATTTAGATACCTAAGATAGGAGGAGTCAGAGATCTTCTGATGGAAGAAGCTCACAAGACCATGTACTCAATTCATCATGGTAGCACTAAAATGTATTGGGACTTGAAACCCTACTACTGGTGGCTGACGATGAAGCTTGATGTTGAAAAATATGTGTGCTCGGGTGTGTGACTTATGCGAGAGTAAAGACACAACATCAGAAACCGTATGGGAGTTTAGAACCTTTACCTGTGCCTATGGGTAAGTGGGAAGACATTGCTATGGATTTTGTCAGTAAACTGCCCATAACGAAAAGTGGTCACGACATGATTTGGGTGGTCGTTGATCGATTCACTAAGAGTGTGCATTTCATAGCAGCCAAGGAGAAGTGGTCTATGGGAAAGCTTGCGAATTCTTACGTGAAGGAAATTGTGAGGCTTCACGGTGTTCCATTAACGATTATATTGGATCGTGACAGTCGTTTCACCTCAAGGTTTTGGAAAAGTCTACAAGAGGAAATGGGTACCAAGTTGTGTTTAAGTACAGCTTACCATCCACAGACTGATGGTCAGAGTGAACGAACGATACAAACACTTGAAGATATGCTGAGGGCATGTACTATGGAATTCCTAGGTAATTGGGATGAATATTTACCTTTGGTAGAATTTTCCTACAATAATAGTTTCCACTCGAGGATAAAGATGGCACCTTATCAAGCTCTGTACGGACAGAAGTGTCATACGCCATCTTGTTGGCTTGAGGCTGGGGAAAAGCAGTTTATGAGACCCGAAATGGTCCATTAGACTACTGAAAAGCTGAAAAAAATCAGGGAAAGAATGTTAGAAGCTCAGGATCGTCAAAAGAGTTATGATGACAAGAAAAGAAGACCGATGACTTTTGAAGTTGGAGATTCGGTTTTGCTTAAAGTATTTCCGTGGAAGGGACTTATAAGATTTGTTAAAAGGGGAAAGTTGAGTCTAAGGTTTATTGGACCATTTAAAGTTCTTCAGAGGGTTGGGAACCAAGATTACAAGCTTGAATTACCCGAAGAACTGAATGGTATTCATAACACTTTTCATGTGTGTTATTTGAGGAAGTTCATAGGAGAAGTTCCCGACATGATTCCACTTTTGGAGCTGAGAATTGATGAAAACAAGAGGTTAATTGAAGAACCACAGGCAATCGTTGATCGAAAGATTAAGAAGTTATGACGCAAGATGTTCGAGTTAGTGCTTGTCCATTGGAAACATACAAATGGGACAAATCTCACCTGGGAGACGTAGAGTGACTTGATGAGTCACTATCCGCATTTGTTTGTTGATGTGTGATTCCGGGGACGGAATCATTCTAATGTGGAGAGAATTGTAACGCCCGTGTTTCTGGGCTTGTCATTAATAGCAATGTAATAGTCTAGGTTATCCTTTGTAACCCATTTTGAAATAATACGAATGTATTATTTGAGTATTATGTGTTTTGTGCTTAATTGTGTGACTTAAATGAATTAATGATAAAAATATGAGTTAAAATGAAATATTAGATAAGCCCGATATCGATACATGAAGACGTAGTGGTCATAACGAGCTTTCTGAATATATATAGAATGTCGAAATCCGAGTTATAACGAAGAAGTTATGACCTGTCGAAGTTTCGCGATAGAACCGGTACGACACAATGCGACGTAAATAGTGAATTTACGATAGAGCGATATTTAGCCTTAGTGATCTAAAAAAAATTCGTAGAATATGTTAAACTGAGAGTGTGCATAAAAAGAACGCCCAAATCTGAATTCATATGAGGAAGTTATGATTTTTCGAAGTTTCGACTTAGCAGTATGCAGCCCGAATCCCGTATGTGGTCAAGATCAGCGTACGTACCTGGCGCATATGCATGCGGAATGGATTTCTTGGGCTTTTGGGCCTTAGAAGATTAGACCTGGACTTTTGGGCCCCATAGCCCACTGTAAAGCATATGTTTGGACCTGGGAATCTGGAGTTAGAAGCATTGGGCCCTTGGGCTATGTTGGGCCATTTGGATTATTTTGTTTTGAGCTAAAGACTTAGCAGAATTTAGGAAAACGCCCATTAGAAGAGTTGGGCCCAATTTGGAAAATTGGGCCATCTGTAGACCTTTGGGAAGTCTAGATGGGCCAAGGGTGTGTTGAATGCAATATGCTAGAGTGGGGTCGTTTGAATGTTATCAAATTGGACCAAGGGGTAAAATGGTCATTTTACCCCAAGTAATGTTATAGACTCTAATTAAGTGTTATGTGTCTTTGATAGCCAGAAGCCATCGGAGCAGCTGTTAGAGATTTTGTCCGCGAGATTTGACACACAGTTTACGAGGTGAGTTACCTTCCAGTAGCAGTGGGTTTAAGGCCACAATGCCGGCCCACCAGTAGGAGTTGTATGTTAGATGAGTGTCTTTGTGATATTCATCTTGCTGTTCTACTACCTGAAATGTTTATATGCTAGTTTGGTATGCTTTATGCGGTAGTAGTAGTAAGAGGGGAATAATCCCTAAGTTCGGTTGTTAGGACCGAGGGGTAGGTCGGACACCCCGGTATGTCTGATAGGGGTAGGCTGAGCACCCCGGTATGCCTGACAGTATGTGTTATTGTATGTGCGGTATGATGGGGGAACTCACTAAGCTTTGTGCTTACAGTTTTCAGTTTGTTTTAGGTACCTCTTTTTAGGTACCTCTTCAGCAAGAGGGAAGGAGCTAGCGCGGTAGTTGCACATCACACTCACACAGGATTCCGCATTTTAGATATATGGGATTATACTATGATTTTATTACTACGTATGATACGAGATATGTATAATGGTTTATGGACTTATTTTAATATCGACAATGTTTTCAGTAAAATATTTTATAATCAACTTAATTGAAAAATGAAATTTTTGGACTTGAAATTTGGGATGTTACAAGAGGGTAGTGTGAAAGATGGACTGAGTCCATCTGCGAACATACAAGTCGCTAAAGCACATATGGACAAGTAAAATCACAGATGGACTGAGTCCATCTGCGATTTTGGTGGCCATTTTTGTAATTTGAGTTTTTTTTTTGCCTATTTTCCACAAAGTAATTAAGGGATTAGACTATATTTGTAACTAAGTAATTTAATATTGTAACACCCACAAAAATCATGTCAAATTTAAACTTTTAAAAACATTTCAGAACCATTAATTATTACAAAACTTGTTTTCAAAATGTATAATATTAGAGTATCCCAAAAACATAAACATAAATATGAGGAGTTGTACGATCACGCATTTGCCTTCCTGCGATCACCTGATTGACCCGAAACAATAAACTAAAACTGTAAGCCCGAGGCTTAGTGAGTTCCTCCAAAATACTGATACATTGCACATAACACATACACAAATAACAACATGTATTGGGTCCACAACTTTACAAACTGGATTACCCCTGGGGACACAGTGTGTCTGGATTGCCTTCCGGACCCACAACTCACATCTGGATTGCCACCGAGCCCACAGTACGAGTCTGGTATGCCCCGCCTGGCCCTCAACTCGTATCTAGAATGCTCCCAATCCCTCAGTATGAGTCCGACATGCCCCACCCGACCCTCAGCTCGTAACTAGAATGCTCCCGAGTCCTCAGTATGAGTCTGATATGCCCCGCCCGACCCTCAACTTAGTCCTTAGTATGAGTCTGGTATGCCCTACCGACCCTTAGCTCATATCTGGAATACTCTAGGGTTTGTTGGCTACCGCACGGAGCAATACAACCTCACCCCAACCCACATACTATCTTGACATATAACACAACTAATGTGTATACATATAATCACATAATAATACAGGTAGTCCTACAGATCTACCTAACTGGCATAGTAACTAGCATGCAACACTAACTTATACTTAACGCATTACCAATTGCTAGGATATCATATCCAATGGGTTGGCCTTTGTTCCTTAGACCCCTTAGTATAGTGAAGGTAACTCGCCTCGCAAGTAGTGCCGAAGTACTAAAAATCTCTAACCGCTGTCTCACTGGAAATCCCGAACTATTAGATAATAAATACCAAGTTAATACACAAAATAACAGTCTTGACTAAGGGTTCACACAATCCATCATGTCCTTTCTCTTTATTGGGCCTAGGCCTAATGCTAAATCTATAATCGTGAAAGTCCTTATGCAAAACCAATTGTTGTCCCAATTTACCAAATTGGGCCCAACACCCTAAGTGGGCCTCATTCCAAGCACTATATTCAAAACTGGCCCAAAAACACCATATTCATAAACTCTAACAAAGGCCCAAATCCAACCGGTCCATAAAAAGCCCAAATCCCGAAGCCTAATTGTTAAAATCCCAACAGAGGATGTACACGGGGCATACTCCTCTGGTACGTTGGGCGTACTCGTCCTAATGTTGACCACCATCGGGGTGGTTGACCCAGTACGCTGGGTGTACTGGATTTACACTGGACGTACATAATGATTTGCTAAAACCTTAATAATTGCTTAATGGCTTAAGCTCTTAAGCCTAAAATTCAGATCCAATGACCAAATATGCTTAGGACCCATAAAGTCACGAACTATATCACTTTAAACGTCCAGAAAGCTCTTAATACTTGGTCTTAATCCATTAAGACCTTCCTACTCCATGCATGAGACATCTTAAGCCATTGGGACCTCATTTTTATCACTCAGAACCTCTTCAAGAGTATAGAAGGACAATTTATTTCGTCCAAATCACATCATGCACCATGTTGGGACTTTTGGGACAAAAAATGGTTCCTTAAAGCTAGAATAGCAAGATCTACAAAATGCATGTATAAAGTTTGAAGCTTTTTCCCTTATGGATCATCTAGGGCACCAACAAATTTCATATCTACAATATTGATCTTCTTCTCCAACGCCTTGATGTAACACCTTCTTCTCAAAACACTCAAAGTACACTCTATAAGCTCTCACGCTCAAGGAAATGGCCAGGGTTTGGGGGAAACAGTTCTAAACAATGGAGGCTGGGGTAAGGAAGGGTTATGAGCTCATAAGGTTGCTTATATATCCCCCAAACCCTAAATATTAGGGTTTCATCCTGACATAACTACGCCCAGCGTACTAAGGCGGACCTTAGTACGCTTAGCGTACTCTTTTGTACGCTCAACGTACTCCTTCATGACCCAAGGTTGCAACTTTGGCCCTTATACTTATCTTGGCTCTATACTTCCAACCCCAAGGACTACAAATGACCAAATAAATATAGTAGAAAGGGTTCGGAAATACCTGCAAAATCTCGGGATGTTACAAATATCATAATTGACTAGAAATAAGATGTTAAAGAATAAATATTTTAGACTGAAAGGTATGGGCAACACATAAATGCATTATTATGGAATTGCAGCGGCGTGGCAACGAGTGAACACCGCCCCAACCTTTTGTTTTTGCATGTTACGCTGCTGTCCGCGGTGACGGTAACGAAGGGAAACGATAATATTTCCGAAAGTTAAGCGCTTTTGACCATTTTCAAATGATTAGTTTGAATATTATTTTTACCTATAAATACATATAAAACACCTAATTTTTTTTTATCACCATTCTATTTTCTTTCTCACTATTTCATAAACTTTCAAAAAAAAAATTAAAAAATGGATCCATTCGACCTGTCTAACGATGATGATGTTGAGGATGATATATTCATCTCTATGATGTTTGAGTATTGCACGAACATGCTACTACACCCAAATCCAACTCCTCTATTAACCACACATGCAACGTTGAACATAGATTGTGAAGAATGGTGCATACATCTAGTTCATGATTATTTTGCGGATAATTGTGTTTACTAGCCACGCGATTTCAAAAGAAGGTATCGTTTGCATAATTTTTTTTTATTTCGGATAGCCAACACCTTAGAAAGCAGGTGTTGTTTCTTTCAAATACAACTTTTACATAAGATCCACTCTCGCTAGTCTAATTTAAATACACTGTTTTACATAATAAATATACATTTATATATGAATTTTTCCAATGAGATATGATGCTAGAGGTAAGAAAGGATTCACATGGTTGCAGAACTATGTTGCCGCAATTAAGCTTATGGCAATAGGGGAGTCGCCTGATTCAATTGACGATTATATGAAAACGTCTGAGAGAACTGCAAGAGAAAGTTTGTATAGATTTGCGAACGTGTTATCGAAACCTTCAACGACGTTTATTTGCGCAAACCTTCGTTGAATGATATACAACAACTATATGTGACGCATGAAAAAGACATTGCTTTCGGGTATGATTGGAAGTGTTGATTGCACGCATTGGTTATGGAGAAATTGTCACATGGCATGGAATGGCCAGTATGCAAGTGGTCACAATGGAACACCTTCGTTAGTATTAGAGGTTGTTGCTTCCCTGTATTTATGGATTTGACATGCTTTTTTCGGGCTTGCAGATTCGAACAACGACATGAACGTTCTTGATCAGTCACCAATATTCAAACATATGTTTTCAGGAAAGGCACAGGATGCTCCTTTCAGATGAATAGAAATGAATATGGGTTTGGATATTACCTTACAGATGGAATATATCCAGCATATTCTACATTCATGAAGGCATTTCGACACATAGTGGAACCAAGAGACAAAATTTCAAGAGAAAATAAAAAAAAGGAGCACGTAAGGATGTGGAACATGCTTTTGGAATTCTAAAGTTGAAATGACACGTAGTTGAACATGCGACACGACCATATCAGTTAGATGTTCTACAAGATACTATAAATGCATGTATGATAATGCATAATATGATGCTTGAAGATAAATGATGAAGTATTGCGGAGTGTTCGGCTTCAGAGCCCAAACACATGCAATTTCAACCCAGAACAACAGAATATTTACATAGGATTGTTGATATCCAAGACGCATGAAAACGCAACCAGCTTCGAGAAGATTTGATTTATTACATGTAAGATGGAAATAGGGATGAGCAATATGTCCCAAATCCTGATCCCGTACCGCTACCGTACCTGAACCGGTACCGAACTGTAGCGAACTTAAAAATATGGGACGATACATGGTACTTCAAATACATGAAATTCGGGAATCGGTACCGTCGGTACCGATACTAGTACCGAAAACCAGTACCATTCTCGGTACCGATATCTATGATGTTAATTCGGTTCGGTACTCGGGATTGACTTTCGATCAAATTCGACATTCGAGAAATCAGAAACGGGACGGGTCGGTACCAGTTCCGTCCCACGCTCATCCCTAGATGGAAATAAAGATGAATAATTTAGGGGAAAAAATGTAAATTTTTTCCTTTTAAATGTCATTTTTTTGTAATGTTTTTTTTTTATATTTTTAAATGTTATGTAGAATTAAAAATTTTAAGTTTTATTTAAGTAACATGTTTTATTCAACTAATTTTGTTTTTATAAATTTTAAAAATTAAATCGAAAAAAAAGAATGATGACATGGAAAAATTAAGGGTGTCATAACATGTTGTCAATTTTCTCACTCGGTGTTATAACACCATGGGATGACATGACATATGAGGTGACAACTTTTAGGTGTGATAATACCTCTTAACTAGTTGCTCACACCCACTAGCCAGAAAAGGGAGGAAGCAACTAAATTGAAGGTTCCGCTCGCAGATCACTTCGTGAGCTCATTTAGTAAACACTGAGTGTGCGCCCTTTAGAGAAGATATAAGGGAGAGTTTTACACCAACTCGTAAGTCAAGTACGGAACGAGCCTTGGCTACGAAGCAGAGCAACGTCGTCTTGCTGGCTTCTAGCATTGGATTGTAGGCATGACATGAATAAATGGTTATTTGAATTGTAATTATATAATTATTTTAATTGAATGTCACATCAAATTTCAAATGAGTAGAATTGACTATCCGGCATAGACTCAATCCTTCATTATGTTAGCTTCTATTTTGCAATATTTTATAGTTTATGCTTTTGCCAGCTTTCAGTTAGGGCATCTTTAGTAGTTTATAAATTTACTAGTTTATAATGCATGATAACCACAAATTATAAAATTAATTAAATTTTCATAATAAAAATTTATAATTATTAATCAATTCTTTTAATTAAATTATTAATTAAAAAATATATCAAAATTTTAAAGTTATTATAACTTCAAATTTAACATATAATTAGAAAATGTAAAGTTGACTTTTGAATGAGTTGCCTAATATATTTAGAGGGTGTTTGGCCTGCCTTTTAAAATGACTTTTACTTTATCTTTTGGAAAAAATCCAAAAAGATGTTTGGTAAGGTAAAAATGACTTTTATAAATGACTTTTTCCATAGAGTATTTTGAGACTTTTTGAAAAGTCACGTATACCTGACTTTTCCTAACTTTTCAGTAGCTAAAAATTAGAAATTACCAATATACCCTTATCTACCGTAATTAACGTCATTCACCTTTATTCACAGTTTCTTTTTGTTCTCTCTCCTTACGCACTCCCTCTCGCATCTCGACCTGCAACAAACACCGGCGACGCCGGCGACCTGCAACACCGGCGACACCGTGCCCCGCGATCAGGTTTGTTTCTTTTCAATTTGATTTCCGATCTCAGATGTGATTTCCGATCTCAGATGTTGCAATCTCTTCCTGTCTATTTCCGATTTCCAATTGATTTCTGATCTATGATGTTACATTTGATTTCCAATTTCCGATTTCCATTTGATTTCCGATTTCTGAAATTGATATTATGTAATTGAGTTGCTGTGAAAATGATGTGCTGTGAAATGCGCTCCTCCCGATTTCGAATTTTCCATGAACTATTCTTCTCTCTAGCCTCTGAAATAATTGATATGTTGTGAAATTGATTTGCTGTGAAATGTGCTCCTGATTTATGAAATATGTGATTTGTTCTTCAATGTGATTTGTTCTTCCTGATTTCTGAAATATGCTGTCAAATAGTGATTATTTTTTGAACTTGATGAAAAATGAATTAACAATTAATGAAATATGAAGCTGATGAAATTTTTTGTTCATGGATTATATTTGTGTTAACAAATGACTGTTTTGTGAAATTGATATGTTGTGATAATCTATTTTTTCTATTTTGATTAGAATTTTGATAAAATAATGAAATCATTTAGAAAGGTTAATGAAATTGGTTTGTTGCTTAAATGTTAATACTATATGTATTCACAGATAATGGATGAAAACAACACTACAATTGTTGATTGTGAAACATCTTTAAAAATGAAAAAACCAAAATTTGGGTGGGATAATCGTAGCTTCATGGTGTTTGTTGATTCGTGCTTGATTGAAAAAAAAAGCCCGTAAACCCACTTCCTCCTTTGATAAAATTGGGTGGGAAAATATACAAAGACGTATTAAGGAGAAAACAGGTTATAGCCTTGAAAAAAACAACTAACAAACAAATGGGAGAACATGAAAAAAGAGTGGAAGCTTTATGACCGCTTAATGAGGCTTGAAACCGGACTCGGTGGGACGAGAAGCCTAGTAGATGCGTCCCCCGAGTGGTGGGAGGAGAAAATAAGGGTATGATTACTATTTTTTTTAAATTATTTTAAGTTATGATTGCATATAGATTGAATATATTTGATTTACAATATCTTTTTGTCTTGTAGGAGAATAAAGATTATGCCAAATTTAGGAACACATATTTGAGCATATTTGATGAGAAATATGCTATTTTGTTTCGGGATTCTGTTGCCGTTGGAGATCAGACTATGACTCCATTACAATTTCAAAACAATAGCAATCCAAATGAAGAAAATATGGAGGGCAAAGGAGATAGTGATGAAATCAATTTAGATGATGATGAGCCTCTTTTTACTAGTCTCCATGAAAGTAGTTCAAGTAAAAGGAAGAGGTCTAAGTCTGTTTCCAACAACCGTCCAACCAAGAGTAAAAATTCAATTTATGAAGAAAAAGTTGATGCTTTATTGGATGCCATATCATCAAAATGCACACAAACTTATCCACACAATAATCCGTCCCCAACAATAGCAGATTGCATGGCCATTGTCATCAAGTTCCCCGATTTTCGTGAAGGGTCCAACAATTTTTCACAAGCCTTGTTTGTCTTCACCAAAAAGCAAAACCGTGAAGCTTTTATGTTCCCAACAACCGACGAAGCCAAGATGGAGTTTCTTAAGCTACTTATGAAATAATGATTTAGCCATATGTGTTATGCTTTGACATTTATGTGTTATCCTTTGATAATATGTGATATGCTTTGACATTATGTGTTGTCCTTTGACATTATGTATTTGACATTTTATATTATGTGTTATTGTTTGACTTTATGTTATGTGTTAATGGTTGACATCATTTTATTTGTATTATGTAGGATGGATAGTGATGATTCTAATTCATCGAATGATAATGAAGAATGTGTAATGGAAGAAGATAGAGAATTTGAAATGTTATGTGGATTAGCTTTGAAAGGGATAATACTCGCTCGTAACTTACGTACACCATGTCACACTTCAGATCGCACAGGGCACATGTTTATTATAGAAGTACTAAATGGCCATCCTAGACGTTGTTATGAGATGTTTAGACTCAACGTACCGGTTTTTAGACAGTTATGCTTAGATCTTGCTACAAATTACGGGTTACAACAAACCCGAAAAGTATCTATAGAGGAGTCTGTAGGAATATTCTTGATGACTTTGGCGCATGGGTGTAGCAACAGATTTGTGCAAGAATTTTTTAATCATTCAGGGGAAACGATTCACATGCATTTCCATACAGTTTTGGAAGCCGTGCTAAAACTGAGTGCCGACATCATCTAGCCAGACGCAAACTATAATGATGATGTTCCCGAATATATATTAAATAACCCTCGGTATTATCCAATGTTCAAGGTATTATCCAATGTTTATTTTCTTGGTAGTAAAACTTTAACAAATAATTTATTTATGATATATTTTTGAATTTGAAGGATTGCATTGGTGCTATAGATGGGACACACGTTAGGGCATCGGTTCCACAAAAAGATGAAGTGAAGTACATTGGTTGAATGGGATATGCAACACAAAATATAATGGTTGTTTGTGATTTTAACATGTGCTTTACATTTTTTTGGGTCAGTTAGGAGGGGACTACACACGATACAAGAATTTTCAATGAAGCCTTACAGAGACCAGATCTTAATTTTCCCTATCCAACGGGTGGTTAGTATTTTTTTTTTTTTTTGGAATACAAGTTTTATGTTTTTACTACTTGTTTGAAACGAATAATAAATGTTTGTTTTATTTACAGATAAATATTACGTTGTTGATGCTGGATATCCAAATATGAGAGAGTATCTTGCTCCATACAAAGACTCAAATATTCGTTATCATTTACCAGATTTTCGACGTGGACACACGACTGCTATTCGTGAACCTCGTGGACCGAAAGAGAAATTTAATTATCTCCATTCATCATTGCGAAATATCATTGAACGAACTTTTGGAGTGTGGAAAGCTAGGTGGGCGTTATTAAGAGACATGCATGTTAATTACAAGTACAAGAACCAAGTGAAAATTATGATAGCATCGATGGCGATCCATAACTACATTAGAAAGGTTGGTAGGTTTGATGAAGCGTTTAATAGGGCACAACAAGAATCCTACAATCCCGTACGAGGTGATACCGGCATTGATGTTTATGAAGAAGGTCCAAGTACACGTCGCACAAACAATGATGATTTATATATGGCAACGGGACAGGATATTATTGCACAAGATATAATCACATTACGTAGATGAATGTAATATTATCTATGATATTTTTTATGAATTATTTACAATTTGTATGAACGTAATTTTAATATTGTCATGGTCTAATCCAAAAAATTAGAAATATTTTAATTTGTGTGAACGTAATTTATATTTTACATTTGTATGAACGTAATTCTAATATTGTCATGGTCTAATACAAAAAGTCATCTTATGAATTATTTATAATTTGTATGAACGTGCTAATTTTAATATTTCATGGTATAATCTAAAAAATTAGAAATATTTTAAAAGAAATTTATATTTTATATTTTCTAATAAAATGTTTATAAAATTATAATATGTGTTTAAAAAATTTTTTAAGTATAAAATAATATATGTAAAGTAGTAAATCAATGTAAATATGTAAACATGTCCTTTTTTATCATTTTACATATAAAAGTTAAACCAAACACTTTAACTTTTGATTTTTCTCTTCAAAAGCTAATTCAAACATATTTTAAAAAATAACTTTTCTAAAAAGTCATTTTCCAAAAAGTTATTTTACAAAAATGATTTTTGCCCCACAAAAGCTAAATCAAACACCCTTTTACATGACACATGACATAATATTAATGAGGAGTTGTATTAGAGTGATACTTGACAAAACGAGATTAAAAGTATTCATTTGTTAGAATAAGTATCCATAGTTCTAAAAAATGAAAACTTAAGCCACGTTAATGGTGGTTTTTAATTGGATCATTAACAGATAATAATGTATTAATACACAATAGTTACTTAGAGATTCTCTCAACAGATTCCCAGAACTTCGAAACTTTAAAGAGAGTTCAATGTCAGTTGAAATTGGGCCTAATATGTCAAATTGGGCGCTCAGTCAGCCCATAGAACACATATGGACAATTTATAAAAGCAAAATCTTATGTCCATGACCTATGTAAATTCCTTCTAATAGTTATTCAATAGCGGTAGCCTAGTAGAAAACCGGTTTCAGTAAAGAAAACCGAAATTAAATCCAAACCAGTTCGCCTGAAAGTCAGATTTTCAAAACAGGTCAGGTTTGGTCTGATCTGTTTATGACCAATTTTGAAATATATAACATAAAACATGGTCGGAACTGGTTTTTATCAAAACCGGTTTATACCCGATTTCCAGATATAGTAGAAAAAATTACACATAAACAAAAAATTTTAAATTTTAAATTGGTTCCGTAGCCTCTAACTATTATTAAGAGTATAAGGTATAGGTCATATTGCATCTCGTTGTTGCTGAGGTGGAGCATCCTCAATGCCATTAAGAAGCATCAACACCACCCTCTTCTTGTTGAATCTAGTTGTGTTGCTTCTTGTTGTGACCATGACTAAATGCAACGTGATTTTCTATTGATCGCCCAAATTCTTTCTCTCTATCTCTCTCCTCTTAACATGGTGTTATAACCCCATGAACACCACACTCTCTTCTTATTGCTTCTTATCATAATACCACTTTAAGTTGCCCATACCATATGCTCTAAAAGAAAACCTATAATTAATCAATGAATCAATCATGACTTTTTATTGTATTCCAATCATTTGTTTTCCACCTTTAGATTTCATACATCATTATTGACCAATATTTTGGACAAACACAATTGCAATTAATTATGGAATCGTTAAATCCAGTCATTATATTATTTATTGGAAGCAAATTAATTCATTTATATTCAAGATCTCAGTTTCTCCATTTGGCAAAAAACGTCTCTCCTTTATTTTAGTTTATAATGATTAACTAAGATTAATATATACATTGGAATATCTGATTGACGCTTCTTTATGTGTAGATATCTGATATAACATAAGTATACAATTGTTAATTTAAACTAATCATGCAAAAATGTTTCGAAGATACGACCATTGTTTAAATTGTTATCATTACGTGTGTATATATATATATATATGTATGTATGTATGTATGTATGTGCATGCATGTGTACGTGTGTATGTGTACGTGCGCGCTCGCACTAATATTGATTCTTGTAATTGTGATTTACACGGTATAGACAATATCAACACCAATTTTTTTTGTTTTAATTTTGATAAGCTTTTCTTTTCATTTAAAAATACTTATTATATGTGTTAATATGTCTATAAAGCCTGAAAGAAAACTCTAAGTAAAATCATGGTTATAAATAATAATTACTTAAAATTTACATCAAGACACATTCAAACGATAAACACTTACAACACGTGAAAATGCTTCAACATCATCAACTAAGTTGTTGGGTAGAAACTACACAAAAAAAAAGTCAAAATGTTGAAAAAAACTAAAAGATTAACATTTTTAGCGTTTATTAGAAGATAAGATAGTATATAATTGATAATAGTAATATAGAGTGAGTACCTTCTTTGCCAACTTTCTCTATAGCTTTCTCTACACGCACACACACACACACACACTCTCTCTCTCTCTTCTTTGAATTTTTCTTTGTTTATAGATGATAACTGAATGATCGTTTATTGTTTATATAATCTCACTGTCACGAAAAATGCATGCAAAACATATGTTGCTTCCATCATGCTGATTATATCTACAAATTTTATTCGTACGGGAAAGAATGAAAGAAGCATGACAATTTCCAGATGTTATTTTGCCACATTTAATAAACATTTGAATGAAAGCACATTGATATATTTTGGTTAGGGAAGATGAAGTCGTGGTAAAATGGGGAGGTACCATTGGTACCTCCAAGACAATACTCCCTCTTGAGTGGGTTATTTATATAGCTTCACTAACCCGCTTCATCCTCTATCTCTCCCTCTCTCTTTCTTTCTTTCTTTCTTTCTCTCCCTCTCTCTCACACACACACACACACATACCATGTGTTTAAAAACTTGTACCTTAGTTGTTTTGTATTTTTTTTAATTGAGTAGATTGAATGGGTTGGAAAATGTAAGGCTTCCATGTATTGTGGGTCAGGAAAGATGTAAGAGAGAGAATATAGAAAAGCTAATGTGACAGCGGGTTGAATGGGTTGGTATGATGACTCAGTTTTTCCTAATATTTTTTTTGCCATAAATGGTCACCAATCATTCATTTAGACACAATCAAACATATCATGATTTTAATGGACAAAATATAACAGAATGTGTTTTGAGCATTGCAATGGTTCATACAAACTATTAAGTTTGTATATTGCAAAAGTAGAATATCTTTCAACTTCACTTGCCTGGAACAAAAATCTCTTTGACTTTCTTGACTTGTCCTTCCCAGAGAAGACTAAACCAAAAGGCTTCAAGCATATTTCACCATCAACTTATTTCTTCAAGTCATCTTGAGTCTTCGAAGGAGCCATTGGTGCAGTAATTTCAAGACCTTTTGTTGTAGACAACTCCACATCTTTCATTGCCAGACATTCATAATAATTTTCGATAAAAATCTTGATGTGAGTAACTCCCAGCTTGTATTCGTCAGGATCAGTGTTTTGAAGATATGAAAATGATCTTTCCTTCAGCAGTAATGCAACTTGTATAAGATCATGCAAGTTCATCAAAGGAAAGTATGCTATTATAAACTCTCACGCATCCCCATTTTCCATGTCATAATATACTTCATGTTTTGGACTGTGTTTTCGAAGACCACATCCTTCTTTATACTGATGACCTTTTTGATCTTGACTAAGGACCACACTTCTTCTGCAGGCTTGGCAAGAACCACATGAAATCTTATGTTCATGTGTGTACCTTCATCTTTCTCCTTGAATTTACTTTCAGCTTTGAATTTAGGCATGATGAACATCATTTCGTTAATTGAAAAGTCCAATTGGCTTGCATTCGTATTCGTGACAATATAACTATGTTTAGGCTTCTTCTCAAACGAATACATGTGATTGAATGAAACATTGGCTTCAATTGTTTCATAGTTGTAGTTCTTCGATGGATCATCCTTGTTCAATCCAGGAGGATCACTGGCCCTCTGAGTCATAATGCTTTGTATCATCCTCATCTCTCTACTTCTGCTTCTGCCTATGCCTTCTTCTCATCTTTAGATTTTTCGATTAAAATTGACTTTCCCCTTGCCTTCGAACCTGATTCCTCTATCACTTCTCTTCTACCAGTATCAACAGATTTACCAATCACAATACCTTTTGAAATTGGTCTTGTAATTGGCACAATTGTAATAATTATAGAAGTGATATGACCAACAGTTTCTATCACTGGTTTTGAAGTTGGAATTTTGGAAGGAAATTCCTTTCCCACAACCTTCGCATCTTCACCACTGGCCTTCGTACCTTCAACCTTCTTTTCTCCCCCTTGCACCCCTATGCTAGCAGGTGGGGCATCCATGGTAGGAAGAAGGCTAGAGATTCTGGAAAGAGGAGCCAACTACTGAACAAGTAAGGCTTCAAATTTGGAAAATTTGTTGATAAGATCTTCAGAAGAAGGTAACAAAGACAAAGCAGGAGTAGAAGATAAAGCGTTAATCTCCTTTAGCATTGAGAAAACCTCCATGAAAATTTTATTCTCACTTGTAGAAAGTTGAGTAATTTGAGGACTCAAACTTTCGTACAACTTTGCGAATTTAGTAACAGCATCGCAGATGATATCCACCTTTTGATTTAGAGATGCAAATTCAGTACGAACATTTGCAATCTCTTTCTCCATATCTTGATGCAATCCTTGGAATTTATAATTGACATCTTCTCTCACCTTCTTCACATCTTCAATAAACAGAATATGTCTTTCCTTCGCAATTGACTTTAACGATTGCAAATCACCATTAAATGTAGATTTCTGAGCATTGACCCTCATCTCATTATTCTGATCACAAATGCCAATTTTCTCGAGAATACGAGACTCAAAATCCTTAATTATGCCAGATACATTCGAAGAAAGCCTTCCTTCAATCATCTTCAACATTCCATCAACTTCAAGACTTGTTACAAAATTTCCTCCCCCAAGATCTGCCTGAGACTGAAGAATTGAATTGAGTTTGGTATTCAATATCTTGAACTGTTTCATTGTTATTAGCATATGATCTGGAAAGTCCGTCTCTTCTTCATCAAACTCTAAATTTTCAAAGGTTCTGCCAAAACCTTCGGACCTGTGTTCTGTTTCCATGAAGGAAGAATCTTTGATTGGAGAAGTAGTGGTAGGTGAATCAGTTGATTGTGAAGAAAAAAAAGATGTGAATGGTTGTTGAACAATAGTTTCAAAATTAGGAGAATCGGTTGTGGATGTTGTTGGAATGATAGGTCTAACCTGTGAAGATAAAGAAACTGTTGTGTCTGGAGTAACATCCGAATATTTACTTTTGCGGGCAACATGCGAAGCATCCTCACCCATTGTGACACTTTTATCCATATTAGATATGTTTACAATAATGTCAGAATTTTGTACCTCCACAGAAACTGTCTTGGAAATCAAAACTTCGGGTGGAATTACATCATCTTTTTTAAGATCAACTTCAGGTGTCTCTGGAATGGTTTCAATTTCATCAGCTGTAGATTCAGATGAAATAACCACTCTTCCCTTCTTCTTCTTTTTTGAAATATGTTTGGCCATGTCTGTTGCCATTCTTTTCTTTGAAGACGGTGATACAAGGTAGGAATCTCACGAAAAATGACTCTTTGATGCGAAACCTGCGGTTTACAAACAATATTGGTGAAAGGTGAGCGACTCTTGTGCCTAGACTTCATCTTGATTCTTCAAAAAACTCCAGTCTTAGAAGGAATAATTTCCTTTTAATTCGAAGGAGTATCAGCAATAACAACGTCTGGTTGGATTGGCTCAGGCTCTGATATTGGTACTTTCTTCGGACTCTTTGCTGATGTAGATTCTTTAACCGATTTCGTAGAAGATTCAGCAACAACCTTCTTTGAACATTTTGACTTCTTGTCTTCTTCTCTAGCCAATAGAACCCTGGTTTCAACAGAAGTATCAATGTTTTGCAAATAATTAATGAGAACGGTGTTGGTGGGATCAACTCTCTTCAGCATAGCATCTGGAATGCAAGCAACAAATGGGAATTCATCTATATCGTCAGCTGCATCCTTCGGGCAACTATATATATGAAACACCGTCTTTTCTTCGTCGGCTGGTACCAAAATTCCTTCTTTCTCATAAAAATACTATAAGATCAAGCTCCAATAACGGGCACACGAAATGCCTTGAATAGCATTTGTGTTCTCTATACTTTTCAAGAACTCCTTCCACAATTTAGTAGAATAATCAACCTAAAGATCGTAGTATAGACCTGCAACCATTGCATAAACTTCCATCTGCCCTTTATCCAACCTAACAGTTCTTCCGGTCATGCATCGAAGAAAAATACCGAACAAGAAATTCCATACACTCGGAAGTCCTGACTTCTTGAAATCACTAATCTTTGTCAACTGGGGTTGATGACCCATTTCATTGAACATATGGACGATTTGTAGGAATGTAAAAGAGACATATGGCAGAGAATTAGGTATCTCAAGAATTTGGCAGAAAAGCTTCTTGGAAAGTCTAACCTTCTTATCAGTCACCAGATTAAACAACACTAAATCTAAGGATTTTGAGTAAGTTGTTGTTCATTCCGCTTGAGACAACCATGAGAGAGGAAAAGAGAATAAGTTGAACATGGCTTTTGATAGAATGGAACTTTTCAGAGTAACGATAAGCATTTTCAATTCTTTAGGATAGTGAGAAACGTTGGCTTCAACTTGATAATTTGTTCCTTGGATCTTCATGATCAGCAATGAAGTTACATTATCAGTGGTATGAGATAGATTTGCATCAGGATTAACAGTTGCCATTGTTAGGGTTTGAGAGTTGGATGTTTATCAAAGAAAATTTGGGAATATGAAAGCGTAAACTGATAATGAACCCTTGAATCCCCTTTTATATGTAACACTGAATTTTGAAATAAAAGCAGGATAAGCATTAAATGATCTGTGACGTGCCACCGTGAAACCCGTGTCATGATGATGAAAAGTAACCATGCGTGATATAGTAACTGTCACATCTCCTCAAAACCCTCACGGAATTCAAACAGTCTCTTCAAACATCCTGGATTGTTTTCCCCAATAGAATAGTAACCGTTGGAACCCTTCGGATGGAGTCAAGGCTCTTTTACTTTATGGTTTCAAAGTAATGTCATTTTCCAGATTTTTGAAATCATCAGCGTTGGTATTACTCAGAACCGCAAGGATTTCGTGTGTGTAAAGTGTCAAAGAATAAAGATAAGAAGCAATTAAAAAAATTTGGATATTAGTGATGTCAAAAGTTCAATTTGACACGAAGGTAGTTAAAATCCCGGGCAAAGATTGCTTCGTTAATTATCAAGAGAGATAACCAACAGCTTGTGTATTTTCCCGTGAATTACAATCAAATACTTGTAAATAAGTATCGAAGGGCTTCTTTTAAAAGGTTTTTGAGGTGGTTTAATGAATTTCGTTACATATCAACCTAAACATAAGGTGAGTAATTCTAACCGAAATTACTTGTTTGACCAGTGTAGTCAGTGATGACAAGTTTGCTTTGAAAAACTTTTAAGTAACAAGGAAGTTCAGATAAATCTCACACTGAAATCATATTCAAGAAAAAATTGTATTCTGGATCCTGTTGGGTAAAAAACATGATGGGTTTCAAATGTTTGATCAAGACCACGCATAAGAACTGAGTATGATTTGGAATTTCGAACGAAGGTACTAAAACAAATGTTTCGTTAAAATATGGAACTAAGTTCCCCGTCAATTCCTTAAAGGTTGATTACATTGGGTTTCACTTCCATCACGGTCTCATGATATCTGATCATAAATAGAGAGTTGTGATATATCTAAGTTTCGATTGGTTTGATCAGAAACTTCTTGGACACATGTCTCCGTGTGTGATGGTGTAAGAACTTTAAGATGAAAAAGATTTGTATACGAAGAGACGTGTACCTCTGTTATATTGGACCAAATAGGAAGCTCATAACTCATATGAGAAGAGTAAGGTAGCTCATTGGACTAATGCGAATGTAAGCCTAATTGGGAAGAAATCTTCTTATGAAAATTTCATTAAGGCTTTCAAACATTGAGTTACTTTGAGGCTTCGAAAAACATGCAACGACATGCTTCTAGGGACATCCTAACTAGTAAAAATTTGAAATTCAAAGAATAAAATGATAAATGCACCCCACCCTAGAAATGTAAGCCTTGTCCACTTTGTATCTTCATGAAAATCTACAACATCATACTTGAAAAGAAAGACAAAACAAAATATTTTTGTGTTTTTGATTTTTCAAAAATGAAGAACAAAATAATAAGAAAATCTTTTTGATGTTTTTGATTTTTCAAAAATGAAGAACAAAATAATAAGAAAATCTTTTTGATGTTTTTGATTCTTCAAAAATTAAGAACAAAACAATTAAAAGTACTCGTTGGAAATATTCGAAGTTTTAAAAATACCAATCATACGAATTAGAAGCATTTGAAGAGTTGACTGTGAACAGTAACCTCTGAATACTTAATGATTTTTCTTTGTCGTTTTCTTGTAATCACTGTTTGTCTTTTTCGCATGGAATTGAATTTCCATCAATCATCCCCAGTCCTTCCAAAATTCATACAAACGATTTTTCATCCAAAGCTTTTGTGAAAATATCAGCCAACTGATCCGTTGTTCTCACAAAATGTACTTCAATATTTCCTTCCTCCACATGATCTTTGATGAAGTGATAACGAAGAGCTATATGTTTCATCTTTGAATGCTGCACAGGATTATGACAAATTCTTATTGCACTTTGTGAATCACAGTATAAAGGAATCTTTTTCATGTTAATTTCTTAATCACGTAATTGACTTTGAATCCATATTATATGTGAAGTGCATGGATCAACAACAATATATTTAGCTTCAGCCGTTGAGATTGAAACACATGTCTGCTTTTTCGAGTGCCAGCTCACTAACTTACCATCGAGTAATTTACATCCTCCACTTGTGTTTTTCCTGTCAAGATTACAACCTCCCAAATCTGCATCCGAATATGCTTGAATAAAGAACCTTTTATTCGAAGGATACCACAATCCTAGCGAAGAAGTTGCTTTGAGATAACGAAAGATATTCTTTATAGCAGTGAGATGTGGTTCTTTTGGATTTGCTTTATACCTAGCACAATTACATACATAAAACATGGTATCAGGTCTACTATCAGTTAAATAAAGTAAAGATCATATCATGCTTTTGTATAAGGTAAGATCAACAACAGGTTTATCTAACGAAGGAGTTAGTTTGATCGCAGTTGCCATTGGAACTCGTAACTTTGTACTATTTGTTAATCCAAACTTCTCTAGCAGATTCTTTGTATACTTTTCTTGATTAATGAAGATTCCTTCTCTACTTTGATGAATGTTTAGACCAAGAAAATTAGTAATTTTTCCCATCATGCTCATTTCGAACTTACTTTTCAGCAAGTCTTCGAATTCTTTAGACAAATCAGGGTCAGTTGAGCCAAAGATAATGTCATCAACATAAATTTGAGCAAGCATAAGATGACTCCCAACTTTCTTACGAAATAATGTGGGGTCAACTGATCCTTGTTTAAATTTATATTGCTTCAAAAATGAAGTAAGAGTTGCATACCAGGCTCGTGGTGCTTGTTTCAAACCATAAACTGCCTTATCTAAAATATAAACATAATCAGGATGCTCTTCGTTAACAAAACCTGGGGGCTGTTCCACATAGACAGTTTCTTCGAGTTCTCCATTCAGAAATGCACACTTCAGATCGATTTGATAAACATCAAAGTCTTTATGAGTTGCACAAGCCAAAAATATACGAACCGCCTCGAGTCTTGCGACAGGGGCAAAACTTTATTCGTAATCAATTCCTTCTTGTTGAGAGTATCCCTTAACAACAAGTCTGGCTTTGTTTCGAATAATATTTCCATCTTTGTGTAACGCCCTAATTCTGGTATGTATTTAAATATCTATCTTTTCCAAGTTTTCAAGAGGAACTCGACGAGTCAGTAGCCCGACTTGTCGAGTAGAGACGGGATAAGCACGTGTTTGGAGCCGGCTACTCGGCTAGTCCATATGCTTGGACTCGACGAGTCTGCTAGTTTGGATGAAATGCTAAATCTAGGGTTTGCACCCTATTTAAACGACTTTATGTGCACTAATCAGCCTCCCTTACCCACAGAGAGTTCCATACTAAAACCCTAGCCATTCCTTATCATTTTTGGTGTGATTTCTCATATTGTGCAAGTTGGTGGTGCATTTAAAGCTAGAAGAAGAGAAGAGAAGAGGAGGAATCAAGGGGGAGCAAAGTAGATCCGATTTCCTTATTGTATTACAGTCTTCTTTGAGGTATCAAGCTTAAACCTTTGTCCTTCTTCAATTAGATCTCTTATTTGGCTTGTTTTTTTCATTTTTGGTTTGGTGGTAGTATAGAAAACATGTGGTGATGAATAGCCATCAGATCTACCCATGTCTGATCTATAGAAGCTTAGATCTATTTCCTTTATGGGGCCATTCTTGCATAAAAGCCCTAGATCTACACTTTTGGTCCCTTTAGAGCCTTTAAACCTTCATTGATGCATATACACATGTAAAGTTGGAAATTTTCGTGTAAAATAGGCCTTAGGAATCCATATCTATAAATTGAATGCAATGGAATTGATCAGAATCGACTGTGTAGTGTTTGCATGCAAGCGACTCGGCAAGTTGTTCTTCAGACTCGACGAGTCGAGTCGCAAGTCCCCGATTTTTCCCCTTTTGAGTTATGCCGAGTGGAACCAGTGAGTCAGAGGTAGACTCAGTAAGTCGGAAGTCAGACTCAACAATTGAGGGACTCAGCGAGTCAATGCCCTGACTCGGTGAGTCCATGACAATCTTCTTGCCTCAAGAACAGACTCAACGAGTTGTTCATACAACTCAGCGAGTCAAATGAAGATAGACTATTTATTAGTATCGAGGAGGAACTCGTCGAGCCTATGCCAAACTCGACAAGTAGTAGCGGGCAGGAATGAGAAATAAGAGTAGGGACTCGATGAGTCGAGTCAACTGTATGTCGACTTTGGCCAGGAGGTTGACTTTGACCAGGGGTAAAATAGTTATTTTACCCTCGGTATAGTTATCAGTAGTTGATTGAGTGTGTTTATGGGAATTGTAGCCGGGAGAGACCAGAGCAGCAGCAGACAGTTCCCAAGTAGAGTTTCAGCAGCCAACTTTCGAGGTGAGTTTCCTTCCAGTAGGAACAGGTCTAAGGCCACAATGCCGACCCGTTTAGTTAGCAGTAGTTTTCGGACTATGGTCGGGTGCAATAGTTAGTATGTTTGATGCCTTCGTGGATCAGACAGGATTTATGTGTTAAGTGTTCTAAGCTACGGTCCGATGCAGTATGCAGTATATGTTGTTATGGTAGTTGATATGTTTATGACATGCTATGTTCAGTAGTTCCGGATTTCGGTCTGTTGCAGGGGACAAGGTCCCAGATAGTTCCGGACTTCGGTCCGATGCAGTTAGTTCCGGACTTCGGTCCGATGTAGGGGACAGGGTCCTAGTCAGTTTCCGGACTTCGGTCCAATGCAGAGGGCAAGGCCCTAGTTAGTTTCGGACTTTGGTCCGATGCAGTTTCCGGACTTCGGTCCGATGCAGAGGGCACGACCCTGGTTAGTTCCGAACTTCGGTCCGATGCAGTTTTCGGACTTCGGTCCGATGCAGTGGGCAAGGCCCAGTAGTTGTTTATATGTTTGTATGGTATGTGGTAGTTTGGAGGAGCACACTAAGCTTTACAGTTTCGGTTTTGGTTTCAGGTACTTCCGCAAGTAAAGGGAAGAGCTCGGGATGATGGCATCGCACGCACCACAACTTCAGTTTCTATCCTGGGAGTTGGTTCAGTTTTTCTTAGATATGACTCGACACAGTTTTGATACAGTTTTTATCCCGACACTTTATTATGGTTTTGAGATATTGATGTATGATTTTTATTTTATGACATTAGATGTTATGATTTTAGTATTATTTAAACAAAAAAATTTGGGTCGTATTTCGGACGTTTCACTTTGTCAGTTTTGTTTTTGAAAATCCATTTTAACCTGACAATTGAAACATCATTTGGTTTAGGAATTAATCTCCAAACCTTATTTCTTTCAAATTCAAACAATTCAGATTGCATTGCAACAACCCAATCTCAGTGTTCCATTGCATTCTTTACTGTCTTTGGTTCAATTTTAGAAATAAAAACATTGAACATGCAAAAATCTTGATGAGTATTTAATACCTCATTCTTTGCACGAATTTGAGCCCTTGTTAAAACTCCTTCTTGCAGATTACCAATTATTTTCTCCTTCGGATGATCTTTTATCCATTTGTCCATTGGTGGATAGGCTGGATCGAAGTCCAAAGGTGCGTCTTCGTACAATTCATCATTATCTGAACTTGCAATTGAACAAACATCATTAACATCATGATAATTTTCATTATTTTGTAATAGCTCCTCCTCAACATCAGCATTATCTCTCTCATTCTCCCCCTCAAAAGAATGCTCCCCCTCGATCAAAGTGTTCGATTCCAAATGCTCCTCCTCTATTGGATCATTTTGCATACTTTCGCTTATTTCTTGAGGAGATGATGTTGAATCATCAGCAAGCTTTGAATGTTCAGGAATATGATTATCAGGAGCTTTTTCTTCAACATTTCCAGCATGATCTGAAACTCCAAATATCAAATCATAATCAATATCCAACATTTGCATTGATTTAGATTCATCTTGATTTTCTTTCAAAATTGGAAGATTTTGAAATCGTTGTTTTGAATGTTCGATATAATAATCATCAAACGTAAGATTAAAAGTTTCTTCCACTTTTCGTGTAAGTTTGTTCAATACACGATATGCCACTAAATTATGCGAATACCCCAGGAAAATCCCTTATCAGCTTTAGTCACACCCCGAAAACCTAAGGCGGAAACATTTCTGGGGCGGACTCCACGTTGAGTATCAAATCCAATGCACATTGTAAGCAAAGTAAACAACCATTACATTACATATCAAAGTTTACATTTGTTCAAAAGTAAAGTTGTACATTTGTAGTACAGAGTATATATGAACAAAATGAGACGAGTCTTCTATGCACTACGTCTTCGCCAAAAGTGATCTTCGGGTACCTATCTAATGTTGACCTGAGAATACAAGCAGTTTGAAAATCAGCATAAAGCTGGTGAGTTCATAAGATGTTTGTTTTGTGAAAATGTACGAGTTTCCTTTGGTTTTTCGAAAAGTTTGTTATCCAAGAAAATCCCATATTTTCTTAAAAGTAATGTTTGATTAATTGTTAGGCTACACGGTTCTGGTTATGTTTAACTATGATCCCAGAAAAGTCCCATACTTTTCTGATTGTATGTTACCAATTGTGAAAGATATAGAGTTATCTAGTTTATTACACTTTTCTATTTATGTAATGTTCCCCAGGAAAGTCCCATACTTTCCTAAAAGTAAGTTTAGTTATTGAATTTCGATGTAATGATTGATTTCCATTCGTACCTATTATATTAACTAGGTATTATGATATCCTAATGGTGTTACAATGGAGTGTACCTATATACGTGTCTTCGTATTCGTATTCCTATTCTTAATCATATTCATATACTTATTCGTATTCGTATTCGTATTCGTATTTGTATTTGTATTCGTATTCCTAGTCCTATTCCTAATCCTATTCGTATTTGTATTCATATTCATATTCGCAGTCGTATTCCTATCCCTAATCCTACTCCTAATACTATTCGTATTCGTATTCGTATTCGTATTCGTATTCGCAGTCGTATCCCTATCCCTATTCCTACTCCTGTTACTATTCGTATTCGTATTCGTATTCGCATTCGTATTCGCATTATTATTTTAGTATTCCTATTCGTTATATTCCTAGTTGTACTTTTTGTATTCGTTCTACTCCTAGTTGTACTTTCGTATTCGTTCTGTTCCTAGTTGTACTTTCGTATTCGTTCTATTCCTAGTTATAGTTTCGTATTCGCTCTATTCCTAGTTGTACTTTCGTATTCGTTCCACTCCTAGTTGCACTTTCGTATTCGTTCAGTTCCTAGTTGTACTTTCGTATTCGTTCTATTCCTAGTTATAGTTTCGTATTTGTTCTATTCCTAGTTGTACTTTCATATTCGTATTCATATTCGTATTAGTTCTAATTGATAATTAGTATGAGATATTCGTAGATTATAAAATATAATTTGGATTATAACATTTTATCAAGAAATCTATGATTAATCCGAAAGCTAACTTCGTAATTCGAACTATTTGATAAACACAGTTTTTGATATTAAACATACAGAATGAAAACAATCGAACTAAAAATAATAAGTTTGAGTACAAGATTTCCTTGTATCCCCCCCCCCCCCCCCGAAAACAGTGAAAATATTTGAAAAAGGGTAGGGGTATGAACTCACCGGTTGAGAAACGCGACGTTCCGGATGCTAAGTGCCGATTCAAGGTTTGATAACACGCGAGGTTCCTATGTAATACGAAATAGTATACAAATATATCTAATTAGAATTATAAACTCTAATTAGATATGATATTACACTCCAATGAGCGAAAATACTTCAAAACAAGTGTTTGGAGTGACCCGGGTGACATCTACGGACGTGTATTGATGGGTGGGACTTGGGAATTGATTTTACTCTTCAAGAGTAGACTTTTTAGGGAGTTTACTACCCTAAACACCTCATCCATATGAATTCATGGCCGTGAACTCATGGAGGTTGATTTTGGGTGCAAAATAGCTTTATAACACTCGGGCATAATTGCTAGACTTGGGTTTTTGGCTTTGGGATGGATTACATCACACATAGGGACCATTTATTGGAGTTTACGGTTGTAAACTCCCCCCTCACTTCCAATTCTTAAAGTTTTGTTCCTAAATTAATTAGACATGATTCTAATGATTTTTCCTAAGCCTTGTATGGATTTTTAGGGGACTTTTGGCATGGTTTTTGGAGTTTACGGCCCATGAACCCCCTCATGGCCGTGAACTCATTAAAAAGGGTGTTTTTATATGATTTGAGGTCCAATACTTGTTTGTAAACACTTCTAGAATTTATCCCAAGGCTTTAGGTGTGTTAAAGTGGCATTTTAACACATTTAGAGGAGCTTACTCTCCATAATATGGAGTTTACGGCCCAAGCTTGTTCTTGGGCAGTAAACTCATGTTTACTCTTCAAAAATTATGATTAGGGTGTTCTAAGTCCGAATTGGTAAGCCATATAGTCGAATCTATGTCCCAAAATTGTTTAGGAGGGGTTTAAAGGCATAAAAACCCTCTTATCATGAGTTTACGGTCCAAGCATGCTCCTTGGCCGTAAACTCATATTTGAGGTCCAAAATCAAAGTTAATGTTCGGATTTGAAGGCTAATGAGGCTGTACAACAAGTTAGGGAAGCTACCTTGGTGATTAGAAGCCTTAAATTTGAGATTTTGGACCCTTAAACTTGAATTTAGGAGAGAGGTTAGAGAGAGAGAGAGAGAGTAGTGAGAGAGAGAAAAAGATTCAAATGATAGCTTGAACATGTTTAAATAGGTCCTAAAACGTGGACACGGTGTAATTCTACCCGATACCAGCATTAAACGGGGCTTTTGGTCGCACCCGATTAAATTTCCGTAACCCGGCGGGGACGTTTCTATAATTTCTGAAATAAACATTTGGGCTAATTTCATGAGTTCCTAAGGGGTTTGGACACTCATTAGATTATAATAAACATATAATTTTAAATAATTTAACCCAAAACGAAATCGGAACGAATTGATAAACGGCGAATTTTTACGAGTAGAACGGGTTTTCGACGATGGAAAACTTCGGGTTGTTACACTATCCCCCCGTTAGAGGGAATTTCATCCCGAAATTCAAAGATTAAGATACAATCATGAAATAAAGAGAGATGTGGATGGATCTGCTGCTCCGAGTTTTCACGCTCCCTATTGGAATCGGATCTCCGCTTGACGTTCCACCGAACCCTCAATATCGGGATGCGTCTTCATTTCGTTGGGTAGATACTTCTAAAAGATCGAGACGTGAAGTACCAGAGGGATGTTACTAAGTTCCCAGGGTAATCGAAGTTTGTAGGCTATGGAATCAACCCTAATGAGGATTTCGAAAAGTTCTATGTTTATGAAGAGGTTCGAATGAATAGATAACAGTTTAGGGTTGTCGAAAAGGAATATACCTGAGGCAACGGTGGGATCGGCATTTGCCTCCCCTTGTCCTATAGCTAGGACTCTTCCAGTGTTTCCAGTTATTGTTGTATTGGGTCAGTTTCTCTTATAATGCCCTACTTTACCACAACCATAACAGGCCTGACTGATGCCTGCTCTGGAAGCTTGATTTGTTGGTGTTCTGCAACTCCGCGCAAGGTGACCCTCTTGGCCACAATTTTTGCAAAATTTTACACGACAGTGACCGGGGATATAGTGGTGGTAACTACACTGGTTACACCACGGAAGAAAACTGGCATATCCGGTGATAGGTGCTTGGGCTGGGAAACCTACAACAGAAACAGCAGCAGGGGTAGTGGCAGCGTGGACCGCCACCATCTGTTGTTTCTTCGAGAACTCTTGCGAAGGCTGACATTTCTCCCCCGCCTCCCAATACTTTCTTTTCTCACCACTTCTTTCTGTAGGCTCAAGAGTGGTAGCTGCTTCTTCTACGTCCTCACTATGGTCGATCAAGATTTGCGCTAGGAATTTGGCGTTGTCGTATGTATTCGGCTTCGCAGCTAAGATGTAACAACCCGAAGTTGTTCATCGCCAAAACCCGTTCTACCCGAAAAATTCGCCGTTATCAAATTCGTTTCGCGTTCACTTTGGGTTAAATTATTTAAACTTATGTGTTTATTATAATTTAATGAGTGTCCAAACCCCTTAGGAACTCATGTAATTAGCCTAAAATATTTATTTCATAAGTTTTAAAAACGTCCCCATCGGGTGACGGAAACTTAATCGGGTGCGACCAAAAGCCTCGTTTAATGTTAGTATCGGGTAGAATTCCACTGTGTCCAAGTTTTAGAACCTATATAAACGTGTTTAAGCACCCATTTGAAGCTTTTTCTTCCTCTCTCTACTCTCTCTCTAACCTCTCTCCTAAATCCAAAGTTTAAGGATCCAAAACTCAATTTTAAGGCCTCAAATCCCTAAGGTACCTTCCTAACCTTAATGTATAGCATCTTTGACCTTCAAATTCGAGATTTAATCATGATTTAAGACCTTGTATATGAGTTTACAGCCCTGGAAGGAGCTTAGTCCGTAAACTCATAATAAGTGGGTTTTTATGCCTTTAAACCCCTCCTAAACAATTTTGGGACTTAGATATGGCTTAATGACTTCATGGAATGGAATTATAACATTTAAAACATGGATTTTGAGACATTTGAAGGAGTTTATGGCCAAGGCACATGCTTGGGCCGTCAACTCATATATATATATATATATATATATATATATATATATATATATATATATATATATATATATATATATATATATGGGGTTTTCATGACCTTAAACCCTTCCAAAACCTCAACAAGGCTTAGATATGAATTTTAGAATATTGGTTTTAGCCTTGGAACACTTTAAACATGATTTATGGGGGAACTTATATGAGTTTACGGCCAAGACTTGTGCTTGGGCCGTAAACTCCATGAAACATGGTGCAAATTCATTTCTAAGGTGTTAGAAAGCCATCCAACACCACCAAAAGCCTTGGAATAAATCATAGGACCAACCAAAAATAGTTTAAGGGCCTTAAAAACATCAAAACCCTTCATTTTAAGAGTTTACGGCCATAGAAGGTGCCCCATGGCCGTAAACTCCAAAAACCCCTTCAAAACTTCAAGCAAATGCATGTAAGGCCTTGAAACAATTTTAGCAATCACATGTGATTAGTTTGGAATCCAAAAACACAACTTTTCACGGGTTTATAGGAGTTTACAGCCATGAGACCATGCTAGGCCGTAAACTCCCTAAAATGTGTCATTTTTGTGTTTAAAATTTATTCCAAAGCCTTAAACCAAACCTAGAAATTGTCCCGTAAGTGTTTGAAGTCAAAATTGCACCATAAACCACCTACCATGAGTTTACGGACGTAAACTCATGGAGAATGGGTGTTTAGGCCGTAAACACCATTTAGAAGTTTACTCTTGGGGAGTAAACTCATTTCCTAAGTCCCTCGCATCATTACACGTCCTTAAACGCCACCCGGGTCCCTCCAAACACTTGTATCGGGGTGTTTTCATGACTAGAAGCAATTGTCCCTATCAAATAATCAATCTAAGTCCTAATTAGATACAAATGTGTATCTTTACATTATACTTAGGAAACTCGTGCGTTTGCAAGCCCCGGACCAACGTTTAGCATCCGAAATCGTCACATTTCTCGTCCGGAGAGTTCATACCCCTACGCCCTTTTCCGTGTTTTTCAATGTTTTCAGGGGGGGAATACAAGCAAACTATAACTGTTTTCAAATCATAACATTGATATGTTTCAAATATATCTGACAAACTTATAAACTCTTTTACTCCTTATGTATTATGCTGAGCATAAGGAATGATTTATCAATTACAACTAAATGTATTTTAGTTAAGAAAATAACCAAACTAATCAAATTATTATGGGAATAATTTGGGGTTCTTTACTGTTTGTTTTCTCATGTACTGATATCTATATAAGGTTATTAGATAAACTATGTCTGATTCAGTTTATCTCCGTATCATTTGAATGTATTGTCAGATAGTTTCTTTGTATGTATCTATATTCGTTGTATTACGTTTCATAATCTTCTGTATGTTGATATCGTATGAGAACCCTGTGAATAGTTTAGTACTAGTTTGTGAGATAGTCACTACCCTTTATGGATGATCAGTAAATCCTCCCCGGAAGTGTAACCAAAGTCTCCTGGAGGGAGAGCGAGGAATTTGTGAATAGATCTATTCGGGACTGACAATCCCACACCTTAACTGCTAGCTACAGTTAGGCGGGCACGCCTGGGGTGACAAATTTCTGGATATCGTTTCGACATCTGAAAAACATCAAGGAGGTCTCGTTGTCGTATTAGCATGGTTACCCGACTCACAACATGTATTAATATAGGTTTGTTCACAGTATCATTTTGGCTTTGTTTTGATTCCGTATCTACTTTTTATATGGTATCTACAACTTGTACGGGATGTTTTCCCCATGATTTTTAACTATGTTTTATACGGGATAGTAATCCCATGGTTTTGAATCTATAACTATTACGGGATAGTAATCCCATGGTTTACACTTATATCTTGTCCGGGATAGTGATCCCATGGTTTTTAATCTATATCTATTACGGGATAGTAATCCATGATTTCAATCTATATCAAGTACGGGATGATAATCCCATGGTCTAAATCTATATTTTGTCCGGGATAGTAATCCCATGGTTCCCAATCTATATTTTCATATATATCAAATTATCTTGTGTCTAGTCCGGGATGGTAGTCCCATGATCTTAAATCTGTATTTTCATATGTGTCAAACTATCTTATATCTCTTTCGGGATAGTGATCCGAAGATTTTCAATATATAGTTTTGTGTATTAAACTATACTCTGTGTTATTAAATCTTGCATTTAGGAAAATATGGGATTTTCCTGGGGTAAAATACAACACGTAATCGAATTGGTAACAGATGATAACTAAACTAACTTTACATAAGAAAATATGGGATTTTCTTGGATAACAAACCTTTTCGGAAACTAATGGAAACCGATACATTTTCATAAAACAAAACCGCTTATGAACTCACCAGCTTTATGCTGATTTTCAAACCGCTTGTATTCTCAGGTCCAAGTTAGACAGGTACCCAATCTTTTGGTGAAGACGGAGTGCTCAGAAGACTCGTCTCAACTTTTGTTAATATGATGCATATGTATATCTTGTATAACTTTAATTTTGAAACAAATGTAAGCTTTCATATATATGTTATGTATGGTTGTTTACTGTGATTACTATGTACATTGGATTTGATACACAACGTGGAGTCCACCCCGGAAATGTTTCCGCCTTTGATTTTCGGGGTGTGATAGATTGGTATTAGAGCCCTTCTTTATAGTGAAAAGAGTATACCAAACCTTACATGGTATAAAACTATAAACACTAAAGGGCCTAAGTGCTCTGAATCAAAAGTATCTTCAAACTATAAGTATTTTCAAAAGTATACAAGTATACCGAACCGTCGAAATCCGTAACTACAAGTAGAACAAAACATAAGTAAATGGGTGTTTACACTGCGGTTAAAACTGGGTAGTTATGTAGTCGTGTCTAGGATCAATATAGCCTGGTCAACTATATTCATTCGAGACACGACCAACATGTGCTTGGGAGTGACTGTGGTACGCAGCATGCCTAAAACTTACCTAATATCTCAAACAACGAGTCGTCGCTGCAGCGAACCATGAAATACTATGGGAGTATTTCTCGAGCCGATCCTTCATAGAAAATCCCCGTATACGCGATATTACTTGACCATTCCTCTAGCGATAAATGTTCTATCTTGATAACTCTTTCCTGCTTTATCGCTTAGTATAATGCTATATCTGTCTTGATGAGATATCCCCTGTTCCATATCTCTTGATTCAATTCAGAGGACTTATGATCCTCTCTTTCCTTATCTTTTTAGATCAAGATGCCTCCAAGAAAAAGACCCAGCTCGAAGAACAACGACAATCCTCCTCCTCCGCCACCACCTCCTCCTCAATTCGATCTTGCATCACTTCAGACAATTCTGACTGCCGCAATAGTGGCAACCATGTCACAAATGAATCCCGGTGGCTCCGGAGGTGGTCCCCAACCCCAAAATCCAGAAGGCAGCCAGGAACACCGAAGAGGGGGTTCCTATAAAGACTTCATGAACGTGAAGCCCACAACCTTCGATGGCACTGGAGGTGTCATTTCCCTGACCCGATGGTTCGAGAAAATCGAATCAATCTTCAAAATATGTGCCTGTTCAGAGTCTGACAAAGTAAAGTTCGCCGCTTGCACCTTCCTTGATAAAGCCATGACTTGGTGGAACGGCCGAGTCAAATCTTTAACTTTACCTGTAGCAAATGCCATGGGTTGGGAAGCTATGAAGGAGCTTCTGCTTGCAGAGTATTGCCCTCGGGGCGAAATTCAGAAACTAGAACACGAACTCTGGAACCTTAAGATGAAGTGTTCCAACATAACTGCTTATACCTCAAGATTCGATGACCTGGCACTACTCTGCCCGGGAATGGTTACCCCGGAGAGTAAAAAGATCGAGAGATTCATCTGGGGGTTGACCCAGCCAACAAAAGGGAATGTCTTGCCTGCGAAGCCAGACACCTATGACAGTGCAAAATGTCTTGCACAGATCCTGATCGATCACGAAGACAACTCTGATGAGGAAGCTACCACTCCTGAGCCAGACACAAGTGGAGGCGGAAGAAAAAAGAAATCTTGGAACAAGCGGAAGGCCTCGAGTACGCAAGGGTCTTCTAAGAAACAGCAAACAGTAGCAGTCCATGCTACTACTGCCCCTGTTGTTGTTTCAGCTGTAGGTTCCACGACCCAAACTCCCGCCAGTGGATACACTGGTACCCTTCCTTGGTGTGGTAAGTGTAGTTACCATCAACGCATTCCCGGTCCATGTCGCGAAAGGATCTGTGATAACTGTGGCAAGAAGGGCCATCTTGCTCGAACCTGCAGAAAACCAGCCAAATCAACGAACCAACCATCCGGAGCGGGAATCAGTCCATCCTGCTACAATTGTGGCGAAGCAGGGCACTTCAAAAGGAATTGCCCCAAAGCAGCTGCAACCACTGATCCCTCTGTCGCCGCAGGTATACTTCTCTTTGATAATTCTTATACCTGCAACTCTTTTCGATTTTAATACTAAAAGGGAAACATGTTATCTATCTATTCGAACATTTTCTAAGCTCAATCCTTCGTTTGTAATCGAAATGTGTATCATCAAGACGACTAACCAATGAGATAGAGAACACTAACTTCATACCTATAGATTACATCCTCAGTCCAGAGGACTATTCTGTTCCATTTGATTTAAAAGGGGGAACACTTTTCACGAAAATGCTTTGATGCTACGTTCCTAGAAAATCTTTATAGGAACACTCCTTTCGGTGTCCCTGGCTATCTTCCTGGTTTTGAGGCTGGGGACCACCTCCTGAACTACCGGGGTTCGCTTGCGATGTGGCTGCTGAGAATGCTACAGTTAAAACTGACTGAAGAGTTTCAAGATCGATTTGAAGAGAAGGTGGTGGTGGAGGAGGGTTGTTGTTGGTCTTTGAGTTGGGTCTCTTTCTTGGAGGCATCTTGATATAATAAGATCAGGAAAGAGAGGATGGCAAGTCCTCCGAATTGAATCAAGAGATATGATACAAAGGATATCTCTTTATGACATACATAGAATTCTATTAAGCGATAAAGCAGGAAGGATTTATCAAAACAGATAAATTATCGCTTAAAGGGATGATTGAGGAGCAACGCTGGGATGAGGAATTCTATAACGGATTTGGCTCGAGAAATACTCACATAGTATTTCTTGTCTCGCTGCAACAACGACTCATTGTTTGGGTATTGGTTATGTTTTAGGCATGCTGCACACCACAGTCACTCCCAAGCACATGTTGGTCGTGTCTCGAATGAATATAGTTGGCTTGGCTATATTGATCCTAGAAACGACTACATAACTGCCCAGGTTTAACCGCATCGTACAACACCCATTTACTTATGTTTTGTTCTACTAGTAGTTAGGGATCTCGATGATTAGGTATACTTGTATACTTTTTGAAAGTACTTATACTTTGAAGGATACTTTTAGTTCAGATCACTTAGGCCGTTTAGTGTTTATAGTTTTATACCATGTAAGGTTTGGTATACTCCATTCACTATAAATAGGGCTCTGATACCAATCTATCACACCCCGAAAACCTAAGGCGGAAACATTTCCGGGGCGGACTCCACGTTGAGTATCAAATCCAATGCACATAGTAAGCAAAGTAAACAACCATTACATTACATATCAAAGTTTACATTTGTTCAAAAGTAAATTTGTACATTTGTAATACATAGTATATATGAACAAAATGAGACGAGTCTTCTATGCACTCCGTCTTCGCCAAAAGTGATCGTCGGGTACCTGTCTAATGTTGACCCGAGAATACAAGCAGTTTGAAAATCAGCATAAAGCTGGTGAGTTCATAAGATGTTTGTTTTACGAAAATGCACGAGTTTCCTTTGGTTTTTCGAAAAGTTTGTTATCCAAGAAAATCCCATATTTTCTTAAAAGCAATGTTTGATTAATTGTTAGGTTACACGGTTCTGGTTATGTTTAACTATGATCCTAGAAAAGTCCAATACTTTCCTGATTGTATGTTACCAATTGTGAAAGATATAGAGTTATCTAGTTTATTACACTTTTCTAGTTATGTAACATTCCCCAGGAAAGTCCCATACTTTCCTAAAAGTAAGTTTAGTTATTGAATTTCTATGTAATGATTGATTTCCATTCGTACCTATTGTATTAACTAGGTATTCTGATATCCTAATGGTGTTACACTGGAGTGTACCTAGATACGTGCCTTCGTATTCGTATTCCTATTCTTAATCATATTCATATACTTATTCGAATTCGTATTCGTATTCCTAGTCCTATTACTAATCCTATTCGTATTCATATTCGTATTCGTATTCATATTCGTATTCGCAGTCGTATTCTTATCCCTAATCCTACTCCTAATACTATTCGTATTCGTATTCGTATTCGTATTCGTATTCGTATTCGCAGTCGTATTCCTATCCCTAATCCTACTCCTAATACTATTCGTATTCGTATTCGTATTCGTATTCGCAGTCGTATCCCTATCCCTATTCCTACTCCTGTTACTATTCGTATTCGTATTCGTATCCGCATTCGTATTCGCATTATTATTTTAGTATTCCTATTCGTTCTATTCCTAGTTGTACTTTTCGTATTCATTCTACTCCTAGTTGTACTTTCGTAGTCGTTCTGTTCCTAGTTGTACTTTCGTATTCTATCTATTCCTAGTTATAGTTTCGTATTCGTTCTATTCCTAGTTGTACTTTCGTATTCGTTCTACTCCTAGTTATACTTTCGTATTCGTTCTATTCCTAGTTGTACTTTCGTATTCGTTCTATTCCTAGTTATAGTTTCGTATTCGTTCTATTCCTAGTTGTACTTTTGTATTCGTATTCATATTCGTATTAGTTCTAATTGATAATTAGTATGAAATATTCGTAGATTATAAAATATAATTTGGATTATAACATTTTATCAAGAAATCTATGATTAATCTGAAAGCTAACTTCGTAATTCGAACTATTTGATAAACACAGTTTTTGATATTAAACATACAGAATGAAAACAATCGAACTGAAAATAATAAGTTTGAGTACAAGATTTCCTTGTACTTTTTCTTGTATTCCCCCTGAAAACAGTGAAAATATTTGAAAAAGGGTAGGGGTATGAACTCACCGGTTGAGAAACGCGACGTTCCGGATGCTAAGTGTCGATTCAAGGTTTGATAGCATGCGAGGTTCCTATGTAATACGAAATGGTATACAAATATATCTAATTAGAATTATAAACTCTAATTAGATATGATATTACACTCCAATGAGCGAAAACACTTCAAAACAAGTGTTTGGAGTGACCCGGGTGACATCTACGGATGTGTATTGATGCGTGGGACTTGGGAATTGAGTTTACTCTTCAAGAGTAGACGTTTTAGGGATTTTACTACCCTAAACACCTCATCCATATGAGTTCACGGCCGTGAACTCATGGAGGTTGATTTTGGGTGCAAAATGGCTTCATAACACTCGAGAATAATTGCTAGACTTGGGTTTTTGGCTTTGGAATGGATTATATCACACATAGGGACCGTATTGGAGTTTACGGCTGTAAACATGGAGTTTACAGCCGTAAACTCCCCCCTCACTTCCAATTCTTAAAGTTTTGGTCCTAAATTAATCATACATGATTCTAATGATTTTTCCTAAGCCTTGTATGGATTTTTAGGGGACTTTTGGCATGGTTTTTGGAGTTTACGGCCCATGAACCCCCTCATGGTCGTGAACTCATTAAAAGGGTGTTTTTATATGATTTGAGGTCCAATACTTGTTTGTAAACACTTCTAGAATTTATCCCAAGGCTTTAGGTGTGTTAAAGTGGCATTTTAACACATTTAGAGGAGTTTACTCTCCATAATATGGATTTTACGGCCCAAGCTTGTTCTTGGGCAGTAAAATCATGTTTACTCTTCAAAAATTATGATTAGGGTGTTCTATGTCCGAATTGGTAAGCCATATAGTCGAATCTAAGTCCCAAAATTGTTTAGGAGGGGTTTAAAGGCATAAAAACCCTCTTATCATGAGTTTACAGCCCAAGCATGCTCCTTGGATGTAAACTCATGTTTGAGGTCCAAAATCAAAGTTTAAGTTCGGATTTGAAGGCTAATGAGGTTGTACAACAAGTTAGGCAAGGTACCTTGGTGATTAGAAGCCTTAAATTTGAGATTTTGGACCCTTAAACTTGAATTTAGGAGAGAGGTTAGAGAGAGAGTAATGAGAGAGAGAAAAAGATTCAAATGATAGCTTGAACATGTTTAAATAGGTCCTAAAACGTGGACACGGTGGAATTCTACCCGATACCGGCATTAAACGGGGCTTTTGGTCGCATCCGATTAAGTTTCCGTAACCCGGCGGGGATGTTTCTATAATTTCTGAAATAAACATTTTGGGCTAATTTCATGAGTTCCTAAGGGGTTTTGACACTCATTAGATTATAATAAACATATAAGTTTAAATAATTTAACCCAAAACGAAATCGGAACGAATTGATAAACGGCGAATTTTTACGAGTAGAACGGGTTTTCGACGATGGAAAACTTCAGGTTGTTACAGCTTTAGCTTGAAATTTTGAAAGGTTATTCCTGAGATTCATAATAAAACACCTGCACCCGAAGACATGAAAAAATTTCACATTAGGTTTCTGATTATTTAGAATTTCGTAAGGTGTAATATTAAAACGTTGTTGAATGAAAGATCTATTTTGAGTAAAACATGCAGTGGATACAGCTTCAACCCAAAGATATTGTGGTAAGTTCGCATATGCCAACATAGTCCTTGCAGCTTCACATAAAGATCGATTTGTTCGTTCAACAACACCATTCTACTGCGGAGTGTATGGTGAAGAGAGATTATGTAAAATGCCTTTTTCCACTAAAAATGAATCAAGAACATTGTTCTTAAACTCAGTTCCATGATCACTCTTGATTTTGCGAACAAGTTTTTTCAAGGTTATTTCCATTTTCTTGATAAATTTAATCATGATTTGTGCCACTTCAGATTTTAATATGAGAAAATAAACCCACGTGAATATGGAAAAATCATCACTAATAACTAAGATATACTGTTTGTTGTTGAGAGTTGAAACAATCGAAGGACCACATAAATCAATATGTAAAAGCTCCAGTGGTTCGATAATTTTTGAATCAATTGTAACTGGATGACCTTGTTTATGTTGCTTGCCAACTTCACAAGCTGCACATAAAGAATCATTATCAAACTTAAGTACAGGTAAACCTCTTACCAAATCTTGCACAACAAATTTGTTGATATTTCTGAAGTTGAGATGTGAAAGTCTTCGATGCCATAGCCAGCGTAGATCTGATGTAGCTTTCGAAAGAAGGCATACAACAGGTTTACCCACAATCGGATTGATATCCAAAGTAAACATGTCACCCTTCCGTTTGGATTTCAGCAAAACTTCTTTTGTGTAAACATTCAAAATAATGCTTCCTTCTTCGTTGCAAAGTACTTGATTTCTAGTGCCTACCAGAAGTTGTGATACACTTATCAAGTTGTGCTGTAAACCTTCGACATAAGCAACTCGATTCATTATGAATTGTCCATTCGTGATTTCCCCATATCCTTTGACTTGACACTTTTGATTATTACCAAACATAACAACTCCAACATTTTTCAAGCTTCGAAAGTCTCTAAGATTCTCCTTCTTCCCATTTATGTGACGAGAGCAACCACTATCGATGTACCATTTATTATCATATTTCTCATAACAAAGTACATGCAATCATTGAAAGAATTTAGGTACCCAAGGCTTTTTGGGTCCTCGGAAATTAGATTTCAACAAAGATTTGAAAGAATAATTGTTGACTAAATCACAAACTTTAGTTTTGAGACTATTAATAATGTCCACATCTTCATTTATAGGGATTGAAACATAAGGTTTTGTTTGTTTCATATGATTACTTATATCACCCTTCGCATTCTGAGTTTGTGATTGTTCAGTCTTCGCTTTTATGACTGGTTTCCATGCTTGTACCACAATATTCGAATCCTTTGATGACGAACCACCATTTGAAGAAGTATTTACTTACTTCTCATAAGCTTTGTTTATTTGATCTTTCAAATATTTACTTGATTGATAAATTCTTCCTCTTGCTTCGACCCAGTGACCAATATTCTTTCGTGAAGTGATCCCTTTTTCATGCAAAGCTTTCAATGTCTGTTTCTTCGTATGATTAGGAAAATTTGGCTTTTGAGGAACAAAATCAATTTTTGGTTTTGCTACAAATGAGTCAACATAGGAAGTATCAACTGTGGATTTAAAATGTTGACGTGGAGAAAAAAAACTTTGTTGAATTAGAATTCAATGAATTATCAGAAATCTTGCTTGAAATGTTAGATTTTGACACTTTCGAAAACTATTGGGTTGTTTTCTCATCAAACTTAGTATAAGTTTTTGGACGATAAACCTGTTTTACTTTTGAAAAAGATGAAATTTTTACTTTGAAAATATATTTTGATGACTTTGATTCAGACATATTTTTGCTTGAATGACTTTGCTTGAAAATATATTTTGATGACTTTTGATGACTTTGATTCAGACATCTTTTTGCTTGTGTGACATCCCCATTTTCATGGCCAGAAAAGACCGATTTTTGTTTATGATTTATAAAAATCAGAGTTCTTCTTTTAATAAAAATGTTGCGGAATTTGTTCCCAGAAAAACATGATAAATACGTTATTAAAACATTTCCGAAGAAACGTACTTTATTCATTTTAAAACGTTTGGGATGTCATCGTCAATACAGGAACATAAGCATAAACAGAACTTACATTTATTTACACTAGTGATCTACATCTCTTTAAATCTCTCAGTGTAAAGTGACTTCGTATCAACACCTGTGATATAAATAAACTGAGTGGGTCAGGTTGGGAAACCTGGTGAGTACATAGGGTTTTCAACCTACAATAATATAATTATTATGTTTAAACAATCAAACAATCAACCCAATTACCCATCCCCATTATCTTCTTTAGTCTTAAGCATCTACCCTAAGAATCAGCTATTCCTCGTTTATTTAGTCCTAAGGATCATCCTACGGAATCGACACGAAGTCCATCATTACCAAGGCTTATAGAATATATCTGGTGAACACGTAGTCCGAAACATCTAGTAAACACTTAGTTCAAAAGTAACTAGTGAACACACTTAGTTCAAAATACCTAGTGAACACACTCAGTTCAAAGATACGTAGTGAACACACTCAGTTCAAAAATACCTAATGAGCACCTAGTTCAAAAATACCTACATGTTACGAAACTGCTATCGTTCCACTGGACCATCTAGTATCGTCCATAGTCGTCATCTATACTCCACTAGATAACTAGATCACTGACAACACTGATGTCTCCCATCGTGTTATCACAAAACAACTATTTCATCTACCCATGTTTTTCCCAACACATTTTGTAGATATAAAATACGTATACAGTTTAAATCATTTAAAACATGTATAAAAATCTTTCACTCAGTATAGACAACAAGTATTCAGACAATATGTACACATAGCACGTAATTTATATTAAAATACTTCATATCTATGTGTAAGATGAAAGGGACTATGCACTCACAACACGTAAATTATATAATAAATACTTCATATCTATGTGTAAGATGAAAGGGACCATGCACTCACCTGAGAAGGTGGTGACTCGGTACTCGGACAGCGCTTCGTTTACTGTAAAATAATTTCCTTCGACGAAACCTAGTATTATCACCAATAGATTTTAGTCTATTATTCGCCGAGACTAATTAATAGTCTAGCTATTATTACTATTATATAAGCGTTAAAAAAATACTTATATAACCCATAATAATAGCCCAAGTATTTATTATATGTTCTTAATAATGTTAATATAATTAAATAAAAACTATATTAAAAATAGCGTAGGCGTAGCTCACTTAGAGCGAGTTTTATAGAAAACCAGGCTTTGCTTGGAGCAGCGTTTCCGAGCTGAAAAGCTCTTCTTCTCGGAGCCGTCGAGCACTCTGGGGCTTCCTCCTCGTGCTAGGGAGGTTCCCTAGGCTTTTCGGGGGATTTCGGGGCTAGAGAGAGGTTCTAGAGAGAGAGTAAAGAGAAGAAAGAATGTGAAAGGTGTGAAGAAAATGAGGGTGGGAGAAGTGGTATTTATAGGGTGAAAATGGTTGAACTTGGTGCCACATGTCACCATCTAGTGGCAAGACTTGGAGAGAAAGCAATGACCAAGATTGTGCCACATCACCCATTTTCGCACAGCACACTTCCAAATTCTAAAATCCGTAACTTTCACATACGATCTCCGTTTTTTATGTTCTTTATATCCACGCGTAGGTAAAATAATATCTACAACTTTCATTTTGACTCTGTTGGCTAATTCTCGACCGATCTTAAATTTAACAGTACGAGGCGTTTAGACTGTTAAATGACCGCGAAGAATTCGTAACGCCTTCATACGGACTCCGTTTTCATCTGTTTTTTACTTTTGAGTTCCTATTAATGAGATATTCAACTCTCATTTAGGTTGCATAAGCCAAAAACCGCTCGAACTAAAATTCGAGTTTCGGGCTGTACACTGCTAAACCGAATCTTAGAAAAATCATAACTTCTTCATACAAAGTCAGATTTGGGCGTTCTTTTTATGGATATTCTCGGTTTAACATATTCTACGACTTTTGTTTAGATCACTAAGGCTAAATCTCGCTCTATCATAAATTCACTTTTTACGCTTCCCGGTGCCGTGCCGGTTCCGTCGCGAAACTTCGACGAGTCATAACTTCTTCGTTATAACTCGGATTTCGGTGTTCTTTATATGTACGGACACCTTGTGACATATACTAAAACTTGGTTCAAATTATTTATTCTAAATAATATTTTGTCAAAAAGTCATTTTCGACCCCTATTATTTCTAAATTGATTAGCCCGGATCTACGGACGTTACAATTATCTCCCCCTTAGGATGATTACGTCCCGGAATCATCAACAAAACAGGGCAGTATAATGACTCCATACATTATCTCTTCATCCTAGGTAGTAACTGTAACTTCTATGTTGCTTCGAACGGGTATCTAACTCTTGGACTCCTTGATTGTAGGCGGTGCTTGGTCTTGCACCTGCTCGTTAGACTTTCAGTCATGACTTTCGTGTCACAAGCTCATTCTTTATCAGAGACACCTTCTTCTTCTTAGGACAAGTTAATTTGATTGCTACAATTGATCGAGGTGTCATATTCTAATGACCTATTATCGTACGTAACAACGCTTAGACTCAGGTCTCTTAGAGTCAAATTCCGGAATGAAATATGCCTTCCTTCATGGTCTAATGTGATATAATCACATTTTAACATGTAGCATTTCTAGCTACCAACTTTGTTTTAACAACGAGCGCGATACTTCTATTGATCGCTTTGATTTCAATCGTTTGGTTTAAGTCGGACGCTACATCAAACTTGGTTCTCTGAACCACGTAACCTACTCATCGTAGTCGAACTCAATGTGATATGACCACTAGGGTCAAGATAACAACAATTTTCTTAGTCATTACCGAAACGATGGCAATGACATACTTCAATAAAACGGTACCAATTACTAGCTTCTTGTTAACCTTGTGACTTTCCTTGATCCAAGCGTGAGTCCTGTGCTTCCGATAGTATATGCATCTACTACCTTTCACACCTACTCATACTCGTCCCAAGTATTGTCTCGCAGTTTTCCAAGTCACCATTCAAGAAAATCACATAACATTTTAACACACCAGATAACAAAACGAAGATTTTATTATTTCTTGAAACTATTACATAGGTGTTCAAGTTCACCCTAGACTATGCCTCTAATAGGCTACATCATATGGTTTTATCTCTTTAGCTACCTCATAGCTTGATCTTCGGGTATGAATTCCTCATCCTTGGTTCCTCGCATTGTTTTCTGCTTCGTCGAGGATCATGTGGAATGCCCTTGTCCTCGGTGGTGTTTCTGGTCTTGCTACTTTATTTTTCTTTGGGCAATTCCTTGAAAGATGCCCCCCTTCTTTACAATCATAACACAACCTCTTGTTGGATGTACACTCATTGGCGTAATGCCCAGAGTTTCCACACTTGAAACATGTCACCTCTTCGCCTCATTTTCCAAAGTGTTTCTTCTTGCATTTATCACACCATCTTGCTTCACCTCCTCCTCCAGGCTTCGAGAATTTTCTCTCCTTGTTGGACCTTGAAGATCCTTCAAACTTCCGCTTCTCTCCTGCCTTATCTTTTTCTAGACCCTTTTCCCTTATCTGGGCCTCTACATTCTTAGCTGCCCTAACAACTGTTTTCAAGGTAGTTGCCATTTTGACCATTGGGCCAAAATCAGTGGGTAATCCGTTAGCAAACCTATCAATCTTGGAGAGTTCAGTAGGCACCAAGTAGGGGAATAGCTTCATCCTCTCGGTGAATGCGGTGGCATACTCACCAACACTCATCTTCCCTTTCTTCAGGTTCTGAAACTCGTTGTTTAGGTCTATCAGATCTATCTCTGAGCAGTACTGCATTTTCAACTGTTCCAAGAACTCTTCCCATGACATCCTTAAGGCTTCTCCTCGTGGCATCATATCTGCCAATAGCTTCCACCAGCTCAAAACTCCAGTTTTCAGTTGTCTTACAGCGAAGACGGTCTTCTGTTTCTCACTACAGTCACAACTCTCAAACACCATCTCCATCTCGGAGATCCAATCCATTATCTCAACAGGCTTTGGGCTTCCTGAGAGACTTGGTGGTTTCGCACCCAATAAATTTTTGTACATTCGCCCATCCTTGTCATTTCTCCTCTCTGGGACATCCCTTTGATCACCTTGAGTCCCCACTTGACTCACTTGGCGGCTGTAGTTCCCTTCCTCCGATTCAACTCGGGTTGCTCAGTGGGCATAGTAGGTTCGTCCCTATTCAACATCCGCCTCATTTCTTACCTTTGTTCAGCTAGCATAACCCGAATCATGGCTTGAACTCTAGCCATGGTGACTGGCTCAGGTGCAACTTCTTCTACAACAGGTATTTGCTGAACCACTGGGGGTTGGTTCCTATTCTCATTTGCATTCACATTTCCGCTACGGGTCCTTGCCATCTTGATCTATACAACGAATAAGGTGAATCTAGACCCTTACATAGGATTGACGTTTAAATCATCCTTATCGCTCCGAAACGTTTATATGCTAGTTCTAATATTGTATTCGTACGTTTAGAATCCCAAACACCTAAGGTTTCCAGATCCGGTCGGCAACAGACCATAGATCCAATCAAACTGTAGCATAACAAATCATTTAGCACATAAAAGTAATTTAGGCATCATTCCTAAATTAAGCTAGTGCTCACACCTCACAATCATCGCTTAGCATTCTAAGTTTAAGTCTAGAAATAAATCCATATTCCTAGTTTGCTTAAACTAATGCTCTGATACCAACTGTGACATCCCCATTTTCACGGCCAGAAAAGACCGATTTTTGTTTATGATTTATAAAAATCAGAGTTCTTCTTTTAATAAAAATGTTGCGGAATTTTTTCCCAGAAAAACATGATAAATACGTTATTAAAACATTTCCGAAGAAACGTACTTTATTCATTTTAAAACGTTTGGGATGTCATCGTCAATACAGGAACATAAGCATAAACAGAACTTACATTTATTTACACTAGTGATCTACATCTCTTTAAATCTCTCAGTGTAAAGTGACTTCGTATCAACACCTGTGATATAAATAAACTGAGTGGGTCAGGTTGGGAAACCTGGTGAGTACATAGGGTTTTCAACCCACAATAATATAATTATTATGTTTAAACAATCAAACAATCAACCCAATTACCCATCCCCATTATCTTCTTTAGTCTTAAGCATCTACCCTAAGAATCAGCTATTCCTCGTTTATTTAGTCCTAAGGATCATCCTACGGAATCGACACGAAGTCCATCATTACCAAGGCTTATAGAATATATCTGGTGAACACGTAGTCCGAAACATCTGGTAAACACTTAGTTCAAAAGTAACTAGTGAACACACTTAGTTCAAAATACCTAGTGAACACACTCAGTTCAAAGATACGTAGTGAACACACTCAGTTCAAAAATACCTAATGAGCACCTAGTTCAAAAATACCTACATGTTACGAAACTGCTATCGTTCCACTGGACCGTCTAGTATCGTCCATAGTCGTCATCTATACTCCACTAGATGACTGGATCACTGACAACACTGATGTCTCCCATCGTGTTATCACAAAATAACTATTTCATCTACCCATGTTTTTCCCAACACGTTTTGTAGATATAAAATACGTATACAGTTTAAATCATTTAAAACATGTATAAAAATCTTTCACTCAGTATAGACAGCAAGTATTCAGACAATATGTACACATAGCACGTAATTTATATTAAAATACTTCATATCTATGTGTAAGATGAAAGGGACTATGCACTCACAACACGTAAATTATATAATAAATACTTCATATCTATGTGTAAGATGAAAGGGACCATGCACTCACCTGAGAAGGTGGTGACTCGGTACTCGGACAGCGCTTCGTTTACTGTAAAATAATTTCCTTCGACGAAACCTAGTATTATCACCAATAGATTTTAGTCTATTATTCGCCGAGACTAATTAATAGTCTAGCTATTATTACTATTATATAAGCGTTAAAAAAATACGTATATAACCCATAATAATAGCCCAAGTATTTATTATATGTTCTTAATAATGTTAATATAATTAAATAAAAACTATATTAAAAATAGCGTAGGCGTAGCTCACTTAGAGCGGGTTTTATAGAAAACCAGGCTTTGCTTGGAGCAGAGTTTCCGAGCCAAAAAGCTCTTCTTCTCGGAGCCTTCGAGCACTCCGGGGCTTCCTCCTCGTGCTAGGGAGGTTCCCTAGGCTTTTCGGGGGATTTCGGGGCTAGAGAGAGGTTCTAGAGAGAGAGTAAAGAGAAGAAAGAATGTGAAAGGTGTGAAGAAAATGAGGGTGGGAGAAGTGGTATTTATAGGGTGAAAATGGTTGAACTTGGTGCCACATGTCACCATCTAGTGGCAAGACTTGGAGAGAAAGCAATGACCAAGATTGTGCCACATCACCCATTTTCGCACAGCACACTTCCAAATTCTAAAATCCGTAACTTTCACATACGATCTCCGTTTTTTATGTTCTTTATATCCACGCGTAGGTAAAAATAATATCTACAACTTTCATTTTGACTCTGTCGGCTAATTCTCGACCGATCTTAAATTTAACAGTACGAGGCGTTTAGACTGTTAAATGACCGTGAAGAATTCGTAACGCCTTCATACGGACTCCGTTTTCATCTATTTTTTTACTTTTGAGTTCCTATTAATGAGATATTCAACTCTCATTTAGGTCGCATAAGCCAAAAACTGCTCGAACTAAAATTCGAGTTTCGGGCTGTACAGTGCTAAGCCGAATCTTAGAAAAATCATAACTTCTTCATACAAAGTCAGATTTGGGCGTTCTTTTTATGGATTTTCTCGGTTTAACATATTCTACGACTTTCGTTTAGATAACTAAGGCTAAATCTCGCTCTATCGTAAATTCACTTTTTACGCTTCCCGGTGCCGTGCCGGTTCCGTCGCGAAACTTCGACGAGTCATAACTTCTTCGTTATAACTCGGATTTCGGTGTTCTTTATATGTACGGACACCTTGTGACATATACTAAAACTTGGTTCAAATTATTTATTCTAAATAATATTTTGTCAAAAAGTCATTTTCGACCCCTATTATTTCTAAATTGACTAGCCCGGATCTACGGGCGTTACATCTTGCGTCGAAGCTTCTTAGTCTTTCGGTCAATAATTGCCTCTAGTTCTTCAATTAACCTCTTGTTTTCGTCAATTCTCAATTCAGAAATTGGAATTATATCGGGAACTTCTCCCGTGAACTTCCTCAAATAACACACATGAAAAGTGTTATGAATACCATTTAGTTCTTCTGGTAATTCTAGCTTGTAAGCTTGGTTTCCAATCTTCTGAAGAACTTTAAACGGTCCAATAATCCTTGGACTCAAATTTCCTCTTTTACCAAATCTTATAAGTCCCTTCCACTGCGAGACTTTAAGCAAAACCGAATCTCCAACTTCAAAAGTCATCGGCCTTCGCTTCTTGTCAGCATAGCTCTTTTGACGATCTTGAGCTACTAACATTCTTTCTCTAATTATTTTCAACTTTTCAGCAGTTTGATGGACCATCACGGGCCCCATAAACTGCTATTCCCCAGCCTCAAGCCAACAAGACGGTGTACGACACTTATGTCTGTACAAAGATTGATAAGGTGTCATCTTTATGTTCGAGTGGAAACTATTATTGTAGGAAAATTCTACCAAAGGTAAATGCTCATCCCAGTTACCTAGGAATTCCAGGGTACATGCTCTCATCATATCTTCAAGTGTTTGTATCGTTCTTTCACTCTGACCATCAGTCTGTGGATAGAAGTTGTACTTAAACACAGTTTGGTACCCATTTCCTCTTGTAGACTTTTCCAAAACCTTGAGGTGAAACGGTTATCATGATCCGACACAATCGTTAATGGAACACCGTGAAGCCTCACCATTTCCTTCACGTAAGAATTCGCAAGCTTATCCATAGACCATTTCTCATTAGCTGATATGAAGTGCGCACTCTTAGTGAAGCGATCAATGAACATCCAAATTATGTCGTGACCGTTCTTTGTTCTGGGCAGTTTAGTGACAAAATCCATTGCTATGTCTTCCCATTTACCCATGGGTACAGGAAAAGGTTCTAAACTCCCATACGGTTTCTGATGTTGTGCCTTAACCCTCACACAAGTCACAAACATGGTCACATACTTTGCAACATCAAGCTTCATCGTCGACCACCAGTAGTAGGGTTTCAGGTCCCTATACATTTTAGTGCTGCCAGGATGAAACGAGTACATGGTTTTGTGAGCTTCTTCCATCAGAAGATCTCTTATTCCTCCTAACTTAGGTACCCAAATACGATCTTGGAATACGTTCAGTCCATGACCGTTTGTACCAAACACCAACATTTTGCCCAAACGTTCCTCCTTTCGGTCATTTTTCTCAGAAGCTTCTTCTTGAGCTTTCTGTATACTCTCCACAATTTTCGAGAAAACTTCTATTCTTAACGCTCTTGGCTTTTTTCTTTCAAGATTGACTTTCTGACTGAGAGCATCAGCAACAACATTAGCTTTACCGGGGGTGCTAAAGTATCTCACAGTCGTAGTCCTTGAGTAATTCTAGCCAGCGTCGTTGCCTCATATTCAATTCCTTCTGATTAAAGAGATATTGGAGACTCTTATGATCAGTGAAAAGTTTTCACTTCATGCCATAGAGCTAATGCCTCCATATTTTTTAGAGTAAAAACTACCGCTGCCAACTCCAAATCGTGAGTAGGGTAGTTCTTTTCATGCTCCTTCAACCCAACACCTGACGCATCGCTATAAACAGCGAAGTCTTCAACTCCATCGGGTAGAGAAAGAATCGGTGCTTCACATAGTTTTTTCTTTAGCTTCTCGAATCCTTCCTTATGCTTCTCGCTCCAAGCATAAGCAACTCCCTTGTGGGTCAAAGCTGTTAATGGAGTAGCGATCGAAGAAAAGCCTTGGATAAACCTTCGGTAATATCCGGCTAATCCCAAAAAGCTTCGGATCTCCGTGGGACTTTTCGGTTGTTCCCACTTCATCACAAATTCAATCTTTGCTGGATCAACCATTATCCCTTCTTGGTTGACAACATGACCCAAGAATTGGACTTCTCGAATCCAAAAATCACATTTGGAGAACTTTTCATACAACTTCTCCTTCTTCAAAACTTCTAACACTTCTCGCAAGTGTCTGCCATGCTCCTCTTGGCTTTTCGAGTAAATCAGAATGTCATCTATGAACACTATCATAGATTTATCAAGGAATGGATTGCAGACCCTGTTCATTAAATCCATGAAGGCTGCTGGAGCATTGGTTAGTCCAAACGACATAACAAAGAATTCATAGTGTCCATACCTTGTTCTGAACGTAGTCTTCTCGATATCCTGCTCTCTCACTTTTGGCTGATGATATCCTGACCTTAGATCGATCTTCGAGAAATAGCTCGAACCTTGCAATTGATCAATCAGGTCATGAATCCTTGGCAACAGATATATATTCTTTATTGTTGCCTTGTTCAGCTCTCTGTAATCGATGCACATTCTCAAACTTCCATCTTTCTTCTTCACGAATAACACCGGAGCTCCATAGGGTGATGAACTAGGTCTAATGACACCTTTGTCCAATAACTCCTGAAGTTGCATCATCAGCTCCTTCATCTCCGTTGGTGCTAATTGGTACGATGCTTTCGCTATTGGCGTGGTTCCTGGTAACAAGTCTATTCTGAACTCAACTTGTCTATCAGGTGGTAATCTAGGAAGATCTTCGGGAAATACTTCCAGATAATCACACACCACTGGAATATTCTGCATCACCTTCTTCTCCTTCTTAGCATCGATCACGAATGCTAAATATGATGTACATCCCTTGGTCAAACACTTTCTAGCTTTCATTAGGGAAATGATTCCAGAATTTACTCTGAATTTATCCCCATACACCATAAATGACTCTTTCCCTGGCGGGTTTACTTTTACTATCTTCTTCTTGCATAAAATCTCGGCATCATTGGCACTAAGCTAATCCATTCCCAACACGATGTCGGAACCATTTAGTTCGATAGGCAATAATTCCTCGTGAAACTTATTCCCATTCAAGTCAATTAAGATATTTTTCATGCGATGGCTAACAGGTACAAACATGCCACTAGCAACTTCGACTGATAATGCATTATCTAGTCTATCAACAGGCAAAGCTAGTTTTCTACCAAACTCATGCGAAATAAAGGAGTAGTTAGCTCCAAAATCAAACAAAATTTGAGCAGGTAATTCGTTTACGAGAAAGGTACCTGAAGCGACATCAGCTTCTTCTTTCGCAGCCTCAAGTGTTATCTGGAAGGCTCTTGCTTTCAGCTTTCGCGGAATGTTGGGTTTTCCTACCTGTTTCTTTTTTGGACAGTCTTTCAAAATGTGCACCTCCTCGTTACAACCAAAGCACATACTCTTGTTGGATGGACACCCGTTGGCGTAATGCCCTGTTTTTCCATACTTGTAGCAAGTCACCTCCTCACTACATTTCCCAAAGTGCTTTTTCTTGCACTTCTCACACCATTTCGATTTGCCTCCTTTTACTCCAAACTTTTTCGAATCAGACTTCAAAAAATTTCTTTTCTTATTGGAACCTGAAATTCCTTTAAAATTTCTCTTCTCGCCAACTTCAACCTTGCTGTCGGTTTTTCCCTTGATCATGTCCTCAACAGACTTGGCAGCCCAAATAGCTACCTCTAGAGTAGGTTCCTAACACACTGGCGCCGCGTACTCCCATGGGAGTCCCTTTCTGTACCTATCAACTTTTGTCAGCTCTTCCAGAACGATGTGCAAAGCAAACTCCATCTTGTCAGTAAAGGCGTTTGTATAATCATCAACTTGATGGGGTTTGAGCAAAACATCAATCCTATGGTGTACATGCAAACCCTAATAGATTTTGGATCTAGTTTGTCTAATGAACATGCAATTGAATATCCAAAGCTATAAACCCTAGATCTAGCATACAATTAATCATATTAACATAAAATAAGGTTTAGATCTTACCTTTGATTGTTATATAGCAATAACAATCAATCCTTGGCTTCAGAAAGCTTAGTGCCTCACGTGCTACACCTCTAATGGAGTCACAAACACCACTAAGCAACTTGGATGAAGAGGGAAGAGAGGGGAGGAACCAAAAACGGCTGGAAACCCTAAAGGAAGTGTTAGCCACGTTTTTGGTGCCCAATGGTTCCTTATATACTTAGGCAATTAGGGTTATCAAACAAGGAAACCCTAATTTGACTGCTTAAGCCCTAAGCAGCCCATGGATCCCTTCTGAAACATGCCTTGGGTGATTTCTAATGGGCTTCCCCATAGAATTCGCCCAACCTATTATTCCAAGGTGATCCATAGCCCAATTGCAATTATCTTATAATTACAATTCCAGTCCCCTGAGTTTAATTACTCTCTTTTAGCCACAAAATTAATTCTTAATTATTCTTGACTAATATTAGTTAAACATTATGATTTCTCCTTTAATATATTATTCTTATAATATATTAATAAATCATAATTAATCCTTTCTCTCCTTAATTCATCCTACATATTGCTATGGTGAAGGCAACCCAAAAGGACCATGATCGTAATCGGGTCAAGTACATACCAAAATAGTTATGGACTTAGACACTAATCCAACACAACTGACATGTTGCCTTTTGTCAATGTCAGAAACTTGTTCTCCAACTCCAACAAATTTTGGGTCGAACAGAACTTGCGCTTGAACTGAACCAAGAACTTTGCCCATGTCAGGTGCAGTGGCTCATTAGGGATTAGGGTCTTCCCCAGAATGTTCCACCAACGAACAGCTCCACCCCTGAATTGACGTACAGCGAACGTAGTCTGCAACCTGCCTCTGCAACCACAAGTCATGAAGGCTAACTCCATTTTGGAGATCCAATCCATCACTCCGATCGGGTCCTCCTTTCCAGTGAAGGTCGATGGTTTGTAAGTCAAAAAGTCCTTGTACTTGCATCCCAATCCATTATTTCCTCCATTTTGGTTGTTTTGTCGAACTATCGGTGGGTTGTCCTGACCAATTATCCCACTAAAGTTCTCTCCTTCAGAATGCCCTTCGTTTAATTCCGGTTGTTCAACAGGTATAGAAAGTTCTTCACGATTTTGCTAAAGCAAACGTCTAGTTTCATCCATTTGACAATCCAACATCGTCTGAATCATCAATTGTACCCCAACCATTGTTATTGGCTCAGGTGTTGCTGCTACCATAGGTACTCGCTCAATCACTGGTGGTTGATTCCTGTTTTCATCTGCGTTTCCAACGCCACTTCTGGTTCTTACCATTTTTGATCTACATAGCAAATAAGGTGAATTTAGATCCTCATTCATGATAGATATTCAAATAATCCTTATCACTCCAAAACGTTTACATGCTAGTTCTAATATCGTAAACGTAAGCTTAGAATCCTACACACATAAGGTTTCTAGATCCGGTCGGCAACAGACCATAGATCCGAACAAATAATACTATATATGGCAAACATATAACATTTAGCACATAAAAGAATTTTAGGCAATTTTCCTAAAATAAACTAGTGCTCGTGTCGAAAATATAACAGACACACATCTCATAATTTCACTTAGCATTCTAAGTTTAAGTCTAGAAATCCTACAAATTCCTAGTTCGCTTAAACTAATGCTCTGATACCAACTGTGACATCTCCAAAATCACGGCCATAAAAGACCGGTTTAATTTATGCTTTTAAAATATTTTCAAAGTAATCCTTTGATTAAAACAGTTGCGGAATTTGTTCCTAAAATGAAATATGATAAAAATAAGATTTTCCAAAGCATTTCTTAAAGAAATGTATTTTTCATTATATTACAATACTTGGGATGTCATGTTCCGATAAACAGACCAAAAGCATAAACATTTCAATACAGACCTTACAACAGTTATTTACAACAACAGGTCTATAATCCAAAATATCCTGACAAATCATCCAACTTATGCTCTGGCGCCACTACCTGTAATACAAAGAAATCGAGTGGGTCAGGCTTGGGAGTCTGGTGAGCATATAGAGTTTTCAACCCATAATAAATAATTAATTTAATATCATTAACCAATAATAACCCAATTACCCATTCCCGTTATTCTCACTTTACGTCCCTAAAACAACTAACACAAGGGACCTAGTCTAAGAATATTTAATCGGGACGACAACACATGCATTCGGGGGTTTCCCAGCAATATATGTCAAATAAGGCAACCATGATGGGGATGGAGTACAGCGAATGAACACCCAATTTCACTAACACCTACAGGTGGTGAACCTGCTAGAGTTCCACAGGATTGTCTAGAAAAGTCTGTGGTAGTCATCTAATCTCCGCTAGATGACTGAATCAAAAACAACATTGACGCCCCTCATCTGTTTATCACAAAACTATCTACCCATGTGTCACACCCCGACCAACGGCGGAAAATGCCGGAGTTACAACGTTATAAATTGAATCACAGTCAACCATATATGTTGAACATTTAAAGTACAATAATTAATATATTACAAACTTTCAAATTTTTTTTTTTAAAAAAAGAAAGCATTACAATATTTTAACAATTGACGATAAAAAGAAAAAGAAACATATCACGATTATTTAATAGTAAGGAAATAATATTTCCTTAGCACCAACGCCATACCTTCGACTTCTTATTTACCTGAGAATACACACATTTTAAAAATACGTCAACAAAATTGTTGGTGAGCTCCATAGGTTTTGACGCCGAGAGTTTTATAAAATAAAACACAATTTTTATGAATGTAAGAACTACAAACCAAGGAAACATACATCTTTATAAATTTCAAATAAATATAAATTAGATGAACATATTTTCTTGAATCAGTATAAGATCTCAAAATCAATATTATTTAGAATATATAAATAGCAATTCATATATTTTCAATAAGTGAATTACCAATTATTTACCTTATGTAAATAAATAATTTCACTAAAACAATAACACCAATACCTTCCGTTTTGATTCATATTAATATTTTTGGTAATGGATTTCCGGGGTTATGTAGAGTTTAATAACCGAGCTATAAGACTTGTATCCGCCTCTGTTAGATATAAAATAGTTCCAACGACGCTTCATCAACGTCAAAACAACAATGACATAGAATAAGAAGTTATCGTCCGTTTTGTCTCGTCATACGAAGGTTGTAGCTAGCAACCGCGGACGGGGTGTCAATCCGTATAGATCTATACATAACATTCTCCGCTCCTTGGGGATTAACGGTTATTACAGAGGGCTTCACTAAGTTCATATTCTTAGTTTGATGAAAAATAAACTCACATAAAGATCCCGTATTTTGTTCACAATTCTTTAGTTATATAAAGTTATTTATCTTTGAACTATAACAAATACTCAAGCCGCATAACGGCTGTATTCGGAACGATAGCAAATTTTCAAACCAAGTGAAAATCCACAATTTTAACGATCATTATATATAAACCTACAGTTTATAATAACAGCTAGAAATTTAACATATATTCTAGTAACCAAATATTTAATATTTTATAAGATGACAATATTAAACATCCAAAAATTACTATTATTATTATTATTATTATTTTTATATATAACAATTAGTCGACATATTAGTACACATGTATGTCTTATTGGGTTTATATAAGTCTATAATTTTGGACATTTTTATACTCAAAAGTGACCTATATATAATAACAGTAACATATTACGTATAATTATTCACATATATGTAAATAATAGAATAACATGTAAAGATACAAAATTTGGAGATTTTTAATGTTTCATTTTGATATAATAATAAGTACAGCAAGTTTTATAAGGTAAGAAGTTCATAACTCCATTTTACGTGAATAGTGTATTTTTTTTTGTTGTGGATAAAAGCTTTTATGCGACACAAAAACAGTCACAATATGTATAAAAGTGTCATATAAGTAATAAATGTAACATTTAAAATTTTATGAACTCATGCAATTTCTTATAGTTTGAACCTGTAATATCATATGCTTGTGTGTATTCCCCCCCCCCCCCCCCCCCCCATAACTGTTTAACAAAGTAAAAAGGGGCCATGGAGACTCACGTTAGTAGTGAGAGTCGAGAAGTGTCGGGAAGATCGAGTTTTGAGCGGGTTTTGCTCCGGGATTCTTGGAGTCGAACTATACACCTAGAAACAGGAAGGTAACGTAATAAGGAAACTATATATGTTTGTTTAGTATCGAACCCATCATCGGGATTATCTTTTCGGGACTGTTCATGCCACCGGCCACCATGGCAGGTGTTGGTTGTTCTTCGGGATTTTTGAAATGTGTTCTGAATAGAAAAGAACGATATATGGTTACCTGAGATCAATGGAGGAGTAAGGAATGACGAGAAACTGCTTGAGGGTTGAAAAGAGATGAAGACAGGAGGGTAAATAGTGGTTGTCGCCGATTCTTCTTCTCCAGTAAGCAGTGTCGACGGTCCTGTTTGCGATCGGAGGCTTGCTTCAATTGGCCATGGCGGTGGTTTTGTGGTTATCGGTCAGTCTGCCAAAAATGGAAGGAATACGAGAGGTTGGGTTGAAGAAGGCAACAACTTCGGTTGTTGCTGGGTTTTTCTGTGATCTAAAGGAACACGAGAGAGAGAGAGTTGAGAAGATGAAGGGGCATGTGAAGAGTGTTATCTAAAAATGAATTCAGTAGTGAGATATTTGATCAGATTTTTTTTTTGTACAGTTTCATGATCGAATGAAGATATGGAAGTAGATTTGAAATAGTTCCAAAGATATCAAGCATGTGAGGTATTTGTGAGTATGCAAGTGAGAGAGATAGAGAAGTATTTGTGAGTATGCAAGTGAGAGAGATAGAGAAGTATTTGTGAGTATGCAAGTGAGAGAGATAGAGAAGAAAGGGGGATACAAAATTTCGTAATAGTCCTGGATGATATTTCTTCCAGATTGTGTTTGAAGACTTTGTGTGAGGTTATGTGGGCCCTAAGATCCCAATTGAGATTTAGAAGTACATCAATTAGTTGCCTGACAAGTAATGGAATGGAAGGCAGGTGTATAACTTGGTTACGTCCTTCTAGTTTGCTAGAGCTTTCCATTCAATATATATATATATATATATATATATATATATATATATATATATATATATATATATATATATATATCTTTTATCCATGTATACACACGTATACATGCATCACATAGTTACATTATATGGCTTTTAATGCATATTTGTGGTATAAATAATTATATATTTTACTTATAAAATTTAATCATTCCCATTTGTTAGATTTCGTTTATAGTAGATATTATGAAGCTTAAATATCAAATATTGGTCTCACTTGAATATAAAGGATTTAATCGCAAATATGTGAATAATTATTTATAATAATACCGATTAATACACAATAGTTTTTATTATAATAATATTCGGGGTGATTGACCGACAAATCCTGGACCGATTTTTGTCAATTGTTACACCATGTTCTACCCAACATATTAGTAGATAAAAATATATATTTTTATACATAGTTTAAAACCTGTATAGCATTCTCATTCAATACATATTCCAAACAACAGATGAGACACATACACATAACACATATTTCATAGAGAATAAATCATATCTATGAGATAGAAGAAAGTGAATATACATTCACACATATAACAAAAAAAATATACACATAACACGTATTTCGTATAAAATACTTCATAATTATGCATTAGAAGAAAGTGACTACACACTCACTTGATCAGAAAATGATCGGACAGCACTACGGCTTGTAGAAGTAGTATTCTTCGGCAGATCTGGAAGATCTTCACAAAAACGGGCCCCTTGCGGGCAGAGCTTCGGCTTGGAAATTTTACTTCTTGGGATCTTCGGGGCTTCGGGGCTTGCTTCGGGTCTCGGGAATGATATCGGGGCTTTGGGATAATTCTTGCACGCAAAATGAGGTAAAAACGCGAAAGAAGGAAAGAAAATAGCAACTGAAACTCGACAGCCTCGACTTCCTTTTATAGGGGGCTGGATCCTCGATTTTCGCTGGCCGTAAATCCAGGTACGTTGGGCGTAACCCGGATAAGCCCGGTGACTCCCCCCCTTTGGATAATATCCGAATTTATATTTAAATTTAATATTTTAATTATTTAATAAACTTCAAAAGTTCATATCTTCCTCATACGAACTTCGTTTTCAACGTTCTTTATATCCACGCGTAGGTGAGACTACGCTCTACAACTTTCGTTTAGATTCCGTCGGCTAATTTTGACTTTATTTTTATTATTTATTTTTAGTAAGCCGGAACAGGAAAACTCCGTTATAAATTCATAACTTCTTCATCTGACGTCCGTTTTCGTCAGTCTTTTTGTCGTTTCACTAAAATTAATGAGATATTCGATTCTCATTTAGATTGTTTCGGCTAAAAAGCGCTCGGTCTCAAATCGAGCATTCGGGCTGCCTACTACTAATTCGAAACTTCGGAAAATCATAACTTCCTCATATGAAGTCAGATTTGGGTCTTCTTTTTATGCACGCTCTCGGTTTAACGAACTCTACGGCTTTCATTTAGATCACTAAGGCTAAATATCGCTCTAACATAAATTTCACTTTTTATGTCATTCATCGTCGTCGGTTTTGTCGCGAAACTTTGACAGGTCATAACTTCTTCGTTATAACTCAGATTTCAGCATTCTTTATATCTTCAGAATCCTTGTTTCAACCACTAAAAATTTATGTAAAGATATCGGGCTTATCTCACACTTTAATTTTGACGCTCGTTTTATTCGTAATTCATTAAATTATAATAATTAAGAAAATAAACACATAATTCACATAATAGTCAAATATTTCATCATTAATACTTCAAAAAGAGTTACAAGGGTTAACCTAGACTATTACATCAACGATAATGTCTAGCCTGAAAACACAGGTGTTACATGAGTGATGGGTGTGGGTAGGAAGTATGGTTACCTTTGATGAGTGCAGGTAGAAAAGTTTGGTTACTTGTTTTTTTGGATCCTATGTTTGATAAATTTTTTGGATGTTACTTTGGATGATGTTTCCTATTTTATTGTTACTAGTTTTTTAGGTTACTTTTGATGATGTTTGATGACTTTCACATTCTATTTTATATGACTTTTGTTACTTTGGATGATATTTTATTGGATATTGCATATGACTTTTGGTGCATGATTATTTTATTTTATTTTTACTTTAACATGTTATCTAATTATTTGTAACAGGTCAAATATGGTTTTTGATAGTGAAGTTGTAGCTTTTCTTTTACTTGTGTTTTATAGGTTGAGGTTAAACCGGCGCAGACTAATTAGAATTCATAGAATTAAAGATAATGATTCAAGCGGGTATGCGTTTACGCAAGATTTGATGTACGGAGACCCTACACAATGTTTCGATATGATGTGTCTTACACAAGAGACATTTGCATTATTATGTAACCATTTTACCCAAAAAAAATTGGTTGCAACCTAGTAGGACAATAAGCATTGAAGAAAAAATAGCTATGTTCTTACATGTTATAGGACACAATGAACGTTTTCGCGCGGTTAAGGGAAGATTTCATCACTCCACACAAACGATTCATCAATATTTTCACGAGGTCCTAACTGCAATGATGTGTTTTGCAAAAGAAATTATAGTACCAACAACTCCTGATCCAACAAGACATAACTCGGAACAACATAGAAGGTTAAAAAGTATTTTTTTTTTCCGGAGCAATAGGTGCATTAGATGGAACTCTTGTACATGCGGTTGTACCCGTTGATCAACAAACTCGTTATAGGGGAAGAGGAAATGTTGATGTTTTCAAAATGTAATAGGAATTTGTGATTTTGATATGATATTCATCTTTGTTTGGGTTGGATGGGAGGATATAGCACATGATTTAAGAGTTTTGAAAGAAGTTGCATTTAAGACTTTTGTATTTCCATTTCCTCCACTAGGTTTGTAATCATTATACATTTTTTATTATCTATCTTCTTTATATAATATGTGTCGCACTCATTTGTAGATAAATATTACATTTGTAATGTTGCATATACAAACACTCGTGGGTTTATGGCTCCATACCGCATTACTAGGTATTGGTTAGCCGATTTTCGAAGAGGCATACCTTTAACTGGAGAAGAAAGGTTTAATTATGCCCATGCACAACTTAGAAATGTTATTGAACGTGCTTATGGTGTATTTAAGGTGAGATTTCCAATCTTAAAACAAATTACTCATTATCCTTTTACAGTGCAAAGATACATAGGCGATGCTTGTGTTGCGATCCATAATTTTATAAGGAAATACAATATAGAGGATGACTTGTTTACAAATTTTAAGGAGGACACTATGGTTACTCCTAACGTCCAAGGTGGGTGAATTGATAGAGAAAACATACAAGGCATAGAATGGGGTCCATAAGTCGTTGAATATATGTGTGATTTGCGTGATTAGATTGCAAATCAACTACTTTCATCTACTTTACATTAAATTATTATGATATTTTAAATTTCGTTATGTTTTTATTTGAATATTAAATGATTTATGTTTAATTTACATTTTGTATGACATTTTTTATTTGTCTGTAATCAAGGTTGTAGAACTCGTTACTCGGTACCTACTCGACCGACTACCGAGTAGCGAGTACTCGGGAGTACTCGAATTTGGTAATTCATGTAGAAATACTTTTAGGGAAATTATATATGTCAAAATCATAAGTTAAAATAATAAGTTGATTGAAATATATAACAAAATTAGATACATGTGAATACACAAAAACTAAAAAACACAGAATGATCTCACTTCGTGAATAATTACTGAAAATTTAAGATATATATGTAGTAATAATCATATGCGTGTGTGTTACATTATAACTCATTAAGTATATTATACGTAATAATCACCGAGTTGATCGAGTTTTACAACACTGCTCAGGTTAGTAAGGGGCTGATCAGGGAGTACTCGGGATTTTGTAACTCGCCTCGGTAAGGGGCCGAGTAGCGAGTACTCGGAGGAATAGTCGGACAACTCGGCGAGTTTTACAACATTATCTGTAACTTACATTTTGTATGACAATATGTATGGTTTTATAATTATTCAGCAACTTCATTCATCACTATATATAACAGCAGGGTAAAATAATTATTTTTTATCACTCAACATATTCAGTCAGTTGTACAATCAAACAATATGATTTCTTACTCAGTCGAGATTTCTTATCCAGACAGACATTTCTCATTCAACACTTTCTCGGTCAGCAACTATCAAAAGGGACCTAGGTAATTATACGTGCTATTCCTTGTTTTTTCTTTTTTTCTAATTGCCTACATGGAGATTAAAATTAGATATAGCCAGATTAATCGAATATTAATACTAAACTAAACAAACAAACATAATGAAAAATAAAAAAAAAATTATACTATTCTACGATAAATCTATTTTGTATTATAAAAATATTTTATTTAAAGATTATGAAATAAATACAAAAAAGGTAAAATGTGTTAAAATAATAACATTTACGTAAAATTAATTAGTCTAAAGAAAAAACAAAACATCAAATATTTAATTGTGTTAAAACTTGATAGAAATATTAAGTTGTTTAGACATAATTATTACAATTTTTGATATTTAATTTAATTTAATTTATTGGACTGATGGTGGTGTTGACTTTATGGTTTTACACGGTGGTTTTGACTTTTGACATATGGTTTTACATGGTGGTTTTAGAATCTCCGACGGCCCCATGATTCACTAAGTTGGGATTATCCTAAGCGTGATTGTGTTTGGGATCAGCATGATGTCTTGAATATTACTCACACGTTGTAATTAGAAATCAACTGTATGAGTATGAGTAAATAGAAAATATAGATCCTTTATATAAGATTTTATCATACGTATGCATCTCTATTGTTTTTCTTTTTTAATATTTAACTTTCTAATTTTTATTGGAAAATCGTCATAATACATTTGTGATTTGTGATAACGATTACATTCCATAAAGTTTATGAATTCGTATAAGTAAATTATTTTCAACGTTACATTATTGCTTTACGCATAGATTTATTAAGTTATGGCTCATGTTTTAAATTAAGACTTTTTTTTTTAATTATATATAAAAACAGCTTGTTGATTGTACCACAAGACATCAAACCAATATCCATCGATCGTACTTTTTTCTAATCACTGATTATTTTTTAAAAACATGTTTTTTGCACGTCACAAATAGTCAAGTTTCTTAAATAATTATCACAAATGATATTTTATAATGATTTTATGATATTGAAATTAACACTAATATATCTTAAAAACAGAGTTATTCACAAATTTCATTACATGAGCACCAGATACAAGAGAAATACAGAACGCCATTAATCATCAAACTCAAAACACAAACGGAGTTGGAGAAAACGCGGGAATCGCCATAGCATGAGTCAGTTTCCTGCATTTCACGCTACAAGTATTTAATACCATAAAGAATTTGATCGTTTCTGATTAAAAAACAAACAGTTATGATTATTTCAAGCAATTTTAACTCCAGATCGAAAGTTCCAGAGACTTATTTGGTATTGCGATTCAAAAGAAACGAAAACGATAGTTTTCCTAATTTTCTAGTGAAATTATGAACACGATTGGACGTTTTGAGGCATCAGTTTTACCTGTAATCACCGCTATATGAATGAGATCGAGTTTTCGCTGCGGATCTAGCTTTGTTCAACGGTTTCTTCTCAGATCTAACGACGGTAGCCGATGGAGGAGGCTGCCTGCGAGCGTTCAACATGCCGCCGTCCTCTGCAATCGCTGTGAGCTCCGGCCTCCAGTGCTTTGTGGAATTACCTTGCGTTACACGCCGGCTAGTAATTGAAACATCAGTGGTGCCGGTTTCTGTTGCCGGTGTTATTACAGTGCCGCCGAAGCAAAAGCTGAGCTCCGGGAAGAAAAATTTCATGGATGTCTGATTAAGTCCCTTCCCTCTCGATCTCTGCGTATTGAACTTGTTTTGTGTGTATATATGAGTGATTGTATCTATAGCAATAAAGGATATCTCAATAATGCACGGGGTTTACGTGACAAATCTCCTCTCTTTAATGGCGACTTTAAAGTTGAAAATCCACTGCTTCACTCCATGTATTTATAAAGACCAAAAGGAGGAGTTGAAGCAGACACAAACACAGACGGAGGGGGGTGACGCTTACGTGGCTTTTTCTCCATTTCTAAAATTAAATTGAATTTTCTTTACATCTAATCTAATCTAATCTAACATAATAATAAATTAAAATAATTTTATCACATTAACCAGTTTTAACATTGTTATTTTGTGATGTTTTTTAAATATAGAATATCTGTATGTTAATTTATGTTTTTTTTTTCTTTTTTTTTAATTTTTAAAATTAAAAAGTCATATAATTCTTATACTTATATATGTAAAGTATCAATATTATACTAAATTGCAATTAATATGTTTTTTCGTTTCTTATTTTAAAATTTTATTTTAAAAAATAATTATTATTTACATTTTAATATTTTATTTTTTTAAATCAATTCGTATAATAAATAAGTTTAACATCTAGTTTCTTATAAAAATAAACAAACAAATTTTCTAATACGTGCCATTAAGCACACATAATAAACATTAATTAATTATGAAAAATATTAACATTTATAATTAAATGTTAAATACATCAAAATTCTATGAGACATTTCTTATTGAAAAATGTAATATGCCGTTAATTTGAAATATATTTCATATAATTAATGTATTTTAAATTTAACTATAATAATATTTTTCATAATTAATTTTTTTTTACGAGACATATTTTAGCAAATCTTATGTTTTTTCATACTCCTATTACTTCAAATATGGTTATTTTAGTTAATATCCCAAAATTTTAAGATTCAAATTGCATACCAAAGATAAATAAAGTGGAACTTATAGTCTTGATAATCATACCAAAGATAAGGCCAAAGAACAATACGAATAACTAAGATTGGTGTCGGCTCCGAAGGACAATGTTTGTGATTTTTATATCGCGTGACATCAATATTTGTTTGATAGTGTCTACACTTCCAACTTCCAATTGGATTGGCTTTTTATGGCTTAGTTCCTTTGTTGGGTTGAATCTTTCTGGATTGAAGTGGTTTTGCTTTAGCTTTGTGATTAACATGAAATATTCTTAATTCCATCAGTGGATATTATTTCTTCTAGTGCTTAATAAAGAAAAGAAAATGAGGACTTTGCCTAACTTTATAAATCCTTTAAAAAAGAAGCATGATTCCTCAGCCGAACAAATAAGTTTGTTTTATTAACATCAATTTCCATTGAAAAGAATATTTATAAATTCATAATTAATTGGTAATAAAAATATTAAAACCCATGATAACAGCTAAAACTTGAATCGTACAATACAAGTGGGTTATGTGAAAATAATATTTTTGTAGGCTATAGGAAATATTATATTAACAAATATTTTTCTCCTAGTAATAAAAAAAGTGCAACGTGTAACGTTAAGTCGGTATTATATTAAATTGGAGATGATATTGATAACAAGTTGATCCATCGTGGATGAGCATCATTTAAGATAATTCAAAGGCAACTTATGGAGAAAGGCATTGTCTTCTTCATCCATGGGCCCAATGATGGCGAATAACCATATTCGTCAAATATAATCGGTATGATCGGTTAATTGGTGATAGATGATATAAATTCATATTCTTTAAATTCATATGCAGATATGTTTTGACTTAATAACAAAAAATATCAAGGTAGAGGCATAACATCAAATGATCATATTTTTAACTTTTTTTTATAAAGACCATTTATGTTGTGAAAAACACTTCCAATCCACCGTTCACTTTTATGACAAAATGTAATTTCGTAACTTACCGTTCACTTTTATGACAAAATGTAATTTCGTAACTTATCTGCGAAACTAATTGCAGATAAAACAAAGTAATATTTTGGTTTGCAAGCATTTAATGAAATTTGGTTATTTTACCAAATGTATATATTCAATAATGTATACCAGATAAAAGTATTTTTTTTAAGTTTTTAATCATATTCAAAACCAATTTCTTTGAGTCGATCATGAATTCATGAATTCGTAAAACGATAATTTTAGAGTATTTCTTAGTAGCGGAGGATGTGAGACCGTGAGAGAAGGTTGACGACAATTGAGAGTTTTTGTCAAAGAAAAATCAACCCTTGAAATTGCATATTGGTATAAACTTTTATGAATTGATTAATTTGGCAACGAAAAAAAATACATATAGAAAATGATCAAATCAAGTTAACTTTCGCAAATATCTTATGACCAGGTGTCTATATAAATGTTGTGGTCGAGGCCATCGACATCTTAGATGTTCGTTATATGTTGCCACAAGTAGTTACTATATGTGTTGTCGATGGTGGTGTGTATCGATCAGGTGGAAGGGATCCACTGTTGGAAGAAATCAAGTCATTTTAAGTATGTTCATCAGATAGAAAGATTAACACGGTGTTCAAGAAGAGCCTACATACAATGTTGGTGCATTTGGCACTCATGATAAAGAATTGATGTTTTTTTCTTCATGATTTGAAACCAATCACATCATGGGAGAAGCTTATATTAGTATTGAGAAGAGTTATGGTTACTCAGAGGATGAAGATGACATAGTTAATGATCAGGCTGGGCAGAGTCATGGCAACATTTGTCCAACTTCACATCAGAAAAAATGGGGGAAGAAGCTCAGAAGAAGCAGAAGAGAGGGAAAAGAGAGGAGTGGGTTGCCGAGTGGGGAAAAGGAGGGAGGAAAAAAGAGATGAAGAAGAAAGAGACTCGTCAAGGAGATACTGAGTTGCCTTTCCGAGCTAGGCATGTCAAGTTCAGGTGTAGTGTTTACCGAATCCATGTCATCACTGTCGAGCTCTTACTGAGCCCACCCATGTAGCCTTATGGTATAAAAATGAAGTCAATGAAACCATAAATGATTTTTGGTGCATGCCTCCCCTATTGCTAAATCTAGACCCCATTATCAAACCTAAGGTATTATTATGCTACGAGCCTACTTCATATGTCTCACATCATATAGATCCATCCCAAGTGTTTCTATAAACTTCATGGCGATTGTTTACGCGTATTAGTATACTTCCACCGTAAATCGGTTAATAGAACACTATAATTGTCAGGATAAGATATATCTTGTTCAATATCACCTGACTCATGACCACTATAGGGGACTTATCATCATTTTCTCTTAAATCATTATAGAGAAAGATGCCTCCAAAGAAGTCCAACAGAAAGAACAACAATCCACCATCGAATCTGCCACCACCTCCTCAGTATGATCATGTTGTCTTTTAAGTAGCAGTAACAGCCGTCGTGGCTGCCTCCATGTCACAAATCAATGAAAGTGGCACTAGCGGGGCGGGTAGTGGTGCCAACCCATCTAACCTCAGAGATAGTCATGGACACCCTAGGGGGTGTTCATACAAGGACTTCACTAACGCCAAATCTCGATCCTTCGATTGTACTGGAGGTGGCATTGCCTTAACGCGTTGGTTCGAGAAGACTGAATCAATATTTTAAACTATGCATGCCCCGAGTCTAGCAATGTAAAATTTGTTGCATGCACTGTAACAACCCAAAAAATTTTGTTTGAATAATAATAAAACCATAACATCGAATGCCATAAAATAGAAATCATACGTCAATATACCAAAACCATAATAATGTTTCGTGATAAAAACTGTATCAACTGTGTCAAATCATATCTAGGAAAAACTAAACCAACTCCCAGGATAAAACTGAAGCTGTGGTGTGTGCGATGCCATCATCCCGAGCCCTTCCCTTTGCTTGCGGAAGTACCTGAAACCAAAACTGAAACTGTAAGCACAAAGCTTAGTGAGCTCCCCCAGACTACCACATACATACAATCATACAAACACATATTGGGCCTTGCCCACTGCATTGGACCGAAGTCCGGAAACTGCATCGGATCGAAGTCCGGAACTAACTGCATCGGATCGAAATCCGGAACTGACTGGGACCTTGTCCCCTGCATCGGACCGAAGTCCGGAAACTAACTGAGCAATACATAGCATAGCGTAAACATAGCAACTAGCATAAACACATATACTACACACTGCATCGGACCGAAGTCCGGAACACATAACACAAAGACGTGCTTGAATCACAAAGACATCAATCACACTGAACTACTGCATCGGACCAAAGTCCGGAACTGACTGCTAACTAGACGGGCCAGCATTGTGGTCGTAGACTCGTTCCTATTGGGAGGAAAACTCACCTTGAAAGTTGGCTGCTGAAACTTTACCCGGGAATTGTCTGTTGCGGCTCCGGTCTCTCCCGGCCATAATTCCCATAAACACACTCAATCAACTATTGATAACCAAACTGAGGGTAAAATGACTATTTTACCCCTGGTCAAAGTCAACTTCCAATCGACCGGACTCGTCGAGTCAGGGTGCAGACTTGCCGAGTCCCTCCTTTACTAATTCTAACTTTAACTCTCTGAGCCCCTTTCCCACTCACTGATTCACTCTGAACTTACAAACTCGAAGAGAAGATGGGGACTCGCGACTCGACTCGTCGAGTCCGAAGAACAACTCGACGAGTCAAAACGCAGATTCCATGCAATCGAATTCTAATCCATTCCAGGGCCTCTAACTCGTAGATATGATCCCTTGGGACCATCTGAACATGTAAAGTTGCTGACTTTACGTGTAACTATGAAGGAATGAAGTCATTTCACTCAAACACTACTTTTCTCGGGAAAAACTCATCCAACTCGCCGAATTGTAGAACAACCCATCGAGTCTAAGGCAATCTTCATTGGACTCGCCGAGCTGCTCATCCAACTCGTCGAGTCCAAGGCTATCTGCATAGGACTCGCCGAGTCCATTCAGTCCCTTTTCCATACTTGCCTGATTTGAGCCATGCAGCGGCTCTAATTCACAGATCCATGCTTCTAGGGCATGCTTATCACGTAAAGTTGCAAACTTTACGTGCATGCATGGCTTTAAAGGCTTCAAATGCCAACCCTAAGCTCTTAATGGGGTTTCAACCTCAAGAGGGACTTCAATCATGACCTTAATTGAAACTTTATACTTCTAGAATGTAATAAGAGTCCAGATCTGAAGTTTTCATCCAAGGAGAGTCCAGATCTGAAGTTTTCATCCAAGGAGAGTCCATATCTCAAGTTTTGAATCATAAAAGGTTCCAACGAAAGCATAACAAGCATAAAGGAGGAATTCACAAGGCCATAACTTCATTACCTGGATGAAGAACAAATGTAAACTAACTCCTGGATCTTCCTTCCCTTCAATGGACCTTCTTTCCTTTCCAAAGCTTCCAAGCTATCACAAACACACTCAAACTCAACAATGGGGCTAAGGTTTACAGGGGGAATGTTTGAGAGTGATAGAGGCGAGGTTGGGCGCACATAAGCGTGTTTAAATAGGGTGCAAACCCTTAAAGTTAGGGTTTCATCCAGACAGGCGGACTCGCCGAGTCCAGAGTAGGGACTCGTCGAGTAGCCAGCTCAAACGCGTGATCGTCTCGTCTACACTCGATGAGTCGGGCTACAGACTCGTTGAGTACCCCTTCAGAAAACAAAATACTTTATTTGAATTACATACCAGAAATAGGGCGTTACAATTTTCCCCCGCTTATCTTAGATTTTATCCTCGAAGTCTGTTGTTGTTGCTGCTGAAAATAACTCTGGGTAATGCTCCCTCATCTCTCCCTCGGACTCCCACGTCCACTCTGAGCCCTTTCGGTGCTGCCACCACACCTTCACTAGCTGAACCACCGTGTTCCTCAAGGTCTTCATCTACCGATCTAAGATCGCAACTGGTCTCTCGATATAATTCAGACTGCTATCAACCTAAATATCCTCCAAGGGTACAACTGCTGACTCGTCCACCAAACACTTTCGCAACTGAGAAACATGGAAAGGGTTGTGGATCTGGCTAATCTCTGTCGGAAAATCCAACCGATAAGCAACCCGACCCACCCGGGCCAAAACCCTAAAAGGGACAATGAAACTGGGACCCAGCTTGCCCCTCTTCCGAAACCTGATAACACCTTTCCAGGGTGATACCTTCAGGAGGACCATATCGCCCACCTGAAATTCTAAGTCCGAACGCCTTCTGTCGGCGTAACTCTTCTGCCTACTCTGCGCAGTTTGCAGTCTGCCACGAACTGGCTAGATCAACTCTGTGGTCTTGAGCACCACTTCAGTGCTCCCAATGACTCGCTGACCGACCTCGCCCCAACAAATCGGGGTCATATTGTGGACTCCTTCAAAATAATCTTCCATCAAAAAGTCATTTTTGACGCTTAACGTTTCTAAATTGACTAGCCCTGGTCTACGGACATTACAATTATATCCCCCTTAGGATGATTACGTCCCGAAATCATCAACGAAACAGGGCTTGAACAATGATTTCGTACGTTACCTCTTCATCCTAGGTAGTGTAACTTCTATGTTTCCTCAAAAGAGTATTTAACTCTAGGGCTTCTTGACTGCATACGATGCTCAATCTTGCATCTGCTTTTCGTACTATGTTGTACTTTCAAACATAACCTTCGAGTTACCAAATAAGTCCTTATTGTGGACTCCTTCTTCTTCTTAGGATAAATACTTTCATTTATCTATTATAACAGACCGATGGGTCGTTCTCCATGATGCAATGCGTAGACTCAGGTCATTCAGAGTTAAATTCCAGAATGAAATATACCTTCCTTCATATTCTAATGTGATATAATCCCATTTTTACATGTAGCATTTCTATCTACAAGCTTCCTTAACAACGAGCGCGATGTTATCGATCACATTGATTTCAACCTTCTGACTTGAGTCAGTTGCTACCTCGAACTTGGTTCTCTCAACCACGTAACATACTCACCGTAGTCGGACTTAATTTGAGATGACCACTAGGGTCGGAATAACAACCATCTTACTAGTCACTACCGAAACAAGGGTAATGACACACTTGAACAAAACGGAATCAATTACTAGATTCTTGGTAACCTTGTGACTTTCCCTGATCCAAGTGCGAGTCATGCGCTTCCGGTAGTATATGCATCTACTACCTTTCATACCTACTCATAATCGTCCCAAGTATTATCCCACAGTCGACCAAGTCACCATACAAGAAAATCACAAAACAATTTAACACATACGAATGTGTCCAAGTAATCATAAACAATTTCCATAGACTCTACTAGGACTTCTTCATTTCTAGATCTTCAATCATCAACTCTACTTCAACTTGATTGAAGATGGAAATATTAGACGATGAGACAACTTCAAGAATTTCACCAATCGCTCCATCATCCTGTCAATCGAAGATGTACTTTAGACGTACCATACTCCTCTAAATGTACTTTTATTTCATAAGACATACTCTAAAGGCAAGATACCACTCTTACAATATCTTCTGATAGGTGTCATCCACTATCATAAGCCTTCTTCATTTCCTCCATTTACTCAATTTCTCTACAAGTCTTCACCATGACCTCTTGTACATCTAAGCAGACATTCGGTGTACCAAGCGAGAATTTTAAGATAAGAAAGCTTTAATTACGATAAACGTATAAATCTTCTTATCACCCCAATACGTTTACATGCTAGTTCTAATATCGTAGTCATACGCTTAGAATCCTAAACACATAAGGTTTCCAGATCCGTTCGGCAACAGACCATAGATCCGAACAAATGATAGCATCAATATAGCTATCACACAAAACATTTAGCACATAAAATTAGCATCTTAGGCATTATTCCTAAAATAAACTAGTGCTTGTGTCAATTTAGGTGTACTACCTAACATATTTTAGACACACTCCTCACAATCATTACTTAGCATTCTAAGTTTAAGTCTAGAAATTTCCTACAAATTCCTAGTTCGCTTAAACTAATGCTCTGATACCGACTGTGACATCCCCAATTTCACGGCAAGAAAATACCGATTTGTTTATGCTTTGTTTTTAAAATCAGAGTAATCTTTTAAAGAAAACAGTTGTGGAATTTGTTCTCAAAACAAAATATGATAAGAATTTATCAAAGCATTCCTTTAAAGAAATGTATTTTCATTATATAACAAAATCTCGGGATGTGATGTTCCAATACAGACACATAAGCACAAACATAACTTATATTTATTTACACTAATGATTTACATCTCTTTTAATCTCTCAGTGAAATATGTCTTCGTATTGATACCTGTGATACAAAGAAAACTGAGTGGGTCAGGCTTGGGAGCCTGGTGAGCATATAAGGTTTTCGACCCACAATAATATAATTATTATATTCAACCATCAAACAATCAACCCAATTACCCATCCCCATTATCTTCTTTATTTCTTAGGATTTTACCCTAAGAATTCAACTACCTGTCATCCATTCATTCCTAAGGATTGACTTAAGGAATTGGCACAAAATCTATTGCTACATAAGGCGAATCTACCAACATCATCCTTTAAGCGCCTCTGCCATAATTACATCATACACTATGAGGCGCGACTGCCAGGTTTATGACATTCTCTTTTAGGTGCATCTGCCGACATTTTCCTATAAGCGCATCTTCCAGGATTATCCCATAAGCACATATGCTAGTATTATGATATTCCCCATTTGGTGCATCTACCAATATTATTCTAAAGCGCATCTGCTAGTATTGTGATGTTCTCTAATTGGTGCATCTATCAATATTATTCTTTAATTATCTTACATACCTCATCATTTACCTCATCATTTTATCACATACCAACTATCTCATCTACCCATGTTCTACCCAACATATTAGTAGATATAAAATACATATACAGTTTAACTCATTTAAAAACCATATAAAACATCCATTCCACACTTATCTCAAATAAACAACAGTATATAAACACATAGCAAGTATTTCAAGCAAATACTTCATATTTATGTGTTAGAAGAAAGTAACTATACAATCACTCATATAAACAACAATATATATACACATAGCACGTATTTTATAAAATACCTCATATCTATGTGTATGTAACAGCCCGGAATTTCAGGTATTTCTTTAAATTATTTTTGGGGCACATTTAGGAGGGGACTCGGCGAGTTGGTGCATGACTCGCCGAGTAGGGCCATGGTCTTGGTCGCAGTCGCAGATACGCGACTGGACTCGACGAGTCCAAATAGGGACTCGGCGAGTCGACACTGATTCAGCTGAACCCTAGCCGTTTCAATTCTGAATCGTATATAATGATCTTATGGCCGTCATGTCGCGTCTTTTGGCCGATTGAAGATACCTTGGGAGTTTGTGGGCATCTGGAGCAAGAGTGAGGGCTAGAGGAAGCTTGAAGAGATTGTTAGACAAGGAGGGGCAAGGTGGTGATCAAAGGAATCGAGTACTGGAGGTTTGGGGACACAGGGAACACGTTTCCAGGTAATCTTCGGATCATAATCTGTAGCTTTTACGTTGTATGCGAATTTAGGGTTTAGGAAACCCATTTAAGGAATTGTTAGATTATAGTGTTGTTATAAGTGTTTAAAAACCCCTGTAATAGTATATGTGAAAGTCCAGGAAGCCCCATATCTATATACTTCGAAATCATGCGAAATACAGGAGGCAGCGGATTGACTGCATGGCGAGGACTCGCCGAGTCCAATGATCAGACTCGGCGAGTAGCTTGAAGATTCACTAGGACTCGCCGAGTTGTTCTTCAGACTCGGCGAGTAGCTTGAAGATCTACTAGAACTCGTCGAGTCGTTCTTTAGACTCGGCGAGTGGAGTCGGGGTGTCTATACTCGCCGAGTTGCTCTTTTCACTCGACGAGTCCGGTCAAGATTGACCGTTGACCTGTATGTAACTTAGTAGGGTCAGTTGTCTTGTTTGATAAGATCATTAATAAAGGTATGTGGTATTATAGGGAACCTGCGGATTAGCGGATCGAGTGCGAGTAGCTCGAAGGGTTTATAGCTTGCATACTCCGAGGTGAGTCTTCTCACTATACTTCACCCGGAAGGGTTTGACTGTGAGACCGGAAGGTCGTATGTGTTATATTATGCTATGTCTAGAGAGGTAGATGCTTTATATGTGATGTATGCTTATATGTGATGCATGCTTATACGGGCCGGAAGGCGAGACTTTATGTGATAGAAAGGACGGTATGATGTATGACTTATGTGTTATGTGTGTTATGTTACATGTGTTATGTTTTATACTATTATGGGCCGGAAGGCAAAATACTATGGGCCGGAAGGCAATTTAATACGGGCCGGAAGGCGATATGTTATGGGCCGGAAGGCGATTATGTTACGGGCCGGAAGGCAATGTTATGTGGACCGAAAGGTCCGGGCCGGAAGGCGTATGTGGGTAAGTCGTATACTGGGGAACTCACTAAGCATTTATGCTTACTAGTTGTGTTTATGTTTTTCAGGTACTAGTGATGACCGTGGGAAGGCGCCGGCGTGACACGTACACACTGCCACTGTTGAAGATCCTGGAGATTTATTATTTATACTTTTGAAATAAACTCGGAATAAACCCTTTTGCCGAATAATGATGTTTTGTTTTAAATGAAAATTTTATTTGAAAATTTGAGCTGTTACAATTGGTATCAGAGCCTTGGTTTGAGGGATTCGGGTGTACTTTTGGGTGCAACTGAACTCAGACCGGGGATTTGAGGAAAAACCTTTTTAAATAATAAGGACACAACATTTTATAAATGGTAAGGCGGTAAAACAAGGATGGAACAGTGTGTACGAGCAGCCAGCGTCCGAACGGTAAAGATCCCCAGAATACCTTACGATGTTATGTTATGTATTGAATTATGAATTGTTATGCATGCTAGAAGGCTAGGTATACATGATAGGACTAGAATTGCTTGTTTTGTGATTCCTTAGTCTAGGGAGATTGCTTACATGAGATATTTGGTAGCGTGCAAGTAGATAGTGCATACTAGAGGTAGAGTACTCATTATTCGGGATTTGGGGAGGAAGATTTGGGACGAATACTGATACGGTGTGGTCGGTAGTATTGGGCCCGTACTACCGAAGGCACCGGATCAGTGGAAGACTCAAGTAAGAATCCCTGGAGATCGGAGACTGGGTAGGGCGCGTATCGAGTACAATTGTACTTGGTGGAGTCTCTGATGATTTTATGTTGTATTTCAGAGACATCATGGTTATCACACGCAATGGGGCGAGTTCGAGCGGTGCGAGTGACGAGGAGATTCGTCAGATTATTCAGGAAGAGGTAGCTGCGGCGGTCCGGGCTGAGATCCCGGAGATGTTTGGGTCTATTAAGACCACGCTGATGGAGGAGTTTGAGGAGCGGTACGCCGCACTTACTGAAGCTGCAGTTGCTGCCGCTACCGCAGCTGTGGCTGCTGCCAGGCCACAAGGGGGTGATTCATTACTATTCAGGGAATTCAGCAACACGAAACCCCCTGAATTTGATGGGACGCAGGATCCGATTGCAGCTATGAGGTGGATCGCCGACATCGAGGGGTGCTTCTATACTTGCTCATGCCCGGAGCACTTGAGGGTACGGTTCGCCTTGAACCAGCTCCGTCTGGGAGCGAAGGATTGGTGGAAGTTCGTGACGGCGAACTTCACTCAGGCAGAGATTTCGGCGGTGACATGGGAGAGGTTTACGGAGATGTTCAGGGACGAGTACGTTCCCCCGGTAGAGAGGGAGCGATTGATTCAGGAGTTCTTGACCCTTAAGCAGGGTACTGATTCCGTGGCAGTGATCACACGGAAGTTTCATGAGAGGGCAATGTTCTGCCCCGAGCTGGTATCTACGGAGCAGTCGCGGATGACCCGCTATTTGGGTGTTTTGAAGAGGGAGATCCGGGAGTTTGTGTCAAACTCCACCTATCGTACTTTCACTGAGCTTCAGGCGAACGCCAGGAAGCGCGAGATTGAGTTGGAGACTCAAGCGAGGGAGGAGGCTGAGTCTCGGCAGGTGGATCGACGGCCGGCCCAGTCTCAGTCGGCAGCCAAGCGGACTAAGTTCGCTGATTCGAGGATGGGAGGTTCGAAGGGTCGCACTTGCGCGAAGTGCGGCAAGAGTCACGAGGGGGCATGTCGAGCTGGTGGTTGCTACAAGTGTGGCAAGGAGGGATATATTGCCAGGGATTGCCCTAAGGGGTTTATGGTTTGCTTTCACTGCAACCAGACAGGCCATCGGAAGGCCGAGTGCCCGCAACTTCGTCAGGGAGCTACACCTACTACCCGGACTACTGAGACCCGACCGGCGAAGGTCGAGGCCCCGAGGGCTCGCGGGAGAGCCTTTCAGCTGACTGCGGAGGAGGTCCGCGCTGCGCCCGATGTTGTGGCAGGTATGTTATCATTCACGTATTTAATTAAAGGTCGAAATGTTATGCTTATGTTAATGTATGTGTAGGTACTTTCCTTGTGAACTCTATGCCTGCTCTAGTGTTATTTGATTCGGGTGCGAGTAGATCGTTTGTATCGTTAGCTTTTAGTCAGCACATTGGCATTAGTCGTGAGCCGTTAAGTCGACCTTTGAGCGTTTCTATTGCGGCTGAGAGGGTGATTTGTGCTACGGAGGTTCTTTGGGGATGTGTGCTAGAGATCTTCGGGGTCGCGTTTCCGATTGACCTCATTCCTATTGCGATGGGGGATGTCTGTGTCATTGTAGGCATGGACTGGTTAAGCCGATTCAGCGCTGTTATCGACTGCGAGCGTCAGCTGGTGACTATACGAGACCCTAGTGGGGGAGTTCTTACGGTATACGGCGAGGGTACCCGTTCGGGATCAGCTTTTTGTTCGGCCGCTAGGGCGAGGCAATGCCTACAGCGGGGATGTAACGGTTTTGTGGCGTATGTGATGGACACGCGGGAGAGTTCCGAGAGACCGAAGACATTGAAGGAGGTTCCAGTGGTGCGCGAGTTTCCAGATGTTTTTCCCGAGGATTTTCCAGGAATACCTCCTGCGAGGCAAGTGGAGTTTGGTATCGATCTAGTTCCAGGGGCTGCGCCTATTGCGAAGGAGCCTTATCGTCTTGCACCTCCAGAGATGCAAGAATTGTCCTCGCAACTTCAAGAGTTGTTGGGGAAGGGATTTATTCGGCCGAGTAGCTCGCCGTGGGGAGCACCGATTCTGTTCGTCAAGAAGAAGGATGGTTCACACCGGATGTGTATCGATTACCGGGAGCTGAATAAGGTGACAGTCAAGAACCGCTATCCGTTACCGAGGATCGATGATCTATTCGATCAGTTGCAAGGGGCATCTTGGTTTTCCAAGATTGATTTGAGATCAGGGTACCATCAGGTAAGAGTGCGGGATGAGGACGTCCAGAAGACAGCCTTTAGGACGCGGTATGGGCATTACGAGTTCGTGGTGATGCCTTTTGGGCTCACCAATGCCCCAACAGTGTTCATGGATCTCATGAACAGGGTATGCAGGCCGATGCTGGATCGGTCTGTGATTGTGTTCATCGACGACATTCTGGTGTATTCGCGGTCTAGGGAGCAGCATGAGGGACATTTGAGGGAGGTCCTTGAGGTACTGAGGTCGGAGAAGCTATATGCAAAATTCTCCAAATGTGACTTCTGGTTACGGGAGGTTCAATTTCTGGGGCACGTTGTAAATCAGGCAGGGATATTGGTCGATCCGGCCAAGGTGGAGGCGGTGATGAGTTGGGAGGCACCGAAGTCACCTTCGGAGATCAGGAGTTTCCTTGGGTTGGCGGGGTACTATCGAAGGTTCATTAGGGACTTCTCCAAGATCGCGGTGCCGCTTACCAAATTGACCCGAAAGGGTGTTACATTTTCATGGGGACCCGAACAGCAGACTTCCTTCGAGACACTTCGTCAGAGACTGTGCGAAGCACCAGTATTAGCTCTTCCGGAAGGGATGGAGGACTTTGTCGTATATTGCGACGCATCGATTTCAGGACTGGGTGCAGTGTTGATGCAGAGGGGCCATGTGATAGCCTATGCATCGAGGCAGCTGAAGCCTCACGAAGCGAGATATCCCACGCATGACTTAGAGTTGGGGGCAGTAGTGTTCGCCCTCAAAATTTGGCGTCACTACCTGTACGGGGTTCGTTGTACCATATACACGGACCATAAGAGTTTGAAGTATTTGATGGATCAACCCAACCTAAACATGCGTCAGAGGAGATGGTTAGGCGTGGTTAAGGATTATGACTGTGAGATCCTATACCACCCAGGCAAGGCTAATGTGGTAGCTGATGCATTGAGTCGTAGGGCGGAGAGTACTCCATTGCGGGACGTATGTTTGAGATTGACGGTGATGACTCCGGTATTAGATGTTATTCGTGGGGCACAGGCCGAGGTTGTGAAGTCTGGGATGCAGAAACAGGAGCGGGTCGTCGGGTTGATTTCAGAGTTCGTTACGGATGGGCGGGGACTTCTGACATTTCAGGGTCGGATCTGGGTGCCATTCGTGGGCGGTACGCGTGTTACTTTGATGGAGGAGGCACACAGATCGAAATTCTCGATCCATCCCGGTGCTACGAAAATGTATCTGGATTTGAAAAAGGAGTACTGGTGGCCTTGCATGAAGAGAGACGTTGCCTGGTTCGTTGAGAGGTGTTTGACCTGCCGTAAGGTTAAGGCCGAGCACCAGAGACCGCACGGTAAGTTGCAACCCTTGGAGATTCCTGAGTGGAAGTGGGATCAGATCACAATGGATTTCATCACCAAATTGCCGAAAACTGCCAGGGGAGTCGATGCGATTTGGGTGATTGTGGATAGGCTAACAAAGAGTGCACACTTCCTTGCCATTAGCGAAAGTTCATCAGCAGAGAAGTTGGCAGAGTTATACGTGAGAGAGATAGTATCTCGGCATGGAGTGCCGACCTCGATTGTTTCGGACCGCGATGTACGTTTCACTTCCAGGTTCTGGAAGAAATTCCATGAGGAGTTGGGTACTAAGCTGCATTTTAGTACCGCATACCATCCCCAGACCGACGGTCAGAGCGAGCGGACGATTCAGACATTGGAAGACATGCTTAGGGCGTGTGTGTTAGACTTCGGGGGTAGCTGGGATGCGCATCTGCCGTTGGCTGAGTTTTCCTACAACAACAGCCATCATTCGAGCATTGGTATGCCACCTTTTGAGTTGTTGTATGGTAGGAGGTGTCGGACTCCCATTTGCTGGGGAGAAGTGGGACAGAGAGTGATGGGCAGTACAGAGATTGTACTTCAGACGACCGAACAGATTCAGCGAGTGAGGCAGAGGTTATTGACCGCCCAGAGCCGACAGAAGAGTTATGCGGACAGACGCCGGTCCGAGCTCGAATTCCAGGTCGGCGACTTCGTTCTCCTAAAGGTTTCTCCTTGGAAAGGGGTAATTCGGTTCAAGAAGAGGGGCAAATTGGGGCCCCGGTTCATAGGTCCATTTCGGGTAATTGCAAGGGTAGGTCGGGTAGCTTATCGGTTGGAGTTGCCAGTGGAGCTGAGTCAGATTCACAATACCTTCCACGTATCGCAGTTGAGGAGGTGTATAGCCGATGAGGCAGCAGTGGTTCCGTTAGAAGATATTCAGGTGGATGCGAGCCTGAATTACGCCGAGAGACCAGTAGCTATCAGGGATCAGAAGATCAAGGTTCTACGGAACAAGGAGATACCTCTGGTGTTGGTTCAGTGGCAACATCGGAAAGGATCGGAGATGACTTGGGAGCCGGAAAGAGAAATGCGGGAGCAACATCCGGAGTTATTCGCAGAATGAGACTTCGAGGGCGAAGTCTAGTTCTAGTGGGGGAGAGTTGTAACAGCCCGGAATTTCAGGTATTTCTTTAAATTATTTTTGGGGCACATTTAGGAGGGGACTCGGCGAGTTGGTGCATGACTCGCCGAGTAGGGCCATGGTCTTGGTCGCAGTCGCAGATACGCGACTGGACTCGACGAGTCCAAATAGGGACTCGGCGAGTCGACGTTGATTCAGCTGAACCCTAGCCGTTTCAATTCTGAATCGTATATAATGATCTTATGGCCGTCATGTCGCGTCTTTTGGCCGATTGAAGATACCTTGGGAGTTTGTGGGCATCTGGAGCAAGAGTGAGGGCTAGAGGAAGCTTGAAGAGATTGTTAGACAAGGAGGGGCAAGGTGGTGATCAAAGGAATCGAGTATTGGAGGTTTGGGGACACAGGGAACACGTTTCCAGGTAATCTTCGGATCATAATCTGTAGCTTTTACGTTGTATGCGAATTTAGGGTTTAGGAAACCCATTTAAGGAATTGTTAGATTATAGTGTTGTTATAAGTGTTTAAAAACCCCTGTAATAGTATATGTGAAAGTCCAGGAAGCCCCATATCTATATACTTCGAAATCATGCGAAATACAGGAGGCAGCGGATTGACTGCATGGCGAGGACTCGCCGAGTCCAATGATCAGACTCGGCGAGTAGCTTGAAGATTCACTAGGACTCGCCGAGTTGTTCTTCAAACTCGGCGAGTAGCTTGAAGATCTACTAGAACTCGTCGAGTCATTCTTTAGACTCGGCGAGTGGAGTCGGGGTGTCTATACTCGCCGAGTTGCTCTTTTCACTCGACGAGTCCGGTCAAGATTGACCGTTGACCTGTATGTAACTTAGTAGGGTCAGTTGTCTTGTTTGATAAGATCATTAATAAAGGTATGTGGTATTATAGGGAACCTGCGGATTAGCGGATCGAGTGCGAGTAGCTCGAAGGGTTTATAGCTTGCATACTCCGAGGTGAGTCTTCTCACTATACTTCACCCGGAAGGGTTTGACTGTGAGACCGGAAGGTCGTATGTGTTATATTATGCTATGTCTAGAGAGGTAGATGCTTTATATGTGATGTATGCTTATATGTGATGCATGCTTATACGGGCCGGAAGGCGAGACTTTATGTGATAGAAAGGACGGTATGATGTATGACTTATGTGTTATGTGTGTTATGTTACATGTGTTATGTTTTATACTATTATGGGCCGGAAGGCAAAATACTATGGGCCGGAAGGCAATTTAATACGGGCCGGAAGGCGATATGTTATGGGCCGGAAGGCGATTATGTTACGGGCCGGAAGGCAATGTTATGTGGACCGAAAGGTCCGGGCCGGAAGGCGTATGTGGGTAAGTCGTATACTGGGGAACTCACTAAGCATTTATGCTTACTAGTTGTGTTTATGTTTTTCAGGTACTAGTGATGACCGTGGGAAGGCGCCGGCGTGACACGTACACACTGCCACTGTTGAAGATCCTGGAGATTTATTATTTATACTTTTGAAATAAACTCGGAATAAACCCTTTTGCCGAATAATGATGTTTTGTTTTAAATGAAAAATTTATTTGAAAATTTGAGCTGTTACAGTGTAACACGAAAGTGACTATACACTCACCCAAAACATATACCTAATACATTCAGACAATACTTGTATTAAAATTGTGTTTATGAAAGGGACTATACACTCACTCCAAATAAACAACAATATATATAAACACGTAACACTTATTTCATAGCAAATACTTAATATTTATGTGTTAGAAGAAAGTGACCACACACTCACTTGATCAGAAGATGATCAGACAGCACTACGGCTTGTAGAAGTAGTATTCTTCAGTAGATCTAGAAGATCTTCACAAAAATCGGGCTTCTCAAGGGCAGAGCTTCGGCTCGGGAATCTCACTTCCCGGGACCTTCGGGCTTTGGGACTTGATTCGGGTCTCGGGATGAAACCGGGGCTTCAGGGTATTTCTTGCATGCAAATCGAGGTAAAACGGGAGAGAGAGGAGAGAAAATAGCAACCCTAAACGGCTGGCCCTTCAAATCTATTTATAGAGCAAAATTTGCCCTTGCCACGTCGTGGTACCTTTTTCCACGTGATGGGCTTGGTCGCCACTGCATGCGTCATCACAAGTTGCGTTTGGGGGACTCCAGGAGGTGTCAGAAGACTTGTCATGTCGTGGCGCTTCTTGCCACGTCGTGGTATCTGACAGTTTTGGGCTTTCGCGCCCCGAACTTCAGAAATTCATAACTTTTGCATACGAACTCCGTTTTAGACGTTCTTTATATCGACGCGTAGGTGAGATTATGCTCTACAACTCTCATTTAGACTCTGTTGGCTAATTTTGAATTTATTTTTAATATATTATAAATATATTACTTTTATATTATTTTTAGTAGGCCGGGACAGGAAAACTTCGTAATTTATCCGACGTCTGTTTTCGTCTGCCTTTTTACCGTTACACTACTATCAAAAAGATCTTCGATTCTCATTTAGATTGTTTCGGCTAAAAAACCGCTCGATCTTAAATCGAGTATTCGGGCTGCATACCGCTAAGTCGAAACTTAGAATAATCATAACTTCCTCATACGAAGTCAGATTCGGACGTTCTTTTTATGCACGCTCATGGTTTAACGAACTCTACGACTTTCTTTTAGATTGCTAAGGCTAAATACTCTAACGTAAATTCACTTTTTATGTCATTCAGCATCGTGTTGGTTCTGTCGCGAAACTTCGACAGGTCATAACTTCTTCGTTATAACTTGGATTTTGGTGTTCTTTATATGTACGAAATCCTCGTAACGTATACTACAACTTAGTTAAGATTATTCCTTCAAAATAATATTCCATTAAAAATTCATTTTTGACGTTTAACGCCTCTAAATTGACTAGCCCTGATCTACGGACATTACACTTATCTCCCCCTTAGGATGATTACGTCCAAAAATTATCAACGAAACAGGGCTCGAACAATAATTCCGTACATTACCTCTTCATCCTAGGTAGTTTAACTTCTATGTTTACTCGAAAGAGTATTTAACTCTAGGGCTTCTTGACTGCATACGATGCTCAATCTTGCATATTCTTTCTGTACTATGTTGTACTTTCAATCATAACCTTCGAGTTACCAAATAAGTCCTTATTGTGGACTCCTTCTTCTTCTTAGGATAAATACTTTCCTTTAACTATTATAACAGACTGATGGGTTGTGCTCCATGATCTCTTATTGCAGGATGCAATGCGTAGACTCAGTTCATTCAAAGTTAAATTCCAGAATGAAATATATCTTCCTTCATATTCTAATGTGATATAATCCCATTTTTACATGTAGAATTTCTAGTTACAAGCTTCCTTAACAACGAGCGCGATGCTATCGATCACATTGATTTCAACCTTCTGACTTGAGTCAGATGCTACCTCGAACTTGGTTCTCTGAACCACGTAACATACTCACCGTAGTCGGACTTAATTTGAGATGACCACTAGGGTCGGAATAACAACCATCTTACTAGTCACTACCAAAACAAGGGTAATGACACACTTGAACAAAACGGAATCAATTACTAGCTTCTTGGTAACCTTGTGATTTTCCCTGATCCAAGTGCGAGTCATGTGCTTCCGGTAGTATATGCATCCACTACCTTTCACACCTACTCATACTCGCCCAAGTATTGTCCCGCAGTCGACCAAATCACCATACAAGAAAATCACAAAACAATTTAACACATATGAATGCGTCCAAGTAATCATAAAAAATTTCCCTAGACTCTACTAGGACTTCTTGATTGCTCAATCTTCAATCATCAACTCTACTTCAACTCGATTGGTGATGGATATACCAGACGATGAGACAACTTCAAGAATTTCACCAATCGCTCCATCATCCTGCCAATCGAAGGTGTACTTTAGACGTACCGTACTCCTCTAAACGTACTTTTATTTCATAAGACGTACTCTAAAGGCAAGATACCACTCTTATGATATCTTCTGATAGGTGTCATCCACTATCATAAGCCTTCTTCGTTTCCTCCATTTACTCAATTTCTCTACGAGTCTTCACCATGACCTCTTGTACATCCAAGCAGATATTCGGTGTACCAAGCGAGAATTTTAAGATAAGAAAGCTTTAATTACGATAAACGTATAAATCTCCTTATCACCCCAAAACATTTACATGCTAGTTCTAATATCGTATTCATACGCTTAGAATCCTAAACACATAAGGTTTCCAGATCCGGTCGGCAACAAACCGTAGATCCGAACAAATAATAGCATCAATATAGTTATCACACAAAACATTTAGCACATAAAAGCATCTTAGGCATCATTCCTAAAATAAGCATCTTAGGCACCACCCAGTCGATACGTTGGGAACCTCCCAAGATGCAACAAATGTAACTTCCACCACCACGAGCCTTGTCAAGAGATGCAGTGCACCAACTGCAACAAGAAGGGGCATACAACCTGCTTCTGCAAAACACCTGCACAACCTAATGCTCAAACCCCCAGAGTTGGAGTAGGCCAAGCCTGTTATGGGTGTGGTGAAACCGGGCATTACAAGAGGGATTGCCCCAAGGAAAGAAATTTTGGCAACACGGGGAGAGTGCTAGCAATGGGCCTAGAAGAGGCAGCAGCAGATCCCACCATAGTCACAGGTACGTTTCTTCTCGATAACTCTTATGCATGCATGCTCTTTGATAGTGGTGCAGAGAGGAGTTTCGTTAGCCATAAATTCAAACACAATCCCTAATCACTAAATGAAACACTCGCTGTTAAGATGGCTAAAGGGAAGAAAGAGAGCACTAACGACGTATTCACAGGCTGTACCCTTACTCTAAACGACTATTCTTTTCCGATCGACCTTATTCCGGTCTCCATAAATTGCTTCGATTTCATCATCGACATGGTCTGGATAAGTCCTCATCGTGATGAGATCCTTTGCTACGAAAAATCCATTCATCTTAATCTGCCAAATGGCGAATCCCTCGTTATCCACGGTGACAAACTCAGTACAAACCTTTGCATCATTTCATGCATCAAAGCCTAAAAATACATGTGAAATGAATATCATGCATTCCTAGCTCATGTAGTTAACGAAAAACAAGAAGTTAAACACCTCGAGATCATCCCCAAAGTCTGTAACTTTCCTAATATCTCCCTCGAATATCTTACAGGAGTTCCTCCTAAACGCTAAGTCGTGTACCGAATCGACTTGATTTCTGGAGCTACCCCCATAGCTAAATCCATGTATTGTTTAGCACCAATAGAAATGTTGGAATTATCCATCTAGCTAAATGAACTACTCGATAAGGGGTTCATTAGACCAAGCTTCTCACCTTGGGGAGCGTCTGTCTTGTTCGTGAAGAAGGATGGATCTTTCCGAATGTGCATAGACTACCGTGAATTGAACAAGCTTACCATTAAGAACGACTACCCTCTTCCCATAATTGACTACTGATACTTATGGTTTTGATATGAATTGATATTATGGTTGTTTTCAGACAAATGGTTTTATAATTGTTATATTAAAAATGAAATTTTTTGTCGTAAATTTTGGGATGTTACATATGGTATCAGAGCTGGGGCACGAGTCGATGTGTTCGACGGGGATGTCGAACCCTATAATGGGGGGGGGGGGGTTAAGGTGGGTTGCACCTGATCCCACATTGGTTGGGAAGGAGAACTAAGCATTCCTTATAAGGGGTGTAGATACCTTCCCTATCTTAACGTGTTTTAAAGTCGTGAGGGAAGCATATCTCATTAGAACTCTACAGTTAAGTGTGCCCGGGCGAGAGCAATCTAAGGATGGGTGACCCACTGAGAAGTTTTCACGTCGGGAGCCCAAAACGGACATTATTGTGATACGTGCCAGAGGGTGGTGTTACACATTTGGTCTTACCCTTTTATCTTACTTGATCTATCTCATATTGAAATTTTATGTACGGCATGAGTTCATTTGGGTTATAGTTATGGAATGTTTACTTTAATTTATGTACGACATGAGCTCTTAAATAACACTTATATGATTAATGCTTTTTAGTCATTATTTCTTTTTTTTTTACCACAACCAATAATACATTTGGGATATAGGATATTCTAATATGATTTTTTTTAGTATCACACTATAGTTTAGTTTATATTGCAGCATGGTTGGTTACTTCTTTAATTTTTGGATGAGATATTTACGTGAGTAACATATTTACAATTGATAAATATCTAAATTCCATGATAAATTTTAAAAAGTAACAAGATGTTTTGGAGAGTTGAAGTTCATTTATAGCTTCAATGTTTTGGATCTCAAGTTATCTATAGGAGTTGAGGAGGTACTTAAGAGCTATGATTTGAAGTCTTTGTAATGCTTGATTTAACTCAATATAGGTGTTGTGTTTTGTTATTGATATTAGGGGTTTCATTGGTGAATCAAATATTGATGTTGGTACTTAATGTGGCATGTTGATAGTGATCTTGACATACATACTTGTCTACTATTCATGTAAGTTAAATGAGGTACTTTGGAGATTTACTTTGAAGTTTTTGATTCTCTATGATGCTTAATTCCACTAAGAATAGACGATGTGTTTAGAAAACCATTTATCCCATGTTTTAACTTTCTTATGCAAGTAAATGCCTTTGAAGATTCACAACTTATCGTTTATTTCATTATTCATTGCTGAAATATCATTGGGGATTATACATTGGCCACTCAAATCATATTGTTACTACCAGATCGGACATATTTTGATTGTGATCCAATATTGTCTACTTACCAATAAAATACCTATTGCAAAAAAATCATTTGGAAAACATAAGTGCTAAGTACTATAGACTATTTGGTACATGGATCAACTAAACATAAGCCATAATTAAAGCTTATTTTAGGTTTTTGTTGTTGTTTAAGGTGCTTTTGTGAATTTTAATTTGTGTGTGTATGTGTGTGTGTATATACACATATATATATATATATATATATATATATATATATATATATATATATATATTACTTTGGTTACATTGTCTTTATAGAAAGCCCAACGCTACAAAAACAGAGCAATGGTATTGCTTTTATCTCCAGACATGAAAAACCTTAGGACTAGCTCTAGTGGTGGGGGTAATGGTAGTATAAAATAAAAATAAAGATATATTTCCACTTTAAGAACATGAGGGATATTATATCTTGGTATTGCAAAAAAAATGAGACACTTCATAAATCGATGTTTGAAATTTTATAGCAGATAAAGTAAATCCTAAGTGAAGTGAATATTTCTTTACCATGTAGATCCAATTACAACCAACAATATTAGAATTAGTGGGACGTTCAACAAGGGACCGAGTACTATTTTTCATGAGAGCTTCATACTCTACTTTCATCGCATCTTGCGAGCATTTGTACTTAATTGCTTGAGAAAAATTATAAGGTTTGATGGTAGAGGATGATGAAACAGCGGTATGAAAAAGCTTTGGATTAAGTGAATTTGTGCGAGCCATAGTAACCATGGTATGTCGTGCGGTATCGAAAGGGCGGAAAATGGACAGAATGACACGAGCTCGAGAAGAGATAGTAGAATTTTAAGGAGAGGAAATAGCGAAAGGCGTAGGTGTCTGGTTGTTTTGAGTGATGGGGGTTTGAGGTGGGTTAGGATGTGGAATTTTGATGATTGGGATGTTAAGTAATGTAGAAAGAGAAGATATATGTGGAGGTGTGGGTGGGTCGGTGTGAATAACATGATTTAGGCTTGGTATGTGAGCAACAATGTTTGGCAAGGAGTTTGTATTAGGTGAAGTGGGCTCAATTTGAGTAGGCGATGAAGGCACGTATGGAAATACATCTTCATCAAAAATTATATGTCTAGAGATGTATAAGTTTTTATGTTGGTGGATGATAACAAATGTAACCTTTGTGGGGAAGCACTATATCCCAAAAAAAATGCAATGTTTAGAACAAAAATCTATTTTATGAGGATTATATGGATGTAAATACAGATGACACAAGCAGCCAAATGTTTTTAAAAAAGCATAGTCTGGAATTTTGTTATATAATCTTTGGTATGGAGACGCGTAGTTTAAGATAGGGCTAATGGTCCCATTGCTTAAATAAGCTGTAGTTTTGAATGCATGTTCCCAAAAAATATGAGGGAGGGAGGATTGTGCTAACAAGGTGAGACTTTTTTCCACGATGATTCGATTTTGTCTTTCAATGGCCCTGTTTTGTTCTTGTGTATAAGGGTAGGAGACTCGATGCATGATACCATGAGTTTTGAAGAAGGTAGATACATTATGATACTCTCCTCCCCAGTCACTATGTAGGCTTTTTATATCACATAAAATATGAGTTTTGACCATTTAGCGAAATTGTAAAAAGTATGAGTAAACTTGTGATTTGTGGGAAAGGAAATAAACCTATATAAATATAGAGCAATCACCCATAAACAAAACAAAATATCGATTGCCATTCATTGAGAAAACTGGAGCGGGTCCCCAGACATCAGAGTAAACCAATTCAAAAGGTTTTGAAGAAGTTACATGTGGAATGGGAAGATGCAATCTGTGACTATTTCCTAACGGACAAGATTCACAAACATTAGGAAAGTTATTCGTTGAAACTGAAGTTTAAAAATAAAAACTAATCGACGAAGGAGTTGTTCATGTGGGTGAGCCAGCCTCTTATGCCATCCATTGAGAAAGACTCGAATGTTATTGAAAGGTTTTGGTGAAGAACGAAATTGTGATATGCTAATCAATATAAACCTTCCTTTTTATCCTCTTTGAGGACTGTTTGACATTCAAACGTCTTAACAGAACAAGATTTAGGACAAAACTCCATGTATACATCATTATCATCAATTAATTGGGACACATTAAAAAGATTTTTAGTGAGTTCAGGAACAATGAGCACATTGGAAATTTAAGATTAGGAAAAGAAGAAGATACAACATGAGAAATAGTTAAATGTTTACCATTGCGTACTTGAAGTTTGTCATTCCCGATGTACGTATCTATAATGTTAAGCTTTGTGATATCGGGAGAGACATGGTCAGTCGCCCCAGTATTAAAGTACCATGAAGGACTAATGATTGTAGAGGGATTGTGTTGCTATGTCAAGTGAGCTTGATGTGGGTTATTCCTCGGGTTTGGCCTACCTGATGGAAAGTCAGTCTGATTCCCACGTTGCCAGCAATCAATTGCCTCGTGCCCTAGTTTCGTACACACGAGCTCGAGAAGAGATAGTAGAAATTTGATACGAATGAGAAGGAACAACGAAAGGCGTATTTGTCTGGTTGTTTTGAGTGATAGGGGTTTGAGGCAAGTTAGTATGTGGGATTTGGATGATTGGGTTGTTGAGTGAGGTAGAAGGAGAAGATATAGGTGGAGGTGGAGGTGGGTCGGTATGAATAACATGATTTAGATTGGTATGTGAGAAACAATGTTTGGCAAGGAGTCTGTATTTGGTGAAGTGGGCTCAGTTTGAGTAGGTGATGAAGACACGTATGGAAAGACATCTTCATAAAAAAAATTATGTCTAGAGATGTATAGTTTTTACGTTGGTGGATGATAACAAATATAACCTTTGTGGGGAAACATTATATCCCAAAAAAAATGCAAGGTTTAGAACGAAAATCTATTTTATGAGGATTATATGACGTAAATACGGATGGCACAAGCAGCCAAATGTTTTTAAAAAAGCATAGCCTGGATTTTTGTTATACAAGCGTTGGTATGGAGACTCATAGTTTAATATAAGGGTAATGGTTTGATTGCTTAAATAAGTTGCAGTTTTGAATGCATGTTCCTAAAAAAACATGAGAAATGGAGGATTATGCTAACAAGGAAAGGAGGATTGTGCTAACAATGTGAGGAAGGGAGGATTGTGCCAACTGTTCATATGAGTCTTGTAACAAAAACAAGCTTCTTGTACATTATCTAAACATTCACATATCTATCAACTCATCTCACATATACTCGCTCAAGTATCAAAGTTTTTCACTCATACACCACAAACTATTATTCATTTATTGTAGAGGATCCCTCACCTTCACAACGTTATTTGACAAGATTATGAGTAGAACTGTAAAAGTTATTTTTGGATTCGTCACATCATCAATGAGGACTAATAGATTAATACTTTTGTTGTAAGATATATGTGGAGTTCTATTACAAATTGTGGAAACATGACACTAACACCTCGTGCAAATCTATTCCAACAACCGTCTTTGGTGAAGGTGTTACACAATAATCCATTTTAGAATACGATTCATAAATGTATGTATTAGAGATAATTCAATAGAATTATATTAGATTTGATTTAAATTTTAAATCACTATTTGTATGGCTAGAGAATTATATTAGATTTGATTTAAGTTTTAAATCACTATTTGTATAGCTAGTTAGTTACAATATGTTGTATTTATGTACTATATATATATACCATCAATATACAATCGACAATTTTAAGCGAAATCTATAACTCTTATTGTATGTCATTTATCAAGATTCAAGAGTATGCTTCTCTCCAGAGATCAAGATCGGAACTCCATTCATATCAACCGAAAAACATTCACTTTGAATATGTAAAATTAATTTCACTAAAACTATTTTACTAGTCACTATTTGGGTTTGAAAAATGATGGAAGGTCGGTTGAAATGATGGGGTGGATGGATGTAAGGTCGGTTGCTAGAATGGAACGATTGATCATTGACTTTATTTTCCTAATCAATATTTAGGTGCTATGGACATATCAGAATGGTCTAACTTTTTCCTCTCTTAAGCCTAAAAAAGAAATTTTGTTTATTTCTGTTGTTGAATCTTTGTTTCATTTGTTTTCTTTTTGTAACTCTAAGGTTATTGATCAGTTGGGTTGCATGGTTACAAAACTCAATCGTGCCTTAATTAACATGTGCTTTTTGCTAGTTTTGTATTTTTTTCTGTTTAATATATTCGGCTGTTTAAAGAAATCACTAAAACTATATATTGATTTACTTACATATTGCATTAAGAAAAAGCTAATCGAAGCAATTGACTAAAAAGGAAGAAAAGAAGAAAATTACAAAAGCAAATGATAGTCTTGGGATGACCACTAACAGCTAATTATTATGGATTAAGCAATCACCCTGTCACCTTTGACAAATGACATTAATTCGTAAAAGAAGGGAGAATAGACTAATTATTAATAATTAATTAGCGCAACCAATATGGTTAGTGGCTGCTCATCAATTTATGTATTTTATTATGTATACATGTATGTATCGATGTGATGTTTGCGTGACCTGGTCACGATGTCGTCGACATGACCCGAAAACCGATCCATAAAGCACGCACCGGATTATATTATATAATTTTAATGAAAGAGTCACATGTGGTTAGTAGAGTAAATGACAAATTTTGTCACTTTCATTATATTTCTACTCGTAGGTTTAATCTTTTATATAATTCTTTTGCTTTTTAAAACTTTGGTCTACAATAAGATTTGTATTGGGTCATTCAGACTAATTATGTTAGTTGATGACTGTTACGTTATGACTTTTTCTGCATTGTAATCATCTCCAAGATAGAAATCTAATCTCTTCGTTATTATTGAAGTATATAAATATTAAAGATAAAACGAAAATAACAAAAAAATGAAGAGTAAATGTTTTTGGTATTATGAATTAAATTAAAAAGATACAATATAGTTATACATATATACAATGCATGAATACAATGGTTGATCGAGTTGGTGATTATGTTTAGGTTAACAATTCTAGTCGATTACCAAGGGGAGGAGCCGAGGAAATGCAATGGCTTAATTTAAAAGTTTGACAAAATAAAAAATTATTAGTTGTAAACAAACCGAATAAAAACAAACAAAAATTTGTTCTTGTTTGTTTTTTTAAGTTAATCCAATAAACGAATATGAACATTTTTTTTTCATGATTTACAATATTATATTGTCCATCCTTGATCGTTTATGTTTGTTACGAATAGATTTTTTTTTCCATATTCTCTATTTTTTTCTTTTTCTTTTTTTCAAAAAAACCCACCTTAACATGCTATAAGAGGTTTCCAAGTTAAAATAATACTTTTAATATTTGATTTAACCATCCGATGATTTGTGTTAGACTTAAGCATAACTTTTTTAGAATTTAACCGTAAAACTTTTCTTTACCCCTTAACAATAGGGTTGGCTAAAAAAAATCTCATTTTTTCAAACAGACATCGTATTTGGTTTTTAAAATATTCGTATTGGTTGAATTTGCATTTGTAACACCCCAAATTCCAGAGGTGTTGTTGAAGGGCTTAAATTGTAAATTAAGGAAAGGGACTCGATGAGTAGGCATGCTTACTCGCCGAGTCGAAGCAGGATTTTTCGCGGGTTTAAGTGGCTAACTCGCCGAGTCGGCGGCTTGTACTCGACGAGTTGGTGCTGAAGGGAGAAAACACTAATCCCGGGGGTTGTGCCCTATATAAAGCACATTATAACCCACCCTCAGCCTCTTTGCTACCCTTTTGGGATCCAGAAGCCCTAATTTCGTTTGTGAGAAGACTTGGAAGCAAATTGGTGTGATTTGTGAAGGGATCTTGAAGATCAAGAAGCTTGGATCAAGGAGACTTGAAGAGATCCGGATTATCTTCAGTGGGAGGTCATTTTGGAGGTAAGGAATCGTTATCCTTGGCTTTCTCCCTTCTAGTTCCATTTTCATGGTGTTTTAGGGTTTGGTTGGAGAAATATTGTTGAGATCTTGAAGCATGAGTTAGATCTGGAATTGAAACTCCAGATCTAAGCTTTATATGGATCATTGATGCAGAAAGCCTTTCTAGTTGTTATGCAAAAGCCTTTCCCCAAGAGTTAAGTCCCTTTCTAGCTTGGTTTTTGGTATTATGGGACAAGAAGCACGTAAAGGTAGCAACTTTATGTTGTTAATGGACTCTGGAAACCCAGATCTATTGTTTGGAGCAAAGGAGTAGATATGTGACTCGAGATTGTGGGAATACACGAATGGACTCGGAGAGTCTGGGAGATGACTCGGTGAGTCGGGCTAAGGATCAGACTTTGAGTCGCGTAGTAACTTGGCGAGATGCATGGGTGACTCGGCGAGGAGTATGATGATGAGCTTGGACTCGGCCAGTTGGAAGAACAACTCGGTGAGTCTGTTGAAGATTGTCTTGGACTCGGCGAGTCTGTTCTTGGACTCAACGAGTTAGGTTGCAGAACCCCAACCTCTTCTGGTTAAAGCCTTGGATTAAGTGAGTCGGTTGGCAACTCAGTGAGCTGGATAGGATGGGACTTAGAGGTCGTTGGACTCGGCTAGTCTTGGGGTGACTCAACGAGTTAGGTTATGTTATGAGAGTTTTCTGGGTATGGGAACTCGACGAGTCGCTAGGGTGACTCGGCGAATAGAGTCACCCAGGAAGGTTGACTTTGACTGAGGACTTTGACTTTGACCAAGAGTTGACTAGTTTGACTTCCAAGGGTACTTTGGTAATATTAGTATTTATAGAATTGGTTCTTTGGTAGTGTTCAGTGGCGGCGATCGTGTCAGAGATCGGAGCAGCTTGGTTTTATCTTTTCAGTCAGCAATTACAGGTAAGTTGTCCTTACTATATCAATAGGGTCTAAGGCACCAAGGCCGGCCCTTTTAGTTGTTATCTTGGTTACAGCATGCTACATCTGATTATGATCTGTTAGATTGGTATTAGAATAGACAGTATGTCGTTATGCTAATATGATATGTTAGGGTTGGTATGTAGTGACCTGGTTAGGTCGATGCCTTGGTCATAAGGAATTGCTATGATCGATGATCTGTGAGATAGTTATATTTGATATCTGTACTTGTACTGTTGATGTGCTTATTGCTCTGTTAGATCGGCGTCCTGGTAATTAGGACAATATTATGTTAGTGACCTGGTTTAGGTCGGTATCCTGGTATATAGGATGATGCTATGCTTTATGATCTGCTAGATCGTTTTGTTTTTCTAAGGACTGTTATGTGATTACATGTTATATGTACACATGGTTATTTGCTTGATGTTTGGGTTGAGGCGATCTTGCTTTGTGTTAAAGGCCAACATATCCTACGAGCGGTCCGGATAGATTGTCGGCCCGTATGGCGGTCGAGTCATACCGAAGGCTCGGATAGATCCAGATAGACTGAAGGCCCGGTGCGGGCGATCCAGTCATACTGCAAACTCGGAGGGTGGACTAAAGGCCCGGTGCGGGTGGACCAGCCACACAGTAGACCTGATGTGCATGGTTGTTCTGTATTGTGATATGATATGAGTATGGTTATATGTGGTTGGTATTTTGGGGGTAACTCACTAAGCTTTCGGGCTTACAGTTGTGGTTTATTGTTTCAAGTGCTTCAGGAGATCTTGGCAAGGCGAATGCGTAATCGTACCGCTCCTCATGTTTTATGAACTATGTGATACGGTTCTGGGGAAATACTCTGATGTTTAAACTATTTTGAAAACAAATGTATGGACTTAATGGCTTTGAATGAATTAAATGTTTTAATTTGGCTCAAATTTTATGGTCGTTACAGCATTGTTTTTCGAAAAAATAAGTTATAAATAGGTTCGTGATCGGTCAGGTCAGACCAACCTGATTCACGAATTTCACGCCATGATTCTTGCCAGAATAATCTAGAACGCCCAAAAACATGTTGCTAAGATCATTGGATCTTCTCCTCTCTCCCTCTCTGTGATTTTGCTTATGCTAAATTTAGGTTTCTTACAATTTTTTCGAGTAATGACTTTGCATTTATTCATATTTCATAGTTGTTGGAACGAAGAATATACTGCATCAAATCCTAGGTGTTTACGTTGAAGTTTACAGCCTTAGAGCGACGTAAAAATCTTTAAGGACAGGAGCTTCTTCATTTCTGTGCAGTCCACACGAATCGATATCAACTACGAGGTGAGTTTTACTTTATTGTTTCGTCTCTTTAATTCCGTTCAATAACAAGACAGTCAGCTTCTACCCCCTTCTTATAACGATCTGGTTTATACACGAAACTTGGTAATCATATTAATTATAATTTGATTTATTATTCAAAACTAATCGACATATAATTTTCCATATTATTTGTTTGTTTACTTACGTGTCTATTGGATATGATATTCAACATTATTTTGATCAAACAATGCATGTCGACATTTATATACACGTCGATTTTCTAAAATGAGAACAAAATAAGTTCTCTCTGTTCGCTCCAAGTTTTGAGTTTTCTGTTAATCTGAACCATATATTATTTGGCAAACAATCTGTTATAGTCGGTCTATGATGTTAACTTAGAAGTGTCATTGTCTTAGACAATGTAACATCATAATCTTGATTTAGTTATATGTATATATATTTGTGTTTCCTATGGGTGCCACACTCGGGAGGGAAATGAAAAAGCATACTAACCACACAAAGTTACATGTATAAGAACAATGTATTTTTCATCACCCAACATAATTAATTAAATGACCTATACTCATTCTTTCAATATCAAACTATACCATGCTCCACGTTATTCAATTAATGGGTACCACTATATATTTATTTTTAATGGGTACCACTATATATCTAGTTAAATAATGACTAAAGACAAAAATAAATAAATAAATAAATAAATTAGATCTTACATGGGAAAACGATATATAAAACATATCGAATGAAGTCTTCTTGATCATCGACTTTTTCACAAACAGTAAGTGTATCGTATAACCGTGACACCTTTAACTTTCTTTGGGGCCAACTTGGTCTTCTTGTTGATATCCATAAATACTTTTTTCTTAGACAAAAAGTTGGTTTTGGAACACACTTTTCACAGTTTTGGGTTTATTTAGGATGGTTATTGAATACTTTATTGTCGGTTAACCATGATTTGATACACTTGAGCCATTAATTAAATCGTTGTTAGTCGTAAATCCATTCCCTAGTGTGATAAATTGGTTTGATGATTCATAGATGGTCAAAATTCGATCATACAAGAAAGTTCATGAGCAACTCTTGTAAACTGATACCCTAGAAACCAGATCATATGCTCGAACACTCTTGGATAAGGCACGAAGTGTGGTCTTTGTTCACATTAAGGTAATCATGTTTTTTTCGTACAAATTTAACCATTAAACTTGTTTGGCGTGTTCAAAATAAGGTAACATGAGTGGTAATTAACGTTAACATTTTATAAACATGTCAAACAAGTTTACAGGTCAAATGTACACAAAAAAAACATGGTCACCTAAATATAAACAAAAATCAAAGTTTCTTACCATTTTTTACTAATAATGGGTTCTTTATGTTAAGTGCAAGTAGTCATAAGACCTATTGATGTGACATGAAATTAGGTTGTCCGGTCTTTGTGTATGAGGAGATGGTTAGATCTTGGGCCAACCTAGTTTAAGCCCAGCTAGTTAGGGGTTAAGTTGTATACGCTTAAAAGGCTAGGTTGTATGTGCTTTAAAGACCTAATAACACTGCCTAGCCCATGACTAGCTGTGACTAAATTGGGTTAGATCAAGCCTAATCTAATTGTTCATTGAATGTCGTAGCCTGATCCTAGAATACAGTCCCTGAGACGGTTCTTGTCAAATATTACCAAAGCGGGTAAGAACCTTTTGTTTTTATCCATATTTAGGTAACTATGTTTTTTTTTTGTACACATTTGACCAATAAACTTGTTTGATATATTCATAATAGAGTAATATTGTTGTAATTATCAGTTATATTACCCTATTTTGAACAGGTCAAACAAGTTTACGTAAATATAGACAAAGACCAAAGTTCGTTACCTTTCTAGATCACTAACCCATGCCATATCAACCATCATGCCACATACAATTAGAGGAACCAATGAGAGTCATATTAAACAAAATAATTTAAATTTGAGAAGAAAAAAAGAGTAACAAGTCATCTTTTTTTCATTAAAATTATCTCATATGTAATCACTAACCAACTACTTATTGGTCTACCGGGTAAGACATTAATCTCTCATATAGGAGGTCCAGCGTTCAAATTTTGGGAATTCAACTAGGAGTTGCTTAGGAGATGGTTGTAACGTATACATCATATTACCCAAACACAACAAAAGGTGTTTGGGTAATAAAAATATTCATTTGAAAATAACTTTTTGAATGAAGAAAAAGAGTTTCTAAAAATCATAAAAACCTGAAATTTTGTTGTTTTACATATAAAAATTAAACCAAAAATCTTTTTGCTTATTTTTTATTAATCCAAACACATTTTAAGGAATTCTTTTTGCAAAAAGTTATTTTACAAAAATAATAAACCAAAAATCTTTTTGCTTATTTTTTATTAATCCAAACACATTTTAAGGAATTCTTTTTGCAAAAAGTCATTTTACAAAAATAACTTTTGATGTTTAAAAATAATTTCAAACACCTCCTTAACCATGAAAAGTAATTCGTATACAATAGTTTTTTTCTGTATACACAACAATTTAGGTTTTATAAAGTTGTACAATATAACATTTTTAACCACAAATTGTTATTTATGAAAAAAAAAATTGTTATTCACGAATTACTACTTTTAATCATATGTAACCAAGGATAGTAGCTCTAACTCTACAAAATATCTATTGTTTTGTCATTGTCGCGTATTGAAGTTGTGGAATAGACGCGGTGAATTGTAGCTATTATGGAAAAGATATCGCCAAATTAGTCAATTTCCATGTATAAACATGATTGCATATTCGATTTATAAAGTTACTTTGAGACATTAACAGAAAAAAGGTGGCACGTCGGTTCAAAAACAAGAATTTAACACCTAACAAAAAACAATTTTTTGTTTTCGAAAAACTGCTACAGAATGGACTATTAAACTTGCAATCAGGTCATCCATTTAAAATCTAATCGAGAATTTAGACATGATCATCGTTTGAAAGAGTTTACAAATTACAATTACGATTAATATTAAAGATTTAAATAAATAAATAAATAAATCCCACATCACATGGTGCTAAAAAGTAGACTAAACTGCAAATTTAGTCATCAAAAAAGTGTGGATGCAGTTCAAAAAATTTCCAACTTGCACCACGAGTCTAAAATCACAAAGTTTCCGTGGAATTGGTCCCTTAACAACTTGAAATGACTCTTTTACCCTTTTCATTTGTTTTTTGCATTTTTTTTTCATACCACTTTAAATACTTTATTAAAATAAAAATAAAAAGAAAAGAATTAGGCCTATCCACCCTACCCCATCGGTGCCCCCCATCTCTCTCTCTCTCTCTCTCTCTCTCTCTCTCTCTCTCATCATTTACATCCTTCTAGTCTCTAACACAGATCTGTTAATCGCCTCGTTTTTTTTTATCTTCATCCCGATTGGTCCCTTTGCGATAATGATGACTTTTTATTTGGAAATCTATGAAGAATACGAAGGATGTAGATGTAATTTTTGTCCCTGGTAAATCCTACAATCTACCATGGTTTCTTTTCAAGAATCTCCCAAATCATCGTCTTCTACATCTTCTGATTAACGTCATTTCTCAGCATATAGTAGCGATCGGGAGAATTGCATCGATTAGCGTGCTTATCAGAGGATTCGAATGAGAGTGACCTGAATCAGGAGCAGAAACTGGAATTTGAGCCTTGCGTCGGGTTTTTACAATGGGATAGTTTCGCCGAGAAACAAATAGAAAGCTTGAGAGATAGTGACTTTTTATAATTTCTTCACCATTGTCATCTTACCTCCTACATGTCGTTCTTCACTATCATCATCGCTGAACATACTCTCTGATGGATATATTGAGGCTTGAAGAAAAGCTTGAGACATTGGGACGAGCCCTAATTTCTAACGTGTTCTTAAGGGCCTTAATTTCATTGATGGTGGTGGTCTGGAAGTGTTGAATAAATCATACCCGTAACCATCATCTTGACAGGTCGACAACCTTCACCACCGTCGATTTGATGGAGCCAAAACACCACAATGGTCGTTCATACAGATGGCATGAAAATTGATCCATATATACGGGTTGTTTTTAGAGATTGATTTGACCGATCGTTCATACAGATGGGGTTTTTGAGAGATCGATTCTCTATGTATGTGGGTTTTGACGGAGAGATCAAGAGATGTGTATATGTGTGTTATGCCGTGTTGGTTCAGGAGAGAGAGAGAGAGAGAGAGAGAGAGAGAGAGAGAGAGAGAGAGAGAGAGAGAGAGAGAGAGAGAGAGAGAGAGAGAGAGAGAGAAGGGGATAGTGTTGGTTAATTTCCTTTTTTTTTTTCTTATTTTTAAATTAAAACAATGTTAAAGTAAATATAAAAAATGGAAAAAATAAATTAAAAGGGCAAAATCATCCTTTTAGTTTTTTCAAGGACCAAAACCGCAAAATATTTTTAATTTTGGGACCAAAATCACGGAAAATCTTTTATTTTGAACCTTCTATGCAAGTCGAAAACTTTTTGGACCCTATCCACAGTTTTTGTAAAACCACAAGGACCAATTTTGCAGTTTTGTCCTAAAAAGTATGATGGTCAATTTTATCTGAAATATTTAAAATGCCGATTGGTTCAGATCAATTAAAAATTAGATGTGTTGCTATTGCAGGGGTTTTTATTTTTTTCTGGAGCGGTTGAATTGTTGTTGGACTTGAAAAAAAAAAAAATAATAATAATAACAATGGAATAATGAAAGTTTATATGCCATGGAGAGATAGTAGATAAGTAGATAGTTTTATTGCTTATTGGGTCATTCTTATGTTGGAGTGCCCAATTAGTATCTTTATAAAACTCTTTATACAAAAGTACATGATTCGTTTGAACTTTTTTTTTTTTTTTGATATAATCTTGTTGCTGAAAATGGAATGTTTGATTTATACTACGAAAACATTCATTAATTTTTCTTTTTTCAAAAAAAAAAAACAACAATATTTTAATAGAAATTTATGAAAATGAAATACGTTGAATTTGAAGGCATAATGGTTTTACTTGTGCTCACATTACTGGAGTACTATTTACCTTAGCTAAACTTTTTTTTTTTTGCGCTAGTTTTTTTTAAAAAAACATAACTTCAAGTTTAAACTCTAATTTGAAAATTCTCATTCGATCCAATAATGATTGTTAATCACTAACAATTGAGGTACACAAATGAATGCACACATTACTACTCATCATGCATGATCGATTACAACGTATAAACAACCTACAATGCAAAGATGAAATACACTTTTATAAATGACTCCTCTTCTTCTTTCCCTTGATCAAATATTTAATATTTAATGTGGATTACCAATAAACGATTAGCAAGAGTCGCTTTGACTTTGACTAAATCAAGAATCAAGACTTTGACTACTTATTAGAGAAGAGGCAAATACGGAATACCAATTACATGTTAAATGAGAGGACACAAATAAGGTTAATACCTCATATTCAAAATGTCAAAGACAAGATTTCCAGATTTTATAATGTTAAATAACATTTTTTTTTTAAAAAAAAAAAAAAAAAAAGAAAGAAAGCTAACCACAGAAGTTGAGCTTCTTCATGACTTTGGCATATGCTGCTGGGACTAGGGCAGGTAGTCTACCTCTTCGTTTTGCAATCTTTGACTGCATCAATGATAATTAAGAATTTTTATAAATTATAATACTCAATTATTCTAAAATGGTGAATAAAAAGAGAGGATATTAAAAACATGCCTTTAGATGAGCATTATGTCGTTTGCCTTCCTTCCACCTCCTAATCTGCCCATCTTTCATAGTCCTAAATCGTCCCTTAAAAGACCTGATAAACATAACTTCTCTTTCATTCTCATTCTCATATGCATATGATGCTGATTCACATTTTTTTTTATATTGAAGAAAGAATGAAAGGTATATATATGTACATACGAATAAGACTTCATTTTGATTTTCTTGAGCTTGGAGACTACAGGGGTAAGTGGCTGCCTACTCTTTAACTTCCTCTTCCTTTGCTTCAGAGTAAGATGTCTCACTTGCATCATCTGTATATCAAAGCTACAATGTTATTTATTATCACTACTACCAATTTAGATCATGTAGCATGATAAAATAATACCAAATTCAAGAAACATTGAGTGAGCAAACTTACAGAGAGAGGAAGTGAAGAAGACCGATTGGAGCTTGCTGTAAGTTGTTGTAATGTTGAAGATAGAAGTAGGGAACCAAAATTGGGAGGAGAAATCATAGAATGAGTAATTAGGGACTTGTTGCTGAGATTTGAGGCGGCAGAATGGAAGAGACTGTGGTGGAGGTGGTGGTGATGGGAGGAGGAAAGAAGCTGTTGAAGAGGTTTAGGAAACGTTGAAGAAGATAATCCTCCGAGCAATCGGAGCTTTGAGCACCATCTCTGCATTCTTTTCTGCGTAGTTCACTTCACGCCCTAGAGATTGATCCAAACGACCCCTTTAGTTATTATCATAACATACTTTGTAAACACTTTACATAAAATTAAGTCTGTTTGTTATAATTTGTATGTGTTTATGCTACTACAAATACAATACTCCTCTTCAAAGAGTTAAAAAGCACAACATGTACATTACGAAAAAGTACCATAACAGAACAAAAACTCATTGCAATACTGATCAACTATTAGGACTGAATGAAGTCTCGTGTTCCAAACTAGAATAGTGGGTGGTATGAGCTAAATCCAGTTACAAACCGACTAAAGACTATAAAATCAAAAAGGAAAGTAGATGGAATTCAAACAATTAGAATTGGAAACAGATGAAATGGAGCAATAGAACACGATTCAAACAATCAGACATTAGGTTTTCAAGTTCAAAGCACATTCGAGAATAGAAAAGGACTGCAGCGATTAATTACAGAGATGGAGAGTATGAGGACGATGCTAACGTACCGATTTGTTGGTGTTGGTGTTGCTGGGGGTCTCGAATCTCGATCGAGGGATCGCCGATGGAAGCGATTAGAGAGAAAGAGACGATTAGGTTCGATTTCGAGGGCAAGCGAGTCCATTTTCTCAAGAGATCTGTTTGATCCGATTCACAGCCCGTTAGCTCACCATTTCAGAGGCTAGAAAAAAGCCCAACGGATTTCACATTCATTTTACAACACAGTTACTTTGATAAAAGAATTTTTTTTATTATCTAATATCTATTGACTTTTTAAAATATCATAATTTGTCAAAAACATAAAATTTTGATTATCTTATATTTCAAATAACAAAACACATTTAAACATTTCATGTACACCCTTTTAGTATAAGTGTGTATTTGATGTTAATTTTTTAATATTACTTTATAATTTCATAAAATAAAAAAAAAAACACTTATAAAAAGATACACAAGTTTATAGATTCCTTGTGACATTTTAAAGTTCATAGAATACGATCAATATCCAATGAAAGTTTATAATTACGGATGATCATAAATTTTATTAGTAACGAATAATAAATATATAATGTTAAACAAGTATTAGTGTTGACTAGAAATTGTTAAAATAGAAATATTATGCCTTCAACTATTACTTTTTTAGTAAAATATGCAAGTGTTGTTATACAAAACATATAACTAGTATAGTAAAATTTTACTTTTTTTTTTTTTTTTTACTTTTAGTTTTATTATTGGTATTCGTCATTGCGGGCTTATTCATGATTGGTATCTTTGTTTTTTTTTTTAATTTTTAGTTTTATTATTGTATTCTCTGTTTTATCTTTTTCTTTTTATTTTCTTTTATTCATCATTGTGGGCTCTTGTTTCATTTTTTGGAGGTCATCCATGAAAGAAATACCTATATCCTTGAATAGAGGTATGATTGTCTACATCTTATCTTCCCTTTATCATATTTTTATCGGATTTTTCTTTCTGCTGTGTTGTTGTTTTTGTCCAAGTTGACAACTGTTTGAATGCATAGTGAATACAAAGACAAGTAACTAGACAACAACACCGCTTCCAAGTTCTAACATAGAACCTACCAAAAAGGTTATGAATATTTTTTCTTCCTATAGTTAAGGATGTTTCAAAACATAACATCACTAGATTATAACACGTGAAAATCATGGTTATATAGCAATAACAATTCAAATCCTTGATCTTGTTGAAGCTTCAAGAGCAAACACCACAAGTGCCGTGTCTGTAGTAGATAACACCCAAGACTTAGCAAGAGAATGAGAGAGGATAGAGGAGAAAATGCTTAAGAATTTCGGCTATTCTTCTAGTTTCAGGTGGTCAAAATTCCTAAGTGTTAGGGGTCTATTTAATGTGCAAATAGGATGCCCTTGATAACCCTAATTTAAATATAATATTATTATTTCAAATTAGGTAATTATTCACCTCCTTAATTATCCACATGGAATAATCCATAAACCCTAAATTATCCATATGAAAACCGTCCACCTCTTTCCCCATTAAGGTTCTGGAACATCTTGCTCAACTATCGAACAATTGCACTTTAGCTCCTGCACTTTTAATTAATTTTTTTAATCTCAAAATTAATTTCTGATTACATGTTAATTAAATATTACTATTTCTAATTAATATATTATTTTCATAATATATTAACAAATCATTTATTTCAATTTATTAATCAAATAATAAATTCAAATCTCTCTCACTAAAAGTCATCTTGTCAAGTTGTTAGTTTTGAGGCAACTCAAAAGGATGGTGCTATTATCAATTCAAATATATATCAATTATAGTTATGAGCTTAGACACATAATCAATACTCTTCAAAGTCAATGTTTTACCTCTTACTATTGCATTGAAACACCAAACAATGATGATGTAACCAATGTTAATGGTAATGAAATAATGGGCACTACTAGCCCCCTTGTATATATATGCATAATCCTTTAATTTTATGGCATTCTCGATTGGAGTATGTTAATTTTCGTTCTATTCAAATAAAGGAAAAAATTTGACATGTTGCCAAAATGTTCATTTGAAGCGAACTTAGAACTTAGAAGAACTAAACGAGGCAAAATAGCTAAAGATTTTGGACCTGAATACATGACCTTTGTAGTGAATAATGAACCTCAAACATATAAGGAAGCTATGGATTCTTCATAAGCTCCTTATTGGAAAGATGCAATAAAAAAATGAGAATGATTCCAATAATTTTCACAACTAAACTTGATAGGTAATTTACCAAAATTAAATTTCAATTCCAACAAAATTGAATGTTTGGAGGCTCTTGTAAACAAATTTGGCCCAATGGAATCACCTCTATCCACTTCCGACGACAATGTCACTGTGTCGCTACACCATCATCGTTGATCGGTGACAACATTTTATGTCTTGATCCGTCTCTCTCTCTCTCTCTCTCTCTCTCTATATATATATATATATATATATATATATATATATATATATATATATATATGTGTGTGTGTGTGTGTGTGTGTGTTTCTTTCCTAGTTCGTAAAAACAAAGCACGTGCCACATAATTTGGATTGTGTTTCCTGCCCACAGTAGAATACACACGCCGAATAAAGTTTATGATGTTCTTGTTCTTCCTTGCCCGACCACACCAACAAGAAGAGGACCACGTGGCAATGGTTTCTATATACTTAAATCATATTTTCTTTCATTTAAAATAATCATTTTTTTCTATAATTTAAATCTGAAAAAATACCATACTAATAATACACAATTTTGTGTTATTATCCAATTATCTATAGACCCTCAAAATTAAATCTTTTCCAAATAATTAATAAAAACTGATTTTTTCCTTCAATTATATATCTATTTAAAAAAATCACTTTAGGCTTTTTAAATCATCTTAATCTAACATGAAATGACCTAGATTTCCATTAACCCCAACTCTTCGGCCGTTTCCTGATGTAACATGTTATGATTTTAGGATGAACGATTTACTTAAAACTTATAGTGTATATAATCATATGTAGCCCATGTTAGGTTCATTTGTATAACCTATTGTATTTTACGTGATTAAATGAGAAATATACATTAAAATGGTTTGAGATCTACTACACCGGTTTTGTTGTTATTGATGAATATTTGGTTGATGCCAATTTTCAATTATTTTAAATAGTGTGCTTAATTTTCAACATCCTCATGAGAATTAACACCAATTTTAAAGAGCTGACTTACATTGAGAAATAACTTTATAGTTTACTAGGATTACATGAATTGGTGGTGGAGTTAACAATATACTCCAATAAAATTTTTTATGTCTAAATATAAGGGGGTGTGGGGAAACCCACAAAATTGATTGGATTCGCAGACTTAGACACACTCAAAAAGTCGATGTTAAGGTCTACGCCCCACAAGCTAGATCAGACAAAAGAAGATTATGGTTAAAAATATATAACTCAGAAGGTATCATAAATGGAATTTGGAGGATATTTGCCTCAAAGGAAATTTATAGTTATTAAAGGAGGCAAGAAAGATGGTGGTTGAGATTGAAAGAATTGCAAAAGAGAGATTATTAACTGATGCTGAGATTACAGAAAGAAAAGAACGTAAAACACAAATCAATTAACTGGATCGTTTTGCCAGGCGTAACCTACAACAAAAGTGGATCTATGATAGGAATGAAAACATTGCATTCTTCACTTTGAAATACAAATGGGAGATTATCAAAGGAGATGTAATTAGCTTTGCGAAACACTTTGAAAACATACGGTCAATTTGTGAGTGGTTGCAATTCATCGTTCATCACATTGGTCCCAAAGGTTAAAGACCCTCTTCATCTAGGTGATTATAGAGCCATCAACTTGATTAGGTGTTTATACAAGATCATAGCAAATATTCTTGTCACCCGACCCAAAACAGTTATTGTCTAAATAATTGATGAAGTCCAATCGGCTTACATCAAAGGAGGGAATATCATTGATGGACCACTGGTAATCAATTAAATTTTTTTCTTGGGCCAAACAAACAAAAGAAAAAATCTTCATGTTTAAGGTAGACTTTGAGAAAACATTTGACTCGTTGAACTGGCGATTCATAGATTCTATAATGGAACAAATGGGCTTCAGTTATAAATGGAGGAATCAGATATATTGTTGTCTCGAAGGCATCGGTTCTTGTAAATGGATCCCCCACACGGGAGTTCCAGATCACGAAAGGAGTCAGATAGGGTGACCTTCTGTCATATTTTCTCTTTATAATTGCAATGGAGGGACTGAATATTACGATTAAGAATGTGTCTCAAAAATCACTATATAATGGTGTCATCTTACCAAATGATGGATCATGTCTAACATATATCTTTTACGCCGATGATTCCATGTTTATTGGTAAATGGGAAACTGGGAGTATCAAGAACCTAGCTTGAATACTGAAATGTTTTCTGTGACATCCCCATTTTTACGGTCAGAAAAGACCGATTTGTTTATGTTTTGTTTTAAAATCAGAGTAATTGTTTTAAAAAAAAACTGTTGCGGAATTTGTTCCCAAAACAAAATGTGATAAAATAGAATGTCATGTTCCGATACAGACCAAAAGCATAAACAGTATAAAATAGACCTTACAACAGTTATTTATAACTACTGATCTATAATCTAAAATCTCCCGTCAAGTCCACCAACTTTCACTCTTGTGCCATTACCTGTAATACAAAGAAAACTGAGTGGGTCAAGCTTGGGAGCCTGGTAAGCATATAGGGTTTTCAACCCACAATAATATAATTATTATATTCAATCATCAAATAATCAACCCAATTACCCATCCCTATTATCTTCTTTATTTCTTAAGGTTTTACCCTAAGAATCCACTATCCTTCCTTCATTCGTTCCTAAGGATTGACCTAAGGAATTGGCACAAAGTCCATTGCTGCCCGAGGTTCCTATAACAAACACTAAATTCATAGTTGCCAAGGTTCATCTATACAGTACTAAATCCATAGCTACCAATGTTCATACGCACTGTACTAAATCCATAGCTACCAACATTCATCTACACTGTACTAAATCCATAGCTACCATCGTTTTATTATGAGGCACTAAATCTATAGCTGTCAGGGTTATTTAGAGTACACCGGTGAACATCAAGTCCACAACACCTACAAGTTGCGAGCTTGCTAGTGTTCCACTGGTATAGCACCTGGTTCTTGGTACGTAATTCTTTTTATTTTTTTCTAAGTGTTTTGCATTTTTTACCTTGGACTCGGCGAGATGAAGGACCAACTCGTCGAGTAGAAGCGAGACGGGACGCGAGATTTAAGTGATGGACTCGGCGAGTCGGGTCCCAGACTCGACAAGTAGGCCTTGGCTGGACAAAAACCCTAATCTGAGGGTTTGTACCCTATTTAAACATCTCATTCAGTCACCCATCGTCCCATTTGCTCACAGAAGACCCCATAACGAACCCCAATCGTGTGAGTGAAGATCTAATACCTTTTGAGTGATTTTGGTGCTTTTGTGATCTAAGAAAGGAAGGAAAAGCTTGAACAAACAAGAAGAGGCTAGAGGGATCCGAATTTGAGCATCTTCCACAGTGCATTTGAGGTATAAAGCTTATACCTTGCTCCTTATTATTATAGATCTATTCTTGAAGGAAGTTAGGGCTTCTAATAGCCATTTTGGCTACCAACCATGATTGCAAGCATGGTTGAGGGCTAAGGTTTCGGATCCAGGGTTCTTGAGGGACCCTAAGGCAGAAAGCAACTATTTTAGAACCCATGGAAGGCCTCATGCATGTTGGGAGTTCCTTTTTGAGCCATTTGGGCTCATTCTTCCATGCATGCACGTAAAGTTTGTAACTTTACGTGCTAGATCGAGCTTAGGGGTTTGGGTCTATCAATTGTTCAAGTGTTGTACATCAGAAATCAAGGATTTAGAGCGTGGACGTTATCGACTCAGCGAGTCCGTTCTTGGGACTCGACGAGTCCAAGGCTTTGTGTCCCATATCTGTTAAGGGTCAAAAGAACTCAGTTGGGTGTTAGAAGGGTTGTAGCAGGACAGAAGGAGTGACCCAGCGCATTTGACTTAGTTTTAGACCTGGAGTTCATGGGACTCGACAAATGCTAGAACAGACTCGGCGAGTCCAAGACAATCTCCTTAAGGTTGTTAGGATCGAAGGGTAGGTTAGACACCCCAAATATGTCTGATAGTATGTGATGATATGTTTATATGTTGGCATGATATGTTATATGTGATAGTGGTAGTAGGAGGGGAATAGTCCCCGAGTTCGGTTGTTAGGATCGAAGGGTAGTTCAGACACCTTAGATATGTCTAATAGTATGTTTATGTTATGAAATATGTAATAGTAGTAGTAAGGGGTGGAATAGTCCCCGAGGATCGGTTGTTAGGACCGGTGGGTAGGTCAGCACCCCAGAATGGCTTGACACAGGTAGGACGGCACCCCAGAATGGCCGCAAGGGTAGATCGGCACCCCAGAATGGCCGTACAGGTAGGTCGGCACCCCAAAATGGTCGTACCGGGTAGGTTGGGCACCCCATAATTTCCCGGCAGTATGTATGCTATGTGATTGTATGGTATGTGGTACGATGGGGGAACTCACTATGCTTCGTGCTTACAGTTTACAGTTTTAGTTTCAGGTACCTCTTCAGCTAAGGGGAAGGAGCTGGCGCGGTAGCGGCACATTATACACACACACACACACTTGGTTTTCTGCACTATGGATATTCTGGGATTGTACTCTGACATGTTATTATTTTTTGAGTTGGTTCTCAGACGTGATACATTGTTTTATGAAAAGTTATGATTAGATGGTGTTTTCTTATAAATAATTTTACTAGTCGATTAATAAAAAATGAAATATTTGGACTTGAAATTTGGGTCGTTACAACTGGATTGTCTAGAATCATCCGTGGTTGTCATCCCTACTCTGCTGAATGACGGGGGCCATCATTTGGGTAAAGGCTTCACTCATTTTTCACCTGTCACCCTCATCTCATGATCTATATCATCTTTCGTCTCATCCTCAAACTAATCTTTCATCACACACCAACTATTTCATCTACCCATGTTCTACCCAACATATTTGTAGATATAAATTACATATATAGTTTAAATCATATACAAACCTGTATAAAACATTCATCCAACATCCATCTCAAATAAACAAACAATATATAAACACATAACATGTATTTCATAGCAAATACTTCATATCTATGTGTTAGAAGAAAGTAACTACACACTCACTCATAACATAGATGTAATTCATTCAACCAATACTTGTATTAAAATCGTGTTTATGAAAGGGACTATACACTCACATGATAAGACGATTATCGGGCAGCACTACGGCTCTCCAAGTAGTAACTCTTCGGTGAAACTGAGATATCTTCACACACCGGATTTCTCGCGGGCAAAGTTTCGGCTAGAAAACTCTTTTCTTATCAGGATCTTCGGAGCTTCAGGACTCACTCGGGTCTTGGTATGATATCGGGTCTTTAGGCGTACTTCTTTGCACTTAAATCGAGTTAATATGGGTGAGAGAATAGTGAATTAACAACCTTGGCCGACTATTCCTTCAAATCTATTTATAGGGCTGATTTCTCAATTTTCACGTCGTGGATAGTATTTTCACATCATGGGCTTGATTGTCACTGCATGTGTCATCGCAAGTTGTGTCTGTCAGGCTCCAGAAGTCATAAACACTGAGTTCACGTCGTGAACATTGTGTTCAAGTCGTGAACTCTTACACGGTCTTGGGTTCGCGCCCCGAACTTCAGAAATTCATAACTTTTGCATACGAGCTCCATTTTCGACATTCTTTTTTTTCCACGCGTAGATAAAAACAAGACTACATCTTTCATTTAGACTTCGTTGGCTAATTTTGACTTTAATTTTTGTTATATTATTTTTAGTAGGCCGGGACAGAAGAACTTCGTTATAAACTCATAACTTCTTCATCCGACGTCCGTTTTCGTCTGTCTTTTTACCGTTGAACTACTATCGACGAGATCTTCGATTCTCATTTAGATTGTTTCGTCTAGAAGTTTGTCGATCTCATATTCGAACTTCGGGCTGCATACTGCTAAGCTGAAACTTAGAAAAAACATAACTTCCTCATACGAAGTCAGATTTGGACGTTCTTTTTATGCACACTCTAGGTTTAACATATTCTAAGACTTTCATTTAGATCTCTAATGCCAAATATCTCTTTAATGTAAATTCACTATTTACGTTGCGTTGTGTCATGCCGGTTCTGTCGCGAAACTTCGACAGGTCATAACTTATTTGTTATAACTCAGATTTCGGCATTCTTTATATGTATGGAATCCTTATAACATATAATACAACTTAGTTAAAATTATTCCTTCTAAATAATCTTCCATCAAAAATCATTTTTGACACTCATTGTCTCTAAATTGACTAGCCCTGATCTACAGGCATTACATTTTCACATTAGGTAAGGTCTTAAAGTAAACTTCCACAAATCGAGCCTATATGGAATTGGTGTGACAGACTCGAAATTAAGTGATCAAGCACATGTCCTTGGTTGTATCAAGGGATCCTTTCCGTTTACTTATTTGGGTGTTCTGGTAGTGGCAAACATGTCTTAAAAAACACTGGCGACTAATAACTGAAAATTTTCAGGCAAGATTGTCGATTTGGAAATCAAAACTTTCTCACTTGGAGGACTACTAACACCCATTAAATTTTCTCTCGATATTTTACCTACATTATACTTATCATTATTTAAAGCACCTATTGGTGTGATAGATGTTCTCGAAAAACTTAGAAGACGTTTCATGTGGGTGTGGTAATGACACAAAATCAAAGATTCATTGGGTATCGTGGTAGAAGGTAATTGTTGCAAAAAAGGAAGGGGTTGGAGTTGGTTCGTTAAAAGCACAAAACTAATCACTACTCACGAAATGGCTATGGCGATTAAGAACAGACCATAAAAGCTTATGGAAAATTTGCATCATTAATATACAAATTCTGACGAGGAAACCGGTTACATGCATTGCAAAAAAAAGCGATTGCAGGTATTTGGTGCAGCGTCTCGAATGCTGTCAAGGAGGTGCAAGTGAGTAATTAAAACATGTTTTCGCTAATTCCAGGCTCAAACACAAAAATCCTTTTTTGCTTAGACTGTTGGTGTAGTATAGAGCGATTTAAAGACAAATTCCCTTTATTATATGAGCTGGAATGAGTGAAAAAATGTTATGTTACTAAACAAATTTCCAACTCAAGCTTTAAATGGAGATGGAAGACAACACTTCGTGGATCTAATGTTTTAAATGATTCTTGGACTTATGCTTGTTGATTACCAACATTAAGCTATCACCTGTGACCCTAGGATTTCGATTCAATCTCAATGTAAATGGCATATAAAGTGTTAATATATTAAGAAGGCATCTAGAGTTCTAGACTCAACATCAGCCTCTCATACATGAGTGATTATTAATGGGCGAAAGTGATTCCTCTTAAATTAGATGCTTTCTATGGATGGCTGTATTAGGAAGATTTCCTGTTGCATTAAATTTGATTAGTAGGGACATAAGTGTCTAATCCAGCTTATGCCATTTGTGTGAGTCTGAACTAGAATCGGTGGATCATGTTCTAATACAATGCAAAGTTGCAATAGAGACTACAAATTAGATTCTCAATTGGTGTGCTATTCCTAGTAAACAATTCTCTAACATGAAAGAATATATCGACATTGTTGCTTCATGGGCCAACCGTCCAAGAAAAAAGTGGATTATCACATTAATCTTCTACTGTATGGCGTGGTACATTTGGAAGGCAAGAAACCAAAAGGTGTTCAAAATATTGGAAATGACTCCATCAAAGATTGTGAAAGATATCATCTCTCCTTCGTATTCATGGTATAAGTAATGTGGATCTATGCAATGTGGTAGATGGTTTGAATAGAATATTTTTCCTTTTAGTCTTTGTTAATTTGTACTTATTTGAACACCTTGTAATTGCCCCAATCTAGTTATTTGCTAATTGTGTGGCCTTTATATTTCAATATATTGTCGTTTCCAATAATAATAATAATAATAAAATAATTTAAGCATATTTAGTTTATTCTTGAAATCGACTATAACATTATAATTATTCATCTCATAACCATTTAACGACTTTATCAAAACATTCAAGTTGAACCAAGAATGAGAGAATTTAAAATCGGATATGCCGAAGTCAACATTCTGTTCTTTCAAATGCGTCATACAATTATCTGACAAATTCTGTCAAGGCCCGGCCCAAGGAGTGGGGCAGGCTGGCCCACGGCCCGTAAAATTATTATTCTTATAATATTATAATCGGAGGAGTAATCGGCCAATTCGGCGAGTTTTACAATATTGGATAAGACTAGTATTAATCTTATACATATATATAACAATTATTCTTATAATATTATAATAATATAAGGGTTGAATTTTAAACTTGTAAAATTCTAGGGTTTAAAATTTAAATATTTCAAAATTAAACTTTTTAATCAAAATTTAAATTCCAAAACTTGAGGGTAAGTTTTGAAACTTTTCAACAACTTTCTAGATCAAAATTCAAATAATATAATTAAATAAATAATTGGTGATTATCTAATTTTGACCTAATCCATTTTCATGGAAATATAATTCTTTCCAATAATTCAAATAATTAAAGTTGATCATATAAGGCTATAATTATCTAATTAAGTGACAATTATCTTCTATTTTGATAAGGATAATCACATCATATTAATAAAATTCGGATTTTATCAATCAAAAACGTTTTTGGTAATTATCCCAAGTCAAAATATGCCAAAATCCCGAAATTCCTTCTGTCTGACTCTCCGACTCGCCGAGTCACCATCTGGAATCGTCGAGTTCATTAGGTGACTCGACGAGTTTGTCAGGCAGAAAACAAAAATTTCGATTTCAAACAATGAATAACCATACAATTAGGGGTTGCAACTCTCAACCCAACCCGTAACCTGACACTAACCCAACCGACAATAGACGGGTTTGGGTTGAGATTTTTGACCCGCCAACCGACTAACCCGTTTATTTCATGGGTTGGGTTGGGTTATATGTTTGTGTTTGCGGGTCAACCCGTCAACTCGTATATATATATATATATATATATATATATATATATATATATATATATATATATATATATATTACATTTATAAAATGATATATTTAATTATTAATGAAATTTAATTTCCATCCGTATTCGTAATATTCTGTATCGTTGTATTCCTTCCATATTCATATGTGACTAATCTGCATTTTCGATTCATTAATAAAAAAATACATGTCGTTATTTTCACGAGTCACGAACGAAGAACACATCCACTTTCTATGAATGTTTTCATTTTATATTTTTATTTTGATGTTATTGACTTTATGAATTTATGTTGAAAACTTTTTTTTATTAAACAAGTTATATGGGTTGGGTCTGACATTAACTTGTGAACCCGCGGACCCATATACTTAAACGGGTTATATGGGTTGGGTTGGCTTGAGGTTTCTAACCCACCAACATGTGACCTGCCAACCCGTCAACCCATATATTATATGGGTTAGGTTGAGTTTATGTTATTGACTTTATGAGTTTATATTTTTATTTTGATGTTATTGACTTTATGAATTTATGTTGAAAACTTTTTTTATTAAACAAGTTATATGGGTTGGGTCTGACATTAACTTGTGAACTCGCGGACCCATATACTTAAACGGGTTATATGGGTTAAGTTGGGTTGAGGTTTCTAACCCACCAACCCGTGACCTGCCAACCCATCAACCCATATGTTATATGGGTTAGGTTGAGTTTATGTTTTTTGACCCGACAACCCATCAACCTGTGACCCGTCAACCCGAACCCAACCCAATTGACAGGCCTACATATAATGCATCAAATACAATAAAAACCAAGCAAGGCTCTGATATCACTGATAGGTTTTGAGCAATACATCAATCCTATGGTGCACATGTAAACCCTAAAGCTTTGGATCTAGGTTTCTCTATTGTACATGCAAATTATCCAAAGCTTACAAACCCTAGATCTAGCATACAAATTCCGAAAATATCAAATAAAACAAGTTTAAATGATTGCCTTGATTGTGTATATTGAAGATCTTGAGCTTTTGAGAACCTTAGCACCTCAAATGTTGTGCCTCTAATAGATCATAAACACCAAAGCAAGTTGGAAGACAATAGAGAAAGAGGGGAAGGCTTGAAATCGACTCTAAAAATTCTTAGGGTTTCTCGTAGCCGATTTCTGAAGCCCTAGGAGTCTTTATATAGTGGAGTTGTTAGGGTTTCGATCAAAACCCTAATTGGATAGCTTAGGCCTTAAGCAGTCCAAATGAACCTTCCAGAACAAGGCCTGGATGAAATCTATGTGGGCTTCCACCTTGATTTCGTCCACCCCCTTCTAAGAGATCCTCAACCTTTTAATCCAACTATCTTATAATTAAAATTCCAGCCCCTAGGTTCAATTAATATCTTTTGATCACAAAAATTAATTTCTTAATTAATTCTTGATCAATATTAACTAACCAATATGATTTTTCTTTTAATATATTATTTATATAATATATTAATAAACCAGAATATCCTCTTTCTTCACTAATCAACCAGTCAAGTTGCTCCGGTGAAGGCAACCTAAAATGATCATACTACAACCAGGTCAAGTACATACCAAATATAGTTATGGACTTAGACACTAATCCAACATAAACACCCTAGAAAATCCAACACTTACAACTAGTTATTGCCAACATAAGCTACACATAACTACAACATATTATAATTTGAAGAACTCTATCACTAGATATCAACATTACCATATCCTATATGCACCACCATAGTAACCACGACAATAACTTCTCTTAAAGAACTTTATCAACAACATTTTCTTTGACAAATGGGATGATATGCAATCCCTTGAGAAGAATATTTCAAGTATGAAATGTTTTAAATGAAATTTTTTTTGCAGGAGCACACAACATGCAACGACTATGAAATCAACCTCCAAACCAACTACATAAAACATGACTAGGGGTAACATATCTAAGGGAAAATCAACCACCAAGTTGTAACTTTGACTTTATTTGAATCCAAAAACCTCATCAGATCAAAACTGAAATATAACCTAACAAGTAACAATCACTATGATGAAAAGGGGCTATAAAATAAGTAGTAGAATCGACAAAATCAAGTCGATTTTTTTTATGGATAGAGTGACACCAATCGAGGCTAAAATTAATCTGTATCGATCCACAAAAATGTTTACTTTCACCACCGTGCTTGAATGCTTGTCCGGGATTGGGATTGAACCAAAATAATCGAGTTTTAGGGAGAGAAAAAAAACTTACCAAGAGTCGTATTGTCGATGAGGGACCTGGAGGGCTTCGCTTCCGGTGGCGATGGCGGCACTAGAAAAAGAGTCAGCCGACTGGTTCTAGACCACAGATGGAGTGGGTGAGGGAACATCATGTGTATTGAAAGAGAAAAGAGAAAGTGGGGCTGAAATATCAAGTGCAAACCTGCAGAAGATGCCAGGGGCGATGCAGCTGGACCCAGAGACGAAGGCGCCACAAGCGAAGCCGAGGGCGCCGATAGCAGAGGGGATAGGTTCTGCGGTAGATTGGAGTGGAGGAGAGGCGTCGTTGATGGTTGGGAGCGAAAAAAGAAGTTGTGTTGTTAAATAGAAGAGAATACGTCGTAGGCAAAACAGGAAACACGCATCTCCTTATTTTTTCAGATACAATCACATGTATGAGAAATTAAGAGGTGTTTTTTAATTTAAGAGGCAAAAAATAAGATGCTATCAAACACTCTACATATAAATTTTTAAAAGACACTCTTAAACTTTCAATTTAGAGGTAAACAAATAGCCATTTAGACTATTATACCATTTCAAATCAACATTTAGATCTTTTGTACATTTTGTACCTTAGGTTTGTAGTTTCTAGCTTGTTCCATATTCTACCCCAATTTTCTATTTTCATTACTTATGTTATACTTTTTGAAATCCACATTTACCCGGTTTGCTACTTTGCATTTATTCCAATTTTGTTTAATTCCTTTTTATTTCGGTTTTACTTTTATGACATTTAACCCTTGAAATTAATTTAAATGTCAAATTAACTCATATAATACCTTATTTTATCGTAATTGTCATAATTGAGAAATTTTAATTATTTATAGTTATATGTAACATTTAATAATATCTCCCATCCCATTTATGGTAGTTACAATTCTTTTCCATTTAGAATGATTCTTTCCTTGAAATCTCTATGTTTTTTAGATAAGGATATCACCCTCCTATATTATTTTCAACATCTATATCTCTTTTAATTTGTAAAATAATGATATTTATAATTAATAGTTAAGATTAAATACTAAAGTCATAGTTTCTTATAATATCAAGTCATATATACCCATACTTTCTACAGATTCTTTCCTAAAATTATTTTTTTATTTTATGTTTTATATAAAAATATATTTATATAACTACTTATATAACACATAGTATCTAGTTTAGTTGGATAGAAATTTTTATTCATTAAAGTGCTTGCGTTCAAGTTTATCATTATCATTTGTTTTTCAAAATTTATTTAAATTTGTCGAATTAGTGTTAATAGAAGTTTTTTTGTCACATAACAGTAATAAATTTATAGTATTTGGTTCATGTCTTATGAAAAAAGAAATTTGTAAATGTAGTTCACCTTCTATACATGATACATGCATATTAGTTTCTTCAATACCCAACAAACTAATAAAATGTTCCCCACATAAGCCATTGTTGCAATCACGCTCATCACCATCCCAGATATAACGAGCATTAATATAGATGACTTTCATTGAAAACCATATTGTACTAGATTTTGTTAATTAACCTTTTTAAATCTTTAATACTTCCAGTAGCAATAGTTAGTGTAAAAAAGTTGTCATATAAGAGTTTTTCTTTGTTCAGTATTTGCCTTGATGAGGATGATATTATTGGCACACACTTTTGCATCTCTAAATTTGTAAATCCCGGAAGGTACACTAGAGAAACAACTTGATTCGAACATTTCATTGCCTCCTATCTTTTAATCATCACAAACATAAATACTCGGCTCAAAAAAAGTATTTTATTGCTAAAGAGCAACTTGCTTCATATAAACTATGTCACACATCCTCATGCACAACCCCATCAAAATAATCAACAACCATAGGAACTTCAAACTAAATGTTAACTTCTTGAACAAGCGTGGCAGCTTTAATGATTTACATATGTATTTATGAAATTTTCCTAGTTAACCTTATGTTACTCACTAGACTATTAAAGTTCAACATATTACATTAAAAAACACTTGTTCAAAATAGTTAGACTATGTAACAGACACTTGCTCTCTACTCTCTGTTATGAACTGTGATAGCCCTTATACTTATTTTATAACCTATCAATTTGGTTGTGAATTTTATTTTCGCATTCCAAATTGGTTCAACTTGTGAATTGTTAACTTTTTTAGTTATATCATAATGTGAAGTGTGAAGTCAGTTGATAATGTGATTTTTTTAAACGTTTTCCTTGTTATTGGTAAAGGCTTTGTAGGTTTTTTATTTTATTTTATTTATTTTATTCTTTTTTTAAATGGAATGGAAGATTAGACTTTACCCAACTCCATTATTTTGACACAATCGGATCATCTCATATACATGATCGATACTGTCTCCCACGGAAAAAATTCATGTATATATTGATTTACATGCTTAGTCTTTAAAACACAAATTATAAAAACCTATTTCATTACCCATTTAAAAACAAAGAAAATGTTTATACAAAGTAAAGAAAAAAACATAGTTGCATCTGTCAATTGAAAAAAAAAAAAAAAAAAAAAAAACTTAATAATTTCTATTAACAAAGACTTTGTAGAGTTGAATCTTGAATAGTGAATCTCCATGACGCTTAGAGTTAGGGGTTATATGGTAAATAAAAAATACCAAGGGATGTAAATGAAAATAGTAGTGGCAGAACAAGAAAACGTGTATCGTATCCGTACGGAAGTACGATAATACCCGTGCCAATCCCCTGCTCCGTCATCAGTGTTTACTTGCACCCTATTTCCCGGAAATGTCAAATATACCCTCCACTACACTATTTATTTATTTATTTATTTATTTTATTTTTTTTTTTTTTTGAAACGGCAAATATAACCTACTCCTACACTACCCTTTTTAATCATTTTAGTAATTTTACTTTCAACTTTAAAAAAAAATACACATTTATTTCTATAATTTAATATAATTTGTTTTACAACTCCCGGTATTTAAATAATATATTGAATCGAATATCACAAATTCATCATAAGAACATTACTTATCCAAATGGGGCAAAACTGTAAATGAACAAACTGCTTGTACGTTTGTTAGCTGCCATAAAACGTTAGCGCAGCTATCTGTTGCGCCAAGCCGACAAACTCCCGCCGCATGTGCTAACACACAAGTGATCTCCAGCTGTCCGATTTAATCCAACGGCTCTAACAAAAAGTTGGCAAGTATTATCTAGTTTTGTTTTTTGTTTCCGTTCACCTGAACAAAAAATAAGACAAACAGTAGACAAAGAGGACTGCAGTGGCAACAGCCAGTTGTCGGTAAACAGAATCCGGATTACAGCCAATCACCGGTCGCCGCATAACATGAATCAAGGAAGATACCCTTATAATCTATCCGGTTTTGCCACGTACACATTCCCCGTTGTAACAAATTTTATACTACTGTTAACTATTTATGATTATATGCAAAACTGACCCCTTTCAATGGTTTCCAAAATAAACTGAAAACTATAACTAGTTTCGTTTTGTCCAAATTCTTTAGCTTACTTCTCTAACATATATTGGCTGTAGTCGAATGTCGACATCTTTTGTATATCGATTAGGATTGGATATTTTACTTTGTTATGGAAACATTCATTTTAAAAAATTTCAAATATGTTTTGTAAAATTACACAAAAGTGATTTTTGACAAAATAGCCCATTTTGGCTGAAAATTGGTGTTTTAATAACATATACTAAGAGATTGTAGTATTTTTTTGAATCGATCAATTCAATGATGTATTAAGAGTTAAGACATTCTATTTATTGTAACTATAGAGAATCTTCTTATTGTGTTGTGTCAAATAGCTACATGCACTTAAAAAAAAAAAACAATACTTTAATCTATGTTAATATTTATTTTATAATTATAATATATATCGTAATTATCAGTAATTTACAATATGGGTTTGAATATCGAGAATAATGTTATTCTATTATCTAGTCAAATTTTAATTTAATCTAGTTAATTGTTTAAATATAAAGTTTTATAATAAATATTTATTTAATTTAATCTTAAAAGGACAAATATGGAGGATGAGCAAATACAAACAAACTATAAAAGAACGAAAGGAAATATTATGCCTAAAAGAATGTCAAAATCAAACGTTGACAAGCATTGATGAAACTTGATACTTCATTTATGATAGAGTAACAATGTAATTTATAGGAAATCAAAATCTTATGTTTTAAAATGAATAAATATATAATTTATTTGTAGACCACATGATATTTTCAATTTCATATTTCCTATATGATTTAAAGATTTTGAAATGTTAGTTGATAGTTGATACTGCACTTCTAGTAGTGTTGAGTTTTTTTTTTTTTAATTTAAGTTTTTTTTACTTTAGTGTTAAATAGATATTAAAAGAAGAAAATCAAAATTTTGTAGTTTGGTTAAGTTCATTTATAGTAATTAATTAAGCTAGAGATAGTTACATTCATGATTATGATTCTAACCAAAACCGAAAAGAGTGAAAGTCTGTGAATATTCATTTTTTACTATGAGACTAGAGTTGTCACAGAATATAAAGAAGTGATTAAATTGAACATATTAATATCTTTTGGGACTAATTCCATAAATTTCTATTTATATAAATATGCCCCCTCACACGCAAGCTGCAAGCATGCATATCGTTTCATAATCTCTCTCTCTCTCTCTCTCTCTCTCTCTCTCTCTCTCTCTCTCTCTCTCTCTCTCTCTCTCTCTCTCCCCGGTAGGCTATGGAGGGAGGTTTTCAATCCCTGCTACTCGCCGGAAAATATGGAGTCGGTGATGATAATTTTTCAGCTCTTGCAAATTCCGACGAGGCATACTTCAACAGAGACCTGAGTTTTCAGTCTTTCAATTTCGACAAATCAATGCTTTCGTTGATGCACTATCCGTACGGTTCATCAACACCAGACGCTAATCTTCAGAGTAGGAAAATCGGTGAATGTTCGAAGGAAAAGAGCAAATGGAGGTGCGTCGAGAGGGAGGAGAAACCTAAAAGGGTGAAAAATGAACCTTCAATGGAGCAATTCAACTTTAGTCCGGCGATTATGTACGGTCAATTACCGGAGCTCCAATCAGTGGAACAAATGAGGCAAACGGCCGAGAGGCGTTTCAAACAGTCGTATTCGCCAATAGCAACTACTACCAATCTGCACATGCTCGAACCAACATTGTCGCCGTTTCAATTGACTCCGAACTACATCACTCCGGTGCCGCTGCGACAGACAAAACCTCCTATCCCTCCTCCGGCGAAGTTTTCTAATCGAGAGCAGGCGCGTAGGCGACGTAATACGCTCAGCGACAAGACGCGGACCTTACAGAAGGTGCTTCCATGGGACAAGAAGATGGACACCGCTACGACCTACGAAGAAACCTACAAGTACATTAAGTTTCTCCAAGCTCAGATCTCTGCTCTTGAATCAATGCCTGTTGCTTCTACTTCCTCCTCACCTCTCGGATCTGAAAACCCTAGGCAGATGATGAATCAATACGGCGGATTGGGGAAATTGAACAGACAACAACTGTTGGAGGTTCTAGTTAACTCTCCCTCTGCACAGACGGCATTGTATTCCAAAGGTTGCTGCATTTACTCGTTGGAACAGTTGATTTTGTTCAAAGACATCTCCGAGAAGAATTTCTTCCTCTCCGGTTCTTCTGTTTTCTCTTGAATCTCTCATTTTCAAGGTAATTTTCCGATAATTAATTGGTTCTCTCTGTTTAATCTCGTTAAAATTCTTCATTATTTTTACTTTCGAATCAATCTAAACCTCTGGTTTTCCATTTCTATTACAGAATCCAATCATCCGTTTTGGTTGTCATTTGCAATTATCCGGCTCCGGCAGCAGGGTGGAGGTCAGATTAGGAGTAGTTTGGTTGTTTCTTATGATCAGATTGGGAGTTTTAGCTGTAAAAAAGAGTATGCATGAAGTCTCAGTTTAACAGTTTTTGTAATCATTACCTTTAGACTTTTTGTGTAATTTCTTGAAATGGACCCCGAATTAAAAATCAGATCAAGATTTCCATTTTATCATATTTCATTTCATGAAGTCGTACTATTGATGTTGATATTGATATTGTATGGTCAACTGATAGAGTCTTACAGGAGACGCTAGGCTTCGGAATTGAATGGAATGATTCCTCTCCCTTGGTTGCCTTCACTGCCCGTGAATCCCTTCTCTTTTTCTATTCCAGTAGTCTTATGCGGTCTGGTCTGTCCATTAGTTGCTTAACTCATAGTAGTTAGGAGGTTGTTGTCCTAATGAGTGTAGCGGAGTGCTCCCTATCCTATTACTCATCTATAGGGCTATCACCCTAGCTTTCCCTGTCTCTGCCTTTCTTTCCTAGTCCTGAGTTTTTCTTCTTGACTATTGCGGGTTTGACACTATTCAATACTAAATATCTACTCGTGGAGGGAGGGGAGGCAATAGATTCATCTTAGGCGGGAAAAGAGATATTCAGAAAAGCCGATTTCCTGTCCTGTCTTAAGAACCTGACTCAAAAGAGAAAAGAAGACCGGACTAAAAGAGATCTCACTTTCGACGATTGAACTCCACTTTCATATCAGGCTTGCACTGGAATTCACTTTCAGGAATCCTTGCTCCTGTTGGTGCTTGGAGTAATATTCAAATGTAATCAATGTTTTTGAGACAATCACAAGTCGAAGGAGGAACAATTTTTTACAAAAAAAAAAATTATGGTCTAAATAAGATTATTAATGTTTCTTAGAGGGCAAATTATATTTTTCGTTGTTGCTTTTTATCTACATATTGGAAATTAACCTTTGTTAAATTATTAACGTAATATGTAGAATAGTAGAATATTTAAATATAAAAGACGCTTCAGTATTATCATGTCCAGTTAAAGGTCTTAATGGTTTACAAATTTGCTTTATAAAATAAAAAAGAGGTTAAGAGGGTACATATTATTAATTCATAAGTGTAACTCGTTGTCAAAACTCAAAAGTAAGATATTCAAATTATGAAGAGACTTTGACGTAACCTAAGTGATGTTCAATACCTCAATTCTTACTAAATTGTCAAGACCAAATTTGTTTAATTGCAATCGCCACCTCAAACTTTCATTAAAATATTTATTCTACACATATAAGCACTCATTCTCATTTTAGAGCCATTTTTAAAGCTTTTTGCATGAAGACTTGTATCCTTCAAATTCTACAATACAAATCATACATCATTTTTTTCCGGTGAGTATTAGTGGAGATATACAATTCTTCTGTGGATGTTGGAATTTTTTTTGAACTCTTATGCAACTTAGTGATCTACTTAAACAAGGTACACATATATGTGGCAATGACTAGTATTGAGCACTTACTTATAATATAAATGCATGTAGAAAAAAGAATATACTTCTCCCCATTAGAGGTGCATACAAAACCATTTTGCTTTTTTGGAATTTCCGAAATCCCATCCGGTCCGGACTTTTAAATATACTGGTCCAATAATCCTCTTCCTCGGTGTTTGGATTGGATATCCATTGAAATCGGATTTTATCCGGAAAAAATCATATAATTTTCAACTAAAATCCAAATCAACCTCGGTCTATGCGTTTCTCTAGTGACCCATCACATGAAGAAACAATGTCATTCTAGGGACTTACAACTATAAAGATATATGCTCACACTTGCTTCGTTGTCTACACTTGATGTTCCAATGAGACTCCATGATGTCTCCATCAAGACTCCATTCAATATGGCTCTTCATCTATTTACAATATGAAATATAATACACTTTCCTATCTAACCTATTATTTCTCATGATTGCATGGAAAAGTACATTACAAACAAATAAGGAAATGACATCTAAGTCAAGATTAATCTAATTTAAAAAGTCCAAAACTTCCCAAAACATCGCAAACGTAGGTCTTAATACGAGGCAATGAGTTATCGGGCCGATACAAAAAAAAAAATAACAATCTTTTGATAAAATTATATATATATATATATATATATATATATATATATATATATATATATATATATATATATATATATATATATATATACACTATATTATTAAGTATATTGGATAATTCTTGAATTTTAAGAGGTATAAAATTTAAAACTTGATGTACAAATAAGTAAAGCATAGACAAACAAGTAATACTTACCAAAAATCGAATACAATGAATTAAGGAGGTTATTATAGAATGTTGAAATCACCACTAATTTTTACCAAAGTTGGATACAACTTTGAGTGTTATTACTATAACCTTGAATAAGCATGTGAATATTTTAATGTGAAGTAGGAATGTAGCTTAAGATGGAAACGTATATTGGATATTAATCTAATATTATTAGCTTTATAAATCTAAATGGAAAGCATGATTTTTGCCAAAAAAAAAATAATAAATAAATATGTTGGCAAGATGTTTATCACATGTATAAAACTAATGTTACAAAACAATTTTTTTTGTTATTTTTTGTTTTAAAAAAAAGACATTGATCCGCGATCTTTTTTTTTTCTTGAATTAATTAAAAAATCAGAAAAACAGTAGCTTCAATTAAAAAAAAAAAAAAAAAAACTTTGGGAGGGCTAATCTTTTTGTTGATGCCAAAAATTAAGGTTTGTAATATTTTTTTCGTTTGTGTTGGGTTGCCCAAGAATTGATAAATTGAATTTGACTGTATATTAGCAAATATTGGGAGAGCTAATTATCCCAATAAATTGTTAATTACTAAATTAAAAATTAAACCTCCAGTTAAGACGTCATTTATAATAGTTGATAAATGTAACTATGTTAAAATTAGGAAACAATTAAGTTTTCATTGGTCAATATTCCTTAAAATAATATTAGTTAAATTTTCATTGATCAATATTACTTGAAATAATATTGTTAATTGGAAAGGGTATGTTTCAACACTTTATACAATTGATTTTTTTCTCTCTAAGTTCTTTGATAAGGAACAACATTAATCTTTTTGTCCAAAACATTATCGTTACGTATATTAGTACAAGAAATATTATATTTTTTCATTTTTCTATTGTATGATCATACATTTGTACTAACATCGTATTTTCTTTCCCATTTTCCACCTCTCACTATTATATCTCTTAGGTTAAAGGGAGTAATAGTGAGGCTAACATGATGTTACATAGAGTTTTTGAAATCATGTAACATTTGCCACAAAAATATGTTTGCCTTGTAAAGTTGGGCAGTGGTAATGATGTCATTTAAATAAGTTTCATTTAAAAAAAACAAACAAATTAGTGCCAACTGGTCACAAACCATCGTTCCCATGTCTCTCCTCTCTCTTTTGGCTAGCCGGCTAGCAAGGCTTTCTTGGCAAGGTCCTTGTCAAGAGCCAAGGGTAGTGTTTGGCGTTCTTGGCAAGGCTTGGCGCTTACCACTCCTTTTTGTCCAATTTAATTATAATAATCGCATATGTTTCTTTCTAAACTTTGTTCTTTTTCATTCAAACTTTCGGTTAACCGATTTAAAATTATCATGCTGTAACTCTCGCATATGACACTTTCCAAAACATTATGTATTCTTTAAATTGTATGCCATATTTTGAAATTAAACAAATTTCCAAAACAGGACTATGTTCAAATAAAATTATTTGTTGCTACCAAAACGAAACAATTTGTCACCACTTATTTAGGGTAACCGAGAACCAGATCAAATACCACTAATTGGTTCTAGTTTGATTTTTAGTTTAAAAGGTTCATCCCTAACTTATATATCCGTGTCATCATTGCATTGCCCGAGTACTACCATATTGTGTAAAAAAATATTCACCAAACACCTACCTAAATTTTAAAAGTTGAAACGGATATTTGTCCAAATAAAAATAAGTCGTATGAAAATTATTTGCTTAAAACAAAATAAAATCTTTCTATCCTTGGAAATTAACGGATCTGAATCAGATTATATTATTTCATGGACAATATTATCCACAAAAAATTAGAATATGGATGAGATTAATGATTATTTGATTGACCGATTCCATGAAGAATACAGAATTTACTATTGTTTTGATGAAGTCATGGATGATATACATAACTTCTATCACGTGTAATTCTTGAACACATTCGCTGTTAGTGGTTTACCCCTGGTTATCTATGTTTAAAAGTTCGATGTCAATAATACTATTATGGAATCTTGACCCATGAAATGGATTGTGCAATCGCAATTGGTTGATATGTAAAACTTTTCAGTTTAATGTCATTAATGCAGAAATAGTTGTTGATCAACATGATGGAAAAATGGTATTTTTGCCATGGATTTATCTATGTCCGTTTGAAGATGACATGTTCTGATTCAAGCTAAAGAGAATAATGTCCAATTCGATTATGTTTCACGATGAAAATCAATAAAGCTCAGGACAAACAATACTAAATGTAGGTATATATCTTCGAGAATCTATTTCTTGCATACCCAACTTTATGTGGCATTATCCAAAGGGATATCGGGTGTCCATACAAAAGTATTAGTGAATTGGGATGAACAATTCAAAAGCAGTGAAGTCTATACATTAAGTGTTGTGTATATAGAAGTATTTGATGATTAATAATGTACAATCAATTATGTGTTGTATACATTTGTAAACAATCATAACTCTTCATTTTTTATTCTAACTAATTTTGTATTTGCTAGAATGACTATGAGTGATTATTATTTAGATGTAGTAAACTATTTCTACAAAATAACTAATCGACTCTAGAAACTAATTTTTGAAAATTAATCGTACCCGTCGCTTGGCGCAGGTAAACAGCTGGTATAACAATCATATTTTATATGTTACAATGTCAATACAATTTCCTTAAAAACATAAACATATAACCGCACTTCATGATTTTGATTGTATGAATTAATGTCAAAACATACAATCTACTATAATAAACGGAAATAATTTTGCCACATATCACTATCTAATTAGTTTTGATACTTGTCATTTTGTGATATTTTTTAAATAAATAATTTCCACATATTAATTTATGGTTTTTTTCACTTTTTAAAATAAAAAATGTACATAAACTTATACTTAAATATGTAAAGTATCAAATATAATAAATATTATAATAAATTAGAATTAATATGTTTCTTTATTCCTTATTTCAAATTTCTACTTTAAAAAATAATTATTATTTACATTTTAATATTCTATTTTTTTAATCAACCCATGTAATATACGGATTTTACACCTAGTCCAAACATACAATCCAAATTATAAGAGAATCAAAATTAGTTCCCACTTTCTTTATTTGTTTTTTGCTTTCATCTTTTTGGTTAAATATGTAACTCATAATGTACACCAATTTGTGTTACCGACATGTTGTCTCCTGGACATATTTCTAACATGACAAGATATTAATTAACTATAACTTAATTGTATAAAGTGTCAAGATAATTCTCATTTATCATTTATTGGTCTCAACAATCAACGCTAAAATAGATCTATATTTTCTTAAGTTATTCTAAAATAGAGTCTGTCAAAAACAAAACTAATTCTTTTGCAAATTGGTTTTTTTACATAAAAAGTGCTTTTGAGTTTTTTTTATTTTATTTTTTTTTTTATTTTTTATTTTTTTATAGAATCTTCGAACTCAAGTCAGATTTTTTATTCTAATGTCTAACAGAAAATGATTTCGGAAATTTCTTTTACTTATTTTTCGAACTCAGTTATGATTTTTGGACACTTTTTTTTCTAGAAAAGGTAGCTCGAAATTTTGAAACCATCTATATTTTGGGAGACTGTGAAACGCATTTTTTTATTATTTTTATTTTTTTAATTAGTTTTAGTTAATTCAAATTCCGAAAATAATATTTAAAGAAAGAATTTTTGGATTTTCATTTATTTTGCATTTTAAAATTATTTTTTAGAATATGTACAGTGTAATATTCTATTATAATATTTCACGTATTTTTAATAAAAAAACGGGTTTTTTTTAGTTAATTCAAGTTCCGAAAATAATATTTAAAATTTTTTTTTTAGATTTTTCCATTTATTTTGCATTTTAAAATTATTTTTTAGAATATGTATAATGTAATATTATATTAGAATATTTCACGTATTTAAAAAAAAATAAGATTTTTTTATTTTTTATTTTTTTATTTTTTTAGTTAATTCAAGTTCCAAAAATAATATTTAAAAAAAGATTTTAGATTTTTCCATTTATTTTGCATTTTAAAATTATTTTTTATTTATTTTTATTTTTTTTAGTTAATTTAAGTTCCGAAAATAATATTTAAAATTTTTTTTTTGGATTTTTTCATTTATTTTGAATTTTAAAATTATTTTTAGATTTGATGTCACGGTTTCACAAAATTAGACAGGTCTCAAATGAATCTGAACCTATATATATATATATATATATATATATATATATATATATATATATATATATATATATATATATATATATATATATATATTCAATGCAAATTCGAAATTTTCATGTTTTTAACATGTAACATGTGGTTTGCAATAATGAACTCGGCGACCGTCATATGTTTATGGGGATTGGGGAGACCGCAATGTAAGATATGCTAAAACATCTAAACAGTAAATACATCGCATATCCTATTCTGGTCAATTTCTAAATGAAACCTACAAGACTCGAATACATGTCATATGGAATGACTAGTGTCTTATATGATAGGCTATGGGTTAGTTGGCTTATAACACATACAAACTCTCATACATAAAAATGCAAATGTGTTAGGATTTTGTGCGGATAATATGTACGTTGTAAACTCAAGTTTGTTATTTTCAATTAAAACGATTTTAAAACCTTTAAGTTTGTTTACGAGTTAAAAAGAGCATGTTTAAACATAATATAGTGGGAGTTTTTTCAAAATAAAAAAATAAAGATACTTATTTTGATAAAGTTTTTATAATAGGTTGTGTTTTTCTAACATTTAGCCGTAATATATAAAAACAATGTAATTTTTTCGTAACGTTACATCGATTGGTGTCATTTTTGTTACACTTTTTTTGCTGTCACATAGACATCATTTAGGGATTTACCACATCCCGTCAAATGTTTGTCATTTAGAGGGCACGGTTTGTCATTTTTTTTTTGCATGCAACACATTTTAAAAAAAGAAAAAAAAATATTATATAAAAACTAAAATTTTCATTAAAATACCAAGTACAAATATATTTGAAATTAAAAACAATGAACTTAAAGTTAAAAAATACACGAGACGCTTAAAATTAAAACATGTAAATATTAAAACAAGCTTCAAATTAAAATAAAACACGACACAAGTTTATTCAACATGTTGACGCTATTTTTCACACCGTCTAGATGATTTACCGAAACTCAAAGAAACTGAAAATGTTTGTTAGTTTCTTTGTGGCAAGCCTCAAGAGCATTAACCAATAAAATTTCTTTATTTTCACTGTTTACTTCTATATACCTCATCCTAAGAAACACAGTGTGAAACTGCACTGCAACTACGTTTGCATGTCTCCATTTCGAGAAGAGTTGATCTTTACTTTGATGTCAATCGGCTTTGTGGTTTTATCTTTTGGTGACTCTCCTCCAAGAAGTATGTACGCATCTATGAAGATGATGTTGATTGGTTCTTCATTTACATCGACACATGCATATGCCAATAAGATCTTTTCATTTGTGGTCCAAAATGAGTCATTTTTTTAGAGATGAGGGTTTGAAACTAATGAAAAATAAAAAAGGTTAAGAGAGTAGAATAAAGATGGTTTGAATGTGGTGAAAAATAAAAAAGGATGTTGATATTTATAGTAGTTGATGAAAGGTTTAAAATTTAAAATATTGAAATAAAAAGCGGTTATATTTTGAAAAATGAAGTTTTTGTTTTTGTTTGTTTGTTTGTTTTTGGAAAAATGGGGTATTTTTTCAATATATATATTGAAAATATGTTGTTTGTTTAAAGTTGTAAAACAAGAAAAGAAAAACACTAATGTCTCTATCTCTCATCGGTAGCTTATTGTTGAATTCCACCATTGAACTCGACATGCCGAATATGCGGTTCGGTGTTTGCCGATTTCACCTCACATCTGCCGAGACGATTTCGCCTAGTCTAACCAGTATCCCAAGTCCCCCATCCTTTTTTTTTTTGTTGTTTTTTGTTTTTTTTTTTCCCTTTAAACTTAGACCCTTGAACCATTAATTTTTATCAATTTTTAATTATAATACAAATAATAATCATTATTTTTGAAAAATTAAACTTACTAAATAAAAACAAATACACATACGAGATTAATAATTAAAATCTCTCGTTTTATATAAAAAACTCCTAAATAAAAAAATAAAATCACCTCAATGATATAAGTATATTACTTCACCTTTGTGAAGGTATTGTGAATGAGCATGGATACAATGAGATATAAGTATATTACTTACTTTGTGAAGGCATATACTTAAACTAAAAAAAGCAAACATATTAACCAAAAAAAAAAAAGGAAATAGAGCGGACATTTTGAGTCCTCAAGCAGAAATAACATATAGTGAAACACATTATACGATTCTGAATAATGAAAGGTTACAAACAATAATAATGTATGCATGTATTATAATATATAATATGATTATTAAATATGAAGGTAAAACGATTTGCAAGTACGATGAAAACAACATAATTAACCCGGATCAATAATTCATTCCTATTCAGTTGAGTTTTTAACAAGAGTAGCTGAAACTCAAAATGCTGAAACATGTCAATATCATCGAGAAGACTTAAAAGGGCATCAATACCAAAACAACATAAAGGAAGACTAGTAATATCTTTAAATAATGTTTTTTATGGAACTTTTTTTTATGTAAATTTATGATTATTTCTTTAATGTTGGCTATTTTTTAATTTTAGTTGCTTGATATTTTTAAAATTTATGCATTGTAATGTTTTTATTTTACTTAAGACAAAATTTTAAAATTGATCCTACAAAAAAAAATATGGTTTTTGTGGTTTACAAAAAGTATCCTTTTTAAGATGACTGGTGCTTGTACTTCGAGAATCTTGCATCATTTAAGAGATCACCAAGATGTCGTTAATCATTGTGGATGTTAAGCCATTTCCTTTCAACACAGTTTGCTTGCCATTTAGCCTTAATCAACCATAAATCTACTCCTATGATTCAATATCCTTGCATTCGAACAAAACTTTTTCTTATGCAAAGTTTAGGAGGAAGTAGGAGAAGCATGATTCAATCTGCATTCAAAAACACTAAATGACGCCCTTATAGATCCACCGCTCCATCCCTACTAGGGGTGTAAACTGGATAGTTCGGCTCAGATAGTAAAAAATTTGTGAACCGTGACAACGAGGTAGGTACCTCATCTGCACTAACCGAATTAGCAACAGAACCGAACTGAACCATATAAAAGCGGGCAACCACGGTTTAGTTCACAGATACCCGCTAAATATAAAAAACAAAATTCAATCAAGACTATAAACTTCATTCGAGCGATTTCTTTTGAAAATTGGTAAGTCCTAAGAGTTTAAAAAAACATAATGAAGTTTAAATAACATGCATTAGCAATGTAGTTTCATTTCTATTATCTGTGAAATATATAATCAAGTTGTTATGGATAAAAAATGAAGTAAGAGACTATGAATAAAACACAAAGTACAATTTGCATATTGATTGCAAGAGCAAAAGACATTGGTATTCTTTATAATTTGACTTAATATTAATAGCCAATTCATAGTGCTCCACAAAGCCACAGATGATAACAAAAATTAAACATATTTAACCCCATAAAAGTAAAAAATTACACCAATAGAGCACAAGTTTCATAAAAAGGTAACTCATTTACCTAAAGATGTTGTTTCCAAATCATTTACGCTACTTAGCAATGCGATTCTTCTCCTTCTTAACACAGCTTCATTGTCAAAAACTGCCTCCCATTTCTCATTCATTTCTTTTGCTTTTGCTTCCCCAATCAAACTCAAATTTTCCTTGATTAAAGCCACAACACCTGTAGGAAATCTGAAAGATGATGAACATTCTGAGTTTAATGCAACGCTCCAATATGGATACAATGTCTCAAAATCTTCAACTTTAGCGATCGTTGTTTTATCATCTTCATCTTCCTCTTTCACTTCCATTTTGGGAATAACTTTCACGGGTTTGGTTTTAGGTTTTGGATTGGATCCACCAGCAGAAGCACTCGCACTCACACTCTCACACCCATTAATTCCCCATATCTTCTTTGAGACCTCGAACAGCTTGCGTTCATGGGGCTTAGGAAATACAGGATCTTCGCCATTACTGCTCGCTTTTTCAGAGTTGACTCGGAATTTCTTCTTCAATCTCCGAATTTTCTCATACAATTGGCTCTTTGTAGCATTTCCAGGTAGCAAATCCATGGTGAATTGATAAAATCCATCCATATCGGATAAGGGAGAACAACCTTTTATGGATTGATAATCAATAAATCCTTGCAGTAACAAAATTTCATCGTCATCGCTCCAAACCCTTTTATTTACCGACTTCTTTTCATCATCAGCATCCCCATTTGAGAGTTTGACTTTCTTTTTGTCCTTCATATCAGATTCAGAAGAAGGGCGTTTTGAAATGGGTATCTTCTCAGGGGTTGGTAAAGTATTTATCTTTTTGGAAGGCATGACGGCAATATCTGGAGCGGTAGGCGATCTCAATTCGGAATTGGAGTCTAAGGTAGAAGATGATTTAGTGGGTAGGGTTTGTCGTTTTACGATCGAAGTTTTCAAGGGAGTAGGCATTTCTTCTTCCGAATCTGATACTGATTCTTCTTCAGATGACGATTCCCGTGTTTTTGAGTTTGGGTTTTGGATTGTGGGTTTTCCATAGGGATGTTTCACAGCGCCAATGGTTTCTTCGTCCGATTCTTCTTCCTCTTCTTCTTCAGATGATAATGATTCTGCGTTTGCTTTATGGGTGATAGCATGCTGTTCTTGTTCATCCTCAGTTTCCTCGTCATCGGAGGAAGCAGATGGAGGATCATCTAGAGGAGTGGAACGCTTGGTAGCCATTTGTTAATCGGGTCTGAAGTGGGGGTGTCAGAACTCAAGCAGAGATTTTGATTTCGGAAGTCGGAACATGTAAATGAAGGGGTTAGGGTTCAAATATGGGCTCATGGGCTCCTGGACAAATATCATCAATTTAATATTTCTTTTGAATTTGGAGTTACAATAAAGTAACTATTAATTATAAAATAAAATATAATCACAAAATTACCATTTGGGGTTTCTAACGCTATTCCATAACCTAATCTATATATGGAAGTAGGGGAAATCAGATACATGGAAGATGAAGTAAAAGAGTTTAAACCAGAATCTAAACATGAGACGTGCAAATCTGATGAAGGCAAGTTTGATGGATGTCCCGACGGCGTACAAGATACAACCGACCCTCTGTCGGTAAGAGGTGTGCCGGCAATCGACAACAAAAAGAAGAATGTTCGTGAGTCGGTTGAAGTTCCGCACAAGTCAATGACATTAATTACTCCTAGTGAATTGTTTATGTTCAAGGCGGTGGACACGCATGGAGAACCTCAAAGTCAACGCGCCAATGAGGTACATTTGGGCTCACTAAAGGGACTACTTCATGAGGGATGTTTTGGGCCTTTTCCCTCTGGACCGATAAATGACGGTAGAAGGCGTCTTCCTAAATATTCTGATATTGGGCCTGAGAATGAAATGGAAGAGGGTGATGTGGAGGATGAGAGGAGTCACTCATTACATAAAAAAAACAAAGAATTGAAGATGTATTATCACAGACTCAAATCCTAGACTTAAACAGAAAACCATCCCCATCTCATTCCGGTAATGATGCAAATGCCATGGACGAGACTGACCTTACCATCGAAATCAGGCAAATAGTGGGTGTGGAAATCAAAAAAGGGAACATGGTACTACAGAAAGCAATGGGTGATTTAGGTGAACATAATAACCCTCAATGAATTTTTTATCCTTAAATATAAGAGGATTAGGCGAAGATAAGCAAGAATGGGTAAGCCTTCGAAGAGCACATAGAATTTCAATTGCTTGCTTGCAGGAAACTCAATTAGGGGTAATCACATCCTCCTCTATCAAAATTTGTGATTGTTGGGGGAATGGTAACTGTAATTTTGAAATTGTAGAAGCAACAGGAAGATCAGGTGGTTTACTTACCATGTGGGATAGTCAACAATTCATAGCGACAAAATCAATTCGTGTTAGATTCTTTCTAAATGTATTTGGTAGATGGGGCGATGGTGGTGACAAACTTGTGATAGTGAATGTTTATGCTCCACAGTCGCCAGCCCTGACAAAGAAACTATGGGATGATCTGTTGGGAATATTAGGGTTGCGGTGGAGATCTGGATACGAACTTGGATCGTGATATCACTTTCCGAACTGATATTTCTACCCTATGCCTGGGTTACAAGAAATTCAAACTAGGATAATCCAAGCAGACACCTATCTTTCTAGGCACAGAAAACGTAAGTTATTATGCTAAAAGGTTATGTGAATGTGTGATGAAAACAAGAGCTAAAAACCATACCTCTTCTGGAAACGAAGAGTTGTTTATATACTAAACACAATTAGGGTTTCATTAGGGATGGGCCGTCATTACTTGCTTAGGAAGCAAGTAATATTAATCCAGATTAGGGTTACCAAAAACTATAGAATTTCGTTAGTTTTACCATAATCAACCTCAAGAATTGAATTTTCCATTATGTTCCCACATGCAAAATTCGGTGAGGTCCCCAGACCCCGCTAGGGGCGCTGCCCCTTGAATTTTCCAGCCAGGGGATCTGCCCCTTGGACCCCACTAGGGGCGCTGCCCCTTTGGAAACCCCGGACCCGGGGGCGCTGCCCCGGACCCCCGACTAGTCGTCGAACCGGCTTCTAACTCGATCTTATACATGCGTGCACTCCGCACTAACCCGCATATGTATTAGAGTACAAATCATGAAACCCCTTAGCTCACATGTTAGTTCCAGTTACTTAAAATGACATGATGACACTAAAATCACCAACAACCGTCCCCCATTTTAGTGTAACCCTTGAACAAACATAACCTTATCAACAACAAACCAAACTAGTACATAATGAAAATATCAAACCGATTGAATTTCCACTTAGTATCATACAATTGCAAATATTCGAGAATCAAGGTGTTCTAAGAATTGAACCCGTCAACCCATTTGAATACCAGAAAGTAAAATACATACTAGTTTATTGAATTTCTAGCATAGTACAACTTGATACTATTATAAAGTCGTGTGTCCCAATCCTCTCATGATCGTATCAAGGTCAAGTCCACAACCTCTTGAAATGCGGCTACACTTCACAATCACGTAGGTAACTCTTTTCCATGTATCTGCACATACATTTATCGAAGGAATTATTAATAAGTTAAACTTCAACCTGGCTAACTTGCAGAACCGAACACATACCTGGGATGAATACTTCATGTGTTCTAATCTATAAGTATGAGCTTTCCACATTGAATTCAACTCCTAACATTATATTAGGAGGGAATTGGGTGTCTCATCATTATAGAATTAAATGGACTTTAATCCCATCCCGATTACAGACTTGTGCACTAAGTCTCTTGTCAGACCTTTAGTCAAGTGATCTGCCAAATTATGTTGCGATTTCACAAACTCAACCGAAATCACACCATTCATGATTAGTTCTCTAATCATACTATGTCTAACACCTAGGTGTCTAGACTTGCCATTATAAACCTGGCTATATGCCTTAGCCAAAGCGGCAACACTATCACAAAGGATAGAAATTGGTGCTATCGGTTTAGACCACAAAGGAATCTCATAGACTAAATTCCTTAGCCACTTTGCTTCTTTACCAGCAGCTGTTAACGCAACAAACTCAAATTCCATTTTCGAGTTTGTAATGCAAGATTGCTTCTTGGAAGCCCAAGAAATGGCACCTCCCCCAAGCAAGAATACCCAACCAGAAGTTGAGGAATGGTCCTCCATGTTGGTAATCCAACTTGCATCTGAATGACCTTCTAAAACTGAAGGACTCCCCAAGTAACTCAAACCATAATTCATGGTTCCCTTGAGATACTTAAACACTCTATTCACTGCTTGCCAATGTTCAACACTAGGATTGCTAGTGTACCTGCTCAACTTACCTACAACAAACGCAATATCAGGTCTGGTACTTGTCATGGCATACATCAAGCTACCAATAGCCTTAGAGTATTCTAGCTGTGAAATGGGAATACCATTATTTGGCATTAATTTCACACTTGGGTCCATAGGAGTACTCACAGGAGAACAATCGGTAAAATTAAACCGCTTGAGAATTTTCTCAATATAATGACTTTGAGTCATTACCAATCCTTTGTTCATCCTCTTAATTCTTATTCCAAGAATTACATCAGCCTCTCCTAAATCTTTCATGGAAAACTTGGATGACAACAATTTCTTTGTTTCATCCACTTGATTTTGGTCGGTGCCAAAAATCAACATGTCATCTACATACAAGCAAATGATCACTCCAGCTCTAGTAGCATCATCAAATCTACTATAAACACATTTGTCACATTGGTTTGTTTTGAAACCAAAAGACAAAATCACCTCATCAAATTTTTGATGCCATTGTTTAGACGCTTGTTTCAGCCCATACAAAGATTTGACAAGTTTACAAACCATATGCTCTTTACCGGGCATAATGAAACCTTCTGGTTGTTTCATGTAAACTTCCTCATCAAGATCACCATTTAAAAAGGCTGTTTTCACATCCATTTGGTGAATAACCAGATTGTGGATACTTGCCAAGGCAACCAACAATCTAATAGTAGAAATACGTGCAACTGGAGCATACGTATCAAAATAGTCAATACCGGCTTTTTGTCTAAAACCTTGAATGACTAACCGGACCTTGAATTTGTCAATGGTCCCATTAACATTCATTTTCTTTTTGAAAATCCATTTGCAACCAAGAGGTTTAGAACCCGGAGGCAAATCAGACAACACCCATGTATTGTTCTCAAGAATTGATGACATTTCATCATCAATCGCTTCCTTCCAAAAGGCACTATCCCGAGACTCCATGGCCTCTTGATAAGTCTTAGGATCATCTTAAATACTATAGCAATAAGAGTATTCAAGATTAATTTCATCCCTTGAAGCTTCCACCAAATATAGTTGAAAGTCGGATCCAAAATTCTTAGCAATTTGGCCTCTTTTGCTTCTACGAATATCTTGTGGTTCTTGCACGACACCACCATCTTGACTTTCTGAATTTTGCTCTTTATTAGCATCAAAAGTCAGATCCTTAGGCCTTTGAATCGATGAAAACCTCATCTCATCAAAAATTACGTCCCGCGATTCGATAACAGTGTTAATTGAAATCGAATCATTAGGTTCTATTACATAAAACCTATATGCCTTGGAATGTTCAACATATCCTATGAATATGCAATCAATTCCATGTTCTCCCAAATTCTTCTTTTTGGGCTCGGTAAGTTTTACAACTGCCCGACATCCCCAAACCCGAAAATAACTCAAATTCGGTTTTTTCTTGAACCAAAGTTCATACGGGATTGTTTTATTCCTTTTATTTGGAACCCTACTTAACAAATAGCAGGCCGTTAACATGGCCTCTCCCCAGAATCCTCCACTCAATCCCGAGTAAGACAACATCGAGTTTACCATTTCCTTTAAAACTCGATTTTTGCGTTCAGCAATGCCATTCTGTTGAGGCGTGTAAGGTGTCGTGGTCTCATGAATGACACCCACTGATTGGAAGTATATGGGATCTATATATTCACCTCCCCTATCAGTCCTGAGATATTTAACCGGAATGCCCAATTGCAATTCCACATCGGTTTTGTATATTTTGAATTTATCTAAGGCTTCATCCTTAGAGTGCAACAAATACACATAGGAAAACCGAGTGCAGTCATCTATAAAAGTGACTACATACTTTTTATTCCCTAAAGAAGGAGTGGAATGAAAATCACACAGGTCACTGTGTACAAGCTCCAAAACAGCAGAATTTCTAGTGACACTAGGAAAGGGCTGTTTTGTCACTTTTGTAAGCATGTATGTTTTACATTTATCAGATGTCATATCAAAGGTTGGAATTAATCCATCTTTTGACATCTCATGCATCCTTCTAAAGTTGACATGACCTAATCTTACATGCCAAAGCATAGATTTATCAACATTAAAAGTAAAAGATACAAATGCAGAATTCTGAACAGGTAATAATTTGTCAACAATATTCAAACGAAACATTCTATTATTTAAATATCCAAAGCCTAAAAACATTCCACCCTTTGACAAAACAAACTTATCCGACTCAATAACTTGTTTAAAACCATCAGAATTCAAACAACTAGAGCTAACAAGATTCTTGCGAATCTTGGGAACAAACAAAACATCAAATAAACTAATTGTCTTTCCATAAGTAAATTCAAGACACACGACACCTAAACCACAAATAGGAATAAAAGAATCGTCTCCCATTTTCAGCATCGAGCCATCTTCAAGCGGAGTTAATGTTTCAAACATCCGTCTATCCTTGCATACATGGTTCATTGCTCCGGAGTCGATCCACCAAGCAACATCATCATCCTGCACATAGAATGATTCAGGGATAAATGAAACATAATAAACATAATTTGGATTAGAATTATCAAAGTTAGTCAAAAACTGACATCCTTTCACTTGGGTCGAAGACCCGTTCACTTTCCCATTGGCTCCACTGTTTCCAGCACCATTGTTGCCCAAATTCACACGGAAATCACGCTTGCAATGTCCAACTTGATTGCACCTCCAACAAACCAAATCCTTTCTCTTTTTGTTGGAGTTGCTTGGGACATGTTCCTGCTTACGTTTGCCATATCCTTTATGGTTCTGGTTCCTTGGTTTGTTTTCAACCATATGAACCGAGGGCTGTCCAGGTTCAACTTTTCCTTTGGGTTTTTCAGATTTGTCACTTTCCTTCGCACGAAGAGATTCTTCAATACGAATGTGACTAGCAAGTTGAACCAATGACAGTTCCTCCTTTAGATGTTTCAAGTTATGTTTGAAGTCTTTCCAGGATGGAGGCAGTTTGTCAATGATAGTGGAAACAACTATGGATTCATCCATATTCATTTTGTGCAATTTAAACTGTCCATATATGCCAAGGAGTTCATTGTACTGTTCAGTGACAGACCTTGAATCTTCCATCTTATAATTATTAAAGTCACTAACCAGAAACTTCTTGCTAGAAGCATCCTTAGTAATGTATTTCAGTTCAAGGGTATCCCACAACTCCTTGGCACACAAGGCTTCACTATGGATATCAAATAAAGCATCAGACATACCGTTCAGAATGTGACATTTGCAGATGTAGTCATCATTGTCCCACTTCTATCTCTTTCTTGTCTCTTCAGTCGTCTCAACAACACCTTCCTCAGGATCTGTTGGTCTTGGAGTAGTCAACACATATGCTGCTTTCGGAGTGGTTAGCATGAAGTGCATCTTTTTCTTCCAGCACCTGAAATCGACACCTTCAAACTTCTCCAACATGGCAAACTTAGTGGTCATCTCGCGGATTCAGTCACCCATCTCCAGAAAAATAAATATCAGTTCGTTTGTTGGGAATATTAGGGTTTGCGGTGGAGATCTGGATATGAGCTTGGATCGTGATATCACTTTCAGAACTGATATTTCTACCCTATGCCTGGGTTACAAGAAATTCAAACTAGGATAATCCAAGCGGACACCTATGTTTCTAGGCACAGAAAACGTAAGCTATTATGCTAAAAGGTTCTGTGAATGTGTGATGAAAACGAGAGCTAAAAACCATACCTCTTCTGGAAATGAAGAGTTGTTTATATACTAAACACAATTAGGGTTTCATTAGGGCTGGGCCGTCATTACTTGCTTTGGAAGTAAGTAATGTTAATCCGGATTAGGGTTACCAAAAACTAAAGAATTTCGTTAGTTTTACCATAATCACCCTCAAGAAATTGAATTTTCCATTATGTTCCCACATGTAAAATTCGGTGAGGCCCCCAGACCCCGCTAGGGGCGCTGCCCCTTTGGAAACCCCGGACCCGGGGGGCTGCCCCCGGAGCCCCGATTAGTCATCGAACCGGCTTCTGACTCGATCTTATACATGCGTGCACTCCGCACAAACCCGTACATGTATTAGAGTACAAATCATGAAACCCCTTAGCTCACATGTTAGTTCTAGTTACTTAAAATGACATGGTGACACTAAAATCACCAACAAGATCTCTCTATGTTGAAGATTAACATAAACGCAATATGGATAATTATGGGTGACTCTAATGTGGTACATAGACAAACTGAAAGAATAAATTCCCAATTTTGTTCAAGCAGTGCGGATAACTTCAATCAATTCATCAACAACAATTCCCTCCATGATCTTAAGAATGGGTGGATTCAAATTCACATACTATCGGCAGGAAGGAAGGAAGTTAAGCAAGCTTGATCGGTTCCTCGTCTGTGATAACTTTCTTAATTCCTTTTCAGGTTTCTCTGCCACGATATTACCTAGATATTTATCAAATCATAGCCCGATCATCCTTACCACAACACAGGAGGATTTTGGTCCAAAACCGTTCAGGTTATTTAATTCTTGGATGGCTAGGGATGGATTTAAAGAGATGGTGATTAAGGCGTGGAATGAATTCCAAGGGTATGGCGAGGCAGATTCCTTCTTGGCAGCAAAGCTGAGATTTATTAAAACAAACATAAAGAAGTGGAGGGATGTGGAATATGCAAGAGAATCAGGGGAGATGCAAGCAATGAAAATAAGGTTGGAGGAGCTTGATGCTTTGGCGGAAACACGTGACTTGATGCCTCATGAACTGGGAACAAGAAGTAATTATCATAGGGAAATTGTTGAACTTGAAAAGCTAGCAACGATGGATCTAAAACAAAGGTCAAGGATAAAATGGATAGTTGATGGTGATGAGAACAAAAAATTCTTCCATGGATACATCAACAATAGGAACCGTAGGAACTAAATGCATGGGTTGACAGTTGATGGTTCTTGGATTACCAACCCAAACCAAATAAAAAAGGAGGTTCATTCCTTTTTTGCAGAAAAATTCAAAGAGGGTTGAAGATCTAGAACAAAGCTGATAAATCCCAATTTTAAAAATTTATCTCAAGAAGCTCATGATCTGCTGGAAGCGGACATTGGAGTTGATGAAATACAAATTGAGGTTTGTTCTTGTGGAAGTGAAAAGGCACCTGGGTCAGACGGGTACTCGTTCAAGTTCTTTAAGAAATATTAGGACTTAATTAAAGACGACATTGTGGCATTTGTAAAGTACTTTGAAAGGTGGGGAAATTTGTCAAACGGTTGTGATTTATCATTTATAACCTTGGTGGAAAAAGTGAAGGATCCAACATCACTCAAGGATTATCGTCCCATCAACCTTATTGGGGCTCTTTACAAGATCATAGCGAAGATCCTTACTAATCGTATGAAGAAACACATTGGGGTTGTATTAATGAAGTTCAATCTGCCTTTTTGGAGGGACGTAACATATTGGAGGGACCACTCATGGTCAACGAACTAGTTTCGTGGATCCAAAAAAGTGGAAAAAAATGCTATTATTTAAGGCGGATTTCAATAAAATTTTTAACTCTGTTAATTGGGAGTACTTAGACACGATTATGACACAAATGAATTTCGGTGAAAATGGAGGAGATGGATAATGGGATGTCTGGAATCATCGAAAGCTTCTGTATTGGTTAATGGCTCCCCAACAAAGGAGTTTGCGATGTCCAAAAGAGTAAGGCAAGGCGACCCAATGGCCCCATTCCTTTTCATATTAGCAATGGAAGGGCTACATGTTATGATGAGTTCAGCAGTGGAATGGGGATTATTTGACGTGGTGAAAATTCCAAACTCCAATATTAATGTCTCGCATATGTTCTAGGAAAATGATGCGTTGTTTTTAAGAGATTGGTCACAAAGGAACATTGCAAATTTAGCAAGAATTCTAAGGTGTTTTGTAGCACCTGGTTCTTGGTACGTATTTAAATTCAATTATTTTGGTATTCTACTCTGGGACTCGGCAAGTTGGAGGCCCAACTTGTCGAGTAGACTCTACATTATTGCGAGAGTTTTAGTGATCTACTCGACCAGTCGGGGGACCAACTCGACGAGTAGGAGCTGTCTGGACAAAACCCTAATAATTAGGGTTTGCACCCTATTTAAAAACTTTATCTCGTCCCAAACCATCCTCCATCACCCCTCCCAACTCAGAGAAGCCCTAGATTGAAACCCTAACCTTGTTTGAGTGATCTTGAGCCATTTTTGTGTGTTTTGTGGTGGTTTGAAGTTTAAAGAAGAGAAGGAAGCTTGGAAGATCAAGAGAAGACTGGTAAATCCAGAGGTTTTGATTTATTTACATCTCATTTAAGGTAAAAAAAACTTCAACCTTGACTTCTCATTTGATAGATCTCCTTTAGGGCTTAGATCTTATCATTTTGGGGCATTTCTAAGGCCATATTCTGATTGAGTGTGTATCATGAAGTTACACTTTAGATCTTGAATCCCAAGGCATAAAGGTGCCAACTTTGTGGCCATCAGAAGCCCATGCATCTTATAAGCCCCTTTTCATAGATTTTTGAGCCAAAAACTCCATCCATGGACATCAAGTTCATATCTCTACATATGAAATGGACCCTAGGAGGTCAGATCTATGGTTTTGATGCATTAAGACCCATTATTATCGACTGTATAGTTTTGGACAAAGATGGACTCGACGAGTCACTTGGGTGACTCGGCGATTCGGGTCGTAGTTCCCCCAAAAGTCTTATGGTAATGGTCTTTGGTTGAGTAGAATGAACACTCAGCATGTTAGGGGTTTGTCATGGACTTGAAGATCAAAGGACTCGACGAGTGGATGAACAGACTCGGTGAGTCTAAGGCAATGTCCCAACCATATGAAGATGGACTCGACGAGTGAGAGACTTAACATGTTCATATGGATGAAGATGGACTCGACGAGTTCAAGGAGGAACTCGACAAGTTGGTTAAAGAAGGTCTGATGTGTTGTTGAAGGGAAACTCATCGAGCTCTTTCTAGACTCGACGAGTAAGGACGAGGTTGTAGCTTTTCGTGGACGAGGGGACTCGACGAGTTGGTGAACCAACTCGGCGAGTCTGGTCAACCAGATGTTGACTTTGACCAAGGTTTTGACTTTAAATTTGACTTGGACTTAAGTGACCCTTGTAAGGGTTATGAGTATGAACTGATAACTTATAAAAGTTACCATGTAGGGGTTGAGGAGTCGGCGAGAGTCGATTTTCGTACCGAGGACAGTGCAGACACCACACGACATTGAGGTGAGTTACCTTCGAGTAGAAGTGGGTCTAAGGCACCAAGGCCGACCCACTAGTAGTTGATTATAGTTGATATGATTGTATTTGTGATAATTGTTTGGTTTGCTACTACCTGATGCGTTCTATGTGCTAGTACGATATGTTTTATGTGTTAGTGGTAGTAAAAGGGGAATAGTCCCCCGATTCGGTTGTTAGGACCGAAGGGTAGGTCGGACACCCCAGATATGTCTGGCATCATGTTGATGATATGTTATCACGTGTTAGTAATAGGGGTGAAATAGTCCCAGAGATCAGGTGAGATAGACCGGAGGGTAGGCAGGCACCCAAGAATAGCCTGACATGGGTAGGTCAGCACCCCAGAATGGCTTGACATGGGTTGGTCAGCACCCCATAATGGCTTGACACTGGTAGGTCGGGCACCCCATAATCGCACGACAATATGTATGATTGTATGGTATATGGTATGATGGGGGAACTAACTAAGCTTCGTGCTTACCGTTTTCAGTTTTGGTTTCAGGTACCTCTTCAGCTAAGGGGAAGGATCCGGCAGGGTAGCAGCATCATACACACATGATTTTCGCTTTGAGGACCCTAGGATTGTACTCTGATATTTTACTATTTTATGTTATGGTTTTTGAGACTTGTGATCTGTGATTTAATGTTTTGAAATGATAACAATGATTTTTCCGTAAACTATTTTATAAGTAATATAATTAAACAAAAAATTTTGGGCCTCGATTATTGGATGTTACATGTTTCCACGTGGTCTCTGGACTAAAAGTAAACTTCAACAAATCACGAGTGTATGGTATTGGAGGTGACTTCAGTGATGTATGTTATTGGTCCGATCCGCTTGGTTGTGAACCATCAACCCTACCTTTTACTTATTTAGGTGTTCTTGTGGGTGACAATATGAATCAAAAAAGCACATGGAAACCTATAATAGATAAATTTAAGTCTAAATTGTCGTTATGGAAGTAAAAAACATTACGCTTTGGAGGTCGGATAACACTAGCAAAATCAATCCTTGGGAACCTACCCACATACTACTTATCTTTATTTGCCGCACCAGTGGGGGTAACCCAAGAACTTGAGAAAATTCAAAGGCATTTTATTTGGGGAGGGACTATGGAAAAATCGAGTATACATTGGATCTCCTGGGAAAAATCACAACTCCAAAACAGGTGGGAGGTATGGGCTTGGGCTCTCTAAGATCTATTAACATGGCGTTGTTTACGAAATGGTTATGGAAACGTAAAAGTGATACGTCATAGTTATGGGCTCGCCTAGTTTGTGCATTACATAAGCTGGAGAATAATTATACTTATTGCTTCGCAAAGAAATCTTTAAAGGGTGTATGGTTGAACATTGATAAGGCCTTAGGGGTAATGGAGAAAATGGGTCTGGCAGCAACATATGTTATACGGATGACAAATGACATATAGGGTTCAGACTTTGTTGAGGGTGATGATCTCTCGGTAGCTTTGTTGTGGACTAGACTTGACAGGGCATCCCATCATATCTCTGATGGGGAATTCTCATGGTCAAAAGTTGTTCCAACAAAGGTTTCGTGTTTTATATGGCGTTCAAAGCAAAATAGAATCCCATCAATGGTGGCTTTAAACAAAATAGGTGTTACAGTTAACTCAATTACATGTGGTGAGTGCCAAAATAAGGATGAGACTGCGGATCATTTACTCATATCATGCCCGTTAGCGAAATCATTATGGATGGCGGTTACATAGTGGTGTGGAGTCTCAATTCAATTAGTGACTGTACTATAGTCAGTGAGGTTCCTGTGGGGGACAACAGTTGGGGACATGACACAAAAGAAAAGAAAATAGTCGATGCTATAAAATATGGGACACCTTGATGCCTATGGAAAGCGAGAAATGAAAGAGTCTTCGGGAATCATAGAAGTCAACCGGCGAAGATAGTAGATAATATTAAATAGGTATTATCACTTGGATAAAACATAGAGCAAAGAAAGGAGTCTTAGATGGGCCGGTAGGTGGTCCACCTTTAGACCCAAAGAGTGAGAGTTTTGGGATGAGTTTTTAATCGAGATAATCATGGGTTTGGCATACAGTTAGTGGCCGGGCGGAGCAACAGCGGTTATAAGGGTTGTTCATCATCCAAGGTGAGTCTTCTCGCTATACCTTACCTTGAGTGGTAGTTACGTGTGACCGGAAGGTCTTTGATATGAGCATATTTAGTTATAAAATTCATGCATTATTTTAATACTTTATGTTGTTTTTGTCTCATTTAATGAAAAAAAATGTGCTTAATTAGTTTAGAATTTCATTTTTCAGCAACAATGACATGCTCGAGTGGAAAAGGAAGCAGAACTAGCGATTGGAAGCTTGGATCTTGGATTTTGAAGAAAGAAGGATGTTGCTGGACAGCTTGACCCCTCGTCAGTGTTTTGGCTATATCTGATGAACCTTAACTCTGATTGACGAGATTCAAAATGTTCCAAAAAATAGACACAATTTCGGACGACTTTCATGTTTTGAGAAAATGTTGATTACAAATGGACTCGACGAGTAGGCCATCAACTCGACGAGTTGGACAGAAGTTTCGCGATTCTTGACTTTGCCTTGCCGTGCACGGGTTTTAAGTATGTACTCGCCGAGTTGGTCATTGGACTCGCCGAGTAGCCCCTGTTTTCAGAATATATATAGAAACACTTCTCATTCGAACCCTAATGAATGGGGGAAGTTTAGGACGATTTTTGGAGGCCAGAAGGGTTCTGAGAAGCTGTGGTTTTTGAGATTTCAACTTAGATAACAATTTGGAAGAAGATCAAAGGCAATAACACATTACTTTTATCTTAATCTTTTGCATGAAACATGTTTCAATCATTAGATTATGTTTTTAGTTTGTTATTTGTTGTAGATATAAGCTAAAAACTCATAACTTCTGTTTAGGATAGATGATTTTGTGATTATGGTTTGATTTTATGGTTAGGAATAATTTTAATTGATGATTATGTTTTATTAAGCTTGTTAAAGAACCTTATGTGTTAACAATAACTATTCTTCTATTAATAAATCAGTAATTAAGTTGTATGAACATCTCTTAGTTATTAATTTCATATGATTTATTGTGACCACATAGTTGTATGTCTAGGAATAGGGAATGTGAAACTAGAATTAACTAGAAGATAGGTAAGTTAATGTGTGAGCTTGTTTGATGAACATCAGCAATAGGTTAATTGAAGGGCCAATTTAATTAACCATTACAAGTCTTATTTAACCCGAACCAATAACTAGGAAATCCGTTAATTTAGACAACTGGCCACTGCTTGAGTTAATTTGTTTCCTAAGGATTAGTAATAGCGAACGTGAAACTAATTATCTTAGTCGGTAGCCAATGAAGAATTAATCCAATACATTGAAATCATCCATGGGAACAAATGAGTTGAACCTAAACAGAAGTCCTCTTTATTATTGAATTTAGTTGATTTTTATTTGCTTAGCTCTTAGTTTCTTAGTTTAAGTTTTAGTTAATTGTTTAAGTTTCTAGTCTTGCAAAACTAGAGAAACCCCTTTCTATTACTTGTTTTATTTAGATAATATTAGTATTTCTTTTAATTGTTTACCGTTCCCTGTGTTCGATACCCTACTTACCTGAACTAAACTGCTAATCGATAGGTACACTGCCTTTCGTGTGTTCGTCTTTGTGTTTAAGTTAGTAGGATTAAAACTAGTTGGTTTTACACACATCAAGTTTTTGGCGCCGTTGCCGGGGAACGGTTCAAATAGTTAATTTTATTTGCTAATTGTTATCATTTTTATTTTATTGATTAGTTTTTTTATTTTTATTTTATTTTTATTTATTATGTATTTTCCAAATCTCGTTGCTTTTGATGCTTTTCTTGAGGAAGTAGTGCAGGAAGATGAGGATTATGATTCAGATGATGATTTGAAGAAATTTGGAAGATGGTTTGATAACTTCTTGACTAACGAACAAGAGCAATCTGAGTCACAAGAGCTAAATTTACTAGATGAAGAATTTAATCCAGAAAGAGATTTGGAGGAGCTGGAAAGGTTGCTGGCAGAAGGGTCAGATGAAGAACAAGAACTAGCTGAATTGCAGGAACCAACCCGTAGTTTGACCATTACCACGACATGGCCCCCTGTATTTTTGGTTTGTTTTTCGAAGCATGGGGTGACGATTCCAACTTTGGAGAAAGTTCTAAATCACGATCCATTTATGATTAGTATCCAACCGGTTCCAACCCTTGTCAATATTCTTGGGTTTTATCAATTCAAGCTCGTTTGGCCAATTTTTGAAGCAAAGAGTCGAATTTTACAAATTGGTCCAAAGAAAATATTTAATACAATGGATGGATGGGAATGGAATTTATTAGAAGTTTATTAAGTTGGGAGTCCATCTAAAGACTCGCACAAAAAGAAGCGCTTGCGGGAGGCAACCTGTCATTAGAGTTTGCTTTTCTTTTTCTTTTTAAACTTCTAGTTTATTAGGGTAATTTAGGATTTTAATTTTGATGTTTGTTTTCGTTTTTCTATTAATTGTGTGTTGTTTTGATCTTTTCAGTTTGAAGCTTAGGATTGCATGTGAGGGTCTAGAGTCAAGGGTAAATGAAGCGAGAAATCGAGTCTAGGCGAGAGAGGAAACGAAGTTTTGAGTCAAGCTATGAGTCTAATTGATATAAGGGTTATATAGTGTTTATTCACTGAAGAAAAATGAGGGGAAGTATTAGTTTATATAACCCCCATACATCAGAAACGGACCTGGGCAGAATACAAACTTTTCCACACAACGGTCTACTCGCCGAGTGCATCATATGGACTCGACGAGTCCATGTGAAATTTCGCGACTTTTCTGCCAGTCAAGCTACAACTCGGCGAGTTAGCATATCTACTCGATGAGTCACTCTTTAATTATATTTTCAAGATTTGACCACATTTGATACGGGCATTGGTTCTTTTCTTTGGAGATCATTTTCCGAGCATTTCCAAGAAATTTTCCCTTATAATTGGAGCTATACCACACGAGATTTTGACACCCAAGACACAGATGAGTTGTTCCCATGTCTAAAGTCAATTGAAGATGGAGCTTAAAGACGAAATATCAACTTCGCACTATTATCGCAGGGGAGTTTGTTCCAATTATATCTTTATTTTATTGTTCTTTATCATGCATAATATGCAATGGGAACATTGCATAAATTAAGTGTGGGGTAGGGGGTTGGTTAAATTAGTTAAAATTTTAGTTAAAATTCGAAAATCTTGAAATTTTAGTTAATTTTGAAATTTTTGCATTAAAATTCGAGAATTACAAGAAAAAGTTGAAGATTTTTTGGAGCATCAAGGTTAAAGTATGAAGTTCAAAGATCAAAAATTCTGAAGAAATTCAAAAGTTGAAGATACCCAGAAATTAAATATCAAATGTCAAAGAAGTGAAGAATTCTAGAAGAGCTCCATAGTGGTATCATAAATTGTAATTGTGTAGATTATGCATGCTTGGGTTGCTCAACCAAAAATACCTTGAGGTTAGGAGGTTTTCTGCGGATGGATTCGGAGGGATGCATAAAATGAGCATTGTTCGGAAAAAAGTGGGCGAATGTTTATGAGGATTGTGAGTATTTAGAGTATGGGGGTTCTTTAGCAAAACTTTTAGAAAAAAATGCATGCGTTGCGGTCTTGGCATAATGGCTGGGTTCAATTTGGATTGTCTTATCTAATATTAGTGTACTAAAATTCAGTTTTACTTGGGGGCAAGCAAAAGTCAAGTGTGGGGTATTTTGATATGAGCATATTTAGTTATAAAATTCATGCATTATCTTAATACTTTATGTTGTTTTTGTCTCATTTAATGAACAAAAGGTGCTTAATTAGTTTAGAATTTCATTTTTCAGCAACAATGACATGGTCGGGTGGAAAAGGAAGCAGAACTAGCGATTGGAAGCTTGGATCTTGAATTTTGAAGAAAGAAGGATGTTGTTGGACAGCTTAACCCCTCGTCAATGTTTTGGCCATATCTCATGAACCCTAACTCCGATTGACGAGATTCAAAATGTTCCAAAAACTAGACACAATTTTAGACGACTTTCATGTTTTGAGAAAATGATGATTAGAAATTGACTGGACCGAAGGATCCAACGATTTATGAGGCCGGAAGGGTCAAGCAGACCGGACCGGAGGGTCCAACAAGCTTAGAACCAGAAGGTTCACAGAGTTAGGGCCAGAGTGTCCGCATAGTTAGGACCGGAAGGTCCATAAAGTTAGGACCAGAGGGTCCACAGAGTTATAGCCTCAAGTGGCTAATATGTGTTGTATGTGGTATCTTGGGGAACTTACTAAGATTTGTGCTTACCGTGTTATCTGTTATGTGTTGTAGGTTTTCTCAGTATCTCAGGACGGTGATGGCTCGATTGTACATACGAGATCAAGAGTTATGTTTTGGAGGATCCTGGATTAATAATTATACAATTATGGATTTATGTTTTGTTAATTTTGATAATCGAGGATTTTTGTGAAATGCATTTTGAGCATTTTGTGATTTTAAAAATGGAATTTTTTTGAAAAATTCACGATGTTACACTTGGTCATTCAATCCTTGGATTGCAATACAAAAGATTAGCCCACAGTACGATTTTGGCATGCCCTTCCAGACCTTCAGCTCGTATCTAGAATGCTCAGGAGTCCTCAGTATGAGCCTGACATGCCTTGCCCAACTCTCAGCTCATATCTGGCCTACTCCAGGGTTTGTTGGCTACCGCATGGAGCATTACAACCTCAACCCATCCCATACAATATGTAGACAAATTGTCGAGTTCTCAGACAATTCATTGAGTCAATGTAGTGTCCAAATGTCAGGAAACCCCTAAATGAATCATCGAGTCATCTCATTGACTCACCGATTCCATGCAGAAACCAACAACGACCAATATTCATTTGAATCGTTGAGTTGACCATGCAACTTGTCGAGTCCCTTCAGTCTATTTCTCATTCAGATGTTTCTAAGTTCTCCTAAAGCTCCAAATTGCAGATCTAGCCTCCTAGGGCATGGTTTCCACGTAAAGTTGCAAACTTTACGTAATGGTCTTAAATGCCAAAACCAATCTAAAGGAGAGGTTTAAACCAAAAAGAAAGGCCAAAGCTTGATAAATTCAATAACTTTATAACTATAAGGACTTAGAGGGTTTCGGCTCGGGTGGGCTAGGTTGCTTATCATTTGGATCTTCCAGCAGAGATCAGCCAGATACAAAACACTTTTTATGTCTCTCAACTGCGAAAGTGCTTAGTGGATGACTCCACAGTTGTACCTTTGTAGGATATACAGGTTAATGATATCCTGAACTACATCGAGAGACTAGTATCCATTCTTGACCGGAAGAAAATGGAGTTGAGGAACAAGAGGGTAGAGTTGGTGAAGGTGCAGTGGCAACACTGCAAGGGGTCGGAGTAGACTTGGGATCCTGAGGAGGAGATGAAGGAGCACTACCTGTAGTTATTTCTAGGCACAGCGGACTTCGAGGACGAAGTCTGATTCAAGTGGGGGAGAATTACAACATCCATCACTCGAGTTAATAATTATTTAATATCTTTGTAATTAATTGTTGGGATATGAAATAAATAAATGGATTATTGAGTGGACTTAAGCAAGTGGGTCGATAGAATTGGGCTACCCGAAGACGTACGATGGGTGTAAGCTTGGTGTACGCAGGGCATAGTGTGTGTGTGTGGGGGGGGGGGAGGTGCATACGCGGATTGTACCAGGGTGTACGCACAACGTATGCAAGCAGACTCAAAACCCAAATTTTTAGGGTTTAAGCCATATAAATACAACATTATGACTCAAACCCTAGCCTCCTTATCAGCCTCTCAACCTTAAAAAAACCCCTAGAAAGCATAATAGTCTCATCCTTGTGTGATTTTGATCTTGTGAATCTCATCTTGGTGGTTTTAAGCTTGGAAGGAGAAAGGAGTAAGTGAAGAAGAACTTGAGTATCTTGAGCTCAAATATCCGGGATAACATCACCATTTGGCACTCATTTGAGGTAAAAAGCTCTCAACTTGCCTCATGAATGCTTAGATCCATGTTAAAGGAGGTTTGGACCTCTTTTGGCCCCAAGACTAGATTTTTATTGCTCAACTTCGTTTCTAGGCTTAGGGTTGCTACCCTTAGTGCTAAATGTGTACCAATAACAGTAAAGTTTCGATCTTTAACATCCTTTCGTGACCATGCATGAGTTCTAGTTATTTCCATGGAAATTAGTTGCTATATTCCATGTTTGGGTCCATTTGGTGGGTTGTAAGCCACCAAGTAATCGACATTATGAGTTAAGACAAGTTAATGGACTCAGATCTGTAATTTAGGGTTAAAGGTCTTAAAGGATTAAGCACTTTTGAAGTTTATGATTTAACAGGGTAGTACACGTAACGTCCAAGTCATGTAACCTGTACACTTAGCGTACGCCATGCGTACTCACTTATTTGGGCTTCACATCATTTGGGCCTCAATTTGGGCCGATCTTTGGACTTCTTAGCTTTTGGGCCTTAATTAGTGGACCATAAAGAGTCAGTTATTGAGCTAAGGACATGTTTAGGATTAGGGGAAGGCCCATGTGAGGAGTTAGGCCCAATTTAGAAAATTGGGCCATTAGTAGGCCTTTAGTGGGCTTGGAAAGATTTGATAGAACTGGGCCTAGGATATGGTCCAAATTAGACCAGGGGGTAAAATGGTCATTTTACACTAAAGAGTGATAATAGGATTTTGACTAAGTGTTGTTGTGATAATGACAGTCGGGGAGTCGTTGAAGCAACCGTTAGAGATTCCTTACCATGAGATTCACTTTCAACTTTGCGAAGTGAGTTTTCCTCCAGTAGGAATGGGTCATAAATACCAATGCCAGCCCGTTTATGTATGTTAGTATATTTCGGACTACGGTCCAATGTCGGACAGTGCTTGATGTAGGTTTATATGTTTCTGGGCTTCGGTCTGATGCTGGGGAAAGCCTGAGGAATGTTTGTATGCTTGATGTCTTTGTGATTCTTGCATGTGTTTGTTTTATGTGTTTTCGGACTTCGGTCCGATGCCGGGGATAGCCCGAGGAATGTTTGCATGCTTCCAACTTTCAGTCCGATACCGGGAGGGCCCCGAGGAATGTTTATATTTTTATGTTATGTGATTGTTTATATGTATATGTTGATATGTTTATATGTATACCGAGCTTTGATCGATGCCAGGCGGGGTCCGATGTCGTATTTCTGTCCAATGTCGAGCGCGACCCGATGTCGGACTTCAATCCGATGTCGGGTGGGGCCCGATGTAGCGGGCAAGGCCCATGTTATTATATTATGTGATTATGTGTATGGTATTTGGTAGTTTGGGGAGACTCACTAAGTTTCGTGCTTACAGTTTTCAGTTTTGGCTTCAGGTACTTCCAGTAGCAAGAGGAAGAGCTCGGGATGACTGCAATGCACACACCATTTGTTTTAGGGGTGAGCAAAGTTGGGTACCCGCCTTAATTCTCTGAAACCGGAACCGGCGGTTCTTGAAATCTTGGAACCGGAACCGGAATCGTTAGAACCGGTTTCGGTACCAGGTACCCGGTTCGTAATTTTCTTTCTTATAATTTAATCGTTATAAACCATAAACTAACCATATATTATTAACTAAAAACTATTAGTTAACATTATAATTTAGTTATGAATACGATTTTCATGTTATATTTTTCAAAAACCAAATGTTATTAAAAATGTTGAAAACCAAACGAAATATATTAGTGAATGTTTACATATTGTAACTCTCTGTTACTCAAGTCTTAATTGCTTTTCAAATTCTTCCAATTTTACAGGTTCCCACCGCATTAACATATCAATTAGCATTTTTTTTTATCTTATTAGCAAACCACTTAAATTAATGTTTATAATGGAGTTCTCTAAATGAAAAGGTCTTCACTCATTGTCCAAAAATGAGAACCAATAAAACATCTAAACTTACGTTAGACTAGTTAGCACGTCGGTTTTGGTGGGTACCCAACGAGTAGCAGTTCTGTAAAAATGACAATCGGAATCGGAACCGCTTAAGACAGTTCCAGTTCCGGAACCGGCGGTTCCATGGCGGTTCCGGTTCCGAAAGCGGATACCCGATTTTGTTGCTCACCCCTAATTTGTTTAGTCTGTGATGTTTTTACTTTGATATGTTTGACAAATGTTTATGATATTTTGAGATACATGACTTATGGTTTTTATGTGATGAATTGTTAACTATGGTTTTATTAATGATTTAAAACGAAAATTTTGTACTATATTTTTTCGATGTTTCATTATCATATAGTTAAAAACAAACAATGTTTATACCGATTTATTATAAGATTTATTATATAAGAGGTAGCAACGTCATTGATATATATAGAAAACATATATTTTTAAAGATTTCAAATATATTGTTGTATTCTGCGCAACGCGCAGGTATTCGCCTAGTTATATATATATATATATATATATATATATATATATATATATATATATATATATATATATATATATATATATATATATATATATAAACTATTCCCTTATGAATAGTATCTAACCAGGGTTACTGTTCCTCGGGCTATTTTAAGTTTATGGGTTACGTCCACCGCTTCAACTACTTGATAGCCTTATCTCCACCGCTTTTGGGTTCATCCTCTCTGCAACCATCACCTTCTAATCCTCAGACTCTTAACACTTCCAATTTTCAATCCGAACTCCAATCACCTATTTTCTTATGTCCACGGTCGCCAGAGGGAAGGATAGATTGCGATGGTTTTGCCTACCCGATATGGGTATTGTTCACTGTCTACTGCCATTCTTCTCCACTTATCTTCCACCACAGTCTCTGATCCTTCCTTACCATCGGCCTTCTCCTCCAATCGGGTGACGAATCTGAGTGGTCAAAAGCAAACGATTACATTTGGATTTAAATCAATTCCTAGATTGTCGTCTCCGGTGAGGTTGGCACCACTGTCTACTCCATTTCTCGCCATTTGTGTAAGTTTTCACAAAATCTTTCAATAACGTTGTTTCTTCGTGTCCTCTTCATTTGTCACTCACCACCACACACCACCTGAAGCTTAGTGCAACTATGTTACTGTGATGTCGTATGCTGGAAAACAACCGTTTCTTTCTCTTATTCATCACTCCTATGGGAACAATGTTGGTAGGCCTTTCCTATTTAACCAAATTTCATATTCCCTATTATAATTTTGGAGGCACCTGCTCTTTGAAAAGAAACTAATTTGCACCTTATTAGATACTTTTTTTGTTCAAAGTTGGCAGATTTGAAGATGCACACCAACTACTTGATGAAATGACTGAAAGAATCGGTAAGCTTATTTTTTCATATCACTGCAACTTTAACCATCACAAGTTTTCAAAGTTGTCGACTGTAAAACCTCGATGGTTGAGGACCATGAGTGATCTCTATACTAACTAAGGGGTTATTAGAACCAGATGGAGGGTAAAACTTTAGATTGGCATTGTTTCCTTTTTCTTGACATTTCGTTGGGGTGGCTTCTATTATTCTACAAATAAATTTGAGTTTTTTTTTCCCTCTGAATCACTATTAAGCAATAAGCAATATGGTTTTTAATTGCTTTTGCTTCCATAATCTCTTTGTTAAGACTAATGATAGTCTTTATAAATACCCTAATGGTAGCTGCAAATTGATACAAAGATAGTAACTTTCAATGGGCCTTGCCCAACACATTCATCAGGACCCACCTGGCATCGGGTCCCACCAAGTATACATACAAACACATGTAATACATATAAGAGCCATACAGATAGTTAGCATCCTATAAACATAAATCAAAGGACCGACACTGGAGCATTCGACCCAAAAATACTGTGAGAAGACTCGCCTCAATTCGATGATAAACAGTCACACACACACAAGCGGCTGCTACAATGGCTCCTCAAACCGAACACATTCAAACTAACCCTAATTACTATTTAAGGAAATAACCAACAAATAAAGGTCTAAATCATAATCCATCATACTAAGGGTAGAATACAATTTTACCATTCTCATACTTGACCCAACAAATCATGGCCCAAAATCCCTTCGGGTGGGTACGCTAAGCATACCACCTTATTATGCCTAGCGTACTAGACTTAACAGATAAGGAAATTGGGGGCTGAACATTCTACACGGAGCGTACCTAGAGGATACGCCCAACCTACTCCCATGATACCCAAAAGTCCATATTAAGCACTCAATGCCTAAAGTCTATTTGTCCAAATCACAAATCAAGCATGTCCTAACTGATAAATTGTCAACTTGATGCCTTTGCATGGCTCAAGGAGGTCTAAAATCAAACTCTAACTTCCTAACTTCACATAATGAACAACAATTAATGCATGGTTGAATTAAAGCCATCGAGATACAATTTTTATGCTCAGGGGACCTCAAAAAAATCAAGAAATGTTAACCCAAACATATGGAGTAGCTTTTACTCACAAGAATCAACCCAAAGGACCAAAATATCTCAAAACCCTAAGAAAACCTAGATCTAAGCAATGAACCATAAATGTTAAGACTTCTCCAATGAATTCCTTCTTCTTCATAAATATGATCAAAATGAGTAAAGTATGGACCTACAAGCTCATAGCAAATAAACACTTCTCCAATGAGTTCCTTCTTCTTCAATAAGCACCAAAAACACACCAAATCACTCAAAAGCTCAAGGATCTCACAAATAAGGGCTAGGATTTCGAGGGGACTGCTTTACATGATGGAGGCTAAACATAAGAAGGGTTTCTAAAGGATTAAGGTCTTTAAATTGGGTCCAAGACCCAAAAATTAGGGTGTGTCCCTACCACGAGTACGCCCAGCATACTACAGAGAATCCCCACGAACATATTAAGTGAACTACGCCCATCGTACATGCCATGTACGCCCAATGTACAAGCCAAAACTCATTCCCATTCTAACTTCCAATGACCATAACTTCTTTGTTTTTACTCCGTTTTCGACAATCTTTATATGTTTGGAAAGGTAAGAGCCCCACAATCCTATCTAATCACCTTGACTTAAAAACAAACCAAACTAATATCCTTAATTCAAGAAAGGATTCTGAAAACATCACTTTTCCCATTTGATACGAACTGAGAGCTTGGATCACCTAACCTACAATATCTACATCAAATAGGGTCTAAACCTTTCTTCCCTCAAAGCCCAAATCCTTATGATAATTGATTTTTAGATCACGACCCCGAATTAAGAAACAAACTGAAACAGGGTGTTACACTAATAACACAAACTTTAACAAAATAGTAAGACTAACCTCTCTACTCATCATCTTTTCTATTTGACCATCAAACTTAGGGGTTTCTTGATAGTTGCTGATGGGTTAGAAGCATTAACATGTCTGAAGCTCTGACCTAAAACATGTCTTTTGATTTAGCATATGACTAAGGAAGTTAAATATTGAATATGATCAATTTACCATTCTATTTTGTTTTGTGTTGAATAAAATGTTTTAGTTGATAAAATATCCGAATAAAGTTGCTAAATATTTATAAAAATATATACACAAAATGGCATACAAAATCCAAATTAAACATAAATCATTTCAAGCCAAATTCCTCATCAAATTCAAGAAAATGAGATTGAAGTATACTTGCATTACATAACTTAAAGTTCTTAATCTAATTGCATGGAGCTTCATAAAAATATATGAGATGGAGGTGATTTTAAAGTGCTCTACATTCTTTTAATCCAGCATCTTTAGCAACCAATCATACTTTATAAGTTAGATTAGTAGTTGAGATCTATACGATTGTTCTATATGTGCTAGAGATGGAATATCTTCAAGAACTAATGATTGGTCTGCATGCACATAAACAAACATCTAGACTTGTATTTTAAAAGCGTATCATTGGACATCGACAAAAAATGATGTCTTAATATTGACATGGGCGTATCTACCAAGGGCAAAGGTAGGTCCTAGGACCTACCTATTTGAGTTTGTTTGTCAAAAAAATGTCTTAAAAACTATTTTAAAAGGAGAAAACAAAGTTATTATGGGCAATTTGTTATTTTAAATTATGAGATTGATAACAAAAAATTGATCGTACTTAATCGACACTCTCAAAATATCAATAAATAAATAAATTGTTCTAATAAAAAGAATCCCATATGCCAAGGACTCCCGCTATGTTTGCCGCTTTAACAATTGACTAATAATCAAGTAGTTTTTCGTTAAGTCGTACGCTTTTTTTCTAGTTATATTTCAATTGGGTTTTCAAAATTTTTAATAGGTGGCGCTTGATTGATTTTAACCAATTGGACGAGTTTTTTAAGGTACACGATCCAACCCCCGCAAGTGTTGTTGATTTTTGGGATAATGACTTCAAAGGGTAACATATTTTTCGATTTGTATACATTTGGTCACTAAGTTTTTTTTTCCATCCACATTTACCCCTTCAACTTGTTAAACTATACACATTCAGTCCTTATGACCGGTTACTCCAGGTTGGCCGGGAAAAATAACTTAATAGGGTAATATATTTCTCATTTTGTACACATTTAGTCCTTAATATTTTTTGTACATATTTAGTCCTTACTGTTTTTTTTTTTTTCAAAATAAGTCATTTTTGTTTTTGTACTCATTCAGTACTTATGAATGATTTCTTTAGGTTTTTCTCACGACATCTTACATCGGACAATCATTGATGAAGTGTGTGGGATTGTTGACGTTTATGTGTAACGTCTTATTTTCACAACAAAAATTTTCATTTTTAAATAAGGAAAAAGTCCCTAATTATAAATCCATTATTAAGAAAAAAACGTTTATTCCAAAATACATTTATTGAAAATTAGAGTAATATAAGAAACGCAGAATCCACAATATTGTTGATGAGTGTGTACAATTATGCATTTGTCTTCCTACGATCAACGATAGAACCTAAAAACATAAACAATTGGGTAAGCACAAAGTTTAGTGAATTTTCCCCAAATTATTCGATACAACAAACATATTATCATGCATAACGAGCCCATACTCATCAGATTGGAATACCTTGGCTCAATCAGTTATCGGACTTGAATGGCAACATACAACAGGTCCAATTAGTAATCAGGAATACCCAGGGTTTGTTGGTATGCCGCCTTAACCCAACCGCTCTTCTCGAGCCTCCGTGCATACACCTTACAGCCGGTACGGCTATCCCACATAAAATATCGTGAGAAAAACCTAAAGAAATAACTTATTTTGCAAAATATATATATATATATATATATATATATATATATATATATATATATATATATATATATTAAGGACTAAATGTGTACAAAAATATTAAGGACTAAATGTGTACAAAATAATAAATATATTACCCTATTAAGTTATTTTTATCGCCTAACCTTAAGTAACCGGTAATAAGGAATAAATGTATACAATTTAACAAGTTGAAGGGGTAAATATGAACGAAAATAAAAATCAATGACTAAACGTGTACAAATTAAAAAATACATTACCTTTTTAAGTCATTATTCCTTGATTTTTCTTATTGGTTTCACTTAATTTGGAAACCATATCATTTTTTGTTTTAAATTCGTTACTCAATATTGGTCTAATCAAATTAAGTTACATCTATTTTCAATATTTTACTACTACCACTACTACAATAAACATAAACGTAAGAGTAAAAGATATATTTTAAAATACAACCAAAAATTCATATAAAGCCGAAGAATCATATATATAGTTAAGCAAAAATGTATTCCATTGTTTTATCAACCAATAAGGTCTCTGATGTTATATGGTTTGACGTTAGTTGGGCGACAAAGTTTTTTATGTTTCTTAAAGTAATACCACATTAGCAAACACAATGAAAATGAAAATCATATTAGCAAACACAATCAATACATCACAATTATCTACATAAACAGTTGATGCTATTGAAATTAGACACGGTGTTAATTTAGAGTGAAGACGAATATATCATACAAACTGAACAATACACATCAAATCCCTTTCCTAAACAATGAATCATATAAGGAATGATTAATTACTTTTGAGAAAAACCAAGACCAGAATATGAGAAGTTTACCGATTTCAAATCAGATTCATAAACACATCAGAAAATCAAAGTTGAACATTTTTTTGTGGTCGCTCAGCTGAGGAACGATTTGGCTAGATTGTCACAAGAATCGAGGGATCGAATAAGCTGACTCCCAAGAATTAATTTCTTCTCATAACGGTTCTTCTAAATAATTAAATAACATATTAACTTAACCTATTACATTTGTCAAATTGGAGTGTCTTTTTAGCCAACCACTAAAAAAATACATACATGGATCAAAACTTTATGGTGTTGCATACACACTCTCATTATCATCTATACTTGAATCACCCATTTGGCTTTGTTCATCTTCAATCGTCGTTGGCAGTATCTTATCGACTGCACTCCACCCATTTGCATCTGAAAAATCCACCACACTATCCTTAGAGTCCGATGATCTTTGACTTGTCTCTTCAGGTGATTCCGGCGTATGTTGTGCCTCGTTTTGACTCTGCTCTATTCCCTCATCATCTGAATGCCAATCATCTACATCGGAATCATCCATCCGCTTCACCGGGATCGGTGCTTCATTCTCAAAATCCGATGTCGATGACCGTCTGTTTGTTTCTTCAAAATCAAATGGTTCCGACCCTTCAGCAATAGGTAATTCCGGTGAATGTAGGGTTTCGTTTTCGCTATGATCTATTCCACCATCTTCTGAATGCCAATCGTCTACATCGGAATCATCCATCACCTTCATCGGGATCAATACTTCATTCTCAATATCAGATGTCGAAGACTGTCGGTTTGTTTCTTCATAATCAAATGGTTCAGGCTCTTCAGCAACAGGTAGTTGTAGTGTATGTGGTGCCTCGTTTTGACTCTGCTCTATTTCCTCATCATGTGAATGCCAATCATCTACATCAGAATCCTCCATTTGCTTCACAGGGATCAATACTTCATTCTCTAATTGTCGATTTGTTACTTCAATATCAAATGATTCTGGCTCTTCAACAACAGGTGATTTCGGTGTATGTCGTGCCTCGTTTTGACTATGCTCTATTCCATCATCATTTGAATGCCAACCATCTACATCGGGATCCTCCATTTTCTTCAACGGGATCAATACTTCATTCTCAAAATCCAATGTTGAAAACTCTCGGTTTGTTACTTCAATATCAAATGATTCCGGCTCTTCAACAACAGGTAATTCCGGCATATGTCGTGCCTCGTTTTGACTCTGCTCTATTCCGTCATCATCTGAATCCAAACCATCTACGTCGGAATCATGCTTCACTGGTATGAGTATTCCATTCTCATTATCCGATGTCGACAATTGTCGGTTTTTTTCTTCAAAATCAAATGGTTTTGGCTCTTCAACATGTAATTCCGGCGTATGTTGTAACTCATTTTGACTCTGCTCTATTCCGTTATCATTATCCATCGGTTTCACTGGGATGATTACTCCATTCTCAATATCCGATGTCGATGACTGTCTGTTTGTTTTTTCAACATCAAATGGTTCAGACTCTTTAGCAACAGGTAATTCTGGCATATGTTGTGTCTCGTTTTGACTCTGAATGATTCTGTCATCATCTGAATGCCAACCATTTACATCTGAATCATCTATCTGTTTCCCCGGGATGACTACTCCATTCTCAACATCCGATGTTGACGACTGTGGGTTTGTTTCTTCAAAATCAAATGGTCCCAACTCCATTGTTTCATCATCATCGTCTAAATTCCAATCATCGGCATCTAAATCATCCACTTTTCGTGAAGATCGTTTGGTAAGATTTGGGTACGTTTCCTCGTCGTCATCAGAGCTCCAATCACCTGAATCAGAATCGGAATCATCCAATTTCTGATTATTCAAAGCCAGGCGAACTAATTTATCACGAACACTCGGTAAAGCAGGGGGTGTCGGAATTTGTCCCGGCTCACAAGTCACCGGCAAACCAGGTGGATCATGAGGAGCACGTGGTGTCTCTTCATCATCATAAAGTGCTTCAAGTATCATGTTCACTGCATCTTTCATGAACATAATCCTATTTCGTGTCTTCTGCCACCGTTTATTTTTTCTCCCATTTTCATCGGATGCCGGCGACCGCAGTGCCTCCATCCTCGTTTGCATCGCCAATGTTTTTCTCACTTCGTTACACGTCGTATCCAAAATCTGCAAGAAACCACGAACGATCGAAAACAACCTTAACCCTTCGTCTTTCCCTGACTGTCCATGAAAATAATTCCCGGTGTTCTTCACCATCGCCATTATCCGTTTCTCTTCTTCGATCATCCATGTGATATCGGCTTCTGCATACTCCATAAACCTCGTGAGAGCGTCATTAAACTCTGTAGCTCCTTCGGCGGTTGTCATCTCGTCGCTCATAAACTCTTTCGTTTTCTTCATCATGTTCCCCAATTTTGAAACTGTCGACGTTAGGTTATCGCCGTCAATGAGTGCTGCTTTTTTCACGTCGTTAAGCTCCTCACTTAGCTTCGACACAACCTCCATACCAAGTTTTTTTAAAGATTCCGGTGTTTGTTGGGTTAGATCAAGACCTCGTGTTCTAGCCACTTTAATTCCTTCATATCGGATTATTTCTTGAACCACAAACGACAAAAGCGTCGTTTTTCCATCGGTCCCTTTCACATCCGAAAGCTTCAAAAGCGTATCCAGCTTGAACGCCTGGGCTCCACCACGATACGTACCATCGTTCATTCGATTTCCCGTCTTCAAAACCGCTTCTAGTAGCCGGAGGAAGAGTCTGCTGCTTATAAGCTTGTCGCAAGCTACCTGTAATTCCGTTGAGTTACTATGAAATTACAGAATTACCCTCTTGAACGATATAGACAAAATGTCATATTAATACCTCCAACGTCGCGAATGATTCTTTAGCCATATGGTAATCCTCGTGAAGGGCACCCATGAACAATAAAGCTTCAAGTCGTTTAAACGCAAATGGGATTTCAACCAAGTCTTTGAGAAAACGTTCTGAAAGGCCAAGTTGGTTGATGTCGCCGTTATATAACCGGAGTTTTAGTTCTTCTTCTTGATTTGGTGCCATTTTCAACAGAGTTGCAATAAGCTCAACGGGAAGTTGGGTACCTGAGTCACACAGATATACATTACGTACGATGAGAATTAGAATTTGAGCGACATAAAAGACAACGAACATTACGATTAACGAAATCACCTTTTTTGACAGCTTCACAGACTTGTTCAGTGGTCACGTTCAATGCTCTTAGAAGAATCGCTAAATTCTGAGATTTTTTTACATCGATGATCTGAATCAACTTGGCTTGCGGATGTAAGTTCGATTCCATTTTCCCATTACGTTCTTTCTTGTTTTGAGCAGCCACATATCCGAATAGACCCACCATTGTTTCCTCATTCAACCTATTCGTTTTTAAAGATTTTAGTATATACATTTTATATATATATACAGATATATCTGTAAAAATTTAGACGCTTACTGGAATGATCCATCTTTAAGATGGTGCCAAACCATGGAACGACCCTGAACAGCGTTCACCTTGTCCCAGAAAAACGGCTTTAACTTTACTTTTGGGCTATCAGAATCTCCATCTTGTTTCTTTTCATCTTTATTAACAGTGGTTTGCGTTTGCTTTCCAGATGCAGGTGTTTTCATATTACTTGGGTTTGGTGGAGCAGGGCGACCACCCGGAGGCGGTGGTGGTGGTTGTGGAGCGGTAGGTATGGTAGGAGGTGATGGTGGAGCTTTTCGACCTGGTGGTGTTGAGACGGCTGGTGGTGGAGGAGGCGGCGGCGGCGACGACGGCGGTGCTGGTGATTGGAAAGAGGCTTGCCCTGGTAATCGACGGCAGGGTTTTCCTGGTCCTCGAAGAGTGGTTTTGCCTGGTGGGAGTGGTAAAGGTCCTGTTTCCGATGGACGATGGTTGTCGTTGGCCAAATTGGTGGTCTTCGGAGGCCGATCCGACACTTCAGTCGGTTTTTGTGAAGGACCTTTAAAAAACGACGAAGTTATATCAAACTGAAAAAATGATCAACCAATAATCGCATTTAAGATGCTTGAAGAAAATTATTGGTGTATAATATCCATGTACATGAAACCTAAGGCTTTTCAACAAAAATCAAGCCTAAAAAACATCACTCTTTTTAATTGATTATCGAACCAATTATAGTTATAACTTCATAACCTCATAGCTCAAGACATCTAGTATGATCTCATTGAGTGATTGAGTCCCATATCAGTGGTCCACATATGCTAGAGGTCCCTACACTATCCAACATGAACATTATACACCAACAAAAGTATAACAAACAAAACATACCTAATTCAGTTTTAGAGCCCTTAGAGCCTACATCGACAACAAGTTTATTGTCCTTTTGTCCTTTAGCCCCGGGTTTAAGAGCGTCACGTCCAACACAACAAAACAACACGACTGCAAAAACACCCAATGTTGCCACCACAGTCGACACCACAACAACTATCAATACAGCTGATCCACCCAACCCTCCCAAATCTATAAGCTTACGAGAGGGTCTATGATAGGAATTCGGCAATTCATTAGGTGATGTAAGTAGGGCCCGAATAGGAGACCTTTTGGCCATAGATGGTGAGCTTGAAGGGTCCTCATGAATGGGGCATTCCTTCTTCTCAAGATGATCATGATCATCACAATGATATGATTTGAAAAGCTTTTCTTGCCACCCTTGTTTTTCATCGTTGGATTTTGATGTTTTGGACTTGAAGTAAAGTAGATTAAAATCCTCGTTAGCTATAGGATTTTGTTCAAACTGCAAATAATTATAATGAAGAATCAAATACTAGACGATAACTATGTAAGTTTTTAAAGAGATTGGGAATGATCGATCATACTGTATTTTGGTCGATATATTGAGGTCTCCAATCGGGTCCATTGTCATATGAGGCTTTTTTATGGATCCAATGATTTCCTTCCAAAAGATCTACCAAAAACACACAAAAAAGAGCTACAAAAACGCCTACATAACCAAGCCTTTTGGCGTACGAGACTGTTGCATTCCATGAAACTGCCCTTTTCATTTGAATCGATGTTTTGTTTATAAAATTACGCCGAATTGGGCATTGATTCAAGCCTATAAATCTATCCCCAAACAAGCTCAAATCTCTTTTGCTTTTGCAATATATAAAGATTCAAAACCTCACTAAATTCCCAACAATAATGTGATCTTTAACCTACAGATAGAGTCTCCAATCAAACCCGGATGCTGACAATAATCAACATTTCATGAAATTTCCAATCTTTTTATGATTCTTGTTTCACAATGAATCTCCAAACAAAACCCACGATTTCTTTCTCGGATAAATTCCACAAGATTTCTCTGCCAATTGAGAATCAGAAACAAAACTTAAAAGAAACCCATAAATCTTTTTGCCTTCAAGATGATTCGAAAAGATTCAAACCCAAATTAAGACAAAAAGATATGAAATTTCTTAGCCCATTTCTGACCCCCAAATGCAGGAAAAAATGAATCCCTTATATGGGAATTGGTCGAGTTGATTGAAAACTCGAAAGATAGTTAATCCGAGAAAGCTAAAATGTTGGGAAAAAGTGAAGATTAAGAAAGTATAATGTTGGAAGAAATTGGCTGTTGGGGGAAATTTCTCGATGGGTTGGCTAAGTTTGATTGATTTTTAGGAAGAATAATCATAAGAAACAGGAAAAGTGGAATCAGCCTCTAGCATATAATTTTCTCGACAAAAAATGATTTCGAACGGTTGTACTTCATCAAACAAAATATAACATTTTCTATTAAATTTTGTTTAGACATATATTTAATTTATATAACCAAATCATTATCAATGATGACGTTTGTTTGCATTTTTTTAACAAAATAATAATACAAGTTTAAACTAAAATCAATATCGTTTTTTTTTTTTTAAATTTCTACCATACAAAAAAAAGTTGTGTTACCATCAGAACCCTTCTAGAAAATAGTAGGATTTTCATAAGGCATGCATCTTTATTTGTCAATATCAAACTCTAAGTATATTTAAAAGTAGCGATTTGGTATGAAACAGAAAAGTATTTTGCTATTTTCATTTTTTGATTGGTCTTTTTGATAAGCATGCGTTCAAATTTTATAAGTTAGATTTGCTGACGTACATGGGGATGTAGCTCAGATGGTAGAGCGCTCGCTTAGCATGCGAGAGGTACGGGGATCGATACCCCGCATCTCCAAACATTTTGAATTTTTTTTTATTTCATTTCATTCTTTAATATGAATCTATATTGAATAGATCAATAAATTCAAAGCATGGGAGATGCAGGAGGATTGCTTTTACATTGAAATCTGAAAGCGCTTGAGCTTTTTTACTGGAAGGTGAAATTATGTTGCATTAGTTCAGATTATGTCGAATCAAACAAAAAAAGTTCATTAAAATTTGTGATAATTATTCTGGTTTTGTAAATCATTTCAAGAGAACAGAGAATAATATGGGGATGTAGCTCAGATGGTAGAGCGCTCGCTTAGCATGCGAGAGGTACGGGGATCGATACCCCGCATCTCCACTTTTACTCAAATAAAGTCTTTTGACAATCTTCTAGCGCTTGATGTTTTCAGTTGGAAGATGATTTTTTTGTTGAAGAAGTTCAAAATATGTTAGATATCAGGTATGCATTTTAACTGTTTGATAAAATTCGTCACTCAGCTTTTTTAAGCTTACCATTGTTTTATGATGTTGTATTAGTAATTTAGTGGGTATCATTGTACCAACTAACCACATGAGATGAACCTGCCATATTAATAGTTTGTCATGCTTTCTTATGCATATCCACAGCGTTCATTGTTTGAAAAACGATAACCCAGCATCTAGGTAACACATATTGTGGTTTGAAAATCTATTGCTAGTGATTGTTCCAGATGATATTATTGGTTGCTAGAAAAAATAATAGGTTACGTACAATTATATTATATAGAAAATGTGTTGATTGGTATTTTACGTTATTAATGGTTGTTCAATAACGGAAACAAAACAATAATTATGAAAAAATTGCAACGAGAATATATGAACAAAGAATGCCCAAGTAATCAACAATCTTAAATTCTTATTTGTGTGTGATGGATGCATAACAAAAAACAAGGAAAGTACGAAGAGATTAACTAAACAAAACTCCAAAACTATGATGGAAAGTGTTCAGTGTATATGCCTACAAGTGAATGGATCAAAGTGACTTATTCCTTATTTATAGCAATGGTCCCTAGATTTAATATGGTTGTCACAAAAATACTCACAAAACTCTACCTTGACGTAAAACGTTATATTCAATACAAACACATCCTTAAGTGACCGTATATTCCTCATAACCAAACTCATATCCGTAAACTATGGATAGATAATCCTTGTTCACATCCTTAAGTGACTGTATATTCCACATTTGTCACAAATCAGTTTTCTATCCCAAAACTCTCTCCAACAGTCAAAATTTGTCATAAAAACGGGTATTTTAATAAGATTCAAAGCAAAGTCAAAACTTGGATTCATTTTCAATAATTCATATTTCTAATACATTTTTAATAAGAGTCAAAACAAAGTCCAAAATAAATCGAGTTCGTTTTAATAAGAGGCAAAACAAAGTCCAAAACAGTCTCCGACTCGACCCTTTAGACCCGCCGCCACTTGGACACGATGCCCCAGATCTTTGTTCGTTCAAGAGCTTCGTCCCTAAATGATAATGTACTTTAAATCTTGAACAAACTTAAACAAGTGTGCACTCTAGATATTCCTAGTTTAATATTCTTCAAGATTGATTTTAATTAACAAATCAATCCATTACACTTAAATACAATAAGTAAAACAATTCACAAACAACCAATTGCCAAACTTTGGTGAATCACACCACAAATGTTTCCAGAACGGTGATAAAATTAAAATAACAAAATACTTTTGAAAATTATCTAGAAATAGAAAGATGACAAGTCTAAACTCAAAACACATAAATCAAAAAGACATAAACATGATAGCAAGACTAAATATGATAAAGAGTAATCATCGAGGTGACCAGATCACCTTAAATGGAGTTTGAACTCGAAGGTTGGTCAAAGTGAAGGCTAGAGAGAAGAGAAACCAAAGCAAAAAAACAAATGGTCGGACCCTAATAACTTAAAATAAATAAAAAAGAAATGACCCATGTCTCAACCATACTTGGGAGCCTTTCCTCGTCAAGTGGAAAGCACATTCTTTGTTGCTTTGGAAATGCCCATGCCTTGAGCCAAATCTTGATCTACCACACATTATTCTTCCTTATAAACATTATGTTAAATTACATGAATGGTACATATGGACTGGGTTAATTTATATGTTTGGTCTCTAACTTATTTTTTTTTAACTTGGAAGGTTCCTATTGTTTGTTTTTGTTGTGCACTTGGTCACTGTCTTACCTAAAAATATTATTTTTCCATTGATTTTTTAATTTATTTAAATAAGATTGGTAGGTAAGGTAGGTGAGATGATGGTGGGATTAGGGGTGTGTTTAATTAAATAAATCAATAAATCAATGACAAAATAGTCTTTTTAGGTAGTACAGAGACCAAACACGCAACAAAAACAAATAGCGGGGACCTTCCAAGTTAAAAAAATAAATTAGAGACTAAATGTACAAATTACCTCAAACCATAAGCCGTTCGTATAATTTACTCTAGTTAAATAAAAAAGACCGTTGCAACTTTTTTTTTTCTATTAAACATCTTAATTTGCATTCCTCTGACCCAGTGCCTTTTTTCTTGAACGTCTATTTCTTGATCAATTAAACATTGTGAAAACATTGATTGATCTAACACTTAATCACTTCTAGTTTGCCATTTTGCTTAATCCAAGGAAACTGCCGCCCCAAAACAAGTCAAAACATCCATTATTGATTAATAAAATGCGGTGCAAATCAAATGGATTGTTACCCATTGAAACCATTCACTCCTTAATCGATCCTACTATAAGACTATGAGGAGTGGAGGATGTAAACGATTGATGCTGACTTGGACATCCAAGTCAGGCGTGAACACCGTCCCGATGTCCGGTGGCTTGGTTGTGACGTGGCTGGTAAGACGCGCGAAGACAACCAATTAAGAAGAAGAAAGGGTTGACAATATATTTTTGATTGCTTTCTTTGTCTCTTTTTCGTTTTCTAGTGCGGACCAAAAAAAAGTTCTTTCATTTTCAATTTAAAAAACAAATATTACAACTATAAATAATACGTATTTTACATACATTTTACACTACAAAAACACACAATTTCTTTCCATTTTCTTTATTTTCTTCAACATATGGATCCAAATCAAAACACACCACCCACTACAAACATCCTAAACACTACAAATGATTCATTTGCAAATCTTAGTTACATATAATTGAATATCGACCCGGAAAATTTAGGTGCATTTTTTAAAATTCAACAACAAGTTCTTGAAAAGTATCACAACTAGATTCTATGTTTTTATTTTTTTAGTAATTTAGGTTTAATTTTTTATAATTTTAAGTTTTTTTAGTAATTTAGGTTTAATTTTCTATGTTATGTTTTTTTATGTTGTTTTAGTAATTTAGCTTTAGTTTTCTATTTTTTTAGGTTTAATTTTCTATGTTTTTTAATTAATGTAATATGGTTTCATTTAATAAAAAATATTTTATTATGTTTTAAATTATGTTTTTATTTAATTTAATCATAAAAAAATTATGAAGTGGTAACCATTTCCAATATCTAGTTGATTGGTGGTGAAGCTGACGTAACATAAATGTGACTACGCTTTTTCAGTAGGTTGGTGGTGACCATTCTCCACAACCTAAATGTCAGTCAACTCTTTGGTCGGGAACCTCAAGAATACCAAGTCGACCTCTTGGCACCCAAAATTTTGCCCCCCATAGGCCCATACAAACAAAAATCAATGAAAGAATCAACTTGTTGCACCCAAAACTTCACTCGCTATGAAGTTTATCTTATTTTAACTCGTGAACTTATTAAACTTTACGCATTCCAATAGGGTTAAATGAGCTCCATAAAATGATATAAATGCAGATAGATGACATACGATTTGATTATACATAAGTTTGGTACATTCATCTACACATGTGTGTGTTTTAAATGAGCTCCATAAAAAGATTTATCTCTATAATGATTTGATACATGACATGACTATGAATTTATAGTGAAAGTCTTCATGCAAAATCTTTTTGAAAATTAGATGTTAAAATTATGTAAAAGTCGCAAATTATATAAACTTTTTGGAAAATTAGACTCCAACAATTTTGATAGTCACGGTGTCACGGGGGGCTAACCGATGCCTCCACCGAGAAAACCTAAATTGGCTTCACGTGCTAACACTAAAGCCAGCACACCACCCTTTTTAGCAATCATAATTTGTCTGTAACCAAATTTCCAAATCCAAACCACCGTGCCTTCGAATCTTGTACAATACGCATTAATAACTGTACTTTCTTCTGAACTTATCAATTTCAACCTTGGAATAAATCCCACCATTCAAGCCATGAGTGATAACAAGCCGAATTCCGCCATTTTTATTTCTTCCGAGTTTCTGCAAATTCAGTAGAGATTGAAACAAGTAATAATGTGTTATGTAGGTAAAGCAACGAAGATCTTCATCTTCTTCATTGCCGTAATAGTTGTCTCTGGTCTCGTCATCGGATTCGGCATCGTCGGCCACAATACTCATCCCAAATCTCATAAATGCTCCGGCGAGTCTTGCTCGCTGTCGGAGTACTCTCCTCCGCCGCCGTTACAACTTCCTTTCCCTTCCTTACCTAATCCTAGTACATCCAATCCATCCGATCCTACCGTTAATTCCAACGCATCACCTCCACCACCACCACCGGAAACCTCTCTGCAACCACCATCGCCACCGGAAACCTCTCTGCCACCACCATCTCCACCGGAAACCTCTCTGCCACCACCATCGCCACCGGATACCTCTCTATCACAACCGCCATCTGCAGCGGTTAGTAATCCATCACCGCAGCTTCCTCCACCAGTTTCTGTAGTTACTCCTCCTGCTGCAGTTACGGCTGCGCCTCCGCAGGCATTTAGTCCACCGAGCCCAGTTCAGGTGTCTCCAGGTCCAATGAATTCGTCTTAATTGTCTCCATCTTCATATGAATTATTCGTTTATTTTTATTATTTATTTTTAGAAATCTTACATTGATATTGATCATGAAATTCAGAAATTCTAATTCTCTTGCTTATTTTAACGATTTGACTTTGAAATGTTGATGAATTTGTTCTTTGGTTAAGCGATTGGATTATCAGATTCCTTGTTTCGAATTTGTGTATAGAGAAATCTGAAATCGCATTACATTGGAATTATCACCGTTTTTGTTGATGAGAATTTACTCCATCGACTTCAATGCAAAATATGTTCTTACTGATGTGATTGATTAAATTCTTATTTCAACATATAATTAAAAATAATCTGAAAATATAATAAGCGCCACTTTAATAGAATTTCCATTTACATAAATATTTTGAAAACATCGAATGATATTAGATTATTTTCTTTGACTTGGTGTTTACCTCCGTAGAATTTTATTTATGAAAAAAGTGATTGAATTCATCATTTATGGTTGACAATATAAAAACAATCTTGTAAAGCAAAAGTAATTAATGATGGCGTGCATTTGAAATTTAATAACTCATTTCTTTTACCAATTTTTATGTAAGGTTAATAGAAAATAAAACATAAAAAATCTATCACATAATGAAATATCTCCCCCCTCGAAATGCCTTTTGGAACAAATATCTTTCAAGGTCAAATGATTGAACGGATATGAATTATCTTCAAACAAATTTGTAAAAAAAAAAAATAGTAATAAAAAATTCATAGATCATCCTTTGAGTGATACCAAACTTGCGCATAGCAACCATAAGATGTTACAAGATGTGTACATGTCTTTGTTGTGGAGTTGAGTGACAAACATTATCAATAATAAATTGCATTTGTATAAGTGTAATCTAGAACAATCAAAGGCAAACAAATAACCCAACCTACTAATAAGAGTAGATCAAGCATAACAAATCCTCGTTGCTCCAAATCCATTAAAGAATTTTTATTTACCATCGACAAACAAACAACCAAGGAATGCAACCTCGGGTATCACCTAGTGACAATCCTACAAAGGTTTAACAAAAATTTAGAAGGCGAAAAAGATAATATCTATCAATTGGAAAGGCAAATTCAAGAGGACCCATCAAATCACAAAAAAATCTAATAAACACCAAGATTCAACATATAAACTAGAGTTTCAATAGCCTCGAAATGTCTTCTATTACATTTCAAATGTATGCTAACAAATATACATGAACTTGATAGCGAGACCAACAACTTGTGTCAAAAATCAAATTGATGTGCAAAGCAACACCACAAAATATGCTAATATTGTTGGATTAGTGTCTAAGCCCATAATTATATTTAATTTGTACTTGATCCGATTCTAGCATGGTCATTTTGGGTTGCCTTTACCAAAACAACTTGACATGATGATTTATGGAGAGAGAATATTATGGTTATTAATATATTATATGAATAATATATTAAAAAAAATCATATTAGTTAATTAATATTGATCAAGAATTAGTTAAGAAATTGATTTTGTGATCAAAAGAGATTAATTGAACTAAGAGGATTGATATTGCCAATTATAAGATAATTGGATTTGGGCTGTTGATCCTTGTGGATATGAGGGGGGACGAAATTGGAGTGGAATCCCACTTAGATTTCGTCTATAGCCTTATTCCAGAAGGTTCTTTGGAATGCTTAAGGCATAAGTCATCCAATTAGGGTTTTGGCTGAAACCCCAGCAGCATCACTATATAAGGAACCCTTAGGGCATCATAAATCAGCCACTTGAAACCCTGAGACTCCTCAGAGCCGATTTTGTGCCTCCATTCCCTTTCTTCAAAGATCATCTTCTTGCATTGGTGTTTGTAAGCCATTGGAGGTGTTACACTTGTGATACTAAGCTCTTGAAGTTGAAGACTCTTGCTACTATCAAAAGGTAATCATCTAAACTTGTTATAGTTATAGATTTCGATTTTTTATAGTATGCTAGATTAGGGTTTACAAACTTTCGATTATTTGCATATACAATACAGAAACCAAGATCCAAATATTTAGGGTTTTGCATGTGCACATAGAAATGTCCTTTGCTCCAAACCCGTCAGTGGTATCAGAGTTTTGCTTGGTTTCTATTTTATTTGATGCATTGTGTGTTAATTCATTGCTTGAAATCGTTTTTTTCTGCCTTCTACCTGATAGACTCGTCGAGTCCTAAGTTGAGCTCGATGAGTCAGATGAACTTAACGAGTTCTGCAAGGGACTCGACGAGTCGGGGTATCAGACAGATGGATATTCGAGATTTTGACTTATTTTGACTTGGGATAATTACCAAAAAAAAATTTAATTGACAAAATCCGATTTTTATTGATTCCATGTGATTATCCTTGTCAAAATAAAAGAAATTTATCAACTAATTAGATAATTATTGTATTATATGATAAACCTTAATTATTTGAATTATTTGATCAATTATCTTGCATTAAATTTGATTATGTCAAAATTAGATAATTACCAATTAATTGTTTAATTATATTATTTGAATTTTGATCTAGATAGTTTCGAAATGTTTCAAAATTTACCCTCAAGTTTTGGAATTTAAATTTTTGATTAAAAGTTTAATGTTGAAATAATTAAATTCCAAACCCTAGAATTTTACAAGTTTAAAATTCAACCCTATACCATATAATATTATCAGAACAATTATTATATATGTATAAGATAAATGCTAGTCATACCGTTAGTAAACCTCATTCACGAAGCCAATCTATAAAGGGGTATAAGGTTGCTGCCTATAAAATGACAGTTTAATGGGTGTTCACTCTCACCACCGTTTCCTTGATTGGTGGAGGGTCGTTAGTCGAACGGGTAGGATAGGGCAACTAATTCCTCATTAAAAGTATAATGATTAATAATGGAACTAGATGTTTTTTATAAAATTCCCAATCTTAGTTACTTTAGACAAAATGTGAAAATGATGCTATTCCATGAAATTACACTTTGTACCTTTACCAAGACGTTAATGGAGCGTGTATGGTTAACCGAAACACTAATTTGGGTCTAGTAAAGGTGGCAAAGGGTTACTCGATGTTTGTCATAGATCAATGGAGCGTGTGTGGCTAACCGGCACATTGATTAGGTAACTGTAACATCGAGAGCACCAAGTACATTTGTATGGTTATTCACCCATTGTTTATGATCCTCGGTATCCCAGTCACAAACTTAAAGGGCATATCGAGATTTAAACATGTCATTGAAAAGGTCAATGAATCTCAAAAGATCTAGGAGTTTCAAAACATCTAAAACTTAATTGCTTTTGTTTTTCATGGTGTAAATTAGTGAATCGTCATTCACTAACCTTCAAATTATTTGTTGTTTAGATTACGACATCCCTCTTCTAAATTGTGAATAATGTTGTTGGATCCTAGCCCTAATTTCTCATTTGGGTGTTTGATTGGGGATTCTTATCTAATAAAAAATTGTCGTTTTTCTTTTTAGATGTCTAACCCGAACAACAATGCTTCCAGCTCAAACTCTTCCGGCTTATTCTCACTCATGAATTTTTGTGGGAGGGTGATCTTCGACGAAAACAATTTTAATGATTGGATCCACAACATACGGATGGTCACCCTCTATGAGGACAAGGAGCATGTCCTCGATAAGGAGCTGAAAAAGGTGGGTGGTAAGACTGCTACTCCCAAGGAGATCGCTGCCTTTAAGGCCCATGAGCATGATACCACGAAAGTCTATTGCATCATGCTCGCGACCATGACTACTGAAGTCTAAAAGTCCTATGAGGACTTTTATTCTTATACAATGCACCAGGATTTACTAGACAGGTACCACCAAAGTGCCAGACAGGAGAGGTACGAGATCATCACTTCGATGATCACGACCAAGATGAGGGACGAAGAGTCTGTCACTGCTCATCTGCAGAAAATGCAGAGATATGTTAACCGCCTGCAGAAGTTCAATGTTAACTTCGATGAGGAGTTGGCGATTGATATTATTCTTCACTTCTTGCCTCCTTAATACAACCAGTTCCACATGACCTACCACATGAATAAATAGGAGGTCACATTGAGCAAGCTTCAAGGCCTGTTGAGGACTGCTGAGAGCAACCTCAAGGACAAATCCGTTGCACCAATTCCTACAGCTACTGCTGCCCCGGTCTTGGCTATTGGGCAAGGGAAGGGTAAGAAGAGGAAGGCTCCTTCAAAAAGCCACCATAAGGGAAAGTCGCATGATAGCACCTCTTCTAGTGGAACCAAAGTTGATCCTACTGCACCCACCTCAAACCTGAAGGATGCAGAGTGCTACCACTGTCATGTCAAAGGGTATTGGAAACGAAGCTGCCTGAAATATCTACAAGATATCAAGGATGAAAAGATCAAGCCTTCCTTCGTATGTATTTTTTCTATTGAATCTAATGATTCACCGCATGCTATTTCTTGGGTTTTCGATATAGGGTGTGGTTTTCACATTTGTTCTGATTTGCAGGGCCTAAGAAGAAATATGGATCTGGAGCATGGGAAGATAACTTGATCACGGGGAACAGAAGAGTGTCGCATGTCAACAGGATTGGAGTTTACTCCTTAGTGCTTAGTAATGGATTAGGACTAGATTTGAATAATTGTTGCTATTCGTCTGAAATGGCAAGAAACATCATTTCTTTTCATGGTTTATATAAATAAGGATTAAGATTTTTGTTTGATAATGAAAAAGGTTCTATTAATGCTTTGTTTAATGGTGTTTTCTATTTTGAAGCATTGCCTTGTACTTGAATATATGAAACTGTGATGGTTGTAAACAATTTAGGAAATGATGTGTTGTGTATCGATTCTTCCAATAGTTTAGATAAAGCATGCTTGCGCCATTGTCGTATTGGACATGTTAACAAGAAGCTCATAGCCCAACTCTAAAAGGATGGAGTGTTGGATTGATTCGATCTTAGGGAAGATGACGTGTGCGAGCCTTGTTTACTTGGAAAGATGACCAAGTCACCCTTCACTGGTTCTTGTGAAAGGAGTGAGGGTTTATTGGATCTCATATACACTGATGTGCTTGGGCCCTTTAGATCCACCACAAAGGATGCGAGCCGCTTGTATGTGACTTTAATTGATGATTATAGCAGATATGGGTATATCTACTTAATCAAGCACAAATAAAAAACCTTTGAAAAGTTCAAAGAGTTCAAGCAGGAAGTGGAGAATCAGTTGGGCAGGAAAATCAAGATGCTTCGATCCGATCGAGGTGGAGAGTACCTTAGTCTTGAGTTCCACGAATACCTCAAGGAATGCGGAATTGTTTCGCAATTGACGCCGCCTAGGACACCGTAGTTGAATGGTGTAGCAGAGAGGTGCAATCGAACCTTGCTAGACATGGTTCATTCCATGATGAGTCGTGCTTCGTTACCAATCTCATTCTAGGGGAATGCCTTAGAGAACCGCCCATATCCTTAACTTAGTCCTTACAAAGAAGGTTGCCAAAACACCTCACGAGATGTGGACGGAGAAAGCTCCCTCGTTGGCACATATCAAGGTTAGGGGTTGTGAGGCTTTAGTAAGACGAGAGACTTATGACAAGCTTGAACCTCGTAGTGAGCGGTGTATTTTCATCAGCTATTTACAAAAGTCCTTTGGATATCTATTTTATAGACCAAGTGACAATGTTGTCTTTGTTACGAGGAGATGGGTTTTCTGAGAGCGAGAACTCATAAGCCAAGGAGACAGTGGGAGAAAAATCGATCTTGAAGAGCTTCAAGAATCGAACAATGAAGGAACCTCAAATGCTGGCACTCAACTTGAGGAGGAAACTCCTGTTGAGCCGATTGTCGAGTCCTTACCTCTTAGACGTTCCAGTAGAGTTACTGTTCCACCTATGGTATATGGTTTTCATATAATAAGTGAGGGTGATACGTTTATTAGTGATAGTACACTAGTAAATTTGGATGAACCTAATAGCTACAAGGAAGCCATGGCAGGCCGGGAGTCTGCAAAATGGAAAGAGGCCATGGACGGCGAGATTCAGTCTATGTATGACAACCAAGAATGGAATTTGGTTAACAATGTGCCAGGTCGTAAGACGGTCGGGTGCAAGTGGATCTTCAAGAAGAAGACCGACATGGATGGGAAAGTACACACTTATAAGGCGTGATTGGTTGCGAAGGGCTTTACTCAAACTCCAAGGGTTGACTATGATGAGACCTTCTCACCGATTGCCAAGGTAAAATCTATTAGGGTGATGCTAGCCATATCTGCGTTTCATGATTATGAAATATGACAGATGGACATCAAAACCACTTTCCTTAATGGGAAGTTAGCTGAGGATGTTTACATGATTCAGTCAGAGGGTTTTGTCGATGTGAAGCATCCTAATAGAGTGTGTAAGCTTGAGAAATCCGTTTATGGATTGAAACAAGCATCTCGCAGATGGAATATTTGTTTAAATGAGACATTCAAAGAGTTTGGCTTCCTGCGAAGCGATGATGAGTCTTGTGTACACGTCAAAGCCAGTGGGAGTATAGTTAGCTTCCTCGTACTGTATGGCGATGGCATACTGCTCATAGGAAACGACATCCCGACCTTGCAGGAGGTTAAGTCTTGGCTTGGGAAGTGTTTCGCTATGAAGGACCTCGGAGATGCTGCCTATATTCTGGGAATAAGGATACTGAGAAACAAGAGTAAAAGACTAATAGGCCTTAGTCAAAATACTTACTTGGACAGGGCACTAAAGCGTTTTAGTATGTAGAACTCCAAGAAAGGGGAGTTACCAATCCAAAGTAATACCAAGTTGAGTAAGACTCAAAGTCCGAGTATCGAGGCCGAGATAGAAGAAATGAATTGAGTACCTTACACTTCCGCAGTTGGCTCGATCATGTATGCTATGACCTGTACTCACCCTGATGTGGCCTTCGTTTTGAGCATGGTCACCAGATATCAAGGGAACCCTGGTAGAGTACATTGGACCGCAGTCAAGAATATTCTTAAGTACCTTCGAAGGTCCAATGAATGGTTTCTAGTCCTCAGTGGGAGTGATGACTTAAGGGTGTGAGGGTATAGTGACGCTAGCTTTCAGACAAACCGAGATAATTATCGATCTCAGTCAGGCTGGGTCTTTACCCTGAATGGAGGTGCATTGACTTGGAAATGTTCCAAGCAAGAGATCGTAGCCGATTCAACGTGCGAATCATAGTATATAGCGGCGAGTGAAGCATCAAAGGAGACAATATGGTTAAAGAACTTCATTGGAGACCTTGGAGTTGTGCCAACCATAAAGGAGCCTATGTAGATTTTCTGTGATAATGAAGGAGCGGTTGCATTGACCAAGGAACTGAGAGATCATGGTAGATCCCAACATATCGACATGAAATATTACTTTCTTAGACATCGGGTAGAAGAGGGACTCCTCGTAGTAAAGAGGGTATTGTCAGAGGATAACTCAATAGATCCCCTTACAAAGGGACTGAGTAGGGTTAAGCACTTGCAGCACGCTAGGAGCATTGGGCTAAAGGACGATATTAGTAAAGATTAGATAGTTTTGAAACTTGTAATAGATAAATTGTAATTAACATTTGATGATGAAATAAAAGAGTATTATTTATGAGTAAAGTTACCGTCTTGTGTTAATTATTTACCTATTGTTTCAGTTTGCATGTTTTGACTTCCTGAATAATAAGATTATTCGAACAACCCACAATCATTCATATGTTAGAAGTAGGTACGAATGAAGACCGTCATGAATAGGTTTGTAGACAGTCTAAAAGTGTATTAGACATATCAAATGTTTTCTGCAACGTTCATGAGTGCTTATGAAATAAGATTTGAGCATTTGATTAAACCTACGCTTGCTGGAATTGCTTCATGGAATTTATCACGAGTGATCGCAAGACGATAATATCATGTAGTCTTTAAACCTAGATATATGATTTATTTTTTGCAAATTGGTTGTGCATTGATAATGCATAAACGCATCAGTAACTTGATGTTATAAAACACATTGTTGTGCATGATTTGATGTGTAAATGGTAAATGCATATAAGTCGAAGTTTATCTGTTCCTTTTATCCTAAGAGTGTAAAAGAAATATCTTGGGCCCCTCGATGATTTGGTTTGACTTATGTATCGGGACCGGTCGAAACTAAATTGATGTGTTCAATTAAGTTCCATATCAGAAAAATTAGAGATCGAGAAACAAACTGTTGGACAATAAGTATGACTATGTTCCATGTAATTGTCCGCATGTTATCTTGAGAACGGAAGACTATACGATCCCTTATCTAAAGAATATGTTGCTGATAAGATCAGAGTTCGATAACGGCTTTTGAGAGCTACGATTGCTAATCGGATCCTGAAGTCGTACTTGAAAATTTAGTTATTAGACTTATCCAAGTGGGAGACTGTTGGATTAGTGTCTAAGTCCATAACTATATTTGGTATGTACTTGACCTGGTTCTAGCATGATCATTTTTGGGTTGCCTTCACCAAAGCAACTTGACAGGATGATTTATGGAGAAAGAGGATATTATGGTTATTAATATATTATATGAATAATATATTAAAAGAGAAATGATATTAGTTAATTAATATTGATCAAGAATTAGTTAAGAAATTGATTTTGTGATCAAAAGAGATTAATTAAACTAAGGGGACTAGTATTGCCAATTATAAGATAATTGGATTTGGGCTGTTGATCCATGTGGATTTGAGGGGGGACGGAATTAGAGTGGAAGCCCACTTAGATTTTGTCTATATCCTTAATCCAGAAGGTTCTTTGGACTGCTTAAGGCATAAGTCATCCAATTAGGGTTTTACTACTTACATTTTAATGTTTAATTTTTTTTTAAATTAACTCGTATAATATACATGTCTCACACATAGTAATTAACAAATGAAGTGAAATACATCACTTTTCTCCTAATAAACCAAAATGTAGCGAGTTTATTGATATTTTTTTTCTCTTAAGTCGACCAAATTCTCATTCTTTTTCCCTAGATTAACTATTAAGCAAATATAGTTAAAATGAAATGAAAAAAAATAAATATCTTTAATACATAAAAGTTCGACAATAAATGAATGCCTTTAATACATGAAAAGGTTCACACCATATTCCTTTTTGAAGGTGGTTATTTGTTTAAAATCTAAATCGACTCACACTACTACATTGTTTCCTAAGGGCTTATTTGATAGACCTTTTACAAGGTCCAGTACGAGGTTATCTTTGATTCGGTCCAATAAGTGTGTTTGGTATCATCCGTTTCTCCTCTTACTCAGTCTACAATCAGTGCACAATGATCTTATTCGATTCACTAAAATAAAACATTGACTGAGAAATCGTCCATACATGTCCTTCTCCTTCTACACGACTTCCTTCTTATTACCCCCATAGATGATTTCTTCCAGTAGCTCCTCCCACCTTCGACATATGCACTGACTCCTCCATCTCCTACCTACGCCTTGTCCCCCTTTCTTAAGCTCTACTTCCTTATTGTTCTTGTAATTTTCAGGTATGTATTTTTTATAATTTTACATGTACAATGCTTACAACTTATTTTATGTAATTTCTTAACTAACAATTCCTTAACATACAAGTCTTTATTTTGATTTCTATTTTCATTATGGAAAACAATGCTAGAGAAAACTTTCTCCAGTTTCATAGTACTAACATGCTCATGCAGTAGCAATATCATGAGAAATGTTTAAAATAAATATGAATTAATCTCATGCTTACTTGTGGCTAAACAAAACAATGATTTATTGATGAAAAATCACCAATTAATCCCGACCGGTTCTAGTGCATTCCCTGAAGTGAATGCAACATTACATAATCATAATAGTCGTGGGTCTAACCGAGGTCATGGAGGTTATCATGATTATCATAAAAATAACAAGATTACAAGTAACCACCAGAAGTTGGAAAATAACAAAAATCCACATCCTAATGATAAACATGGTCAAGGAAAAACAAAGGTTGAAAATGTTTATCACTAATGTGGAATGACTGATCATTAATCTTGTACATGCTGCTTACCAAAGCATTTTGTTGATCTTTATCAAGATTCTCTAAAATATAAAGAAAAATATCGAAACAAATTTTATTCAAAGTGATATCCATGAAGATCAACTAGAAATGACACATTTTGATGTTGTCGATTTTCTTGTCTACCCCGAAGGGACAAGTGGTGATATGGATGGTGATTGATCAGAATAAATGTGTAGTTTTGTTTCATGACATTTATTATGTTTTTATGTCGTATTCGTTTCATGAGAAATGATGATGTCACAATCTTCCCAAATTAATAAAATATGACTTTATTTCTCTAAGTCGAATATTTCTTGTATTTTATTTATTTATTGAAAAGAAATATGGATATTCGCAAAAGAAATAAGGAATATATGTTTCTTGCAGACAATGCAATACCACATAGCATTTTTAATAATGAAAAGTATTTTGCTTACTTATCAATTAGATAAGCAAATGTAAATATAATAACAAGTAATGCAAAAATGATTGAAGGCTCCGGAAGAGCGAATATAATATTACAACAAGGGACACCAATTACAAATTAGTGATGCATTATTTTCATCTAAATCACCAAGAATGAAGGCTCTGGAAGAGCTAAAATAGTATTACCACAAGTGGCAATAATTACAATTGGTGATGCATTATTTTTATTAAAATCACCAAGAAATTTATTAAGTTTTAAGGATATTCGGTCTAACGGATATCCTATTGAAACAACTAATGATGGTAATAAAAATTATCTCAACATTACAAAAATGATATCGGATAAGAAAAGTTTTTTTGTAAAAATTACTTGTATTGTCTTCCGGATTGTACTATACAAATATTACAATGATTCATGCTATTAAAAATATTACAATGATTCATGTTATTGAAAATAAAAAAGGTATGCTATTACCTTACTAGTTTGGCATGACCGGTTGGGCCATCCCGGATCAATTATGGTATGTAGAATAAATGAAAATTCAAGTGGTCATTCCTTGAAAAACCAGAAGATTTTTCAAGATAATGAATTGTGTAGCATGCTCTCAAGGAAAATTTATTTCTAGTCCATCATTGAACAAAGTTGGGTATGAAAGTCTTAGTTTCTTACAAAGAATTCAAGAGGATATATATGGACTACTTCATCCAACACCATGTGGACCATTTAGATATTTTATGGTTTTGATTGACGTGTTAACTAGATGGTCACATGTGTGCTTGTTGTCTAGTCATAATTTGGTTTTTGCAAGATTACTTGCATAAATAATCCACCTAAGGGCACATTTTCCCGATTACCCAATTATGAAAATTTGACTTGACAATGTTGGAGAATTTACATCATAAGCTTTTAATGATTATTCCATGTCGATTAGGCAACTATTGAACATCATGTTGCATATGTTCATACACAAAATGGTTTAGTTGAGTCGTTAATCAAACACTTTTAATTAATTTCAAGACCATTACTAATGCATTCTAAACTTCCTATATTGACATGGGGCATGCAATTTTACATGCAACATCACTTATATGCATAATGCCAACTAGTTATCATGAGTTCTTCCCTATTCAACTGGTTTACGGCAAGGAACCAAATATTTACCATCCAAGGATGTTTGGATGTACAATTTATGTACACATTTCTCCACCTCACTTCACAAAAATGGGTCCTCAAGAAGAATGAGAATTTATGTTAGATATGAATCTCCATCTATAGTAAAATATTTAAAATCATCAATTGGAGATTTATTTACAGCTATATTTGATGATTATTATTTTGATGAATCATATTTTCCAACATTAGGGAGAGAAATAAAGAAGCTGGAAAATAAAATCTCTTGAAAGGAATTGTCACTTTCAGTTTTAGATCCTCGTTCAAGTCAATGTGAACTTGAAATAACAAAGATAAATCATTTACTAAATGTAGCAAATCAATTGCCAGAAGCATTTACTGACCCTAAGTGGGTAACAAAGTCTCATGTACCAGCTATGCTTACTCAAGTTAGAATTGATATCCCAGAAGGAAGAAAAAAAATACAACTGCAAATGAATCAAAGGCACGCCTGAAGCGTGGAAGACCAACCGGTTCCAAAGATAAAAATCCTCAAAAACAAAATAGAGCAAATATAATTGATGGTCCAAAAGAGAAAACAGAATCTTTTGAAAAGATTAATGAAGCTCCAGAAGAGCCCAATGACATAACAAAAGAAACCGGGGTACCTGAAAAAATGAAAATGATGAGATCTCAATAAATTATGTCATGACAGGATTAAGATGGAACCGAAATAAGATAGACGTCGACGATAATTTTTCATATCATGTTCCGCGCGCAATTATAATGAAAATGAGAATCTTGAACCTAAATCTATTGAGTAATGTATGAATAGAAAATATTGGCCAAAATGGAAAGATGAAATAAATAAAGAGCTTAATTCTATTACTCAACGAAAAGTTTTTGGACCTGTAGTCCGTACACCAAACAGAGTAAGAATAGTGGGACACGAATGGGTATTTGTGCGCAAAAGAAACGAGAAAAATGAAGTTGTGAGATATAAAGCAATACTTGTTGCACAAGGTTTTACCTAAAGACCCGAAATCAATTATGAAGAAACGTATTCTCTGGTAGTTGATGCAATTACATTCAGTTATTTTATAAGTTTAACAATATATGCAAAACTGGAGATGTGTCTAATGGATGTATTTACCTCTTATTTATATGGTTCACTTGAAAATGATATTTATATGAAAATCATAGAAGGGTTTAAGGTGCCAAAAGCACAAACTTCTAATTCTCGTGAAGTATATTTGGTAAAATTAAATAAATTTTTGTATAGATTGAAACAATCTGGCCGTATGTGCTTCAATTGTTTTATTACATTTCTTTTAAAAGAGGGCTATAAAAATGATCCATTAAGCCCATGTGTATTCATAAAAAGATCCGGATCAGAATTTGTGATAATTGTTGTTTACGTAGATGATTTGAACATAATTGGATCTCCTGGAGAATTGGAAAATGTCACTTCGTGTTTGAAAGAAAAATTTGAAATGAAAGATCTTGGTAAAACGAAATTTTATTTGGGTCTTCAAATTGAGCACACCAAAAATGGAGTTTTTGTACATCAATCTAGTTATCTAGAAAAGGTGCTTAAAAAGTTTTATATGGATAACTCGCATCCATTCAGTACCCCGATGGTAGTAAGGCATTTAGATGCCAAAAAGGACCAGTTTCGGCCTTGTGAAAAAAATGAAAAACTTCTTGGTCCCGAAGTACCATATCTTAGTGCTATTGGTGCACTAATGTATCTTGCTAATAATACGAGATCTGATATATCTTTTGCTGTAAACTTATTAGCAAGATATAGTTCTTGCCCAACAAGAAGATATTGGAATAGAGTCAAACACATTCTTTGATATCTTCGAGGTACAGTGGATATGAATTTATAATAATCAAATTCATAAAATGTGAAGTTAATTAGTTATCCAGATGCTGGATATTTATCTGATCCACACAAAGCTCGATCCCAAACTGGTTATTTATTCACTTTTCGAGGTAACACAATTTCTTGTCATTTTGTTGAACAAACTTTAGTTGCTACTTATTCTAACCATGCAGAGATTATAGCAATTTATAAGGCAAGTCATGAATGTATTTGGTTAAGAATTTTAACTCAATACATTTGCAAGAATTGTGGTCTAACTTCTAACAGGGATGTTCCAACCATACTATATGAAGATAATACAACTTGTATAGCTCCATTCAAGGAATGATTTATCAAAGGAGACAGAACCAAGCATATATCACCAAAGTTCATTTCACTCGTGATCTTCAAAAAGAGTGTGACATCAACATCTAGAAAATTCAATCCAGTAACAACTTTCCTGATTGGTTTACTAAAGCACTTCCTACATCGAAATTTGAAAAGATGGTAAGAAACATTGTTATGCGGTGCTTCAAGAAAATCAAGTGATGTGCTAATCAGGGGGAGTTGGAAACATATTGTACTCTTTTCCTTAGTTATGTTTTTCCCACTGGGTTTTCTTAACAAGGTTTTTAACGAGGCAATTGTTTCCAATATCTATTATTAATCATGTACTCTTTTTCCTTAATAAAGGGTTTTTCCCATGAGGTTTTACCGATTAAGGTTTTAACGAGGCATGATACAATCGTCATTCAAGGGGGAGTGTTATGAATTATTATTTAGTGAATGACTATTGGATTCTCCATTTTCCCCATTACTCTCCATAATTAGTGAATATTATAACAAACATTATTATGAGTTTTATGAGTGTAGTTATGCACCACTATAATGTGCATTCATATCATACATGACCTTTCATCTTCTTTATTTAGTATAAATAGTGAATATTATGTATTGTAAAGTTTGATGATTTCATCACAAGTATTGGAATAAAAGTTCTCTCTACTCTTATTTCTTTCTTTACTTTATAATTTATATTGTTATTTGATCATATTTTATAACATATATATATATATATATATATATATATATATATATATATATATATATATATATATATATATATATATATTAAAGTTATGAAAGATTTTAACAGTAAAGTGACACTTTTTTTTGTCAATTTTGGTCCTCCAACTTATAACATTAACTCTTTACCTTTATGCTTTTGTTCACAAACAATTCTTTCACTTTGATTTGAATTTTTCATAACCATCGACTTTTATTATATATTATTAGTATTTAGTCTTTTAGCATAAAATGGTCCCTCATCATTATTATTATTATTGTTAGAAAAAATTACACGATTGGTCCCTGTGGTTTACCATATTTAACATTCTCTTTTTTATTTTAAATTATTGTTTTATTTAACGGACAAAAAACAACCGTCTATATTTTCCGGATTGGTTTGCGATCGCTGCCATACATGGCAATAAAGTTCAATTTGTGAGGTCATTTCTTTATTTTTCTCATTTATTGCAAGAAATAATGATTTAAATTTCTTTACTTATGTAATTAGATGACATTGTTTATCTTCCTTTATTAGATTATCTCAATGCAATTCAACATTCTACTTTACTTTACAAAACAATACCTTCTGACTCCGGCAACGCCGGAGAATCTTTTCTAGTAGATATATGATGATGCTAAATCGTAAAGTTCGTTTTTTGTTTTTGTTGAAAAATCATTTGATTTTGGTTTCTACGATTTAATTTAGAAAAATTCAGCCTAACAAAGTTAAACTAATTATAAAAACCGAAACCGAATGATTTAAAAAAAAAAAAAAAAAAACTGAAGTTTGCAGTTTGACATCGACATAGATATGGTTGCTATTTTTCTGAAGAAAAAAAGATTATAATTTTGATATAGTAACTTTTTCCAATAAAAATAATCATAAAAAAAAAAAAAACAATAATGGTTGCTATTGAAAATTTTGAAAATATTGATGATTTTTATAGAACAAATAAGGCGGCATTGTCTGTTTGACTAACATTTGCGGGTCATGGTGGTTGCCATATAATTTTTTTTCAAATATGGATGAGTGTTTTTAATACAAATAAAAATTTAATGGTTAAGTTGGAAAATAACAAAATATAATGATTTTTATGCTATTAACTATATTAAAAAAATTCAGTAACAGATATTGATACATGAACTAGTATATAAAACATCCTAAAATTACAAAAAAAAAAGTTATTTAATTATTTTATTATTTTATAGCTATATAACAAGTATTATTCTATTCATTTAGTCAAAATAAACACCATAAGTCAAAATATTTTTCCTGTTAGTTAACTAATGAAGTGAAATACATCAACTTCTAGTTACTCCTAATGAAAAACATAAACCAAAATATATCGAGTTTATTGATATTTTTTCTCTTAAGTCGACCAATTTCTGATTCTTTTTACCTTAAATTAACTACTAAACAAATATAGTTAAGATGAAAAAAAATCAATATCTTTAATACATAAAAGGTTGACACTAAATGAATACCTTTAATACATGAAAAGGTTCACACTATATTCCTTTTTGAATGTGTGACGCTTTATAACATATCACTACTTTAAATAACTAGATAAAACATAAAGTTAAATTAGTAGTCTCGGACTTAAAAAGTGAATAAAAAGGCCCAATTTTAGTTAATAAACTATACCCAAGTCCCAACTCTCCCCTTTATTCCATTTTGAAAAAAAAAATATTAGAAAGTAATATATATCATATATCGTATATCCTAAATACCTAAAATTTTAGAAAACTACTATTCGTATCCAGGGACAAATTATAAGGTAAAAAAACAAAATTTGTTTCTTCAAACTTATCCTAACCTATTAAAATTTAAGATGTATTTTACAAATGACAAACAATTATTGAGAAAACAAAATAAAGAAACAAAACCAATAAGAGTAAAACCAAATAAAATAAAGACAATAAAAATGAACTTAGTAGTAGTTTAGCTTTTGTTTCCCAATAAAATTCACAACCAGTTTGTTAGACTTTCTTTTTCTTCCTAACCATAGTTGTCAAAATCGCGATCCTGATCGTAGGATCGTACGATCCTATGATCCTAGGTATGAAAAACGATCCGGATCGTAAAAGGATCGTATTTGGGGTAGGATCGCAGGTAAGATCGTAAGATCGTAGGTAGGATCGTAGGATCGAGATCCGATCCGATCCTACCTTCCTTTGATTTTTTTTTTTTTTTTTTTTTTTTTTTTTTTTTTTTTTTTTTTTTTTTTTTTTTACAAATGAATTTTTTTTACCACTTTATGCCTTTTACCCTTTACCAATCTACCATTTATCATTTTTTATTGTGACTTATGACTAATATTTTGAAGTTTTTATAACTTTTGAATGAAAAACTAAATGTTTGAAATAGTTTTTATGATTAAATATTATAAATTAAAATTATATTCTATTTTGTGGGATCTTAGGATCTCGATCCCGATCTTACGATCCCGATCTTGCAAACCCAAAATCGATCCTAGGTAGGATCCCGATCTTGACAACCTTGTTCCTAACCATATGCCAACAATATTAAAGGCCGAAACAATTAAGATGTACTCAAACAGTTAAGATGTATTGACCTCTTTGATTGTCGCAAAAGGAGAAAATTTTATTTATTACCTTTCTCTCATACGCGAACAGAAGCTAGGAAACATTTATGGCGGAGTAGGCCGTGGAGAGTGGACGAGAACTTCATAAATCATAATACGATATGGCAGTGAGCTTATTTTGCAGGAGGATGAAGTTAATTTTGTAGGATTCTATTTTTACATGTTACCAAAATATGAATTAATATTTAGCTTTGGTTGTTTAGGCTTGTTTATTAAATTTATCGGTTTCCAAATGGAGTCTACGACGTTTCAAAAATTTAGGGAATATATTAACTTTCAAAAGAGCATTTATAGAGAAAGGAGACTTCACCATATATATAAAGATATAAGAGAGCCCTTATAAAGAAGGAATGCTACTAAACACATAAGGAATAACATTGTACTGATATGAGATACATTAACATAGGGCTATATACATATAGCCGAGCTTTTAGTAATCACCTATAGGCTTCATATGACTAGGTGCAATACATAAATTAGAAGTGTTTGGGAGTGCATCACTAGACTACCCTCTACTGCCTCTGTCATTGTTAGTACCTAAATATGAAAATATCGGATATCATATAATTTCGAATCGTTTTTTCGAATACAATTGTTTTTGAACAATCCTAGTTACTTGTTGTTTCGAGGTGGATCCAAATAACAACCTAAAGCTATCCAAATATATTCCAACCACTACAAAAGTGTTCACAAAATCCAACAGAAATATATAACAAGAATAGCGAACACACTGTGATATACAAAACTTAAATGGCAAGCAAATCAATACAATAGTCACTAGCACATTGATGGTGAATTCTACAACGGGTGAGATTGGGTGCATCTAAGGGGATAAACAAAACTTATATATTGATAATCAAATGGGGGTTACAAACGTGTACAAAATAAGACAACACCATATTTTCAATTAAATCGACACATAAATTAAAACGAAGGGGAAGAACTAGGACTTGGAATTTATCTTAAAAGGGTTCTTAGTTACGTTTGACCACATTACACTGATGACCACATAGGCAACATGATATGTTCGGGCCTTTCGCACCTTAAAGATTACCAAATTAAACCTTCACCATCCGATTTTTGTTAGGTAGTCATGACATGTCATTGCCATGTAGCCAAACCCTATAAACCCTATATTCGATACGTGTATTGTATTGTCTATATTACATAAATATAAATAATCTTGACATATAGATGGGATATTGGGATAAATAATAAGTTGTCAAATAATCCTCGCAATTCAAAAGAAATCTAAATACAACGATTCTCGATATATTAAAATTAAAATCATTTTTGGATACCGTTCAGTTTGAAACAACAGCAAAAGCAATATAGGAAACCATCAATTATAATTGCATTGCAAATTACACATTATAATCATTAAATAAACAAGTGAATAACAGAATCTTAACAACAAAATGTATTTATCAACAACTCTTGGTAATTAATTTGAAACTTTAACTAACAACAATACATAAAATTAATCCAACAAGATGCATCAAAGAAATCATGGATAGAAGAAACACGAATCAAACATCATCTTATATCATCATGAGGAGTCCTAGACCCATCATTGAAACAGCAGTCATCTTTACAGTTTCAGCTGATGAAGGTGGTGGTGATGGATTTGCAGGGACAGGTGTTCCAGGGGTGGTAGAAGCCGGTGGTGATGGTGGAGATGGGGTAGTAGATTCTGGTGGTGTCGGAGATGCAGGAGTGGTGGCTGTTGGTGGTGTCGGAGATGCAGGAGTGGTGGCTGTTGGTGGTGTCGGTGATGATGGAGTGGTGGCTGGTGGTGGTGCTGGCGATGCTGCAGCTACTGTTTTAATCTCAACCTTCATTCCTTGATCACAATGGCCAGGTGTGCCACAGATGAAATACCGGCTTCCCTCATCCGATAGTGCGATAGTAGTAGGCGCAAGAGAGTTACTTGAAATTGGACTACTTGTTGAGCAAGAATCATAGTCATCCTTGGACACTTCCAAAACATTGTGGTTTGGTGTATAACTAAAAACTGCAAGAACAATCGTTTCATATTATTGGCTTAAATATTATTTAAATAAATGATGTTTAAAAAAAAGTTAATGAAATGATGGTTGGGAAAATTGAAAGTAAAAAATAAATAGGGAAAAATTAGTAAAGTTTAATGAGAAAAGAGTCATATCTTATATTTTTTCCTGTTAAATAGAAAAAAAAACCACTTATATGCGTATGAACGGATTAAATCATGTCAAATTGAATCTAGAGTCAGAAAGACAACACATACCTAGGTTATCGCCTACTCTAAATGTTTCCAATGAAGCCCACGAACTGAGGTCAGTTGAGGTATCCCATCCAACGTTGTGATCAACAGCTAGTGCCAATTTAATGAGCATCGTTGTAGCAACGATGCTCATTAGAATCTTTGTCGTCATTGCAAGAGCCATTGATGTGTTCTTTTGGTCGAAAGCTTTTGTGAGAAGAATGATGTGGGTTTTTTGGTTGAAGGAGATCACATATTTATATACATGAAGATGATTTTATATGTGATGAATTATTAGATGAACATGCATTGATTCCAGGTTGTATTGTGCATTTTGGTCGTCGAATTGATTTGGTAGAGGGAATGTGGATTAGTTGACTTTTGAACATCAGGAACAAGTGTTACAATACTTTTATATTTGTGTAATAAGGGTGTTCGGATTTTGTTATAATAAAATGATTATATGTGATTTGAAATAATCAGAATAAGATATTCAATTGTAAGAACATGGACGGTAACTAAACATAGTATTCTGATATGTTTTTTTTTTTTTTTTTTAAATAGTAAATTAGTTCCAAATGTATGAGAAGTTGTGATTATATTAACAAAGAAATGAATAGAATGGCAACAATGAACATTTTTATATATCGTTGAATTATTTAAAAAAATAAAATAAAAAATTGTATAGTTATTATAATTTATACATATATCATCTGATTTACCATAAATCCTTAGAATATTATCATCTATTCTTAATATAAATATGAATATATTAGCTTTTTAGATATTCATTTAAGATTTAAATGAAGGATTTTATAAGAACGAAAGCTATATATTAAAAAAATTAGCAAGTAGCTAAGCAAATATATCTACACATGGCATTAATTGGGTTCTATAACCAAACAATCATACCTTTTTTTATTTTTATTTTTTTTTAAACCGCAAACAACCTATTGGTTTCAAGTTTAGAGCTTCTATGAAAATCTTAGAAATAATTGCATGACAATGTAGTCGAAGATGACAATTTTTTTTTTTTGGGTTTGACATTACAAAAAATGACTTCGTTTCTATGTTTCAAAATACATACATTGTCATGATCAAACCGGCATCGAGGCACTTTCTTTGGAGAGTCATGACCATACTTTGTGCTTCCCAAGCATTAACGCCCGATAAGTTGTAGAAGCGCAATCTATCGATATCTCATCATCTCACAATTTGATTCCATATAGAATTGACCAGCGGGCATAAGAATAAGATATGTTGAAGATTCTCATATGTAAATCAAACATAACACACATTAACTTATCCATTTCAATTCCTCTCTTATTCAAATGATCTTCATCCGTATTTTATTAAGATGCATATGGCAAGGTTGCAAAATCACCTTAATGGGAACCAAATTATTCTATCTCTTAGAAGGTTGCTCTATAATCAATTAATGTGGTTTTATCAATGTAAGATATTGAGCCAATTAAATCGATAACCGGAATATATATTTGTTATAGCATAATTGATCCGGATCAAAGTGAAACACTCTAAGAAATCAAGTGTTTAATTTTTTTTTTCTCCGAGCCAAACTTTCTCCCAGAAATCATGTAAGGCTCACTTCACCCACCTTTTGTATACATAAATAATCAATACCGTTGTCTCTAAGGTTGTCCACTGCTCTAACAATACTGCTACAAAGTGTTGAAACATTTTTTTTATTAAACGCTTCAATTCAAATACTCACATCCTCATGTATGACTTTAATAACACGAACTGATAAAACTTGTTGATTTTTTAAGAAAACACTATTTCTATTTATATAAAAGTGACATGTTAAAAGCAAAGAGGCTACCTAGACAAAGTCCACCATCTTCTCTACTTGTTATGACTTTTTTTTTTTTTTTTTTTTTTTTTAGCCAAGTGAGTTTTGTTTCTCTATTTTTACCACCCGCATAGAATTAATTTCTAAGAGATTCCAACTAATGAGCTATCATTTTTCGGGGCACAAGAAATAGATAAATAATAAGATGGCATTCTTCCCCCAACAGACAAAAATTGGACCTTCCAACGGGAAAGTTTAGCCACGAACCACTATCTATATCTTCCAACCTCCCCCCTCGACATGTTGCAACTTTTGCTTTCTCTTAAATGATTGTTAAGTTTTTGTCACTGATGCTCCAAATTTGATTATCAAAAACTTATTACTTGATCCCAAATTAGAATAACTTTACACAAACACTTAAGTTGATTATCTGCAACTAGAGATTACGAGAATTAGATTGAAACACACATGTACATCAAGACCTCTATAATTTGAATATGATCGGATTTGATCAAATGCATATACATACGTATCCTTTTTATCTTATATGAAGTTGGATCGTATTTCATTAACTATATACATTTAAGTGTTTAACAATTTATTATACAAAAGTGTCTTCATGTAGTGATTCATACCTACTTTTGGGAAACATGGAAGGAGGGGCGGACACAAAAATACATAGGAGGTGTTGCCGATATGGAATATGTGTTGCCGATGAAAAACAGGTAACAAGAAAACAAATTTTTTTCCATTGCGGACAGAAGAAATACGTGTTGTCGGTGTCACACCGGGACCTTACTAAAACGGCCCTACATTGAAGTTTCAAAAATGCAACTATCTTTATAAGAGTTAAACCAAGAAAGAACACTATTTTTTATACTATGGTTATGCAAAGCACCAAAATTAAATTGAAATGGATGGGTTGGCAACAAATCAAATCAAATCGTTGTTATAAATTCTATGTAAATATTCTTCTAATTGTCTAGCACCTTGTTAGGATTTTTTTAATATATATCTGTTGTATGATATTTTAGTTATTTACAATAACTAAACATGAACTAAACATGTGATGTATCGATGTTAACGAAAAAAATAAATTGTGTATCATTAGCCCATGTGAAGCGCGATTTTACATTGGAGTAAAGGGTGTTCATAGAAACCTCTTGATTTAGATTTTTTTTTTTTTTTTTTTTTTTTTTTAATCTAACCTAATAAATAAAAATCAATTTTATCAAATATCATGTTTTTATTGAATTTGACACATATCATTTTCTAAAATTTTTTAAATTATTTCTTTTCACTTGTCATTTTCTTAAATTTTTTATTTTTTAAAAAATTTAAAATCCACATATGAGATTTATATATGTAAAATAGATGATTCTATTAAATTTCATAATAAATACTCTACAACCTTTATTACTTGCTTTATTTATTATATTCTTTGTAATTATGTAAAATTATTATTTTAAAAAATATGTAATGCTTATAATTTTATATTAAACTTTTTTTTAAACTCGTGTAATACACGGGTCTCACACTTAGTAATATTATATTTTTTATCATGGATACTATTGAAAATATTAATAGACATTATATAAATTTTAGACAAAAGACAATCCAGTAAAGAAAATGTATCATAAGACATTAACAACTTTTTACAATTACAATTAACCTTTGGTAAAGTTAATATTATACTTGCTTTATAAGGTATTAATGTATTATTGACAATTCGATCTGATAACAAAATATATTTCACGATAATGTTTTTAGATCGATTAATTTGAACGTCCGTAAGTTTGAATCATGTATTTGCCATTGGTTTGTGTTGTTTGCCATTTTAAAGACTCAAAAGATCAATATTAAAGATACGAGTACGTATGCTTTAGATTTAAATTCCAAAGATTTGTGGTCAAATAAATGTATGATCGTGGGTTATTTTAAGGCATATTGACATGTTTAGCTGTTTTACGTGCCTCCATTTATGTTGGCGGACCTATGAGGGTTGACTAAAGGACATCTAAAATTGAGAATGTCATATTGTTAATATTATTTATATATTATAATTTACACTTATTAGTTAATATGTTTTTTATGTATTAGTTAATATGTTTTTTATACATTAGTTTATTATAAATATTCTCCAAGCTTTATTTAATCTCTCTCTCTCTCTCTCTCTATATATATATATATATATATATATATATATATATATATATATATATATATATATATATATATATATATATATATATATATATATATATATATATATATATATATATATAGGGGAGGGTTCATGCGAAAATGCAAATAATTTGCGAAAACGCGAAAACAAGAAAACCATATGATATTATGTCACCTCAACATTATATTTTGGAAAATAATTCATCCAAACTTTGAAATACATGATGATAATCAATGATAGATGATAGACTATTTCATATTAGCAAAGTATGATTTTTAACATTTTTATTATGAAAACATGAATTTAAAAATGATTAAGGACGTGAAAAAAATATAATTATAAAAACCGTCTTTAAATCTATATTATCATAACACCATCTAATGTAAACTTACTATTTTTAATTTATTGCTAATAAAATTATTTTTTTTATAGTACATGTATCTAATTTTCATAAGATAAAAGCTGTTTTCGCGTTTTCGCAGGATATTTATATTTTCGCATGAACTTACTTCTATATATATATATATATATAAATTATATATATATATATAATTTACACTTATTATACTATATATATTATATATATATATATATATATATATATATATATATATATATATATATATAATTTACACTTATTATACTATATATTAAATTTCTCCATCCTTAGCTACAGTAAACTTGCTAAGGTTGGAGCAAAACTGATCCTTCTTTATATATACATTTGGTAAAATAAGTCCTCTGCTTTTTTGGGCAAAATCGGCCCTTCCTTTATGATTATCTGTTCTTTTTCCAGCCTATTTTTGTGTGGAGCTTTTATGGCATTTTTTCTATCTTTTATGGTCAGTTGTTTGACACGTGCTTCTTTACGGTTATGTCCACCGTTTTTTCACAGTCACCTTTGGGTTGTCCACCGCCTAATTTCACCTTTCCACCGCTCAAATAATCTACCTTCCATCACCAGCTCCATTTCATGTTTCTCGATTCTTTAGAGAACCACCCCACCTCGAATTTCCTTCTCACCGGTCTTTGCTTTTGTCACTGGCGGTTTCCTCTGACATCTGCGTCGCCCGACCGTTGTTTTTATCCCTAACTTCACCGGTGGTCTCTCTATCCGAAAGCATTGAAGATACCACAACACGAAAACGGAGACACGAAACCTAGAGGCGCCAATGGATTCACCCCACCTCTTTTTCCACAGTTCATCAATCTCTTCCATCTACTGTAAGGTCTTCTAAATTCATTGAAGCGGTATGATTTTCTTTCTATTTGAGTTTGATTTAGCATCGTTCTTCACCATATGACGACCGTTGGATAATCAACTTACTCGATTCTTCTTCTCTCATCTCTATTTCCTTTTCAACATTATTGCAGCCTATCCTTTACATTCGATAGCTTCTCTCTTTTCTTCTTCATTTGGATTTCATCGGCCATCCATAGGGAAACATCTACTGCGACGTATTCGAAGCCGGCTGATCATCGACTCCATTCCCACCCATTCGTCATGAATCCGCTTCCATGATCGGTGCCTCAACGCTCTTCCACCACATATTCCATCGTCGCACACAACAAATTGTAGAATCCGGTTCGATTCTATAAGCCCTACATCCAAAAATGGTCCCCATTCCTCGAATTACCGTTTTCTCAAAATTAGGGCTTTCGTTTTTAGTAGTCGTTAGTTTCTTTAGCAACTCTTTCATCTTGATCCCAAAATCTACTCTCTCTCATCTCTGATATCATTAAAATGAGATACGTGTTTCTTATTTCAGTGATAAAAAGATTGAAGGAGATGAAGGTTTGTGTTTAAGAGGCTAATTGATTGCTGAAAGAGTAGATTCCAAGGCTACTAACGATGAATCTGAACAAATGGACAAAAAGATTTGCCTTTTTCATACTCATTGTATATTTGAATCTGTTTTCTTATAGTCAAATATGTTAGTGTGTATGTGTGTGTTTCAATAGTGAGTTTTTGATTGCTAATTCTTTATTAGATTCTCAAACATCACCATGTTGACTACGTTCTTTGTTTTTTAAAGCTAGCCGAGATCAATTATTCTTTTACTCTTATCTCTTGAATTTTTGTGTTCTTTGTGATTAAGCAAGTTTCACTTCTAATTTGTATAATTGAAAGACTCCTGTAGGTGAATAAGGGAGGGAAGGGGACCGTATGTAAAAAACTCATACCTAATTTACATCATTATTGTTTTTTTTCTTTGTTATTATGTTCTGCTAAGAGTTCATATTACAGCTAATTTTATTATTTGATTTACATATTTATTTACTTATTTTTAAATGTTTGAATTGAAAGGATGAAGTTGAAAAATGGTTGGATAAAATAATCGTTGGTTTATGATAAAAAGATTTTTCCCTGTTTTTAAACTATCATATAACCTTTTTTGTTTTAATATTCCTTTTTATCACAAACAGTAATATCCAAGTATTTTTTTAAAATTGGTAAAATAGTGATGCATGTGTGTCTTTAATGAGAAAAACTTAGCAGACTTATTCTATAAATTATAGAATTGCACTTTGATGAGTTTTTTTTATTGTTATCATGGCTTTGTTGGAGTAAAAGAGTTGATCTTGACAGATATGAGAAATTTTTTTGGAGTGATGGTAATATATAGACTAGAAGCTTCCATCTAAAAGATGTTGAAGGGTTAAAATGGGAAAAAATAGCTGTTAGTTATTTTTATTTTGAACATTATTTTTATGGTTTATTAGAACCTTTTATCTTTATTGATGATTAATTATGCTACTGGATGTATTTTCAGTATGGATTGAAATTAGAATTCTTGAGTATGGCTTCCACCTCATGAATTTGGTTGTAAATCGAGGTAACATTTTAATGGATCTATTGAAACCCATTTTATTTGAACATTACTAGCCATTAACATATATTTCACTTTTTATTTTCCAATGCATGCCATGGTTTCTGGATTTGATATGTAATTGTTCAATTTGCATCCCATCTTGACTATAATTATTCTTATTAGGTTTACATCTGGATGCTGTTGGAACAATTGTATGTGTTTCTGGGACTCATATCCATGCATTGAATTGCAAAACCATGGTTCGGGTATGCTGAAATGACTTGCAAAACCAAGGTTTAAGGTAATGATCCATTCAATTATTCTTATTTGGTTTGATTTTGTGGAATGTTTAAAAATTGTTTCGTTCATTATAAATTAAATTTATTTTATAAATAATCAGATTTTAGAAGATACATGCATGTTTTAAAGCCATTAGTTAAAACAGGTGAAGGGGTTTGTCACTAAGATGGAAGAATGCATGGGTGCTTGTGATTGTATTATAACAAAGGTATACTGCTTCCATCTATTCACCTCCAAATTTTGAATTTTTTGACATAGATTTTTGGGTTAAATGTGTATTTATGCAAAAAAAGCTTTTTTTTTTATATAATATGTAATATGTTTAATCTCAAAAAAGCCCTCTACTTTGTATTTTTTTTTTCCAAAAAAACCCTCATCCTTCTAAATGCTTCAAAATAAACCCTCGACTTTTTTAGTTTTTCTTGAAAAAACTTCTCACGATTTATAATTTTTTTTTGACAAAAAATGATTAAAAGGGCCAGCTCGAAAAAAATGAAAAAAAATATAAGGTCTTTTTCAGGAGAAAAATAAATTCGAGGTTTAGTCTAGAAAAATCACAAAATATTACTTTTTTTTAGATTAACCCTATTTTTTATACAAAATCTGAAACATTGTTTTATAAACCGGTAAAAAAGTGAAATATCGTTGCATAAATAAGCATTTAACCGTTAGTCAAATCAATTGTCTATGAACAAATAAGATAATTCTTTCCAATTTCAAACTTATAATATTACTTTTTTGACACTTAAAAATTCAAAAGTTAACGTTGACTTTTCCATTGACCTTTTTATTTCTCATAGGCTGGTCGAGGCACAATTACAGAAGCCATGATCCCGATCTCACCATCATTCTAAACGATTACATTGTTGACCAGGTAATTTTGTTATTAAAGTTGATTTCAGAATGCAAGGGTAAAATGGCCATTTTTGTCTCAACACCTTAGAAATCTGATATTGTACAGGAAGTTGAAAATGTACCCTATGTAATGGAAAATGGATGTGGGAAATTTTCAAAGTCACCAAAGGAGATTGCAGAAATTGTTGGTCAATGGTTTGGACCTAAAGCACATGAACACAAGACTATGATAGTGATTGATCTGAATTAAACTATCACAGATCAATAACAAACATCGAATATTAAAACACAACATATATTCAATATCGGTACATATTTGTTTGTTTCTGAGAATTTTTTTTAACAAGGCTCAAAAACGGTAGAAGAACAAGGATAAGATGAGCAACATACCCACAGTGTGTAAATGAGGCTAATTTTCGATGTCATTTTCGTGTTATACTTTGCTTTTTTCTTTGTTTTCAAATGATTCCTTATTTAATCATGACACTTAAATTCTGAATGTGTTTTTGTTTATCTGTGTAGCTTTAAGAATCCAACATATGTGTTTTAAAAAGAGAATAGATCTCAGTTTACTTCTACTTTATTTCATTTTTAGGCATCATACGTTCATAGTCAACCAACTATAGCATCCTACTTCCATGACGAACGACTGATAAACAATGACACCATCTTTAACATAATGTCTTCCGTCGGTTTTGTTTGACATTAGCAGCAAATCCAACCCCCGCGAAGCGGGGTTTCCTATCTAGTTAGTTAATATGTTTTTTATACATTAGTTTATTATAAATATTCTCCATGCTATATATATATATATATATATATATATATATATATATATATATATATATATATATATATATATATATATATATAAACGCAACAGTAACTTGGTGTTATAAAACGCATTATTGTGTGTGATTTGATGAGTAAATAGAGCGAACATATGAGTCGAAGTTTATCCGTTCCTTTTACTCTAAGAAGGATAAAAACGATATTTGTAGGCCCATATGATTTAGGGATGACACTCTAAGCACTTGACCAAGCCTGAACTGATTTGATTTGTTCAATTAGTCTGTCGTCATAAATCGGAAATCGGGAAACAACACATGAACGGAGAGAATGATTATAATCCATGTCTCATTTCATACGATATCTTGTAGAATGGAGGAATATATTATCCCTTATCTAATGGATGTGTCGTTGACTAGGTCAGAGTTCGATAACGGCTTTTTGAGAGCTACGATTGCCAGTCGTTTTTTAAGTCGTACTTGCAGTTATAGTTATTAGAATTATCCAAGTGGGAGACTGTTGGACTAGGTGTCTATGCTCATTACTATAATTGGTATGTACTTGATCCGAGAGTAGCACGATCCATTTCGGGTTGCCTTCACCAGAACAATTTGATAGGATGGATATTTGAGAAAGAGTTTATTTGTGATTCATTAATATATTATAAGTATAATATATTAATTGAGAAATCATATTATTTCATTAGCATTGATCAAGTATTAATTTGTAATTATTTTAGTGATCAAAAGAGACTAATTAAATTAACAGGGACTGATTAAGTAAATCAGTGATACTTGTAGTTTGGGCTAATGATACACGTTGATTATGTGGACTAGATCTTTATGGAGTCCATGAAGATTTAGTCCAAAGGGCTTATCATATGGATTACTGGATTAAAGGCCCAAAGGAGTGGATTAGGGTTTACAAGTTAAAACTCTAGGAATTCCACACTATAAGTGTAATCCCTTAGCTCCAAAATTAGCACCCAAGAGTTTTATCAAGAACACTAGCCGGTTTATGCTTCATAACTTCTCTCTCATTATCCTACACTTGTTCATGGTGTTTGTGACTTGTTTGAGGCATCATACTTGGGTTGCTAAGCTCTTGAAAGGCCAAATTCTACATGCTACTACTAAGAGGTATTCTTCTAACTAGTTTTTTTATGTTTCAAGTATCCAAGTTGTATGCTAGTTATAGATTTCATGTTTTGGATAGTTTTTGTTGCATGCATAACTAGAGAAAAATTAGATCCAAAGCATTAGGGTTGTATGTGCACCATATGAGTGTTATAGTTCATAAAACCCAATAGATAATGCTTCCTTCAGCTCCTGAATCTACATACAGTAACAGTTAATTGCTAACGCATAACCACAAACACCTATGACTGGCCTGATTAGCCTCGGGAATATAAATATGTCAAATCCAATCTACCGCTAGATTGAAATTCTCAGGGTTTTTCGGTCTACCGCCTCAGCCACACCGCTCCTCCTCGCCTCCATGCCTATGACTTACAGTCGACCCGCACCGGGTATTTTGGCCTAATGCCTCAAGCTTATTGCTCCTCGTGGATTTCCATACCTACAACTTATAGTCGGCCCGCACCTGGTATCTTGGCCTACTGCCTTGTAACACCCGTAGATCCGGGCTAGTCAATTTAGAGACAATAAGTGTCGAAAACGACTTTTCAACAAAGGATTATTTAGAATAAATAATCTTAACCAAGTTGTAAAATATGTCTCAAGGTTTTCGTACATATAAAGAACGCCAAAATCCGAGTTATAACGAAGAAGTTATGACTCGTTAAAGTTTCGCGAGGAAACCGACACGATACCGGGAAACGTAAATAGTGAATTTACGATAGAGCATTGGACATGCATGTCTATAAAGCATTGAGATTATATTTGAGTTTTGATGTCATGCATTGAGATTTGTTCATAATCCTCATTATTGAACTAATATGGGTTCAAGACATGCATTGGACATGCATGTCTATAAAGCACCAACCTTTGGGATATTGCTAGAACCTCTTTTGGAATGTATTGGGCATCAAATTTAAGGATTAAGTGCTTATTGGTTAAGTCCTTGCATCTTATAGCCTTATAGATTGGTTTTGGACCCTTTGGAGTAGTCCCAGAGGATAAAGTTGGAAACTTTATCTTCCTTCTTATTATTTTTGGTCCAGATCAGAGCTTTGGAGCTATGGGAATCGAAGGAAGGAACTTAATGGATTAAGCTTCTGGAAATATGGTGTAGCACCTGGTTCCTGGTAAATATTCTTGATTATTAACTCTCCTTATGTATTGCATTTTAATCTTGGACTCGGCGAGTTGAAGGACTAACTAGTCGAGTAGAAGCAGGAATAGACACGGGATCAGCTCTGTCTACTCGGCGAGTAGGCCCGTGGGACTCGGCGCGTAGACCCTGTCTGGACTAAAACCCTAACCCGAGTGTTTGCACCCTATTTAAACGATCTAACCCAACCTCCATTTCCCCTAGCACTCCCAGAGGTCTATAGAACGAAACCCTAGCCCTTTGTGTCCTTGTGGGTGATCTTTTTAGCATTGTGAAGGTGGTTTGGAGCTTGGGAGAAGAAGGAGAAGGTTGAGGAGTTCAAGAAGAGAAGAAGATCCAGAATCTACTCTGTGAGGGGCTTCTATTCAGGTAGAAAAGTTCCTACCTTGATCTTTAGTTCATTGAACCCCCTTCTTGTCCCTAAAAAGAGGTTTTAAGCCCTATGAACCTAAATCTCTATGTGTTTATGGTTAATTTTCTGCAAGGACTTCGGATTTGGACCTTTAGGACATCCTAGTAGCATAAAGTCTCTGTGGTTGAGGTGATTGAGGTCCCTATTGAGTGTAGGACCTCTTAAAGAGCTTGGAATTGCATGTTTGAGCTCATTGGGCCGTGCATGCATGTAAAGTTTGCAACTTTACGTGGTAAACATGCCCTAGGACCATAGATCTGTGGTTTTGAAGCATTTCATGTCTCAGATCTGGCCTACTTGGGAAATGGGTCGAGGAACTCGGTGAGTCCCAAAGTGGAACTTGGCGAGTTCTATGAAGATGGTCTTAGACTCGGCGAGTTGGATGAACAACTCGGCGAGTCCTATGAAGATTGCCTGGAGCTCGCCGAATTGTTCTTCAAACTCGGCGAGTTGCTCGCGGACTCGGCGAGTCGGTACTCGAGTCGGCCCCATAGTCCCGAGTGGTGAGTCAAGGGTGACTCAGTAAGTGGGGAGAGGGACTTGGCGAGTAGGCCCGGATTAGTAAGGGAAGGACTTGGCGAGTTGCTCGCGGACTCGGCGAGTCCAGTCAACTGGAAGTTGACTTTGACTTGGATTTCGACTTGGTCAAGGGTAAAAGGGTCATTTTACCCTAAGTACATCTAGCAGTGTTTGACTGATCGTTTTGTGGGAATTATAGCCGGAGGGCATCCGCAGCAGCAGCGGTAGCAGCATATCACACACACTCTTGTTTCCGCAGTTATGAGTTTATTCTGGGATTAATACTCTGATATTTTGGTTGTTTACATGTTGTGGATTTCAAATTTGGGTTTTCGATGTGAAATAGTTTAATTAAACAATGTTTTAATTATTAGTGTTTTCTAAGTGAAGTTTAAAAAAAAAAAAAAAACGAAATTTCTGGACTTGAAAATTGGGTTGTTACAAGTTAGTATCAGAGCCCTGGTTTGAGGGATTCGGACACACATTCGGGGGTGTTTGAACTCAAATCGAGGGATTAAAAGATTTTGGAAAGAGAAAATGTTTTCTAAAAGGCTAAGTAAAGGGTTTTACGAAAGAACAAAGTGTGTGATGTGCGCGACCGGCCGAGCTCAAGTAAGTATTCCCCAATGTATCCATACAAGTTTATTTATGTTATCAGTTTCTGTAGAACATCATGCTAGAATAGGACTAAGGATCTAGGAGTGATGCCTTATGTGCCTGCTTTATGTGCTTCAATATATGAAATAGTTACATGCCAGAGTTGAGTAGACAGCAGTAGGGTAGCTTGTTTAGGTTATTCTGATAGTACGAGTTTAGCATTGTATGCTAGTTCAGTTTTCTCTACGAGGATAGAGTTGCTTGAGATTGTTTTCCTTATGTCCAAATGTCGTTTGCTTTGTGCTATGTGGGCTTTGAAGTGATGGGAGTTAACTGTTAGGTTAATACGTTAAAGTCACATGTCATCAGGGTTGAATAATCTCAGAGTGTTGGATTTGACTCTATTGCGTAGCTCTTGTTTGAGTCCTAACCGTTGTAGAGATGAGTCCCTTACTCGAAGGATTATCCGAGCCTCATCACATGTGATTGTATTCAGGTAATAGTTAATTGGCATCACCAAGAGGCCTTCAGCAGCTGATGACTGGGTTGGGTGGAGTCAGAGGTTTCCTAGGGTAAGCGTAGGATAAAGAGTAGCAGTGATCAGCGGTAGTGGAAGGGACCTGGTTGAGTCGAGGCGGTCTTTGGGGAAGGTACAGATAGATGTGGAAGGTAGTATGGGCCCATACTACTGAAAGAAAAGGATCTGTACCCGAACCGAGGAAGGCTAAGATAAGACCAGGGAACTTATAGTGGGTGGGATCCCTCCAGGGGTATCAGTATCGCTAACAGTTGTTATTTCTTTGTATTTCAGAATGGTGGTACTACGCCCGAGGCTAGCAGTTAGCAGTTCAGGAGAGGGATCGGGTTCGGGATCAGGTTCCGAGCCAGGAGATGAGAGGCTGCGCGAGTTCATCGCGTCTGAGATCACTAGAGGTATCCTTGAGTCGACCCCCATTATCTTCGGGTCGATCAAGGAGGGGATATTGGAGATGATGGAGGATCGCCTCTGGGCATTTAGGAGTGACATGGCATCTGGCCAGTCGGGATCTCGCACACTGTCCTTCAAGGACTTTCGGGGCAGTGGTGCACCGGACTTTCATGGGGCGAAGGACCCTATAGCTGCCAGACGATGGATTACAGACATCGAGTCTGCACAGTTGATTAGCTTCTACCCCGAGGGGTCGAAGGTGAGGTATGTGGCAGGGTGCTTACGAGACCGAGCTCGAGACTGGTGGGAGTCAGTGGGTGACTCGTTGGGAGCCTCAGCGATCGAGGCTATGACCTAGTCAGATTTTGTGACCAGATTCAGGGCAGAGTTTGCGCCGGCTGTCGAGCTTCAGCAGCTGGCCAGGGAGTTTTTGGACATGAGACAAATGACGGAGACTGTGGCGGAGATCACCACCAAGTTCTGGGAGAGGGCACTGTTGGTGCCCCAATACGCGGGCGACGAGGACATGAGGAGGACCCGCTATCATGATATGCTCCGGGATGATATCCGAGAGCACGTTAGTTTTTTAGCTTGCCCTACCTTGGACTCCATGATTAGCAGGCAAAGGGAGAGGGAGATAGATTTGGAGCACATCCGGAAACGGAAGGCGGAAGAGGGACAGTCAGGAGGCGTTTCGGGGAAGAAGCCCAAGGGATCAGATGTGGGGCCGAAAGGCCAACAGGGACGGGGCCGCTGCAGGAAATGCGGCAAGACGCACGAGGGGGCGTGCAGGTCGGGATCATCAGGCTGCTATAAGTGCGGCAAGCCTGGGCACTTTAGCAGAGATTGCACTGCTCCGGCAGCAGTTATTCAGACGTTTGAGTTGCCGTGCTTCCACTGCAACCAGAGGGGCCACAAGAAGGCCAATTTCCCCAAGTTGACAGTTCTAGCGCCGGTAAAGGCGCTAGCTCGAGCGGCCCTGCGGATCACGGATGACCAGCAGGGCAAGGCAGAGACTCCAGTGGTGACGGGTATAATTCGTTCCTTCTCATTCATTTTTATGATGTTATGATATTGATATGTGCTCGGTTTATATATATATATATATATATATATATATATGTGTGTGTGTGTGTGTGTGTGTGTGTGTTAGGATCGTTCCATGTGAACGGTATCCCAGTCCAGGTGTTGTTCGACTCGGGTGCTACCCGATCGTTTGTTTCCCTTGCGCTTAGCAAGAAGTTCACTTAGTCTTCGGGCATGTTGGATTGCCCTTTAGAGGTAGAGATTACCGATGATCGATCGGTGCAAGCATCAATAGTGTTCAAGGATTATGTTTTGAGGTTATTTGAGTAGCGTTATCTGGTGGACTTAGTTCCCATTCCGTTGCGTGGGAACAAGGTGATTATAGGCATGGATTGGTTGAGCCCCAATGGAGCGGTGATAGATTACGCACAACAGCTAGTGCGGGTCAGGAACCCAAGTGGGGGAGAGTTAGTGATTCATGGCGAGAGGCCACAATGTCGACCCTCAGTCTGTTCAGTAGCGAGGGCTAGACGATACCTTCAGCAACGATGCACAGGTTATGTCGCGTATGTGATGGATACCCGGGAGGCGGGTAAGGTGACAGTGAGCGAGGTTCCGGTGGTGCGATATTTCGCAGATGTTTTTCCAGATGAGCTTCCTGGGATACCTCCGGAGCGACAGGTGGAGTTTAGGATTGACCTCGTTCCTGGTGCGGCTCCAATAGCCAAGGCACCGTATCGGTTGGCTCCTCCTGAGATGTAGGAGTTGTCTACTCAGCTACAGGAGCTGTTAGACAAGGGATTCACTCGACCGATCAGTTCACCTTGGGGAGCCCCGATTCTGTTCGTGAAAAAGAAGGATGGGTCGCATCGGATGTGTATAGATTACCGGGAGCTGAACAAGGTAACGGTGAAGAACCGATACCCACTCCCAAGGATTGATGATCTCTTTGACCAGCTTCAGGGAGCATCTTGGTTTTCCAAGATCGATTTGCGTTCGGGTTATCGTCAGATGAGGGTCAGAGAGGAGGCTGCGCAGAAGACCACGTTTCGGACGCGCTATGGCCATTATGAGTTCGTGGTGATGCCGTTTGGGCTCACGAATGCTCCTGCCGCGTTCATGGTGTTGGATAAGGTGTCTAAGTCCATAACTTATTTGGTATATACTTGACCCGACCCGGCATGGTCCATTTGGGTTGCATCTCATCCAAGCTATTTATGGATAATTTTATGAGAGTTATACACATATGTTTATTAATATATTATAAGTTATAATATATTAATATGAGATTATGTTATTTAATTAGTTTTAGTCTTAAATTAATTATGAATTATTTAGAGATTAAAAGGAAGACTAATTAGATTATGGGCTATTGGTTTTATATAGTGTGGGCTAATTCTCTTTTGTTAATGGGCTAGGCTTATATGGAAGTCCATGGATGATCCATGAAGCTTTTAACCCATGGATCCTTGGAAAAGGAAAGGTCATGGGTTATTAGGGTTTCACCCTAATCATGTACACTATATAAGCATGCTTATGGAGCATGAAATGGGGCCTAAGGGTAACTAGTGAACTAGTGTGTGTGAGCTTGTGTGTGGCCGAAAATACAAGTGTGTATTCTCTCTCAAAGTTTTCCAAGATTTTGTGGTGTTTTGTGATTCCATTTGAGGCATTCACACTATTGGTGCTTGGCCCTCAAACTCCTTAGAACCAAACTCATCAAAAAGGTATGTAATCTCTTCTAACTCTTTTATGTTTAAAAGTACCTCATGTCATGTTAGATAGGTTATGAACCTTGGAAAATTATTATTTTGCATGTATTTAGACAAACATAGATCCAAGGTTTATTAGGGTTGCATGCACACTTAGGAAGTGTTAGATTGCTCAAAACCCAACAGTGGTATCAAAGCCTAGGCTTGCTTGTTTGAATACTTGATGCAAATTGCTGAAAATCAAAGATTTTATGCTGTCTGCACAGCTGACTCGCCGAGTCCATGAAGGGACTCGACGAGTCCAAGGCAAAACTCATCCAACTCGGCAAGTTGGTTCATGCACTCGACGAGTTGGACCCCCAGACAGCATATCTTCGAGTTTTGGTGCTGAAATTGGTCTAGAATCATTACGTTAAACTAGTTTGGACTCGTAAAACCTGTTTTTGATGTGGTAATGATGATGGTGGACCAATTTCAAAGTTATAATCAAAATTCCATGATTTTATGTGTTCATATAATTCTTGAAATTTTGATGATCATGTTCATGTTCTTATGAATTTAGAAGATGATAGGAATTATTTGCTGAATTGTTTAGAATTAATTCTTGATCATTTATGTGTTTTAATGGAGTCCATAATTTGTCCTCAAGTTATGGATATCCAAAGGTCATTTTTATTTAACACACACTTAAAACACATAAGTTACATGAAAATGAAGAGTCTTCATTTTTTATGAACCTTTAATTCATAAGTTATGAAATGTAAAAGTCTTGGATGGTTACAAAAGATGAAGAGTCTTGTCCTTAAGTTATGGAGGTTCAAGAGTTACTTCATTAATAAATATATAAATAAAGTGTAACCTTAATTAATTCCATAAGTTATAAAATAAAGAAAAGTAATTCTTTTATTAGTTTAAAGTCTTCCATAACTTGTCCTCAAGTTATGGAACTTGAAGAGTTTTTGGATTAAAACTACTTTAAACACATAAATCATGGAATTAATTAGTTTTGAATAGTTTCAAAACTTGCCCTCAAGTTTTGGAATTTGGAAAAGTTTCACACACTTTAATAAACTTTAATTCCAACACTTAGAATTTTAAAAGTTAAAATTCAACACTTATACTATTTATAACAATGGTTAATTATATATATATATATATATATATATATATATATATATATATATATATATATGTATGTATAAGAACAAGTCGTTTTACCGTTAGTAGGCCTCATTCACGAAGCCGGTCTATAAGGTGGGTATAAGGTTGTTGCCTATAAAATGGCGACTTAATGGGTGTATACTCTCACCCACCGCTTACTTGATCGGTGGAGGGTCGTTAGCCGAACGGGTAGGACAATGACTTTAAATTCTCATTAAAAGTATAATGATTATTATAAAGTAACTAAATATTTTTATTTAATTCCCAATCTTAGTTACTTTAGGAAAAATGTGAATTTGGTGCTAGCCCATGGAATTCACACTTTGTACCTTACCAAGTCGTTGGTGGAGCGTGTGTGGTTAACCGGCACACTAACTTGGACTAGTAAGGACCACTAAGGGTGACTTAATGTTTGTCATAGATTAATGGAGCGTGTGTGGTTAACCGGCACATTGATTAGGTGATAATATTAAGGGTACCAAGTGAATTGGTATGGTTATTCACACCTTGTTTTGTGATCCTCGGCATCCCAGTCACAAAATTTGAGAGGGCACACTCGAGATTGAAACATGCCGTTGAAAAGTTCAATGAATCTCAAAAGATCTAGGAATTTCAAATCCAATTAAAACCTAATAAATTATTTCGTTTTTCATGGTGGAAATTGGTGAATCGTCATTCGCCTACCTTCAAATATTTTATAGCTTGGATTACGACATCCCTCTTCCAAATTATAAAATATTGTGTTGGGTCCTAGCCTTAATATTTCATGTTGGGTGTTATATTAAGGACTTTGAATCAACTAACTTGATTTTCTCCCATTATAGATGTCTGGTTCAGACAACTATGATCTTCCCAAATCTCTTGAAGATGGTGTCCCTCGACATCATGCTTCACTTCCTCCACCTCCTCCAATTATTCTCCCTCACCCACAAGTTCTTGAAAAGTTTAAAGTCACTCAATCCCTATTGGCAAGCATAGTCTATGTGTTCTCACATCTTGGAGATAAAGTCACATATTGACAAGCCGGGAGAGTTGGGTGTCAAAGTCTTGTGAAAGTTGGATGTTCAATCACTTTCTTAGTAACATAGTGAGTCTCTTTGGGACTACTATGAGACAGACTATAACATGACCCTTAATGAACTTATCTATTTGCTTGGTATTGTGGAATCAGCAATGATTTGGAACACCATTAAAGCAAATTTGATTAAAAGAACAACTTCCCAAATCTTAAATGGACATTGGCAATGGTAGCATTGGATATCTAGAAAAGCATTTCTCTTCCCAATGGAAAGGAATCGGCCATAGTCAACTCGGTTGACCAAATGGTAAAGAGAAAGGCTGAGTCTGAGATAGTCTCTAATGTCATTACCAAAGGGTCTATATGTTTTATTGCCAAAGGAAGGGGCATTGGTTGCGAAGCTGCCCTATTCACCTGAGAAGGTCATAAGGTTGATCAAGTCAAGAGGTTTGACTCTACCTCGGGTGAAGTCCACTGTCTAACTCTATTAAGTTCCTATTTGGAGATTCTTATTACATAATGTGAATGGGTCACATGCTGAGTTTTTAAGAATCAAAGAAAAGATAGGAAGCTTAAAGTAAGTATATGTTAATTCTAATTGAGAAGGTGGATTTCGATCGCATGGTTCGATAATCAGAATTCTGAGCTGTTGCTTAAGAGTTATAATATATTGCTTATGAATAGATAATAACAAGGTTTTCATGTGGATTGTAAGGATAAGTTTTTCCGCAAAGTTTTAAAATAAAAGAAAAAAAGGTTTTAATTTTATTTATTTTAAAAATATCCTTACAATGGTATTTGTGGAAAATTGTTGCTTATATGTTTCTAGTAATAGCAATATTGGAAAGTGGATTTGATTCTTTCATTTGTGGTAGTGTCTGAATTTACCAAATGAAGAAAGTTTTCATCACCCAAGTTTCAATTGGACAGAAACTTGGAATCATACAAGTTGTATTGTATGATGAATGAGAATTTTCATCTTTGAAAATTAAGACTAATTCTTTGATCACATGTATATGCGAGTCAATTGAAGGACTAAGGAATTAGGTACACTGGGTGTGCGCTGGTCAAGGTCCATCACAAAGATTGATTTGTCATGATTTACTAAAGATTAGTAAATATGATTATACTTATAAGGTTAAGTATAATTATGTAACATTGGAAAGCTTACAATGTATGACAAAACAAATGAGAAGAATCAAATTAGGCAGAAAGATAAAAGTTTCTCAAATCTGAAAGGATGGGAAAGTACTTTAGTATCATATTTCATGATCATCTTAATGATTATGAAACCATATCACAAATTCATACTCTAAGGACGTCTTAGTGCATTGTTATGGCTAAGAAGAGAGGTCATGAATTGTTGGATTGGTTAAAATCAAGAAGATGAGTCATACTTCGTTCCAAAACAATTCTTAGAGTCATACTCCAAGATTGTAAACTTGAGTGACATAAACGAAGATTTATTAACACTAGTCAAATGTAAGAGTAAAATGTTTTCTACTCTTGTACATTTGAGATTGGTAAGTTGTGATGTCTTGGATGAGACACAGACCAACTAAGACCAATTGTGTAAAGTGTTAGTCTTGATAAGAATCCGCACTATCCTTTGAATATTTGTTTTGTCAAGGAATGGTTCTTGACTAGGGAAACTTATATGTCAAAGGGACAGTGGGAGCCTTAAAGATCCTGAAAGAGTTTCAAGATTTAATCAAGAGTAAAACATGTAATTTATCACTAGCACACGACTTAAGTTTGCAACCTATCGTGTTGACATAATTCTTATTTCTGTACCTACTTCAAATAAGTTGAATTTGCATGTGAGTTATCAGAGTTCAACTTGGAAGCATTGGTGGGCCTTGTGCTACCAAGGTGACAAGAAACTAATATTGAACAAGTTTAATCCATGTAAGGCTGAATTTGTCACTAACCTTATCTTTTGATTATAGTTTTGACAAATTCACATGGATAGGAACTCATACCCTATAAAATCTAAGTGTCATAAGGTTTCTCTCCGATTCATGAAAATGATGGTGAGGAAACGCTTTCACTAAGTAGATTTTACGTAGATATCAATTGTGTTATTTGCATTTTCAAAAGTCGTTAGTGGAGCGCGTGTGGTTAACCGGCACACTAACATGGACTTGTGAGAAATGACAAATGCCTAAGCAATTGAGACTATGATTACGGCATCCCTTTTCATAGTTCTTGAAATTGCTTAGACACACAGGTGAGCTATCTACGGAAGGGTGTATGAATCTAAATCTCAGAAGTCCAGCAGATTTCTGGAAATATGTCAGAGCTAGTGGGAGCATAAGTGTTATGCTGATAATCATCATGTTAGTGGGAGCATGATTATTATGATTAGTATTGCAAGCTAGCAATGTTAATTATAGGAAACAAAGTTTCAATTCGTGAAGTTTCAGGGGTTGAAAAGTTGTTTTGCTATAATTAAGGGAGAGGAAATTATACTTCATTTCAATTCTAAAGCTTAGATTGAGATTTTAATCATTTTTAGTCAAGAATATATATGAATTTTGTGTTGGAATGGTTCAAACTTGAGGAAATTCTATATATATTGCGTTCTCAAAATTCAATTATGACTACGGCATCCCTCTTCATAGTTAAATTTTGAAAACATGGCAAATAAAAATATTGTAGCAAAAGACTGGTCTAGTATCATGTCTTTATGTGAGACATCATGAATCGTGTCCCATATGCTTCAGATATAGGATCGATTTCATGTGCTGTAATATTCATCCTTTCTAAATTTTCCAAATGATCAGGGCATTTAGAAGGGAAAAGTCTAGAACTGGATATGACTAAAGTGATTAAGCAATTGTCGAGGATAATCTGAGGTTCGCCAAAGATTGGTCGCTAAGGGAAAGTTGGAAGTATGATGTAAGTTGTCGGAAATGACCGTATTGACATGTTCTGAAAAGAAGCAACTCTTGTTCGGAAGTGATAGTCAAAATGGGACTATGGAAATGTCTCCATAGGTGGAAGTTATTCAATCTATGTAAGATTAGAAAACCTTAATGCAAGAAGGATGTTCAAAGCAATGTACTTTGAATATGAGACTTCCATTCCATAGAAGTCGACCTTCTTTGGAATACTCTGTAATGACTGGTGACAAGGTTTTAGTGACTTTGTGCATAATCATTACAAGAGGAACATTGCATAAAAGTTTAAAATCTAACAGATTTTTTGGTAAATGATAGGAATCGGGGATTCTCACATTTACAATAAGGATTTGGGATTTTGAAATGAGTATCATTGGAATCATGTTCAATTGATCTACATCACAATGTAAGGATCATAGACAAACATAGTGTGCATACTTTGAGTATGGCATAATTATTGTTTAGAAAACAAAGTGTACATGCCAGGAGCATGGGACGACTGCTGTTTTTATTCAAGTCTTAAGTTGATTATTTGAAACATTGAATAATGTGTAGTCAATATGGTGATAAATAAAAGGTGGTTTTATTTATATTCAAAAGGGTTCTGAAACCATATTGGATTCGATTATTATTGTGTTTCATTTTGCATGTTTTGACTTCCAAAATAGCTAGGTTATTCTTTCCAAATGACTAAGTTATTTAAACACTCCATAGTCGTTCATATGTTGGAAGTAGGTATGAATCAAGACTGTCATGAATTGGGTTTGTAGATGGCTAAATGGGATTAGTCATAGCAATGGTTGCTACAACATTCATGAGTGCTCATAAGTTATGAGTATTGGAATAAAACCACGCTCACTTGTATCACTTCATGGAATTTATCTCGAGTGATCGTGAGACGGTAATATCATATAAATCTTCAAACCTAGAGATATGAGTTGTTACCTATGAGTTGGTTGTGCATTGATTGCACGTAAAGGCATCAGTAACTTGATGTTATAAAACGTGCCTTTATGTACAATTCAAAAAGTAGTAGAACAAGTATATGAGTCGAAGTTTATCTGTTCCTTATAGAAATAGAAGCGATATTTGGGCCCCTCAATGATTTTGTTGTGACCTTTCTACCGGCCGGTCAGAACTAAATTGATGTGTTCGATTAAGTTCTTTGTCAAACAAATCGAAAATCGGGAAACAAACTGCTAGACAATAAGTACGACGTTGTTCCATGTATTTATCCAGCTGATATCATGAGAACAGAGGATTATATGATCACTTATCTAAAATGGTGCTTCATAGTTCAATGGAGTTTTCGAGAGCTACGATTGCTGGTTGGTTCCTGAAGTAACATACGCAAATATAGTTATTAGACTTATCCAAATGGGAGTCTGTTGGATAAGGTGTCTAAGTCCATAACTTATTTGGTATATACTTGACCCGACCTGGCATGGTCCATTTGGGTTGCATCTCATCCAAGCTATTTATGGATAATTTTATGAGAGTTATACACATATGTTTATTAATATATTATATGTTATAATATATTAATATGAGATTATGTTATTTAATTAGTTTTAGTCTTAAATTAATTATAAATTAATTTAAAGATTAAAAGGAAGACTAATTAGATTATGGGCTATTGGTTTTATATAGTGTGGGCTAATTCTCTTTTGTTAATGGGCTAGGCTTATATGGAAGTCCATGGATGATCCATGGAGCTTTTAACCCATGGATCCTTGGAAAAGGAAAGGTCATGGGTTATTAGGGTTTCACCCTAATCATGTACACTATATAAGCATGCTTATGGAGCATGAAATGGAGCCTAAGGGTAACTAGTGAACTAGTGTGTGTGAGCTTGTGTGTGGCCAAAAATACAAGTGTGTATTCTCTCTCAAAGTTTTCCAAGAGTTTGTGGTGTTTTGTGATTCCATTTGAGGCATTCACACTATTGGTGCTTGGCCCTCAAACTCCTTAGAACCAAACTCATCTAAAAGGTATGTAATCTCTTCTAACTCTTTTATGTTTAAAAGTAACCCATGTCATGTTAGATAGGTTATGAACCTTGGAAAATTATTATTTTGCATGTATTTAGACAAACATAGATCCAAGGTTTATTAGGGTTGCATGCACACTTAGGAAGTGTTAGATTGCTCAAAACCCAACACATGGACCTCACAAACCGCGTATGTAGACCGATGCTGGATCGGTCTGTGATAGTTTTCATTGACGACATCTTGGTTTATTCCAAGACACAGGAGGAGCATGAGGAGCATCTGAGAGAGGTTTTGGAGACCCTGGGGAGGGAGAGCTTGTATGACAAGTTCTCCAAGTGCGAGTTTTGGTTGCGCGAGGTGCAATTTCTCGGACACCTTGTCAACCAGAACGGGATTCTAGTCGACCCGACCAAGGTCGAGGCCGTGATGAGATGGGAGGTTCCTAAATCTCCATCCAAGATTCAGAGTTTCCTAGGATTAGCAGGATACTATCGGAAATTCATTCAGGATCTCTCCAAGATAGTCGTACCCCTGACGCGGCTGACGAAGAAAGCCGTGGTCTATCGGTGGGGACCCGAGCAGTAGGCTGCGTTTTGAGACGCTGAGACTGAGATTGTGCGAGGCGCCAATCTTAGCCCTGCCCGAGGGCGTAGAGTATTTTGTGGTATATTGTGATGCGTCGATCTCAGGCTTGGGCGCAGTATTGATGCAGAGGGGGCATGTCATTGCTTATGCCTCGAGGCAGCTGAAGCCTCACGAGGCGAACTACCCGACTCATGATTTGGAGTTGGGGGCGGTGGTTTTCGCTCTCAAGATTTGGCGGCATTACCTCTACGGGGTTCGTTGTACCATCTACACGGACTACAAGAGTTTGAGGTACCTCATGGATCAGCCGAATCTGAACATGAGGCAGCGTCGGTGGTTGGACGTGGTAAAGGATTATGATTGCGAGATCCTTTACCACCCGGGGAAGGCCAATGTGGTGGCTGATGCGCTTAGCCGCAAGGCGGCGCCGATCAGGGATGTTTGCATGAGGATGACCGTGGTGACTCCTCTATTGGAGCAGATTCGAGAGGCCCAACGGGAGGCTATGAAGGAGGAGCATCGGAAAAGTAAGCGAATAGTGGGTCAAGTCACCTCTTTCGATTATGATAGCCGGGGGTTATTGACACTACACCGTAGGGTGTGGGTGCCGTATCATGGAGGCGTGCGCCAGATCTTGATGGAGGAGGCTCACAGATCCCGATTCTCTATTCACCCAGGGGCGACGAAGATGTATAGGGATCTTCGCCTAGACTATTGGTGGCCCTGCATGAAGCGGGATGTGGCATGGTACGTCAAGCGGTGCTTGACCTGCAGGAAGATCAAGGCCGAACATCAGAGGCCGCATGGAAAGATGCAGCCGTTGGACATACCGTTGTGGAAATGGGAAGATATCACGATCGATTTTATCACGAAGCTTCCCAGGACCGCGCATGGAGTAGATTCAATTTGGGTCATCGTGGATCGATTGACCAAGAGTGCTCATTTTATTCCGATTCAGGAGAGCATTTTGGCCGAGAATTGGCCGATATCTATATTATGGAGATGGTGGCGCAGAACGGGGTGCCAATATCAGTTATCTCGGACAGGGATGTGCGTTTTACTTCCAGGTTTTGGAAGAGGTTTCATGACGAGCTGGGTACTCGTTTGCATTTTAGCACCGCCTTTCACCCACAGACAAATGGTCAAAGCGAGCGGACCATCCAGACTCTAGAGGATATGTTGCAGACCATCCGGAATCTACTCTGTGAGGGGCTTCTATTCAGGTAGAAAAGTTCCTACCTTGATCTTTAGTTCATTGAACCCCCTTCTTGTCCCTAATAAGAGGTTTTAAGCCCTAAGAACCTAAATCTCTATGTGTTTATGGTTAATGTTCTGCAAGGACTTCGGATTTGGACCTTTAGGACATCCTAGTAGCATAAAGTCTCTGTGGTTGAGGAGATTGAGGTCCCTATTGAGTGTAGGAACTCTTAAAGAGCTTGGAATTGCATGTTTGAGCTCATTGGGCCGTGCATGCACGTAAAGTTTGCAACTTTACGTGGTAAACATGCCCTAGGACTATAGATCTGTGGTTTTGAAGCATTGCATGTCTCAGATCTGGCCTACTTGGGAAATGGATCGAGGAACTCGGTGAGTCCCAAAGTGGAACTCGGCGAGTTCTATGAAGATGGTCTTAGACTCGGCGAGTTGGATGAACAACTCGGCGAGTCCTATGAAGATTTCCTGGAGCTCGCCGAGTTGTTCTTCAAACTCGGCGAGTTGCTCGCGGACTCGGCGAGTCGGTACTCGAATCGGCCCCATAGTCCCGAGTGGTGAGTCAAGGGTGACTCAGTGAGTGGGGAGAGGGACTTGGCGAGTAAGACCGGATTAGTAAGGGAATGACTCGGATAGTCCAGTCAACTGGAAGTTGACTTTGACTTGGATTTCAACTTGGTCAAGGGTAAAAGGGTCATTTTACCCTAAGTACATCTAGCAGTGTTTAACTGATCGTTATGTGGGAATTATAGCCGGAGGGCGTCCGCAGCAGCAGCGGTAGCAGCATATCACACACACTCTTGTTTCCGCAGTTATGAGTTTATTTTGGGATTGATACTCTGATATTTTGGTTGTTTACATGTTGTGGATTTCAAATTTGGGTTTTCGATGTGAAATAGTTTAATTAAACAATGTTTTAATTATTAGTGTTTTCTAAGTAAAGTTTTTTTTTAAAAAAAAAAACGAAATTTATGGACGTGAAAATTGGGTCGTTACATCTGACAAACATGACCTGTTTGCAAGTTAACACGACATGTTGGCTGTAGTTTTCCTGACTGTTTAGATGTAGGAGGAACACGTCGTGTTTGCAAGGCAACACGGCGTGTTGGAGTCAACATGGACTGTTGACTTGGAACTATAGTATGTTGGCATTCCAACCCGATGATTATGGGGCCTGGAATATTCCATCCCGATGATGTTCGGACCCATAGTATATTGTTTGTGTATGTGTTATTGTTGTGATTGGTACTTTGGGGGAACTCTCTAAGCTTCGTGCTTACAGTTTTGGTTTATGGTTTCAGGTACTTCAGTGGACCGTGGCAAGGTGAAGGCGTGACCGTACACATCCTCGTGTTTTGGAACTTATGATTTTTGGGAAACTCTGATAATGAAAATGTTTTGAAAACTATGTTGTAAACGATTCCGATTTTTAAATAATGTTTTAGAAACAATGGTTTGTATAAATACCTCTTTAGTGAATGAGTTGTATTTGAAAAGATAAAAATATGTTGAAATTTTCGAGATGTTACAAGTTGTGATATAGAGATGTATAGATGGAGATGCAGAGAGGGATATATATATATATATATATATATATATATATATATATATATATATATATATATATATATATTATCCATTAGGTTATTCATTTCTTGAACTAATGAAACCGATGCGTTATAAGTTATCCATTAGGTTATATATATATATATATATATATATATATATATATATATATATATATATATATATATATTATCCATTAGGTTATTAATTTTTTGAACTAATAAAACAATTACTTTATAAGTTATCCATGAATTAAATAAGCTTAATTTGATTGTATATCATGTATTGAGTTTTGTACCTCTTAAATTCAAGTAAAATATAATATGATTGATATAATAGTATATATATATTATCCATTAGGTTATTAATTTTTTGAACTAATGAAACCGATACGTTATCCATTAGGTTATATATATATATATATATATATATATATATATATATATATATATATATATATATATATTATCCATTAGGTTATTAATTTTTTGAACTAATAAAACAGTTACGTTATAAGTTATCCATGAAGTAAATAAGCGTAATTTGATTGTATATCATGTATTGAGTTTTGTACCTCTTAAATTCAAGTAAAATATAATATGCTTGATATATATATATATATATATATATATATATATATATATATATATATATATATATATATATATATATATATATATACACTTGACTTTAAGAGGTACAAAACTTAATACATCGTATACAATCAAATTACGCTTATTTACTTCATGGATAACTTATAATATATCAGTTTCATTAGTTCAAAAAATTAATAACCTAATTTCTCCCGTTTCAATGTTTACTCATATTTTCTCTCAATACAATGTCCATAAACCCTAATATGAGAGCTGCCATTACTACACTCATCCTTCTTTCTCCCACACCAGGATCGTATTTGACCGCCATCTCCAACATCTATCTAGGGGGTGTTTGGCTTAGTTTTTATGGGGCAAAAGTTCTTTTTGTAAAAGGATTTTTTACAAAAGTTATTTTTTAAAATGTGTTTGGATTGACTTTTGAACATAAAAAATCAAAAATTAAAGTGTTGGTTTAACTTTTACATGTAAAATGACAAAAAATGATATATTTAGGGTAGATGAGGGGTATATTGGTAATTTAATATTTTTAGCTGGTGAAAAGTTGGAAAAAATCAGGTAATCCTAACTTTTCAAAAAGACTCAAACTACTCTATGGAAAAATCATTTACAAATATCCTTTTACCTTTGCCACACATCTTTTGAAACTTTTTCTAAAAGATAAAGTCAAAATTCATTTAAAAAACTATACCAAACACCCTATTCTCGCACCAGTTTTTCGGCAACGAAACCCCCACCAATATCCATATCTTAATCGCTCTCTACACTAATGTAGTGTTTGTTTTTTGTCTGCAGATCTGCGAGACGTCTTCTGTCTGCGCGGCGCAGACCACGCGCAGACATTAGTCTACGCAGACTGTTTGTTTTTTTGAAGACTGCAGACCTAAAAATGTCTGCGCGCCCTCTTCTTGGCGCAGATGTGGACCAGAGTCTTCTAACATCTTCAGACATCTTCTAGCTTAAAAAAACATATATATCTTTATTTTTTTAAAGTTTTTTTTTAATTTATATTTTTTCCAACTTTATTAATGATAAACAATATGAAAAAAAATTACAAAACTTAAAAAAATAACATTTGACGATACAAACATGATATTTTTAACAAATTTATAAATAAAAATTTATTATAATAATATTCGTTGAAGTTGTTTATATAAATATGAAAAAAAAAATCATAATATATTCTTATATTTTTTTGCTAAAATTTTGTAAAACTTTATTTAATAGAGTATCATCAATTTCTCGAGAAAATATTTATCGTACGTTTTTAATAGATTTATTTGAAAAAATCGAAGTTTATTTCCATCTATTTATGTATCAAATTCTTTGATCACTAATTATAATGTTTAGTTATAACTTTGCAATCAAAGTTGTTGGTTTTTATCAAATATGTATATGAATTAATACCATTTTTATTTTTATTTTTTATATAATAATACATAAAAGTTGATCTAGATTCGTTATATATTTATAATAAAGTCGTAAAAATATATAAAAAATTCGCTTTGAAGTTTTAAAAAATCAGTTTATTTAGATTTCAGTTTATTTTAATAGCCCGCAGATGTTAAAAAAACAAACAGTCTTCTTTTTTCTGACTGCAGACGTTTGATCCACCTTTTCTACTGCAGAGGTCTACAGATATGATCCGCTGCAGAGGTCGATATGATCCGCAGACCGGAGACATTTTAGCTCAGAAAAAACTAAGAGCTTACTATCCAACCCCGATACTACTCACCGTCATGGACACCACAATAGCCTCAATCGTCATTTGCCCCCATCTTCGTTACCAACCGTTGGCTAAACAACAACAACATCCCTGCTCGGAATCTGCCATCGGCGACCTGTCTCCATCATCCAACGCTAACTTACTATATCTCTGTCATCCATCTGCGTCATCCTTTCTACAAACCCTAAGATATAAAGTATCATTCCTTCGTCAGTGACAATACTTTGATTCAAATTTTTTTTTTTTGACTCACCACCACCTACAACTGCACACATATTTTTTGTCATCATTTTTGATGAAATACAGGCTGCTCATGAGAGTCCCAGATGTGTGGAGTCACTTTTCCAATTTAATTAATCTCCCCGAGCACATATAATGCTCTTTTTTTTTTTCTTTTTTTTTTTTTTTATAGGCAATTTTTCGATACTTCTTCAACTATTTTACTGTATGTGTGTGTGATTGTTGACCCTATATTATAGTTTTTCTTTGATTTTGTTTACTGAGTATAGCTGTTTATATGTTCTGTTGAAGGAGATTTACATCCAATTTTCTGTTCAATGTGAGATGCGGATGAAAAACATAAACAGAAACTCAGTAGTATTGCATCGGAAACTCTTTAATGACTCCATTCGTCAACAGACAAAGTGAATTTCCCTTTTCTCTGTTTTTATTTTAGGGTTAGAATTTAAAATGCACACATTAGTAACCTACTTTTGCTCGATTCTATTAATTATATTGCTATTCTTCATGGTTACTAACTATGATTTTGTTACTAACTACTCCGTCTTCTTAGCTCAAAATATGATAACTCAATTTATTTCATATGTTATAGCCTATTATTTATTCAAGGAAGAAGCCGAACTTTCTTTAATTGGGTAGAGTGAGGGCATGATCCCAGTATTAAATGACATATTTTGAGGTGGTTTCTACCATTGTGTATGTTAATTTCAAGAAACAATTGAGTTGTGATTTTGTAAAAAAGCATTGATCTTCCTCACATTTTCTTGATTTTTTCTGTTGTTGGTTGGGTGCAGTTATGTTTTTAATGCTGCAGATCATGATAATTTGAGAAAACCTGGGTCTTGGGCAACAAAGTTGACAAAGCCTTGAGTTGAGTGGTAATTCGAAAGGATTATGACCGAGTAATTGGAGAAATCGTGTGCTCTTAAAACCCTTTTATTATTTATTATCTATAATCTGAATGTGATCATAAAACCCATATATCCGACAAAAAGTAGGTGTATAATCGCAGATAACTATGGTATGCTCTTAGTATATGTTTCTTATATTGGGCTTTCTTATATGCAACTATTGATGATTTTCTGTAAAATACAATTTTTTTTTTTTTTTTTTTTTTTTTTTTTTTTTTTTTTTTTTTTTTATCAATCTTATATGCATCGGTAATATGGATTAATATTTTTCGTACATTTTATTTGAATTACATTTCACCAACCTTACGTAAAGGTTTATATATTCAACATATCACAGAAGACCCAAATATGTTAGCCTTCAAATTTGCTTGAGATGTTGTAGATTTTATCAAAGTATATGATTTAGGGAGTTTTGTGTAGAAAAGTACGAAACCATGGTGGATCAAATGTGTTATTCTTTCTTGTTTCTTTATACAATTATAAACTGGTATCACACGTGCAATTAATTTTTTTTGTTTTTTGTAATAGGCATTTTGAATTGTTCTTATTAAGCGTCGTTTTTTGTTGCTGGGGTTTTGATTTTTGATCAATTTAGGTGGAGTGAGGGTTCAAATTACAAGTATGAAGAAGTAGAATATATGAGGCTTATTCATGTTTGTATTGAAAGCAACTTCAAGACTAATGCCAATGAATTTATAGCTTTAGATCGCGATCATACTCACCAACACTATTGGTTTCTAAAACCGGTGTCTTATTTTCATAATTAAATTGGTTGATTTATTTATTTGATTGTAATTATAATTTATCTCGCTTCAAATTGTGGATATGAAAGACTTAGCAACGGCCATGTTGATTTAGTAATGGCCATGTTCTGGTATTTCTTTTAAAATGTTTTGTTTTCGAATTTGCTTAGTGTAATTTTTTCTGGATTTTTGTTCGATATCTTACATGTTTTTTGCTTGTTAATGAAATTACATAGAGCTTGCTATGTTTTTCTAACACTGTCTTCTAATAAGAATTGAAAGTTCACTTTTATTAATTTGAAATCTTCTACTTTAATTTAATAATCATTTTGACTTTTCAAGTTAAATATATAACATAGAAATTTTCTATGAGAAATAGATTCCTTGGAAACTAAACATCGGGAACTGGTTTTTTCTATTAGATTCTTGAAGGAAATCCGCAACAACTTAGAAGATGGTGTAGATGGTGTCTGAAGACTTTGAAAGATTTATATATGGGTAGAGAAAATCTTTGGTGTCCAAAGGGCAAAGGTTTTCCACTTTGATCATTAATTTATGTTTTTTTTATGGTCTGCATACATTTTGATCTTTATTTTACGTTTTTAATTTTTTGAACTTCATCAGTTCAACATTTTACCTTGGTGATATAATGCATCTCGAGAATACATGTTTGGGTTAAGCCGTTAAGGATCATATTTTTGATACGATGTGTTAGTTGTTAGGAATATTTAGTTGGAAGTTTGGTTTTGGATCATGTTTTCATTGAATTTTAATGGGATATTTTAATACAAGTTGATTTACTTTCCCATATTTTTTGTTTCATTTTTATAAGATTTGTTGGAAACTATTTTTATTTGAAACACGTCGTTATAATTGGATATATTTCTTCGACTCTTCAAATAGATATTGTAATAGTTGCAATTTCTTTTTATTTAATTGAAGTGAAGAGTTGCAAACACTCCTCTTATGTAAGAAGTCAATAAAGAAAACTTATATTCATATATTACATTTCTTTAAGTAAATATAAATCACCCGTTTCGAAGTTTATACGTGTACACTAATTTTCATAATAATGATACTAGATTCTCATCTTATAGACTATTACAAAGTTTCATTCTGTTTTATTAATTTACTAATATCAAATTACTTTTTTGCAACGCAAAATTGGTAAAAAGTATTACATTTTTTGCGTTACGAAGATTATCAAAAACCATTTTGCAATGAAAAGAAATTCCTAAAGTTAAAATAGATAGTTAGGTTGAAAGATATTTTCAAAAAAGAATATGTAAAATGGGGGAAAACAGTTTCTTATATGATTAAGTTTTATCATTATAAGGAGTGTTGTAAAAATTCGGATTAGGTCCCGATTAATCTCCGATTAATCCCTAGGCGCTACTCGACCGATTAGAGAGCGCCTAGCGATTAATCCATGCATACAAAATGACTGAAATAGTAGAGCCCAATGACTGAAATAGTAGAGCTTAATAGAAACTATTTGAGGTATAATTAGTGTTGTATTTATTATATTGACATATTTTGTTATGATATTAGTGTTATTTATGAACTTTTATATGATATTAGTCATATTTAATTTTTAAAATCTAACAAATTAGCAATTAATGGTTCCCGATTAATCTCCCGATTAATCTCCGCCTAACCGATTAATCCCTTAACCCTAGTCCACCGACTAGCTAACGTCGAGCGATTTTTACAACCATAATTATAAGTAATAAAGTTTAGAGAAACTATTTCACAAAATATAATGATGACGAGGCCTACACTTCAATTGTTATAATACAATAAGGATTAAAACTAATCGTTGAAAGAATTATTTTTGAAAGAATATGTAAAATGAGGGAAGTTTCCTAAGTAATAAAGTTTAGAGAAACCATTTCACAAAATATATGATGACGAGGCCTACACATCAATTGTTATAATACAATAGGGATTAATTGATGTTATAATACAATAGGGATTAAAACTAATCGTTGAAAGAATTATTCATTGGAAGTAAATATTTTCTGAAATAAGACTATTTGTCACCCGCCACATTGTGCATGCGTACACCCCGTGTGTGTGTGTGTGTATATATATATATATATATATATATATATATATATATATATATAGAGAGAGAGAGAGAGAGAGAGAGAGAGAAAGAGAGAGCTACAGATGTAACATCCCAAAAATACTAAGTTCAAAATTTTAATTTCTAAGTCAACCCAAACCGTCAATCATTCATTTATAAACCAATCAAAGTGTGATGATGTGGAAAATAGTTATCAGAGTATAAATCAAAATTATAGAATGTAGAACCATAGTGAATCCCCCGTCGAACCAGAGGTACCTGAAACCATAAACATAAAAAAAACACAAAGCTTAGTGAATCCCCCAAAATACAACATGCTAAACATACATAAAAACGGAAGCTAAAACAGGTCTGTTTCACCCATAAGTCCCTTTCGAATCCTTTTGTATCATTATACCGGTACGTGTCTATTTCACATCTGAGTCTATTCCCACTCCTTTGGTATCTTTCAACTGGTACGAGTATATTTCACAACCCAAGTCCCTTCCAACTCTTTCGGTATCTTTAACCGGTACATGTCTATTTCACCCGTACATCTAAGTATACAGTCATATCAACAAGATTCACAAAGACCACAAGCACATACATGCATATCAGTAAGTGTCACAAACATAACTATCATCCTACAAACATAATCTAGTGGGCCGGTATTACTGTCTTAAACCCATGAGTACAGTGAAGAGACTCACCTCTCAGACGACAATCAACTGCGACTGCTCTCACTGGCGAATCACTGGTGCTATACCCTGCCTAGTCGATACAAGGTAAACCTTTAGCCCACTTTTCCAAAACTAAGAGTTGACCAAAAGTCAACTTATTTAAGAGATTTAATGGTAAACCTTGGCCACACTGTGGGCACAAAAAGACAGAACTGTTGACTAGTCTTATGTCGCCACACTGTGGCGACCTAGTACCATGCTATGTGTAACAACGTAAATTTCAAAACAATTTTGCACTTTTTCATAATGTAATTTCATTCATAAAGATTCTCAATTCTCAATGTATCACATAACAAATCCATAAAATCACATCCAAGATCAAATGTATGAACTCCAATAGTGTGTACTGATCATGCCGGCACCTTCCTGCGATCCTCACTGGTACCTGAAACACGTAACACAAACATTGTAAGCACAAAGGCTTAGTGAGTTCCCCAAAATACCACATATAAAACATGCGCCACTCGAGGCTACAGTGCGACCCTCCGGTCGATGTGTCTCAGCGGGACCCTCCAGTCCCATAGCTCGTTGGACCCTCTGGTCCGGTCATAGCTCGTCGGACCCTTCGGTCCGGTCTGTATCGTTGGACCCTCCGGTCCGATCTATACAACATATGGCAAACATACAACAAAATGCACATAATCTCATACATACATATAACATACAATACCCTTCGGCCTACATATAAATATCACTCTAGGTAATGTATAATGAGAATACTCACCTCGGGTATCTCGGATAATATCGCACACGAACAAACTAATCTAGCCCCCGCCTAATCACATAAACAACGCTCTCAAATAATGGCTCTCAAAGGCTAGATTAAATTCACTCCTACAATCCCACAGAAGGGTAAAAGACCATTTTACCCCTCCCTGACCTAAAAGTCCAATGGTTGACCAAAATCCTAAAAGTCAACGAAATTCAACAGGAGGCAGTACAGGACGCGTACCTTCTCTGTACTCGGGGCGTACGCCGGCGAACCATAATCGGGGTCTCAACCCCTTACGCTGTGCGTACTGAGAGTTACGCCCAGCGTAAGTCTCAGTTTCAATCTTTTCTGGGATTTTGGTCTTAAACGGTTAAGACACTTATTCAAATTTCAGATCTGATTTTCCCTAAGCCTCTTATTCCATAAAGCTGGAACCTTTAAGCCTTTGCATGGCTGTAAAGGTCCCTAAACACTCTAACACCTTTCCTTCTTCCTCAAAAGATCTAGATCTCATGCATGGCTCAATATTCACATCCAAGATTGTATTTTTATGAACATACAACTCTTATAATCCTGAAATATGGTAGATGTAGGCCAATGAAGACCATTTTCTCATAAAGTCTCCACCTTGGAACCAAAAACCCTTGAAATTGGTCCAAGAAGCACAAATCACAAATGACAAGGAAAGTTTTGAGTTTTTTTACCTCAGAAAGAAGCTCCAAACTCTAAAAAACTCGGATCTACTCTTGTCCACCAACTTCTAGCTCCCAAAATGGCCTCCTCTTCTCTTTCACCACCTTGAAATGGCACTTTGAAGCTTAGAACATAAACACACAAGCTAGAAATGAAGGATGACTCTCTATTAGGGTTTCACTCTCTGAAATGGTGGATGAGGATAAGGCCTTAGCATTCCTTTTATAGTGCACAAGTCATAAATTAGGGTTTACATCTGGGCCCACTACACCCAGCATAACCCTAGGTATGCCCAGCGTACCTAGGCGATTCCGTGTCCAACTTAAGCGCGTGAGTACGTGCAGCGTACTCTTCAGTACGCCCATCGTACTCACTTGCCTTAACATTTCATTTTAGGGGCTTAACTTGACAACTTGGGAAAAGGAGAAGGGTTTAAGAGACACACCTGAATTCGGGATGTTACACTATGGGGACTAGTCTGAATGACTTATTCGAGTTAATCTACCCTTAACACATTCTCAAGGTCTCAAAAGCCCAAATATACTCTTTCCCAACGTCTTGGTGGATAATGTTTCCAACTTTATCCATTAAGACAAGAGCTTAAATCCTAGGTTCTAAAGGTCATTTAAGAGGTATAACTCATCCATTAAGTCCTTAATCATAAGAGATACAATCCTAAACTTTTCAGAAGCATTTTAGGGGTCCCATTGATCCCTAAAAATCTAAACTTTATGGACATGTGTGCCCCATGCATGTCCTTCCTCGAATCTAGGTCAAAAAGAAGAAAAGGCCTAAAGCTCATGCAAGATTTCCAAATCACAACCATTCTTCAGATATATGACATATAATGTCCTTGGGGTTCCTAAGAGTCGTAAAGCTTCAAACTTTATCTATTTTCTTTACTCAAAATCCAATAAAAGAGTTTATCAGGAAAAAATAACTTTATATCTTTAAAGAGAAGATAAAAGAATAGATCAAGAGCCTTGCAATCGGTCCAATAAGATGTTTTTAGAGGTTGGGAGTGTTGCTTGTTGGTCTTTTGAAAAAAAATCCTCCTCCACTTCCTTCAAAATCACTAAATACTAGCAAATGAGCTCCAAAAGCTTTAAAGAAGATAAGGGTTATGGTTTTTGGGGGTTTGAGAGTGATGGAGGCTGAGGATGAATAAACCCTAGCCTCCTCATTCCTTTAAATAGGTTGTAAAGTTCGGAAATTAGGGTTTCCTTAAAATCAGCGGCCACACCGTGGCATATTTGGCCATGTCGTGGCATATCTTTTAAACTCCACGATCAGTTAAAGAATTGTCATCTCGTGGTGAGGCTCCACCACATTGTGGCCACCCAAAATGAAGATTTACTAATATAATGGATTAACTAATACCTGGAATGGGTGTTACAAGAGATGTAAAAAGGAGAGCGAGAGACATAAAGTAAGGGATTAAGAGAGAGAGAGAGAGAGAGAGATGGGGGGAGACGGAGATAGATTTGTGGGGCTAGAAAGAGAGATAAAATAAAGATGCGGAGAATGAGAGAGGGAGAGATAGAGCTAGTGATGTAGAGTGGGAGAGAGAGATAAAGATAGAGATGTAGAGAATACGATATAGAGATAGAGCTAGAGATGTAGAAAGGGTGGGAGATGGAGATAGAGATGCAGAGAGGGAGAAAGAGATGGAGCTAGAGATGTGGAAAGGGAGAGGGAGATGGAGATAGAGATGCAGATAGCGAAAGAGAGAAATACATAGAGAAGATATAGAGGTAGAGATATAGAAATAGATAAATAGATAAAGATGTAAAGATAGATAGAGTATGAAATATGAGCCACACACATATAGTAGTGTATATAGAAACATAAAGAGATATAGAGCATAAGTATAGAAATAATGAAATAGAGAGAGTATGCATAAATAAGAGAGAGGGGGGGAGAGAGAGAAAGGGAGGGAGGGAGGGATAGAGAGAGAGAGAGAGAGGAGAAGAAGAAGAAATATGAGAATAAATATAGAGAATGAAAGAATGAGAATGAGAATGAATATCTTATGAAAGTCTAATGACAACTTAAGTAATTGTAAGTCCATTACTATTGCATTTAAAAAAAATGTTTTAGTTATGATTATTATATCAACTGAAATAAGGATTACTCACTAAGCTCTTGTTGTTTATCCTTTTTGTGATGTGTGTTTTGCAGGTAAATATATATTAAGCAAGGAAAAAAGAAAAGAGATTTTGATACCCAGCTCAGATCATTATATTTAATTTTTTTTACCCGATCATGTTGATAACTACGTGTACTGGATTGTTAATGTAAGCGTACACTAATATGTTATATTATATAAAAAGTAAAAAATTTGGATGGACCTTATGTTAAAAAGTCGGGTGTAACACTAACATACTTTTAATGTCTATTTTAAGATTAAAATAAACTTTTAGGCATTATAAATGGATCACTACTATAGGTTTAATTATCAAATTCTAATACAATACAACTCAACAAGTATATAAGAAGAAGAGCAAGAGGTGTTCGTGCATTATCCGAGTAATTATTGTCTCACAGAGTTAATGTTCCGAAAGACTAACTGCCATAAGTGATGAGAATGGATTTTCTAATGGGAAATCTCCAATAAAGTCCTAAAATTTTGGCCCGGTTTACGTTTTAGTCATAAACTAATTTTTGTTTACGAAAAAGTCCTAAAAACCGGCAAAAGTATGCATTTTGACCCTTTTTGACTGGTTGGAACCGTCAACAAATTAATTTGGGACTATTTCATAAACTAACCCAAAATATTGGGACTTTTCTGCAAAAAAAAAATATTAGGAATTTTCTGCAAACAAAAACCTTATTATTATTATTATTATTATTATTATTATTATTATTATTATTATTATTATTATTATTATCCAACAGATCCACAATAAATATTTACATTGGTGACCCATATTAAAATTAGAAAATATTAATTAAAATATCTTATTTAATAGAAAGTAATATGACTTGTTTTGCTTTATCACACAATATCTACTGCGTTTTCAAAAAAACCACAATGATCAAATAATGAAAAAGAGTAACACACATGTTGGTAATTTAAATACTTACACACAAGACATACATGCATATCACACGCTCACTATTTGTAAACAATTTGAAAAACCAGTAGCTTCTTTTAAATTGTTAAATATTAATTTTCTGAATTAAAAACAATAATAACAAATGTGAAATGACCATATATACAAAGTTAGAAGATACAAACAGACATTCATGATTTTAATGCTTAAAGCATTATCATCCACTCAATTTTCACCTTTATAAAATGTCTTTAATATTTTTTAAATTTAAATGTATTTATATGTATTATTAACAATATTAATAATAACAAAATTAAAAAAATAGTATACTTATTTATATTTTTAATACTAATAATAATAATAATAATAATAATAATAATAATAATAATTATTATTATTATTATTATTATTATAAGGTTTTTGTTTGCAAAAAAGCCCTAATATTTTTTGTTTTTGCAGAAAAGTCCTAATATTTTGAGTCAATTTATGAAATAGTCACAAATTAATTTGTTACCGGTTTCAACCAGTCAAAAAGGGTCAAAATGCAAATTTTTGCCGGTTTTTAGGATTTTTTCGTAAACAAAAATTAGTTTATGACTAAAACATAAACTGGACCAAAATTTTAGGACTTTATTGGAGATTTTCCTTTTCTAATATGTGACACATATAAGAAACATTAATTATAACAAATATTACTACAATTAAATATGAAATGAATTAATTATAACAGTCAAGGTTGTCAAGATCGGGATCCTACCTAGGATTGTTTTTGGGTTTGCAAGATCGGGATCGAGATCCTAAGATCTCACAAAATAGAATATAATTTTAATTTTATAATATTTAATCATGAAAAATATTTCAAACATTTAATTTTTCGTTCAAAAGTTATAAAAACTTCAAAATATTAGTCATAAGTCACAATAAAAAATGATAAATGGTAGATTGGTAAAGGGTAAAAGACATAAAATGGAAAAAAAAAATTTCATTTGCAAAAAAAAAAAAAAAAAAATCAAAGGATGGTAGGATCGGATCGGATCTCGATCCTACCTACGATCTTACAATCCTACCTGCGATCCTACCCCAAATTCGATCCTTTTACGATCCGAATCGTTTTTCATACCTAGGATCGTAAGATCGTACGATCCTACGATTAGGATCGCGATTTTGACAACCATGATAACAGTTATTACCATAATAAATATAGAATGCATTAGTGATCTCCATAATAAATATATTTTATATTTAATTATAATAATATTTGTTATAATTAATGATTCTTTATATATATATATATATATATATATATATATATATATATATATATATATATATATATATATATATATATATATATATGATACATTAAAAAATCCCAAAAATCCCTTATGAGAATAAGCTTTTGTAATTGTGATAAAAAAAACTATAGCACATGAGAAACCTCATTTAACGGTTTACATGTTTCAAACCTATTAAGCAATCGGGTAATCCAATAATTCTAAATTGAGTAAATTACACGAATGGCCCATATAGTTTAAGGTAACTTGTAAGTTTGGTCTCTAATTTTTCTTTTTAAATCGAACCATCCCTTCTGTTTACTTTTGTTGCGCATTTGGTTCCTGCCAACCTTAAAAAGATTATTATGCTCTTAATAATTCTTTTATTTGTATATAATTATTTATATTATTAATTTTAAATAAAAATGTTTAATAAAATACTTTCCTTACTACCTCACTCCCTCAAAATTATTGTCCATCAACAACACCATCTCCACCATCAACCCACTTACCTCCAACCATAGTCACCGGTCACTCCTAGTCATTCACCACCGACAACCACCAGACGAAATCTAAAATTCAATCCTCAATCAAAAAGCAACCATGTTTTCTCGCCCAAATATCAATCTAAACCCAAATCTATTTGATCAAATCATATATCAAAATCAGTTATCATGAAAAACAAAAACAAAAATGTAAAATCAAGGGATGTTGGGTTGTAGAATCGACAAAACCTTATTACATTTAGGTACTAGATACGATCTATAGGGGATGAAGTCATCGATCCATCCAAACCAGTCGCATTTGACATAAAGGAAAGTGCAAGCACGCAAGGGGACACAAATTGCAAACGAAGAATTGCTCTGATTAGATACATTTCATTGGAGGAATTAGATACCTAGAACACTACCTCAACATGATGAAGAAAAGTAGCTCAACATGATGAATCCATAAATCAATCTCTTTGTTGGTATGGGAGGAGAGGAGGGAGATCTAAAGTGATGTAGGTAAACCTAGACGAAGGAATGAGAGGGTTCTTGAATCACGTATGAGGAACACTAGTGCTCTATTTTGAACATTTAAGTTGGCTACGGTTTGAACTTTGTAGGTAGAGGGGGGAAGGAGGAGGGTGAGGGGTGAAAGTGTCGGGCGCCAGTGGAACCAGAGGGAGTTATGAACGTCGACAACGGGGGCGACGAGCTCTAGAGACGACATAAGGGATGATGAACATAAAATTTTTGGCTTTTGATGGAGTGCACGTCTGCGTCTTTTGTTGAGTTTTAAAGGAGAGAAAATGTAGAGATAGAAGGGATAAAAGGATGGACCATATATTTTTAATAATATTAGCATTTTTGATAATATAAAGATTAAAAAAATATATTAAGGAGGGCAAAATAATCTTTTTAAGGGCAGGATAGACCAAACACGCAATAAAGTAAACAGTCGTGATGGTCAAGTTAAAAATAAAAGTTAGGGATCAAACATGCAATTTACCCCTAACCATAAGGACAATTCGTGTATATTACTCTTCTAAATTTTAAATATGTGTAGCTTTAAAATTTACAAAAATCAAAATGAAATTTGTTCGAATTCAAGTAGAGAATGCATGGACAAAAGATAGGTAGTAGCTGCCAAATTTGAGCGAGTATTATACAGAGACTTGCATGAAATTTTCAAAAATATTTCTATTTATACTATGAAACATTAAAATCTTGTTCGGTGATTAAAAGAAAACCTAACTTTACGTCATTTTTAGCCAACAACTACTGCTATATTTAATGTAATGTCTTTTAACTAAACTTTGATGTTAGTTTCTTGCCATTCGTGAAATTCTATTTTTTTTATCCGCTTTGTATCGACTCATCCATTTGAAATTGAAATTGAGATGCTCAATGTTAATTTAGTTTAAGGCGTATTCATTAAAATTAATTAGTAGCTTAAAGGTATAGTTTTTATTTATATATGAATGTTCGATAAAATTAATTAAAAGCTTTTAAAACATTTAAAATTAAATAAAATAATTTATCTAGTACATGTTATTGATTTTTTTTTAAAAAAAGTAATTAAGTCAATTTCCAAAATTATGAAAGAGTTTTTTTGTTAAAGGCCACTTAAATTGTTTTGGATATAGAACTTTTTTTTTTAACTAAAAACTAGAAGTTTTTTTTTTTTTTCTAAAAAAAACTCTCAAAAACCGTGTAACGAGTACATCATGGCTTAAAAAAATAGGTCTATGGATATTCCAACTTATAAATTCTCCACATCTTCCACTGTTTCAACAGAAATATTTAAAAAATATATATATCAAAAGAGAGAAATAAGAACACACTTATTTAACCTCTTTAAAATTAAACAGTTTTCATCCACTCAGAATAACTCTTGTACATGATTTGTTTCCAAAACTCTCACCGTAAGCTCTTAATTCATGTATATTCCAAGTATGTATCGTTTGATTTGATCATGTAGTGGTGTGCTATTTACAAGATTAGCAACACACAATATAAACAGTGTAATGAATGTTAAGGCATACGAATCAATTCATCTTCATGGCATTCCCTAATACCAATCTCCAACGTTTCTTGTCTTGATGTAGGCAAAACATCACAACATTGTCGTCTAGGCGCTTGCAACTGTTACATATAGATACAAATAATTAGAGGGACTGATTTTGATAATATTCAATCTTTTGGACCAAATAAGAAAATGCAGAAATGGTAATTGTTTTAAGGAAAATTAGTAAATGATTGATTGCTCCGGTGATCTCCCGATGGCACTAGAAATATGCTACCTTCCACAATTTGCAATATGACAAATATCGCTAGGTACTTTTTTGAGTTTTTCAAATGAATCATAGAACTTCTTTCTTATTGGCAAATTAACCCAATTAGAAGAAATTATTTCAAAATGGTCAAAAGTACTCGGTTTTACTATTCATATATGATAAGTAAGCTGGTGTTACCTGTTTCAAGTCGAGAGCTAACTTTTGAGCATGCACTTTGATCATTTCAATTCTCCTTGGAGATCCCAAATCAGCTGTGCAGTTTTCTTGTTTCATCAATTTGTAAATGCTTGTCGTCTTATCCCCATTTTGGAATATATTGTTCATATGGAACACAACAGGTCTTCGACAAGGATCCTTGTTGAGTTCCCTCATGTCAAAACTAAATAGTGTGTGCAACGCATTACCCTTTTTCCAAGGTTGGAATGTTGCAGGGATTCGAAGAACGTCAGGCAAGAGCACATGTTTTCCAAAGATTTCGACTGCATATCCCCATGAGACTGAAATTGTCCAAGAAAACCAACGATCATAGCACACTGTCTGTTGTATGATCCTATGAGGGTCTAATTCTGCGGCTTTGTACAAATGACGCATAGCATCTCTACTTGTCATATTTGGAAACATCGGGTCCATGTAATCGGTATGGTGAAGAGACACCAATGGTGCCATTGGATGTGCTGCTAATATTCCATATGGATTTCCAGTCATATCCATCTAGTTAAATTTTAAAACCACAAAAATTAATACAAACTCTAAAAATAATGTAGGGGCTGCTTCTACAATTTGTGAAAGTTGGGTAGTCAAAATGTCAATCAAGAAATCTTTAGGGTTAGAGAAATTCTTATTATTTTTATTGAATAGAATGTAACGTGTATAGATCGTACGATAAACGCAAACAAATAAAGAAGAGAGCTCGAGAAACACAGAGGATATCAATGGCGATGAGTTAACTTTACCTGATGAAAACCAGCTTCTCTAGTAATCCCGACTCCAAGTTCAGCCAAACACGATGAAATTCTTCCGTCGCTTCCGTACAGATGCGGGTATCTCTCCAAACACGAATCCAATACCTTCGCCAGTGTTTTCGCCAATGGATAACTGATCGCAAATCCAGCTCCTCCGAACGCCATAGAAAACGAGAAAAATGTATTCTGTACAAAGCTTTCCGAGTTTGATCCGATGAAATACGGCAGATCATGATCGTATTTTGATAGCGTCTTCACCAGATTCTCCGGGAAGAACACCGTATCATCATCACCAAACACGAACCATCTGGATAGTAACCGATTACTGATCAGATATGATGGTAATTAATTCAAAAAAAGAATTCATATGGGTTTCTAATTTACCTGACGTTGGAATGATTTAATGCCACCGTCTCCGACACAACCCGGGCGACACGGATGGCTGACCGGAGACCACCACGCCATGTATAACGAAATCGGGAGGTGTCATCGGAGATACAAACCGGCGGGAGAAGAGATGCGTCGGATTCGGAAGGGGCGATTTTATTATCAACTGTAACATCGAGAAAAACACAACCTCGCATTTTATCAGGCTTCCACCACATCTTCACGTATTCTTTCCTCTTCGGCCATGATTTCGCGTTGGATGCGATCCCAAAAACGATGTGATCGAGTGAAGTAGAAGATGAAAATCGATCACCACCCAGCAACAAGATTCTGGTGCTTGGTAGAAGCGCAAACGAAGAGAACAAGAGATAAAGTATCAAACCAATAGAAGAGGAGATGAAAATGAGGTTTATGAATCTAGAATTGAATTGGGTTTTGACGAACAAGTGAGAAACCTTCATGGTGAAATGGGTATTGAGATTGACCGATTTAGAGGTGTGAAATGGAGGAAATGGATGATATATTTATAAGATGAACTATGGGCGCAAGTTATGGTTGCAGTTGCAGGGAAAGTGTTTGAGCAAATGATAAGTTGAAGTAGATTTGAAGGTTGATCAGAAGAGACTTTGTGGAAAAATTGGAAGAAAAATGCGAGTGAGTTAGGCAACCAAAGATGTTATTTATTGGATCATTTGGGACAGGTGTTAATGTTGCTGAGCTAGAAAAGTCAACTTCAATGGAGACCGTTGACTAATTATTAACAAAGAAAGAAAGGAAAATCTTTTAATTCATACTTAGTTGCCTTTTTACCTCGGGATTACTATATATTTTTCTAAAAAATATTGAGAAATTGGTTGATGGTAGTTAAAAATTTCAAAAGATATTATTTTTTTCGGAAAATCTGTAGAAAAATCTTAATTCTTTGGAAAATGTTTCAATTTAGTTTCAAAATTTTTTTAATAGAAAATTTCAAAAAGCGGCTAAGTCTTACGATTTAATCCCTTTTTAACCTATTTAGATGTCATCTACTATTACATGTTGATGTTGTCACTCCATATTGAAACCTTATAAAAAAAATCGGATTTTTTTTTGGAAACGCCCGAAAGAAGAATCGACGTTATGTCTCCATTTTTTTTTTGGATCATTAGATTCTTTTGTTTTTGTTGTAGAGGGTTGTTTTGTATGCTTTGTTTCCATCTTCCTGTTGGTGTTTGTTGATTATTAGCGTCTGAACCGTTCAAAAAAAAAAAAAACTTGTCGCCTACATGCTGCCCTCTTTCCTGTAACAAAGTATTTGGCCTTAAAATTAATACTTATAAGCCAATGGTTAATTTCAAAGTGTGATGTTACACGTTGCATATTTTTTCTATGTTCAATGTTACATGTGTCAAGTTAAAACGATTCCTTTTATTTTATTTGAATTTTTAAAGGATTTATGTGTAATTTACATTTAAAGGGTAAAATGGTCATTTTTTGTTAGTCAGCACATTCAGTCAGATGTACAATCAAACAACATGGTTTCTTACTCAGTCAGAATTTCTTACCCAGACAGACCTTTCTCAGTCAGCACTTTCTCAATCAGAAACTATCAAACGGGACCTAAGACAAAGTCTTTATTTTATTTCAAGGGGGAATAACTTTTGACGGTAAATAATTTTTACGTTTGTATTCATTTGGTTTTTTTTTTTTTTTTTTTTTTTTTATAATATAACAATTGAACTTGTTGTTTGTGTTCACCATAATTCATTTGATCGGTTTTTGACATGTGATAGCCGGTCAATGGGTTATGATGAACATAAACAACAAGTTCGATGATATATTGAGTACAAAAAAAAGGACCAAATGAGAACAAACTCAACAGTTGGTTACCCTACTGAGTCGTTTTCCTTGAAAAGTTAAATGAAATTAAAGTTGCAAAATTATCAAAGACTACAACCTTATTTGACTATAACGTATATAAAGAGCGTTTCAAAGGGGTAACTTCATTAAAACATGGTCTATGTTATGCTTACTGTGGTTAGCTGTCAACACCTCTCTTCAAAAGGATATGATTGTGTATGAGAGGTATATTTATCAGCATAAACGTTTACCTCAAGGTATATTATGGTGATGTATCTGCAAAAGCAGCATGATATTGTACATATTGATGTTGTATCTCATCCCATGAATTCGACCTTAAAGCTAAGTAAACTCAAAAAACCACAGCACTTGTGATTCCACTCGTTTGTAGACTTGTCTAGAATCCATGATACGATAAAGAGTAAATTACTGAAATCGTCCTTGTGGTTTGGTCAAAATTGCACGTTTGGTCCATAACTTTTTTTTTTGCAGTTGGATCGTTCCTGTGGTTTGATTTTGTTGCGTTTTTCGTCTTTATGGTTTGGTAAAAAATGCATGTTTGGTCCCTAACTTTATGTATGTAAGGGACGAAAAATGCAACAAAATCAAACCATAGGGACGAAAAACGCAACAAAATCAAACCACAAGGACGATTCGAGTGCAAAAAAAAGTTAGAGACCAAACGTGTAATTTTGACCAAACCACAGGGACGATTTCAGTAATTTACTCTACGATAAATCATTCGATTAGAAATGTAAATGTAGTCATGAAATGCGTCTGTTTAATCAAGATTCCCCTAATAAATATTCAAGTGCATTACAAAGTTGTATATGTATAAATAGTATTCTTTTGTGGGTTATGTTTTGAAAAGAAGCAAGAAATAATCTCATAAAATCATTAATATCAGTAGGAGATAACGTGAGATTTGCTGTAAATGAGTAAAGGGAAAATGACTCAGGAGGGTAACCAACTGTTGAGTTTGTTCTCATTTGGTCCCTTTTCTTTTTTTTGTACTCAATATATCATTGAACTGTTGTTTGTGTTCACCATAACCTTTTGACCGGCTATCACAGGTCAAAAGTCGGTCAAAAGGGTTATGGTGAATACAAACAACAAGTTCAATGATATATTTAATACAAAAAATGGACCTAATGAGTAAAAACGCAAAAGTTAATTACCCTTAAAAGTCATTTTCCTTCACTCCTATATATATCTCAAACACTGAAACTATTTAGTTTTAGACTAAACTGCAAATTTAGTCCCCATGGTTATAAAAAAAATACGGATAAAGTCCAAAATCTTTTCAACTTACACAATTGGTCCAAAATCAAATTCTTTTTGTAGTTTTGGTCCCTAGAAAAGTTGAAATAACTTTTTTGTCCTTTTAATTTTATTTTTGAATTTCTTTACTCTTTTTTAACACTTAAAAAAAGAAAAAGAAAAAGAAAGTGGCCCACCGACACCACCTGTACCCTCTCTCTCTCTCTTTCTCTCTCTCACCCTCTCTCACCTAATCACAAACCAAAACGCCCTAAAGCCAGAACCAACAAGAAAAGTCGATATTCTAGAATCGACTCGTTTTGTTTTCCCCAGGTCATGTACATGTTGCAACTTAGGGAGGAGTCGATGGTGTTTTCTATGGAGCAGATAACCAAGGCGATCGATCGGAAAGAATATGGATCGAATGGCGACTGATCTGAGCCCACAATTAGTAGGTACGCAGAGGCCGAAAACGAAGATTGTTTGTACTTTAGGACCTGCATATCAATCAGTTCCAATGGTTGAGAAGTTGTTGACAAAAAAAACCTAATTTTGCTATATTAGGTTTCTTGATTATGTTAATCAGAAGTGGGGCTTGCTTCAACTCTGATCTACGTCGAAGAAATCTTGTTTATACCTAATTAGGTTTGGTGTCACATCTTTAATTTGGGGATTCCTTAGGAACCAATGCTCTTTAGTTGGTTGCTGGTGTTTGGATAACCAACAACGGGAGAGTGAATGGGGGGATGGAGGTGGGAGAGACGAGAATGGGTTCGGGGATGGGGCACAGTTTGTTTACTTCCTCCCTATTTGTCTGATCCATCTCAGATTTTTTGTTTTTGTGCTTCATATCTAAGAAATCGGTTTCTACCATTTTTCGGCGAGTATATCTAGCTTTGAAAAAGGTTACAAGTTGGTTTTATGGCATGAACGGTTTATATTAACCTCCCACCACTCCATTATATTTTGGCGTAGTCATCGGTCATATTAAATGTGTTGTAAGAGCGAGCTTGCAGATCTGATATATATATATATATATATATATATATATATATATATATATATATATATATATATATATATATATATATATATATATAGGTTTAGGTTCTATGGAAAACAAAAAACCCTAAAAAAAACCCTTAAAAATCATAAAAATGCATAAAAAAAATACTTAGAGATCACAAAACTTTTTTTTGAATTTTTTTTATAAAAAATCACAGCTTTTTATAAGAATTCGCTAATATATATATATATATATATATATATATATATATATATATATATATATAAAAGTTTTTTTTTCAAATTTTTTTCAACGATTTTCTTTAAAAATGTGCGATTTTTTCTTAAAAAATGTCAAAAAAAAGTTTTGTGATCTCTAGATATTTTTTTTATGCATTTTTATGATTTTTAGGGTTTTTTTTGTTTTCCAAATAACCTTTCCCTCTATATATATATATATATATATATATATATATATATATATATATATATATATATATATATATATATATATATAGTGAGAGAGAGAGAGAGAGAGAGAGAAAAGGGTGGGTTTTAACTAAAGTGCAAATTTGGTCTTTGTGATTATCATAAAAAACTTATGGATAGAGTCCAAAATCTTTTCAACTTGCACTATTAGTCCAAATTCGATGATTTTTTTTTTTTTTTTAGTCCCTAGAAAGGTTAAAATTTGACTTTTTTTGCCCTTTTAATTTTATTTTTGAATTTATTTACTCTTTTTTTTATCATTTAAAAAAAATATATAGCCTATTCACACCACTTGTAACAAAAAAATACCCACCCGTAACCCCCACCCCTCTTCTCTTTTTGACTTTCTTCCTCTCTTGGACTATCTCTCCCCTTCTCCTTCCTACCACCGTTATTATTGTCTCCAACCCTTCTTTTTCTCTCTATTAAGCATTTTAACTAGCAAAACTCACTGATGTTCATCATATTTTCACAACCACTGATGAAATATTAAAACACAAAAAACACTTCATGCGTGGATACACATAAATAGTTTCAATATTTGAGATATATATAAGAGCTGATTCCATGTCAGTCTGCCACATCAATAGGGTTTCCAAGGTGGAGTGTCAGTCTGCCACATCAATAGGGTTTTCAAGATGGAGTGTCACATCAACAAGTAACCTTCTAAATAGGTTAAAAATGATCAAAAGTGTAATAATTAACCGGTTTCTTGGGTTTTTTATTAAAAAAAATGGGACTAAATTGAAACTTTTCGTAAAAGTTTTGGATTTTTTTAGAGATTTCTTATTTTTATCAAGTTTGTGAGTCTTCATTTATTTCAATTATAAGATATAAAACTTTTTATGTTTTCACTTATTATTTTTTTATTCCTTTTTTAATAAAGTATTAACTAATATTTAATTTAATAAGAGTTTTCATGTTCGTATATTTATCTTATTAAGATATAAATTAAAGGCTTTAAAAAATCAATTTCTGATTTAAAACATGTTGTTAAGCATATTTTTTGGTTAGTAACGAATGATAAAAATATTTTTTTTTCTATTTTCTTTAAAAACATCATATTTCATCATAAAGCGGAACCATAAAAAGATTCTAAAAACCCAATCAACCAAACACATAAAACAATTATTCAATTGATCAAATTCTGTATTCAAAATATGATAACATGTACACGTCCATAATCAAATAACAAACATTCATCATTATAAGGTTTTGTACATCCATTTTGCAACTCTTGGAAAAAAAAAGGAATAGGTGAAACTTAATGACAACAACCTAATTTCCAAACGGCAAAAACAATATCGAGATTTTAGCATATAAAAAACTATATTTCAACATCAAAGTTCATGTTTCAAACTTGGATAAATTGATTCCAACATATATAACACCAGAAAGTTTCGTTTTCATCAATAATACTCGAGTTTTAAATATGGATAAACCAAATAAGCATAAATAAAACCAAAAATATCGATTTTAGCAAGATAACACCGGAAAAAAAATATATTTTAGAAAGATAACAATAGAAAAATCTAATTCATTCATCAAAAACTTGTTTGCAAAACTCGATTTCAAAAAAGAAATTATTAGAGGTTTTGTCGCTGGCAGAGGATGATGTTTGAAAGAGTGGCAACATTGCTGGCACGACGACAGCCACCAAGTGGCGGAAATGGCAGAATGTTGGTGCTAGTCAGGGGTGAGTTGATAGAAGGTCGATTGGAATCATGATAGAAAGAGTGTGCATATTTTAGTGGCTATCGAAAACGATGGGTATTAGGTTAAAGGATAGTTATGTAAAAAAAAAAAAATTCAAGAACAATCTCAATCTAACCGAATAAGTGGTTACTGAGTCGGGTTGCCCCGTGACTCGTGACCGGATGTAGCCCGTCGAGTGGAAGGTTCACTCGACGAGTCGAGTGAGGTTTAGAAAGATACAGAGTGCACGCTTGGACTCGCCGAGTCACCTATGTGCACTCGACGAGTCTGGTCAAAGTTTGACCATTGACTTTCGTTGACTTTTAAGGTTGGGTCAACACTTGGACTTTTGGACCATTAAAATGGTAAAATGGTCTTTTAGCTTTTTGAGAGAACATTGGAATGAACTGGTCTATCCTGGAGAGCCGTTATTGATTTGAGATGATTGCTTATATGTTTAGGCGGGGCTAGGTCATTGTTACGAGGTTCTGGGATATCGAGCACGTGAGTTGCTAGACAGCATACGAGGTGAATCTTCTCACTATACTTTACCTAGAGTGGTAATTATGTGTGACCATAAGGTCTTAGATGTTATGCAGAGTATGTGATATGTGTTGCTATGTGATGTGTATGTGCTATGTTATGTTATAAGTACCATGATATGAACCGGAAGGTGAACAGTGTAACGCCCCAAATTTCAAATATAAATATAACTTAACATAGTCCAAAAACTTCCAAAAATCAAGATTCAAATACTAATGTAATTATTAATAATAATAGCGGAAGCAAATAGAAATTTAATTAAACACTTGGTGCGCTACGTCTTCCTCAAAACTTGTCGCATTCTTCAAGTCTGAACTTTATCCTTTCCATTCCCGCTGCCACTTGCTACGTTATTTCCTGGGTTGCGTGCATTTAAAGAGTCTAATGGGTAAGCCTAGGGCCTAGTGAGTTCGTGGTTTTCATGCATATTGACGTCAATAAAATAAAAATAATGCAACAATTTATCAATATAAATCTTTTCATTTCTTTCCACCCTTGATGACATATTAGGGAACTACTGTCATTTCCAGGGAACGAGTCCCTCCACCGGGCACAACAAATATGCTTACGGCTAGATAAACAGAGCGTAAGCTCTCCGCCGCGTACTAACACCCTGTACGACGACTAATAATAAGACCATGTAAATACACCTGTTCCCTATATGTCACCCACCATTTTCACCATTTTATATGAAATAATTCACAAAATTTCACACAAATATTCATAGCAATAACAACGGTAACATATAATTGCAAATAATTTAGAATCAACTTTTCATGCAAGCAACCACAAAATTCACACGAAACTCACCTCGTTGGCGTTAGGTCTTAACCAAAGCTTGTCACGCTACACGCTCCCTACATTTAACCAACATATTTCTAAGGCAACAATCATAGAAAAACATCCTATGCGATCATTTTGGTTCCGATATCCACATATCTTGTTCGACCCACCAATAGTTATTTACTAACATATTTACGACATTTGTAAAATCTTACTTAAATATATGCCAACATTGCATAAATCAGATATCTAAACATATGATGTCATATTTTAATTTAATTTGCTAAACTAATAGAATTTTACTCTCAGAAGAACATATAAAATAAATAGATACATAAATAAGTGAATAAAAATAAATAAATAAACTTTCACAACGTTCAAAAATACGACCATGTGAAGTTGCCGTATTTAACTTTTGAATAAGACCCCAGTTCATAAAAAAATACTTCAGGGACTAAAATTAAAGTTTCATGAACTTAACTTTTCTTTCAACAAATGCGTGCTTATTAAGCACAAGGTTAGATTCAGCAAACCTTTCAAAAGGTAAGGATCATTTGTGTAAATATCTTTTCAAGCAAGTAAAGGAACACGATTCATTTTGCCCAAAAAAAAAAAATGAAATAAAAGGAGACGCGCCCAAGGATTGATAACACGACCTTTAGTACAATCACCTTCATTGACCAGTAAACTCCTACTATATTTTGGTTTTAAAATTGTAAATAATTTATTTTAAAACACTGAAAAACAATTCTGCCCACCCAAAAGAAATATACCCGGATAGTCATCTTCTTTACCCGCAAACAAATTTACCTACTGCCATTTTTAGAATATAATGCATCTTCGAAAAAGTATGTAAAATATTTTTTTAAAATTACCACAAAACATCTCCACCTTCTGTTGGCATATTCCCGTAAAAATTTAGCAATAATTCTATAAACATACGAGTTGCAGGTTTTATTATCACGTAACATTACCTCAATTTCAAGAACCACTCCGAAAATCTTCAAGAAATTCAACACCCGATTTCTCCCTTGATTCTTCGTCTTTTTCACAATTCCAGTGGGGTTTCCACTTGATTTTTCATGCTATATATAATGTCTAAGTCTATAACCGGCGAAACCCTTTCATTTGCTCGCATTTAACTAGCCTAATCAAGGTGACGGTTTTGATCATTAAGCCTCATAATTTGTATATAATTAACCCATTAATTGCGAACTAATCCTCTTTCTTTTAAATTGATATAATCAAATTATATATATTACATATATGTTTTTTTGATACAAGTTATTACAAACAGAGTATGGACCGTAAGGTCAAGATGATGAGGACCGGAAGGTCATACGGGTAGGGCCCGAAGGTCTACCAGAGTTGGGATGGAAGTCCCTTGAGATACATGGATCGGAAGATCCCATAGAGTTATGGTCATGAGTGGCATATGTGTTGTATGTCGTATTTTGGGGAACTCACTAAGCATTTATGTTTACAGTGTTGTGTGTTATGTGTTTCAGGTACTAGCGATGATCGTGGGAAGGCACCGACATGATCCGTACACACTGGCAGGAGATTTGTTTTATGATCTTGGGATATTTTTTTTCGTGATGACATTTGTTAACTTGAGAATTTGAGAATATTGAATGATTTTTTATGTTATTTGAAAAATGAATTTTTTTTTTGAAAATTCACGTTGTTACAGTTTTTACTTACTCGTGGATATAAAGAATGTCGAGAGTAGAGCTTGTATGTTAAAGATATGGACGGAACTTGGTTCCTACTCTTCGAGTGCGATAAATTCGATACAATTTTGTAAATCTGAGATAGAATGAGAATTAGCTGACGGCGTCTAAATGAAAGTTGCAGTACTCTGAAATACCAACGCATGGATACAAAGAATGTCAAAAATGGAGTTCGTATAAACGAGTTACAAATTATAATAGCATATTTACGTATTAAAATAAAGTATAAATCATATATACGTACATATATATATATATATATATATATATATATATATATACAAATGTATATATTATTAGAAACGTATCGACCATGAGGTTATTATAAGACTAGTGTTGAGTACTTTCGACATTAGTTTAGTACAAATATCGTTAAATATATTTAAAATAGTATTATAAAGGGGTGTTTAGTCATTTATATAACTATAAGGTCGTAAGTATTTATGGAGGGTAGTTTTTGTAAATTCAATTACTATAAATAAGAGGCTTGGGCTCTCATATTTCTTGCACCATTCTCTTGATTCAAGAGTCTTTCTCTTCTTATCCCCCGAGCATTTTGGTTTCTCGTGATTCGACTTATCTTTCTGTAGTTTTAGTATAGTAAGGTGAGCGCTAAAGCGCTGCACGAATCTTTCTTAGAAAGATTCAGTGACGAAGTCCTGCCCCTGCATAGCCCGACTCCTAGCTAAAACCCCTTTGTATGTTTCGTCGATGGAAATTATTTTAAAGTAAACGAAACACTATCCGAGTACCGAGTCACCACCTCATCAAGTGAGTGCATAGTCCCTTTCATCTTACATATAAATATGAAGTATTTTAATATATATTACGTGCTATGTGTTCATATTGTCTGAATACTTATTGTTTATGCTGGGTGAAAGATTTTTTTTATACATGTTTTAAATAATTTAAACTGTATATGTATTTTATATCTACAAAATGTGTTGGGTAAAACATAGGTAGATGAAATAGTTGTTATGTGATAACATGAAGAAAGCCATTAATGTTGACAGTGATCTACTCATCTAGTCGAGTATAGATGACGACCACGGACTATACTAGACAGTTCAGCGGAACGCTAGCAGGCTCGTAACCTATAGGTGTTTTTGAACTAGGTGCTCATTAGCTATTTTTGAACTGAGTGTGTTCACTAGGTATTTTTGAACTGAGTGTGTTCATTATGAATTATCGAATTGAGTGTGTTCACTAGATATTTTTGAATTGAGTATGTTCACTAGGTATTTTTGAACTGAGTGTGTTCACTAGGTATTTTGAACAGAGTGTGTTCACTAGGTATTTTTGAATTAAGTGTGTTCACAGTTATTTTTGAACTAAGTGTTTACCAGATATTTTGGACTATGTATTCACTAGTTGTAATCTATAAACCTTGGTAACGATGGACTTCATGCTAATTCCTTAGGATGATCCTTAGGAATAAATGAACGATGAATAATTGACTCTTAGGGTAGATTCTTAAGAGTAAAGAAGATAATGTGGATGGATAATTGGGTTGATTAATTGTTTGAAGATTAAACATATTAATTATGTTTTTGTAGGTTGAAACCCCTATGTACTCATCAGGATTCCCAACATGACCCACTCAGTTTATTTATTTCACAGGTGTTGATATGAAGTCACATTACACTGAGAGATTAAGGAGATGTGAATCACTAGTGATAATAAATGTAAGTTCTGTTTATGCTTATGTTACTGTATTGACGATGACATCCCAAATGTTTTAAAATGAATAAATATACTTTTCTTCAGAATTGCCTTGATAATGTATTTATCATGTTTTACTGGGAACAAATTCCGCAACAATTTTATTAAAAGAGGTACTCTGATTTTTATAAAGCATAAACAAAATCGCTCTTTTCTGACCGTGAAAACGGGGATGTCACAGATACCTCCACCTTATCAAATTACAGCACAACCATGTACATAAGAGTTATCTCGAAATAAGATGTTACAACATTAATGAGGGAGAAGTTGGAATTGGTGGGTGGTGGAGGTGGGAGAGGAAGACCATTGATACCTAGCATCTAAAAGGAAGGAGAGAGAGAGAGAGAGAGAGAGAGAGAGAGAGTTTAGTTAGTTGATTTTAATTCTTAAATAATTACCCAATTAATTTTAAGCCTAGGATCTATATTTTCGATTCGTTTTATGAAGAGAGGTACCATAATCATATCATAAATTTATTTTAGGTAGGTAGTGCACTTTAACAATTTCGATCTTTATGAAATTCCTAGATCATTTGAGATTCATTGAAACTATTCAATGACATGTTAATTTCAGATTTGCACATCCTCTGTTTGTTACTGGGATACCAAGGTCTCACAAATTAAATAGTGAACCGACCATGCAAAAACGTCTGACCCCTTGACTATGCCATGGTTCTCAATTGACGTGTCGGTTAACCACATACGCTCCGCCCACAAACTACAACCACAAGTATCACACCATCTTCTTCTTATGTCTCAAATTTATTTGTTGGTTAACCACACATGCTTCATAAATAAACACCAAAGAATAATGTGTGTATTTCATGGGTTAGCAACTACTCATATTTTCCTAAAATAACTAAAACGAGAATTTTGTTTTCATACTTTTATATGTTAGACTTTTAACGAGATATCGTCATATCAAACCCATTCGGCTAATGATAATCAACCACGCAAAGAAGTGGTGAGTGAAAAGGACACTCATTCAACGGTTATTTTATAGGTTGTTTCCTTATATATCTCTTATAACATGGTCTCATGAATGATGCTTACTCTTGATTCAACTAACAATCATAATTAATCTTTTAGTTTTACATATACTATATAGTATACATAATTATGTGTAAAGTATATTTTAAAAAATTTAAGAATACATGCTTTAAACATATTATCTTTAATTAACTTTTATTTAATTAATTTTAAATCATTTATCTATAAGTTAAAATTACTTTGGCATATTTATCCTCTTAGTTTAATTATTCAGGTTTAACATAATAAAACAATATTTAAATCTAAAGATAAATTGAATCTCCTACTGGAAATCCTACCGGAATGAAGAAAGAGAAATTGAATCTCCTACCATAAATCAAAACATTACCCCTCACTTCTTTCGGAAAATCAACTGACATCCGAGAAATTATTCATCTGGAGCCCTGAAATTATTCATCTGAATAAGAAAATTGGTGATAATTTAGATCTCAAACTTGATTTTCAGAAAGAAAGAGCAAGAGATGATTTTAGAAAATCGTTTTCTATTGATTGAGATTTTTACATCTAGGATTTCAGGTTTATAGTAGCAAGTGGAGGTGGCTGGTGGTCGAGATGGCTAGTGGCTGAACGTGGTTGTTGATCGTAGGTGCGTAGGTGGAGTGATTTATCCTTATCAAATTTCCATCCAAGTTCGTCGATATATTCTTCTTTATATCCAGGTTCACCGAAGGCGATAGAGAAAGAGAGGCGTATTGGAGTTGTCGAATTATGTGAGTGACCGGAGATGTCTTGGAGTCGCCGAATTACCGGAGTACTTAGTGATGATACATTGGTGATGCAGGCGGATGGTGTCTATGGTCATGGTGTAGAGATTTCCTGAAGAAGAAGAAGAAGAAGAAGAAGAAGAAGAAGAATAAGTGTGAGGAGACAAACTATGCACGTGCTTAGGGTTTAGGCCAATTTTCTTTTTTTTAAAGGCAATTGATAATTAGTTTTAGATAATAAATCAATTATTAATTAATAACAAATAAATTCAAATTCAATGAAAAAGAAGAGGAAAATAGCAAGATAGTCATTTTACATCTGCAAGGGACGAAACGTGCACCTTTTAATAATATGAGGGACAATTCGAATTAATTTTTGAAAATATGGACTAAACGTGCATTTTGACACACATATGAGGGATGATTCGTGTAATTTACTCGAATTAATTTTAACTAGTTTCTAATTAATTTATTAACCTTTAATAAATTAATAAACTATTTTCCTTACTCTCCAAAATCAGTTTATAGCTATTTTAGTTTTTGAGGGCAAACCTAAAATGACTTTCTTATGATTCCAAAAATTATATTAATTAATTATGACATTAGACACCTATTTGCAACAATTTCCACCAAACATCATTATACCTTCGTTCTAAAAGCAAGGAAATCCAAAGCATGATGTGTTGTCGATCAACACATGTATACAATATAGTAAGTAATATAGCTAATTGTTTAATGTGTACTGATAACATGCACATAAAACTTACATCACACTTTAATCGGTCGTCCTCAATGTCCCTCTATAGACGTATCAAAAACTCCATTAGCGACTTACAAATATGAAATCGTTGAACAAACAATAGCGAAGCTTCTTGGTTCAGATGTAAATTGTTATTATCATCTTTCATGCCATCATCAACGGTGCTAGGCGTATGTGTGTTGTTTTTCCTTTTCATATGTGCAATCGTCTAACATATTCCAAGTTTATCGAGGCATATGAAACAATCATAGGATACACACATAATTGGAATTCGTAACCTGAATCATACGCGGCGAAAAAATTACCAATCTAGAAGCTCGTAACAAGGTAGAATTCACTCCTCCCAAGTCCCAAATGTCAACTTGAAGTCCAGGGTCTCAAAAAAAATCATCCACATTACTTCGAGCATTTGTGACAACTTCTTTGTGGAAAATATAATGCAGAAGCAAAGGGTTCCTTTTTATCCCACATGAATATCTGACCACATACAAAAGCAAGTATGTCGAGAAATAGCCTCACATGTCGCTCGGTTCTTCAACTTACCAAGAATATTCACTACAATTGTAGGTTTGCAAGACAGTGTAAGAGTAACACCGAAAATGAGGTCATGTTGAAAAATAAATAAATAAATTAGTTAAAAGATGACATTAAACAATGCTCTAGACTATTTATGTTGCTCTAGTTTTGATTGGTCTATAGATTCCAAACTGTCTTCGTTAGGGCTGTAAACGAACCAAACGAACACGAACAAGGTCTTGTTCATGTTCGTTCGTTTAAGTTAGCCGAACAACAAACGAACACGAACGGATAAACGAACGAGATTTTCTTGTTCATGTTCGTTCGTTTAACAAATTACTTTGTTCATGTTCGTTCATTTATGTTCGTGAACATGCTAAACGAACATAAACGAACAAAGATAAAAATAATAATAATAATAATAACACAATTGAACATATATGAACATAAACGAACATATAATATAGCAATATAATTCATATTCTAATAAAAGAATATGTTTATTCTCCTGTTAACAAATGTCATTATATTAGAACTCTTCATTAATATTATATGTTCCATATAATGTCACTTGTCAATATATTAATTATCCGTTTCAAATATTAAATTTCCTACCCTAATTACATTACATTTTAATTTCAAAATTTATTTTTTTTAATTTTAATTATATTAAATTAATAACATTAGATTAACAAAATAAATTTTTTTATACAAATTATAAGGTGGTATAACTTCACGTATTTATTTAAATTAACGATTATAATTTTATATAACTAAAAAATATCTCTTAAATAATAATTTATTTAAAATAATTTATTAATTATTTTGATTTTTTAATATGAAAGTTTAGTTAATTTTATAACTGTGGTTCTCACAGGTTATAAACTAGTAAAAAATAATTGAATATAGATGAATATTAATATACATAAACGAACATCATAAACGAACGTTCACGAACATAAATGAACGAACGGGACCATTGTTCATGTTCGTTCATTTAACTAAACGAACGATAATTTTTGTTCATGTTCGTTTATTTATTAAATAAACGAACATAAACGAACTTCCCGCCGAACAGTTCACGAACGGTTCGCCGAACGTTCAGTTCGTTTACAGCCCTAGTCTTCGTATTGCGCACTTGGTCTTTGTTTTACAAAATAAAAAAAATATATATTTCAGAGTTATTTGTAGACTGTTATTATTAACTTAACTAGTTTTCTAATGTATTTGGTTTTCCCCGATGTAGTATAATCTGGACATGGTGCAAAATAGGCTTAACCAATATCGTATCCGGAATGTCTTATTCTGAAGTAGGTAATCATTTTACAAAAGTAAAAAGAAAAATTCTTTAAATTGTCATAAACGTTAGGTTACTTAATTTCCCTGATTTTGATAACTGTTCCGAAAATTAAAACCAAATAATCTTTTTGTCATTGTATTGACGGATTTTTAATAATCATTTTACAAAAGTAAAAAGAAAAATTCTTTAGATTGTAACTATTATTATTTGATTAAAAAGGCCGACATGAATGTTTAATAATCTTTTTGTCATTGTATTGACGGATTTTTTTTTTTTATATTCCTCCTCCACTCAACGCAAATGTTCCGTTTCCCCAAAAATAACCATGGCTCAACTCATGAAATAACAATTTTAGCATTGCTCGAAGCCTCGAACCCTCACATGTTAATTGCCTTCTTGGGTATAGAAGGAAGCAAAAATTATTAATACAAATATTGTGAAGTATAAGTTACCTTATAAAATTACATTCAAAAGGAAACACACTTTACACGAAAAGTCATACATTATGCACCTTTGTGTGTACCTAAAATGATTCCACCTTAAAAATATATATATTAAATATATCTATAGCGTAAGTTTTAGTGAAAAAACCAGTAATCATCATCCATAAATAACTACTTATGTTAAAAAGCTTTAAGTTCAACGGTATTAGGCCTTGTTTTTTCTCTTCCAGATAGTTGGTTCAGGCTCCATCTCTAATATAGATGGAGTTATGAATAATTTAAAAATATACTAGATTTTCCAGTTTAAAAAAAATAACTACAATGTGATATGACAATTTCATAACGGTTTAAATAAGATGCATACAATGATCATCACTATAATAGTATAATACATAATAGACCAGCGGTTACACCGGCGTTTGATACTATATTAATAAATAAAAATATCTAGCTTTTGCACCAAATAGATGAAAAAAAACCCTAATAAACTTATGACACTCTAATCTCTAAGTTTTAAAGTACGATTTTGTATTCTTTTATCCGTCATCAAATATAGAATTTTTTTACGATGACAATTAGACCGGTTGTTATACCAGGAGATGGGTATACCAACACCACACCATATGATTATACCAAGGTAGCACCACGGTGAGTGCTTTAATATTCTACCATCAGGTTTGTTGCCTGCGGTGACCACCATCCTCAAGGTCAATACTCCCATGTCTCTCTTAAACGATGATATAAAAAGTCAAAAGTCACCAAGGTATATATAAGGTCTATAATAGATGAATACAAGTAAATGAAGTTGTCCTAAAACAATCCATCAACAAACAAGTAATTTTCAAGCCAAAAAATTGTATAATCTTAATACAAGAAGTGTAAGGAAGCATTGACCGTTATCTCATTAGATAAGCAAAGGTTGACACATTGGTTCATCACCCTTGCATGACCATCGCTTTTACTTTTATATTATTAGAAATAAACTATAAATTTATATACTTATTAAATTGAAGTTTTATAATTTTATAATTTTATTTAAAAAAAATGAACAAAAAATTTAAGACCAAATTTCATTTTATATTAATAAAGCCATCATTCAAAACGTATTTATAAAACCTTAAAATACATTTGGGTTTTTGAGAAATGTGATATTGGGTTTTATGTGGTTTCAAAAATGAAAATTTTGTTTGAAAATGTTAGAGTGTTACAAATCAAGCAATAACATCAATAAAATGGACAAAATCAAGATCTACTCATGCTAAGCAATAAAGTTAGAGTCTTTGATACTTACAAGGGTCCAAAAGCAAGAAAAGATGATGATGATGTTGATTCTCTGCCCACACGAACACTAGAGTTCTTACTTCTTCTTTTCTTCTTCCCACAAGCTAGAAATGCACCCAAATGACAAAGGACTTCAAGAAAGGTAAATTAGGGTTTTTGGAGGCTTAGAGAGTGACAGAGGCTGAGGGTGAAAAACCCTAGCCTTCTCATTCCCTTAAATACCAAGAAATTAGGGTTTTTGGTAGACAGTTACATTCACGTCGTGAGCACTATACTGCTCATGTCGTGGACCTCTAAATGATGCATGCGTCCGGATCAATCCTCATGATGTGAAAAGGAAATCTTCACGTCGTGAGTAGGGCAATTACTGAAATTTTAACTTCGCACGATAAAAGATAATACATACTTGATTCAGGCGTTACATTTATAATGTTATTGATTAGATTTACAATAATTAAGTTTAAAATGCAGAGAATTTTACTTGAAAGTGATGAACATTAGTTGATATCTGTATTGAAGCTTGAGTATGATGCAAAACTCTAAATCTCTTAGTGGTAATATCCTACATATTTAATAGTTTATTATTTCGACAAAAAATATTTTCCATTAACTTTGATAAAAAAAAATTTATTGAATTAAGCATATGTTTATGATTAAAAATTTGTTTTCTCTGCTCACTTGTACTTATCATCTTGAAAAGGAGAAAAGAATAATCATGGATATATTGAAAAGTGCCAAAAATATATTATTGGTCATACCTTTCTGACATGATCTTCAAATGTTCTTTGCTCCATTCTTTGTTTTTTATTTATACCGTTTTTGTGTATTTGATTTGTTTCTTCAAGAAACTCGGTTTACCATTAATTTTGATAACAAAATTGTTGAATTAAGCATATTTTTATGATTATAAATTTAACCTTTTTCTATTGTTAAATCAAGTGTAAATGAATTTGAAAAATTGTTAATTTCATATTCTATAATATAATTTATGCACTAATTAATCAAATAATAATACACATCCAAGTGGTCGGGTACCTCCAGAAAAAAAAAGCAAACATGTAAATTAAAAGCAATTTCACAATATTGTATTTTTTTTTACTGACTTTAAAAGAACAATTACTTCTTTCACTTGCTTTAGATTCTTGATTACTCATATAGAATTGTAATAGAATAAAATTTTGCTCAATTGAAAATTTGTTCAGCAAAACCTTAAAATTTTGAAATTTGTCAGAAATATGGTTATATGTCAATTGAAGCTTCTTTTTATGTTGTCATCTTTGTTGATTTGGATATATAGGGTTCATTTGAAGTTCTATTTCTTTACAAGAATTGTAATGTTCACATCCAAGTTAAAACAATCACAACTGTAAGCATTCTAAATGATTTTTCACCTACATTAATCAAAACCGTTACTTTAAATGGTGTGTTCTCATATATACCACATCATTTGTCACTATAGAGACCTTCTAGCGATCTATAGAAGAATCCTAGCGTGTCTATGAAGATTTTTGTTGCGTTTTCAATTAATGATCACTCTGTCAACATTCGTTCTTTATGGTTCTTTCTCTTATTTTCGATATGGATGTGTGTCACAACAATAAGGTAGAAAGAAGTGTTAGTGACCATTAAAGATGAAAAGATAATATATAATTTAAGAATATTATATAAAGTGTAAATTGTAGATTTTTTATATTTATTTCTATAAAAAATATGTTGTTTGATTGCTAGGTTACGTATCTAGGTTTTTTTTGTAATTTGATTTTGACAAATTTGGTCTAAATTTGATAACTGAAACATGTAACAAAGATATGTGCTAATGATTTTGAATTTGTATTGCCCTCCAGCAACCAACCATAGTCTCGCAGACTGTTCCCTCATACCTTAGTAGGTCTTAGCATTTCTCCAAATTCAACTACAAGAAGTCAGGATGCACTTTTTGAATCAATCTTTTATACTAAATTTCATTTGTTAGTTGGATGCAGTGACCAAAATATAATATTTGTGAAAGTTCATTCTTCTTTATTAGTATTAAGTATTAACCTTTGGCAAATTATGAAATTAATATTATATTTTTGTTGATAACATGTTATTTATAATAATTTTTTTATCGGAAAATATGTATATGTGATTGGGTGTAGCCTGAAAAATCATATTTTAATTCTTATAAGAAAAAAAATACTTTAGAGATTGACCAAATTACAATGTCTGAATTTGATGTTTATGGTTATGACTTATGACAATGCATTTTAATTGTAATATTTATCGACTTTCTTTGTAAAATTTAACGTTCTTGGAACATATAAAAACTTATTGTTGCTTTTGGTTTTACATGACCAATATGAAAAGAGCCATATGAGCCTCCATAAGGATTGGTAAATCGAACAAAATCAATTTATAAAGCTACTACACAACATGTTTTAATCAAAGAGTTGCATCATGTTGTGATAAAACAGAGTTTATGTGGATCATTTATGTTAAAAATTATTATATTAAAAAATCAAATTGATGTAATATAAATATTAAATATTTTTATTTAATAAATTTGGTTCAAAAACTCTAAAAATGAATCTAACATTTTTTTATTAAAATTTCACCTAAAACAATATCATATATTAATGTGATATGTATTTAATTTATGTTTCCAGCATTTAATAAAAAAAAATACTCATTGCTAAGTAATTTTAGATAACATAATAATACGGTTGTTTATTTGTTAGAACTTGATAAATGTGATATTTATAGATAAGAAGATGACGTAATTTAGATAATATAAATACATATAAAGTTTTGGTACTTGCATGAGTAGTCATAAGGCTACGTGTTGATCACATGAATTATATCCATACGCTTCCAAATTCGTGTCGATCTTAAAGCTTAAGAATTAATTGTTGACTTAACTTGTCGATATTATAGAATGGACAAGCATTCGGGTTTCGTAGTATAAATAGGTGGTTTTTATTAGTTTTTAATTCACATATTTCCTTTCATTCTCCCTCAAAATTTTACTCTTGTTATTCAACTTCTTGTTCTATAATTTAATTAGTGAAATTTTGGAAGTTTCGAGATTGTTTATGTAAGTTATCTCACTATACTAACGTATTACAATAAATATTCATGAATGTTAAGATATACGATCTAGTAGAGTAGAACTGAAAGTATAGTCTCTATGTGTTTAAATGTAATATAATTGATTTATTCATTATGGTTAAGTGATGAGTTGACTCTGGAAGAGTGTATGACAATGAGCCTATAGACTCTTGTTGACCACGGAACAACAACAAGCCAGTAGACCAGATACACACATTATTTGTAGAGTGGAGAAAGGTCGTAAGTCATTGTTTGTATACATGTATATGTATTGTGATATAGAATATCTTGGAGAATTCATTAAGTCTTAACTTACAATTTTGAATAACTATTTTCAGGTTGTTTTTCTGATCGTGGAAAGGCTCCAGCATGATTTTACTTACGTCGAAGAAGTAAATATATTTGTAGACGTTCGTTAAGACTATTTTATATTAATAAATGTATGACAATGGTCTTTTAATGATAAATGGGCATTTAGAGTATAATATATAAGTTTTAAAAATGAAAATTTTATGTTGAAAAATTGGGACGTCGAGAGAGAGAGAGACAGAGAGAGAGAGGGGGGGGGGGGGGGAATGTTCCATTAAGATTATGAAAAAAAAAAAAAATAGAAAATTTGAGATTCAACCCTAGTTATATATCATTTGCCACTTTAGCGCTCCAGCGTACCGATGTAACGGGATAATGCATAATCGTAAATGATTATATATATATATACACGTCTAATCATAAATGATTATACATATATGTTTGTTCTCAAAGTGATTAAGTATATATATGATTATGGTGGTATATATATATATATATATATATATATATATATATATATATATATATATACACGTCTAATCATAAATGATTATACATATATGTTTGTTCTCAAAGTGATTAAGTATATATATGATTATGGTGGTTGAGAGTGGAGTAGGTACTTGTGCTAGAGGTGGCGGTGGTAGAGGTGATGGATATGGTAGTGGTAGGTTTGGTTTGTGGCGGTGGTGATGGTGATGGTGGTGGCGGTGGGGTTGTGGTGGTGGGGAAGTCGATGGTGAAAATTTAATGGGTGCTGTTGCATAATCATTTATGAAGATAACTCTTCCGCCGCGCCGATACGCTAGAGGGGCAAATGAGAAATATGTTGCTGAGGTTGAATGTTAAGATCTCTATTTTTCATAATCACACTGAAAACTTATCATATTACGTCGTTTTATGTCATATATATGTATTGTAATCGTAGAAGGCTCTTAAACTTTAATCTTTGAGTTGATTTACTTCCAAGATTTCGAAATTCCATTATTATCTTCCTCTTACATCATATTTTTATATAGAAGACCTACTAGGCTATATATATATATATATATATATATATATATATATATATATATATATATATATATATATATATATATATATATATATATATATATATATATATATATATATATATATATATATAGGGTTAGGTTCATGTGAGACGGCCTAATTTTGTGAGACCGTGAGACGCATTTTTTTATTTATTTTTATTTTTTTTAGTTAATTCAAATTCCGAAAATAATATTTAAAAAAAGATTTTTTGATTTTTCCATTTATTTTGCATTTTAAAATTATTTTTAGAATATGTACAGTGTAATATTTTATTTAGAATATTTCACGTATTTTAAAAAAAAAATCTTTTATTTTTTTTAGTTAATTCAAGTTCCGAAAATAATATTCAAAAAGAGAATTTTTAGATTTTTCCATTTATTTTGCATTTTAAAACTATTTTTTAGAATATGTCAGTATAATATTCTATTTAGAATATTTCACGTATTTTTCAAAAAAAAAAAAAAAAAAAAAAAAAAAACATGATTTTTTATATATTTTTTTAATTTTTTTTAGTTAATTCAAGTTCCGAAAATAATATTTAAAAGAAGAATTTTTGAATTTTTTCATTTATTTTGCATTTTAAAATTATTTTTAGATTTGGTCTCACGGTCTCACAAAATTAGAATGGTCTCAAATGAACTTGAACATATATATATATATATATATATATATATATATATATATATATATATATATATATATATATATATATATATATAAGTTGGATCGAGTGAGGACTCAAAAATAAGTGAGGAGTGCGATAACAAATCTTTGCTACAAGTTTGAAAAACTAAAAGGTGGATATTTGATTTTATTTATCGTCAATATCTAGCGAGATGATATAACGTTTTTGTAATTATTTGGGAGATTTTCATAGTTTTCGGCAAAGGTTAACTGTTTGGAGGTTAAATGACGTTCCTAAAATTTAATTCTTTACAAAATGAGCAAAATAATGAAAATTTGGGAAAATAAAACAATTTATTTATTTATTTATTTTATTAAATGAACACATAAAAAATTCTTTAAAAATCATCATAATTTAAAGGATACTTCTATTCAATATACGACTGACTTTGTAAAAATAAAATTTTCACATTTAAGTTTTTGATGTATTTATATTTAATTTTAAGAACTATTAATTTAAAAAAAAAAGTTGAACTTATGATCCAAAATGTGATGATTCAAAATATTTATGATTCAAAAAAACTTTTGATTCAACTTGTTTACGATCCTTAATTTATGAGGATTTAAAAATATTTATACTCAAATATTTTATAATCCATAATTATATCTTTTATGATTCAAAATATGTAATGATCCATAATTTTTTTGAACAAAAACTATAATTAATTGAATATATTGTTTATCCAAAATCATATGATTCAAAAATGATTTGATTCAAATAACTAAAATTCAAAATTTTATAATTCAAAAATAATATGATTCAAAATATGAATGAATGGAAAATGTTATGATCTTTAATATTTTTCTTATTTAAAATTTTATAATTGTTAACCATTAAAAACTCAAATCGGTATTTAGTTTAAAATACTTTAAAAACAAATAAAAATCAAAAAATAAAAACAAAAATGAAGGAAAACACTTTCAAGTATGTAGTAAAGGTATTTAAAAAACATAAAAAAATGATAATTTAAAAAAAAAACGAAAAAAATAAAATAAAAACGTGAAAAATAAAATAAAAACAAAAAAAATTAAAAACATTAAAACCGAGCATATATCTGTTTAAAAAATGAATTTTTCAAGAAAAATAAAATAAATGAAAATAAACGAAAATAATTAATAAAATTCACTTAAATAACATTTCATGAAGTGATTAAAACCTAGAGTCCGTATTAGTTACCACGAAAGTGGGTCAAATGCGAACATACTACGCCCAAGTATTTGGGTTTGATGTCAGTGTCATTAACAAAATGGGTGGTGGATAACTGTCTCCGTAGTCCTCAACATTTTTGAGTCTTCATCGGGACCGGACCATATATATATATATATATATATATATATATATATATATATATATATATATATATATATATATATATATATATATATATATATAATTTGCTAAAAATGTAGGAAATAAATCAAATTAGGAGTTGAATTTTTAGAAATTTGGAATATTACGGCACATATAGGATACTAAACGGCGTAGCATGGTGGGTTTGAGTATATAAACTTATATACCTTATAGGTTATATTCGTAAGTATTGTGTGGATGAATTCTTCAATAAGAATTCAGGAAAAGATAAATCATTTATTAAATTAATAAGTATAATTTGATAATTTCATTTAAAAGAAATATAATTTCCATAAATACTCTCATAAAACTATGGTAATTTATCCAATCTAGTTTTTTCCCTCTTTAAAAAAGTAAACAAATCCATCGGCTCCATAGAACCGCTCAAGACTACAGAAAACCCTTTGTCGCCTTGCCTCTATCATACTCCCATCAATCCTTCTCCGAAGATCTGCTATCTTCCGCCAGTACTCCTCCAGCATCACAAAATGATTGATGACTCTAACCCTAAAAGCAAGTTATCGTTCCAGCTTCCATTCGGTTTCCCATGATCTCATTATTCACGATGTTGATCTTATCTAACATAGTTATCCCCTCTTTAAAACACATTCGACAAGTATTCTATCCCATTCCAAAGCTTTGGTGATCGAAAAAGAGAGGAGGGTAAGAGCCGACACCCTTTGTCGACGATTATGACGTCAAAACCCAGAGAAGGGTTCAAGGAAAGGAAGGCGAAAATTGTTGAAGGAGGCGTCATCCAACCGTATATACTCGTTGAACCCTAATTAGTGATTTCCTAGTCTCTTTAGCTATAAATGCTAGATTTTGATGAATTCAATTAAAATGTATTGGTGGAAATCATCACCGCCTAACATCATTGCCAACCACTACATTGTTACTCGATCCATAGTTACATATAATTTTTTTAATCTTTTTTGGACCAAAATACTCTTAAACGTCATTTGGGCATTCTAATTAAAAACTATAACCAACTCTCATTTTGGTCAATTATTTTTGGTCGATTAATATTGTGTGTTGGTAAGGAAGAAGGATTTCCTAAGTTATTAAAAGTTTGTACGATTATTGTTCATTGGCTTTGATTATATTTGAAAGTCTATTATACAAATACTAATATAAATATGTTATGATATTTAGTTTCTCAATTGAGTTCACAATGATTACGAATACTCAGATCAATATTAAAGTTATGATTGCTTTAAAAGGTAGGCTAAAAATAAGAGTGTTTCTATTTGAAAGGAAATAAAACAAAAGTGTTTTAAAATGAGTTTGTTATTGTAAATTTTTAATGCATTATGGTGTATTCTATCAGAATATATTTGTATAAATGTATGTTGTCAGAATGCTTTTATACGTATATTAAATCATTATTTAGTTCTAATCTTCTAATTACACGATTTTTTTTTAACTTATTCAGGATTCTTAAAGAAGATTAGATGATGTATAATTTTTTCATGGTTGGAATCAAGTGAACTTGCACTAATGAATTTCTCAAATGTAATTTGGATTCGAAAAGAAGATCAAGTGCATTATGTATTCTGCTAGAAGATCAAATTGGATTATGGATTCTTCAAGAATACGAAGTTTATTATATTAGAATGTCTTTAGAAAGAATACATTCTGAAATCATTGTATGACAACTTCATATATATCATTATTGTGAAAAATCAAAATTGCAAGTAACATGTGTATGTATCATAATCGTATGTATATTTAAAGAATGTTATTGTAAAAATATGTGTTGGTGTAGTCTAAAAGGGTGATATATATTCTATCAGAATATGTATTCTTTTATGATTCAAAAATATTTTTAAATTTTCAATATAATGATAACGATCATCTATTAGAATGTCCGAATTATGAGAATTATAATCTCTAAAATCAAAATTTTAAAATTAATAGAATATGTTATCCCTTAAAAATATTTTTAAGATTAATTGACTAAACTACACTTATAATGAGATTTATGTGATTATTTTATTTTCCTTAATTTAATAATATACATAAATCACTTTCTTAAATTAATAAAAATGATTATACCATAATCATATCGATATTCACACGATAGATAGTTAGAATACATTAATCTCTCTCTCTCTCTCTCTCTCTATATATATATATATATATATATATATATATATATATATATATATATATATATATATATTACTTTGATAAGCATTTACTCCAAAATGCTGAATTTTATAAGGTACAACCTTATACAATATGTACAATAACTTTATGCTTTAAAAAATCATGAATCGGTCAGCATTTGAAAAGGTCAAATAAAATATAAAATTTTGAATGGATCAAAGTTTGACCAAGTACTAGGGATACCCGATTGAATCGGTCTAGCCCCTATACAAGTTATAAAGAATTTCCACTTTTTCTTTCATCCCACTCTCATTGGTCTTCATGAAACCTAAAATACGCCGCCCATAACTCAGCCTCTACTACAACCACTCACCGCCGCTGTTACAGGCTTCCGCAACCGCCATCATGATCTATATCCCAATCTCCTTAATGATGATCACTCTCTCTCTCTCTCTCTTACATACACACTCTATCTCTCTCTCATATTTTCCCACTAAACACGAATGTTGTTCTCCCCCCTTCATCTTTATGATCAGTTAACATCACCGCCTCTTTCTTCCCTAACTGGTGACCTCCACAACCACACACCGTCTGTGACATCCCCAATTTCACAGCCAGAAAAAACTGATTTGTTTATGCTCCATTTTATAAAATCAGAGTAATCCTTTGATTAAAAGAGTTGCGAAATTTGTTGATAAAATAAAATTTATCAAAACATTTCTTAAAGAAATATATTTTCATTAAATAACAAAATCTCGGGATGTCATGTTCCAATACAAACCAAAAGCATAAACAATATAAAATATACCTTACAATAGTTATTTATAACTACTGATCTATAATCCAAAATCTCTCGTCAAGTCCACCAACGTATACCCTTGTGCCATTACCTGTAATGCAAAGAAAACTGAGTGGGTCAGGCTTGGGAGCCTGGTGAGCATATAGAGTTTTCAACCCACAATAATATAGTTATTATATTTAATCATCAAACAATCAACCCAATTACTCATCCCCATTATCTCCTTTTAATCTTCCCTAAAGATATTATCCTAAGGGTCATCTCCTATATCATATTTACCTCTCATCTCCTTACATCTTATTTCCTTATATATTTGTTCCTAAGAACTTCCTAAGGATCATCGCCTACATCGCATAGATAATACTAATTTGGGGATCACTCCCTCAACATGTGTCTAGTAAGGGTTAGGGTATCATCGCATGATTACGCAGCCACAACATCGTCTGGACTCGTAAATCATAATAAGGGTTAGACTATCATCGCATTAATACGTAGCCACAACATCGCCTGGACTCGTAATTCATAATAAGGGTTAGACTACCATCGCATGAATACGCAGCCACAACATCACCTAGACTCGTAATTCATTACCTATCTATCATCACCTAATTATCATCACCATTATATCCTCACCTATCTATTATCACATTATTTCATCACACACCAACTATTTCATCTACCCATGTTCTACCAAACATATTTGTAGATATAAATTACATATACAGTTTAAAACTATTTAAAAACCTGTATAAAACATTCATTCAACATCCATCTCAAGTAAACAACAATATATAAACACATAACACATATTCCATAGAAAATACTTCATATTTATGTGTTAGAAGAAAGTAACTACACATTCACTTGGTTATACGATGCCCGAACAACACTACAACTCTAAGAATAGTATTCGTCGGTGAAACCGGGATATCTTCACACACCGGGCTTCTTGCAGGCAGAGCTTCGGCTCGAAAACTCTTTTCTTCTCGGGATCTTCGGGCTTCGGGACTTGCTTCGGGTCTCGGGATGATAACGGGACTTCGTGGGTACTTCTTTGCACATAAATCAAGGTAATATGGGTGAGAGAAGGGTGAATTAGCAACCTTGGCCGGCTGCCCCTTCAAATCTATTTATAGGGCAAATTTCTCATTTTCCACGTCGTGGGCACTTATTCCACGTCGTGGGCTAGGTCCTCACTGCATGCGTCATCGCAAGTTGGGTCTGGCAGACTCCAGGAGGCGTCAAAAAACATGCCACGTCGTGGGCACTGTTTCCACGTCGTGGCCACTGACACAACTTTGGGGTTCACGCCCCGAACTTGAGAAAGTCATAACTTTCGCATACGAATTCCGTTTTCGACGTTCTTTATATCGATGCGTAGGTGAGAATATGCTCTACAACTCTTGTTTAGACTCCATTGGATAATTTTGAATTTATTTTTAATATATTATAAATATATTACTTTTATATTATTTTCAGTAGGTCGGGATAGGAAAACTCCATTAGAAATTCATAACTTCTTCATCTGACGTCCGTTTTCGTTAGACTACTATCGAAGAGATCTTCGATTCTCGTTTAGATTGTTTTAGCTAAAAATCACTCGATCTCATATTCGAGTATTCGGGCTGCATACCGCTAAGTCAAAACTTCGGAAAATCATAACTTTCTCATACGAAGTCATATTTGTGCGTTCTTTTTATGCATGCTCTCGGTTTAACATATTCTTCGACCTTCATTTAGATCACTAAGGCTAGATATCACTCTATCTTAAATTCATATTTTACGTAATTCAGCGTCATGCCGGTTCTGTCGCGAAACTTCGACAGGTCATAACTTCTTCGTTATAACTCGAATTTCGGCGTTCTTTATATATTCGAAAACCTTATAAAATATACTAAAACTTAGTTAAGATTAATCTTTATAAATAATCTTTCATAAAAAAGTCATTTTTGATGCTCATTATCTCTAAATTAACTAGCCCTGATCTACGAGGTGACACCGTCGTTTACACCACCATGAAGTCAGCAACACCATTACCATAGTCTTTTCCAGTCACCGCCCTCGGGTAAGATTTCACATAATCTCTATTTCACCTTCTTTCTTTCTCTTATCTTATTTTATTACAGTCACCACCACGTACCACCCCGTTCTCTCTAAGAAACCGAAGACACCCCAAATCTAAACCCTAGAAACCGTAGAATATCAGACCATCTTCGTAGGGTAAAATATCATATATGTTGTTTCATGATCTAAAAGATGTGAACTTGCTCGCCACCACTATCACCGTCTACAACTCAATGCCGACATTTTGCTCCTTACCATGGCCATCAGTTTTAGGGCTTATAATCCGACCCATCTTTATATGTTCCATCGTCTTTCTCCCCAAATTTGCAGACTTTGTTCCATATATGGGTTTGATGTATTCATTTGCAGCCTGTTTGTCCCACACTCACATATACACACATTCACTCAGATACATCCTCTTCCTAGACCCCGTTTAGTTTTCAAAATTTGAGGCATTTTTAGAATACGCTTCTTTTTCTTAGCAAGCCCTAAACTCAACTACCATCCCATCACCACTCTTTATTGTCGTCAATTAACCATAGTCACACATGTCATTCACTGCCACACACCCTATCTACACCTCCATAACCATCTTTTGTTTTTTCTCACATCTCTCTCTTTCATTCCACATCGATACTCCTAAACATAGTTCTAGTTATGGGTTCGATTTGAGATAAATATGTATAAGAACGGATCTAGAAATCGCGAAGGTTTCACCTCTCTTTCAATGATCCAGATTCATGTTTAGATAAAACCCAAATCGTTAGTTCATTCGAGAATGATTTACAAGAAAGAAAGGATAATTGTGTTTATCGTTTGCCTCTCCTTGAACTCACTTAAGAATCTGGACATTCGTGTAAATGTGGAAGCTAATCTTAAGCAGGTAGAAACAAGAGCTTTAATTTAACATGTTCATTCGCATTTCTATTAGTTTTGATGTTCTATTACTATGTAATTAAGGTTTTCAATTAATTTTTAAAAAAATTGTATGTAAAAGAATTTTACGGAGGGAATCAACTTACCATTTTAGAAGATAAATGAGTTTGTAATTTTGAACCCAAATTGCTTCAAGATAATTTAATTGTTTAATTTACAATTTGATTCCTGAGTTTTTATAATTTTTCTTTTGAATTTTCATGAAGATTATGGAGTGGAAGATGGACCACTTGGTGGGGCTTTTGATAGGTTGAAAGAAGTTAATTTGTTTATTTTTTTAATATTAGAATGTACCTTTTTGCTCCTAATTGGTTCTCTTTTAATTTAGTTGAGTTGTAGCATTACAATGCATTATAGAAATGTCATTATTCCTTCCGGACTAAAATATTTCTGTCTTTTTGATGTTCTTTTTGTTCTTTTTTTTTAATTCTTTTTGTTATGTTTCAAGTTAGAAATCTAGATTGTTCATAGTATGTATTAATGTATTTATGAGGTTTGATTTTTTATGATTCTGGAATTGCATATAATGCACTGTCTGTTGTGAGAGCTAACAAGATATGGATTTTATTTTTATGTTTTTTTCATGGCGTTTTATCCTTTTTTTATTTTAGATTTTAGGTTTCATTTGGATTAAAAGAGAGCATTAATGCAAGCTATAATGTTTTACTTTAGTATATGAATTAGACTAGAGGTAAAAAGAAAATAACACAAGAAGTGTAATATATATGGTGTGATTTTGGAATTTCTATTTAGACACTTTTTATATGAATTTTGTTATAATTTTTTTCCCTTTATTATGAATGAGGGGCATGCAAAATAGAACGTTTATATATAATGTTTTTAAAAAGTCTTCGCTAAATAATATGTATTAATATCCATTTCATTATTACTGTGTTATTTTTTTGTAATTAAATAACTTTTATCTTATTTTCTTGATTTTTTATAAATATATTATGGTCAAAACAAAAAGTAAATCTAAACACATAATTTGCTGTTTTATAATTTGGTTTACAAAATTTCAAAAATAAATCAAAATATACATTTAAAAGAAAGAATTAACCTTTAGTGAAATATAAAATTTGTCACTAATAAAAAACTTTTTTTAGAAAAATAAATTTGGATACCTGGAACCGAAACGTGAAGCTGAAACTGAAGCTGATCCAACCAATTTAAGGCCCAATATAAAATTTTCATTTAAATGATAAACCTACGTTTAGATGTAGATAATAGACTTTAGGGTTTTGGACATTGTCTTAACATAACACAATAAATGATTTATTTTGAACTTATATATTTATAATACATAACATAACATAATAAATGCACATGATAGACTTTAGGGTTTTGGACTAAGATATTTATAATACATTTTTTGTTCTTTGAAATCAAATATGTTATTATGAAATACAAAAGATCTATTTTCGACACAATAAATCCAACATATGAAAGTAACTTATGAAAAAACTATTTGCAATTGTCGCTTGACAGTTATTTATATGTAGTAAACTATTTGTGCAAAAGAATTAATCGTCTCTAGAAACTAATTTCTGAAAAAACTATTCGCATCCATCATTTGGTGCAAGTAAACGGCTAGTGTATATATATATATATATATATATATATATATATATATATATATATTATGCAAATTTAGTCAAAGGCTGAAAATTAAGAATTACAAGTCCTTATACAATTTATACAATGAATTTATGCAATGAAAAAAATAAAAATCTTAATTGCTCAAACGTACCTATTAAACCTCCATTGATTTTGACTCGATCTACATTTCCTATTTATTCCCTATCCCGCCCAACCACCTCCCCACTATATCGCAGGTTTTGAATTGATCAAATATGAGATGCACTGTTCAAAACTACACTACCTAATCTCCGCACCTATCTATCGAATTTGACCTCATCACTCCATATGTCGCAGCTAACCACTTGGAGAAACCCAAAAAAGATCGTCGGTTCTTCTTCTTCAACCCTACTCTCAATTCCGCAACACAAACATGTTCTTCCTTTCTAATCCTCTCTCCTTTTAGCGCACTATAATTGCCGCTATCACCTAACCTTCTCTCTAAAACGCGATGGGTCACCACCCCTATGGCACTATCTATAGTCTAGGGCTCAATCTGTCTCTGACATGATTCAAGCCAAAAATGTTTTCAATGATTTTGGATTTAAGGTATGATCTATCTTCTTCACTATGAATTAGGGCTAAATGTAATAAAAATATATATTCCTTGTGGCTTTGTTATTTGGGGCTTAGAAGCAACATAGTTAGATATGGGTTTGATCTATAAACCTTATACAGTAATATCTTCCATTTTTTTTATGTTTGATGGACTATGAAATGAATTTTTATTACCACTCCTCCGTATCTCTCTAAAAACAAAATAGGATTTTTTAAATTTGAATTTTAGAAGTTGAAATCTGCAAAACATGGTCACAAATCCGACTTTGTAGCTTGGGATGTTAATGTAATTCTCTTTTGGTTTCATGAACCTTCTTATTCTCCTTAAAAATCCGATGTACATCTACATGGTGTTGTTGATCTTACTCACACTCTTACACCATTGGCCCTATAGCAACCAAATGTGTCAGGTTAGGATGAATTCCCACATTAGGGATTTTTTTGGATCTGATGAAGATGCTCTTGGAAAGTAAGTTTCGTTTTCTCTACATCTACTCTTTAAGCGTGATTTAATATAAAGTTTTGTTTTATATAATCTTAGATAATGTTTTCTTTACCTATGTTAAGCTTTTGTTTTTCTTATGTTTTGATCAGTTTTTTAGTTATTTATTAAACCAGAGTAAAGAACTCGATTTGATTATGCAATTAACTTTTTTTTACTTTGCTTGGAACTTGTATGAGTCATAGAGTTTGCTTATTAAGGTGGTCGGGATTAGTAACTAATGGATTGTTTACAATTAACTGTTATTTGTGTTGGAAAATTTAGTATAAATATTTATATTTTTACTAACTTTGGACATATATAAATATAAACATATGTTTTATATATATATATATATATATATATATATATATATATATATATATATATATATATATATCTAAGTTGGTTTGTGTTCTCCTCCACGAGGACTTCGAAACGATATATTATATGTCCAAAATAGAGTATATGTGAATGAGATATCGATACTCAAAGATAGGTATTTGAGAATAAATTTAGCAAAAAGAGAGGAATGTGGGAATGATTCCCACATTGGTAGAAAGACTAAACCAAATAAGGTTTATAAGCTTGAATGCATGAAAGGCTTACAAGCTTGTGTCTATGGTTATGCTACAATTCCTACCCGCATGCAGGCGGTGGAAATCTTGGATTTCGTAGACCAAAAACACCGAACTCGTGCATGGACACAAATGCAGCTTCGAAAACTCGTGTGCGCACTACCCTCATTTTTGCTAAACTTGACAGTTTTGGTCCCTATTTTTGAATTCTTTAACAGATGCATTAATTGTGTAATTAATTACATTTATTGGTATTAAACGCTCAATCAATTAGTGATTTGTTTACATTACACGATTCAACTATAAAAGAAGATTTTGCCGTCTCATTCAAACATACGAATGAAAATACTCTTCTTCTTCCTCCTTCCTCGTACTCCTACTTCCGGTGATTCTTTAAGGCAAGTGGTAATATCCGACAGTACACAATACTGCTAAGGTTGTTGTACCCTGGGAACAGACGGCGAATCTATTTAAGGGAATCGAATCCAACTCGAGCCTCAGCCACATCGTTTGCTGCTAATCTTTTCTTTACAGGAATCTTTCAAATAGGAAAACGAAGACATTACACTAACAGTCTTAAACAGATTTATTCTTTGTTCTAACCATTTCGTTTTTCTTTTCTTTTATTCTAAATCGGTTATGTATCAGTTTTTTCCTATAATCTATTTGATTGTGGTTACATTCTTTCAGAATGTTTGGAACTCCCGTTGCTACTACAACTCATGATGATGGTGCTAACCCTGCTGTGAACCCAAATACACTGGTTCCAAACATCATGGCTAATCATGCTGAGAAACCTGGAAAAAAAATTTGGTCTGAACTTCAAGATGTGGCAACAGAAGATGCTATTCTACTTGACCACCTTGAACCTTTCTTGATTCCTAACAGAAACTACTCCTATAATTACTGAGGGGCAGGCTGATGCTCAATCTGTGAATGCAGTGGATGCATAAAAGCATTCAGAATTTCTGTGCTGCAACTATGTGTTGCATGGGCTGATTGATGCACTTTACAATGTTTATTGTAAAGTTGCAACTACTAAGGAACTATGTGAGTCTTTGGAAAGGAAGTATAAGATAGAAGATGTTGGAACCAAGAAGCACGTTGTTGCTAAGTTCTTGGATTACAAAATGGTTGACTCAAAATCTATTATTAGTCAAGTCCTAGACCTTCAGTTCATCATACATGATAACAATGTAGAAGGGATGGATCTTAATGAGTCATTCCAAGTTGCATCAATGGTCGAAAATCTTCCTCTTGGTCGGATAGACTTCAAAAACTACCTTAAGCATAAGCGAAAGGAGATGTCTGTGGAGGAACTGGTGGTGCGTCTTCGCATTGAAGAAGACAATCAAATGGCCTTGAAGAAAGGCAGTGAAGTTGAATCTTCCAATGTTTATATAGTGGAAGTTGGTCAAAATTCCAAAAGCAAAAGAAAGGGACCTCACAAAGGGAAAGCAAAGGGTAAAAACCTAGGCCCCAAGGCAGGAACTTACAAGAAGAAGTTCAAGTACTACAACTGTGGCCAACCGGGTCACAAGGCTTCAGAGTTCCCGCAACCTATGAGGGAAAACCGTCAAGCAAACATGGTGAATGATAACATGGAGTTGGTGGCCATGATTACTGATCTCACGACTATGGTTTCTGAAGTGAATCTTATGAATACAAATTCAAAGGAGTGGTGGATTGACATGGGGGCTACTCGTCATGTGTGTCATGACAAGAGTGTGTTCAACACCTACAAAGAAGTTGAAGATGGTGAAAAGCTCTACATGGGAAATGAAACTACCGCAGATATCAAAGGTGTTGGTGATGTCATTCTAAAAATGACTTCGGGGAATGAAGTGAAGCTTAGGGATGTTTTGTATGTTCCCGAACTTCGTAAGAATCTAGTGTCGGGTGGTTTGTTGAACCAATTTGGTTTTAAGCTAGTGTTTGAGTCGGACAAGTTTGTTTTGTCCAAAAATGGTATGTTTGTGGGAAAAGGATATGCCTTGAATGGCATGTTCAAATTGAATGTAATGGTAACAAACAAAATGAATAATACAAGTTCTAGTTCTGCTTATTTGCTTGAGTGTTCAAATGTTTGGCATTGTCGCTTAGGACATGTAGATTACAATTCTATTAAGCGATTAATTAATCTAGAATACATACCAAAACTTAATATTGACTCAAATCACAAATGTCCCACATGTGTTGAAGCCAAACAAACTAGATTATCTTTCCTAACAATCAAAAGAAACACCAAACCTCTTGATTTAATTCACACTGCTGTGTGTGATTTAAAGTCAATTCCTACTCAAGGTGGGAACAAATACTTCATTACATTCATCGATGATAGCACGAAATACTGCTATATATATATATATATATTTAATTAAGAGTGAAGATGAAGCAATAGAAAAATTTGTCTTGTACAAAAATGAAGTTGATAATCAACTCAACCATAGAATTAAAGTGGTTAAAGGTGATAGGGGTGGAGAATATGTTTCTCCCTATGCTGAATTTTGTGCGAAAAATAGAATTCGTCATGAGTTCACATCACCCTATTCACTTCAATCCAATGGAATTGCTGAAAGAAAGAACCGTACCTTGAAAGAAATGGACAATGCCATGACAATTAGTTTGGGTGTAAACTAGTCAATGTGGGGGGAAGTTATTTTTTCGGCTAACTATCTTCTAAATAAGATACCTTGCAAAGAAAAGAATGAAACACCGTATAAACTTTGAATGGGAAGAAAGCCATCATATAACTACTTACGAGTGTGGGGGTGCCTAGCTAAAGTTGTAGTACCATCGCCTAAGGTACAAAAGTTAGGGCCTAAAACAGTGGATTGTGTATTCATTGGATATGCACAAAGTAGTAGTGCTTATCGGTTCCTTGTGCATGATTCTAAGAATCCTGAAATACACAAGAATACCATAATGGAATCAAGGAATGCTTCATTTTTTGAAGATGTGTTTCCTTGCTTGAACAAGGAGGTTGAAAGCTCATCTGTACCAAATAACGAAGCTGTTCGAGAGGAAGAACAAGCTCAATCCGAGGAAGAAGAGATAGAACTCAGAATAAGTAAGAGGGATAGAATTGAAAAATCATTTGGTGATGATTTTTACACCTATGTGGTGGAAAGTAAACCTAAAACCTACCAATAGGCGGTTACTTCTTTTGAGGGACCTCAATGGAAAGAATCCATCAAAAATGAGGTAGAATCTATCTTCCAAAATCATACGTGGAAACTAGTGGATCTACCTCCAAGTAGCAAGCCACTAGGTTACCATTGGATTTTTAAGAGAAAGATGAAACCTGATGGCAGTATTGATAAATACAAGGCAAGACTAGTAATCAAAGGTTATAGACAAAAAGAAGGTCTAGATTACTTTGATACGTATTCTTCGGTAACGCGGATAACATCCATTAGATTAGTTCTTTCCATTGAAGCTATCAGAAACTTGCAAGTTCATCAAATGGATGTGAAAACAGCTTTCCTAAATGGGAGTTGGAAGAAGAAATTTATATGGAGCAACCTAGGGCTTCATTGCCTCAGCACAAGAGAACAAGGTTTGTAAACTTGTTAAGTCTCTATATGGATTAAAACAAGCTCATAAACAATGACATCAAAAGTTTGATCAAGTCATGATGGAAAGTAGCTTTAGAATCAATGAGTGTGATAAGTGTATCTATGTGAAAAACACCACTCATGGTCATGTCATCTTGTGTTTGTATGTTGATGATATGCTTATCATTGGTAGTAATGACAAGATAATAAGATCCACGAAGGATATTTTGAAATCCAGATTCGACATGAAAGATATGGGTTTAGCGGATGTGATTCTTGGAGTCAAGATCATAAGAACCCAAAGTGGTTTGATTTTAAGTCAAACACACTATGTGGATAAGATTCTTGAAAATTTTTCTAAGGGAGACACTGGCATAGCTAGAACTCCAATTGACACTAGTCAACATCTACGTAAAAATAGAGGTGATAGTGTTAATCAAGTGGAATATTCAAGAATTATTGGCAGTATGATGTATCTAATGAGTTGTACCAGACCTGACTTAGCATATGCTGTGAGCAGACTAAGTAGATACACTAGTAAACCCAGTTCTGAACACTAGAAGAGTATTACTAGGTTGCTAATATGTGAGATACACGCGAGAATATGGACTGCATTATGGCAGACATCCATCAGTTATCGTAGTATACACAGATGAAAATTGGATATCTGATATAAAAGATTCTAGATCTACAAGTGGATATGCGTTTACACTTGGAGGTGCTTCTGTAGCATGGAAATCATCCAAGCAAACAGTTTTATCCAGATCCATGATTGAATCTGAATTTATCGCCTTAGATATTTGTGCTGAAGAGGCGGAGTGGCTACGTCAATTTGTAGAGTACATTCCCGAATAGCCCAAGCCGGTAACGGCTATATGTATACATTGTGATAACCAATCGGCAATTGGTCGAGCTCAAAGTACAATGTATAATGGGAAATCAAGGCACATTAGACGTAGACATAAAACAATACAACAACTAATCTCTACGGGGGTTATCACGGTTGACTGGGTGAAGTCAAAGGGTAACATTGCGGATCCGCTTACAAAAGGCTTGAGTAAAGATGTAGTTTATAAGTCGTAAAGAGGAATGGGACTAAAGCCCATGAATGAATAAATTCATACGAAGGAAACCTTACCCAGAAGACTGTAGATCCCAAGATCTGGGTTCAAAAGGATAACCTAATTGTATGAGTGAAGCATGTCACTGTGGGGGAGTTAACATTACTTCCTAGTCCATTACTATATGTAGTGACAAAATTAGGCTAAACATATGGTTTTTAATGATTCTTGGAATCACCTATGTGAGAGAGAAGTGAGATCGCTTCGAAGGGAATTATAGGGGCATAATTCCTAAATCTCTTGCAGAACCAGGCTAGTGTTCATGACCAACATGAACACATCTATGAGGATATGACCTTGACATGGAGAATCCTGTGAGATTTACATTGTCGTCTACATAAATGGCAGCTTAGTTTAAAGACATCGAGATCTACTAACTGCTAGGAGATTAAGTGTAACTTATTAAGGGAGGGTTTAAAGGGTAATACCTACCTATCCTATGCAGGATTCAACTGTTGAAAGTTTTGTTTGGAAAATGGATGTGCAGAGATCGATCTCCATTCATGTGGGGGATTGTTGGAAAATTTAGTATAAATATTTATACTTTTACAAACTTTGGACATATATAAGTATATACATATGTTGTATATATAACTAACTCTAAGTGGGTTTGTGTTCTCCTCCACGAGGACTTCGAAACGATATATTATATGTCCAAAATAGAGTGTATGTGAATGAGATATCGATACTCAAAGATGTGTATTTGAGAATAAATTTAGCAAAAAGAGAGGAATGTAGGAATGATTCCCACATTAGTAGAAAGACCACAACCAAATAAGGTTTATAAGATTGAATGCATGAAAGGCTTACAAGCTTGTGTCTATGGTAATGCTACAATTCCTACCCGCGCGCAGGGGGTGCAAATCTTGGATTTTGTAGACAAAAAACACCGAATTCGTGCATGGGCGCGACCTGCGGACACGAATGCAGCTCCGAAAACTCGATCGTGTGCTACCCTCATTTTTGCTAAATTTGACAGTTTTGGTCCCTATTTTGGAATTCTGTAACGGATGCATTAATTGCGTAATTAATTACATTTATTGGCATTAAACGCTCAATCAATTAGTAATTTGTTTCCATTACACGATTCAACTATAAAAGAAGACCTTGTCGTATCATTCAAACATACAAATGAAAATACTCTTCTTCTTCCTCCTTCTCTGTACTCCTGCTTCCGGCGATTCTTTCAGGCAAGTTGTAATATCTAGCAGTACACAATACTGCTAAGGTTGTTGTACCCTAGGAACTGATGGCGAATCTATTTAAGGGAATCGAGTCCAACTCGATCCTCAGCCACATCGTTTGCTGCTAATCTTTTCTTTACAAGAACCTTTCAAAGAGGAAAATGAAGACATTACACTAACAATTTGCAGGTCCTGTTACTTTTCCAGGAACTAAAATCTTTAGAAAGGAGTTATGAACTGTCTTGTAAGAGCTTCAAGTATATCATGTTATAATTTTTATTTATTTTAATTTGTTGTTACCATTTTTCCCCTTGGTTTTGCTTTGGTTTCTTGTTGATGCATTTACGAAGTACCATGCCTCTATTATCTGTTGCTTGATGGTATACTGATTTTGATGTGCGGTTTGTTCTAAGTTTGACCATTCTACCCCTTGGTTTTGCTTTGGGAATTTTCTTGCTTGTCTACCGGGAGTGCGTTTCATGCCATATATTCTTTATGTTGAAGTTGGAGATGTGGATTCATGATTCTTTTTATGTTTCTTTAGTGTGGTTTGTTTATTTTTACCTTTCTTAATATTGCATACAATTAGTTTCCTCTTTCTAATCTATTGGTGCCTAACACCTCCAAAATTCATTCCATTAGCTTATATGCAGTGGCTCTAACACATTCAAATGAAAGTTATTCCATGTGTGGCTTCTAATTTTAAGATATATATTTGAAATATTCTTACATTTTGATGAAGATTATTGATTGTGGAAATGTTAAATCTGCACTAAAAATGCATCAATTGCAGCACCCATAATTAAAGAACGAAGGTACCTGTTTTTTTTTCCATTTTCATTTTATTTTTCTTATGTTTGTTGGTGGTTGTCGAGGCCAACACAAATAATAACCCTAATTATTACACACTAAAATAGTGTATAGTGGTAAAGGGATCGAATCCACGGAGACTGGTTCAATTTGATAACTCTATGAAAAATCTCTTTGTAAAATACTTGGAATATGACAATAAATTAAAAATGGGGGTTTTGATGTTTTGAAATACTTGAAACAACTAGAATTAACTATGATTTAAATAGACAATTGCAACCAAAAATAAGAATTTGATGTAAAATCAATAAGGGAAAGATGGTTGACTTAAAGTTTTCTCACTTTGACTTTTGATGAACATATCATTAGAATTCAATGGTGCAATACTTGTTTTAAATCCTCAATTTGACTATAGTAATCCAAGGAGCTTGAGATTACCTAGACTTTTCTTAATTGTTGAAATGGCTAGAGAAGCTCATAACAATTTCCTTAGTCAAAGTCACTAATTCCAAATAGCATGTAATTAGTGAAAGTCAACTAGCATTAAGAACCAAAAAGTCACCAAATCCAAGAGGGGTCTAATGCTTTCACCACCATGTTGGAGGAAATGTTTTTATGATTGTGTGAAGCAAAAACAACACAAAAATCATTTGTTGCTTGCTAATTTGAGGATCCTTTACTTAATCAAGAAATTAGCCAACTAATCACCACAAACACATTTAAACTCATGAACTAAAACATACAAGTAATGATAAGATGTTAAAACACAAAACATTTCCATAAAGATTCAAGAACATGTTCATGGATTCTTCAACATTCAACAAAAGTTCAAAGGATTAACCAAAAGTCAACCAAGATTAGCTTAGCCAAGCATGGCTAAACCCAAAGAAACAAAGTTAGAGAAATTTGTACCAAACATTAAGCAAGAATCAAGAGGTAAAAATATGATGTTCTTCAAGGGTTCTTGGCCTTCAAAAGTCTCCAAAACTCCAGAGAGAATCTTCAAAAATCGGGTGTCCAAGAGTATGCAAAAGATGGGCACCAACCTTCCTCAAATAGCTCAAAAGAAGAATTTCCGAAATTGCCCCTGCAGGAGGTTGCGCGACCCGCGTGCTCTTGCGCGGGTGGTCCCTGGATGTAGCATCTTTGAGGTTTTGGGCCTCCATAGCTTAGCCCACTTGGCCCAGATCGAATCCAATCACCTCCTAGCCCATTTTCTTCAAGTTTTTCTTCATTTTAAGCCCAATTTGACCTCTCCAAATCCTCCAAAGCTCGTGAATTCGCCCAATTAATAATTTACGTACGCTTGAATATTCCCCCGCATCTTGCAAATTTAAAGTTTATTTCTCTCCAAGTCTTCAAATAATCATCAAGATCACTCCATGCATCATCGCCACTACCCATCAAGCCCAACATCATTTTTGTCTACCAAATCTCATCGCCTCCTATATGTCCCGAACACTCCCGCTCCGCTAGACCCGAAAACCTGCAATTATGCTCACAAGATTCGAGAGTACCCGAAATAGTCATAAAATAACAAAAAGGAAAATATGCATGGAAATTATCTAAATTATGAATGAAATATGCTAAAATAAACTATAAAAAAAAGTAATTAAAATGAAGCTATCAAATCACCCCAAGCTTAAACCTTACTTGTCCTCAAGTAAGACAAGACTAAATGAACTTGGGATGAACTACCCTAGAAATAAAAAGAATTGATAGAACCATGGAACCTGTTCGACGTTAGTCAACATGGTCAGAATTGATTTCGCTGCTATCTCACAACTTTTTCATCCGATGACAATGGACCCATAAACCACAGCCAGGACAACTCCTTTAGGTGAGTAAGGAGGGATGAGCAGTCGCAGCGTCAATGGAACATGTATACAATGAAGAACATCTGTAGTAGGGAGAAAGCAACTGGATGGGCTCGGGTGGAGCTCTTTTTTAAGTGTACACTCTGATCTCACATTTGTCGGTTTCTCTCATGTGTAACTAGGTTTAATCGCTCGGGCACCGTTGTAGGAATCGATTCACTTGGTGTTGGCCCAAACCTCCCGTAGTATCCGACTTGACAGTCTCCCTAACATCACCAATTTGCGAAAAACAACTCGATCTATATACAATAAAACATACCTAAATAAATGAATATCAAACGCCGGGTGACCAAGATGTTGGGAAATTTGTTCAATAATTGAACCGGCCACCTATCTAAGATAGTTGCAACTGAAAATTTGCATGCTTCATTTTGTTTTTGTTTTTGTTTTTTTTTTTTTGATGAGAAAACCCTTTGACTCAAAATTTGGTTCCCAAAGGTGTGTAGGTGGAACCGAAAGGGTAATGATATAATCCGAATGGCCTAAGTGTGAAAATGACCATGTGTGGAGCATAAAGATGTAATGTAAGCTCCTTTTCAAACTTGTGGTTTTTCAAAGATAATGAAAATGTCCAAATGTGGACTAAAAGACTCTCTAAATTCTAAGAAAATCGCAAAAAGATATGGTGATGTAAAGAGACCGGATATGGATTCTACTCGGGGACAAGCACCAATGCTTCATCCTAACAGTTCAAACATGATCAAGTGTGATCCTCTCCGCGGTAGTGACCGCAAGGCTAAGAACACCCATTGCTATAGTATATCCTACAGTTGTTAGTATTGTATGCATAATTCTTCATGAAACTACCTGGCCATGATCACTTACCCCTTTAAGCTACCAGCATCTGATCCCAAGTATGAAATCCCAAACTGCAGCTAGTGGTCCCGATTCGATGGGTGAGATAGCAACAAGATCCTGGACCAATAATGATACAATAACTGTGAACCTGTTCCATGGCATCCAAGAGAGGTGAGAATAAACAGACAACAAAAATGCATGAATGCTAATGTCTTAAGCTAAAAGTTATGCAAAAATAAAAAGTGGAAAATGAAGAAAATAAAATCTTTTTGGAATTAAAAAAAAATGAATGAAAATTAGCTTAAAACTAAAATGTTATGCAACCTAATTAAAAATGCATGAAAAAAAATAAAAGGAAAATGAAATGCCCCACCCCAAGCTTAAGAACGAGCATTGTCCTCAATGCTTGAGGAAAGGGCGGAAAGGACCTAAATCGGGGGGTCGGGCGGCGGAAAATGTCCGTGGCGATAGTGGTAGTCCCACATATCCTTGACCTGGCGGGAAGTGTGAGAGGAGGACTGCTCCAATCGATCAACACGGCTTGCCACATCTAGGATGGCTCTCGAATTCTCTTGCGTTTGGGCGTCGATGCGTTGCACCGTGGAGAACATTGTGGCAAATTGGTCAAAGAACATGGGGGGGAAATATGGTGGGACTTCGTGTCCCTCCTGCTGATGCGGCTGGTCAAAATGATGTGGAGGGGCCTGGAATTGATCATGCGGAAACATCGGCTGCTGCATCGAGGGCTGGTCAAAATGATCCTCAGCTTCGGGCATCTCGTCGTTCTCTTCGTCATCTTCTTCCTCTTGTTGCTCTGCGTCGTCACCCTCATCATCACCGAATTCTGGGAATACACCTGCTTGGGTCAATTGATCAGGAGGAAGCCAAGTGTCGGGGTCGCCTGTATCGAATGAAGAACCGATCCAACTTGGCAGGATGTAAACCGGGGCTTTGTCAGAGTCTAACCAACTGTACGTGCGGGTTCCCCGATCGAGCAACATCTCCATCCGGATGAGAGTGTCACAATCTAGCAGGAAGTTAGGTGGGGTGTCGACAGGTATGTACTCGGGATCCGGGAAGTCTAGGCCGGCGGCTCGACCTATGATCGTGATAAGTCCCCCGATGAAAATTTCCCCTGAGGAACGTTGGCGTATGGAGTCACATTTGTCTAAAAAGAAGCCTGAAAAACTGAGGGAGAGTGCACGCCTCATGCTTCGGAGGAAAAATAGCTCACATCTGTTGATTTGACCGGGCTCGAGACGCCCGAAGATACTCGTCGTAAGGACTCGGTGAGCAATTCGCCAACAGGGGTGAACGATGTGCTTGGCTCGCTGTCGGCTTGGGTTGAAGGTTGGGAGACCGGAAATTTGCATCCAAAAGTTTGCATCAGGGTAACGCAGAAAATCTTGGTACTCTTGATTTTGGGGGCTGATGCGGAATGGATCGTCTATACCCATGATAGAATCTAGCTCTTCGTATGTGAGTCTATGATGCTCCCCTTTCAACTGGAATGTGAGGACTTCCGTGTCATCATCTCGTGCATATGTGCTAAGAAATTCCATTGTGGGTTCCTCGTAAGTTCTGTCACAAAGTCGAAGAAAACCACGCCAACCGAGTTTTATGAACAAATGGTATACACCATCATGCACCCCAAGCTTTTTCATGGACTTTTTATGGTAGAATTTTGTCGGCCGGATTGCGCGACCCCGAAGATTGGAGCGATAGGTTTTGATCTCAGCATTTGTAAGGGAAGGATCGCTTCCCTCTTCTCCTCTTTTTTTTCGTTTACCGGCTGCTTTGCGTGATGGACCGGCGGTATCCTTTTGCGGGTTAGGATCGATCGATGATCCATGGGTGCGTGTCCGAGCCGTGGTTTTGCCCATTTTCGAAACCTACAATATCAAAAACAACTTCACCAACGTAATCCCTCACCTCACCACTCTCAAATCAATGCAACTATCTTTAGACCGTACACAAAAAAAAAAAAAAAAAAAAAAAAAAAAAAAAAAAAAAAAATCCAAGAAATAATGACACCCAACTTTTGACAATGTAAAATGGTTTCAACAACACCACTCGGTTAATTCGATAATCCCAACAAAAATTCGGCAGCAATATGAGACAAAATGAGAAAATCCCAACCAAAGTTTAAACAATTTTTTGAACAAATTTCCAAGCAAATTAACCAATCTCAACCTTTCTCAAATCAATGTTTCCAAATAAACCGGGCAACAACTAACAATCTTAGGCAATTTCCAAAGCATAATTGGATGCAATTACTGAATTGAAACAATGCAATGTAATAAAAACCAAGGAAAGAGAATACCCGTATTATCCCAAAATTGAACTTGAACCCGGAATCCACTACCGTGCACCCCAAGCTTTGGTTATTCGTGGGTGCCTAAATGCAAGACTTGTTCATTGAAGGGATATTTTCAACTTGATTTGTGTGAAAAATCCGGCGGCGGCTTGTGGTGGCTCAAAAATTATGGGAAAATTTTTGGTGAGATTTTGAGGTTTTGTTTGGTTAGATGTAAAGATCCCCGAAAAAGAAACACTTTGGTGATGTCGGAATTTCGAGAGGTGGTGGTAATTGGCCGGAAAGCCGCGAGTTGGGTGGTGGTGGCGCCCCTAGACCCGGCGATGGATCGGAGTAAACTTTAGGTGGGGTTTGTAGAGCACGGAAAATGGTGAAGAATGGTGGTGGTCTCGTCGTATTCCGACCGGTGGAACTCCGGGAAATCAAATTTTTGTGAAAAGTGGGTTTATGTGTTCTTGAGAGTTTGAGAGAGAATGAGGGGTTTTTGAGAGAATGAAATGAAGAAGAAGAGTTGCTGGAGGTTTTTAATCCATATACAAGTGTGGTCAACACCCGGTCAATGTTGGTCAACTCATTAAACCACCTGGTCAACGAAAGTCAAAGCTGGTCAACAAAATAGGGGATAGTCGTCAAAGCAGCACGCGGGTCGCGCATATCATGCAGTTTGGTGCTTGATTTTTTGTTGCATGTTGAAGACCGGCCGCGCCCACTAGCCGCGCACCCGTGCGCGGGTCGCGCAGACCCCTGCTCCCGGAAATCGATTTTTCTCTGTTTTCTTCCGTTTCTTCACTAGTTCTTGATCCCAAATGCCCCAAACACCTAGAAACTCTTGATTTCTTCAAAAATGACTTCAAAAGACGTATCAAAACATTTTCAAAACTTCTTTATTCGAACGTAGAAACACGAAAGCATAAAGCTTTTCCAAAAATGCCTCTCTTTAACGTCTTAGATGAGACGTCCTTCTAGCTTGGTTCAACACTCCGGTGCATCCAAGTGGATGACTTCAATAACACTTGCATTAAAACTTTCATAGAATGGCTTTAATCGGTGCCCGTTAACTTTGAAAATATGTACCGTTTCTTCACTTTGGATTTCCACCGCTCCATGGTCAAAAGTCTTTATTACAACAAATGGGCCAATCCACCTTGATCTTAATTTGCCCGGGAATAACTTCAACCGTGAATGGTAAAGTAAGACCCTATGTCCCGGTTCAAAATTCTTCCGGGTGATGGACTTGTCGTGGAAGAGCTTCGTTTTCTCCTTATAAATCCTTGCGTTTTCATAGGATTCGTTTCTCAATTCTTCTAGCTCTTGGAGTTGAAGTTTCCTATGCCTTCCAGCCTCGTCAATGTCGAAGTTGCATTTCTTGACCGCCCAAAATGCTCAGTGCTCTAACTCGACGGGAAGATGACAAGGTTTTCCGAAAACTAATCTGAAGGGCGACATTCCAATCGGGGTCTTATAAGTTGTCCGATATGCCCATAAGGCATCGTCAAGTCTCAAACTCCAATCCTTCTTTGTCGGATTCACCGTTTTCTCTAGAATAGACTTCACTTCACGATTCGAGACCTCCGCTTGACCATTCGTTTGAGGGTGATAGGCAGTGGAGACACGATGAGTCACATGATACTTCTTCAATAGAGCCTCCATCATTTTGTTGCAAAAGTGCGTCCCTCTATCACTAATCAAAGCCCTAGGCACACCAAATCTCGCAAAAACATTAGACTTTAAAAACTCGATAACCGTTTTGGCATCGTCCGATCTTGTGGCTTTGGCTTCAACCCATTTAGAAACATAGTCAACCGCGAGTAAAATATAAACGTTGCCAAATGATACGGGAAATGGGCCCATAAAATCGATCCCCCATACGTCGAAAATTTCACAAACAAGGATTGGATTTTGGGGCATTTGGTTCTTTTGTGAAATGTTTCCCGTCCTTTGGCACCGCTCACAACTTTTGCAAAACATATAACTATCGTGTGACATGGTTGGCCAAAATAATCCACATTCAAGGACTTTTCTCAAAGTCCGGCTAGGTCCGAAGTGTCCCCCACAAGCAAATTCATGACAAAATTGCCAAATGGATTGGTGCTCTTGTTGGGGCACACATCGCCTAATGATTTGATCGGGACAATGTTTCCACAAATAAGGTTCATCCCACACATAGTATTTTGCATCACTTTTCAACTTGTCTTTTTGAGAACGCGTGAATGTGTCGGGATACCTTTTTGTGACCAAAAAGTTAACGATACCGGCATACCAAGGAATAGATTGGGTAAGGGAAAAGAGATGCTCATCCGGAAACTCGTCCCGCAATGGGAGAGGAGTTTCATTTGAAGTGATCCGACTTAGATGATCGGCAACGAGGTTCTCGCATCCGCTCTTATCCCGGATTTCCAAGTCAAATTCTTGTAACAGTAGGATCCACCGGATGAGTCTCGGCTTTGCATCTTTCTTCGTCATCAAGTACTTAAGAGCTGCGTGATCCGAATACACTATGACCTTGGTACCAAGTAGGTATTGTCTAAATTTCTCCAAGGCGAACACTATGGCCAATAGCTCCTTCTCTGTGGTAGAGTAGTTGCTTTGGGCATTGTCTAGTGTCCTTGATGCATAATAGATCACATGGGAGGCCCTCCCATTCTTTTGACCCAAAACGACGCCAATCGCATAGTTGCTTGCATCACACATGATCTCAAAAGGGAGATCCCAATTTGGTGCTTGCATGATGGGAGCGGATGTAAGCAACTCTTTGAGCTTGTCATAAGCTTCTTTGCACGCCTCATTGAACTCGAAATCGACCTCCTTTTGCAAGAGTTGGCACATTGGTCTTGTTATCTTTGAAAAATCCTTGATGAACCTTCGGTAGAAACCTGCATGGCCCAGAAAAGAACGAACTTCCCGAACACAAGTCGGGTAAGGTAAGCTTTGAATAACATCAATTTTGGCCTTATCTACCTCAATTCCTTTTTTAGACACAATGTGACCCAAAATGAGACCTTGACTCACCATGAAATGACATTTCTCAAAATTCAAAACCAAGTTTGTTTCAATGCGTCTTTTTAAAATTTTTATGAGATTAGTCAAACATTCTTGAAAAGAGTTGCCATGTACCGTGAAATCATCCATAAAAACCTCAATTATGTTTTCAACATAATCCGAAAAGATACTAACCATACAACGTTGGAAAGTGGCCGGGGCGTTACACAATCCAAATGGCATTCTTCGGTATGCAAAAGTACCAAATGGGCATGTAAATGTTGTCTTTTCTTGGTCTTCCGGTGCCACCGGGATTTGGTGAAAACCAGAGTACCCGTCTAGACAACAATAATGGGATTTCCCGGCCAACCTTTCTAACATTTGGTCAATGAAAGGCAATGGGAAATGATCTTTTCGTGTGCTTGCATTGAGTTTGCGGTAGTCAATACATACTCTCCACCCGTTTTGCACACGGGTGGGGACCATCATACCTTTGTTGTTCTCGACCACCGTGATTCCCGTCTTCTTTGGAACGACTTGCACCGGACTCACCCACTTGCTATCCGAGATTGGATAGATCATCCCCGCATCAAGAAGCTTTAATATCTCCTTCTTCACGACTTCCATCATTGGTGGATTTAGCCTTCTTTGCGCGTCTCTACTTGGCTTGCATTCATCCTCCATTAAGATCTTGTGCATACAAGTGGAGGGGCTCAAACCCTTGATATCCGCAATCGTCCAACCCATGGCTTCTTTATGCTCCTTCAACACCTTGAGGAGTTGCTCTTCTTCAAATTCGGTTAAATGAGTTGAGATGATAACCGGAAGGGTTTCATTCTTTCCCAAGTAGGGATACTTCAAGTGTTAAGGTAAGACCTTTAATTCCAATTCGGGTGGTTGAACAAGGGATGGAGACAATTTTGTATGAGTTTGGGACAATTAAATTTGCTTGACATCTAATCTTGTGGATTTTTTCATTTCCATTTTATTTACCAACTTCTCAACTTCCGGATCCAAAGAATAAAACTTTAATTGCTCGGCTAGCTTCCCACAATCGAATCCTTTGCTTAAGATCATCTCCAACATATCACCGTTAGATAACTCAAACAATTCTTGAGTAATTGGCTCAACAACATCAACAAAGTACAAAGATGAAACATCACTAGGATATCTCATGGCATCATAAATATTAAAACTTATTGTTTCACCATCAAACTCCATTGTCAAACTTCCCGCATACACATCGATCTTTATCCTAGCCGTCTTCAAAAACGGTCTCCCAAGCAAGATTAGAGCCGATTTGGAAGACACTTGCTCATCTAGATCAATCACATAGAAATCCGCCGGGAAGACTAATTGGTTCACTTGCACTAGGACATCTTCTAAAACACCTATAGGAAAGACACTTGATTTATCCGCAAGAGAGATTATGACACCGGTTTCACTTAAGGGTCCGACATTTAATGATTCATACACTGAATAGGGCATGACATTGATAGAAGCACCAAGATCAAGCATAGCACTACTAAAAGTGACATCTCCAATCTTGCAAGGAACCGTGAACATTCCGGGATCTTTGCATTTGGGTGGAAGTTTCCTTTGTAAAACCGCGGATGCGTTTTCATTCATCAAAATTTTCTCATTTCCCTTCAAATTCCTCTTGTTGGTACAAAGTTCTTTCAAGAACTTTGCATATCTCGGGATTTGCTTGATTGCATCAAGTAGAGGGATGTTTACTTCCACCTTTCGGAAGGTGTCCAAAATCTCTTTCTCCTCCATATTCTTCTTTGAAGTTGCAAGTCGAGAGGGGAACGGTGGTTGAGTGGCTATTGGTGTTACTAGAGGGATGGACTTCTTTGGAACTCCGGCTTGTGCATCGTTCTTGACTGTAGGTTCTTCAATGGGAATGATCTCTATTTCTTCCTCTTCTTCCCTTGGCTTCTTCTTTGAACTACTTTCTCCGACTTGCTTGCCACTTCTCAAGGTCACCACATTGACATTTGGGTTCTTTTCGGTTTGAGAAGGGAGTTTACCACGGGATTCCAACTTGCTTATGAACGTAACTATATCTCCCATTTGTGCTTCAAGGTTGGAGATACTAGTCCTTGTCTCTTTTTGGAATTGTTGGGTACTAGTGGCTAGAGATTTGACAATGTCTTCAAGAGACATTCCGGAGCTACTTGGTTGAGATTGAGAAGATTGTTGATGATGATGTGGAGGGTGCGTTTTGGATTGATAGTGTGGTTGTTGATGTTGGTATTGAGGTTGTGGTGGTGGATAGGACGGTCTAACCAATGCATTGTGAGGCAATGGTCTTGGGTTGTAGCTTCCGTTGGGATTTGGTTTCCAACTTGAATTATATGCATTTTGGTACCCAGATGGTTTGTTGGGTAGTTTTGGAATTCTCCCGTGGCATTCACATGCTCCGCATCTTCTTGAAGGATGGGACACATATCCATAGGATGTCCCATGGTTGCACATATTCCACAAACCATCACTTGTGGAGTTTGTCCCATGGCTAGCTTTTGGACGATGGATGTTAGATCTTTTATTTGAGACTCAAGATTCGATGTTCCCACTTCATTAACTTTGTGTTGTGTGTCTCTCTTCATGTCTTGGCGAGGGCCAAAATGTTGTGAATTTGCGGCTATGGTGTTGAAAAGTTGTCTTGTTTGTTGTGGGGTTTTACTAAAGACATCTCCACCACTTGAGGCATCAACTAGTCTTCTCTCCATTGGAAACAATCCCTCATAGAAGTGTTGAATGAGGAGTTGTTCCGGAATTTGGTGTTGTGGGCAACTATAGCACAAGTTGTTGAACCTCTCCCAATAATCATGGAAAGTCTCATTTTGACCTTGGCGGATTCCACAAATCTCATTTCGAAGACTTGAGACTCTTGAGGCGGGATAAAACTTGTCAAGGAAAGCCCTTGCCATGTTGGTCCATGAGTTGATCGACCCCGGTGGAAGATAGAATAACCAATCTTTTGCTCTATCGGCCAATGAAAAGGGGAATGCCCTTAGCTTGATTTGGTCATCGGTTGACCCTTGTGGCTTCATGCTAATGTAAATAATGTGGAACATCTTCAAATGCTTATGAGGGTCTTCATTCTCCAATCCATGGAAAGTCGGTAGGTGATGGACTAAACTTGACTTCAACTCCGAGCCTCCTTCCAAAACCGGGTAATTGATACCGGTTGGAGTTTGTGTAACATCGGTCTCCATCATTTGCCTCAAAGTTCTTTCGGGAACTTCTCCTCCGTCCGCCATTTTAATTGGTTCAATAATGGGTGGATTTTGTTGTAGGGATGGTGTTTCAGGAATTTCTTGGTGAAGGTCGGGACTAGAATCGGGCTCTATGTCGCTTAATGAAGCGGTTTCCACCTCCGGATCCCCGTGAGGATTAGAAGTTTGACCACGTTCAATTCGCTTTTCCTTCGCCAAACGCCTTGCTTCTTTTTCGATTTCTGGATTGTAAATCAAGTCACCTGTACGCTGAGATCTGGGCATAGAGAAACAAATTGATTAAAAATAAACCAGTCCCCGGCAACAGCGCCAAAAATTTGGTGGTTGTCGAGGCCAACACAAATAATAACCCTAATTATTACACACTAAAATAGTGTATAGTGGTAACGGGATCGAATCCACGGAGACTGGTTCAATTTGATAACTCTATGAAAAATCTCTTTGTAAAATACTTGGAATATGACAATAAATTAAAAATGGGGGTTTTGATGTTTTGAAATACTTGAAACAACTAGAATTAACTATGATTTAAATAGACAATTGCAACCAAAAATAAGAATTTGATGTAAAATCAATAAGGGAAAGATGGTTGACTTAAAGTTTTCTCACTTTGACTTTTGATGAACATATCATTAGAATTCAATGGTGCAATACTTGTTTTAAATCCTCAATTTGACTATAGTAATCCAAGGAGCTTGAGATTACCTAGACTTTTCTTAATTGTTGAAATGGCTAGAGAAGCTCATAACAATTTCCTTAGTCAAAGTCACTAATTCCAAATAGCATGTAATTAGTGAAAGTCAACTAGCATTAAGAACCAAAAAGTCACCAAATCCAAGAGGGGTCAAATGCTTTCACCACCATGTTGGAGGAAATGATTTTATGATTGTGTGAAGCAAAAACAACACAAAAATCATTTGTTGCTTGCTAATTTGAGGATCCTTTACTTAATCAAGAAATTAGCCAACTAATCACCACAAACACATTTAAACTCATGAACTAAAACATACAAGTAATGATAAGATGTTAAAACACAAAAAATTTCCATAAAGATTCAAGAACATGTTCATGGATTCTTCAACATTCAACAAAAGTTCAAAGGATTAACCAAAAGTCAACCAAGATTAGCTTAGCCAAGCATGGCTAAACCCAAAGAAACAAAGTTAGAGAAATTTGTACCAAACATTAAGCAAGAATCAAGAGGTAAAAATATGATGTTCTTCAAGGGTTCTTGGCCTTCAAAAGTCTCCAAAACTCCAGAGAGAATCTTCAAAAATCGGGTGTCCAAGAGTATGCAAAAGATGGGCACCAACCTTCCTCAAATAGCTCAAAAGAAGAATTTCCGAAATTGCCCCTGCAGGAGGTTGCGCGACCCGCGTGCTCTTGCGCGGGTGGTCCCTGGATGTAGCATCTTTGAGGTTTTGGGCCTCCATAGCTTAGCCCACTTGGCCCAGATCGAATCCAATCACCTCCTAGCCCATTTTCTTCAAGTTTTTCTTCATTTTAAGCCCAATTTGACCTCTCCAAATCCTCCAAAGCTCGTGAATTCGCCCAATTAATAATTTACGTACGCTTGAATATTCCCCCGCATCTTGCAAATTTAAAGTTTATTTCTCTCCAAGTCTTCAAATAATCATCAAGATCACTCCATGCATCATCGCCACTACCCATCAAGCCCAACATCATTTTTGTCTACCAAATCTCATCGCCTCCTATATGTCCCGAACACTCCCGCTCCGCTAGACCCGAAAACCTGCAATTATGCTCACAAGATTCGAGAGTACCCGAAATAGTCATAAAATAACAAAAAGGAAAATATGCATGGAAATTATCTAAATTATGAATGAAATATGCTAAAATAAACTATAAAAAAAAGTAATTAAAATGAAGCTATCATTTGTGTATGTGATATGGTCGGGTGTAGGTAGCAATGGGCTAAAATTTTGCTGAATTTTTATGTTAGATACAACATGCTTCTACCATTTATAAAGAAATGTATCTATGATGCTATTTTGGATAGTAAAATCATAGTACATCGCCTTATTGAGAAACGTAATTAAGTGCATTACCTATATTAGTAAAAAAGAGAAGTGTAATGTTATTTTCTATATTTTTGCCTAAAAACATTTGACCAACTTACTTTTTTTTTGTGTAGATCAGATGTTAATTTATTAATACAATGAAATTATTAGTATTTTCAAGTTCCATAAGTCCCTGATGTTCTAAGTTAGTATTTTCAATTTCTATTTAGTTGCGATCAGTCACATTTACCCTTTTATTATGGTTTTTTTGTTGACTTTTGAACTTTGTATCTTGCCCGGCTTTTCGCTCACTAAAACACCATTATTGAGACTTTAACATCATATGGTTCATTCAACTCTAGATGATATCAAGTGTTGACTTATCTATGTTATTACAGGGGAGTGAAACAGGGCAACAACAGAGCAATTAGCAAAGATCATAACAAAATTGCAATTTAATACGAAGATGGTTTGTATATGTTATGTTTTAGATGTATGTATTTTATAGATATATTTGTTTGTAAATTATATTAGTGTAGTGATTAATGACTTAGAATGCAATTAGAAAAACACGAAGATGGGATCTCGGATAAAAAATGAGATAAAAATGAAGATGCAGTTTTAAGTCATGAGAATGTTTGTACTTTGCATATTTTTCTAGTTATTGTTTAATGTTTATTGATTTTTATAGTTTGGAGTTGTAATTTACCTTGCAAACGAGATATTAGGTTTGATTTTTTTATATGGTGCACAATTTTATAATTTATATTTTTTTTAACAAAAATTTGTTAAGAAAACGGCAAGATAATATGATTCAAATACAAATAAGTTATTATCTTTTGATTAAAACTATTATGTTATATATATATATATATATATATATATATATATATATATATATATATATATATATATATATATATATATAGGTAGGTAGGTAAGTTTAAATGTGGATGAACAAATATTGTGTGGATGTAGAGATTAATATGGGCCAAATATTATTTAATTTTAATAAATAATTAATTAAATCATCTACCCTTTAATTTAGGAAAATTACTTTATTTAAAACCCTATTGCCTCTTCCATCCCCACAAAATCGTATACTCGTTTACATCGAGACTTAGTCAAGCACCTCCGAGTATGGGTTTGTGAGATCTTCATGATCGCCGCACTTTCCACCGCCTATATTCTCCGATCAGGTTACGTGTACACACTCTTATCTTCCCCAGAGAACTATTGGCTTCTTCTCTTGCGTGGTTCCTCGTCCTTACAAACAATAACCGGAAGTTGGAGAGATGGGTGAGACATGAAACTTCCCATCCGTCTTTACGATTATACTTTCAAGTTCGTTTCTTCTTCTATGGATTCTATATTTCTTCTCCTGCGTTTTCTCTCTTTTCCTCTTGACGTCGACTCTGTTGTTATTCTATATAAGGTATGTACAGTTTCATATTTTTAATTAACAATTTTTGTAATCTATGGTTTGTTACTTTGTATTGTTTAGTTTTCGTTTGCAGTAGACATATTTCAAAGGCAAGTCTTATTTTTTCAACCACTATTATCGGTTTCATGTACAACTGGTCCTTCTTTTTGGACGATTTTATGCACCCTTCTACCCTCTATCACACCTTTTCATGGAATTGTTAATATTTTGTGACATAAGTAATTAAATTTTTTATGCATACTAAGTGTTTGATTAAATGTTTGAACCAAAATATATATTAGTATAATCAGTAAATTAGTTCAATCTTCCAACCTGTAATCTTCCAACCCGTGACACACCTAATCTTCTGTAGATGTTCCTGGTAAGGTAGAAAGTAATATGTTTTTACTTGGATGCAAACATAGACAATTCTTAAAAAAGTTGTAGGCTATCGCATAGTTCCTATTGAGGTGATGCATTAATTATAAAACTTAAATCAAGTGTTGCTTAAAAAGAAAAGGCATCATCAATTTGCTCAAAGTCAATATTTATGTTCTCCTAATGATTAATTTTTGTTGCAGCTAAAAAATGTATGTAGAACATATTGCAGGTTGGAAGAAAATATTTATGCAACGATTGGAAGCAAGAGATGTTAACATTCTATGAGTTTCTCATGGAATACATTATTATTATTTTTTATCAAACATGTTTCTCATAAAATGCCTCTTATTCTTTTGTACTAATCATGAAAGGTAATGAATAGTAGAACATGAATAGCATAATAGGGGATAAAAGCTTGTTATTCTCATGCCAGTCATTCTGATAGAATTTGATATTATGGAAGTTATTCTAAAAGCATTTATGATCGCAAACATGAAGGTAAATTTAATCATTTAGAATGCATCAAATTTAATCTTTTAGAATTGATCAAATTTAATCTTTTACAATGCATCATCAACTTATTCTTAATTTTGTTTGTGTATTTTACTTCGATAGTGTCTATTTGGTATCTCATTCTTTAAGAATGCAAAATAAAAATTGTTCTTTTTAAGGTTTTTCAAACTCATGGAATATCATTCTGACAGAATTTGATATTAATGAAGTTATTCTAAAAGAATTTATGATCGCAGACATGAAGGCAATAAAGAAAAATGGTGCATGAAAGGGAACATGATGATCAAGAGTCTAAAGGCTGGATGATGGTGTGTGTTATGAAGATAAACAATGGTCATTAATTTTTCTAAAAGAAAACAATGTTCGTTTTATTGCTTTCAAAATGTATCTTCAATATATATATATATATATATATATATATATATATATATATATATATATATATATATATATATATATATATATATATATATATTCTTTTAAAATGGATCAAATTTAATCTTTTAGAATGCATCATCAAGATATTGTTATTTTTGTTTGTGTATTTTACTTCGATAATATTTATTTGGTATCACATTCTTCAAGAATGCAAAATAAAAATTATTCTTTATAAGATTTTTCAATCTCATAGATTATCATTCTAACAGAATCAGATCGTTTATAATTAGAAAAAATATGTTCGATTTGAATTAACTAAAAAAACAGTCATAATTTTTAAAATTAAAAAATCAATTATCCCTTGAAATCTAATAATTTCCATTTTTAAATATTTAATTTAGGAAAAATGCTTGGACTACAAAGGAGCCTTACATCCACACAATATTTACAATCCATATTTATTTATTTTACCAGTTAAAAAATAATAGAGGACCTTTCTCTCTCTCTCTCTCTCTCTCTCTCTCTCTCTCTCTCTCTCTCCACCATTTTTGTTTCCCTTCTTTTTCATCGTCCTCTACAACCCATAAAGATCTTGTCTTTTGGGTTATATTTTTTCATTAGGCCATTATCGTTCTCCCCAAATAAAAGTCGACTCCATATCTTGATTTCCAAGAGATTCTTGCTTTAAATATTGTAACTTATGTTATAAATGTTGTAAAACGATTTGGGTTATATTTTCTGCATTAGGTCATTGTGGAAAGACTGAAGAAGCTCAAGCACACCACACAAAGAACACTAAAATTGGCTCGGTGATGCTCCAGCTTCATTTCTTCACCACTCCAGCGAGGTCAAACCCAATATGAATAAATTACACTCCTAGAAGTTCAACGACATCACCAGCGAACACTCCTAGAAGTTCAATTAATTGAAAACCCAATATGAATAAATTACACTCAGACGATTCAATCAAGGAGAGTTGTGTTCGGTCGCTACCTCACTGGTGGCAGTAGGCGCAAAGGGCTATAGGTGGCGGGCGGTGGAGAACGGTTGTTGTAGAAGAGGATCATGCCATTAGCTTCTCGATTTGCATGTTAAATGAAAGGAGTCATACCCATAGGCAATGGATCCGGATATATCGAGCTTTTGGGCAAAGGTTGTTGAGGAATCGAAGCATCTTGAAACAAAAAGCGAATAGAGGTGGCTTCCATAGTGTTTCAAGAAGTTAGCTTCCATAGTTCTCTCTCTTGCAGAACTGTTTGGACTATTTAATCTGAGTCCGGAGATGTCGTGGAAGCTAGAAGCGCCAAGATGGAAGAAAGAGCGAAACCTTCCCACAAAGCTTTTGACGATCCCTTTTCATTGCTTTTGTCTTCTATTGCACCAAAACAGATGCGGCCCCCCAGTGATGGGACTGCTATGGTGGTCGTGATCATATTATGGAGGGTTAGGAGATGTTACGGCTTCCAGCGGTGAGAAGGAGGTCATCAGACCTCCTATGTGGGTTTCAGATTCTAACTCGAAGACAGTAGGGTTGAATCTGTGACAACCCGAAATTTCCATTTGTACGAACATTAGCTATTCAATAGAATCTAGTCCAGTTTCAGTGATTTTCAGACTTGTCCGAACAAGTTTGTGTACATTAGGGTTTACATTTCTGGATATATCAGGAGAGTGGATGCTCCTGTAATTGTGAAACTTGAACATTGTAAGTTTCATAATGTTATAGTCCGACTTTCGGAATAAAAATATTTTCTGTCAAAATATTTCATAACTATAAATAGATTTCTGAATTTAATTAATTCATTATTCACAATTCCAACTAGAGAAAAGCCAATTCTCTCTGACGGATCTTCGGGTTTTCATCCCGGATTGTGAGTCTACTTTCCTAAATGTGTTTTAATGCTTGTTATATGCTTTATAACATCAATTACATGTCTAAACTGCAAGATCCGGGAGTTTACCGCCCAAGAACGTTCTTGGGGAGTAAACTCCAAAACGAAGCCTAAAGGCTACCTAGTCCCATTTTCTTGTTAAGCAACTAGTTAAGGACTTAGTGTATGATCATTAGAGGCTATAAATCATTCAAGAAACACAAGTGATAGGAGTTTACGGCCAAGGAACTCTCTTGGGCCGTAAACCCCTTTCTAAGGGTCATAAATACCCTAAATCACCCCCTAAAGCTTAAGAACTTTACCCTCTAATGCTTGTGCTTATTTTGGACACCAAAACACTTCAAAATCATAAGGTTTTAGGATTTTATGGCCAAGGAAGGATCTTGGGCCGTAAACCCCTTTTTCAAGTGTTAAAGATGCCCTAAACACCCTAAAAGCCTTAAGACAATTTACCTTGACTACTTGGGACTTGAATGGGGAACAAATGACATCAAAATCACTCCTTAAAGGGAGTTTACGGCCAAGGAACATATCTTGGGCCGTAAACTCCAAGTGAAGGCACAAATGTGTGTGTCCCCTTTAGCCTTAGATAAAAACATGGAAGCTATCCTACATGTACAAGTGCCTCAAATGAATTAAAACCAACACCCCATAGGAGTTTACGGCCGTAAACTCTAGGGGATATGGTCCTTTGGCCGTAAACTCCCCAAAGGAGCATTCCAAGGCCTTAAACTACTTCAAGGATTATTCCAACAAGGCTAGACTTATTCTAGGAGCAATATAACACTTCAAAACACCCAAAACCACCATGTGAGGAGTTCACGGCCGTAAACTCATGGGTTCACGGCCGTAAACTCCAAAGGGTGGGGTTTATTGGGTGGTGAACTCATATACAAGGTCATTGGTGCTTTAAACCCCTTTTGCCTTGTCCCGTATCAACTTAGATGCAACCATTAGGATCTATAACACTTATATAAAGTGTATACATGTTCCTAAGTGTCTTAAATTACTTTGTTAAGTTATTATTTGGCTAATTAGTTATATATGCTCATTATATGATAACTAGGCTCGAACGTGTGAACAAGTCTCCGTTTGCCACCTAGCACGGTACTCGATACATCAATCCAATCTACTCACCACAAGTGAGTTCGTACCCCTTTAATCAACCTTTGAAATACTTTTAAATGTTTTAAATACTTTATGGGGGGATACAAGTCAAATACTTATAGTTATTACATCAATCACATGTGATTGCATTAATCACATGTGATTAATAACTAGAAAACCAATGATTTTATCACTGTTCAACTGTTTATCAAACTGTTTCACTTCAAAATGTTTTACAAACTCTTTTTACTTATCAAATGCTTTTATTAAACTTTGTTTTACTTCTTATAAATTGCATGCCCATATATGTATATATATATATATATATATATATATATGTAATGTTTAAAGGGCTTAGGAAGGCCATCCGCCCTATTTCCTTTTCGCGCACTCAGATGTGGTCTGGTGGGATTTCGGGTGACCATCCGAGGGTCGTTTCCATATTAGCTATATATCATATATACATGTATAGACATAAAAAGTACTTCCATATTCATATTTACCAGTACATCAATAGCTAGTTACCATCGGGGTAATACAATACATATACAACTATACTAGAAATGATACATATACAACTAGACTAGAAACAATACATATACAACTATACTAGAAACAATACATATACAACGATGCTAGAAACAATACATATACAACTATACTAGAAACAATACATATACAACGATGCTAGAAACAATACATATACAACTATACTAGAACGAGAAACATTACATATACATGAATACTTTAATTATTGTGATTTAAATCGGAGCATGACTTAAATGTCATGGCTCGAGTTGTAGCCAGAATTCTCTTGGAGGGAGAGCGTGAGTTTGCGTATAGATCTATACTGGATTGACAATCCTACACCTTGCTGCTAGCTACAGCCGGACCTGCAGGTCTGCGGGTGCCAAACGTCATTCCGTTATTATGACCATTCATTATGTCGTTGTTACTAGTCGATAGTATGGTGCAATTTATCACATAATGCCTTAATATAAATCCGGTTTAAGGTAGTTAGTACAACAGTAGTTCTTATAATACAAGGCTACAGTACTACAATGATTTACCCATTACATATTTTAGTGATAACCTCATTTAAACGATAATGTACAAACTATATTTTGTTAAATGATAGTTACACTTGGGAAATTACACACTTTTACAACAAACGAGCATACCGAACAGTTAAGCCTTGGTAGAAGGCTAATTTAATAGAAAATATAGGTTTTTCTGAGAGATTCAAACTTTTACAAACAATTGCAAACCTTTACATACATTTTACAAACTTATACTTGATACATGTTCAAACATTTTTGGATGACAAATACCGACACTAAAATACTTATGAACTCACCAACTTAATGCTGATAAACTCTTTCAAAATAACTTGTATTCTCAGATCATCAGTAGACAGGTACCGAGGCCAGCTTTTGAGAAGATGGAGCGCATTCAAGACTCATCTTATTATTTTGATATACATTATTTTTGGTGTCTATATTGTACAGAACACGCTTGTATTAAAATTATATATTTAATGCAATGGATGATGTTGTTTGCTTATTTACATTTACTGTGTTGTGATACATTACATGACGTCCTCCGCCCCAGAACGTTTCCGCCATTCTTGGTTTTGGGGTGCGACAGAAGCCTTTGTGTGTGTCAATTTAGCTAGATTTGGGTGAAATATAGGGAGGGGTAGGTTCTTGTGTTCATTGTATATGTGCGTGTATAAGAGAAAGAGAGAGAGAGAGAGAGAGAGAGAGGGAGAGAGAGAGAGAGAGGGGGGTGTCATTTATTATTTTTTAATTGTTAAAATAAATAAATATTAAATTTAAAAAAATGAAAGAAAACTGAAAAATAAATATCTTAAGGGTATTATAGTCATTTCAATTTTCGAATGGACTATTTTTACATACAAACTAGTCCAAAAGAACCACGAAGCCAAAAAAATCGTGGTTTTGAGTAAAACCCCCCAAAAAAATGCATACCATAAGGACCATTTTTGCAATTTTGTCTTCAATTTTAACCGAAACAACAAAATTTTATATGTTGCATCATCTACCTTTCTGTAACATACTAAACCCTAATACATTGTTCCACGGAATATATTATGTTTTACTTTTAATGTGACATGTTTCCTAAAATAGACTAATTGATGAATTGCAACTAATAATTGATCGGCGAACTAATCGCCTCTAGAAACTAACTTCAGGAAGGAAAAAAAAAAAAAAAAAAAAAAAAAAAAAAAAAAAAAAAACTATTCGCACGTGTCGTTTAACGCGGGTAACGGCTAGTATGTGTGTGTGTGTGTATATATATATATATATAGAGAGAGAGAGAGAGAGAGAGAGAGTGTGTGTGTGTGTGTGTGTGTGTGTGTCATGTTCAAATGAGAACATTTTTGGGATTGAGAACATTTGAGAACAATTTTTATGAGTCAAAAGACACGTGTTTTGTTTTTCTAATTGCCTTCAAAAAACGTAAAAAGCGAGTTTATAAATAAATATTATTATTTTCAATATAAATAAAATACCCCACCTACCCACTACATTAATTTATCACACCCCAACTTCACGAACTCCACCAGGGCAAGCCGCCACCGTCGAACACCGAACTACCGTCGGGTCGTCGGAAAACCGCTGGAGTGTCGTTTTTTGTACGAATCTGCTTCAGATCCTTTTCTCCTCCAATATGAATCCCATATCTAGTTTCACTAGATCTTGTTCACGATCTCCACAAATTAGATCATGAATCCGAATAAATCTCCACCGGAATCAAATATTATCGGGCCGGTGATAAGATTGGGGAAATCTCACAGCCTCATTTCAATTCTAGGAGCTGAAAAGCAAGTAATGGTTATCATGAAGAGCCTCTGTGAGGTTCAATCTGATTGAGATTTGAGGCTTGTCGGTTCGTTCAATCGATCTATTCAGTCGATCTTACGATGATTCCGTTTCTCGATCGACGAGCGGTGACGACGAGATCAAAATGAATAAACTAATGTTATAGGTACATCGGAGGTGGGGGAGGAAGTCAAGTAGCTAAACGAGATCGACGAGTGTGCTCTGTTAATGGAGTCCCGCTTCATTATTTTCTGCTTCGCAACATCGTGCTGTTGTTGCGACATGGATTCGAATGTACAGTTATGTTGGAGAAGAAAAACTTGTCGGAGAGGAGTAAGGTGCCGGAAAAAAAAACAAACATTTAAAACTTTCGTGTGTCTGATAAGGGAGGTCAGGCTATTTGATTTTTCAAGTTAAGAATTTAGGTTAAAATATTATTTCGGCTGAACATGCTAAATTTTAGGCTAATTTAAATGCGTTTAATATTTGGATGGAACACCATTTTTTTTGCTAGATCCATTATACCTAATTAATAAATTTAATTGTTGGGCTTATTTAAATTTTGGATAATAAACAAAACCATTGAAATTATATAAATTAAAGTTGACGTTAGTTCATAAGGATGTATTTTTTTTAAATATAAATATAATTATTGTTTTTTTAAATAAATATAATCATATGTGATTGATATATATATATATATATATATATATATATATATATATATATATATATATATATATATATATATATATATATATATATATATATATATATATATGATCACATGTGACTAAATACACGAGAATAAGTATTGAATAGAGAACACAAAAACAAATTTTGTTTATATAAATTACATATTATTAAATACATATAGTCACATGTGATTAAATAGATGAGAACAACTATTAAATCGATAACTAGAAAACAAATCTTGCCCACATTAATCATACATGATAAAATATTTATAATCAAATTTGATTAAATACATATAACCACATGTGATTAAATGTATAAGAACAACTATTGAATCAAAATCTTATAAACCTAATCCAACAGGTTAAATTGTATTATAGAGAATGTCTATAAGGCTAATTAGCTAATATGAAAAGTATTGAGTGTTATTATAGCCAAAATATAAATAGAAAAGGGCAAGTGATTCAACTCGGAGATAAGTAGAAAAACAAATTTTGTCCATTTTAATCATATGTGATTAGATACATTTAATCCCATGTGATTACTTGTATCTAATCACATGATTTATATGGACAAAATGAATCTTTTCCGTATAAATTATATGTGCTTAAATACGTGTAATCACATTTGATTAAATAAAAGTATATACATGAGAACATTCAATCAAGGATGCGAAAACAAATCATGACCATATAAATCATATGTGATTAAATACATATAATCATATGTGATTATATGTATACAATCACATATGATTTATACGGATAAGATTCATTATCGCATTTTGATTCAATAATTATTGTTTGTCAACTTTAACCATATGTGATTATATGTATCTAATCACATATGATTTATATGGTCAATAAAGAATGATGTCTATATAAATCATATGTGATTAGATACATATAATCACATATGATTATATACACGAGAACAGCTATTGAAATCGAGAACACAAAGATAAATATTGTCCACATATATCACATGTGATTAAATGCATATAATGACATGTGATTATATGTATCTAACACATATAATTTAAATATTTAACCACATGTGATTATATGTATTTAATTACATATGAGTATATGTATTAAATACATATAATAACATGTAATTAAATACACGAGACCAATATTGAATCAAAAATGTGAAAATAAATATTTTCCATATAAATCATATGTGATTAAATACATATAATTACATGTGATTATATGAATCCAATCACATGTGATTTATGTGGACAATATTCATTTACGTGTTCTCGATTCAATAATTGTTCTTTATCCACTTTAATCATATGTGATTAAATATATTAATCACATGTGATTATATGTATCTAATCACATATGATTTTATTTGGAAAAATGAATATTGTCAATATAAATCATACGTGATTAGATACATATAATCACATGTGATTATATACACGATAACAACTATTATACACAAGATTTGTTTTTGAATTTTAGATTCAAAAGTTGTTCTTTGTCCATATTAATCATATGTGAATCACATATGATTTATGTGGACAAGATTCATGAGAGAAACTATTGAATCACATATGATTTATGTGGACAAGATTTAATAATTTTTCTTTTTAAACTTTAATCATATGTGATTAAATACATCTAATCATATATGTGATTAAATACATATAATCACATGTGATTTAATACATGATGCCAATTATCAAATCGAAAACACGAAGACGTAAATAATATTTTATTAAATACATATAATCACGTGTAGTTATATGTATCTAATTACATATGATTTACGTGGATAATATTCATTTTTGCATTCTCGATTCACTAGTTTTTCACGTATATTTAATCACATGTGATTATATGTATTTAATAACATGTAAATCATATATGATTCGATACATATAATCACATGTGACTCGATATATATAATCACATGTGATTATATACAAGAGAAAACCTAATGAATCAAAAACACAATAACAAATCTTTGTAGGTTGGGGTGGGGATGGTGGTGACGGGTGGTGGAGGCGGGGTGGTGGTGATTGGTGGTGGTGATGGTGTGTGGTGATGGGTGGTGGTTGGTGGGTGGGTGGTTTCAAGTGGTGGTGATAGTGAGGGGTGATGAGTAGGTGTGGGTGGTGAAGGTAATTCATTTTTTCTTTGTGATTATATGAATCTAATCACATATGATTTATGTGGACATAATTCATTTTTGATTTGTCGATTCAATAGTTGTTCTCATGTATTTTATCACATGTGATTATATGTATAATCGTATGTGATTAAGTACATGAGCACTATTGAATCGAGAAGGAAAAAATGAATCTTGTCCATCTCAAATCATATATGATTATATATATATAATCACATGTGATTAATTACACAAAAGCAATTATTCAGTCGAAACCGCAAAAAATAAATATTGTATACATAAATCATATCTGATTAAATACATATAATCACATGTGATTATATGTATCCAATCATATATGATTTATGTGGATGAGATTCATTGTCACATTCTCGATTCAATAATTGTTTTTTATCCACTGTAATCATATGTGATTAAATACATATAATCATATGTGATTATATTTATATAATCACATATGATTTATACGGACAAAAAATTATGATGTCTATATAAATCATATGTGATTAGATACATATAATCACATATGATTATATACATAAGAACAACTATTGAATCGAGAACACAAAGATAAATATTGTCCACATATATCATATGTGATTAAATGCATATAATCACATGTGATTATATGTATCTAATCATATAGAATTTATGTGGAAAATATTTATTTTCGCGTTCTCGATTCAATTGTTGTTCTTGTGTGCTTAATTACATGAGATTATATGTATCTAATTAAATATGATTTATATGGACAATATTCATTTTAACATTCTTGTTTAATAGTTGTTCTTGTACATTTAGTCACATATGATTTCTGTACACAAGATTCATTTTTGTGTTTTTGATAAAATAGTTTTTCTTTTACCACATTAATCATATGTGATTAATCCATACAATCACATATGATTAAATACATAAGAAAAAAATTGACTCATGAATATTATCAATATAAATCATATGCGGTTTGATACATATAATCACATGTGATTAAGTACATGAGTACAACTATTGAATTGAGAAAGAAATAATGAATCTTGTCCACATAAATCATATGTGATTAAATACATATAATCATATGTGATTAAATATATTAGAACAATTATTGAATCGACGCAAGAATAAATATTTTCCATATGAATCATATGTGATTAAATATATATAATCACATGTGATTAAATACACAAGAACAACTATTGAATCAACACGTAAAACAAATATGTGGTAGATAGTGATGGGTGGTGGGTGGTGGTTGGTGGTTGGTGGTGGTGGGTAGCGATGGGTGGTGGTGGCGGGTGATGGGTGGTAGGTAGTGGTTGTGGGTGGTGGTGGCAGGCGGTGGTAATAAGCGGTGGTGGTGGGTGGGTTGTGATGGTGGTGGCGGGTGGTGATGGTTAGTGGTGGTGGTGGTTGGTGGTAGTGGGTGGTGGGTGGTAATGGTAGTGGCGGGTGGTGGTTGGTGGTGGTAGTTGTGGATAGTGATGGGTGGTGGGTGGTGGTTGGGTAGTGATGGGTGGTGGGTGGTGGTTGGTGGTTGGTGGTGGTGGTTAGTGATGGGTGGTGGTGGCGGGTGGTGGTAGTAGGTGGTGGTTGGTGAAGGTGGGTAGTGATGGGTGGTGGTAGCGAGTGGTAGTGATGGGTGGTAGGTAGGGGTTGCGGGTGGTGGTGGCAGGTGGTGGAGGTGGGTGGTGGTGGCAGGTGGTGGTGGTTAAGTGGTACTAGTGGTGTGCGGTGATGATGGTGGCAGATGGTGGTTGGTGGTGGTGTTGGTGATGGGTGATGGTTGGTAGTGGTGGTTAGTGATGGGGGGTAGTGGCGGGTGGTGGTTGGAGTATTGGATGTATTCTGAATGAATTCTTACCCGGAATTATATCACTTTTGTTGTGAAATAACACACTTTGATAGCGAATTATGACAATAAATAGATGTAAAATATTTGTGTATATTGTTCGGTCAGCAGAAGATGCTATATACAATGAGAAGATGCTATATACAATGAGAAGATCATACATCTTTTACGGCCGGTTATATATATATATATATATATATATATATATATATATATATATATATATATATATATATATATATATATATATATATATATATATATATATATATTATTTTACCCGATTCATCAAATCCCTTAAAGCCCTTATATGTTTATTTTTTTAAACTTGTTTGTTTTTTTTTCTTTTGTTTTTTTTTTATAACTTAGTTTTGTGTTTTTTTTTATAATTTTTAGAAATTTCTCTGATTGTGACATTAGCATCCAAGAAAAGTAACAAATATGTTATCTCTAAGACATGGTAAATATACAAATAGATAAGTAAACAAATCGTTGCATGTTTTTGGAAACAATAGATTTGATCATGATTTGTTATAAAAACCGACTGGTTTGTAATAAGGTGACGTTTATCGGTTGATAATCTTTCCTTGAAGAAACTATTAAAAGATAAAGAATCTTTTTCAGGTATAAAATATTACTTTTCGGAACATTAAGTTATTTTTCTAACCTTTTACAAGGGATCACTTACATTCTTTTTTTATTAAAAATATTTTTTTAGATGACATAAAGTGCACATATAATCTTTTGTATGCTGGACTCGATAAGTTTAGTCGAGCTTAATAGTTAATAGGCTCGTTTTATAAATTGAAAAAAAAAAATTTTAAAAAAAAAAAAAAAAAAAAAGGAGTCCAGAGGCTTGTTTAGGCTTCCTTAATAGCTCAAACTCAAGCTTATTAAGGCTTGGGCTCAACTCGAATCATATTTATAAAACATGTGACTTGCTTTAGATTCCATTATAATCAAAAAGCCTAACCCATTGTAAAATAAAAATGGACAATACTCATAATTATACACTCACAATATGATTCAAAACAAAATACAAAATGAGCTACAACACCATACATGATATGCAAGATCTCTTGTAACAAAAACCGAAACAAGTTGAAATCAAATGGGTTAGTTTAGTTTACTGCCCAATCACCCGCTTAGCACCATCCAAAGTGTTTTTAAGCAGCATGGCCACAGTCATGGGCCCCACACCCCCTGGAACAGGCGTAACCCATCCCGCAACTTTACATGCTTGGTCAAAGTCAACATCACCCACAAGCCTATATCCTGATTTTCTGCTAGCATCATCCACCGCATTCGTCCCCACATCAATAACCGCAGCACCACTTTTTATCCAGCTACCCTTTATCTAATAATAAGAAACAATTCCACAAACCAAAGTGTAAACTAACTAACTAACCTATAACCCAAATAAATAAACAATTCAACAAACTTTACCATCATGGGTTGTCCAGCTGCAGCAATAACAATATCCGCCTCACGGATCATACTTTCTGGATCCTCTGTACGCGAATGAACAACAGTAACTGTTGCATCTTCCTTCAATAGAAGTAGTGAAACTGGTAACCCAACAATGTTGCTTCTACCAACAACAACTGCACGTTTTCCCTTTATGCTAATTCCACTGCGTTTCAGAAGCTCTATACATCCCTGTTTCAGAAACAAATTTTCATTTGTTTGTTTTGTATATTATATTTATATGACATCCTAAATGGTAAAAAAAAAAAAAAAAAAAAAATGTTATTGATTGGCTTGCCTTTGGGGTGCAAGGAAGAAAAAGGGGTTCTCTTCCTTTCATAGCAAGTTTCCCAATGTTGAGAGGGTGAAACCCATCCACATCCTTGTCAATGCTGATTTCTGTTAACACTTTTTCTTCATTTATGTGTTTTGGCAAAGGAAGCTGAACCAATATCCCTGGATGCATCATCATAAGACATAACAAACAATTTCTTTTCGTTTCATTTCAAGGTGCTTGCTTATAAGTTATAAGAGATACATGTAATTTGGTTTGCTGACCATGTACGTTTGGATCTGCATTTAACTCATGGACCTTTGCGATTAATTCAGCTTCAGGTACTTGTTCGGGAAGGTCTATGTCAATAGACTTGATTCCAACCTCACAACATGCTTTTCTTTTCATACTTACATAACTTTGAGAGTCTTTTCTATGCCCCACAATCACCACAGCAAGTCCTGGAGCCTGAAATAAATCATTCTTTTCTAACTTAATGTTGTATTGTCTATATGCAGTGAAAGGAAATGATGATTCTTTACCTTGCCATATTTCTCAATCAAGGTACTGACTTCAGAGGCGATTTCAGAACGAATTGTTTGTGCGATTGCTTTTCCATCAATGATGGTGGCCTTGTGATCTACGTGTAATGCCATAGCTACAACAACTGAGATATCAAGATTCCACCAATCCTGTTACATGTTCGATTTACTTTGAAAAATCACATCCGAACAAGCATTTAAAGCAAAATGTAGAAGCATCATGTGATGAATCGGGATAAGGTTTAACTCATTAGCAAACACATCCAATTAGATTAAGGTATAAGGCGCATAGGTTTTTCCACCAAGAGGGATATGGATATGTAAGAACAGAGTCTCATTGAGGGCCATAAAGCAGTAAATTTCAAATCGAAAAATAAGAGGATTGTGTGATGGAGGATGAATATAAGTTAGATCTATAGCAAACAGAAACACACGACCAAGTAAATGAACGAATCGCATGGGAGTAAAACAGAAAATCTTCAATCAATTCGTGAAATTCAAACTTAGATTTCTTGTAGACGGTATAATCAAGCAAACTTCATCTGAAGTATCATATAGTAATTATATAAACAGTAACAAAATTTTATCTTAAATTCGAAAAGAAAACAAACAGGAGTGAAAAAAGGATACCGGGTAAGCACTAAATAGAACAAATCCGGAGCTTTTGACTACCTGCTAGTATGAGATTTGATCGTAGAAGCTTTGAGGAGTTATTTTGATCCGATAATAGAGAGTGATTGTGGTTTACTGATGTACTGATATGGAATATGACACATAAATAAGCTCGCTCTTTTTGTCTCTTGGCGGCGGAATCCCGGCGGTGGAGGACTCGGCTCGGCGTTAGTAGAAAATATATAATTTTAATTCGGACTTGGCTAATAACATAAAAACTACTATTTTTTTTTTTAACCTCTCAAGTCTCAATTTTAATTTCTGCTAAAAAAATCATATATTTTTAGATAAAAGTTTAATAGTGATTATTATGACCTGTAAATACCGGTTAAATAGATATGCCTTATCTTTTGTTCTAAAAATTATTTACTTTTCGAAAATCAATATCGACCACAATTTTTTTTGTGTGGTTTTATCAAAGTTTATAGTCTTTCTTTATTTACAAACAGGCATCAATATAAATCGATGCAAACCCATAAGATTCCGGTGTTCGTTGACAACCATTAGTCTCAGTTTCTATGATTTAAGTTAAATTTTTTATCTAGAAAAATCATTTGAGTTTGGATTCTGTGATTTAGTTTTTTTTTTTTTTTTTTTGTTGAAAAACCATTTAATTTTAGTTTATGTATGTCGAAAAACTAAACCATAAAATTTGATTTTGATAATTTAGTTTGAAAATGGAATATTACTATAATATTGTTTAAATTAATTTTTGTCGAAACTTAAAGATGAAAACCAAAATCAATTGATTTTTCAACCCAAAAAAAAAAACTAAAACTAAATCATTAGAAAACGAAATTAAATGATTTTCAATAAAAAAAACTTAATTTTTCAAATTGACATTGTCATATACCGATATAGATAGTCTTTATAGATATCAAAAAATTATAAATAATGATGTATTAAAGTCTCGATTAAAGCTGCAAAATTTAATTTGTCATTTTGTTTTGGACAAGTGGATTTAAATTTTGTTTTATTATCTATTTTCAAAAATCAAGGATCAACTCTCATTTCATTAAAGGATAAAATAACTATCTTACCCTTTTCTTTTTCTTTTTCTTTTTCATTCCTTTTTCGGTTGTTCATAATTTATCAATTATTTTTTGTTAATTATTAATTTTTAGAAAATAAAATTTCCCCTTAAATTGGTTCCAACCATCCACCTCCGACCACCAGTCACTTTCGACACCACCACTTCCGTCCACTAGACACCTCCTACCAACACTACATCTGAAAGAGATCTACATATATGTGTTTATTTACCAAATCCATACCCTAGATCTACAAACGGATCAAACAAATAAAATAGATGAAAGGATTAGTGGAAGATTATGGTCAAACACAAACCCTTCCACCCATTGTCCTACCACTACCATGAAACCTACAACTCCGGTTATCTTCTCCCCAAACTTGTGTGAACAAATCCCTGAAATCGTTTGCAAAGCTAGATCACCCGACAAGTTTAGATAGTAAAAAAGGGAAACAGACGATGGTGGATCAAAGCGACGGTTTGGGAGGTGACGATGTTGTTTGGTATTTGCCGGAGTTGACAGTTGGGGTCGGTATCAGTGTTTCAGACGCCCCCTTCCCCATTCCTCTCCTTCTCTAACCAGACCTCCGTAGTCCCCTTCTCTTCTTCTCCGACCAAACTGTTGTCGTCCTCTTCTTCTCCGACCAATCTACTTCACGATTCCGACCAATCTCTTTTCCAGCAAAATCTACACCGCGATTTAGGGTTTTCTAGAATTAGATGGGAATTGGGTGGGGTTGGAATTTATTATATATTTTTTCCTTTTTTTAATAAATACAAAATAATTTATAAGTAATGAGAGGCGGTACAAGTTAATTTTTGAATACACGGACTACTTTTTGGCACTTTACAATTTAATTTATATTTTTAAATATTTATTATACATTTAGTAATTCTAAAATTCAAAATAAACCTACCCAGTGTGATCATCTTTTACATTCAAACTCACAACTATTCCTGCATTGAGACATCAAGGCTTCATCTCTTTCCTTCTCTCGCCCATCCATGTTGGAAAACTCCACGAGATCTCCCCCTTCCTCTCCACCACCAACACCACCATCAAATGTAGAAAGCAAACATTATGTGGCAGTATACTAAATGGCAGCTTGCAAGGAATCAAAACACGAAAGGGGAAAAAAGGAAAAAGAAATACAGAAAAAGAATGAAGTTTAAAAAATTCTTGCGTTCAAGTATCTCTATCATCTTTATAGTTTAATTGAAAATAAAATTACAGAACAAAACTGCAGCTGAAAGTTTCTATACTTTGATCGACAGTTAGCTTTACAGTTCCCTAAACTTGACGATATGAAACCTTTCAGTAAAAGATTCAACAGCATAATACTTTGCATTAGCATTTCAGAAGCTATAAAAGATTCAACACGTTTCGGAAACAACATAAGATTTCATATTCCCTAATAGCAAGATTTCCTAGCATAAAACATTTCAGATATATACAAGAGTTTTAATTTCGAATTTAGGGAAAATCGATGTTAATAGAGTCATAAGCAGAAAATTTAAGTTCATAACAAAGAAAATTGAAGCTAAAAGTGATAGGCATAAAATCGAAACAACACCTTGATGTTTCTCACTGTTCGGATGCAGAAATTGACAACACAACAAAATCGAAGTTCAAAGTGATCTTTCTTACCGTTCAGATGCGGAGGAGAGCCGCGGCGGTGCCAGACGAGATAGCTGCCGGCGTATGAGGGAGGTCGGAGATGGATGCTCGCAGAAGGAGTGTATGTGAGAAGTCGGACAGATTCAAGGCATCGATGAAGAAGAGTGAGGAGACTGTGGGAGCCGATGTATTAGGGCAATGGTGGCAAGGGAATAACAAAATGGGCATTTTTAGAATTTTATTTTATGATATTGATATCCGTAAAATCTACAACTGCAATAAACAATAGATATGATAATGTTACTTTAATATTAAAGTTTTAATATATTTAATTTACATTCATTTTTTAATATTATTTTATTATAGATTTTTTTAATATTACAACTAATTCAAGTTGTTTATTTTAAAATTTCTATCGTAACTTTTAATACGTAATACAAATAAATCATCGATACATTTCAACTTATAAAATAATATATATAAATTTGTACACTTGGCAACAACCTTTGCCATATACGACATAAACTTGGAACATCTTTCGGTAGTTTGATAATAACTTTTAAAATCACTTTGATTTTAATCAAAAAGATTTCAGAGTTATGTGGAAATATTGCTCCCGAAGTCCAAAACAAAGTCACATTGTTTAAAAAACGTAAGTTAACATCAATTTAATATCATCATATAGCTCAAGTCATTCAAAATGTCATCGTTGTTCTTTAATCTACTCCATGTAGCGCCCATTTTTTAAAAACACATTAAAGTTGTGGAATTATTGAACCTGGATTTATCTTTATAAATTAACTCTTTTACAAAAAGAAAAAAAAAATCAGCATTATTACATTTGTTGTCATTTTCAGTTTCATATATGAAAAAATATACTTTATAATTATTACTATCATTAAGTAATTATACCCAAAAATCGAAGTAAACACTCCAAGAACATCATTCAAAACACTAATGACTTATTATTTCGAAGATGGTTCCATGGTTATGACCATAATCATTTACAAGCACCATTAATATGATGATGTTTAAATAAAATAACTATAAACAATCGATCAACAAGTCATATAATACATTACATATACGACCAAAATCATATCTAAGTGTGGCTCAATGATCCCAAGAACATGATTGTTCTGAGCGGGTCCTCCGTTTTCACTCTTTGGTATGATCTTTTAACTTCTTTAGCATTCAAAACTCTTATTTTTGCATCTGAAATTCCGTTTTCGTTATCATCAACAACTATTGTGGCTTGAAAAGCTTGCCGAAGTCTTTCTCTAATCGTTCTTTTGCAATCATGGATCATAGAGGTTTCGCTCGAGAGATGTTTAGGCTTCATTGTTTAAAGAGAGTGGTGATTTTCGAATGATTGTGAGAGATGAAGAGAATGAATTAGTGAAGTAACATATAAGAATATTGATAGGTATTTATAGAAAATTACAAGTAGAGTAAGTGGCCTAGTGGGTCAACAAGGAACCCAAAGAGGGCCCACTAGATATATTAGGATGGTGGATGTTTTATGTTTAGATTTTTAGAGTATTTCACAAGTTTTTTATTGCTAAAGTCAAAAAATTTGTTCCATAAAAAAAATTCATAAATAGAATTATAAACTTAAGGCGAAAGCCGAAAGACTGTGATAAAAGCCTTTTATCATGGATAATTCGGATAGTTGGTTTGTTTTTGTAATATATCTCCTTATGATAAAGTTGATTTTGTAGTGTTGTGTGTTTGTGAAAGAGGGGATGGTGATGGGTTAGAGAGGAGTTGATACTTGATGAGTGTTCCTTTTTAACATTTGTGTTCATTTATTTTCGACAATAAGTTTTATAATATTATCTTTATCTTATCAAAGCACAATTAAATTATTATTTTCTTTGTATCTTCTTTAACAAAAGGTAGAGTTTTCTCCGCTAATGAATGGTTCGCTTATTTATATATTTTGTTAAAATATAAGTGACACAAACTTTATAAAAAGTAACACAAATTAAAAATAATATCCATGAATTACTAAACGAAAATTTAGCGAAAAAGCATATAGTTTACATATTCCTTTTTCTTCGACATTAGCTAATTATTTCAAAAATATTTTGCAAAATCAAACAACCACTTGCTTAACAAGCAATTTCGTATCTTTAAACATACACACTCTCACAAAACATGTCGAAATATATTTAGGTAAGAATATCTTGAATATCGGGCATATCAATTTGAGAGTATACAATTCAACTTTTTTATGTGTGTATTTGAGAGTTGAGACGTCGACATAACAATCGACTTACCTTCCATAATAAGAAAAACCATAAACGGTCAAAGACGTGTCGAAAAGAAACCAACTTTTATTCCCACAATGGATATCTACTCATGTACTCGCTTCTAAAATTAAAGTATAGAAAACGACAATAATTCAAATAACGAAAGGGATTTGCTGCATCAAAGGAGGATGTTGGAGGTTTTCAACAAAGTTATAACTTTTCTCTACATGTACAAAAAAAGGTAAATCAAAAATTAAAATAATTGTATTCTTGTATATTCGGATTTTGAAATTATAGGTGCTAAGCAAATCAAAATGTTACATTATACCAATGTTAAAATCGATTGTTAGATGATGATAATGTCGATATCTATTGCTATCTAACAAATTAAATCGAGAATATTAAACTCATGATCTTAATTGTTATACGATATGTCACACCCAATCATAACTACAAATAATTCCTAACCAAATCTCTACCCTACAATATCAATATTAGAGTACATATCGCTTGAGGTTACATGTTCAATTCAAAATAACCATACATCTCATCCAATCCAATTCATCACTTACATCCTAAGCACTTGTCTTATCAAAGATAACATTTTTTTATACTCTTACCATACACACAACCTCTCACAAAACATCAAACAAATTTATTTTAAACATCTGTATATAAGGTTTTTACAGATAGATAATAATCTTAATATATACAATCTAACTATCCATGTTTAATATTATTAGAAAAAATAAACATCCTTTTACATTTTATTCTTATAAATCCTTCTATTCAATTAAATAATGACATGTGTAACATTTAATGTCCAGTTAATGAAATTTATGATATTTTAGCATACTAATGTGATACATATCATCATTTGAATGTTTAGAAGGATTGACAGTAATAAAAAGTAATAGGATATTTAATTTCTCATATTATTATTTTGAATATCATTCATGGGCATATGAGAGTTAAGATGTTGATACCTTCAATAATAAGAAAAACTATAACCTTTTATTCTCACAATGGGAAATTAAAGCATAGAATATGACAAGTCTAATAAAAAAAAGGATGTGTTGCACAAAGGAGGATGTATAAGGTTTTTGTTGGAAATTAAATGGTATGCTTGCAAGTAGGCAATTTTCATTGGTGGAAGAAAATTTTGTGGTTTATAAGGTTTTATTTGCCTTAAGATTTCAAAGGCTTTATTGGAGGTTAGGGGATATTAGGTTACTTTGCATTTTTCTAATTTTAGGGTTTCTACAGCTCCTCTAGAGCCATATTGGGTTTCTACAACTATAAATAGGGTTGATCGTTGTCACAACTTGTTTTTTTGGCAATCTTTTGGGGTTTATACAACTACCCTAGAGTCGTAGTGGGTTTCTACAACTATAAATATTGTAACACGCCAAATCAGGTAAACCATTCTAACCCCTTGAAATGATCTTATTAGGCAAAAATGGTCCCTTTTTGTACGCTGGGCGTACCTAAGTGTACGCTTAGCGTACTATGGATGAAGGATCGCTAAGGAGTTTGGAGTACGCAAGGCGTACATTTAGGTACGTGGGGTGTACACAACAAAGGAACAAAACTCTAAAACCCATAGTTGAGACCTATTTATTCATCCTTAAGCCACTTGGACCAAACCATAATAAACCTCTGGAGTCTCATATCATCCCTTTACCTCAGTTTTCCTTTGAGAGTGTGTTTTTGGAGCATAAAAGTGTGTTGGAGGCCATTTTGGAGCTTATTCAAGAATAAGAAGTTAGTGAGCAAGCATGGTGTGGCATTAGGCTTCAAGAACCTACACATAGTTCACCTTCAGTGGCTTCTGGAGGTATAAAGTCTTAATCTTGCCATCTTCTTCATTAGATTGAGTTAGGGTTTGCTATATTGTCCCTTTTGTGTTCATGTATCATCTCTTGGGAGTTTGAGCAACTCTAGAGCTTAGGAAGAGTGTATATGAGGTCCATTAGTTCATTCATAACATAAAAATGTTGTCTTGGTGAGTGTTTTGACCTCATGCATGAGTTAAGACCCTTGGAAATGTCTTAATGGGTTATAAGGGGTTGTTAGGAACATATAGAGCATGCAAGGGCATAAAGTTGCCAACTTTATACCTCAGAACGTCTTAATGTACTGATATCTAATGCTTGACATTAATATCCCAAGCATTAAGAGCTTAATGGTCATTTGTGTAGGCCTGACTTGTACATCGCGCGTAGTAGCATGTACGCATCATGTACGGCTGGAGGAGCTAGTACGTTGAGCGTACTGGAGTGGTACACAAGGCGTATGCACTCAGATGGTTTTAGGCTTGCTTTGGGCTTGTAAGCCCTTTGGGCCTAAGTTATTTTTGGGCCTGGTCATATTTTAGGTTAGTGGTTCGATTAATTTGTTTTGGGCCATGGTTGTTTTGGTTGGGCCTTATTGGGTCATGTGGCCCATTAATAGCTTTGGACATGGACTTTAAGTCCATTAGCAAATGAAAGACTCTGAGGTCATTATGGAAGGACTTGGGCTTAGGTAATTGGGTTGTGTAATTAGATTGCATTTAATCCTAATTTTAGGTTACTGGTATTATTGTTTAGCACAGGTAGTTTCGGACTGTTAGGCGAGTAGCTTTCAGGTTCAACAGATTAATGTGAGTCTCCTAACCGTACCAATGGGTTGAAGGCACCAAGGCCGACCCATTATGTTATGTGGAATGATGGTTGATTACGTGATATGTGATATGCTATTTGTTCGTGTGATAATCGCATGGAAGACCCCGAGGGGTTCCCGTGGCCGTAGACTAAAACCATGCGGGGGTTCCTATGGCATTCAATGTTGGGTTTTTGTGACATCCCCATTTTCATGGTCAGAAAAGACCGATTATTGTTTATGCTTTATAAAAAAAATCAGAGTATCTCTTTTAATAAAAATGTTGCGGAATTTGTTCCCAGTAAAACATGATAAATACGTTATCAAAGCATTTCTGAGGAAAAGTATTTTTATTCATTTTAAAACATTGGGATGTCATCGTCAATACAAAAACATAAGCATAAACGGAACTTACATTTATTTACACTAGTGATCTACATTTCTTTAATCTCTCAGTGTAATGTGACTTCATATCAATACATGTGATATAAATAAACTGAGTGGGTCAGGTTGGGAAACCTGGTGAGTACATAGGGTTTTCAACCCACAATAATATAATTATTATGTTTAAACAATCAAACAATCAACCCAATTACCTATCCCCATTATCTTCTTTACTCTTAAGGATCTATCCTAAGAGTCATCTATTCGTTTATTCTGAAGTCCCTTGCTTCCTGTGTTATAGGACTGGCACTAAATCCATAACTGTCAATACTCGTTCGTAAATCACTAATTCCATAAATGCTATAGTTTATTCACCGGGTACTAAACTCATAGCTACCAGTGTTTATCTAATAGGTACTAAGTCCATAACTACCAATTCCTATCAGGTACTAAGTCCATAGCTACCAGTATTTGTCCAATAGGCACTAAGTCCATAGTTGCTGATGTTTATTAGGCTTTTCGGGGGGTTTTGGGGCTAGAGAGAGGTTCTAGAGAGAGAGAGAGAGTAAAAAGAAGAAAGAATAGAAAATGTGTGAAGAAAATGAGGGTGAAAGAGGTTCTATTTATAGGGTGAAAATGGCTGAACTTGGTGCCACATGTCACCATCTAGTGGCAAAACTTGGGGAGAAAGCAATGGCCAAGATTGTGCCACATCACCCATTTTCGCACAGCACACTTCCGACTTCTAAAATCCGTAACTTTCACATACGACCTCCGTTTTTGACGTTCTTTATATCCACACGTAGGTAAAAATAAGATCTACAACTTTCATTTTGATTTTGTCAGCTAATTCTCGACCAATCTTAAATTTAACAGTACGAGGAGATTATACTGTTAAATGTTCGCATAAAATTCATAACTTCTACATACGGACTCCGTTTTTGTCTGTCTTTTTACCGTTGAGTTTCTATTAATGAAATCTTCAACTATCATTTAGGTCGCATAGGACAAAAACCGCTCGAACTAAAATTTAAGTTTCGGGTCGTGCACTACCATGCTAAATCTTAGAAAAATCACAACTTCCTCATACGAAGTCAGATTTGGGTGTTCTTTTTATGGACGCTCTCAGATTATCATATTATAATACTTTTGTTTAGATTACTAAGACTAAAAATTCCTTTATCAAAAATTCACTATTTACGTCTTCCGGTGTAGTGTCGGTTCTGTCGCGAAACTTCGACGAGTCATAATTTCTTCGTTATAACTCGGATTTCGGCGTTATTTATATGTACGGAAACCTTGTAACGTATCCTACAAATTGGTTAAGATTATTTATTCTAAATAATCTTTTGCCGAAAAGCCATTTATTATCTCCAAATTGACTAGCCCGGATCTACGGGCGTTATAGTTTTGAGCATAACATCATTCTTGTGGTGTACATGCAACCCTAAATACTTTGAATCTAGGTTTTCCTAATTTGAATGTACAACTATGAATACCAAAGCAATAACCCTATGACTAGCATATATATATATATATATATATATATATATATATATATATATATATATATATGGAAGGGTTATATGGAAAATAAACAATTAGGGCAACACATGTTGGAACCAATGAAAGCATGACAACACATCATTTTGGAATAACTACATAAATAACTTCCATAGTAGATTTCTTATGAATAAAAAAATGGACACGTGTCACTTGATCATTGGTTCCAGCATATGTTGCCCTATGTGACATCCCCATTTTCACGGCCAGAAAAGACCGATTTGTTTATGCTTTGTTTTATAAAATCAGAGTAATCTTTTAAAGAAAACAGTTGCGGAATTTGTTCCCAAAACAAAATATGATAAAAATTATCAAAGCATTTCTCGAAGAGAATGTATTTTCATTTAATAATAAAACCTCGGGATGTCATGTTCCGATACAGACATATAAGCATAAACAGAACTTACATTTAATTACATAATTGATTTATATCTCCTTTAAATCTCTCTGTGAAATATGTCTTCGTATTAATACCTGCGATACAAAGAAAACTGAGTGGGTCAGGCTTGGGAGCCTGGTGAGCATATAGGGTTTTCAACCCACAATAATATAATTATTATATTCAACCATCAAACAATCAACTCAATTGCCCATCCCTATTATCTTCTTTATTTCTTAGGATTTTACCCTAGGATGTAACGACTCGTTCCCGGTATGTTGATTTATTGGTAATTATAGTGAGTTTTTCAAGAGGGACTCGGCGAGTTCTAGCCTGACTCGCCGAGTAGGGTCGCGCCTGAGGGCACGCGTGAGCCGGGGACTCGGCGAGTCCATATCCCTGACTCGGCGAGTCCATCTGTCTGGGTGAAACCCTAAAATCCCCGGGTTGCCCACTATTTATACCACCTTATAGCCCCCATCCTTGCCTCCCTCATCCTGAGAACGCAGTGTTAGAACCCTAAACCTGCCTTGAAGAGCTTATATGTGTTTTGGTGCCATTTTGTGAAGGTGTGAAGAAGGAGAAGAGGGAAGAAGCAAGAAGAAGTGTTGTAGTGCAAAGATCCAAGGCCAAATCAGAGTTAATTGAGGTATTTTCGGAGTTCCATCTTGTTATATGCTTTAAACTTCCATTAGAGCTCTCCTAAGAGCTAGTTGATGCTTGTTCCAAGCCTTACACTTGCATGAACGTCTTATTAAGTCGAAATAGCTATGGATCTGAATGTTGGGGTGTTGTAGAGCCCAGATCTACTGTCTTTTTGGAGTTATATTGCATGATAACCATAGATCTACCCATTTTGTGCATCTTTTAGCCTTATTTCCCTTATTCATGAGGTTGTACACGTAAAGTTGGAAACTTTACGTGGTAAATCAGCTTATTGGACCCAAATCTATCAATTGTATGTGTTGGATTCAAACAAAATCAAGTAAAAATCAGTTGCATGGCGGCAACTCGGCGAGTCGGAAGAACGATTCGACGAGTTGGGTCGCGAGTCCCGAGTTCTTCAGTTTTATCAGTGTCGAGTGGACGAGGTGAGTTAGAGAGTGGACTCAGCGAGTTGAGGGTGAACTCAGTGATGGAGGGACTCGGCGAGTTGTTCATCAACTCGGCGAGTCCAAGGCAATCTTCTTGGGATCAAGAACAACTCGTCGAGTCTGTTCATACGACTCGGCGAGTCGGATGAAGATTGGCTGAGTTCTTGGATCAAGAGGGTACTCGTCGAGTCGATGCCAGACTCGACGAGTAGCAGTGAGTAAGAGTGAAAAGTGAGAGTGGGACTCGGCGAGTTGGGTGGCCCAACTCGGCGAGTCAGCCCAAAAGATAATTGACTTTGACCGAGGGTAAAAGAGTCATTTTACCCCCAAGCGCAGTGTTTAGTATTTGATTGAGTGTGTTTATGGACTTGTAGCCGAGGAGATTCAGGAGCATCCGTCGTTAGCTTTCCGAGCCACACACTCAGCAGCCAGCTTACGAGGTGAGTTTCCTTCCAGTAGGAACGGGTCTAAGGCCACAATGCCGGCCCGTTCAGTTAGCAGTAGTTTCCGGATTTAGGTCCGATGCAGTAGTTAGTATGTTCGATGCCTTCGTGGCTCGAAAAGGATTTGTGTGCTATGTTTCATGTGTTAAGTATTATGTGTTCCGGGCCACGGCCCGATGTAGCATGTCGTATATGTGTTATGCTAGTTGATGTGTTATGCTATGCCATGTTCAGTCAGTCAGTTCCGGACTTCGGTCCGATGCAGGGGACAAGGTCCCAGTCAGTTCCGGACTTCGGTCCGATGCAGTTAGTTCCGGACTTCGGTCCGATGCAGGGGACAAGGTCCCAGTCAGTTCCGGACTTCGGTCCGATGCAGTCAGTTCTGGACTTCGGTCCGATGCAGTTAGTTCCGGACTTCGGTCCGATGCAGGGGACAAGGTCCCAATCAGTTCTGGACTTCGGTCCGATGCAGTTTCCGGGCTTCGGCCCGATGCAGTGGGCAAGGCCCAATATGTGTTTATATGTTATTGTATGGTATGTGGTAGTTGGGGGAGCTCACTAAGCTTCGTGCTTACAGTTTCAGTTTGGTTTCAGGTACTTCCGCAAGCAAAGGGAAGAGCTTGGGGTGACAGCATCGCACACACCACAGCATAGCTTTTATCCTGGGGATGTCTCTTGGTGTTTTGGATTGATGTAGCATGATACAGTTTTCCGCATAATATTTTATTATGTTTTGGGGATTCATCGCGTATGTTTTATGTTATGATACTTATATTCTGGTTTTGACTACATGGAAAAACGAAAATTTTTGGGTCGTGTTTTTGGGTCGTTTCAAGTTGGTATCAGAGCCCTGGTTTGAGGGATTCGGATACACTTCCGGGTGTATCTGAACTCAAACTAAGGGAAATAAAAGATTTTAGTAAAATAAAAATGTTTTACAAAAAAAAAAGAATTTGAAAGCACTTGGAAAGAAGAATTGTTTTTAACAAGATAGAGGTGTGTGCATGCGGTCAGCCGAGCTCAAGTAAGTACTCCCAAATTACCCATACAAGTTATTTGTTCAGTTTCAGTTTCAGTAGAACAGCATGCTAGTATAGGGCTAAGGATCTAGGAGAATGCCTTATGTGCCTGCTTATGTGTTACAGCTTTATGAGTATTGCATGCTAGAATTGAGTAGACAGCAGTAGGATAGCCTGTTTAGGTTATGCCTGATAGTATGAGCTTAGCATCCTATGCTAGTGCAGTTTCTTGTTATAAGAATAGTTTTGCATGAGTCTATTTCCCTTGTCCGAATGCTGCTTGCTTCGTGCTTGGTGGGGTTCTGAGTACTGGGAGTTAGCCATTAGGTGAACACGTCACACCACATGTAATCAGGTTTGAATAATCCCAGAGTGTTGGAACTGGCCCTATTGCGCAGCTCTTGTTTGATTCCAACCGTTGTAGGGACGGATCTTTTACTTAAAGGATTATCTGATCCTCATCACATGTGATGGTGTTTAGGTGGTGGCTAACTGGCATTATGAGGAGACCTACAGCAGCTGAGGACCAGTCGCGTTGAGCTTGAAGTTTCCCTAGGGCAAGACTAGGATGAGAGTAGCAGAGAATGGCAGTAGTAGAAGTGACTTGGTGGAGTCAAGGCAGTTCTTGAGGAAAGTACGGATAGATGTGGAAGGTAGTAGGGGCCCATACTACTGAAAGCAGAGGATCCGTACTCGAATTAAGGAAGGCCAAGACAAGACCAGGAAGCTAGTAGTAGTATCATGGTCCCTTGAGATATTTCAGTGTTCTGATGTTGTTATGATATGTTTTAGAATGGTAGTTTTGCGTCCGAGGCCAGCAGCCGGCAGTTCGGATGCCGGAGGGGGATCAGGATCGGGATCAGGCCCGGAGGCCGGGCAGATGGATGAGCAGACTAGGGAGTTCCTTTCTTCTGAGGTTACCCGCATCATACTAGAGCAGACTCCTGTGATCTTCGGTTCGATCAAGGAGGGTATTTTAGAGCTGATGGATGAGAGATTGAGTACTTTCCGTGCTGAGATGGCGGCCGTGATGGGGTCGCGCCCACTTACGTTCAGGGAATTCAGGGCATGCGGGGCTCCAAACTATCACGGGGCGCGGGACCCCATAGCGAGTACCAGATGGTTGGCGGATGTGGCCAACGCTTTCCGCACCAGCAGGTGTCCCGAGGGGGACAAGGTCAGATTGGCATCCTGTCTTCTGAAGGACAGGGCACGGGATTGGTGGGAGGAGGTCGGACATGCCATCGGGGATGATGCGGCACTGGATGCCATGACCTGGGCTGATTTCTCTACCAGGTTCAGAGCGGAGTTTGCACCAGTCATCGAGGTGCAACAGTTAGCTAGGGAGTTCCAGGATCTTACCCAGACTACAGAGACAGTGGCGGAGATCACCGCCAAGTTCAGGGAGAGGGCCCTTCTTGTTCCTCAGTATGCAGCCGATGAGGAGATGAAGAAGGCCCGTTATCATGAGATGCTGCGGAGTGACATTCGCATGTTTGTGAGTCGGTCGAGTTGTAAAACGCTGGACGACATGATTGCTAGAGCCAGAGAGAGGGAGATTGATCTCGAGATGGAGAAGAAGAGGAAACCGGAGGCGGTTTCGGGTTCAGGCAGTGTGGGCAAAAAGCCCAAGGTTTCAGATCACAGGTCCAGGGGTCAGCAGAGCCACGGTCGGTATGGCAAGTGTGGGAGGTTGCACGAGGGGGCGTGCAAGGTAGGGAGTTCCGGCTGCTACAAGTGCGGTCGGACTGGGCATTTGAGTAGGGATTGTACGGCCCCTGCTACTACGGTTACAGCATCAGATCTGATTTGCTTTCAGTGCAATCAGAGGGGACATAAAAGGTCCCAGTGTCCCAGTTTAGCTGCAGCAGGGAAGGTGGTTGCACCTGCCCCTGCCACCTTGAGGATTACGGATGGCCGGCAGGGCCGATCTGATGCGCCGGTAGCGAAGAGCAGAGCATTTCAGATGACAACAGAGGAGGCGCGAGCGACTCCTGATGTGGTGACGGGTAAGAATCTTTCCTCCATCTTTTAATTGTTATAATATCGTTTGAATATTACTTGATGATATGTTTTATTTAGGGTCGTTCTCGGTGAGATAGCAGATGATAGGACCGTGAGGGTCGGCAGAGCTCCAGGGGAGCTGGATTGTCCACTAGAGGTTGAGATAGCAGATGATAGGACCGTGAGGGTCGGCAGAGTCCATAGAGGGTGTTCCCTTCAGATATTTGATGAGCAGTTTTCGGTGGACTTGGTTCCTATTCCCCTGCGTGGGAATAAAGTTATTGTGGGCATGGATTGGCTGAGCCCCAATGGGGCGGTGATTGATTGTGAGCTTCAACTAGTGAGGGTTCGCACTCCCAGTGGGGGAGAGATAGTGATTCAGGGCGAGAGGCCCCAACGAGGACCGATCTTTTGTTCCGCCGCAAGGGCGAGGCGCTATGTTCAGCAGGGTTGCGCCGGTTTTGTAGCTTACGTCTTGGATGCCCGGGAGAAGGGCAAGACGAGGATTGATGATGTTCCTATTGTTCGTGACTACCCGGATGTGTTTCCCGAGGATTTGCCGGGGATACCTCCAGAGAGGCAGGTTGAGTTCAGGATCGACCTAGTTCCTGGTGCGGCTCCGATAGCCAAAGCACCGTATCGACTTGCTCCCCCTGAGATGCAGGAGTTGTCTACACAGCTTCAGGAACTGTTAGACAAGGGTTTCATTCGGCCGAGCAGTTCGCCTTGGGGAGCGCCGATCTTATTTGTGAGGAAGAAGGATGGGTCGCATCCTATGTGCATTGATTATCGGGAGTTGAACAAAGTAACGGTGAAGAACCGTTACCCACTTCCGAGGATAGATGACTTGTTTGATTAGCTTCAGGGAGCGTCTTGGTTCTCCAAGATCGATCTACGCTCCGGTTATCATCAGATGAGGGTTAGAGATGAGGATGTACAGAAGACTGCTTTCAGGACCCGGTATGGTCATTATGAGTTCGTGGTGATGCCATTTGGGCTCACCAATGCCCCAGCCGCGTTCATGGATCTCATGAACTGCGTGTGCAGACCGATGCTGGATCGGTCGGTGATTGTGTTTATAGATGACATCTTGGTGTATTCCAAGACACAGGGGCAGCACGAGGAGCACCTGCGGGAGGTGTTGGAGACCTTGAGGAGGGAGAGACTTTTCGCAAAGTTCTCCAAGTGTGAGTTCTGGTTGCGCGAGGTGCAGTTTCTTGGTCATCTCGTCAACCAGAAGGGTATTTTGGTAGATCCGGCCAAGATTGAGGCCGTGATGCAGTGGGAGGTCCCGAGGTCTCCATCTGAGATTCGGAGCTTCCTGGGGCTGGCAGGGTATTATCGGAGATTTATTCAGGACTTCTCCAAGATAGCAGTGCCGCTCACCCGGCTAACCAAGAAGTCGGTGGTTTTTCATTGGGGGCCTGAGCAGCAGGCGGCGTTCGAGACTCTCAGGCAGAGATTGTGCGAGGCTCCGATCCTTACCTTGCTAGAAGTAGTAGAGGATTTCGTAGTCTATTGTGATGCATCGATCACAGGTATGGGAGCAGTATTGATGCAGCGAGGCCATGTAGTAGCTTATGCCTCGAGACAGTTGAAGCCTCACGAGGCTAATTATCCTACCCACGATTTGGAGCTGGGGGCAGTTGTGTTTGCCCTCAAGATTTGGAGACATTACCTTTATGGGGTCCGCTGTACTATTTACACGGATCACAAGAGCTTGCGATATCTTATGGATCAGCCGAGTTTGAACATGAGACAGAGGAGATGGTTAGACGTGCTGAAGGACTATGACTGTGAGATCCTTTATCATCCAGGGAAGCCCAATGTGGTGGCCGACGCCCTGAGCCGCAAGGTGTCGACGGCCCCTATCAGAGATCTGTGTATGAGGATGACAGTGATCACTCCCTTGTTGGAGCGGATCAAGGAGGCTCATATGGAGGGTCTCAAGGAGGAGAGGCAGAAGTGTGAGAGGATAGTGGGCCGAGTAGCTTCATTTGATTACGACAGTCGGGGTCTGTTGACGCTTCATGGTAGGGTGTGGGTACCGTACTGGGGTGGGGTACGGCAAGTGTTGATGGACGAGGCTCATAAGTCTCGATTTTCTATCCACCCAGGAGCGACGAAGATGTATCGAGATCTTCGATCTGATTATTGGTGGCCATGCATGAAGCGAGATGTCGCTTGGTATGTGGAGAGATGTTTGACCTGCCAGAAGGTCAAGGCGGAGCACCAGAGACCTCACGGCAAGATGCAGCCGTTAGACGTTCCCGTGTGGAAATGGGAGGATATCACCATGGATTTTGTCACCAAACTCCCCAGGACCGCACGCGGGGTGGACTCGATATGGGTAGTAGTGGATCGGTTGACGAAGAGTGCCTATTTTATTCCGATTCAGGAGAGTATATCGGCGGAAAAGTTAGCCGATATCTATGTGCGAGAGATTGTGGCACGTCATGGAGTGCCGGTATCGGTGGTGTCGGACCGAGATGTTCGTTTCACGTCCAGATTCTGGAAGCGATTCCACGACGAGATGGGTACTCGTCTCCATTTCAGCACCGCTTTTCATCCTCAGACTGACGGGCAGAGCGAGAGGACGATTCAGAATCTCGAGGACATGCTTAGGGCATGTGTTTTAGATTTTGGGGGCAGTTGGGATACGTATCTTCCGTTAGCGGAATTCTCGTATAACAACAGTTATCATGCGAGCATTGATCGACCTCCTTTTGAGATGTTATATGGCAGGAAGTGCAGGACCCCGATTTGTTGGGGTGAGGTCGGTCAGCGAGTCATCGGGAGCACCGAAGTGGTGCTCAAGACGACTGAGTTGATCCAGCAGGTCCGTAGTAGGCTGCAGACTGCGCAGAGTCAGCAGAAGAGCTACGCCGATAGGAGGCGTTCGGACTTGGAGTTCCAGGTGGGTGACATGGTTCTTCTGAAAGTCTCACCTTGGAAAGGTGTCATTAGGTTCCGGAAGAGGGGCAAATTGGGCCCCAGATTTATTGGTCCTTTCAGGGTTTTGGCCCGGGTGGGTCGGGTTGCTTATCGGTTAGATCTCCCTTAGGAGCTTAGTCAGATACACAACACCTTCCACGTGTCGCAGTTAAGGAAGTGTTTGGTGGATGAGACGACAGTCGTTCCCTTAGAGGATATCCAGGTTGATAGCGGCCTGAATTATATCGAGAGACCGGTCGCGATTCTGGAACGGAAGACCAAGACCTTGAGGAACAAGGTAATTCAGCTAGTAAAGGTGCAGTGGCGGCACCGGAAGGGGTCTGAATGGACGTGGGAGGCTGAAGAGGAAATGAGAGCGCACTACCCGGAGTTATTTGCAGATCCGGCCGTAGCAGACTTCGAGGACGAAGTCTGAGACAAGTGGGGGAGAATTGTAACGACCCGTTCCCGGTATGTTGATTTATTGGTAATTATAGTGAGTTTTTCAAGAGGGACTCGGCGAGTTCTAGCCTGACTCGCCGAGTAGGGTCGCGCCTGAGGGCACGCGTGAGCCGGGGACTCGGCGAGTCCATATCCCTGACTCGGCGAGTCCATCTGTCTGGGTGAAACCCTAAAATCCCCGGGTTGCCCACTATTTATACCACCTTATAGCCCCCATCCTCGCCTCCCTCACCCTGAGAACGCAGTGTTAGAACCCTAAACCTCCCTTGAAGAGCTTATATGTGTTTTGGTGCCATTTTGTGAAGGTGTGAAGAAGGAGAAGAGGGAAGAAGCAAGGAGAAGTGTTGTAGTGCAAAGATCCAAGGCCAAATCAGAGTTAATTGAGGTATTTTCGGAGTTCCATCTTGTTATATGCTTTAAACTTCCATTAGAGCTCTCCTAAGAGCTAGTTGATGCTTGTTCCAAGCCTTACACTTGCATGAACGTCTTATTAAGTCGAAATAGCTATGGATCTGAATGTTGGGGTGTTGTAGAGCCCAGATCTACTGTCTTTTTGGAGTTATATTGCATGATAACCATAGATCTACCCATTTTGTGCATCTTTTAGCCTTATTTCCCTTATTCATGAGGTTGTACACGTAAAGTTGGAAACTTTACGTGGTAAATCAGCTTATTGGACCCAGATCTATCAATTGTATGTGTTGGATTCAAATAAAATCAAGTAAAAATCAGTTGCATGGCGGCAACTCGGCGAGTCGGAAGAACGACTCGACGAGTTGGGTCGCGAGTCCCGAGTTCTTCATTTTTATCAGTGTCGAGTGGACGAGGTGAGTTAGAGAGTGGACTCAGCGAGTTGAGGGTGAACTCAGTGATGGAGGGACTCGGCGAGTTGTTCATCAACTCGGCGAGTCCAAGGCAATCTTCTTGGGATCAAGAACAACTCGTCGAGTCTGTTCATACGACTCGGCGAGTCGGATGAAGATTGTCTGAGTTCTTGGATCAAGAGGGTACTCGTCGAGTCGATGCCAGACTCGACGAGTAGCAGTGAGTAAGAGTGAAAAGTGAGAGTGGGACTCGGCGAGTTGGGTGGCCCAACTCGGCGAGTCAGCCCAAAAGATAATTGACTTTGACCGAGGGTAAAAGAGTCATTTTACCCCCAAGCGCAGTGTTTAGTATTTGATTGAGTGTGTTTATGGACTTGTAGCCGAGGAGATTCAGGAGCAGCCGTCGTTAGCTTTCCGAGCCACACACTCAGCAACCAACTTACGAGGTGAGTTTCCTTCCAGTAGGAACGGGTCTAAGGCCACAATGCCGGCCCGTTCAGTTAGCAGTAGTTTCCGGATTTAGGTCCGATGCAGTAGTTAGTATGTTCGATGCCTTCGTGGCTCGAACAGGATTTGTGTGCTATGTTTCATGTGTTAAGTATTATGTGTTCCGGGCCACGGCCCAATGTAGCATGTCGTATATGTGTTATGCTAGTTGATGTGTTATGCTATGCCATGTTCAGTCAGTCAGTTCCGGACTTCGGTCCGATGCAGTTAGTTCCGGACTTCGGTCCGATGCAGGGGACAAGGTCCCAGTCAGTTCCAGACTTCGGTCCGATGCAGTCAGTTCTAGACTTCGGTCCGATGCAGTTAGTTCCGGACTTCGGTCCGATGCAGGGGACAAGGTCCTAATCAGTTCCGGACTTCGGTCCGATGCAGTTTCCGGGCTTCGGCCCGATGCAGTGGGCAAGGCCCAATATGTGTTTATATGTTATTGTATGGTATGTGGTAGTTGGGGGAGCTCACTAAGCTTCGTGCTTACAGTTTCAGTTTGGTTTCAGGTACTTCCGCAAGCAAAGGGAAGAGCTCGGGGTGACAGCATCGCACACACCACAGCATAGCTTTTATCCTGGGGATGTCTCTTGATGTTTTGGATTGATGTAGCATGATACAGTTTTCCGCACAATATTTTATTATGTTTTGGGGATACATCGCGTATGTTTTATGTTATGATACTTATATTATGGTTTTGACTACATGGAAAAACGAAAATTTTTGGGTCGTGTTTTTGGGTCGTTTCATAGGAATTCAACTACCCATCATTCATTCATTCCTAAGGATTGACCTAAGGAATTAGCACAAACTTCCATTGCTACATAAGGCGCATCTGCCAACATTATCCTTTAAGCGCCTCTGCCAGGATTACGTCATACACTATGAGGCGCGACTGCCAGGTTTATGACATTATCTTTTAGGCGCATCTGCCGACATTATCCTATAAGCGCATCTGCCAGGATTATCCTATAAGCGCATCTGTCAGGATTACGACATTCACTACTTGGTGCATCTACCGATATTATTCTTAAACGTATCTGCTAGTATTATGATATTCTCTAATTGGTGCATCTGCCAATATCATTCTTAATCATCTTTCATACCTCATCGTTTTATCACATACCAACTATCTCATCAACCCATGTTCTACCCAACATAATTGTAGATATAAAATACATATACAGTTTAACTCATTTAAAAACTATATAAAACATCCATCCCACACTCATCTCAAATAAACAACAATATATAAACACATAGCACGTATTTTATAACAAATACTTCATATTTATGTGTTAAAAGAAGGTAACTACACACTCACCCAAACATATACTTAATACAGTCAAACAATACTTGTATTATACCCGTGTTTATGAAAGGGACTATACACCCACACATATAAACAACTTTATATTATACACATAGCACGTATTTTATAGCAAATACTTAATATTTATGTGTTAGAAGAAAGTAACCACACACTCACTTGATTAGAAGATGATCGGACAACACTACGACTTGTAGTAGTATTCTTCGGTAGATCTAGAAGATCTTCACAAAAACCGGGCTCCTCACGGGCAGAGCTTCGGCTCGGGAATCGCACTTCTCGGGATCTTCGGGGCTTCGGATCTTGCTTCGGGGCTCGGAAATATTACCGCGGCTTCGGGGTATAAATGGCACGCAAAACAAGGCAAAAATTAGAGAGAAGAAAGAGTTTGAACAAGAGAAAATGGTTGATTTCGAGTTCTATTTATAGGCTGAGGGTCTGGGATTACGCTGGGTGTACTCAGTATGCTGGGCGTACTTTGACGTCATTGCGTGCGTCGACTGGTGGCACTCGAGTATTGGTCAGACAAGTTGCATCCGACTGAGTACGCTGGGCGTAATTGACTCGTTGAACTTCTAAATTGCGTAACTTTCGCATACGAGCTCCGTTTTCGACGTTATTTATATCCACGCGAAGGTGAGACTACGCTCTACAACTTTCATTTAGACTCCGTTGGCTAATTTTGACTTTTATTTTTATTATTTAATTTTAGAAGGCCGGGACAGAAAAACTTCGTTATAAATTCATAACTTCTTCGTCCGAAGTCCGTTTTCGCCTATCTTTTTATCGTTTTACTACAATTAACGAGATCTTCGATTCTCATTTAGATTGTTTCGGCTAAAAACCGCTCGATCTGAAATCGAGTATTCGGGCTGCATACCGCTAAGTCGAAACTTAGAAAAATCATAACTTCGTCATACGAAGTCAGATTTGGACGTTCTTTTTATGCACGCTCATGGTTTAAAGAAATCTACGACTTTCGTTTAGATTGATAAAGCTAAATATCTCTCTAACGTAAATTCACTATTTACGTCGCGCTGTGTCGTGTCGGTTCTGTCGCGAAACTTCGACAGGTCATAACTTCTTCGTTATAACTCGGATTTCGGCGTTCCTTATATGCACGTAAACCTTGTAACATATTCTATAACTTAGTTACGATTATTCCTTCAAAATAATATTCGATCAAAAAGTCATTTTTGACGCTTAACGTCTCTAATTGACTAGCCCGGATCTACGGGCATTACAATTATCTCCCCCTTAGGATGATTACGTCCCAGAATCATCAACGAAATAGGACTTGCATAATGATTCCACACGTTATTTATTCATCCTAGGTAATAACCGTAACTTCTATGTTTCCTCGAAAGAGTATTTAACTCTATGGCTTTCTTGACCGCAGAAGATGCCCAATCTTGCATCTGATTATCGTACTATGTTGTACTTTCAATCGTAACCTTCAAGTTACCAAATAAGTCCTTATTGTGGACTCCTTCTTCTTCTCAGGATAATTACTTTCATTTATCTGTTGTAACAAATCGATGGGTCGTGCTCTATTGACCTCTCGTCGCACGATGCGACGCTTAGACTCGGTCATTAATGAAGTTAAATTCCAAGATGGAATATACCTTTCTTCATATTCTAACGTGATATAATCACATTTCAGCATGTAGCATTTCTACCTACAAACTTCTTTTAACAACGAGCGCGACACTATCAATCGCATTAACTTCAACCTTCTGACTTAAGTCAGATGTTACATCTAACTTGGTCCTCTAGACCACGTAACATACTCCTCGTAGTCGAACTCAAATTTAAATATGACCACTAGGGTCGGAAAAAGAACCATATTACTAGTCATTACCGAAACAATGGTAATGACATACCAGAATAAAGTGGAATCAATTACTAGCTTCTTGGTAACCTTGTGACTTTCCCTGATCCAAGTGTGAGTCCTGTGCTTCCGGTAGTATATGCATCTACTATCTTTCACACCTACTCATACTCGTCCCAAGTATTGTCCCGCAGTCGACCAAGTCACCATACAAGAAAATCAGACAATCATTCAACACATCAGTTAGCAAAACTAGGGTTTATATTAATTCCTTGAAACGATTACACAAAAGTTCAAGTTCACCCTATACTATGCCTCTAATAGGCTACATACATGATACTTTTCATATCGCTACTTTATAACTTGATCTTTAGATATAAGATCCTTATTCCTGATTCCTTGCATTGCCATCTGCTTCATCAAGGATCATTTGAAATGCTCTTGCCTTTAGCTTTGGCGGCGCCTCTAGCCTTGCTGCTTGATTTTTCCTTGGGCAGTCTTGCTTGAAGTGCCCCTCTTCGTTACATTTGTATCACACCTTTTTGTTGAAAATACATTCATCGGCGTAGTGCCCATGCTTTCCACACTTGAAACATGTCACCTCTGCACCACATTTTCCTGAGTGCTTCTTTTTGCACTTATCGCACCACCTTGCCTCATCCTTTCCTCCTCCTCCTCCAGACTTTGAGAATTTTATTTTCTCATTAGAACCTAAAGTTCCTTCTAACTTTCTCTTCTCGCCAACTTCAACCTTACTGTCAATCCTCCCCTTGATCATATTCTCAACAGACTTGGCAGCCCAAATAGCTGCCTCTAGAGTAGGTGCCTGACGCACTGGCACCGCATACTCCCAAGGGAGTCCCTTTACGTACCGGTCAACTTTTGTCAATTCGTCTGGGACGATGCGCAAATCAAACTCCATCTTGTCTGTGAAGGCATTAGTGTATTCATCCACCGACATGCTGCCTTTCTTCAATATCAGAAATTTGTTCTCCAACTCTAGCAGGTTTTGGGCCGAGCAGAACTTGCGCTTGAATTGCACCAAGAACTCTGCCCAAGACAGTTGCAGTGGCTCGTTAGGGTTTAGGATCTTCCCTAGAGTGTTCCACCATCAAACGGCTCCACCTCGGAACTGACGCACTGCATAGATAGTCTGCAACCTGCCTCTGCAGCCACAAGTCATGAAGGCTAGCTCCATTTTTGATATCCAATCCATAACTCCGATCGAATCTTCCTTTCCAGTGAAGGTCGATGGTTTGCAAGTCAGAAAATCCTTATACTTGCATCCCATTCCATCATTCCTCCCATTCTGGTTGTTTTGCCTAACTATCGGTGGGTTGGCTTAACCAACAGATCCACTAAAGTTTCCACCTTCCGAGTGCCCTTCATTCACTTCGGGCTCTTCCACTTGAATTAACATTTCTTCACGATTCTGTTCAAGCAGACGTCTCGTTTCATCCATCTGACGATCCAACATCGTCTGAATCATCAATTGTACACCGGCCATTGTTATCGACTCAGGTGCTGCTGCTATGATAGGTATTTGCTCAATCACTGGTGGTTGATTCCTGTTTTCATCAGCATTTCCAACTCCACTTCTTGTTCTCACCATTTTTTATCTATACACCGAATAAGGTGAAATTAGATCCTTATTCACGATAGATATTCAAATCATCCTTATCACTCTGAAACGTTTACATGCTAGTTCTAATATCGTAGACATACACTTAGAATCCTAAACACATAAGGTTTCCAGATCCGGTCGGCAACAGACCATAGATTCGAACAAATAATAGCACCAATATAGCTATCACACAAAACATAAAAGCATTTTAGGCATCATTCCTAAAATAAACTAGTGCTTGTGTCAATTTAGGTGTACTACCTAACATATTTTAGACACACTGCTCACAATCATTACTTAGCATTCTAAGTTTAAGTCTAGAAATTTCCTACAATTTCCTAGTTCGCTTAAACTAATGCTCTGATACCAACTGTGACATCCCCATTTTCACGGCCAGAAAAGACCGATTTGTTTATGCTTTGTTTTATAAAATCAGAGTAATCTTTTAAAGAAAACAGTTGCGGAATTTGTTCCCAAAACAAAATATGATAAAAATTATCAAAGCATTTCTCGAAGAGAATGTATTTTCATTTAATAATAAAATCTCGGGATGTCATGTTCCGATACAGACATATAAGCATAAACAGAACTTACATTTAATTACATAATTGATTTATATCTCCTTTAAATCTCTCTGTGAAATATGTCTTCGTATTAATACCTGCGATACAAAGAAAACTGAGTGGGTCAGGCTTGGGAGCCTGGTGAGCATATAGGGTTTCAACCAACAATAATATAATTATTATATTCAACCATCAAACAATCAACTCAATTGCCCATCCCTATTATCTTCTTTATTTCTTAGGATTTTACCCTAGGAATTCAACTACCCATCATTCATTCATTCCTAAGGATTGACCTAAGGAATTAGCACAAACTTCCATTGCTACATAAGGCGCATCTGCCAACATTATCCTTTAAGCGCCTCTGCCAGGATTACGTCATACACTATGAGGCGCGACTGCCAGGTTTATGACATTATCTTTTAGGCGCATCTGCCGACATTATCCTATAAGCGCATCTGCCAGGATTATCCTATAAGCGCATCTGTCAGGATTGCGACATTCACTACTTGGTGCATCTACCGATATTATTCTTAAACGTATCTGCTAGTATTATGATATTCTCTAATTGGTGCATCTGCCAATATCATTCTTAATCATCTTTCATACCTCATCGTTTTATCACATACCAACTATCTCATCAACCCATGTTCTACCCAACATAATTGTAGATATAAAATACATATACAGTTTAACTCATTTAAAAACTATATAAAACATCCATCCCACACTCATCTCAAATAAACAACAATATATAAACACATAGCACGCATTTTATAACAAATACTTCATATTTATGTGTTAAAAGAAGGTAACTACACACTCACCCAAACATATACTTAATACAGTCAAACAATACTTGTATTATACCCGTGTTTATGAAAGGGACTATACACCCACACATATAAACAACTTTATATTATACACATAGCACGTATTTTATAGCAAATACTTAATATTTATGTGTTAGAAGAAAGTAACCACACACTCACTTGATTAGAAGATGATCGGACAACACTACGACTTGTAGTAGTATTCTTCGGTAGATCTGGAAGATCTTCACAAAAACTGGGCTCCTCGCGGGCAGAGCTTCGGCTTGGGAATCGCACTTCTCGAGATCTTCGGGGCTTCGGATCTTGCTTCGGGGCTCGGAAATATTACCGGGGCTTCGGGGTATAAATGGCACGCAAAACAAGGCAAAAATTAGAGAGAAGAAAGAGTTTGAACAAGAGAAAATGGTTGATTTCGAGTTCTATTTATAGGCTGAGGGTCTGGGATTACGCGGGGTGTAATCTCAAATTACGCAGGGCATACTCAGTACGCTGGGCGTACTTTGACGTCATTGCGTGCGTCGACTGGTGGCACTCGAGTGTTGGTCAGACAAGTTGCATCCGACTGAGTACGTTGGGCGTACTCAAATTACGCTGGGCGTAATTGACTCGTCGAACTTCTAAATTGCGTAACTTTCGCATACGAACTTCGTTTTCGACGTTCTTTACATCCACGCGAAGGTGAGACTACGGTCTACAACTTTCATTTAGACTCCGTTGGCTAATTTTGAGTTCTATTTTTATTATTTAATTTTAGAAGGCCGGGACAGAAAAACTTCGTTATAAATTCATAACTTCTTCGTCCGAAGTCCGTTTTCGCCTATCTTTTTATTGTTTTACTACAATTAATGAGATCTTCGATTCTCATTTAGATTGTTTTGGCTAAAAACCGTTCGATCTCAAATCGAGTATTCGGGCTGCATACCGCTAAGTCGAAACTTAGAAAAATCATAACTTCCTCATATGAAGTCAGATTTGGACGTTCTTTTTATGCACGCTCATGGTTTAAAGAAATCTACGACTTTCTTTTAGATTGCTAAGGCTAAATATCGCTCTAACGTAAATTCAATATTTACGTCGCGCTGTGTCGTGCCAGTTCTGTCGCGAAACTTCGACAGGTCATAACTTTTTCGTTATAACTCGGATTTCGGCGTTCCTTATATGCACGTAAACCTTGTAACATATTCTATAACTTAGTTAAGATTATTCCTTCAAAATAATATTCGATCAAAAAGTCATTTTTGACGCTTAACGTCTCTAATTGACTAGCCCGGATCTACGGGCGTTACACCCTAATTGTTCATTTTCCATCGAACCTACTTCTCTCTCTCTCTCTATGTATATATATGTATATATATATATATATATATATATATATCGAAAATCACATATGATTGGTGTTAGAATCTTTACCTCTGTTGTTATGTAGCAATAACAAGTTTAATCCTTCTTGATCTTGACTTCTGAAAGCTTAGTGCCCCGAGTGTTGCACATCTAATGGAGTCACGAACACCCAATGCAACAAGATGACTAAGGAGAAATGAAGAATTCGGCTAAGGCAACTCCAAGAAGCATAGGGTCGAATTCTTATGTATGCGGGTCTATTTATAGTTGAGGTTATTAGGGTTTTAAGGTGGAAACCCTAATTTCCTTGCTTAGGCCTTAACTAATCCATGGATCCCTTCTAGAAATCCCCTTGGACGAAATCCTTATGGGTTTCCCATAGTTTTCATCCAATCTCTTCTATTAGGACTCCATAGCCCAACTAGCAACTAACAGTTAATTGCAATATCAGTATCCTTTATTTAATCAGTCTCTTTTGATCACCAAATTAATTTTTGATCAATACTAATTAAATAATACGATTTCCAAATAATATATTAATCTTGTAATATATTAATAAAACCATTTTAAGTACTAATTTATTATTCATATAATATATTATACTATTTCTCCTCTTGTCATCCTATCAAGTTGCATGAGTGAAGGCAACAAAAAAGGACCATGCTCATAATCAAATCAAGTACATACCAAACATAGTTATGGGCTTAGACACCTAATCCAACATTTGGTGTAAGACCTTGGAGGGTTTCCATGACATCCTAGTTGTTTGCATTCTTAGCGTATGTGACATTTTTGTGGTTAGGAAGACCATATGGGGGTTCCCATGGCAAGTAGTTAAGACCATGTGGGGGTTCCCATGGTAGGTATTACAATAAATGATACACGAAAACTATTCCATACCTATTACACACTAAAACACAATAATGCCAACAAGTAATTTCTGAAACTCAAGAACCAATAACCAGCAAACCTGTGAATATGACCACATGATGAGATTTCCTTATGATATAATTGATGGGTATTAAGTATTACAACATTCATATGGTGCACATGCAACCCTGATTGCTTTGGATCTAAGTTTTTCTCTATTGAACATGCAAATCCAAACTCCAAAGCAATAACCCTATGACTAGCATACCCAATTTCGAAATTAACATGTCAAATAGGGTTTGATCATTACCTTACTTGTTATGTAGCAATAACAAGAACAATCCTTGCTTGATCATTGACTCTTGAAAGCCTAGTGCCCCAAGTGTTGCACCTCTAATGGAGTCACAAACACTCAATGCAAAGGATAACTTGGAGAGAGAGGTGAAAATCAGCCACCTTAGGGTTTTTGAAGCTTAAGGCCGATTTCATCATGTATGAGGGTCTTTATATAGCTATGTCTGCTAGGGTTTTCAGGTGGAAACCCTAATACATTGTTTCGGCACAAAGCAGCTCATAGACTCCCTCTTTAGAGCCCTTGGACGAAATCTATAGGGTTTCCCTATAAAATTTCGTCCACTTTACTTTATGGATTCCATCAACCCAGTTTTGCAACTATCAATGATATGCAAAACAGTCCCTTCATTATTAATCAGTTCCTTTAATCCCAAAATTAATATCAAATTAATTTCCGATTAATTACTAATTAATAATATGATTTCCAAATAATATATTAAACTTGTAATATACTAATAAAATCATTCTGAGTACCAATTTACTATTCATATAATAAATCCTATTCTATATTTCTTTCCCCTTGTCATCCTGTCAAGTTATACGTGTGAAGGCAACCCAAAAGGATTATGCTCATAATAAAATCAAGGACACATCCGTTATAGTTATGGGCTTAGACACCCAATCCAACAATAATCACTTGATCACCAACTATCGACAACCTCAAATCATGCGGAGCTACTATTAAAAACTACATACGTTGTGGAACAGCAAATCACATTTCATGTATACATACATGGAATGCCTTTCAGTTACCTTTTTCCAATAATAGAAGAATATTAGTTGCCAAAAGTAACTTGTCTACCAGCGACGAATCTATAACAAAAAACCATGTGGTTCACTATTTAAGCAAAATGTAAAAAAATATTATTTACGGGTTTGGGACGGGTTGTATAAGCAAAAACAAAAAAAAAATTAATTTATTACAATTATACCTAAGAATTACAACTATAGTGGTCGATGTGAGAAAACATGAAAGTATGTGGCTGTTAAAAGTATGATTCGGCAAGAATGAACATAACCCGACCCGTTTGTTGAGGAAAGCGGCTGACACAGAAAGGGTTTTACACAGGCGACCGGCGTGGGTTTAGCACAAGCAGTAGACGAGTAGACGCCACGGGGGAGAAAAAGATCAACGGCCAAAATCAGCTAGATAACTAATTCGAACGAAATCGATGCGGTAGCTACCATTGGGCATTAGCCCTAGGATCAGCAGACATGGCGGAGCATTTGGAATTGAAAGATGAATCTACAGCCAATCCTTGTTGTAGCGAGGTAATTCATTTGAATTTTTTGTTTCATATTTGTTGATTTAGTTAATCGTAATCACTCAAGAACTACATTTGATTTCAAGAATTCACTCGCATTTCTTTATTCTTGGTTAGCCAGTCCTAAATTATTTAAATCTTTTCGATTGTGTACCAATAAATACAATTTGATATCAGTTGAAAGATAGACTGTTAAAAGTGCAACAGAAGTGCAAGAAGACGGAGGATGCTAGGGCCGCGCTTAAGAAGGCAGTCGGGCTTTATGAGCGACAGTTTATATTGATGCAAGATGATGTTCAGAAACTCAAGAAGGGTAAGTATACATTGTTTCTGCACTCCTTTAGATCTGCATATTATATTACTTATGCAATCGTAAATGTTATTTTGTGAGGTAGAAAGGTTTATGTATATATATGATCCAAACGGGGTGTATATATATGATCCAAATGGGAGAAATGGAAGAACACCTCATTATATGACATTTTAGGGTTGAAACAACAACTTTTGGGATCAGTAATTGATGTTAACTTATTTTGCAGCTTGCGAGGAAGAGAAGCTGCAAACTGACAATGAAAGGAAGAATAAAGAAAAAGAATCAGCTGCACGAGTTTCATTGGAGAATGAGATATCCTTACTGAAGTCTGAGATTTTATCATTGAGTCAAAAAGAAGGTTCAGTACCAGAACATGTGAGTGAAGAACTTACACTTCTCAAAGGGCGTGTTTCTGAAAGTGAAAAGGAGATAAATTGCCTACGAGAGCAGCTTCAGAAGGAAACAAGTGTTGCAGCTACCAATAGAAAGAAAGCTGTAGAAGAAAAGAAAAGAGCCGATGAGGCATTACAAAGTTCTAAGGCTGAAAAAGACAAGATTGAAAAGGAATTAAGTAAGCTCAAAGCACAGTTGCTTAATTTGGAAACAGAAAAGAAACAGCTAAAGAAGGATCTTCAAAAAGAGAGTGCTAGAGCAGATATGGAGAAGATTAGAGCTGAAGCATTGAAAACTGCAAAGACTGAGGCTGAAGCTGAAATTGAAGTTTTAATGGCTGAGAAGAAGGTTCCATTGGGGGATGAGTTGTCTTCTCCAAAATCCGAGGATATGGATGTAATTACATCCCTTCAAGGGCGTGTATCTGAAATGGAAACAGAAATAACTCGACTTAAAAATCTTCTTGATAATGAGAGAAAACGAGCAGACTCTGAGACAAAGAAAGCTGAAATGGAGAAGAAAAAAGGTAATAAAATGCGAGAAATGTTGAAAACAGAACAAAGTAAAGCTGATGAGCAAAGAAAGTTTGTTGATGTTGAAAAGAAAAAAAGGGAGGAATTTGGACAACAATGTGAAAGATTAAAGTGTGAGGCAGATGAGGTAAGATCTAAGTTGGTTTTAGAAGGTTCAAAGTTTAAAGAAGCAAACAAGAAACTTGAGGCTGAAAGAAAAAAGTATGTAAAAGAGAAAAAGAAATATGAAGAACAACAAAAGATTGCAGAATTGAATATGAAAAATGCTTTGGAGGAGAAACAACGTGCAGATCGGATTCATCAGCAGTTAGAAGAGTGTCAACAGAAGTATGTTAAATTGCAGAAAGAGATGGAAGCAAAACAGAAGGAAAAAGATACCAAACAAATGACTACAATTGGAAGTGAAAAGATTCAAAATGATGTTTCTTCAAGAAACTTAACAAACCCTTCTTGTGTTTTGACTGAAAAAGATATGAAAGGTAAATATGATGAAATGAAACTTTTAAAGAAAAGGCTGAAGCTTGAAAAGGAGAGAGTGAAGCATGCTAATCAGGTAGCTGAGCTTGAAAAGAAGTGCAAAAAAGCAGTTGAAAAAGAGCTTCATCAACTAAAGCTGGAGTTTGCTCGATTTTCAAATCGTGTAGGACTCTGTAGCTGTTATGAAATCTGCAATGCTGGTAAATCTTGCATGGAACAGGTTAGTTTTTTTATTTATTTAGTAACTCATAAATCTTGTTATTGAGGTTGAGATACTTTTTTACTTCATTGCATTGATGCAGTATCTTGGATGTAGTAAGTGACATTTTTCTTTTTTACAGAATCGAAATGTAAACTCAAAGAGGAAATTTATGCACCCTGAGAGTGGAAAAGAACTTATGAAGCCAAATTCTACAAGATCTCCTGTAGTGTCACTTCCTATATCTGGAACATGTACTGAAGTCACCTCAGGTACTGCTACTAAAATGGACTCTCTCCTTGGAGGCTCTAACAAAAAAAATGTAGACAATTATGCCCTTGTTTCAAGCATGTCATCTTTTTCTGATCGACAGTTGGTGGGCTCACAGGGGAAATGTGTTTTTTCCAACACTAAACCAGATGAAAGTAATAAACTGAATTTCAATCAACAGCTGCCTATTTCAAGGTTGTCTAGTGAGCTTCCTACAGCAAGAAATGATGCACTGGTGGCTGGAAACAATGATGTCAAAACTCCTCTTAGACTGAAAAACAAAGATGGAAAAAACAGGAAAAGAAAGCGAACCCTAAATGCAACTGAATCTATTGAGCATTTGTATACAAAAGTAGGTGGTGTGGATAAACCATTGAAAGAAGTTACATTGCCACCTTCTTGCAAGATTATCGAGCAAAAGGAAGATCCAGGAAAAAAAACAGTTGGTGATGAAAATTTTGATTTAAGTAATGATGATAATCTTGAAAATTGTGGGAAGAATGTTGAGATTTTTAAGAGAATGTTGGATGATGATTATATGAAGTTGCTTAGTTTGGATAGTGAATTTGAGGAGGAAAGATACCGTTTTGCAGTTGAAAGGCCTCTTTCACCTACTCTTCCAAACATCCAGTTAGATGTTGTAGAAGATTCTAGACCTTCTGAAATTAATTGCTCAAATGGGTTGTTGCCAGGTGTCAATGATTCTTGTCAGTATATTGTTGTGTTTCCAGAAATCAAGGACAGTGTCAGCCTTTCCAAGATATTTCATACAATAGGAGCTTTGATGACTCAATGCTGTGTGTCTTCTGAGAGTGATCACATGATTACAAATATAGTTTCTGCTCTTTCTGCTGATGAAATTCTCTCACCCAAGTAAGTTTCTTGGCTAAATTGTTTGAATTTATAAAATATGTGCTTATTTTTAACCATTTTTTCTCTTTCAATTATATTTTTCAGGGAAAAGGTCTGTGTGTTCTTCTCATTGTTCTTGAAGAGCCCCTTGAGCATTGCTTTGACTAATGTCAACCATGTCTTAGATGAGAGCTTTTTGAAGACCATTGATATCTTTTCTGGACAAATCAAGAAAGGTATGTGTTATCTTAGTTTCATATTTTCTAGAGTAAATCACACCTTTGGTCCCTGGGTATAGTTGATTTTTGCAATTCTGATCCCATAAAGTTTTCTAGTGCAATTTTTGTCCTTATTTGAGATTCCTGTAGTATTTTTTTTATCCTTAGTCCTAGTAAAATAACTATTTTCTGCAATATTGATCCCAAAAACCACAAATAAGGACCAAAATCCCAAGAGAGAACTTTTAGGGATCAAAATTGCAAAGAAATCAGCTAGCAAAAATGTAACTTACTCTATTTTGTATATATTTATAATTCAGTTGTTATTTTCTATGTGCAGTGATGTCTGATGTAGAGACAAGAAGCATTTTTGAAAAAGTATGCAATTTGGATGATCTTATTACTCTAATTCAAGAATTTATCATCAATGAAAGAGTAGTAATCCACAGTGATATAAATCCCGAGTCACTATCATCATCAGACTCCAAAGCTTCATTGCAACAGCTGGTGATTGGAGCAGTTTTTTTAGCATCAATTTGTGTAGCTTTTGACCGAATTGACTCCATATGTGAAACATCATACACCATTTCCCACATCACCACTCCCTCAACTTCAACATTTCTACATATCTTTGGTTACATATGTGGAGAAAAATTACTATCCCAAGTAGGTGACTACAGTTTAATAATGACTGTAGTAAGTTCATTAGTCACATACCATGAAAAGGAAAACCCATCATCATCATGCGCCAAGTGTCCGTTTCTAATTGGTGCTGTTTCCATGGAAGAAGTCGCATCGCTTCTCTTGAATAAACTGAAATCAACAACAGTTTCTGATGGTGATTTGTCTGATTTTGGGGATGTTTTGTCACTTTTGGAGTTAATAGCATCTAAGATGGTATGTATATGTATATGTATATGTAGTTTTAACTTTTCATTTAAATAAATTATGTTAATTTTATTTTGGATATGCAGAAGTGGGGTTGGGTTTGTGAGAACATTGTTAGTCAGGTGTTGAAGCTGTTGGAAGTGTTTGTAGTTGAAACGCCTTTGACTGCTGTTTTTGTTCTTCTAGGCCAACTTGCAAGGTGAGTTTTAGTTTTTTTTGACTGTTTTAATTATTTGTTTGTTATAATTTTTTTTAATTGGATAATTGTAAATGTAACAGACTTGGGATTCATGGAAATGGATTGGAAGATGGTGACGTGGAAAAAATTAGAATGAAATTGAGTTGGTTCATAACCGGGACCACATCGAGGAAAATGAGTTTAAGGGTCCAATTTGCAGCTGTGAATTCTTTATTGGGTACAACGCCTCTGAGTTTTGAAGAAATTTGTGATAAGAATAATAAGAGGTTTGTGAGTTGTTCAAGTGCAATTGATTGCATACAGAAATGGTTTGATTTGTTGAGTGATGAGCAGAAGGCGATGTCTGTTAGGCTGTTTCCTGCTGCTGGTGTTTCATAAAGAGAGTCTTCTTGTTGAAACTTGAAATTAAACAATTTTGTAGTCATAGTAGCCGTAATGCAAATTACATTCATTCCCTTGTTGGTGCTTACATGTTTAAAGTTAATGACCTAATTTACTTACTATGGGTGATTCTTTTGGTAATACATAGATTGTTATTGTAAACCAAGAATGGGTCGAGCTCTATTAGTTTCACCCAGTAAAAAATTCATCTTTTGCTCATATTTACATGGTTTCCAACAGTTTTGCCTTACTATTTGGATATTTTTCATTCAACTAAATGTTCAAAACCTTCTTAGATAGGAGGGAGTAGGAGAGAAACTTCTCTCACTTTTTGTGGATCATATCCCTTATTTCCTCACTTTTTTTTCCCTCATCTAAAACTCAAGGAATGGGTGGGAAGTTCTTCCTTCATTTTTTTTTTATTATTAATTTTTTTTTTGTTTATGATTTGTAGTTGTTAAATTAATGCTAAACATAAAATTTAGTTAAAAATAAAAAGCATTTCATTAATTAAAATAAAAGTTAAATTAAACCTAAAATTTAAAAAAACTAGAATTTTTTTTTATTAAGAAAAAAGACAAACTAAAAATCAAACAAACCAAGAATGACCTACGGAAAATATTTTTGTAGAATTTTTTCCCTCTTCTTCGTCACGAGCTCGAGAGCCGGCCTCGATAGATGATCGATGTTTTCCATCAAAAACTTCACATCCTCTATTTCTTGTCTTTCCGCCCGCTCCTTTTTTCTTGTTTCTTCTTTTTCTCTGTCGAACGCCAAATGTTCGGAGAAATTAAGATTATATCGATGAAACGATGTTGTTATTTTCCGCATTTCGTCATTTTCCTCGTTGAAATCAGATGCACCCGAAAAAGTCTCTTTTCCCTTTCTCTTCGCTTTGTCCCTACCCATTGGGCGGACAATTTCTTCGAGCTCGAGTTCGTCATCCTGATTTAAATCTAGACCGACCCGAGCATCATGCCACTTGAATGGTTTTCCGACTTCTTTAAGGTAAAACTACAAAGCTTCTTGAAGTATTTGTTTGTGTCCTTGACCGTTTTTCCGTTGGGTTTTTAGGTTGTTGTACAACCTGTTATTTTTGAAACCCCCTTACTATTTCTCGAAACTTCGAATTCAGTTGATGTTTCATACGGTAGTCGTCGCCTTTTTCTAGCTCCTCTCGAAACCATTCTAAAATGTGAAACCAAAGATGTTCTTCCGGTTGTGCGTTTCCTTGAATCGAATCTTCTGAAATGTCAGCCAAAACTTTGACCAAAATTAGCTCTTCGTGTGGAAGCCATGCAGTCGGCTTTTGTCTTCCCGATTGTGCAACACCCTCACGCGTTTGTTTTTTTCCCTTTACGTCTTTGTGGGGGTGGTGTAGGTTGGGTTTCGGGAACCATCTCTTCTTCTTGCGAGTCATCCAACTCGTCAAAAAGTTGGTGTTGTTGGTGGGTTTGGGTTTGAGTTTGAGGTTGAGGTTGATTTGACGATTGTTGATCCGGAAACACAACAAAGTTTGAAAACATTTGCGGCGAAACATTTGGAACTTGCATCGAATAATATTGTCCAACATTTTAGTATTGAAATTGTAGTGGAGATTGAATGGGAACATCGAGTTGGGGGCGATAAACTCCTTGCGGGGATGAATCGATAGCAAAAATGTTTCGAGAAGGGATGATTATACTCGAACCATAACTTTTTTTTCCTTCGATCGGAAGTTGGGGTTTGATTGTCGGGATTCATTTTTTTAGAAGAAAATAGAGAATAGAAGGTAGCGTGAATAATGTTTGATGTTTAATATGTATGTATTTATAAGGGTGGAAAAAAGTTAAAAAAAAAAATACAATTAGCCGTTATAGCCAAAAAAATAAAAAAATAAAATAATAAAAATTACTTTTTAACCGTTGAATAACGGTTCAATTTCAAAAAAAAAAGGAAATTACAACTAATCGCAGCAAGAGAGAGAAAGCGGGAGAGGCTCCCCTCTTCGTTTCCCGCACATCGCTTCCCCGCACCGACGGTGCGGTGTTCCGCCGGGCGGGAAGCTCCCTGCACCCGTTCCCCGCTCCCATTCTGTCCGGCCTTAACCACAACATCTAAGTTCATATTAGTGAAAACACTTTATATAAATAAAAAAAATAATAATATTGGAGACAGGAATAGAAATGAAATGTATTGATTAGTGCGGGTTTTATAAAATTTATTCTACTAAAGAGTGTTGACTAAACCCAAATTACAATTCCATTGTGTTTTATGGGATTAAATTTTGAAGGGAAGATCAAAATATGAAATTCCAGTAACATGCAACATTCCAAAAAAATTGCATTAAACTTATAAAGGGGTGAAATAGTGATAACAATTACAATCATAATAAAGTTTTGATTATTAACCCCAAATATGTGAAATATCTTTCTGGAAAAAAATATAACAATCTCTAAATATTATTAAAAGAGAAACCTTATCACATCATTTAAAACAATCTGGATCGTTAATTGTGTTTTCTTTATAGGTTTTACACCCTTAGATCAATTTGCTTACGTCACCTTGATTAAACAAGAAGTCAATCCGTTATATTAAGAAATTAAATGTAGGAATTGAATGAAAACGATAATTGGTTCTTTATTAATGTAAACCTTAAATTTAGGCTTTATTTTCATTCAAAATTGCTTTCCATATACATTATATGTTGAAATCTCGGAAACTATTAATTTCAAATTTCAAAAGTTTCGGATATTTTTATGAACCAATACACTTTTCAAGCATGATATCTTAGTTCCATCTTTTTAATCGGTAACTATGATCCTATTTTCGAAAACAGTAAACTCATTGTTAAAATTGGATGTTATATGTAATGAAATTATGATGTTACATGTGTGTGTATACCTTTGTAAAAAATCAATAGACAAGACAAGAGATGACATGATATAATATAACAGACGGGTTGTACAAAAGAGATGAACGCCCTCATTAGAAAGTTTTTTTATGCCTCCGGTAGTAACAAAATAAGAATAAAAAATATACCTTCTCAACAATTGACTTGAGCTTTAAAGTTAAATATAAGCATGTTTTGAAAGATGAAAATAGGCTCCCTAATTTGAGGTCATGATAGTAGATTGAGCTAAATCACTTCTGCCCCTAATTTGCTATTTGCTTTATAGTAAGGAATGTTCTTTACTACCACCGGATCATTTCTTGCACGTTCATGATCCATTGATATAATCCATGTTGTATTTCAAATTCAATAACAAAATTATAATTAATTAATTTCTCATTAAAGTTAATAAATTATAAATTTATCTCACTTTCTGCTCATCCAAGTTTTCTCATTGCTATAGCATCACGAAGTTGATCATATCACATATTTTTCTAAATAAGAAACACTAATATCAACAAAAGAAGCTATTTAATTTTGTAATAAAGTTGAATTAAAAAAGAAGTAAATAAATAAATAAGAAATAGAAGAACCTTGTATTACCACCATATTTTATGTTTGACCTCATCACCATATTTAAATCCTCCCATAATTTGAGGCATTGTGATTAACCAAAATGCAACAATGCTTGGATCTTTCATGCTATCAATAATATCCTGAAACACAAAAGTAGATGTTTTGAAGTGAGATAATTGTTACAAGAGGAAAACGGGTAGAATCGTAATTGACATTTACCTCATAAGGGTTTTTTGTTTTTTTTCATTATGTTATAAGCTTTGCATGGAGGCTCGATAATTTGCAAAGTATATAAAACTAAAGGGGTGTTTCTTTTTTCCTTCATTAAACTCTATAGTGAATGACTATATGGATAAAGTGTTCTATACATAAAGATTGTAGATAAAGATGGAAAATAAAACGCAATGGATTATGAGAAATCACAAAAAATAAGAACCAAACCTAGGAACCAACATCGAACAAAAACCCTACTTTCTTTACTTCAAAAAAAATCAACATACCTGCACATACTCAAAACTGTAGAAAGAATGTCACAAAAAAATGTTATTTCATAAAAAAAGGAGCCTAAAAAAAAAAAAAGATGGTTGTAAACTGAAGAAGGAATATCAAAATCAACAAAAAAAAAAATGAAGATATAAACATAAATGATGGACCTGATAAATGATTTATGTCATATTATCCTTAAAATAAAAAAGAAGCCATCAATGAATCTTAACATTGTCGATGATAGTGACAATAACTTAGATTAAGGAAAAAAAGATATGATATTAGAGATGAAGTGGAGGGAGATGATTAGCTTCGTTGCAGATTTATTGGTTATAGTTTCTTTATATTTAATATTGTGTGTGTGTGTGTGGGGGGGGGGGGGGGGGTTATGTGGTTCATTTTGAAGGAACATAAATAAGTTGCTATTTTTTGAAATAAAAAGTTATATTTTGCAATATAGCCATAAAATAACAATGTATTTTAAAAGTACATTGTTAAATATTGGATTATACTTGTGTATACCCATTTTCACGCATGGTTGGTTATATATAGTTGTTTTCCGTGTCACAAGTAAAAAATGTTCGAAGGTACTTATATGTGACAAACAAGGTCATTGAACTAATAAAACAAAAAATGTTGTCTATAAAGAGGTCCTTTAACGCTATATATATTTACCTATTTTAGTGTAATTTTTATACATTTCAATAATACAAATAACCCTACTTTTTTTTATAATTATTTTGTAATATCTATATAAATTTGCATTTTATTTATGTGTTCCCCGTGTTTAACGCGGGTCATAATCTAGTTATAATCATAATAAGGTTTTGATTATTAATTACTTTTCAAATCAAACGTTAGACCCACTTTTTGACTACACATCATTTTTACAAAGACTTACCAAGGCACCTGTAGACCAATATATACCCTCGAATAACACCTACAAGGGGGAACTTTAATCACCAAATGTTTCCTTATGCATATAGATGAATGCTATGCAAAAAGTCATATTAGTTGGCGTGACACCAACTATTTCAAAGAGGGGCATCTCATACATGTTTGTTTTGTATGCAATATCCATTAGCATCACGTACGGGAATGTACACATCTTTAATGAAATTCGATAAGCAAAAATAAATCTTGAAGCTCGTATGGTGATGCATCTTCATGACTGTAATAAGCATAGTCATGTTTATTTAAGAAGACATAACAACCTACATTTCAGTTTTGTCATTTTTCCCATTCTTCTTGAATTTTTGGCTTGCATTATACTATATTGTTGGAAGAGTGGATAAATTTTCTATATTTTTATGTTTTAATATATATAATATATTTTGTGGTTTCACATGTTTTCTTAACAAATCTTCAACTATTTGGGTTTCACTTTCAGAAAGACGTCTTGGATACGACTTACGAGTAACCTTCTAAATATAAATAGTTACCTTAGTAGTGAATCTTTTTATTACAATAACGTAACCAAATTCGGTGCGCCGTCTTTTGAACCAGTCTAACTGTTCATGATAATTGAATATTTGAAAATGATGTTTTTTTAGAAACTAATAAACTCATTGATTAATAATTCTACTAATAAACTTAAAACATTTACCATGTTGGTTTCAAAATTTGATGTGTTACTAATGGAATAACTACTGCTTTCATTATCACAATATTGAGGTGCATTGCTAGTGTGAATATTGTTACCGCAATCAATAGATACAAATATGAATATATGATATACATAAACATAAATATCTTAATAGTAATAAATGAACACACCTCATAATTTAATTCATCAAACTATGATAAATATTCAGGCCAATTCATGTTGTTACTTAAAATAATTTAGTTTCCAAAATTTGGTATGATGAAAATGATTTTGAAGGGTCTATTTATAAGAAAAATATTACATTTGTTATGATTAAACATGCTAAAATTCGTCACTATCTTTGCAATGTGCACTGGATAAAAAAATATATCTGAATTGTCTTGAATTGTGTGTCCGTACCAATGTTGTAAAGATTGGGATTCTATGTAGGATCGTTTTTGGGTTTGCAAGATCGGGATCGAGATCAAGATCCCACAAAATAAAACATAATTTTAATTTATAATTTTTAAACATGAAAAATATTTCAAACATTTAATTTTTCATTTAAAAGTCATAAAAACTTCAAAATATTAATCATAAGTTACAACATAAAATGATAAATGGTAAATTAATAAAGATTAAAAGACATAAAGTGGTAAATCTAATTTTCATTTGCAAAAAAAATAATAATAATCAAGGGAAGGTAAGATCGGATCCTACCCAAAATACGATCTTACCTACGATCTTACGATCCGGATTATTTTTCATACCTAGGATCGTAGGATCGTAGAATCCTACGATCAGGATCGCGATTTTAACAACCATAGTCCGTACTTTATTATATATTTAATTTAGATTTATAGTCAGATTTTCTTCTATTTTTATCCTTTTTATTTTTAAAATATAATTTATATATTTTAATCTTTTGTTTACTTTTATAAAATTATAAAATATTGTAATGTGTAATCAGATCAAATAAAAAACGAATAAGTCATAAATATTATTTTATATGTTACAATAACAAATAAACTAAATGGGAGGAAATTGTAAATATAAAATAAACTAAAGGGTAGAAATTATAAATATTAATTACAATCGGTTGACATCATTGAAATGAATTTAAAACTATATATAAAATGGTTAAATATAATCATTCAATTTTTGGGAGGTTAAGTCTTGGTAAAAAAAATAAAAATGATGTATAGTCAAAAGGTATGATTTAAGTGTGCTAAGGTGACAACGTTTGATTTGAAAAGTAATTAATAATCAAAACTTTATTATGATCGTAATTTGTTATCATTTTTTTTTTCAAACAGATGTTTCACTCAAATATAGGTATAGGATGGTGACCTGAAAATAATATATTAAATGAGGGGTTATAAATGAAAATTTTATTTATATTATGAATTGTAATATGTTTGGATTTAATATTATGCGACAGGTATGATGATTTGAATTTTGACCTATGCATAAATAAATTTGGGAGTCATTAACAACACACAATTCCAGAAAGTGTAGCATCTTCCAAACCCGACAAAAAATCTTAGGATATAACTCTATTAAATATTTAAAAAATGTTTAAATTGTGTTTTTTTATCAAATACTTTATCCAGCTAAAAACAAAATTTCAAATTTAATGTTTTTTGTAAAAATGTTTTTTTTTTTTTCAATTATGTTTTTGGAGTTTTATAAAAGTTAAAGAATATTTTTTGTATCCAAATTAATAGAGAAGTTACATGTTTGTTTATGCCACTATATTAGAAAAATATTCTTTTTCAAAATAATTTTATAGGAGCTAACATTTTATTTTAAAGGAATTCAAGTTTTTTCTTTTAAAAAACTAAGACATAAATTTTTTGTTCTCCAAACTAAAAATATATCACAGAGGTTTGTTATTTACCTTAAGTTATAGATTCTTGTTACCATTTTTTAAACCTACCAAACATTTATCTTTTCCTTAAAGACCATCATAATCAGAATATCAAAATAATACATTCAATCCATTTATTTCATTGTTCATACCATCAAGAAGATTCACCAAATACTCAAATACATACATATTTAACAATTAATACCCACAATATTGACCAACTACATGACACCTCACATATTCAGAAGCATATCCAAAATACGTCGCAACTCATTGACAACATTTTCGATTTTCATCCGATGTGATGGAGAGTCCATGGAGCATGATACTCCAATCTTGATAGTTGAAGACAAACATTCCTCTATATTCTTTGCATTTTTTAAGATACATTTCGTATCAATAACATCCTCTTGAAGAAAATTCAGAAGATCATGATCAATAACATCGGTTACATGATCTGGCAACGCCATGTAAGCAAACTTATGAATGTTAAGACCTTCATTAAAGGTGTTGTCTGTCGGCCTTTTCCCTGTCATCGTCTCCAACAATAGTATTCCAAAACTATAGACATCCCCACTACTTGTCATCTCATTACCGATACCATACTCTGTAACTTATAAGCAATTGCTTTAGAAAAAAGTATTAACATGATTAACATAATTAATAAATATGAGCACAATTTAAGGAATACGTGAACTTTACCTGGAGGTGCATACCCAATTGTTCCTCTAATGCCACTTGTGCTATTTTGGTTTGAATTTGTTCCAAGAAATTTAGCTAAACCAAAGTCTCCAACATGAGCCACCATTTCATGATCAAGTAGAATGTTGCTTGGCTTTAGATCACAATGAACGATGGTTGGTAGGCAGTGATTGTGAAGATAATCAAGTGCAGATGCCACATCAATGAGGATATTTATTCGTTGAAGAAGGTTGAGTCTGGATTTAGTTGAGCTTGAATGCAACCAATCATGTAAACTCCCATTGGGCATGAACTCATACACTAGAGCTTTGAATTCATTGCCTTGAAAGTCAACGCTTGAACATATATTTAGTATCTTCAGTAGATTTCGGTGTCGAATATTCCGCCATGCTTCACACTCTGCTATAAAGCTTTTGTGAGCTCCTCGAGTTTGAAGACGTAGAACTTTGACTGCAACAAATTTATCATCATGATCGGTGGTTCCTTTGTAAACAGAGCTGAAGCCACCCTCGCCGATTAAATTATCTTTAGAAAAGCCATTGGTAGCCTTGAGAAGTTGACTGTACGACAATACTTGCATATTGGATTGTGGTTCCGGCGATGATTGACTCGGTTGGTCCTTCTTTTTCTTACACCAAACATACACAAAACATAAAACGATGGAAAGAGTGGATGCAATCGGAATGAGTATTATTATGAACAAAGGAAACCTTTTTTTATGATTTCTATTCATCTTCTTGCATTTGGGCAACCCTAGTTCAGCCAAACCACCACAAAGCTTAGTATTCCCCGAAATGGAGAATGCACTTGCATTGGCAAACACTCCTATCACTGGTACTTCACCCTCAAGATCATTAAACGACAGGTTTACATATTCTAATAAGATAAACCCTTCCAAGAATCGAGGAATTTGACCCGATAAATTATTATGAGAAAGATCGAGTTTTGAAGCTCCTCTCATGGAACTTAATGACGATGGTATCATGCCATGAAATAGGTTTCCCTTTAAGGAGAAGAATACAAGGCTAGTGCAACTACCAAGGCTACTAGGAATGTCGCCTGATAAATTATTATCAGATAAATCCAGAGAAGTCAACATCGTGAGTTTCCCAACCTGTATTGGAAGTGACCCAGACAAATTGTTTCGAGAAAGAATTAATGCTATGCTTAGAGATGAAAGTTGAACAAGTTGTATAGGTATTTTGCCACTGAGTTTATTATCATTAAGATACAACTCCGATAACTGATGACAATTTCCCATGCTTGATGGAATATGCGATTCCAATCTGTTGAAACTTATATCAAGTGTTATCAACAATGATAAGTTCCCGATAGCATCCGGAATTGGCCCCGAAAATTGGTTTCTAGATAGATCAACAATCTGTAGCTTTTGAAGCTTACCGAAGGTGGAAGGGATTTTATCTGTGAATCCATTACGTGCTAATACTAAAGTCTCTAAGCCAACTAGATTGCCTATACTTGAAGGGAGGTTTCCATATAAATAATTGCCTTCTAAATTCAAAAGACCGAGTTGATCAGAAAGATTACCAATTGTTGTTGGCAGCAGCACTCCTTGAAACTTGCAATTATCAAGACGTAACAGCTCTAATCTAGTGCAATTTCCCAAAGTATCAAGAAACTTGATAGAATCGGCTTCTCGAGATCTAAAGCTGTTAAAAGCTAAGGAGAGAAAATAGATATTTTTTAGTTTTCCAAAGTCGATTGTCAGCTTCCCGCTAAAATTGTTGTTATTCACTTCAAGAAATGTCAAGTTGGACATATTAGATATCGAGGGTGAAAGAGGTCCAGTCAGCAGGTTCCTTGACAACTGAAGGAGCTCAAGATGAGGGAGCATTTCACCTATGGCTGAGGGAAGATCACCAGTAAGCTGATTCCTAGCCAAGGAAAAACGAGTTAGGAGCGAGATGTTAAAAATGGAACGAGGGATGTTTCCATATAAGTTACAACCACCACAGTAAAATTCTGTTAAGCTTTTCCAATGGCCTAGGGTTTCTGGAATGCTCCCACCCAACGGATTGTTTCTTGCAGAGAAAACTTGTATCGATGTTATATTCCCCAAGAAAGGCGAGAGTCCACCTGTTAAGTTATTATCCTGAACACTAATAGCAGTAAGTTTGGAGAGAAAACCCAACTCTTTGGGAATGCTTCCGACTAGCTTGTTGGAAGCAAGACTAAGCCTTTCAATGTTAGAACAATGAGACAAGTTGGTTGGAATGACGCCATCGAATTTGTTAATGCCAAGATAGAGGAAATTTAATCTGGATAGACGACTGAGTTCGTTAGGGATCGTTCCTTGAAAGCTGTTGTTCATGAGATCAAGCTGTCCAAGGAAACTCAGGTTCCCTACATGAGGAGACAATGAGCCTTGAAGGCCTTGCGAATTCAGACTTAGAGAAGTCACTCTTCTATGACGCTTCCCACATGAAACACCACTCCAATCACAGAAATGAAAGGAAGTGTTCCATGAGCTTAGTGGATCATTCGTGATCATCGACTTGAACTGCAACAACGCCTCATAATCACTTTCATTACTGCCATGGGAAACAAAGATCATGGTGGTGGTAATCAGAATTGTTACAAGACTAGAAAAGTAGAAAGCTATGCGAGACTTCATTTTTGGAACTGAACTTAGGATTACAAAAAATTTGGGCTTTTAAAATTATACTGATCATTTTTTGCATGTTATCAACTTCACCATGACAAATGAGGACCCTACGACCCATCAACATAACCAGGCCCTGTGCTTTCAATTTCTTTTTCCAGAACTTCATATATATATATATATATATATATGGTGATGAGAGCATCTTATAAATGGTGTTGGGTATGGGTGGTTATGGAATTTATTTACGTGGGGTACAACACTTGATTAATTACTTTTCAGTAGGTGGAGGAGAAGACCAAGTCCATAAAAATTTTACTTCGGCTTTACAACTTGTTTACGCTTATACATCATCTTTGAAATCACTGTCCCACAAAAAAAAAAAAAAAAAAAGTTGTTTGGAGTCCTAAAGTAAACTACCATCATTGAACCGGTCGTTACATTAAAAATACAAACCTTATATGGGCGGTGTGTTTTAATGCTTTTGTTTGTAATGTCTGGTTCAAAAACATACGCTTAGATCGACAAAGATTATAATGAACCATATTTCTAAATACTATTCTTGAACCCGTCTTTAGTCTTTACCATAAAAATCCAAACGCTTATTGATCGTTTTTGCTATATGGGCTTGAATTGGACAGCCCAAAAAAATGGGCTGGTCTTAGACCAGTTGTGGCCTTATGGGTCGGTCTTGGACCCAAATTTGATACATGGTTTCTTTGTTCAACTTAAAGCTCAATATTTTTCAGTTGCAATAAAACTCGTAATTTATGATCGCTTATTGTTTTGTCAAATTTAATCAGTAGAGTGAAAAACAAGTTTGTTACTTGTATTTTTTGATAAATAGGCTGCTTACGTGGCTTGGTCAAAATTATGTTGAGGGTTAGGAGCCACAAATCGAGATAAACAAGAAAAAACATCTTTTCGAAGGGGATCAATAGAAAGGAAGTCAATTTGGTTAAGGCAATTGATGTTTTAATAATAATCATTTATATATAAATCTATCAGCCTGATGATAATTTATATTGTAGTCTAGCTATCTGGTTTTAAATAGCAATCGGGATTTTGATGTTGGTTATATGGAACTAATATAGCAATTATTGATTTACTGAATTACAACTAAGCTATTTTAGATGCATGGGCAAATTACATTATCCACTTTACAACTGATACATATGTTCTTCCCTCCCTTAATAAAGTGGAATACTTTGTTCATTTCTAAAAAAGTTATATGGGTCTACACTCCTCTTAACTTGAGCCAACCTTTTAAAATTTCCCTTAAAGTATTTCTCACCCCATTTACGAGCTTCAGAGTAAGTCGTGTTTGCATGCAGGTTTGTTCCAAGGTCAAGATCTCGATAATTAAGGTACGCACTTCTCGGGTGTTTCGAGACATAAGGTTCCATGTACCTATACAACGCCCTAAGCCAATGTATATGCTCCTTTGATGCCCAAACACCATTCACTTCCCATTTCACCAAATATTGTATGTTGTACAAATTCCCTTCTCTATGTGGGAATGGAATACGAGATTCTGGGATCTCACTCATCCGTCCACCATACGGATCCATTATCAAGAACACAAGTTTTTGTTGAAGGAACTTTTTCCGTATTCTTTCAAATACATGTTTCGGTATAGTTTTCGTCACAAAATCGGATTTTGCCTTGAAGTAGCTTACGTAAGGGTCAGTTTCATTTCCAAGTAACACCTCCAAAGGTTCCCCACTCGTGAATCCTGCAAAGTAGAGAACCGACTCTATCCAACTCATTTCGGTACAATCTTCTGGCTCTAACCCTAGTTCCGGGAAGCTTTTGTCCATTAACGGGATTAGATCTTTGACTTCTCCCAAGAACAACGAGTTAAACAACGCTTGAACGGATGTATTCTTATCATCGTGTATATATTGTATAATTACTCTAATGAAAAGTTCATTTTGAACCTTATGCGCAACGTGTTGCCATCGATGGACGATTTCGGTATTTTGTCGATCCATGCTTCTGTGAACGTTGAACACCGTAACCTTTGGTGGAACCCTAACGAGTTTGATTTTCCATGAGACAATAACACCAAAGCTCGCCCCTCCACCACCTCTAATTGCCCAAAAAAGATCTTCACCCATTGTTTCCCGATCAACGAGCCGCCCTTTCGCGTCTATTAAGTAAGCGTCGATGATGTGATCGGCCGCTAGGCCGTATTTCCTCACCATGGCACCGAACCCTCCACCGCTAAAGTGGCCGCCAACGCCGACACTTGGACATATCCCCGCCGGGAACCCGTGAGTTTGACTTTTCTTTGCGATGTGGTAGTAAAGCTCCCCGAGTGTGGCCCCCGATTGGACCCATGCAGTTTCGTGCTTAATGTCGATGGTAATTGAACGAAGGTTTCTCATGTCAATAATGATAAATGGTGTTTTGCAAAGGTATGAAAGGCCTTCATAGTCATGGCCACCACTTCGGATTCTAACTTGGAGTCCTTGTTCTCGGCTACAAAGAATAGTTGCACGAATCTCGGCTTCGTTTTCTGGTGTGACAATTCCAACTGGTCTTTTAGATGCGGTTGAATTCGAGCACCTAGGGTTGTGTTGAGAAGACACTAGGGATGAGTACATTGGCATGTCTTGTGTGTAGACGTATCTTGAGGTTGTAGCAAACGGGACAAAGGATTTATTCATACAAGAAAGAAATGTTTTGCGGGTTGCAATTGCATGAATAGATATTGCGGATGCAATTGCAACCAAGAAAACGTAAGTTACTACTAGAGGGAGATGGGCCATGACTTTTGCTAAGGTTTACTTTGTTGGTGTTCTTCTAAGTGGTTACTTATAGGATAATGATGATGAAATTATGGGGTAAGAATAATTGCAGGCAAGTATTTGTCATCAACAATAAGGGGAACGATAATTACAATGAAGAGAAATGACCACTTCCTCCTTATTTAAAGGTATAAATGCAAGATATGTCATCTTTAATAGTTCTTATATATTGTACTATATTGATCAATGTAAGATTCTCTTTTAGACACAAATACTATCCTATGAAAAAATTAACCTATGTCTCTTGAAACTGAATAAAATAATGTTAAAGATGTATTTGGAAAATTTAACTTGCTAAGACAAAATGTAATGAAACAAAAAAATAATTTTGTTAAAAAAACATTTGGTTCTCAACTCAATTGGTGTTCGACTGTCTGTTCAAGTTCTTCAATCAAATAGTTATTGTGGATTTTGGAACTAACAAATATCCATGTATGACTTTTGTTTTTTATAATCTTTTACAAACATCTTTTTATTTTATACTTATCTATGTTATACTAGAGAATCTCTCTCGTTCGGCAACACTTTATTTTTTATGCTGTTCACGTCGCATTAGGTGATTTTACTGTATTAGTATACTGATATTAGATAAAATTGCAAAAATGGTCCCTGTGGTTGACAAAAATTTGTGGTTTTGGTCCAAAAAGTTTTGGTACTGTAACAGTGATCAGATTTTAGATACTTTGTGTGGTTTTGATCCTTATGATTATCATTTTCTCGTAGTTTTGGTCCATACCCTACCTAAAATGACAATTATATCTTTAACTAATTCTTTTTTAATTTCTTTTAATTAATTTCTTATTATTTTAATTAAAAAAACAAAAAAACCACCCCACTCTTAAGTCAACAGCCCACCACCTCTCTCTCTCTCTCTCTCTCTCTCTCTCTCTCTCTCGTAAAGACCCACCACCGGACTTCAATCCATCGCCTCCACCATCATCAACCACTACCACCTCAAAATCTTTAATAAATTGTCGCCACCATATCTTCCTCCATCTTTCACCACATAAGCTACTGGAGACTCCTCGCCTAAGCCAGCTTTTACATTCCGACCACCACCACCACCATTGATCAACACCATTACCACCCGTCTACACCACCAATATATGTTTAATTTCATCTCCTCGATGTGGACATCAAAGCACAATAACTAGAAAACTACAGATCGAAGAAGTAAAAAAAATCGATTGAACATGGAATACATCGAAGCACTTCAAGAACTTATAGGATTTCAGCAATTTAAGAAAATTCTCTATTGATGCTCGATTTCTTCATTTTGTTTGAGAACGGGAGGACACAGTAAGGATAATGTGTTTATGTGTGTGTGTTTCAACCTCTTCTCAACAACAACTATCTTCGATCAACCTCTACCCACAAACACCATCTCATACCACTTTTCACGTTTCATCTCCAACAACCACAAAATTTTATCTTCAAATCAAACTGAAATTCAACACCAAACCATACCAAATCAAAATCAAGAACAAACCTACAACCGATATCAAAGCCTAAAAATCTTTTCAAATGTTTTAAGTTCCAGAAATTGCCTCCCTCAGATCCAAAAATTGAAAATGGTTCTAGAAATCAATTTCCTCATTAAGAAGGCGTCGACGGGTTAAAGGAAGGAGGAGGAGGCAGTGGGAGAGATTGCCGATGGTGGAAGACGATTAGACGAGTGTAGATGCACCGTTAATTGTGTAGGTTCTTCGATCAAGGTTGTAGACGACAACCAATTTTTTTTGTAATTTGGGAATAGGCTACGGTTTGAACGGGAAGGGAAATTGAGTATGGTGGGGGTTTTTTATTTTGAATAAAAACTGATAATAAAAAATGGAAAAACAAATTATAAGGACATAATGGTCTTTTTAAGTAGATAGAGACCAAAAACAATAGAAAGATCCAATTTTGGACCATTGGTGCACCAACATTTCGTTTTGGACCAAAAACACATAAATTTGCCAACCACAAGGATTATTTTTGCAATTTGTCTTGATATTATGTTTATGTTTAGACAGAAATGCAAAAATGGTCCATTTGGTATGCATTTTTCCAAAAAAATGCCCAAACTACTAAACTTTTGGATTGACGGTCCTTTTTAGCATGTTTTGTTGTGGATTTGATCCCTCTCAAAAATGAAATAACTAAATTGCCTCTATTTGATTTTCTTTTATAAATAAATAAGAATAAAATAGCCCACCAAGAACACCTGAAATCATCAGTCAAGAACATCTTTATCTTCATCACGATTGAGAACCAAAAGTGAGTAGTCTAACCATTGGTTCCTGAAATTTGCAAGAACACCTGAAACTCAAACACAAGTCCAAATCAAAGTTCTCTAAGAATCAAGATTAAACAGACATTAAAGTTTGGTAATACCAAATCATTACCGGAGAAGCTCACAAATTAGTGAGAATCATCAACATAGTTGCATAGAGATTATGATTGTAAGTAGACTGGATTAAAGGTGTTGACTAATTACTTAATACAGAGGGATATTGCAAAGTAATTCGACAAATTTAAAATCTCTAACACACAATTACAAATTGATATGTAGTGGCTTTACAACTCAACTGCATAGATTCGAGATTAAGAATTTCACAAAAGGATTTACTAACAAAACAAAAGAACTAAAATCAATATGTGAGAATTGAATCGATTAAAACAATTATCTAATTGACAAACTTAAAGCGAAGGTGCGTTGATCTCGGTGACCAAAATTAATCTAAAACCCTAAACCCTTAAATCGATCACAAAATTAACGATTCTAATCAAATTTACAATCGATGCTTAACTGATAATGGAGCATTGCTTATCGAATTGCAAGTGATTATTAATGAAAAGTATAAGAGTGTCATGCACAAAGTTATCACTCAGACGGATGGAACACGAATGTTGATTGCATGTTTATATAATCAGGAAAATGATTCTAGGATTTTTCTGGCACGACGTTGTTGGAGGAGACAGCAGAGAAAGAACAATCATACCAGGAGTTTGTGTTTGATGATTACATGACACTGTATGTAATATTGAAGCTTCAAACGAAGGAGCCGACAAATGCGTTTGATGGTTCCGATTTACCATTGGGATAACTGTGTAAAAACACATTTGTGCTTTCTAGTATGCATATAGGAGGTGTTTGAGATTGTTTTTTTTTTAAAAGTCATTTTCAATAAAATGACTTTTTGACTTATAGTTTTTTTTTTTTTTTTTTCCAAAAGTGAGTTTTAAAATGTCTTTGGATTATCTTTTGAAAGAGCAAATGCTAAAAACCAAAAGTCACAAATTCTGACTTTTAAAACCATAACTTTTTCTTTTTGCCAAAAAATCATTTTAAAAGATTTTTTATAATTTCTAAACAACTTTTCACACTTTTAACTTTTTAAAAAAGTTAAAAGTCCAAAAAATCATTTTAAAAGTTTTCCCAAACACCCTCATATTTTCAAAGAGACCCCATATTTTAATTTAATGAAATATTAATTTAAATCGAAAAAACATTAAAATAAATCATCACGAGGGTATATTAGTTATTTAAGTGTACCGAGAGATTAAAACCACAAACAAAGGTATTTAAAAATTGAGATCTTGAAAAAAACCTAGAAAACAATACATACCATAAGGACCATTTTTGCAGTTTTGACTTATGTTTATGTTGGTTATTTAACATAAAATCCTCCAATTTTACACAAAAAAGTCGGTTATACCTAAAGTCATTTTTTGGTTCGTTAATAGCCAAACATACTGTAAAATTATTTCACTTCTGCCCTTTAGCCAGATTTTACCTTCTAGGGTCGGTTACCATTGTTATAAAAGCTCTCATATTTACATATCACCTCAACTACCACACTTTGCCACCACCATCGCCCTTTGCCACCAACGCCGCCCTTTGCCACATACAGACCACCACCATCCGCCACACACAAATCATCACCATCATTATTGCATGTGAATCGACCCTTGCCTCTATCGTGTAACATCCCAAAAATACGGTCCAAAAATTTCTTTTTTAAATTATTAATAAAACCATAAATATCATAATCATATAAAAATCATAAATCATGTATCTCAAAAAAAAAAATATCATAACAACTATCAATGTATCAAAATCACATGTGAAAACATCAGAGTAGATCATCCCATGCTTAAAGTTGTGGTGTGTGTCATGCAATCATCTTGAGCTCTACATTTTGCTATCGAAAGTACCTGAAACCAAAATTGAAAACTGTAAGCACGTAGCTTAGCGAGTCTCCCCAAACTACCACATACCATACTATAACACCGTAAATTTTCAAATAAAATTTTCATTTAAAATCGCATAATTCTCATAACACATTTCACAAAAATCCCATTTTTTTAATTTACAAATTCGAAACTCCATAATTGTTTGATTAAAATCTAGGATCTTCAAAACATAACTCTTTCACTGGTGTGTACAATCAAGCTGATACCTTCACGTGATCCTGATAAGAACCTGAAACACATAACACATAACACGATAAGCACGATGCTTAGTGAGTTCCCCCAAATACCACATACAACATATTAGCCACTCGAGTCTATAACTCCGTAAGACCCTCCGGTCTATGTGTCTCAGTGGGACCCCCCAGTCCCAAGGCTCGTTGGACCCTCTAGTCCGGTCTTAGTGAGGACCATCCCGTCTCATAGCTCGTTGGACCCTCTGGTCCGGTCTCGGTATCACATAACATAACATATATATTAGACAAACAAAATGCATAACTCAAGTAAGCACATAAGACCCTCTGGTCACACATAAATACCACTCAAGGTAAAATATAGTGAGAAGACTCACCTTGCGAGCAACAAGCAAATAACCTCGCACCCGAATCTCGAACTAGCCTCCGCCTATCACAAGGATGAATATCTCTAGTTAATACTCTTTTTCATGACTCTATTAACTGAAGGCTATTCTTTCTCTCTCTAACTCTTGAATTGGGTAAAAGACCATTTTACCCCTCCACGGTCTCCATTACTCATGTTGACCAAACCTTAAAGTCAACAGAAGTCAAACTCGAGTCAATAATCTATGTTTGACCCGACTCGACAAGTGCACTCTTGCGACTCATCGAGTCCCCTCGTTTCCTCAGAAGTCTTAAGAAAGTCCAGCTCAACTTGTCGAGTTGACCCCCAACTCGTCGAGTTATGAATTGCCGAGTCATGCCACAGACTTTGCGAGTCCTTTCAATCAGATTCCTCCTTCAGATGATTTAAGGCATATCTATCACTCCAAACACTAGATCTACCATCCTAAGGGTCGATTGTCACGTAAACCTGCAAGCTTTACGTTCAAACATGGCATATAAGACTCATAATGCCACTACATGCTCCAACAAGGGCACCAAACACAATAACTCTTTAAGTGACTGAATAAAGCTTGAGCCTTTGGACCCTCTAGACCTCACAAGGTCCATATCTGAAGTCTAGTCCTAGAAAGGGACTCCATATACCCATATCTCAACAAAAAGGTGATAGAAAGCCCTATTCATCAAAACATGAGATCTAATCACCACAAGGAGAAATGTAAGAACTTTTTACCTTCTACAGAAGCTCTTGGACAAAATAACGCTGATCCGCTGGCCCCCTTCTCGCTTCTTGATGAATCCTTCCCTCCTCTTCAAAAGAAATGTACCAAAAGACCCCAAAATTAGCTACATTCACACTCTCTAGCTCAAAGGACATTAGGGTTTACTCTCAGTGAAAGTGAGCAGCAAATGAGGCTATAAGTTCCCTTATATAGGCCCCAACCCCTAGAAATTAGGGTTTCTCTGCCCAACACCTACTCGGCAAGTCAACTCTCTGACTCGTCGAGTCCACTCATTAATTCCACGTGGCCAACCCGACCCTACTCGGCGAGTTGGACTCACAACTCATTGAGTCACTCCATAAATCTCAAAGATAAACACACATTAATGCATTTGAAAGTCTAAATGTTACAATCCCCCCATACTTGAATTGGATTTCGCCCTCAAAATCGCTTCTTCAATGTCACATAGATCGAACCCAACAACCCGAAAAGTACCACCGAAAAGATCTAATATCACACAATTAACTTCCTACATGGACACCTGAAACCAAACAAGAACTCCCAAACCCGGAAGAGGACAAACCCTTCTGCCGTTACGATACCACTTCTGATTCTCTCGTTTCAACTGCTAGAAACAAGTCAAAGCCCAACAATTTGCCACCGATCACTCATACCAGACATACTACACGATCCATATCATACTCCAATGAGCGAAAGTATTCACATCTCACCAGGGACTCATCCACTGTACTGCTATTAGAACCCAACTGAACAATGAGCTCTCAACAATCTATCCTCGAACATAAAAAAAATCATGCTCACTCAGAAGTGTCCTCAGACATCTAAAATCATAAGCCCCGACTCCCTCTCCAATATCCCTTTCAACACTGAGTACCAGGTCAGCTCCCGACCCCACAGTTGAACCTCCAAAGGTTACCCATTGCATGCCCCAAAACGTCTCACTGACTTTCTTCTCACAGAAACTATCTCAGTCCATTGTGAAGTTTGCTTTACCCCAAACGAATACCACAATCCCAAGTAAAATCGTCTCACCCTCGACCTCTGTTGTTTACTATTCATTAGTTACATGCGCCTCGCGGTCCTTCCCATACAAATAAACTGACCCACTCAAGTCTAAAACATCAGATGACATCCAATACTCCTCAAAATGAAACCCATCTCTGAATCCGAAATCTCATTCTCCTACTCAATTCACCACCCAAGCCAAACTCAAACTCAAGCATCTGGTCCGACATAGAATTGGCACCACTCATCCCAATAAAGCACTCAACTCATGACCCATGACCCGCAACCCACGCGTACACCACTTCTCTAACTCCCTTCGATTGCGATAACCACAACTTAACTCAAAATATAACGATCCCCGACAAAAATGAAGACTCCAAACGCGCCCCTGGTCCGACCACCAGATTCTTGAAACTCGAAGAATAAGGCTACCCAAGCCTAAAAACTCTTTTGCACCATGCTCTAACTAGCAAATAATACCTCGTAGTATCATAACATTCCCTCACACTAACCAACGAAGGCTATGGCTCCCCGCAAGCCTATGACACTCTCTCATTGTGTGACATCCCCATTTTCACGGCCAAAAACTACCGATTTTGTTTATGCTTGTTTGAAAATCAGAGTAATATTTTTCATAAAAGTGTTGCTTAATTTGTTCCCAAAATAAAATATGATAAAGATTTATCAAAGCATTTCCGTAGAAATCTATTTCATTAAAAAGACTCGGGATGTCATGTTCGATACAGATCAAAAACATAAACAGTATAATATAAGTCTTACTACATTATTTCGTATCTACAAGCCTATATCTGTAATCCTTATCCAAAACATCACATCTATGCTCGAGCGCTACTACCTGTAATACATGAAATTGAGTGGGTCAGGCTTGGGAGCCTGGTGAGCACATAGGGTTTTTAACCCACAATAAATAAGTTTATTAATTTCATCAACCAACAATAACCCGATTACCCGTTCCCGTTATCCTCACATTACGTCCCTAAAACACCTATCATAAGGGACCTAGACTAAGGATCAACATCGAGATGGACACTAATACTAAGGGGATTCCTCAGCAATAAATGTCCTTAAGGCAACCATGTAGGGGATGCAGTACACTGGTGAACACATCGTTCACAAACACCTACAAGCAAGCCTGCCAACGTTCCACTGGACTATCTAGAAGAGTCTGTGGTCGTCATCCATACTCCGCTAGATGACAGAATCAACAACAACAACATCGAGGCCTCTCATCATTTTATCACACATCGTCTTAGTACATATACCCATGTTTTACCCCGACATTTTTGTAGATATAAAATACTTATACATTTTAATTTTTACATTCACCCTTAGATCACATCAGTAGCAAAAACTATATGCTCGTCGATTATAGAACCCTCATAGGTCGAATCAACGCCTCACGTCGGATCTGATGTGACGAATAAAAGCTAACGATACAAAGGATCGACTCGCACCCGTGTCAAATAACATCAAAGAAGGTACATAACTCACAAGAAAAGTACCTATACACAACATAATATAAGCACAACACATCTCAAAGGAATATAAATAAAGAATACGTAACGGATACGACGTCAGGTGTTGCGCAGACCTCCTTTACTGTTAGTTGAAAGGCTCTCCCACGAACCCTCGGTGTCTCGACCTTCGTAGGTCGACTCTTAGTATCACATAAAGCAACAGGTGCATATCCTTGTGCTGATCCCTGAAGAAGCTGGGGGCACTCAGCCTTCCGATGGTCGGTATGGTTGCAGTGAAAGCAGACTGAAAACCCCTTGTGTTAATCCTTCGCCATATGCCCCTCTTTGCCATATTTGTTGCAAATCCTCGCTCGACACGATCCCTCATGACTCTTGTTGCACTTACCACAAGTGCGAACCTTCTGGCCCTCAGTCCTCGTATCAACGGGCTTAGCCCGCATTGCTGCCGACTGCGACTGCACTGGTCTCCAATCCCTACCTTGGGACTCCTCATCCTCTCTGGTCTGTAACTCTAGCTCGATCTCCCTCCGTATGGCATTGGTATGAAGCTCAACCAATGTCCTATATGAAGAGTTCGCCATGAACTCTTGTATATCCCTCCTCAATATGCTTAGATACCGACTTACACATGCATGCTCAGTGGACACGTGTTCAGGGCAAAACAACGTCCTCTCATGGAACATCCTCGTAATCTTAGTCACAGACTCTGTCTTCTGCTTGAGAGACAGAAACTCTTGGGATAAACGTTCCCTTTACATAGGGGGAACATACTCATCTCGAAATAATTGGGTAAACCTCTCCCATGTCACTGCAGCATAATCTGCACGAGTAAAACTGGTAGTCACAAACTTCCACCAGTCCTTCTCCCCCCGTGCGAAGATGGTTCAGCGTAAACTGAACCCTCAACTGATCAGGACATGAACATGTGTAAAAACACTCCTCTATATCATAGATCCATCTCATGGAAGCAATCGGATCTTGGGTCCCATTAAACTCTGGTGGATTCGTGTTACTAAACTCCTAAAACAACAACGAGTCACCTCCCTGTGGCCTGGCAGCGGCGACAGCTGCAGCAGCAGCCACCTTAGTAACAACAACATATCGCTCATCAAACGTCTCAAATAGTGTGGTCTTAATAAACCCAAACATCTCAGGAATTTCCTCGCGTATGGCTGCGGCCACCTCCTCATGAATCATCCTGCGTATCTCATAATCACTAGTCTCACTGCTCCCAGGGTTGTGGCGTGTAACCACTATGATGTCTCTGAAACATAACACAAAAATCATCAGAGACTTGCTCGAGTATACCCACACTCGATCATTCGTCCCTACTTGTTCCTTAGCATCCTAAGGATTCTTACTTGGGTTGCATACATATTCGGTACTTTTAGTAGTACAGGCCCAATACTACCTTCCACACCAACCTGTAGTCACCCCAAGTCCGCCTCCTAGAATCCCAGTTCACAAGTACTCTAACTCTCATGAATAACATACTACCCTCTTAGTAGATATCCCATATGCTCATCTAGGTATCTATCCTAGATTATCTCCCGACTCATAACTCTCTCTCTAAGGATCCTGCTAGATACTCTCACTAAGCACATATTTAAAGCACATAACAATTAGCAATAGGGATGGCAACGGGGCGGGTTTGGGACGGGTTTTGGTAATCCCGCCCCCATCCCCGAATATGAAAATCGATCCCATCACCAACCCGAATCCTAATGGGTACCCATTTACCAAACACTATCGGGTCTGCGGGTATCCCAACGGGGTAACCGGGATCCCCATAAACGGAAGTTTATAAACAAACACATACAGACTATATACAACACATAAACGGAAGTTTATAAAGCATGAAACTTAATGACAGGAAAAGTAAAAAACTTAAAGGAGACTTTATAGAAAGAAAGATCACACTTACTTGCCACAAATGGTTGAAGACATCAACAAGAAGATCAATCTGAACATAGAATCCACATGTTGTCTGATTATGACTTCAGTAGATGAACTACTGAAACGTAAGAATTGCAATTGAACTCTATTAGCATTTGAAAAGGCAATCAGGGTTAAAAAAATTTTTGGACCATTTCTTGATTTGTGTGTGTCATCCTTGCGCAGGGGCCATGCTAATCTTCTCTGTATCGTTCCAATTTTATCGGATGTCCCCAAAGGGACGACTATAGATGAAGAGCTTCGCCATATAGAGGAGTAGTAGGTTATATAGGACGACGCGGGTTCTAAACGAAGTAGTTTACTGTTGATGGTCATATATTCTCAATGTCTTTAAAATTAAGGTTAATGACTTAGGAGGGTAATAAGGTTTCCAGTTTGTCCGTATTAGGTCACTAAGGTTTTTTTGTGCGTATTAGACCAATATGGTTGTTATTACCGTTTAGAAATAGTCATTTTTAACCATTAAAACCGGTAAAATGACTATTTCTAAACGGTAATAACAACCATATTGGTCTAATACGCACAAAAAAAACCTTAGTGACCTAATACAGACAAGCTGAAAACCTTATTACCCTCCCAAGTCATTATCCCTTGTTTATGTGCTGATTTTGATTAATTTTGCAACTTCAATTTCTTAGTTCATGCTGTGGTTTTGCTTTTTATAAAATAATTGATAATAGGCATCATCTGCAAGTCACTGTTGGTTTTACATTTCTATTCGTTAGACATTGATGAGAGGTATCAAAGTGAGATTTTGTTTTTGTGCATATGGATGTGTTCATGTAAACATTTAAATGATAAAAAAGAAGTTATTGATAAAATGTTGCATATTTATGTAATGAATATCATCAATCAAATGAGTTTCTGGACTTAGAAGTTCTGGAAAAGTTGTGAGATAAGTTTAAATGGAAGCAACTATTTTCAATCAAACAAATCAGTCACATTGATTAGTAAGCATGTTTTCTAAATAATTATGGTTAATGACTTAAGAGGGTAATAAGGTTTTCAGTTTGCCCGTATTAGGTCACTAAGGTTTTTTTGTGCGTATTAGACTAATATGGTTGTTATTACCGTTTAGAAATAGTCATTTTTACCCGTTAAAACCGATAAAACCGATAAAAAAACTATTTCTAAACGGTAATAACAACTATATTAGTCTAATACTAATTAAAAAAAAAAAAAAAAAAAAAAAAAAAAAAAAAAAAAAAAATAGCAATTCAGCAAAATTGAAATTTGATATCACAACAATATACAACCCTAGTCTCTCTGCGGGGGTGTTCCTTTGGGATTTTGAGGTCGGAGTCACTGATGAGCATTAGGAGTTTTTCGAGTTTCCATTCGCAGCAGTTCGTCTTTTCCTTTTGCTCTGAATGACATTCATAGCGTCAACGGACCGAGATTGATAAGCATAAATCTCTTAATCTCTCTGCATATATTTAGTTCTGGAATCGAATCGATCATGGTGGGACAGAAGCTGTTAAAAACGAGGATATGCGTACTGTATAGAAAGGGTCAATGCCATCGTCAGAGCTGCTCCTTTGCCCATGGGGATGCCGAGCTGCGTCGCTACAATACTTCTTCGTCCTCCTTCAACGGTACGCATTTTCGCTTTAATTTATCATTAACACCAGTTATGTTTCAATTAGGGCTAGCATACGGTTAGAGAGTGATATCAGGATCTGAGAGTCGTTAAATGTTGCAGGAGGCCACTAGGGTAACGATGACCACTATATATGTGTTTGTGACCACATACCATAGTTGATTAGCGCTAGCATACCCTCTGTCCCTTTCTCTAATTTTAGGTACCATTCTGCGATAATGATAGAATAACATATTCGAGAGAAATGTTCAATAAACGATTAAATTGGTTGATTGCAAATTTGCAATGGTACTCTAATAGTGGATAGATACTATTGCTGCCATTATGATTTATCAATCGTTGTATATTAAATTTCAATTGATAGGGTAAAGAAGGTTCATGGAACTACCAATTCCTGTATGCTTCCCAGTTATGATCATTTGTTAAAGTTTATACATTGATTTTTGAATGGTTTTCGCATCTAATGATCTAACTATTTGCATTTCCGTTTAATATCTAACCTACTTCAGTAGGCCCATGCTTGCATTTTGGTTGTTTCCCAAGTGGCCATTTGATCCTTGATATATCTTAGAGCTTCTACAACTCTCTTTGAGCTCTTTAGGCTGCAGTTCAACTTCTCTTAAATCTAGCTTAAGTCAACAGGTTGCAGCAGATAGATAATGCTTTTATGAGTATATGTATAACAGCAAACTTCCAACTTATCTTTGATTGACTGGAGATATGTCATCAAGTTTTTCTGTTGGGACTCATAACTGTATCAGCAGTGTCTTATCCCATTATCAATTATCAAGACATCATCCAACAGGCATATTATGTTTTCATCAGAAGGGGTTGCTGGTTGGTTTTTCTTATTGCTGCTTATGGTATTATTCTCGGGAACTTCATCTTCATGGGCATTCATTCTATCTTCCATAACTTGCACGTCATCAGATGGATTTTTTCATACATTCAAACACTTTTCTCTTAAGTTCTCACATTCATGGGGATGGAGTCTCTGCTATTTTGTCTTCTTGACTCCTTCACTTCATGAACATCATACAGCCAAGGAGAATATCAGACATATTGTAATATTATATTCATATTGTTCAAGAAGAGAAAATCTATCATCTTCTTATCCGTTCCACGACATGTGAAAGTATTCTCAATATTATACCTCAAAATTAGGATATATTACATATCTACTTCTTTCCGTTTTATATGAGAGGTGTAGTTTCTATGGATTGACCCCTTTGGAAGTCGATTGAAGGTTAGGCACCATAACTTTTCATTATTCTATTAAGATTTGGTTCCATCTAATGGTAAGGTGTATATTTTGCTAATGACTATGGCCCACATGGTTATCTTATTTGCAATGATTAAGAGGATACTCATCTTCAACATACTGGAAATATTCTTTTCATGTTTTGCAGGGAGGCAGGACTACAGAGGTGCGGATTTAAGAGATAAGCTTGGCAGACATCGCTCTCCACCTCATAGAAACTCTCTTGAAAGAGATGCAAGAGACAGATTCCCATCTCAAGGTTAGAACCTACCTCTAGCTTTATATCCAAACTTCTTCAATATCCTCACTTCTTATTTTGTTTGTACAATTTCTTTATTTGTGAAACTAACTTTTGTTATGTTGCAGGACATGGTTCTCCAAGATTTGGGAAAAAGAGGTGTGTTTCTGAAGTTATCTCTCTCTCTCTCTCTCTCTCTCTCTCTCTCTCTCTCTCTCTCTTTGTTTTTGCCCCTTTCTCAATTCTCTTTTTATTTGTTTTTTGTTCTGAAGTTACCTGAATATTTGAGTAGGCTAATATGTTTCTTGGGTTAGACTTATTGTGATACCCATTTTTCACTTTTGGGTGCTTTCGCATGCTTATCTTTTACATCTCTTGTCCACGGATTTATTTATTTATTTTTTCATTTTGAACAATATTTCTATTACATTATAGTTCAAATACATAAATAACTTTGAAAGCTTTTAAAGTAGAATTGCAGAAGCAGAACCCAGTAACCTATAGTACATCAAAAGCTGTTACCGGTCTTTATTTACTTTCTAGATCCTGAGATGCATACATGAATATGAAAGCTTTATGCTTAGTGATTAGTTAAGGTTTCATGCTTGAATACATTTCAAAATACATGTTAATCTTTATAAAACATCATACAATATACTAAAACAATTCAACTTTTAAAATTTGAGATCGCACTGTAAAGTATAAGTAAGCCATACTTTTCCACTTATCCCAGGGTTATACATAGGCAAGACAACCTTTCATTCTATATCACATATGTTGGATATCATAATGGCAACACTTGTATGTAAAAACAGTTTTATACATGCTGTATATCCATTGTAAACTGTATGCATATGCTATATCATCCTATCTTTTTATATATGCATAAACCCATTGTCAAGTACTTTCATAAACATTCTTTCATGCATATAAACATTTATACATAGCACATATACACCATGTAAATCAATAAACACTCACCTTGACTTAACTTCTATCCAGTTCTGATTCAGTAATCATCTTTTTAATCTTAAAAGACTTGTATTATGTTTATAACATGGTTATAGATCCATTTGAGCTTTTACATAGGTTACAAAAGGCTTCGGGGTCATGATATGCCAATTGCTTGCTTGCTTAGTGTAACTGTAAATGTTACACATTTTCTCTTTTGACACCTTAAACTTTCAACAATTACATTCCAGATTTTAAGGCTTATTATTTAAGCTCCTTAACAACATACACTGTCTTTCCTTCTTACCTTGCTCTTTTTTAATGCTTGTCATTTGTAATTCTGGATTTTAAATCATGATCAAGGTTATATTTGAACTTACAGACTTGGGCATATTACATATAAACATGTCAAATTATCCACTTAACTTGAAATGTGATTGTCAGTGCTTATGTTTTATGTTCTTAAATGCAAAGGATACTTATATTTGGTCTTTATAACCTTAATACTTTATTTCATATGTGTTTTCCAGTGAATGGAGTCATAGAAAGAGACATCACTTCGATGGTGAAAGTGAATATTCCGGAAGCTTTAAATTATCAGATGGGGGTGAGCAAGGCAGAGAAACAAAAGCCTCATCTTCAGAAATTAAGGATGATCAGGTTATATTACCAATCTTTTTAGTTTGACTATAAAGGTCAAACCTTTCAGGTGCTTACTTTTCTGTGTTTCCTTCTAGTTGAAGCATGTGCAATCTGAAATAGATATGCTAGAAGATCACAAGGAACAACTGCAGGTGAGTTAATTGGACTACTATTTAATTATTTAATTATTTTTCCTTTTTTCTCAAGTGTTAATTGTATATTTTCTCATCAACATAATGGTGCTTAGATCTATTTGGAAGAAAGGATCCAAGAAGAAGATAGTTTAAATTCCAAAATTAAAGAGCTTGATATGCAATTGTCCATAGAGAAAGAGGAATGTAGAAGGTATTTCATGGATCATAGCCAATCTTTATTATATTTTACTAGGTTACTCCTTTTTTTTTTTGCTTTTTACAAATTCTATTTTTTATATTTCAGAATTTCCTCCAAAATTAGGAAATTTGTGAAGGCAAATCATCGCCACTCAAAGTTACAAGATGAACTGAAAAGGCAAGGATCTGTTTCCATTTTCTTGTATTTCCTTAACTGTTTTTTAACAGGTATTGGAATATGTATATAGATCAGAAGCTCGTCTCGAAAGACTTGGGGATCAGCTTGGTTTTGATGCTAGAGCTGCTGCTAATGAAGAGGATATTAGCATTAATTTAATATATTATTAAGTGATGAAGAGACTTTAGGAAATGTCTTAATGAGCCCCAAATATGATAATAAGCCTACTAAGGGTTCACCAAGAAAGGATGAGATGTTAGTGAAGGATTGCCATTCCCCTAGCAAGAAAAGGATGAGGGTTCACATGGTAGATGATGCTGATGAAAAATCAAAACAAGGTAACATAACATAACATTTATGATTTATGAATTTGTCTTGTGTTTGAAACAGAGTTAAGAAACTGATTTGTTTAACAGGAGAATGGGTTGGTGGTAGAAATATGAGATTTGAAAGTGAAAGGCATTCTAGATGGGACCCGGACCCACATCTTGGTCAAAAGAAAAACAATGAAGTAAGGAATGTTAGGCCTTTTGTTAATAACTATGACAAGCCTACAAGAAGAAAGAACACATTCACCAGCTTTCCCTTGGGAGATAATAAGGTGCCTTTTCCCACTTAAAAAAATATCTTGTATTATAGGATAAATTTATAAATTATAATTCAATTAAAATCATGAAATTTAGCTGTTAGATAGATGTGTATTTATTTTTGAATGAATTGAGCAGTTTAAGGAAGCAAAATCCACTACTAGAATGGCAACAACTTTTGTGGATGAAGAGAATGAGGGAGAGTTGCCACTTCCAGCTCCACCTCCTCTTCCTCTTCCAATTGGACAGAAACAGATTGCTTACTTACAACAGGTCAGATAAGTAGTTATCTTCATTTTGCTTTTAATTTCTTAAGAATTGCTACATTACCTTTATGCATAAATTAGAACAAGTGTGCTTGACTATCAGTCATCATCAAAGTACCACTGAAACAGCTTAAGATTTAGATTTCTGAATTATATAATTTTACTTAAAAAGCTCCTCTGTAGTACTTGCCATTTGCCAACTTCATAAGAAACTATGAGTTGAGAGTTTGGCATAAAATGGAAGCTGTTTTAAAAAAATTCTTTGCTTTCTAGTAGTATTTTCCTTATTTATTTTGACTTTGAATATCAAAAGCCATTCCTTTTAATTTAACTGAAAATCTACCTTTTGATGTAATTTCTTGTTTTCCTTTGGAGTTGAATATGTTCATGTCAAGTTTGGTATTGAAAAAAGTTTGTTTGATATTCAAGGTCAAAATTAAGACTACTAATAGAGAGTTGACATAACATATAGATAATACTGTATCTACCCAACTAAAATTGCAAAGCTTTATTCATTTTCAGATAGAGATTAGATTCTCCATTATTGAAGGGGGTATTTTAGACATTTGACAAATAATGAAAACAGTTTTGCCAAGACCATGATTGGATGTAGGAGGTTATTATAGTGGGGATTTAGCATGATGGCTTTCATGTGAGATTTATTTTTTGATTTTGGATTTTGGTTTTGCAGTACAAGGAGGGAAAAGATGATGATGAGAATAATGTGGATGTGGTTGATGATGTTGATGTTGATGACGATGAGATGCTGGATGTGGATATTGTTTGACTACTCTTAGTTATTCATGGATTTGTAACTGTAAGAAACATGTGATTATGATTATGAGGATTGATGATGATGTTCCAAAGTTTTGTAAATACTACTTTAAGTTTTGCATTGCACTTTTAGGCCTTGGATCACTGCTTTTGAATGTTTGTATGTTTTTGGTTTAAAAATTAAATATATATATCATATAATTAGGGATCAAGGTTACCAAACCATAACTCTTTTCTATAAATGTGTGTTATCATTTACTCATACAGACGCTTGATGAAAAAAAAACATGCAAAGCTTATTAAGGTGGTGTAATAACATCAATAGTAATTCACATGTTCTTTCTTACAAAACAATCTAAAAGCCTGAAAAAACAGGGTCATTGTAGTACTAGCTCGTGTGTTTTTTTTTTGTCTAATAAAAACTACACAAGGAATCAAGAACCACTGTCTTACATAAACTACCACCACATCTAATCCACAACCATCAAGCTTTTGAATCTCTTCATAAGGCATGAGTATGATGCAAACAAGAGAAGAAAGTAGAAAGAGCTCTGCTTAACATTGACTTCTTTTTTCTTCCCAATAGTCAAACACCACCAAAAAACTGTTCCAATGATGAAGAGTTGAAGACATTTGATGATGAAGTTTGTTGGCTTTTTGTCGAAATGTGAACCTGCTGTCTGATGAACCTCTGTAATCATTTCAAGGAAAAATAACAACAAATGCATTAGTTATAAGGGCTTGTTTCTTTTTGACTTAATGGATTGGCTAAGCTTATTTATGGCTTATTTTTATAAGCTCATATTTACTGACTTATTTTTCATGAGTTCGGCTTATTTTCTTAGTGTAAGTGATAATAAGCTCAAAAATTGAAAAATAAGTTTGAAAAAATGAGCTTATAAAAAATGAGCTCGAAAAATAAGCTTAGCCAAACACCCCCTAAAGAATTGATGATATGACTTGGATTTGCAGTAGTATTGCCATCATTGAAGGGTATTCTAGACATTTAACTAATAAGCCAAGGTAAACATATTTACCGCTAACTGAGAAGTAATTTCTGGATTTGAGTCTATATGCCAGTCTGGCTCCAGCTGTCGAACAAAAGACATACGCCCATTCTCTGTACTACAAAATAACACCTGCCATTACAACATATCATCACACAACTAATTATTAACACATATACAATAAAGTTGACATTTTTATTAACTCGATCCACAAATTATAACATATAAACAATAAATGTCTTACACTCATTACCTTTTCTTTCACCAGGCCACCGGTTGTAAAAACCCCAGCATTTTCCAATGATGTTAAAACCCTTTTCTGTATACACAAAAAGTATTAAATTCATCAACATCTATTCTATAATGCTTTAATATCTGCTTAAACTAGACCTTAATATATAGATTATAGTAATCGGATAATACCCAAAAAGGGAAATACTTACTTCGCTTTCATCATCAAGAACTCTTTCCATGAGATAAAGATCAGAATACTTTGTGATCTCTGACAATACTTCCAATACAGATAATCTCACTGTTGCTTGATTCTATAGAAACAAAATCAAAATTATTGTCATGTTAATCATTATCAAGATTTTAATGTGTAAAAAAGACAATGACATGAAAGTGTCACATACTTGAAGCTCTTCGGGAGTGTTTTCTTCCAGTATAACCCCAAGCAACCTGCATGTTACCTGCACCAAAATCAACAATATAACAAAAACCATTATGTAAATGAGTAAAATTATATAGCATCATGCATTTATTTAATCATCATTACTAGTTTATTTGTATTTCCTTAAGAGTATTTTAGATATTTCACAAATTAAACAAACATACCTTCCTTCCATCACTTAATCTTTGCCTGACTATTTGTCCCAAAGTAGCCTGCAGCAATAAATCAAACAATTTGTAAGTAAAAAGCCAAACAATACATAGTTGAATGAGAAGATTTTTGTAAAGAATGTCTGTTGAGATTGCAATTTACATTTGCAGGCTGAAAAAACTCATCCGTAGCATTTTGTGTTCTTGAATCTTGGGAAGATGAACTAACACCAGAAGGTAACGAATTTTCATTGCTATGTGAGGGGGATTGTCGTTTAGGTTGTCTTCTTTGAGATCCATTAGGCGACCTTAATGCTCTCCATGTAAAAATTACTGCAACAGCAAGTCCTGCTATAGCCCAAAAAGATCGCACATCCTGAACACCGGGATCTTGTTAATCATTCCGATCAATTATTCGTAACAATGACAATGGAGAAGAAAGTAATTTTGGCATGAGATTTTGTCAGATAATGAAACATCAACCAATTTAATATTCCCAATTGAAAGGTACGGCAGTTTACGGCTAGAGTACAACCAGGACAGCGGACAGCTGACATTACTCTTAGATATACCCTAATTTTAAGGTTTTCCACCTTCACAAACATATATTTATTCAATGAAATTAACCTCAACAACAGCTGCAGATCAATTTTAACAAAAGTATCGACTGTTGAAACAACTCATAAATTTCTGAAAGGTGGTAGAATAATGAATTAGATGTTTGAACCTGGATGTTTAAGATTTTTGAAACCTTGGTGGATAGATAAACCCCAATTCTCTTAATCAGCTGTAACAAATTTTGCTTTGAGTAATCAGCCATGGCTCTAGGGATAACAATTTAATGACTTTGGGCTATCACCCGGAAGAAGAAAATTGGTGAGCTGTTATGGGGTTTTTTAGCGTTGCGGATAGAGATCCAGGTAAGGAGGGGATTTGATCGATGAATTTGGTACGCAGTCGTTGGTGAGAAGTATGATGGATAATGTGAACGAATATCAATAGAACATCGGAAGGAAGAAATGGGAGTCAAAATTGGAACCTATGGTTAGCGCTTTTCGAATAAAAAATATTTTTGATTGTTTATAAATATATATGGATATGGATGTTCACAAATTTTACCATATATTTATGAAAACAACTAAAAATTTTTACGGTTTACAAAAATGACCATTCAATCATAATTATTATTTGCTTCAACAACCATAATTATTTTTATTTATAAGAAAAAGAGGCTTAAATAAATGATTTTATAATGTGAGGACTTTATATGCCAATTTCATATAGTACAAGGGTTTTCTTTATATAAATAAAGCACAATATGAGGGCCTCCTTGTCACTAGACACTAGATATTTTCCGACTTCTTTTTCCGGACCTGAAAATCATAACTCGTAGTTTCCCCGGCGGCGCGTTTCCGTTCTTCTAGCAGCTCCTCCCCCTAAATCCCCATCCTGCCACCGGCCACCGTAATGCCTCATAATAAGAGCCAGCTCTGATTCACTTCCTCATACTCGCGCCTCCATCAAACACACACCTAACTTCACTTCCTCATCCCTCCGGTCTCCTCCCACCTCCAACCGACTCCAGCGCGGCCGTGTTTCTTTCTTGTTTGCCCCAACTCAGCGCTGCCTTCCATCCTCCGACGTCGTCTCCCTGTCCGACCACGCACATCACCGGCACACGGTACCAAACCGTCGCCGTCTCCTTCTCTGCCGTCGCACAGCGCCACTCTTTCCAGCTTTGTGAAATCTGTAAGAAATTCTAAAAATCATGTATATATTTTTTTATGATTTCTTGCTGAGATGATTTTCTTGATGAAATCTTGTTGAAACCTTGCTGAAATCTGATTTTTTTTTTCGTTGAAATTATGTTAAAATCTTTCTGAAAATCAATTTTGTGGCCTTCTTATGCTGAATGTCGATTTTTGCTTGGTATGTTGTTGAAATGCTTGAAATTTTACTGAAAATAGTTCAGAAGGATTCCTCTTGTGATATTGATTCATGGCTTAACAAGTGATTCTGCTTCCACTGTATCTATTTAACTTTGGCTTATGAAATTCTGTGTTTGAACAAAGAAATAGCTACTGTAATAATTTGTCAAACTTTTGATTAATGTAGAGTAGCAATTAATTCAAAAGAAAATAGTTCAGAAGGTTTATCATTTAGCACCATCATTCAGATGTCTAACCAAACAACATGTTTTCATTCAGATGCATATTTTGCAGAGCCTGTGCAATGATTCAGATATGAATCATTCAGATTCTACCAAAAAGCCCTAACTCAAAAACACTCCTAATTTTTAATAAACGTTTTCTTAACATAAGATTTTGCTGCTGTCTATTTGTTCTTTGTGCGATTATGTGATTCGCTGTATTGTTCCTTAATCTCAAAATATTTAAGCACATTGTTTCCATATATTTAGGTAAAAAGCAGAACAAGAAGCTGAACTTTCATCATCATTGTGAACCCTAGTAATTTCCTTATGTGAAAATTAATATAGATATATTAAATTCAATTAGCATCTTGTTTTCCAGAATTCTGAAGTTGAAAAGTATCCGTTTTTGTTACAATTATCAATCCAAATAACATTTTTCTTCGATTTGTTGTCAGAAATTTATAGTTTCTCAGTGTTTGTAGATGTTTTCCTTTATACACCACTCTCATCATTACATTCTTTTACATGGAAGAGTTTTCAGTTTCTTCCTTTCTAATACAGTGAAGCTTCCAACAGTGGACTATTGAAGAACATGGATACTGTTCTACACTTAGGTGGCCTATCTCCAACTATACTTGGATCATTTTCCACACCTAAACACCATATTGCATATAACCTTCATACTAATGACAGAATTTCATCCCTCTTCTTTGAAAAATGCCACCAGGTAACCTAACCATTGCAATCAATTTACTTCTTCTAAATTCATCTCGAATCTTCATTTCTCTTATTTCTCTAGTTTCAGCGCACACATAAACTACATTGGGGAAAAAAATCAAGAACCTCCATTGTTGCTTGTTTCCCCCCTGTTCGTGATACTCGGAGAAACAAGAAACGGTTAACCCACCCTCAAAATACGGATCTTCCTCCTGTATTACCTAAGCAAAAGAAGAAACCATTTCCAATTCCACTAAAGAAGATCTTAGAAACTTCAAGAGCCAACAAAAAGCTAGCAGAAAAAGGAATAGAAAAGCTCCTTGAGCCTCCGAAGAACGGGCTTCTTGTTCCTGATCTTGTTCCTGTTGCTTATGAAGTTCTTGATGCTTGGAAGATCTTGATCAAAGGTCTTTCACAGCTTCTCCATGTCATTCCTGTTCATGCTTGCAGGTTTGTCTTGTCATACTCATACACCTTTTCATTCATTCTCTTATCTTTTAGCTTTTTCAAAATTTGATTCCACTTACAGTTGTTGTTATGCAGTGAATGCGGGGAGGTTCACGTGGGTCCCACAGGCCATGAAATTCAGACTTGCCATGGTCCAAACAGTGCAAACCGAAGAAGCTTCCATTTATGGGTAAAAGGGTCAATAAATGACATTCTTCTCCCTATCGAATCATACCATCAATTCGATCCATACGGAACCCGAATCAAACACGAAACACGATTCGACTACGATAGAATCCCGGCGATCGTCGAGCTCTGCATCCAAGCCGGTGTCGAATTACCAGAATACCCTTCACGCCGAAGAACCCAACCCATCCGAATGTTGGGCAAAAAAGTAATCGACCGCGGTGGAACCATCGAACCACCCAAAACGCCACCGCATTCCGAGGTTTTGGAACTCGACACGCACCGTGCTCTCGAGCGATTCCCGTGTCCGGCGGAATCAGACGTGGTCGGAATCGCACATTCCACACTTAACGCGTATGAGAAAGTGAGATGGGGTGTGGGGAAGCTTATGAGGAAATACAGTGTGAAGGCGTGTGGGTATTGCTCGGAGGTCCATATGGGCCCGTGGGGCCATAACGCGAAGCTTTGCGGGGAGTTTAAGCATCAATGGAGAGACGGGAAACACGGGTGGCAGGATGCCACGGTGGACGAGGTTTTCCCGCCAAATTACGTGTGGCATGTTCGGGATTTGAAGGGCCCGCCGTTGAAGAGCTTGTTGAAGCGGTTTTATGGGAAGGCTCCGGTGGTGGTTGAGATGTGTGTGCAGGCGGGGGCGGTGGTCCCACGTAAGTACAGGCCGATGATGAGGCTCGATATCGTGGTCCCGGATAACGAGGAGGCTCGGTTAGTTGCTTAAACAATGACAATAGTTGAAGTGTTATTGTTGTTTGTGTAGAATTGAAGTGGTTGTTTGTAGCTTTATATAAAACATTACGAAAGATCGCATACAACAAAACTCAAATTTGGATATATGTAAATATGTGATTCCCATTTACAATATTAATCGGGGATAAAAATGTAAATATAAATCTAAATTTTTAGGTAAGGCAACCGTTTGAGAGAGGTGAAGAGAAACTTTCCATGTCTTCTTCTATCGGAATTTCAGCAATGTCTTCAATGGTGTTTGTTGTATGAATTCCTCTTTCAATCTTGAGTGTCGTAGTTCCATTCCATAGTATCATTTCCCTTTCCAAATGGAGACAATAACTCTCAAAGACACGAGAGGTGACTGTGAGCTCAAAATCTAACATGAAAAGGAACTCCACTTCAAGTCTGTTTAACTCGGCATTCGTCACACCCCCAACTCGAGCATAAAATGCGTTGTTGTAATGTCTGTTTTCATGCATTAAATCAAATTAATTATTAAAATTATCTTGTATAAGATCATTAAAAATACAAGAGTTAATAATAATGAATAAAAACGTTACTAATAAATAAAATTAATTAAAATATTTTAATAAAATAATAATGTGTAAATTAGGGAGAGAGAAATGAAGACATACACGTCATCCAGAATCTTAGCAGCCACCATTATACTTGTAACAAGCAGTCTATGAACATTTAGCCGCACCACTAGCGAACCGGGATGTCTGTGAACCAACCGGTCTATATAAACGTACCCCACCACGAAACAAGCCGGGCTACAGTTTGTGTACTTGTATATCCGGTCTAGATACTTGGCTATCGTGATTGCCGGCGGTCTAACGCCGTGAAACGCCTCCAAGTTTTTCCCCAGCCGTGCAGGTGCTCCGCCGCCGCTGCTTAAACTCAATACCTCATCCCGGTTCACTAGTCTTTCGAGAACAACAGATAAGATCGACAACACTCTTGGGGTCGCCGGATCCTGTTCGGTCTGCTCCGGCAGCCGGTTCTGGCCATTATCGGTGACGGAGATGGCTAACATGTATGAGGCGGTTGTGGGGTTGGCTGGGGAGAAGGGTGAGAATTTTATTGGATGGGAAATTTGGTCCTATGCATGTCTATCTATTCCTATTGGCCTCATGAAAATTTTACACTAATACCCCCGGACTATATCCATGTTGAATTTGGAGCCGTAATATATTTTGCTTATGATTCTTTCTCCTTTAACAGGTTCCAAAGTTATATAACGGATTCATAAAGGGTAAAATCGACATTTTGAGTCTGTTAGATTATAGTTCCAACAATACGACCAATGAGTATGTAGAATAATAAAATGTTAAGAGAAAAAAAAAAATCAAATGATCAAGAATAAATGTGAATTATTTAATTTGATTTGGTGATTTAACACCGGATTTATAGTGGGAAACCCAATCTCAGGAAAAACCCCACTTGAAGAACACTAAATGTTAATCTCTTTAATTTAAAGGTTACAATCGCTAATGAATAAAACCGAAAAAGAGATGATAATAAAATATAGAGTAAATTACATGAATCGTCTCTTGTACAACTCACAAAATGCACGTTCTGTTTCTATTTTCAAAAATTCGAATCTATCACTCGTTTGACTAAAAGTTGCATGTTGATCCCTCATTGGTTTAAATTGCATGTTTCATTCCTTACAAGATAAATGACTATAATGTCTTTTTCAATTTATGCTCACTTTTTTTTTATATTTCTGATTATATGTGATTATTAAATTTTTTTAATTAAATTTAATATATATTTCTCTTTTGCATTACTAGAGAAAACTTAAACACCATCAACGGAAAAATGAAGCACCATCGGAAACCCTCTTGACTCCCACCACTGACCACCACCACAGTTCCTTTTATTTGTTCACGTCCGACGAGTAGCATCTCCGTCGGAGATGTGGTACGCTGTCGGAAAAAACATCACTACTGTCGGTTTTCTCCCTCTCACTTTATCTTCTCCTGAAACCCTGGAGCATTCATTGCCATCTGTTTCCTCAATCATCTTCCCAAACAGAGCAGAGAAACATAAAACACACAAATAAATACCTTATGTGTTTCTGCTGATACGATATATATATATATATATATATATATATATATATATATATATATATATATATAGAGAGAGAGAGAGAGAGAGAGAGAGAGAGAGCAAACGAGAGGTCACCATCACCACCTGTGCGCTAGGGTTCATGATGGATTTCACTTTGGGGCTTTCAGATCGAGCATCACCACCACCAGGAATCGAAGGTGGTGAGACGAGTTTGGAATATGCAAATCCGATGGTGGTGATGCATCAGAACCTGCATTGAGCGACAGTGATGCGTTGGAGCAAAGTCACATCATCTCGATCTTCTTTTGTAATGAGAGAACCCATCACCAGAAAGATATGGAAAACACATCTCATTTCTTTTATTATTCTCTCTAATCCTTCAAGAATTTGTTGAGATCTGCAAATCTAAAACTGTTTTTGAAGTTCACGAAGTTGAAGTTGAAAACTTTCTTGCAGTTAAAAGTTGAAATCGTTGCACTTTTGAAGAACTATGATGGCAAAGATAGAATTGTCGGAGAAGCATAAGGGGTTATCGATTTTGATATGGGTGGAGTTCGAAGACATGGGGGGAGGGAGACGAAGTGCTTAGAGCAACTCCAACCATGACCCTCCAAAATCTTTAAAATGGTGTTGCTTCAACACAAAAATACAGGTTCTATTCCAATCTTACTTTAAAATTTTATATCAAAAACATATATCATATATTTTATTAATAAAATACTATTTTTCCTAAAAAGTAATGAGTTTACACCCACAAGTTCTTCATAGAATTAATATTTTATTAATATCATTAAAATCATGGATGAATAGTAGCCCACTATATTTGTGTGTTACTGTAGCATAATATAAGAATACCGGCCAAAATAACGGACTATCGGAGCAATTTAACCCTGCAAAACAGAAAAATGCATGACGGTTGGAGAAGCTCTTAGGGAGTTAGGGTTTATAGCATTTTTTTTATTAAAGATAATTTTTTTTATTATAATAAACAAATCAATAAATAAATAACAAATAAATTTAAAAAAATTATCCTTTTATGTCTGGAGGGATGCAACGTGTAACTTTTAACAAAACAAAGAATGGTTCAAATTAATTTTTAAAAATAAAGACTGAACGCGTATTTTTAAACTTACACGACAAACGATTCATGTAATTTACTCTAAAATATACTATCTAACTCCCCTCCCCTTTATATAGGAGAATAAATGCTACTCCTAATATTACTCTAAAACATAGATATAGATAACCCAAGTAAAAAATGTCTCCTTAGGGAACAAGGAAAAATGACAGCTATCAAGTTTGATTTTGGAGCATATTCAACAATTTTTAATCTTGAAATACCAACAATCTATTTTAAAACATATCTGGAAAATTATTCTAATTTGTTAATAAAAGAAAGTTCAAATGTCATTGTTTATTAATTATGAGTTTTAAGATATTCATGTTATTACATAATTTCTTTAGCAAGATGGACAATCCACCTTCGTAAATCTTACAATTTTGGGCCTTATCGATTTTAGGGATGACAACGGAGCGGGTTTGGGACGAGTTTTGATAATCCCGCCCCCGTCCTCGAATATGAAAATCGATCCCATCACCGACCCGATTCTCAACGGGTACCCATTTACCAAACACTATCGGGTCTGCGGGTATCCCAACGGGGTAATGGGGATCCCTGTTTAACATTCAAATTAAGAATAATTTTGATGCAATGAGAATACAAAACCATTAGACTTAGTGATGCAAGAATAAATTCATATCCAAAATAATTTTGATAATTTACAAAACGATTAAGAGTAGACATATTTGTTCTGATACATAAGTGGTTACTAGTGGCAAAAAAAAAAAAAAAAAACAGTAAATACACTAGCATTCATAAACCATAATATCACTGTTACTTTAAGTACTATGAATAAAGAAAATGTAAAAACACTAGCACTACAAATAAACAGGAAGTTATCTCAAAAAATTTATATATATATATATATATATATATATATATATATATATATATATATATATATATATATATATATATATGAATGGTTTCAAGTAATGGGTTTCGGTTTCGGTTTCGGTTTTGGTTCGGGTAATCGGGACGGGTATTTTGTTTACCATCCACATAACCAAACCCGCGAAAATTTTCTAAAAGCATACCAAACCCGATCCCGACCCGCTTAACCAACCCCAGACCCGACCCTAATATGTTGGTTTTCGGTTTTTACCATCGGATTCGGTTTCTTTTGCCATCCCTAATCAATTTAATTATCTATGTTAAAATCAACATACTTGTCACAAGTTGAAACATTTATTGGGAACTTTCGGACATTCAGTTAGTAGCCAAACTATTCCCTAAACTCCATTAGCAATCCAAGTTTATCTTGCTTTAAACTGCTATAGAAAAGAATACAACAATATTATCTTAGTTCATACGTATGGGTAAGTAAAAGATAGGATGATCGCCAGCACCTACGATAAAGTGGGGATATAGAGAACAATTACATTCACTATGTTTCTAATTTTGGAACTGTATATTAAAAATATTAGAACTACAAAACTATAAATTTTTTATACAAATAATCCAACTTTTAAATATTGTTATATAAATCAATAAACTTCATTAGCGCGCTATAATTTTTAAGTCAAAGCTATTCAAAACAAGTAGTAGTGATGAAATGAAAATATGTGGTTACTAATTGAAATCTGCCTTCAACCAAGACAAATTAGGTACCTAACCGAGACAAACGAAAATATTATGGGTCAAATCTGTAGTATAGACAGAGTCTAGGGGCTCTAAGTAATGTTCTCTTTTCGGGTAATGCTTAGTTGTTTGCTTGACACGTGGCACTCAGAGAAAGGCTGAAAAACATGGGCCTATATGGATTTCTGTGGATAATGAGGTAATTGTTTGTTTGGTGTTTCATGTTCGGTATCTTTCATTTATCAACAAAGAAAAAGTAACACATCCACACTCAGGGCGGATTAGGCGGGGGAGGATAGGAACTTGTTTCTTTTTCTCTCTTTTCTTTTTGGTTTTAATGTTAATTTTATGTTTCATGTTAAAAGAATTTATTGGCTTATGCTTATGCCATATCAATTATATGAAAATGTATTTTAAAAATTATTTAATTAGTTTATAAGCCATCAAAACACAATAAACTGATAAATAGATAGAAGCCTATTAAGTGCAATCTAAGCATTCAAATTAGTTGTTTTTTTTTTTTTTTTTTTTTTTTGATTTTAACAATATCAAATTATAATAACTTAATAAGTAGCTTCTATAAGCCATAAATATTACATCATTTTTTGAGAAATATTGTCTCTATAAATTTTGAAGAAAAAAACTATTCTTAAGCGTTTTTGTAGTTAATTTGTATTGTAATATGAAATATTTTTGTTTTGATTGTATCCTTTTAAGTAAGGCCTAATAAATTAGAATATATATATATATATATATATATATATATATATATATATATATATATATATATATATATATATATATATATATATATATATATATATATATATATATATATATATGGAAAACTGAATATAACCTTAAGGGCATATAAGCTTAAGTACTCAAACTCACTATATTACGTTGTTTTGTTTCATATATATAAATTTTAATTGTCTAATATTCTTATAATTCAACTTCTAACTTGATTTACTTCCATGATTTTCATAAATTTCACATTTATCTTCCTCGTAATTTTCATTTTCAATTATAATATATATAGCCTAATAGGTGTTCGGTAAAAATATATGATTTAAGAGAAAGATAATAGTGAAATTTTGAAAATCTTGAAATTAAATGAAGTTAAGAATTAAAGTTTAAAAACTTTATAATGAATATATCAAATAAAACGATGTATTACGGTGTGTTTGGGTACCTAAACATATATACTCTTAAGGGTATATATATATATATATATATATATATATATATATATATATATGTATTGAACCGGCAAATAGATAGATGGTAACTCGACCCGATGGATCAGGAATGCCTGGCGGGCCATTAAGGGGGGCACCACTCACCACTAAAGGAAACGAAGAATCGAGCCCACGTCAATCAAAGGAAAATCCCCCAAATGTGCTTAGCGAGCACTTGTAATTTTGTTTGTCATAACGAAAGTATAATTAAATTCTTGAATTTAATAATTCCGGATTTACTAAAATAGACGTACTTCATTTGAATACATTGTCTTCTAAAAAGTTAATGGTGTTAATGCATTTGATGTATGTAATGCATAACGGATGATAATGAGCCGTGCTGGATTCCTTGAGTTGATGACGTGTTTAATTATGGATATAAATCTTTAATCTAACACAACTTTTTAAACAAATGGGTTGGGAGCATATTGATCATTTATTTTTTTCCAACCTAAATCAACATGTTGACCCATGTTCACTCGTATGAATCACAAAATCCAAATAAAAGAATAAAAATGATTACATAAAATTTAAATAAGTTTTTTAAACTATTCCTATTATAATAGTACACTATACCATTAATAAGACTTAAACTCTCGACTTTTTGTACAAATATAATATTTTCACTTTCGGTACCGTAAGGATATATACCTTTTATTTTATAAACCAAAATAATTGATGAGAGTTATAAAATAATCCTATAAATACAAATCCATCATTCAAATAAGACAAAAAATGTGTAACTTTTAATTTGGGAAAAATGGAAAAAGGGAATGCACAAGTCAATTAGACTTAAAGGGTGTTTGGAATTGTTTATTTAAGGTACATTTTAGCATAATATCTCGGCCTATACAAAATGTGTTTATGCTTGTCACATACAACTCAACAACATTCCATAAATTTTCACAGACATCACTCAACATATCCTCTCTCTCCTTTTATAGATGTATAAAACACTAAGAGCTTAAACAAGTTGTTGACAAAATAGAGAACGATTGAGTTTGTTTAAATAATGATTATCATAATATTATGAGACAACTTCAACTAATCTATAAAATTAAAGTTAAATTTAGTTATGTATGTATGTGTGTGTTAGGTGCATAAATTGCACCTTTTCATAAGCTAATTTCATGTTTATTTATAGCATTGCATTGCATTTTTAGTGTAATATTCATTCATTTTGCATTTAAGGACATTATCGAGGATCTATTGATATTTCACCATTTTTGTGGATGTTTCAGGAGGGTGATTTGAAGATTGGAGCATACTTAGGATGGTCAAGGGAACCTCTCGGTGAAATTTCAGAGTAAAATTGAAGAAATGAAGAAAAATGGAGATTAGCTATCTTACAGTTCATTACACGACCCGCGCTTTGGCAAGGCATACGTTACACGACCGTGTTTTGGAAGCTTTTCAACACATCGGGATCATTACACGACCGTGTAATGTAACGCCCGCAGATCCGGGGTAGTCAATTTAGAGGCAATAGGGGTCGAAAATGACTTTTCGACAAAAGATTATTTAGAATAAATAATAATAACCAAGTTGTAGAATATGTCACAAGGTTTCCGTACATATAAAGAACGCCGAAATCCGAGTTATAACGAAGAAGTTATGGCCCGTCGAAGTTTCGCGACGGAACCGGCACGGCACCAGGAAGCGTAAATAGTGAATTTATGATGGAGGACTTTTTAGCCTTAGTGATCTAAACAAAAGTCGTAGCATATGTTAAACCGAGAAAATCCATAAAAAGAACGCCCAAATCTGACTTCGTATGAAGAAGTTATGATTTTTCTAAGATTCGGCTTAGCAGTGTACAACCCGAAACTCGAATTTTAGTTCGAGCGGTTTTTGGCTTACGTGACCTAAATGAGAGTTGAAGATCTCATTAATAGGAACTCAACGGTAAAAAGACAGACGAAAACGGAGTCCGTATGAAGGAGTTATGAATTCTTTGCGGTCATTTAACAGTCTAAACGCCTCCTACTGTTAAATTTGAGATCGGTCGAGAATTAGCCGACGAAGTCTAAACAAAAGTTGTAGATCTTGATTTTACCTACGCGTGGATATAAAGAACCTCGAAAACGGAGCTCGTATGCGAAAGTTATGATTTTTCTAAGTTTGAAGGCTGATACCCGATAGGGGGTGACGTGGCACAACCAGAATTGGACACGTGGCACCACCAGAAGGCCACCACATGGACCAACTCGGCGAGTAGGTCCCCGCTACTCGGCGAGTCCATCAGATTTTTGCACTATAAATAGAGGTGACGGGTCTAGGGTAACTCTTCTTCACACCTCCCAAACCTTCTTTCTCTCTCTAAACTCTCTCTCTAAGCCTCCCTAACCCCCTAAAGCCTAGGGTAACTCCCTAGTACGAGGCGGAAGCCCCGGAGCGCCCGATGGCTCTGAGAAAAGAGCCATTCGGCTCGGGAAATGCTGCTCTAGCGAAGCCCGGTTTTGCGAAAAACCCGCTGTAAGTGAGCTACGCCTACGTTAGTTTTAATATAGCTTCTAATTAATTATAGTAACATTATTAGGACCTTAAAATAATTATTTGTGCTATTATTATGAGTTATATTGAGTGTTATTTAACGCTTATATAATAATAATAATAATCAAACTATTAATTTGCCGCGGATATCGGTAGACTAAACCCTAGTGGTGTTGATACTAGGTTTTATGGAAGGAAAGTTGTTTTGAGAGTATCGAAGCGTTGTCCGAGTGTTGAGTCACCACCTATCAAGTGAGTGCATGGTCCCTTTCATCTTACACATAGATATGAAGTATTTTATTATAAATTACGTGCTATGTGTGCATATTGTCTGAATACTTGTTGTCTATGCTGATGAAAGATTTTTATACATGTTTTAAATGATGTAAACTGTATAAAGTATTTTATATCTACAAAATATGTTGGGTAAAACATGGGTAGATGAATAATCAGCGATAAAAGTTGATATAGAGGAACATTAGTAGCATGGACCTAGTGCCCTATGGGTATACATTGGCAACAGTGGACCTAGTACCCTATAGATGAGCACTGGCAGCTGTGCCACAAACCGTAGATGTTTTAGATCTACGGTAAACGTCCTAGTAGCTGCGCTCTAAGGACAGTATCGGCAGTTGCGCCTAATAGGGAGCCTTATGACCATGACAGTAGCGTTTAAAGGTCAATACCAGCAGAAGCGCCTCATAGAAAATGTCCCAATTCTGGCAGCTGCGCCTAAGTGACAAGATTAGCAGTTGCGCTTGACCAATGTGTCATTGGAAAACAATGGACTTCATGTTGTTTCCTTATGATGATATTTAGGAATGAATGAATGAGAAATAGCTGGTTCTTAGGGTAGACCCTTAAGAATAAAGAAGATAATGGGGATGGGTAATTGGGTTGATTGTTTGATTATTTAAACGTAATAATTATATTATTGTGGGTTGAAAACCCTATGTACTCACCAGGTTTCCCAACCTAACCCACTCAGTTTATTGATATCACAGGTGTTGATATGAAGTCACATTACACTGAGAGATTAAAGAGATGTAGATCACTAGTGTAAATAAATGTAAGTTCTGTTTATGCTTATGTTCCTGTATTGACGATGACATCCCAAACGTTTTAAAATGAATAAAATATGTTTCTTCGAAAATGTTTTAATAACGTATTTATCGTGTTTTTCTGGGAACGAATTCCGCAACATTTTTATTAAAAGAAGAACTCTGATTTTTATAAAGCATAAACAAAATCGGTCTTTTCTGGTCATGAAAATGGGGATGTCACATGTAATGACAAGGCATATGTTACACGGGCCGTGTAACGTGATCTGATGGAATTTCAAAATCTTAACTTCTGATTTATCTATAGTTTTTGGGGACATTCAGAATGAACTTCGACTTGGAACTTCAAAGGGGCGATTTTAGGGAGTTTATATCATCATCTAACACTTTCGAAACACTTTAATTTGCTTTTTGTAAGTTGATTTGAAGATCATACTTGTTAGATTTGTAGTTTCACTTAGACATGTGTGGTTGATTTCTAAATCATTTCTGATTCTAGATTCCTAAGTGTTTGTTGTTAAGTTGTAATTTGCACTTGACTTCATTTTTATCATCTAGTAATCTTTGATTTGGTCTTCATTATATGTTTGATTGGTTCTCTTTTCACTTGATAAATAAATTAGGGTTCTTATCAATCTAGTTAATCAAATTATGAAATTCGTATATGTTTTATGATTTGATGTTAGTAACATGCACTTAATTGGTTGTAATAGATCAAAAATTAGTGTAATCAAAGATTAGATGTTTATATTCCCGAACTTATGAGGAATGTTGGATATTGTTGGTAATTGTTGCAAGATCTTAATGTCATTTAATGATTTGATGCAAGAGCTTGTTTGAATTGAATCAATTAAATGAAGTTTTATTTAAAGAACATGTTTTGAATAAAACACTTTTGTCAACTTGGGTATTAGAGCTTGTTAATATCTAAATTACCAACCTAGATTGAACATGAATCACCATCATATTACATCCTACAACATAATGCATGTATAGAAATCCGAATAAGAAATGTATTTCTTATACTGAATTTAGTTTTCAATCTTACTTCTGTATGAATTTTAATTCTAGTTCAAACATAATCCCTCATTTTAATATTGTTTGTACGATGTGTGAGAATATGGCTAAATAAGAAGTCTCGTATTCCTGTGGATCGACCCTGCTTACTCTATACTATCTTTAGTGTATGAAGTAGCAGTGATTTGAGTTTTATTATTCTATTTTATCCCATTATTTGTTAGTTTGACAGCGAAACAGTGTGTATGAGCAAAAACCCAAATGAGAACAACAAACATGATTCAGAACAACAAATTGTCAACAAAAAAATCAATTGAACATCAAACGTCAACAACAATATTAATTGAACATCAAACATTCAAGAACAAAAAAATCAAAACTTTTGGAGAACAACAAACATGAACAGAAAAATCGGAATCAGAAAATTGTACCTAATATCGTCGATTGTTGGGTTAGGTGGCAGAGGAGAAGAACTTTGCATCGATCGTTGGGTGACAGAGGCAAATCGTCGACAGATGTTGTTGGAGGCGTTAAAACTTCCTACGCTAGGGCAACGATACAATTGTAAATGCTTCTCTCTTTGTCTCTGAACTAATTTCCTTCTTTTTACCCAATAATTTATTGCTTTCCAAGTTAGATGACCAAAATTGATTTATCAAACGCCTTTAGCTCGACTCGGTCAGACGCATATCAAATAGAGCCTTAAAGTAGGGATGTCAACTCGGGAAAATGGGACGAGGATTGTATCCCCTGCCCCACCCCCGAAATTCCCACCGTCCCTACCACCGCCCCCACCCCAAAATTCCTGGATCCCCCCCCCCCCCCCTTGCGATAGATTTTGGGATATTATTTTATTGGGCTAAAATAAATTGTTTTTTGGACTTAAAGAAGCTATTATTTTGTGTTAAAATAGTTATTTATAACATAATTTTAAATGTTAAAAATAAAAATGTTATCACATCTCAAAAACGTTATACTAACAAATTAAAAACATGATTTTTTTGTTGACTTTTGGAAGCTCAAAATCATTGATATTATGTATTATATTTATATAACTAACATATACATAAATATGCATAATATCTTAACAGGGTCCCCATGTGGCTCCGGGACAGGACTGCCTATCCCCGTCGCCACCCCCAGAATTAAAACGGGGGTTAACTGTGCCTCCGCTTCCATCCCGCCCCGATTATTTTAACAAATATCCCTTATATGGGTTCGGAGTTTCACAAAATGTTTTGACATCCCTACCTAAATTCATTATTTTTACCCATAATCACTTTAGGCTGATTTGCTCGATTAAAACAGGTGAGAGCGAGCAATGAGGGTACACGTTAATCGTAGGTGGTGTAACGTCCCAACAATTAAGAACACAAATTTCCATTTTTATGTTAATAAAACCATTATCCAAAGCAATAACATAAAACCATAGTGAACTCGGAGTATGTCAATGACCACCTAAATACATTAGGGTTATATAAAATGCGGAACAATGTGGTGTGTGCAATGCAGCCATCCCGAACTTTACCTTTTTGAAATTGAGATACTTGAAACATAAAATGAAAACCGTAAGCACAAAGCGTATTGTGTTCCCCAATATACCACATACTAAAAAAACATACAACCAAGCATGTCTGGTTGCTTACCTACCCCTTCATTCTATTTCAACCAGATGCTATCAAGCATATCTGGGTGCTTATTTACCCCCTTCATTCTATTTCAACCGAATATTGTCAAGCATATCTGGGTGCTTACCATCCCCTTCAATCTATTTCAACTGGATACTATCAAGTATATATGGGTGCTTGTCTACCCCTTCGGTCCATTTCAACCGGATTCTAGGTCTATTTCACCCATACTACTACCACATAATATCATAACAAGAATCATATAGTCATCAAGAAAATACAGGCATAATTGACAAGTGGCACAAAGACAATCATTACATTATATCATAAACTAGTGGGTTGGCATTGGTGCATTCAACCCATGGTTACAACGAAGGAAAACTCACGTCAAGCCACTGAATCTTTCAGATAAAATCTTGGTCTGCTGATCCGGGACACCCCATGCTAACATCATCAAATAATATCAAATTAATAATTGGATCTCCCCACAATCAAGAATCTAAATTACTTGTTCAATATCCAGGGTAAAAGACCATTTTATTCTTTTCTTACTGGGCCCAAAACCAAGGCCCAACCCATTTGCTCAAAAGCTAAATATCGTAAATGGCATCCCAAGGCCCAATATGGTCCAAATTCCTAATTGGGCCCAAAAACCATCATGGACCTAGTTACAAGAAAGCCCATAGTTAATCTATGACCCAAGGTTAGAAGTCCAATGGCTCAACAAGGCACAAACTCTAAACGACCCAAAATGGACACTCTGGGGAGTACGCCCTACGTATCATAAATGTACGCTCCGCGTACCCACCCCTCGAAGCACCACGTGCAAGAAACGATGCAAAAACTAGCGTTATGCTGAGCGTATTCTAAATGTATTGCCAGCGTACTCATTAGAGGCGTAAAAATCCATATTAAGCTCTTATTGGGTTAAGTCAAGTTGTCCAAACACAGATTTGATCCCTAGACATGGTTTTAAACCATAAAGCTACCAAATTTACTCCCTTGCATGCCCTAATGGGACCCAAAACCCATTTTTATCCTTTTAAACCCATAATATGAACACCAACTAAATCACAACTCACCCAAACCCATCAAGATGGCATTTTTTTTATGCACCCACAACCTCAGAATTTCTAAGATCCAACAGTCTAAGCTCTTCGAGTAGCTCATACTCACAAGGATGACTCTAAGGACCAAAATAAACCCAAAACACATCATATAGTAGATCTAACACATAGAATCATCAATTTAGAAACTTTATACCTCTTGGAAGTTGATGAAGATGATTAGAGTTTGGATCCACAAGCTCCAAGCCAAGCAATGCTTCCAATAAGAACTCATTCTTCTCCATGGCACACCAAAAATCACACCAAAAACCACAAAAAGCTCAAATAAAAGCTAAGATTTCGAATTTAGGGTTTAATGGGATGGGGGTTGAAGATAGGAGGGATTGGAGTGAAGTTAAGATCATTAAATAGGGTCCAAGACCCTAAATTAGGGTTTACATGAGACTGGAGTACACCGCGTGTATTCTCAGTACACCCAACGTACTCCAATAGATGTTTACGATCCTTCTGCCTAGTACGCCCGACATACTCCCTATATACCCCCTCGACATACTAGGCTTAGCTTAAAGCCTCTAACTTCCGAAAGCTAAAACTTCTTCGTTCCAGATCCGATTTCGATGATCTTTATATCCACAAAAAGGTATGAGAAGCTCTACACTTTTATCAACTCCCCTTTGCCATAAAACATTCTGAACTAAAATCTAAAATTCATAAAAGACCTGAACTGCTATTTTACTGACATACCCTTGTACTCCAAAACACAAACCGAACTCCAAGATCATCCAACCTATATTATCCACACACAAGGGGGGGGGGGGGGGGGGTGTTCTAAGTCTCTTTCTTGAAGGCCCTAAGTCTTATGATAATCGGTCTTGGGATCACGATCCCAAATTATGAAATGATTCAAAACAGGGTGTTACAGGTGGCACACAAAAAACTTTGTTATAACGTCGGCTACACCGCCCCCAACAAACATTTTTCGGTGTTATGTTATGATGCGTTAGGGTGGTAACGGGTGAAAACGACTTGATTTCGATCGATTTTTTCAAACGGTGATAAATTGAACCGTTTTTAAACCCAAAAAAAAATATTTTTTCAAATTTATCTCTAATTTTTACACCTATATATACACATCTAACTTCATTGTTTACCTACAAATCCAAATTATTTCTCTCATCTTGTTTTATAAATCATCAAACAATTTCTCATTCCATCATTATGGATCAAAACCCCAACATTCCTCCTCTAAACACAAACACATCCACTTCTCTCGATTTTGCATAATATGAGGTGTACGTGCACATCCTAAATTCCCGAAGCACACCGTAACTTTCAATTTCTTCCAACTTTTTCAATCCCGCCTCACCCCCACCATAATTTCCTACAACCATTCCACAAAACCCTTTCAACATATTCACTACCATGAAACAAAATACCATAGAAGCCACGCAAGAAACGGTTCACGAGACACAAGTGGGGGGGGGGGGGTGAGTCGGAAAAAACGGCCAACAAAGGGAGAGCAATAAGGAAAGGGAAAGCGGTCGCGGTGGAACAATCAACATAAGAACCTCCAACATGGTGGACTGCGGAGGAAGAATACACGTTGGCAGTTTCGTGGTGCGAGACATCAAAATATCAAACTCAGGGAAACGATATGAGAAAAATCGCTTTTTAGGAAGCTGTAATCGGGAAATTTCGAACTATTTTGAAAAATGATGAAAATTATCGCAATCACGATATGTTGAGTAGCAAGTGGACTCAAATAAGTAGGAAGTGCACCAAGTTCAATTCCATCTACAGTAAACTTTCCTCGCACAAGTAAAGTGGTGCAAAGGATTTTGATGTTTTATAGAGTGGTGAGAGACCAATATCATGTTGAGGTGGATCACGTTTTCGAGCACGCAAAGAAAACATGCACGAAAAGATCTAGGAGATTGTTAAGGACGACCTAAAATGGAATCGAACAGAGACATTTTCGGAACAACAATCCAAGAGGTCTCGCGGCTCGGGTTCGGTCGACATTTCAGATATACGTACGAACATCGACCTCAATGCGAACACAGGTGAGCTGCCGGATGACTTCAATGACATCGAAGAGATCTCCCCGCCTTGACGACCGACAGGTCGCGACAAAGCAAGATGAGCTCAACGATATGCGAAGGAAAGCGAAAGTAGACTTCAAGAGTAAGCGGAAAGTTAAACAAAAATTTGACGCCCACAATGAAATCGCGATTAAAAGATATGAGTTGTTACATGAGCATTTGGAGTTCCTTCGTCGAGAAACCGAGGAAGATCGCTTGACGAAGGATTTAACAATTCTTCAAACTAGCGAGGAGAATATGCCATCGGGATGTGCGAAAGTGATCCGAAAAATGAAGGCGAAAATCGAGCAAAGATATTTAGGCGAAGAATAGTGTATCGGTTTTATGTTTTTAAAAGCATTAGGACTATCATATGTTTTCGGTCAATGTTTTTTTTCTTCCTTTATAATATCGTTTTTTTTTTGTTTTTTTTTTATTTTATTTTTATAAATTGAATGTTTAATTAAGTATTTAATTTAATTATGTTTTATTAATTTATATGTTTTTTTTAAAATATTATGACATAAATTAAAAAATAAAACAAATAAGAAAAATAGAAATTAACAACATCAAAACGAAAAACAAAAAAAAAAATAATAATAGGTATTATCACATGTTATTTGATGTTATCCATTTTCATGTGTTATAACATCAAAAGTGGGACTAGAATGATGAATGGATATTTTTAGATGTAATAACAAACATAGAATTCAACAGAAATGAAATTATAGCAGAAAATGAAAATACAAATACAGAGCAAAAGAATTTGGTACAGAGAAATAAAATTGTAGCGATAGTGGAAATGCGAAAGAGATTAAGTTGAGAATACTGAATTTATTCCACTCTTTTGTACAACATAGAATTCAATAGAGAAATACTCTTGATAATCAATTCTTTTGTTTGGTTGTATAAACAATAAAATGAAAATGAGTTCTTTTTACTATGTTTATTCTTTTCATTTATTTTTATGTATATAAGTTTTTGTTTTGCTGTAAGAACCATTTGTAAAATTGGTTGTTATTCAACAAGTTAATTTTTTTTTTTTTTTTCAAAATTGGAACATCAGGTCATGTATGTAAACCGATATGCTCAAGATCCCAATTCTGAACAAATAATTGGGTGTTTCAGTTGGAAAAATCGACCCACAATTTTGTAGCAGGAAGTATTGGAATCCAGGTTTTGCAATCGTGATAAAGAAATTGAGGACCAGTTGTGAACAAGGCCTTATGAAACTCGCTTTCTCTGGGGGCGATCAGCGATGAATAAAATCACAAAAGTAATCAGGAGGCGCATCCCCAATTCTCTCTACCAAAGATTAGACTAATATACTTTCATACAAAGCAAGCCGTTTGAAACACCCAATTATTTGTCGAACGTTTGGATTCCAACATTTATATGTTTACTGGAACTCCCTCATTTCTTGATGCTTCAATCAATGAATCATTCGGTAACCTCTTGGCCAAATTTTCGCAAACAAACAATCTTAGAGCCATCAAGAAAGTCCATGCTCATTTACTTAGAACAGGCATAATCTTCATTTCTTACACCCTCCAAACCAATCTCGCATACGCACATACGAATTGTTCTCGAGAAAACAACATTCAAACACTAACCAAATTCTTCAATTCCTCCATTCTCACACACCCGGTTCCCTTCAATTCAATCCTTTCTTGTTATGTTAGAAATGGACATCCTTCTGTTGCTCTCAAAACATTCACTTTCATGCATGTCAATGGCGTTCCAATAGACACATACGCTTTGTGTAGCTCGTTAACAGCGTCTTGTTTGACTCGAGATGTCGGGTTCGGGAAACAGATCCATACCCATGTACTGAAATCCGGGTGGGGTTCTAGTGTGTTCCTAGGCAGTGCCTTAGTTGATTTCTACTCAAAATCAATGGCTGTTCTTGATGCAGCAAAGGTGTTCGATGAAATTCCTCTGAAGAACACAGTCTGCGCAAATGCACTTCTTTCAGCTTATTCCGATGCTAAAATGTGGGAGAATGGTATCAAATTACTTAGAAGTATGCCTGGTTTACATTTATGTTATGATAATTGGACTTTTTCCATGGCTTTGAATATATGTTCTGGGATGTATGCAATCGAATTAGGTAGTCAACTACACGCAAAAGTAATTCGAACAATTCACAATGCAAAATCCGACGTCTTTCTCTTGAGTTCACTAATCGATTTATATGGAAAATGTGGGCTGTTAATCAAAGCGAAACAAGTCTTTTCCATGGCAGAATCTCCCGATGTGGTTTTATGGACATCAATGCTTAACGTATATGGTAAAAACGGGAATCACAATGAAGTAATTCAACTTTTCAAAAACATGTTAACAAATAAAATTAAACCAGATGGGGTGGCATTTGTTACTGTTATCTCAGCTTGTGGTCACACGGGTCAAATCGATCTTGGCATCGAATATTTCAAGTCCATGGGTCGGGATTTTGGGTTAAACCCAAATCCAGAGCATTACGGGTGCCTTGTTGACTTGTTTTGTAGAGCAGGTGAGTTAGAAAAGGCTTGGAATGTGGTGAAAAACATGCCAAGTAAAGCGACTCAAAGTGTCTCTGTTTGGGGGGCGTTGCTGAGTGCTTGTTGTGATCATGGACATGTTGATTTGGGGAAGTTTGCAGCTCGAAGAGCACTTGAATTGGATCCTATGAATACTGGGATTTATGTTTTATTGTCGAATATGTACGCTAAATGTGGTTTATGGGATGAAATCCAACAATTAAGGGAATTGATGGAAAATAAAGGGTTAAAGAAAGACACCGGATGTAGTTGGAATGTTGGATTGAGGTGACCACGTGATTTTGGCTAGTATGAAGTATCGAGTCAAAACTATGTCGTTTTTATATGTTGCCACCGACAAAATATTAAGTACTTGGAAAATAAAAACAAAGCCATTTCAATATCATTTTATTCGTTTATTTTACAGTATCAGTAATAAAAACTCACAACTCACAATTACGTTTTTATTTGTTTTCTATCAAGTAAAGCAACCCAATAAAATTTAAATACGAAATAACCAAAACATATAAACGGAGATCCTATACCAAAATCCACACTCTTTTAACTGTTTACAACTGCACAGTTCCTTCGAATTTCACCCGTGGTTCCGGTTTTGACCCCAATTTGACCCATTTTCTCCATGGATAATCCGAATTCAGTGTAGAAATTAGCAATTGATCCTTGAAGGAGTTGGTTGATGAAAGTCAACGTGTTGGAGTTCCTAGTCAAAGCTGAATCCGACTCGAACAATCCCCTACGCTTTAGTAATAACGCGTAGTAGCTAAGATCAAAAGTCTTACGACTTCCGGGATCCATCTCAACTATTGTTGTCGTGTCATTTTGTGTCCTGCATTTTCTCGATCTGAGATTGTCCGCATATTCACTATCCAGTGTCGGGTCACGATCGCCCACACCCGTGAAATTGTATAGACGGTTCGTAAACGATGGACAATGTGAGATTCCAATAGTATGGGCGCCTGAAACAAAACAAACGGCCAAAGGTTACAGTTTGAGCAGTCTAAGAGTTTCAATTTCAATATGACTGAGCTTTTGTCAGCCAAGTGGGGAACATGAGATCAGTGTGGGTCAGGTCAAGGGTTACTGGAAGAATAATCTTTTTACATAAACTAATTGAATCAACATATAAAAAGATACACACCAGAAAGCAAGACGAGATCCTTCAAATCAAGACTTTTATTTGCAAACTTTTGTGTGAGGATTGTAATGTTGTCGAATGGAGCCGGGATTTGGGCTAATGCCTCGGATGCGTTTGACATCAGTCCATCTCTTCGACCCGTAGGCACTCTCCATGAAGGGCCACCCTTTATTTAATTAAACCGGAAATAATAATTTAAAAAAAAAAAAAAAAAACGTTATTGTTATATTTTATTTTAAATTTAATGGGTCTTAAAAAAATGTTAGAATTGGTCATACAGTAAGAACAATCGAGTCTCTAGCAGCAAGAGCAACGATATCAGCACAAGAAACAATGCCAGGGCATTCTGCTTCAAGCAAACTCTTCAATCTATCAATGAAATCGAACCCTCTAACTGTTTGGTTTGGAACTGCCACTTTCTCAGTTTGGTTCCCTGAGGCTGAAGTGAAATTCAAAAGCACTGATCCATCACAACCCTATTCCATTTTCCAAACAACAATAATGTTAGCAGGGTCAAAATGGTCATTTTACTATTCAAAACTAAAATATCCATTTCAGATTATGTTTTGATTAAACTAAACAACGTGTCATATTTTGATTGTCACTTTAAGAACCTATATTGAATTCTTGATAATTTGTCGTGTCAAGTTAAGGGCTCCAAGACAATAATAGTCATTTCGCATGCATAAAAAACGTGAAAGTACAGGGGTCTACCTGCTTAATTAGCAGAGAAGAAATAAAAAAAAAAAAAAAAAAACAGGACCCACAATAATTAAAATGAACGACTTGAATACCATGCTATAGTAAGGCTATGTTTTTTTTTTTTTTTTTTTTTTTTTTTTTTTTCTCTAGACGTTTAAATGATATTTGAAAAAGCTATGGCACACTTGTGAAAGTGATTATAAACACTAAATAAAGGTAAAATCGTACAAAAAATGGATTTAAGTTGAAATGCCTATTTCATAACATTATCTATTATATCATCCACAATACAGGAAAAATTGAATAATGTGGAATGTTTAGTTGGTGTTTACTGGATATGTAAAATATAATAATGATATGAACATTGCATTATTGAACTCTATAAAGTTGAACATATTGTGATGCACTTAAGTTGTTTAATTTTCTGCATTATATGTAACTTATGGATTAAATTATGAACACAGCTAAAACTTTTGCTAAAAGAATGCAAAAAAATCATACTAACCCTGACAAAACAATCATGGAAATGCATTCTGATAAGAGCAGCTGCAAGCGATGGAGCATTGGGGATATGTTGATTCACGTAGTCTTGAACAATCTTTTCAGCTTTAGGGCATGAACTCCCATAAAATCCCATCTCCAAATCACCTTCAACTGATCCAAGAATTGCTAGAACACCCAGAATGATCAAGCAAAATCCTTTCATTTTTGTCGCCTTTAATTTCACCTTCTCTCCCACTTCTTTTTGTACAGATTCGTTAACCTCGGATAGAATTTATAGAGAATGCAAACAAGTAACACCTGGATTTAAGTCATATCGTATCATATTAAACTATCTAATCAATGTTATCTTGATTGATTAATAAAACTGAGATTAGTTGAAAGTAGAAGTAAGATTCCAGATGTCGATCAGAAATCTCACCTGCTACTTATGCATGTATAAGACATAAAAGAAGAATACAGACACTAAAACACACAAGACATACCGTTGATCGTGAAAAGAAGTAGTTGATGGATATTTAGTTTATAAGCTCATGAGTTGTTGGAGATGTTGGGATTGTGCCATAACTGTGATTTTCAATGACTTGTAGGATTAAGATTTTTTTATATTATTTTATTCTATATAAATATCATTCATTTGCCAACTGGAAAGAGAGACTACAGTGGATAAAGTTGGAATTATATATAATAATGGTGGTTTTGGTAACCTGCTCTCTCCCTTTTCGTACATTTACATGCATGCATTGCAGAACATGCAAACAGTTGAACATGTCTAATTTGAATTAATCAAACTTTTACTATATCATGTTTAAGGTTGCAAGTTATCAAAAAGTTGAATATGTCATTGTATTATTTGCTCGTTACAAGTTATCAAAAAGTTGAATATGTCATTGTATTATTTGCTCGTTACAAGTTATCAAAAAGTTGAATATATCATTGTATTAATTTACCCTATTAAGTTATCAAAAGGTTTGAATATGTCATTGTATGTAATCGGTTTTAAGTTAAAAAATAAAATTTGACTACAACCGAACAAAAGTGTTTGGATTAGAAATAAGCTTATTAGTTTATAGTTTATAATGGTGTGAGAAAACAACTTTTATAAAAAAAATGTTTGGATTAGAAATAAACTATAAACTATAAGAAGAGGATGCTTAATTAGTTTATTTAGTTTATCCCCACCATAATAAACTGATTTTTAATATTTCATATCCAAATATTTAAACTTAATTTATAACTGTGAGGATAAACAATAAGCTATAAGATTTTTTTTTTCCTATCCAAACACCATCTAAGTTTTTTTAAAGAGTTTTAAGTGATTAAAAATAAAAAATATAATTTATTATTATTATTCAGTGATATTATAATTAAAAATGAATTTGAATAAAAATTATTGATACATATTAATTAATTTGATTAAAAAGGATGTAGGGCTGAAGCATTATTCCCATGAAAAGTAATATAAAATCTCTTCCGATGACCCATGTTATGAGATACCATTTTTGACTTTTTGGTTTTTCAAGTTACTTTTGTTTATTTGTTTTATGAGGATTTCGATTTAATTATACCAACGTCCACTTTGGTTGGACTATATATGTCATGTGTGACGATATTCGTAAATAATGGAAATCAAAATTGAGTTGATCACAACATATACCTGTCTTTTAATAATATTTTGAATGTGTTATGGTTATTTTTAATATTAATTTTTTTATTTGTTATATATATGCTTAAGGAAGGAATATTGTCTTTTAGAATGGCTAAAAGGCATAGCATATAGCTAGGTGCTCTTTTTCTTTAAATACATAGTTTTTTTTCCTTCTTCCTTTCCTTAGAGCAAATCCAACCTTTGCACCAAATAAAACGCAAAAATAGTGTAATTCAATCACTAAATTTTGTCTTCACTCCAATCACACGGTAAAATCATCCCATCAAAAAATATATTAATAATAAAATAATAGTTTTATGTATTTTTATAATTAACATTGCTAACTCGCAACATAATTATGCTCCCACTAACATTATAATTATCAGCATTACACTTATGCTCCAACTAGTTTTGATATATATTCAGAAATCAATTGGATTTTCTAGAAATCAATACTTATTGACTTTCTAACCAAACAGTTCATATTTCTGATATGAAACGCTTCGATAAGCTTTTATCCAAGCTCATACACTTTTTATGAGAAAGCTCATATGTGTGTCTAAACAATTTCAGAACTTATAACAATAAGTCTTAATTGTTCAAACTAATTGCCAACTCTCACAATTTAAACTATGAAGAAGGATGCTGTAATCAAAATCGAATTTGAGAATGCAATTTAGACAATCGCTATCTCCTTAAAATCTTCCTACTGAAAGCGTTTCCTCGCAATCATTTTCATGAAGCGGAGAGAAACCTTATCACTTAGATTTTATGGTGTATGCATTCCTATCCATGCGAATTTGTCATAACCATTATCACAAGACAACGTTTAAATCCAAACTCATATGCACTGAACTTGTTCAATCTTTATTTCTTGCCATCTGGAAGCGCAAGGGCTTACCATTGCTTCAAAGTTGTTCAGCAGCTCACTCATACATATCAATGAACTTTCATGGATTAAGGTGCTTTGTCTTTATGCATTCAAATGAGAACCCATAGAACTCACATGTATAGTCAACTCAACTAGAATGACACAGAAACAAGAATGTGTCAACACGATAGGTTACAAACCTTAAGTCGTGTGCTAGTGTTTAACAATAGGTTTACTCTTGATTAGTTCTTAAAAATTTTCAAGATCATATAGACTCCCACTTACCTCTTAACATATAAGATTCTCTTGTCAAGAAACATTCTTTGACAAACAAATATTCAAGAGATAGTGCAGGTTCCTATCAAGACAAACATTTTACACAATTAGTCTTAGTTGGTCTTTGTCTTATCTAAGATATCACAACTCACCAATTTCAAATGTGCAAGAGTAAGAAGAAATTTTCTACTCCGCATTTGATGAGTGTGTTGTGAACCTTCTTAAGATGATGTCACTCAATTCACAATCTTAGAGTACGACTCTAAGACTTGATTTTGGAACGATGTATGATTCACCTTTTGATTTAACCATTTCAACAATTTCTGATTCCTCTTCTTAGCCATACTAGTGCACTAAGGTGTCCTTAGAGGATCAACTGTGACACAGTTTCATAATCATTAAGATGATCATAAAACACGATACTTAAGTACTCTCCCTTCTTTTCAGATTGGAGAAACTTTTATCTTTCTACCTAATTGATTCTTCCTACTCGTTCTGCTTTTCATTGAAACCTTTTCAGTGATTCAGAATTACACTTAATCTTGTAAGCATAACCATATTACTAAACTTTTAGCAAATCATGACGAATGTTCTTATCGTTCTTTGTGGTGGACTTGACCTGATGCACAACAATGTATACTAGATCTCCTAGTCCTTCAATTGACTCGCATACTTATGTGAACAAGGAATTAGTCTAAATTTCCTAAATACAAAGGTTTTCATTCATTACACAAAACAAGTTGTATGATTCCAAGTTTTTGTCCGATTGAAACTTGGGTGATGAGAATCATTCCTTATTTGGTAAATTTTTGACATTTCCACAAATATCATAACTAAGAATCACATCCATTTTCAATATTGCTAGCAATAGAAACATACAAACATCAATTTTCACAAAAGTCATTGCAAGGATATATATAAATAAGACAAAAACAAAATTTATTTTATTTATAAAACACATAAAAAATTGTCATTACAACGCAATTACAAATGAAAACTGTTACTAAATTTTTTTAAGCAATCTATCATAACTCCTAAGAAGCAGCTCAAAAATCCAATCATCGAACCATGCAATTGAAATACATCTCATTGCGACCAGATTCAGTTCATCCTTTAAGCTTCCTTTCTTTTCTTCGATCCTACAAAACATCAAAATGCAATCTTATCACATCATGTATTAAGAATCTACAAATAGGAACTTAATAGAGTTAGATAATGGATTTTACCTGAAGCAAGGTCATACATCTTAAGTCTCCCATCCTTGCGATCTTTCAGGTAAGTATGAAAGCTCCGTAACCAATGTTCCTTCTTGGCAGTAGAAACAAATGGACTTTTTTGGAACAACACATGGGACAACCTTTATCTTTACCATCTGGTCAAACGATTTGACCTTGGCCGACCCATTTCCATTGGGAAGAGAAGACTTTTATTGACTTCTAATGTTGCCATTGTTAATGTCCATGGAAGTTTGGGAGGTTGATCTACCAGTCAAATTTGTTTGACCAATGCGCCAAATCATTGTTGATTCAACAAAAATAAGCAAATAAGTAAGATCTATGAGGGTCACATCGTGGTCCATCATATAGTAATCTTTAACGAACTCATTATATGATTTAGGAAATGATTGAAGAACCAAGTCAACAATCAACTTCCTTGAGACATCGACACCTAACATTCCCAACTTGTCAATATGTAACTTCATCTCCAAGACGTGAGCACATATAGACTTTCCATCTTTGTGTTTGCTTGCTAATATGGCTTGAGTGACCTTGAACTTTTCAAGTTGATGAACACGTGAGTCAGGGAGAATTATTGGAGGAGTTGGAGGAAGTGAAGCATGATTTACATTTCCAAGATCCAATCGTGGAACATCATCTTCATGCAGAAAGCTTTTTCCACAGGATTCAGGAAGACCATAGTTGTTAGAATTTGACATCTACAAAACGGGAGACATTCAAGTTAGTTGATTCAATCCTTAATATAACACCCAAACGAAATATTAAGGTTAGGACCCAACACAATATTCTACAACTCGGAAGAGGGTTTCCGTAATCCAACTGCGTAATACTTGAAGGTAAGTAAATGACGATTTACTAATTTCCACCATGAAAACGAAAAGAAATTTAGTTTTAAATGAATTGAAACTCCTAGATCTTTTGAGATTCATTGAACTTTTCAATGGAATGTTTAATATCGATTATGCCCTTCAAGTCTATGATTGGGATGCTGAGGATCACAAACAAGGTGTGGATAACCATGCAAATTAGTTTGGTACTCTCGAAGATGTCTATCGCCTAATCAATGTGTCGGTTAACCATACATGCTTCATTGATCTATGATAATCTACGAGCCACCCATTGCCATCTTTCATTAGTCCCATATTAGTGGGTCGGTTAACCACACATGCTCCACTAACGACCAACAATGTGCAATGTGCAATTACATGGATTAGCACCAACTCCACATTTTTCCTAAAGTAACTAAGATTTGGGAATTTATAAAAGTGTTTAGTTACTTCGTATTTCATTATACTTATAATGGAATATTGTGTCCTATCCTACCCGTTCGGCTAACGACCCCACTAGTCAAGGGTGCGATGGGTAAGAGTTGATACCCTATGACAGTCATTTTTTATAGGCTGCTTCCTTAAACACTCCTTATAGACCAGCTTCGTAAATGAGGCCTACTAATGGTAAGAGCGACATTTCTTATACATATATAATATTAAACTTTTAATTCTATATAGTATAAGGGTGTATTTTATACTTTTAAAATACTAGGTGATTTAATCTATTAATAAATTAGACTGTTAATTTAATTAAACTTAAACCATGTCAATATAGATTTAATAATTCTCTCTTTTAATTAAACACTTAGTTAATTTAATAAAACCATAGGGGTGTAATTTGAACTATTCAAACTATCAATGTTCTAAGTTTAAGATTTCAAAATTAAAGCTATTTAATTAAATTTTAAATTACAAAACCAAGAGGTGCATTTTTTGAAACTTTTCAAATTACTAGGGTTTAAGAATATAATATTTCAAAATTAAATGTTTTTAATCAAATTTTAAATTCCAAAACTTGATGACAAATTTTAAAACTTTTCAAAACTTCTAGATCAAAATTAAAATAATTTAAATTAATCATATAATTTTATCTTTAGTAAAAATTTGACTTAAACCCTTTAATTATGGCAAGATAATTCAAATCAAATTTTACAAATAACTAATATATCATATAATCTTCTAATTATTTTAAAATTTGACAATTATCCTTCAATTAGATGAGGATATTTATTACCATATAAGAAAAAATGATTTTAATCAATAAAAACAACTTATGGTAATTATCCTAACCCAATTAAGGGCAAAAATCCAAAAAATTTGCCATCTGACCCGACACCACATTGGGGTGACTTTTACCACCTCGTGGGGATCAGGCAGAAAGCAAAAATGAAAATTTTCCAGCTTTAAACAATTCACATTAGCATCACATATAACAAAAAAAACGACCTAGGCTCTGATACCACTGATAGGTTTTGAACACTACAACAATCCTATGGTGTACATGCAACTCTAATGCTTTGGATCTAGGTTTTTCTTAAGTTATACATGCAAATAATCATCCAAAGCATAAACCCTGATCTAGCATACCAATTTCGAAAATTACATGTATAAAAGGGTTTGGAACGTTACCTCACTTGTTATGTAGCAATAACAAGAACTCCTTGACCTTTGAAAGCTTGGTGCCCCAAATGTTACACCTCTAATGGAGTCACAAACACTCAATTCAAAGGATGAAGTAGGAGAGAAGAGATTTCGGCCACCTTAGAGTATCATAAAGCCTTGGTAAAAAATCCCTTGTAATGGGGTCTATTTATACTTGTGGCTGCTAGGGTTTTAGGTGGAAACCCTAATGTGACTGCTTAAGCCTTAAGCAGCCCATGGACCCCTTCTAGAATAGCCCTTGGACGAATTCCTTATGGGCTTCTCATAGAATTCGTCCAACCTTATTCCAAAGTGATCCATCAACCCAATTGCAACTATCAGTGATTTGCAATATTAGTCCACAATTATTTAATCAGTCTCTTTTGATCACCAAATTCATTCCAGATTATTTTCTGATCAATACTAATTAAATAATATGATTTCCAAATAATATACTAATATTGTAATATATTAATAAAACAATTTTGAGTTTGAATTTATTATTCACATAATAAATTCTACTCTCTCTCCTCTTGTCATCCTATCAAGTTGCATGAGTGAAGACAACACAAAAGGACCATGCTCAAAATCAAATCAAGTACATACCAAAAATAGTTATGGGCTTAGACACCTAATCCAACATATTTTTCATATAACACTTAGGTACTTGGTACATAAATGTTAATCTAATATTTGTAAAGGGTTTGCAAATATTTGTTGAAGAGTAACCAAGCTGAGCACAATCAAGTTAGAACTACACTCTCGGAGTTTAGTTTGTTATTTATGCTTATAACATAAATTACCTGTAATATAAAACAATATTTTTTTTGGAACAAAGTATGTTTTAATTTAGCATGTCTAAATTTATGTCTCGGTTATTTTATTCACATGTTTGATACTCGATCGTTTTTCATAACGATAGTATTCATATTCTGAAATGATTAATTTCTATTTATGAAAATAGATCTCTTAATAGAGTTGTCAAGTAAATATCAACATTTCATAAATAAAATTAAGTTCTATATGCAAGCACTTTTGACTTAAACTTGTTTTAAGTCAAACTCATCTTTGACATTGTTATCTTTATTATATAAATGGCATTTACATGTTCCAACTTCAAGAAAGGGATATTTGAAGGCAAATAATTTAGTTTATTTAACATATGTGAACCTTATATGTAAAGAATTCTTAATGACATTTTCACTAAAGCATAGAGATAATAATTAAGGAACTATACACTTTGGTGCATGACTTCCTTTCTAATGAATGGCTGAGATTAAGCGCAAGATACCAAATCAACTTTGTTAACAACTATAGTAGTTTTAATTATATTTTACGTGGTAAAATATAATTATGAAATCTTGGTTGAAGGTTTCAAAAATTGAGATACAAACCAGTAAGAATCATCTAAGGCCTTAATGATAATAAATGATGAATTAAATCTTGTTTGGTATGATTTGCTTTCTAATCGGTAGAAATATCTTTCTTTAATCTTTTTGGGATAATACTTCAATTACTATTAATTGTATCTTGATACAAATACCAACTAATAAGTAGATAAAAAAATTTTATAAGATTAAGTATGGAAAGGCTCCATCCTCATCTTACTTAATGTTTTATGGATTTGAAGCCAATGTTGGATTAAAGCTTCTAAAGCTAAAATCTACTAAATACATATTTGTATAATACTCTAAATGTGGCTTAGATTGTAATTTGCAAACCCACCAAGAATAGGTCCTCTTTAGAAAGCAAGTGGAAGGTACATGGAACTTGAAGCAGCTCAAGAACCATAACCTTATGTAGTAATAATTGGCACTAGTTTTAACAAGGATTGTTTAAATTGAATAATAGTTATTCACAAACACAAATTGATCTCGTTCATGGTAGAATTCATCTATGACTTGAAAAATGTGGAATCTCTCTTTGATGAGATTGTATTAATGGTTTCTGGAAAATCCATCAAATACCATGATGCTATTTGTAACATACACGTTCAGTTATCGTGTTTTATAATGAATAATATTATGCAATATTTTATAAATTTGAGTATTGAGTTCTAACATATATTTTTACTAGAATTGAAGTAAAACTATGTTTAGAATCATTCATAATGTTTTGGAAGTCTTATGAGATTCCAATTAAATGTCAGTTATTGAAATTAACAAAAAAAATATGAAGTTGGAAATAAGTGAAAAAAATGTTAATGAAAGTTGTAAAGAATCTTGTTAGAAACATTTAGATGAAAATCTCATCAAAATCCGAGTTATAACGAAGAAGTTATGGCTTATTGAAGTTTCGCGACAGAACCGTCACAACACTATTTAGCGTAAAAAGTGAGTTTTTGAGAAACTATTTTTTTAGCTTTATTGATCTAAATAAAAGTCGTAGTATTCGTTAAACCGAGAACTTTCATAAAAAGAACGTCAAAATCTGACTTCGTATAAGGAAGTTATGATTTTTCTAAGTTTCGGTATAGCAGTAGACAACTGAAAACTCGAAATAAAGATCGAGTGATTTTTAGCTGATGCTACCTAAACGAGAATCGGATGTCTCGTCAATAGTAGTACAACATGGATTGCTAAGGGATGATCGAGTGATTAAGTGAAGTAGATACCACGGATTGGTATTTAGACTTAAACCGTTGGAAGTTCAATATATTAACGGATTCATTGTAAGTATATGGATACAAACCAAATGAATGATTTTAGTGGGATATTGGGTAGTAACAAACCATAGTATTCTAAAATATTAAGTTACTTCAAATTTTTTAGAGAATTAGTTTAAGTGAACTAGGAATTATGAGAATTTCTAGACTTAAACATGGATTGCTAAGGGATGATGATACGACGTGTATCTAGTGTATTTTAGGTTGAATACCTAAATGGACACAAAAACTAGAATATTAGAGGATATATGCCTTATATTATAATATGTGCTAAATGATAAATGAATATAGCATGCCTTAGGTTGCTTACTTATATTGCTATTACTTGAGAAAGTTTAAGTTCAGTTGCAGACCTTGGTCTGGAAGAAGAAATTTTAAGTATTCTAGATTCTAAAATTTTCGTGTTATAACTGATAAGAAACTTTTCGAAGTGATAGAGAGACATATGATACTTGGCATCGATAACTTTATAGATAAACGATCGAGGGATATCGTAAAATAATATTTATGAAGTGTTATCATAAATAGTGTATTAATACCTATAGAATGGCATTTTACATTTAAAGTATGTTAGATGAAATAATAACATCTTTGGAAGAATGATGTGCGTTTGAAACACATTTGGGCGAGATAAATGTGTTGGTGCAATCTATGAAGTTGTTACACCGCTGTCCAGATTGAAGCAGTGATTGGTTATAGAGTTAGAAGAACCGAAGATGGTGATTAATACTTCGACAGTATCGCAATTGATGTTGTGCAAAATTGTAACATCCCAAAAATTCAAGCCAATTTAAAACTTTTTAAAACATTTAAAACCATTAAGTTATTACAGTTTGTTTTCAAAATAGTTTAATCATCATAGTATCCCCAGAATCAAACCATAAAATCATGAGATATGAGGAGCTATACGATCATGCCTTCGCCTTCCCGTGATCATCGAAGTACCTGAAACATAATCAACAACTGTAAGCCCAAAGCTTAGTGAGTTTCTCCAAAATACCAACGTCATACAAATATAACCATATCATATAACAAATATAGAACAATATGCATAATGAGCCTTCAGCCTGACTGGACCGCCTCGTAGGGCCTACAGCCTATCTGGACCGCTTCCGAGCCTTCGGCATGACTGGACTGCCTCGTAGGGCCTACAACCTATTTGGACCGCTCGTTGGGCCTTCGGTCTGACTAACATCCCTTCTGGGCCTATAGTATGTCCAGACCGCCCTGGGTATGTTGGCCTTCAACACAAAGCAGGACCGCCTCAACCCAACCCCCAAACAAATAATCATATGCACATAAATATCATACGCTAGCATACATAACAGTTAAACCGATCAACATATCATAGAGCATAGCAATAATCCTACAACCAGGATACCGACATAACAGGTCACTAATATAGCATCATCCTATATACCAGGATACCAACCCAACTGGGTCACTAAAACATAGTACATCACCATCCTAACCACCAAGATGCAAATTGGTAAGCATAACATGCAATAATCCGAATAAAATCCATAAAGGGCCTGCCTTGGTGCCTTAGATTGTGTTGATATAGTGAGGATAACTCACCTGACACTGTTGAAGTCCCGCGACTGAAACTCCAGTTGCTGGTTGACAGATTCCCGAACTGCCAACATCAAACAACACCCAATTAATATTTGGGTTCCAAGCCCAAGGTTCAACTCACAATCCAAAGGCCCAAAACTCCAATCATAAAGGCCCATTTAGTCCATTTAGTACGCTCCAAACATTTTGCATTTCTAATGGCCGAATATCTCATAATCATAAAGGCCTAAACTATGGCCCATCTATGGCACAATTTTCCAAATTAGGCCCAAGTCCTTCACATGGGCCTTACCCTAAAACTCATCTGATTATTTTGGTCCCATCAATAGTCCAACCACTAAGGCCCAATAGGAAGACACAACTCAAGGCCCAAGTGAAATTAGGGTTCCCACATGAAATGATGATTAGGGTTAAGTGTTTCTTACTTAACCCATTAAGGACTTAATCCATTAAGTCAAATATTGCCTTAGGGTAATTTTCCAATGATTATTAATTATTATTTTAGGTTTAATAATTAATTCTATTGCGGTCTCGATCAATCCCAAAATTAGGGTTTCACATAAAATGACAATTAGGGTTAAGTGTTTCTCACTTAACCCATTAAGGACTTAATCAATTAAGTGTTGGATAAGGTGTCTAAGTCCATAACTATTACTGGTATGTACTTGACCCGACCCGACATGGTCCATTTGGGTTGCATGGCACCATGCAATTGGATAGACTAAATGAGAGAAATAACACTTGGAGATTATTAATATATTATAAGTTCTAATATGTTAATAATATTATTTGATTAGTTTGATCAAGAATTAATTTAGAATTAATTAAGTGATCAAAAGATAACTAATTAAATATATGGGTTGATGATGTAAATCATCCATATCTTGTATAGTGGGCCAAGAGGCTCCATGGATTATCAAGTTGGGTTCCACCCATAGGATGCTGCATGGGAGTTACAAACCCATGGGTCATGGAAATGAAGAGTCATGACACATTAGGGTTTACATGGTGTAACCCTAGATGTGTCAACACTATATAAGAATCATATTCTCCACCAAAATCGGCTACACATGTGAAACAAGAGGGCTAGGACGATTTCAAGTAGTGTGCATTTTCTCAAAAGTCTTTCCAAGAGCATTTGGTGTTGTGTGAAGCATTTGAGGCATCACACTTGGGGTGCTAGGCTCATAAGGTTTCAAGGAACATAAGCAACAACAAGGTAAGTTATTCTATCTATCATTCAAGTTAAAATTGTTCCCCATGTATGCTAGATAGGAATATAGCCTTGGAATTCAACTTTTCATGATAATTAGACAAACATAGATCCAAGGTTATTAGGGTTGCATGTACACTTAGGAAGTGTTAGAATGCTCAAAACCCAACAGTGGTATCAGAGCCTAGGCTTGTTTGTTTGTTATTTGTGCTAAAAAGTTGAAGAAAGTCGAAAAACTTGCTGTCTGACTGCTGGACTCGTTGAGTCCATGGGGGGACTCGTCGAGTTCACTTGTATCTTCAACCTACTCGTCGAGTAGGTTAATGCACTCGACGAGTAGGGTCGACAGAGTGCAGATTTTCGACTTTAGTTGCTGGAAATGGATTAGAAACATTACCCTAAACTGTTTTGGTACTTGAAAACTTGTTTTAGATGGTGTAATGTCTTTGCTAATTCATTTACAACAACTAGTTATCAAAATTACAAAGTTTTAAGTGTAATTTTGATTTATGAAAGTGTTTATATTCATGTTCTTGTTCTTATGATGTTTTAGATGATCATAAGAATTATTTGTAACCTATGTGGTAGATTAATTGTTGATCATAATGTGTTTTAATGGAGTCCATAACTTGTCCTCAAGTTATGGAAAACCAAGAGTCACACTTGAATAAAACCATTAAAAGAACACAAGAGTTTGAAAAATGAGGAGTCTTCATTTTATTACTCTATTAAACTCATAAGTTACAAGAAATGAAAAGTTTTGAAAGTTTACAAAACTTGCCCTCTAGTTTTGGAACAAGTAAAGTCTTATTAAAATTTTAGTTCCAACCCTTAGAATTTTAAAAGTTAAAATTCAACCCTTATACTTATATTATTATAATTTAATAATTATATATATATATATATATATACGTATAAGAACAAAGTCGTCTTACCGCTAGTACGCCTTATTCACGAAGCCGGTCTATAAGGTGGGTATAAGGTTGTTGCCGATAAAATGGAAACTTGATGGGTGTCCATTCTCACCCACCGCTCGCTTGACTGGTGGAGGGTCGTTAGCCGAACGGGTAGGACAAGGACTTACAAATTCTCATTAAAAGTATGATGAATATTATAAAGTAACTAAATGTTTTATTAAATTCTCAATCTTAGTTACTTTAGGAAAATGTGAATAAGGTGCTAATCCATGAAATTACACTTTACACTTTGTCTAAGTCGTTGGTGGAGCGTGTGTGGTTAACCGGCACACTAACTTGGACTTAACAAGGTAGGTAAAGGGTGACTTAAGGTTTATTATAGTATCGGTGGAGCGTGTGTGGTTTACCGGCACATCGATTGAGTGATAAATTTTAAGGGTACCAAGTGATTTGCATGGTTACTTCACACCTCGTTTTGTGATCCTCGGTATCCCAGTCACAAAACTTGGAGGGCACACTCGAGATTGAAACATGCCTTTGAAAAGTTCATTGAATCTCAAAGAATCTAGGAATTTCTAAGAACCAATCAAAAACCTAATATCTAATATTTCGGTTTTCGTGGTGGAAATTGGTGAATCGTCATTCACCTACCTTTCAAATATGTTATAGCTTGGATTACGGCATACCTATTCTAAGTTATAATATATTGTGATTGGATCCTAGCCTTAATATTATATTTGGGTGTTTTATTAAGGACTCTCTTAATATATAAACTAATCTTGTCCTCTTCCTTCAGATGTCTTCAAACAATGCTGCTTCTGGCTCTAATCCTAATGGCTCCTTTACCCTTATGAATTTGTGTCGGAAAGTCACTTTTGATGGATCCAACTTCAATGAGTGGATCAGAAACATCAGGTTGATTACCCGCTATGAGGACAAAGAATATGTCCTTGACAAGGAGCTTAAGGAGATTAATGAGACCACTGCAACTCCTCAAGAGATCGTTGACTTTCAGGCACATGAAAGGGATGCTATGAAAGTAGCATGTATCATGATGGCCATAATGACAGCGGAACTCCAAAAGTCCTATGAGGATTTCTAACCTTATGAAATGCACCAAGATTTGATGGAAAGATACCATCAAAGTGCACGACAAGAGAGGTACGAAATCATATGCTCCATAATAACATCCATGATGAAGGATGGGGATTCCGTCACGAGCCACATGCAGAAAATGCAAAGGTATGTGGATCGATTGCTGAAGCTTAATGTGAACTTCCCTGAGGAGCTTGCAATAGATATAATTTTTCACTCCTTACCATCGTGCTATGATCAATTCCACATGACATATCACATGAATAAGGAAGAGGTCACACTCAGCAAACTTCAGGGACTTCTCAAGACCACAGAATCGGGTCTTAAGGGGAAGTCGGTTGTTAACACTCCTACTCCAAACTCCACTCCGGTTTTGGCAATCGGGAAAAGTCGAGGGAAGAAGAGAAAGAGTTCTTCGAAGGGTACCAAGGTTAGGACCCTTGATAGCTCTTCTTCAAGTGGAACCAAGAAAGGTTTCGTCACTCCTTCTTCTGACCCAAAATAGGCTGAATGCTTCTATTGCCATGAAAAATCACATTGGAAGCGGAACTACCCAAAATACCAGCAAGATGTGAAGGATGGGAAAGTTAAACCTAACCATGCAGGTATTTACACTATCATTTCTAATAATTCACCCCATTGTAAATCTTTGGTCCTTGATACCGGTTGTGGTATTCACATTTGTTGTGACTTGCAGGGACTAAGAAGAAGTGAGAATGTGGAGCAAGGAAGAATAAACTTAATTATGGGGAATAGGAAAGTTACACCTGTCACTAAGATTGGAGTTTATACTTTATCGCTAAGTGGTGGGTTAAATTTAGATTTGAATAAATGTTGTTATTCGCCAGAAATGGCAAGAAATATTATTTCATTTCATGCATTGTATAAACAAGGTTTCACCTTTTCATTTGATAATGAAGTTGGTTCGATTAATGCTTTCTTTAATAATGTTCTTTATTTTAAAGCATTACCTTGTGATGGTGTGTATGAAGCTGTATCTGTTGTAGATAACTTAGGAAATAATGTTTTGTGTATTGATTCTCTTAATAATAATAACTTGGATAAAGCATCATTATGGCATTGTCATCTTGGACATATAAGCAAGAAACGCATAGGCCAACTCCAAAAGGATGGAGTCTTGGAGTCGTTTGACCTAAATTCAAATGATAGTTGCGAATCATGCTTACTTGGAAAAATGACGAAGTCACCCTTCACAGGATCGTGTGAGAGGGGTGAAGGTTTGTTGGACCTTGTACACACGGATGTGTGTGGACCATTCAAACATGCCACAAGGGATGCTAATCGTTATTATTTGACTTTTACTGATGATTACAGTAGATATGGATATGTCTACTTAATCAAGCATAAGTCAGAGACTTTCGAAAGGTTTAAGGAATTTAAACAGGAAGTCGGGAATCAATTGGGCAGGAACATTAAGATGCTTTGATCCGATCAAGGTGGTGAGTATCTTAGTTCAGAGTTCCTCGACTATCTAAGGGAATGTGGGATTGTCTCACCATTGACACCTCCCAGGACACCGCAGTTGAATGGTGTGGCTGAGAGGCGTAATCGAACCTTGTTAGACATGGTTCGTTCCATGATGAGTCAAGCTTCGCTACCAATCTCATTCTGGGGGTATGCCTTAGAGACTGCCACCCATATCCTTAATCTAGTCCCTACAAAGAAAGTTGCCAAAACTCCTCACGAGATGTGGACTGGTATAGTACCCAAACTAGACCACATCAAGATTTGGGGTTGCGAGGCTTTCGTGAGACGCGAGACTCATGATAAGCTCGAACCTCAAAGCGAGAGGTGTATTTTCATCGGCTACCCACAGCAATCCTTTGGTCACCTCATCTACAGACCTAGTGATAATGTGGTCTTCGTAGCAAGAAGAGGAGTCTTTCGAGAAAGAGAGTTTATAAGCCAAGGAGACAGTGGGAGGCAAATTGATCTTGAAGAAATTCAAGAGTCAAGTGGTGAAGGAACTTCAAACTCTGGCCCTCAACTTGAGGAGGAAACTCCTGTTGAGCCAATTGATGAATCTGTACCTCTGAGGCGTTCCACGAGAGTTAGGAGTGCACCTGATGTCACACCCCAAAACCAAGAACGGCGGAAACGTTCTGGGGCGGAAGACGTCATGTAAAGTATCACAACACAGTAAATGTAAATAAGCAAACAACATCATCCATTGCATTAAATATATATAATTTTAATACAAGCGTGTTCTTTACAGTTTTAGACACCAAAAATATAATGCGAATCAAAATAATATGATGAGTCTTGAAATGCGCTCCATCTTCTCAAAAGTTAGCATCGGTACCTGTCTACTGATGACCTGAGAATACAAGTTATTTTGAAAGAGTTTGTCAGCTTTAAGCTGGTGAGTTCATAAGTATTTTAGTGTCGATGTTCGTTTTCAAAACGTTTGAACCTGTGGTAAGTATAAGTTGTAAACTGTATGTAATTGTTTGTAAAAGTTTGAATCTCTCAGAAAAACCTATATTTTCTGTTAATGTAGCCTTCTACCAAGGCTTAACTGTTTTGTATACTCGTTTGTTGTAAAAGTGTGTAATTTCCCAAGTGTAACTATTTTTAACAAAATATAGTTTGTACATTTAAGTTTAAGTGAGGTTATCACTAAAATGTAATGGGTAAATCATTGTAGTACTATAGTTTTGTTTTATAGGAACTACTGCTGTACTAACTACCTTAAACCGTGTTTATATTAAGGTATCATGTGATAAATTGCACCATACTATCGACTGGTAACAACGACAACGTATAGTCGAAAAATAAGGTATGACGTTTGGCACCCGCAGACCTGTCGGTCCCACTGTAGCTAGCAGCGAGGTGTAGGATAGTCAATCCAGTATAGATCTATACGCAAACTCAAACTCTCCCTCCAAGAGACTCTGGCTACAACTCGGGTCATGACAATTAAGACATGCTCCCATACAGTGGATCACAATTGTTAACGTATTCATGTATATGCAATATAATTTTACTTGTTCTAGTATCGTTGTATATGTTCTCTTAGTAATAAGTATTGACTCCTGAATGAACTGACTCGTTGATCTAGAAATTGTAGTAGTATGATCTTGTGTTACCCCGATGGTAACTTACTAATGATGTGCTGATGAGTATGAGTATAGAAGTACTTTTATGTCTATATATGTATAGTTGATATATAATTAATATTGAAACGACCTTCGGATGGTTACCCGAAATCCCACCAGACCACATCTCAATGCGCGAAAAGGAAATAAGGTGGATAGCCTTCCTAAGCCCTTTAAACATTTCTTATATATTTATACATATATGGGCATGCAATTTATAAAAAGTAAAACTAAGTTTAATAAAAGCATTTGATAAGTAGAAGAGTTTGTAAAACATTTTGAAGTGAAACCGTTTGATAAACAGTTTGAACAGTGATAAAATCATTGGTTTTCTAGTTATTAATCACATGTGATTAAATCAATCACATGTGATTGATGCAATAACTGTAAGTGTTTAACTTGTATCCCCCCCATAAGATATTTAAAACATTTAAAAGCATTTCAAAGGTTGAATAAAGGGGTATGAACTCACTTGATTGAAGTGGTCGATTTGAAGTAGTCGAGAGAAGAATCGAGCAGAACTTCGACAGGAAGAGTTGAAAACGCGGGAAAATCTCGGGATTCTCGGGAATCTCGGGAACAAAAAACCTTCCTTCGGGACTTGAAGGTGAAAACCGGGGCTTTAGGAGGGTCTCGGGGGCTTAAACGCAGAGTTTCGGCGCGAGAAAGAAAAGAATGGAGCACCTAAACCCAACACCCCAAGAGTTCTATTTATAGGGCTGTTTCTTGTGTGCCACGTCGTGGCTAAGGTTGGCCACGTAGTGGGGAGCAAGCCTTATCCTCTTCCGTTGATGGGACGCTCTCAGTCACTTGCCGGGTCGCGGCCAAGCTGTGCCACGTCGTGGCAAGCCTGACAGCCTCGGATTTCGGACCCCGAACTTGTAAAATCCGTAACTTTCGCATACGAGCTCCGTTTTCGATGTTCTTTATATGCACGCGTAGCTAAAAACATGATCTACAACTCTCATTTAGACTTCATCGGCAAATTTTGACTTTATTTTTAATTATTTATTTTTAATTGGCCGGGACACGAAAAATCCGTATAAAATCCATAACTTCTTCATCTGATGTCCGTTTTCGTCAGACTTTTCGCTGTTGCGCTAAAAATGTTGAGACCTTCGATTCTCATTTAGGTTGTCTTGGTCAAAAGTCTCTCGAGCTCTATTTCGAGTTTTTAGCTGTCAACTGCTATATTCGGATCTTGGAAAAATCATAACTTTCTCATACGAAGTCAGATTTGGACGTTCTTTTCGTGTACACTCACGGTTTAATGTTATCTATAACTTTCATTTAGATACCTAAGGCTAAATGCTATTGCATTGAAACTTTGCGTTTTTCGTTTAATTGGTGTTGTCGGTTTTGTCGGAAATCTTAGAATGGTCATAATTTCTTCGTTGTAACTCGGATTTTAGTGTTCTTAGTATTTATGTAAACCTTGACACAATGTCTAACATAATAGATATTCTTATAAAGATTCTTACATATTTCATCTTCGAAGTTAATTTCATTATTTCAAAAGTAGCTACAATACTTGACTTTTCAGGCATTACAAAGAGTTGAAATATCGGGTTGTCACATCATCCCCCGTTAGAGGGAATTTCGTCCCGAAATTTAAAGTAAGAAAACACTTGTGGATTAGGGAAACAGATGTGGGTACTTGCGTTGCATCTGATCTTCGCGTTCCGATGTGAATTCAGGTCCTCGCTTTGCATTCCAGTGGACCTTCACGATAGGATGCAACTTTGCTTGGTTTGTTTGACCTCTCCGGATCCAAAATTCACATTTCGAGAACTTCGCATAAAGCTTCTCTTTTCGTAATGTCTCTAGAACTTGTTGTAGGTGATCGCCATGCTCTTTCTTACTTCGGGAGTAGATCAGGATGTCGTCAATGAAAACGATGACGAACTGATCCAAATAAGGTCGGCATACTCTATTCATCAGATCCATGAAGATTGCGGGCGCATTGATCAACCCGAATGGCATCACCACGAACTCGTAATGTCCGTAACGAGTTCGGAAGGCTGTCTTCGGCACATCCTCCACTAGCACTCGTAACTGGTGATATCCGGATCTCAGATCAATCTTAGAAAAATAGTTCGCCCCTTGCAGTTGGTCAAACAGATCATCTATGCGAGGCAGAGGGTAACGATTCTTGACCTTCAGTTTGTTGAGTTCTCTGTAGTCAATACACATACGGAATGATCCGTCTTTCTTCTTAACGAACAAGACCGGTGCTCCCCAAGGTGAGAAGCTTGGTCTTATGAAGCCCTTGCTGAGCAGTTCATTAAGTTGACCAGAGAGTTCCTGCATTTCAGCCGGTGCTAAGCGGTAGGGCGACTTGGCTACTGGGGTAGCTCCTGGGACTAAGTCGATTCTGAACTTGACCTGTCGTTGCGGAGGTAACCCGGGTAGTTCTTCTGGGAAAATGTCGGGGAAGTCGCTCACTACAGGGATGTTCTTTAGTTCTTTCGTTTCGAGGCTCGTGTCGATGACGTGAGCAAGGAATGCATGGTATTCCTTACGCAGATACTTCTGTGCTTGAATACTTGATATGATGTGAAGACTTGCACCGGGTTTGTCGCCGTAGACTATAAGAGTTTCGTTAGACGGAAGGTTTAGACGGACTGCTTTCTTGTAGCACATGATGTCGGCGCGATGAAGGCTTAACCAATCCATGCCAATGATAACGTCGAAACTTTTTATTGAGACTGGCATGAGGTCGATTGGGAATGAATGGTTATCTAGAGTTAGGGTACAACCTAAGTATATGCTACTCGTACTTTCAGTTTTTCCATTAGCCATTTCTACTGTGAATAGTTCTTTGAGTGCGTGCGGTGGTTGATTAAGCATGCGAGCAAATTTATGGTTTACGAAGCTTCGCTCCGCTCCACTATCGAATAGAAGGCATGCATAGGAGTTATCGAGGAGGAACGTACCAGTCACCACCGTCGGGTCAGCAACTGCTTCCCCGTGGCCTATAGCTAGTACCCTTCCTGCTCCACCAACATTCTTTGCTTTGGGGCAGTCTCTCTTATAGTGGCCTGCTTCGCCACATCCATAGCAGGTCGGGCTCGCGCCAGAGCCGGGGACTTGGGCGATCGGTCTCGCCGGAGATTTACAGAAACGGACTGTGTGTCCTCTCCTGTGGCAGTTAGAGCACTGCATTTCATGGCAGGGGCCATTGTGGTGGTAGTTGCATTTGTTGCACTTGGGCAAACCTCCAGCATTCTGTTCTATCGGAGCAGTAGTAGCAGCAACAACAGGGGTTATTGCAGCATGCACTGCCACAATTTGTTGCTTTTTGGAAGCTCGATTCGTCTTCTTCCTTTCCTCCCAGAGTTTCCGCTTTGTGTCAGCGGGTTTGGAGGGTTCTGAGATGGCTAGCGTTGTTGTTGTTGTAGGGGTTTTGTCCCCATGGTCAATGAGTCGTTGTGCCAGTCGTTTGGCACTGTCGAAGGTAGCGGGGTTTGATGATAGGACGTTCCCCTGATACGGAGGCACTAGCCCCATATGTACATTTCGATCTTTTTCCCTTCAGTGGGAACCATATTAGGGCAGAGGGCCACCAGTTCACTGAATCTGGCGGTATAAGCAACAATGTTGGTGCCCTTCATGGTCAGGCTCCAAAGCTCTTGCTCTAGTTTCTGGATCTCGCCCCTCGGGCAGTATTCCTTAATCATGAGGTCTTTCATCGTTTCCTAGCCTATGTCGTTGGCTACAACGAGAGTTAGAGATTTAACGTGGCCGTTCCACCACGTCAGGGCCTTTCCTTCAAAGGTGCATGCAACATATTTCACTTTGCTCGCAGCAGGGCATGAACAAATTTTGAAGACTGCTTCAGTCTTCTCGAACCATTGCGAGAGGGCAATGACTCCGCCGGTCCCATGGAAGGACTTCGGCTTGCAGTTGGTGAAATCCTTGTAAGAGCACTCTCTCGAGCGCACAGGGGTTTCAACTGGGATTGATTCCACAGGGGTCCCACCTCTGCTGGCATCAGAAGAGTGATACTGAGCCATGGCAGTTGCCACCGCTGCAGCTACGGCAGCATTCAGGGCTATAGTATCGATGACCGGAGGCGGAGGAGGTGGTGGTGCAGGATTATTCCTGGGAGATTTGCGAGGAGGCATCTTTCAGCTATAAGTTTATAAAGATAAGAAAAATGGTAAGAATCAATTTGTAAGCAACGTGAGAGTGACACATGGACTAACTAACCATAGCCCAACAGTTGAATGAGTGTTTGAAATCACAATAAGAAATATTAGCAGGAAAGCACAAGTGTATAGATTTTTCCCACAGATGAGATAGATTTCAATAATGATGGTATTACGGATGTAATAAGTTCAAGGAAAATCGACCTAACAGTAGGTCTTACATCATACCATATAGAAAAGTTTGATAGTTCTAGATTCCTAATTAGAGTACTGAAAGTTAGGAATATTTTACAGACAAGTGCTACTTAGAGCACAGATGTTAAAGGCTATTCTTTAATCTAGAAGATAATGATGTACTAGACATCATCTAACGGCGATGAATATTCCTCGGGAGAACCCTAAGGTCTCTCATCTGACGGACCACCTCTTGAAGGTGTCGCTCATGAGCCCTTTGACGAGCTCGAAGTTCCATGACTTCTGCTTGAGAGGCAACCAGACGTTGCTGTAGGGTTTCATTGGTTCTCCGGGTCCGTTCCATGTCTTCTTCAAGACGGCAGATGCGGACTGTGTTGACACCTGAGTTGGCATCAATCTCCATAACCGGGTCGATGGCTGCTCGACCTTGCTCGACATTACGAGCTATTCTGCGGATAATGACAGGCAGAGCTCGGTCAGCAGCGCCACCCTCGCTGACGTTGTAAAAGCTTCGGTCCCCAAAGTATGGTAAGGGTTGACCCTGTTCATCACTCCAGCGATTTAAGTTGTTTGCCCACAAGGGAGTAGGACCTGGAAAAGTTGGTCGAGGGTTGTTGTTCGGGGCTTGACCTACGAGCGGTAGGTTGTTGACTTCAAGCTCGGAGTCAGATCCATTAGAAAGGCCTTCTGCAAGGTGATCATCCAAAGGGATTGGATGGTCAACTTCGGGCTCTTCATCGATCCACCCAGCATTGCCTTCATTTGGAAAGTACGAGTCGCCGTGATGGACTCCAGCCATTTAGATCTACGCGAGAAGAGAGGTATAAGAATATAGTATACGTGTAACTAGTAGTACAAAATACACCTATAGTATTTAAAGTTTAAGTTCTACTGATCTTCCTGTGGTATTGTTGGTAAGTTTTTAGACTTGTTAACACATCACAACCATTCTAGGGCATATGCTAATCACTCCTCGGACCAGCATAGTTGATCAGGCTATGCTATTCCCAGGACTGACCATACATCCCCTAGCTTACCTGTGATATTTAACAATCGTAATACTTTTGTTCTTGTCGTTGTGACACTGGTTTTAGTATGAATGCAGACTAGTATACTTAATTAACTATTTTAGTATTTATAGTATAGACTCTCGGTCAGAGTGTTTTAATCCTAAATGGGTTTATAGTTTAGTATATCTTTTATGGGTTGATATACTTGATTCACTATAAACAATGCTTTGATACCAATCTGTCACACCCTAAAACCAAGAATGGCGGAAACGTTCTGGGGCGGAAGACGTCATGTAAAGTATCACAACACAGTAAATGTAAATAAGCAAACAGCATCATCCATTGCATTAAATATATATAATTTTAATACAAGCGTGTTCTTTACAGTTTTAGACACCAAAAATATAATGCGAATCAAAATAATATGATGAGTCTTGAAATGCGCTCCATCTTCTCAAAAGTTGGCATCGGTACCTGTCTACTGATGACCTGAGAATACAAGTTATTTTGAAAGAGTTTGTCAGCTTTAAGCTGGTGAGTTCATAAGTATTTTAGTGTCGATGTTCGTTTTCAAAACGTTTGAACCTGTGGTAAGTATAAGTTGTAAACTGTATGTAATTGTTTGTAAAAGTTTGAATCTCTCAGAAAAACCTATATTTTCTGTTAATGTAGCCTTCTACCAAGGCTTAACTGTTTTGTATACTCGTTTGTTGTAAAAGTGTGTAATTTCCCAAGTGTAACTATTTTTAACAAAATATAGTTTGTACATTTAAGTTTAAGTGAGGTTATCACTAAAATATAATGGGTAAATCATTGTAGTACTATAGTTTTGTTTTATAGGAACTACTGCTGTACTAACTACCTTAAACCGTGTTTATATTAAGGTATCATGTGATAAATTGCACCATACTATCGACTGGTAACAACGACAACGTATAGTCGAAAAATAAGGTATGACGTTTGGCACCCGCAGACCTGTCGGTCCCACTGTAGCTAGCAGCGAGGTGTAGGATAGTCAATCCAGTATAGATCTATACGCAAACTCAAACTCTCCCTCCAAGAGACTCTGGCTACAACTCGGGTCATGACAATTAAGACATGCTCCCATACAGTGGATCACAATTGTTAACGTATTCGTGTATATGCAATATAATGTTACTTGTTCTAGTATCGTTTTATATGTTCTCTTAGTAATAAGTATTGACTCCTGAATGAACTGACTCGTTGATCTAGAAATTGTAGTAGTATGATCTTGTGTTACCCCGATGGTAACTTACTAATGATGTGCTGATGAGTATGAGTATAGAAGTACTTTTATGTCTATATATGTATAGTTGATATATAATTAATATTGAAACGACCTTCGGATGGTTACCCGAAATCCCACCAGACCACATCTCAATGCGCGAAAAGGAAATAGGGTGGATAGCCTTCCTAAGCCCTTTAAACATTTCTTATATATTTATACATATATGGGCATGCAATTTATAAAAAGTAAAACTAAATTTAATAAAAGCATTTGATAAGTAGAAGAGTTTGTAAAACATTTTAAAGTGAAACCATTAGATAAACAGTTTGAACAGTGATAAAATCATTGGTTTTCTAGTTATTAATCACATGTGATTAAATCAATCACATGTGATTGATGCAATAACTGTAAGTGTTTAACTTGTATCCCCCCATAAGATATTTAAAACATTTAAAAGCATTTCAAAGGTTAAATAAAGGGGTATGAACTCACTTGATTGAAGTGGTCGATTTGAAGTAGTCGAGAGAAGAATCGAGCAGAACTTCGACAGGAAGAGTTGAAAACGCGGGAAAATCTCGGGAATCTCGGGAATCTCGGGAACACAAAACCTTCCTTCGGGACTTGAAGGTGAAAACCGGGGCTTTGGGAGGGTCTCGGGGGTTTAAACGCAGAGTTTCGGCGCGAGAAAGAGAAGAATGGAGCACCTAAACCCGGCACCCCAAGAGTTCTATTTATAGGGCTGTTTCTGGTGTGCCACATCGTGGCTAAGGTTGGCCACGTTGTGGGGAGCAAGCCTTATCCTCTTCCGTTGATGGGACGCTCTTAGTCACTTGTTGGGTCGCGGCCAAGCTGTGCCACGTCGTGGCAAGCCTGACAGCCTCGGATTTCGGACCGCGAACTTGTAAAATCCGTAACTTTCGCATACGAGCTCCGTTTTCGACGTTCTTTATATGCACGCGTAGCTAAAAACATGATCTACAACTCTCGTTTAGACTTCATCGGCAAATTTTGACTTTATTTTTAATTATTTATTTTTAACGGGCCGGGACACGAAAAATCCGTATAAAATCCATAACTTCTTCATCTGATGTCCGTTTTCGTCAGACTTTTCGCTGTTGCGCTACAAATGTTGAGACCTTCAATTATCATTTAGGTTGTTTTGGTCAAAAGTCTCTCGAGCTCTATTTCGAGTTTTTAGCTGTCTACTGTTATATTCGGATCTTGGAAAAATCATAACTTTCTCATACGAAGTCAGATTTGGACGTTCTTTTCGTGTACGCTCATGGTTTAATGTTATCTATAACTTTCATTTAGATACCTAAGGCTAAATGCTATTGCATTGAAACTTCGTATTTTTCGTTTAATCGGTGTTGTCGGTTTTGTCGGAAATCTTAGAATGGTCATAATTTCATCGTTGTAACTCGGATTTTAGTGTTCTTAGTATTTATGTAAACCTTGACACAATGTCTAACATAATAGATATTCTTATAAAGATTCTTACATATTTCATCTTTGAAGTTAATTTCATTATTTCAAAAGTAGCTACAATACTTGACTTTTTAGGTCATTACAAAGAGTTGAAATATCGGGTTGTCACACCTGAGCATTACTAGGGATTCCATATTATTGCAGAAGGTGAGACACTTATTAGTTATGGGACACTAGTAAGTCAAGATGACCCTAACAGCTATGAGGAAGCCATGGCAGTCCCCGAGTTTACTAAATGGAAAGAGGCTATGGATAGCGAGATACAATCCATGTATGACAATCAAGTTTGGAACTTGGTTGAGAATGTACCAGGTCGTAAGACAGTAGGGTGCAAATGTATCTTCAAGAAGAAGACCGACATGGATGGTAATGTACACACTTATAAGGCTCGACTGGTCGCAAAGGGCTTCTCTCAAATTCCTGGAGTGGATTATGATGAGACCTTTTCTCCAGTAGCCAAGATTAAGTCTATTAGGGTTATGTTAGCCATAGCCGCATTTCATGACTATGAAATTTGGCAAATGGATGTCAAAACCGCTTTCCTTAATGGAAAGTTGACTGAAGATGTTTACATGAGTCAGACAGAAGGTTTTGTCAGCATCGAGTACCCTAATAGAGTATGTAAGCTTGAGAAATCCATCTATGGATTAAAGCAAGCACCTCGCAGATGGAATCTTTGCTTTGATGAAAAGGTCAAGGAATTTGGCTTTTCTAGGAGTGAAGATGAATCTTGTGTGTATGTCAAGGCTAATGGGAGTATAGTTAGCTTTTTGGTATTGTATGTGGATGACATACTACTCATAGGAAACGACATTCCAACCCTGCAGGAAGTAAAGTCCTGGCTTGGGAAGTGTTTCGCTATGAAGGACCTTGGTGAAGCTGCCTATATTTTAGGGATAAGGATCTTGAGAGATCGGAGTAAAAGACTAATTGGACTTAGTCAGAGTACCTACTTGGATAAGGTGCTGAAGAGATTCAGCATGCACGACTCCAAGAAAGGAGAGTTACCCATCCAGAGTAACGCCAAATTGAGTAAGACACAAAGCCCTAGCACTGAGGCTGAGATAGCAGAAATGAGTCGAATACCTTATGCTTCGGCTGTAGGATCGATCATGTATGCTATGACGTGTACTCAACCTGATGTAGCCTTTTCCCTGAGCATGGATAGCATGTTTCAGGGGAACCCTGGCTAGGCACACTAGATTGCGGTAAAGAATATTCTCAAGTACCTACGAAGGACTAAGGACTGTGTCCTTACCCTCGGTGGGAGTGATGACTTGAGATTTGTATGGTATAGTGATGCTAGCTTCCAGACTGATAGGGATAATTTCCGCTCTCAGTCGAGCTGGGTCTTTACCCTAAACGGAGGAGCAATTTCTTGGAAGAGTTCCAAGCAAGAGACAGTGGCTGATTCAACTTGCGAATCAGAGTATATTGCAGCGAGCGAGGCGGCAAAGGAGGCTATATGGCTAAAGAACTTCATCGGAGACCTTGGAGTTGTACCAGCTATTAAAGAGCCAATGGAAATTTTCTGTGATAGTGAAAGCGCTGTTGCCTTAGCCAAAGAACCAAGGGATCACGGGAGATCCAGACACATCGATAGAAAATACCATTTTATTAGACATCGAATAGAAGAAGGACTCCTCGTGGAAAAGAGGGTATCATCGGATGAGAACCCAGCAGATCCCCTCACGAAGGGACTGACTCGGGTTAAGCATCTCCAGCATGCTCGGAGCATAAGGCTGAAGAATGATATTAGATTTAGTAGTTAGGTAACCTCGAAGTTTGTAAAGTGTAATTGACATTATATGATGAATAAAAGGTGTTTTATTTATGAGTAAAGTGTTGCTATCTCTTGTCAATTGTTTACTATATTTCTTTTGCATGTTTTGACTTCCAGAATAATTTTGTTTGGTATATCATATTATTCAAACCTCCACAGTCGGTCATATGTCGGAAGTAGGTATGAATCAAGACTGTCATGATTGGTTTGCAGAGGTCTAAGGTGTTAGACAAGGCTACAACAATCTTGATTGCTCATAAGTTCCGAGCATTGGAATCAACCCACGCTCACTGGAATCACTTCATGGAATTCTATCTCGAGTGATCGTGAGACGGTAATATCATATAAGTCTTTAAACCTAGAGATATGATTTGTTACTTACAAGTTGGTTATGCATTGATTGTACGAAAACGCATTGGTAACTCGATGTTATAAATCGTGCTTTTGTGTGTAATTCAATGAGTGGTAGAACAAACATATGAGTCAAAGTTTATCTGTTCCTTCTTGGATTAGAAGCTGATATATGGGCCCCTCGATGATTTTGTTTTGACCTATGTACCGGGCCCGGTCAGAACTAAGTTGATGTGTTCAATTAAGTTCTTTGTCAAACAAATCGGAAATCGGGAAACAAACTGTTGGACAATAAGTAAAGACATTGCTCCATGTATTTGTCCGACTGATATCTAGAACAGAGGATTATATGATCACTTATCTTAAATGACGTACCATCATCTTCTCAGTTCCGAGAAACCTTCAAAAGAGCTACGATTGCCGATCGGTTCCTGAAGTCATACTTGCAGTAATAGTTATTAGACTTATCCAAGTGGGAGACTGTTGGATAAGGTGTCTAAGTCCATAACTATTTCTGGTATGTACTTGACCCGACCCGGCATGGTCCATTTGGGTTGCATGGCACCATGCAATTGGATAGACTAAATGAGAGAAATAACACTTGGAGATTATTAATATATTATAAGTTCTAATATATTAATAATATTATTTGATTAGTTTGATCAAGAATTAATTTAGAATTAATTAAGTGATCAAAAGATAACTAATTAAATATATGGGTTGATTATGTAAATCATCCATATCTTGTATAGTGGGCTAAGAGGCTCCATGGATTATCAAGTTGGGTTCCACCCATAGGATGCTCCATGGGAGTTACAAACCCATGGGTCATGGAAATGAAGAGTCATGACACATTAGGGTTTACATGGTGTAACCCTAGATGTGTCAACATTATATAAGAATCATATTCTCCACCAAAATCGGCTACACATGTGAAACAAGAGGGCTAGGCCGATTTCAAGTAGTGTGCATTCTCTCAAAAGTCTTTCCAAGAGCACTTGGTGTTGTGTGAAGCATTTGAGGCATCATACTTGGGGTGCTAGGCTCATAAGGTTTCAAGGAACATAAGCAACAACAAGGTAAGTTATTCTATCTATCATTCAAGTTAAAATTGTTCCCCATGTATGCTAGATAGGAATATAGCCTTGGAATTCAACTTTGCATGATAATTAGACAAACATAGATCTAAGGTTATTATGGTTGCATGTACACTTAGGAAGTGTTAGAATGCTCAAAATCCAACATTAAGTCCATCACTCTTCTAAATAAATCATATCGTGTGATTGGGCTTCATACATAGTCCAATTCCAAAGGCCTAAATGTGGGTCCCGAAGTCCAAAGCCCATAAATCCAATATTTGGGTTTTCTAAACCCTTATTAGGGTTTCCAACCCCATCTTAGCCCAATAGACCCAATAGCTAGGTCCTTTGATAAATTAAGGTTCATTAAGCCCATTGGGGTTTCACTAGGCCCATTCGTCACATGCTTAGACTTTTAAGTCAATTAGGGATTCATTGGGATCCTTAGGGTTTCATCCCCTTGTCCAAACATCCTAAACGAATCACAATACAAACGAGGCATACCGCCACCGACATGGCATACCGCCACCGACATCCTAAATTGTAGTTTCATCCCCTTGTCCAAACATCCTAAACGAATCACAATACAAACGAGGCATACCGCCACCGACAGCCACCACCTTACGGTGGTGGTTATGAATTTTTCTATTATTATTTTTATACAAACTACAATTTACAGCCCAATCCGAATAAAGTCGCCACCACCTTACGGTGGTGGTTATGAATTTTTCTATTATTATTTTTATACAAACTACAATTTACAGCCCAATCCGAATAACATACTCACACGCTAATCTAATAAAAACACACACATAGTCGCATTGTGGTGGCAGATGGTGGTAGATGGTGGCAGCCACCACCTCACAGTGGTGGTGGTGGATTTTCTCATGAAATTGGGCCAAGATAATCATACACACATTCTTGTATGTTTGCAAATGAGTCCATCCACCCACCTGGTGGCGCACGACGATGAATGTTACACAAGGAAGTGGCAGCAACGGTAATAGTTTCGTTAGCGGTGGTAGCCACCATGGCCAGAAGCCATGGTGGTTTGTCTTTGGGTTTTTCTATGCATCAAGCGTCCATATCTCAATCTGGAACCCAAAAATACTCCTATGCTCGCGATACACGGGATGAAACACTTACACAACAGCCACCCTTGGGGTGGCAGATGTTGATCGGAGTAGAAATTACACAGGCGGGAGCGACGACATGAATGGCTATATCCGGACTGAAATGTCGCCCTAATGGTGGCCTTCGTTCCTAGCCATAACAGGAACAGTGACGGCTGGAGAAAGCATGGGTTGCATGGATTACCACTGATAGGAAAATAGAATTCTAAAATGAATTTATGTATAGTGCTACTCCAATTACCAAAGACTGTTATACAGAATGATAGCATTTGGGTAATAGTCGACCGAGTGACTAAGAGTGCATATTTTCTTGCCATGCGTGAAACAGGTCCAATAGAGAAATATGCACAAGTATACTTGGATAAAACTTTTGCAAGACATGTTGTGCCGCTAAAGATTATTTCTGATCGTGATACTCGCTTCACTTCTCATTTTTGGACGAGTATGCAATGTGAAATGAGATCTCGTGTTACTCTTAGCACAACTTATCATCCCCAGACAGATGGTCAGAAGAGAACAATCCAAACAGTAGAAAATATATATTGAAGTTATATGAAGCATTGTATGCGCGTAAATGTCATACTCCATTATGTTGGTGCAATGTAGGATAGAAAGTCCTTAGTAGCCCTGAAATGATTCAAGAAAACACCGATAATATTCAAATTGTACAAGAAAGAGTGAAAGCGGCCCAGGATTAACAGAGGTCCTATGCAAAAAAGAAGAGACGACCCATAGAAATTCGAGGTGGGTGATTTTGTAATGCTTAAGGTATCCCCATGGAAAGGAATTATGAGATTTGGGAAGAAAGAAAAATTGAGTCCCAGATTGGTTGGTCCTTTCAAAATCATCCTGAGAATTGGTAAACAAGCATACCGCTTGGAATTGCCGGAATATTTGGCAGGTATTCATGATGTGTTTCATGTGAGTTATCTGCGTAAATGTTTGAGCATATATGATGAAACGATTCCGTTATCCGAGGTGAAACTGGATAATAGGTTATGATATGTAGAAGAACCTGAAGAAATATTAAATGAAAGAACAATTGAATTGCGTAATAAATAAATAGAGTTGGTGCTTGTCAAATGGAAACACCATCGACGCCCAAATTATACTTGGGAAAATAAGAATGAGATAAGAGCGAAATATCCCTAGTTATTTAACTCATTTTGATTTCGGGGACGAAATCCTCAAAATGAGGAGGTATTTGTAAAATACACATTCACTTATCGTGTTTTATAATAAATAATATTATGAAATATTTTATGAATTTGAGTATTGAGTTCTAACAAATAGTTTTTACTAGAGTTGAAGTAAAACTATGTTTAATATCATCAGAATGTTTTGGAAGTCTTATGAGATTCCAATCAAATGTCAGTTATTGAAATTAGCAAAAAAAATGAAGTTGGAAATAAGTGAAGATAATGTTAATGAAAGTTGTAAAGAATCTCGTTAGAAACATTTAGATAAAATCTCATCGAAATCCTAGTTATAACGAAGAAGTCATGACTTATTGAAGTTTCGCGACAGAACCAGCACAACACTATTTAGCGTAAAAATTGAGTTTTCGATAAACTACTTTTTTAGATTTAATGATCTAAATACAAGTCTTAGTATTCGTTAAACCGAGAACTTTCATAAAAAGAACGTCCAAATCTGACTTCGTATGAGGAAATGATTTTTTTAAGTTTCGGTATAACAGTAGACAGCTAAAAACTTGAAATAAAGATCGAGTGATTTTTATCCGATGCAACCTAAACGAGAATCGAAGGTCTAATCAATAGTAGTACAACAGTAAAAAAGACAGACTAAAACGATCGTTGGATGAAGAAGTTATGAATTTTTAACGGATTTTTCCTGTCCCGGCCCGTTAAATATATAATAATAAAAATAAAGTCAAAATTAGTCGATGGAATCTAAACGAAAGTTGTAGAGCATAATTTTACCTACGTGTGGATATAAAGAACGTAAAAAACATAGTTCGTATGTGAAATATACAAAATTTTGAAGTTTATGGCACAAATTACGAGGCTAGTCTGAAGGGTACGCCCAACGTACAGTACTTACACCCAACGTACTTGATCCGATGAACACATATCATGCACTCTTGACACGTCTAAGGCTCGGATTCCGATCAGTCGACAACTCGTAGGTACGCCCCGCGTATGAGGGGTACGCCCGCTTAGAGGACCGCCAAGCAGTACGCACAGCATACCGAGGAACTACCCCCCGCGTAGTGAGCTACTTTGGACCCTATATAAAGGATGTGAAGGCTGTCATATTTTGTTTACAAAATATCTCATTTTACACCCTATACTCTCTCTAAATTTACCCTAACACCCCCCGAAGTCCTGGTATCATCCCCAATAACCGAAGCAAGTCCCGACGCTCCGAAGTTCCTGAGAAAATCATATTTTTCAAGTCAAAACTCTGCCCGAGTAAGGCCGGTTTTCAACTAAAAACCCCAGTTTCATCACAGAAAGTCATATTTAGAGTCGAAGTGCTGCCCAAATTAATCCCCGGTTATTTCACGGTGAGTTCAATATATATGAACAATTATATGTTATGTGTTATATGTATTATGTGATTTTCCGTGTTATTATCTCATGTTATTATTTCATGCTATTATGGTAGCAAAAGTTGTACCTTTGACCATGTGATCAGTGAAAGGACTTAGATTTACGAGGGTATTGGTATGTAGCCTCTGGCCGTGTAGAGCATGCCTCGTAAGAGAATGACTTCTACCTTTTTGGCATTGGTAGATGGTTAGATAAGGCTAAAAGCCTGAATTCTACCAAAATGTTTAATCAGAAAATTTATGTCTGTTGTGCCATTTGGGCCGAAGCTTTATTGATGTATATCAAGTATGGAAATTGTTATGTCTCATTGATTGTATATCTTTGAATAAAATTATTGATTGATATGGAAAGCTTGTCACATGATTCACATATGCCTTTGTTGATCCTTGTTCCTCTTTGCTTCTGCCATATTGAAGTGTGTGTGTGTGTATATATATATATACATACATACATACATATATATATATATATATATATATATATATATATATATATATATGACATAACGTTATATTGTATCTATTATTGAACTCACTAAGCGTCACCGTTTATCCCTCTCAGTGTTTAACCCTTGCAAGTAATAAGGAACCAGTATAGACATATAGTGTTAGAATATTTTGAATAGATAATACTATTACTCGTGTGATTAGTGTTCATGTATGTATAAAACTATAGTATCCTAGGTGGTTGTGTAATATATAACACTTTGTAATAGTCGGTTTGTATCCAATCGTTTGTAATCAAACTATCAATGTAAAAATACTATTTATAAATATGCATGTAGCATTTTTTTGAAGTAATTTGGAGTAACTTGGAATAAAAATGTTTCAATTATGAAAGTGTAGGTGTTTCACAATGCCAGATCTCGAATCTAATAAATGACTTAGAGTCATGAACATGAGATGAAATCCATGTATGAGAATCAAGTATGGGTTTGATTAAAATTTATCCCTATAGCAAGGCTAGAAGGAGTAAATGATTCTTCTAGAAAGAATAAATTATATGGATAACCATACACATTTAAAGCAAGGTTTGTAGTAAAAGGATTCTCTTACATTAACGTTATTGACTGTGGTCCTCATCATACTCATGACATTGACTGTGATCAAACCTTTTTTCACAAGTAGCTATGATTAGATCAACAAGGATATTATTTTCTATAAATTTATATTCTTAATATGAGATATAGTAAACAGATTTCAAGAAAGATTGCTTTTCTTTATAGACATCTACTAGAAGATATCTATATAGAGTAGCATGGAGGTTTTCTTAATTCAAGTTATCCTAAAAAAATGTGTAGAGCTTGAGATCCACTTGTGGATATAAAGCAAACATCTAAATGTTATAATCATCATTTATTGTAAAACCACAAGGTGTGTTTTTATGTCAAAATGAATAGAACATGTGTGTTAATTTACTAAGAACTAGTGGGAGCATAGTGAAATTCCTAATCTTGTATGAATGAGTCATACTTAATCATTTGAAATCACATTCTAACTAAGCAAGGTCGTTTTCACCTTGACTTGAACAATGTTTCTAAAATGAAAGACTTAGGAAGGAGAAGATACATTTTTGGGATATAAAATCTACAAGGAATGGATAAAATGAATGTTAAAAGTTTCATGTCCTTACACATATATTGTCAATGTCTTGAAAAGGATCAAGACACAAGATTCTTTTAGAGAATTCTTGGCATTGTCATATGGCACCATTTTGAGCTTGCCTTAAAAGTAAATAGCTCATACGCTTGAACTAAATGAAATGATTTATATTCTATGTGTTTGGCAAATGAATTCATCATTTACGTCATATTATGCATACGACATAGTATTTGATCATGCAGTAAGCATGTCTTAGGATACTAATTGAATACATAGTTAAGTCACTGGATGACTAAGAGAGCATTCCAAGAGTAATTTAGAACTAAGAGAATGTATGTGAGACAATCAGCTTAGAAAGAATATTTAGTGAAAGAGCTACACAAGATGTTAATTTCTAAATAGATATAAATAATTATGAATTATAATGAGATTTTTACTTAATCGAGGATCACATAGAAATCTTTGTGACTTCGAGAGTATACTTAATCGAGCTAAGAGAGTTTATGTCACGAAAGAACACCAATCATATCTCTAAGATATTTAACTACTATACCTAGAGTAAAGTTAAGTATGGAGATGAAAGTATTCACAGAATTCACACAAAATTAAATTTTGACAGATCCATTGATAAAGTCATTCTTTTGAGCTAAGTATGATTGGTCACACTTCAACTATAAGACTTTATTATTCTATAAATGGGTTTTTGATTTGGATTTAGTATTTGGATATTGGAACATTATAACAACTATTAGATAATGTTACGATATATTGGGATATAGTCATCATATTAGTACTTGTTATGTTCTATATTAACATGTTTAATCCATGAATAATGTTATTACTCTAAAAGTTCATAGTCAGTTATAATTGTGGGAGCAATTATAAAGTAAGACTAATATAAATTGGAATGGTTGACTCTCACTGGATGAAAGTAGGCAAGTGGTTGTAACCAAGTTTCATAGGTACTTGTCAGAGAACTAGTATTGAACCGAACCGCATCAAGATCATCTCATGGATTGCTATCATGAATGACACTTGATTAAAAAGTACTATCTTTGTATCCTTAACACTTAAGATACATAGTGGGACTTAAGTATAGGGAGTACTATGCTTTGATAATGGTCAAATGTTGTTCCTTAACCGGGCAGTTATAAAAGCCATTTTAAGGTATGGTGTGAACTATATAAGAAGCTTATGTAGTCAAGATGAGATTTTTTCCTCTTATGTGTTGAGAGTTAGACATCTAAGGCACCTTACAAAAGTTGAACATCTAATAAGATTGATCGCAATCTGAATCTCACGTTCAACATGATGTCTGTAGCAAAGGGATAACTGATAAACTTACCTTATACACCAACTGTAGCTTTGAGCTTTTTGGGAATTGGGTGTTGATAGAATGGCACAAACAGTCGTATGGTCTTAGGGGCAGTGAAATGTTGCTAGATGTTCACCACTGTCTATAGCAGTCTAATATGAGTCTTGTGCAAGTGGGAGATTGAAAAGCCTAGTGTGTTCAAGAGTCATATTAAAGTGATTGGTAAATAACATATGATACTAATGGGTCACACTAACTACAACTGATTATTTATTAGAAATTGATTTTGATAAATATTCAATAAAACTCTTATAATTAAATTTGAAATTATTTATTTCATGGAAATAATAAATTCTATTAGCAAGTAACTTAATCTATATCATATGGTATGATTTATAAGTCATGTGCAAACTTTTGTACTAGTTGAATCCTTTTGTCTTTTTCCTAAAAGACAAGGTTTATATTTTATAAAAGAGTTTATAAAGTTTGATTTTATTTCTTCTTCTTTATGCAATTGTTGATATATGCATAAAAAGAAGAAGTGTATGACTTGTCTAATCATCCTTTAAAGGCATGAGAGACATGCTTATGACAATGGGGACAAGTTTGCTTAAAGTGCTAAGGACTAATGGTTAATAACTTCACTTTATGCATATAAATAAGAGAGCTTGCACTTGGATTATTTGCTCATTCATTCATTGATGCAAAATCCGAATCTTCTCTTCCCTCTCCATTTCTCTCTAGTTTTGGTTAGAAAACTTAAAGAACACTTGCATATTCAAGCCCTCTTTAAGTTTATATTGGTTATGAGCTTAAAGCTCAAGGGTTTAAGAGTTTTGGTGTCACACGCCCAAACCGAAGAAACGACGGAAACGCCCGGGGTTGGGTGACATCATCTTGCAGTATCATCACAGTGTGTATAATTGAAACAAGACAACATCATCATCACACATACAATAATACAACAGTACTTTAAATCATTGTAATTGTTTATAAAAGTTACATACCAAAAATATAAAGTGTATAATAGCAACAAAAATCCACATGATCTTGATGTTGGCCTGCTTAACAATTTCCTGAGAATACAAATTATTTTCAAAACGTCAACATATATAATGTTGGTGAGTTCATAAGCATGTTTGAATGAAGATTTTTGTATCCTTTAGTAAACCCCAAAAAATCTCATATTTTTTTGTAAAAATGGTTTAAAAGTTTTGTATCAAATCTTGTGTTAAAGCATGTATGTTTCTGTTGTGAAAATATATAAAAAGAGTATTCCAAATAATCCTATATTTTCTGTTGTAAGTAGAAGGTACTGTATAATTGTATGTTTTCCCAGAAAATCCGATATTTTTTGTTTATAGAAGTGTTGTGGTCTTAAAACCCTAAGATCGGATACTAGTGTATGTATGTATGTTTTTGTATCATCAAAACTGTATATTTATTCCATAAATTTTACAGTGGAGTTAACCTTTATGTGAGTCGTTATAACCATACTTGATAATGACTGATCCGCCTGTCATGACGTTTTTCAGGCACCGACTTGTTTAAGGTAAGGTTTGTCACCCTAGACTAACCTAGTCTAAATGTAGCGAACAACTCAGGTATGGGATGTCAACCCCGTATAGATCTATATGCAAACTCTCGCTCTCCTTCCAGTAGACTCTGGTTATAACTACAGGCTTACAGTTGTACACTAGATAGATACGAATGAATGAAATGTTTCATAAGTTCCTTAACTGAATTTATGCAAATATTGTATTACACTATGTAACGCAGTAAATAATGTTTCCGTATATGTTTTAAGTTTACTAGGCCAAACAAGCATGTAAATAGACCACAAAGACCCAATAAACATGTAATGTATATTTCAGGCCTAATAAGCATATAATGGACCATTAAAGCCTAATAAACATGTAAGGTATATACTAGACCTAATACGCATGTAAATTGACCACTAAGGCCCAATAAACATGTAATGTATATTACATGCCCAATTAAAAGTGTAAATGATGTATTTAGTCTGTTTGTTATTACGTTGGTTGTTTAAGCTCAATTGCTTATCAAAATGACATAAAAGGCCCACTTTTTGTAATAATGAAATTTTTGGTCCATAAAACTGAAATTTACAATTAGGGCACATTTTTGGTAAAAATATCACTTTAGGTCCCTTAAGACCAAAAGTTTACATTTAAGGGCTTATTTAAAATAAAATAACATTTTAGCCTACTTTTGTTAGAAATAACATTTCGACCCAATTTTTATGAAAATTGATATTTTCAGCCCAAATGTATAGAAATTTACCTTTTTGGCCAAAGTTTAACTAAATTGGCATTTTCAACCCATTTAACCAGAAATTTACATTTTGGCTCAAATTTGTTTAAAATGACAATTTAATCCACAAAAGTCAAAAGTTTATAAATTAAGCACATGAAACTGTGAAGGCCCAACTTTAAGCCCATTTTGTGAAATTAACACTTTTGGCCCTTTTAAAACCATAAATATCTTTAAGACCCATTTTTATATAAAGATGACCCTTTTGGTCCTTGAAAAACCATGAAGATCCTAAAGGCTTCACCTTTTTGTTTATTTGTCAAAAATGGCCCCTTAAACGGTTTTGGATTGTTTTCTAGTGTATCATAACATGTTTTAAACTTTCCATTTTCATAGTAAGTTGCATGTAATGATTTAGTTTACAAATAGCACCAAGTTTTGTTAGCAATTTCAAGTTTCATGAGGTTTTAGCACACAATCACAACATATAACATGGAAAACACACATAAACATGCATAAACACATAGATCTAACACAAAGAAACTTGTATCATCCCCCAAAAACAATATAAAACCGAAAACAAGGGGTATGAACTCACTTTGGATGGTGGATTCGGTTTTGGTGAGGAGTTTGGAGGAGATTTCGGCCTAGCAAGCTCCTTTGGAGAGATCTTGAAGATGTGGATGGTTCTAGAGCTTTATATACGAAAATAAGGTTGTAAGAACAAGGGTATTGTTATAGACTTGAAACAAAACAATGGGGTTTAACCAAGACTTACCTAGTTTTATGAAGCTTGAAAGAAAACTACTTGAAGAACAAGCAACCACACGAATTTTAAAACAAGGAGGTGATAGAGTTTCTTGAGAGTTTTTGAGAGGATTTAGTGTTTGAATTGTGGATGAAGTGAGGATGGTGGTGGGGAGGTGGTGGTTTTTGCATGAGGGTTATAAGTTAAATGCATGGAGATATAGTAAACAATAACATTGTTGTTTGGTGGTTATTAGTGAGGTGTCAAGTGTTTAGGTTAATTAGGTTTTTTTATAAAAACCGAGAATGGAGTGATAGGATGAAATAAGAGGGTGTATTGGGCTTAGGCTTAAAATGTAGATTAAAACACATTGGCCCAATAGAGATTTTTTGGCCCATTGGGTCCTCTTATGAGTTCACGGCCTAAAAGGGTAAAAACAATGGTTTTTGGCCCATTACAATTATTTATGTGGTTTTTGGCCTAATAAGGTCCATGAAAACAAGGTGAGACATTTTAGGCCCAATAAGGCCCATGAAAAGTCTCATGGCCCAAAATGTTATAGTTTAATGAATGTGGGTCTATTTAGGGCCCCAATTGAGGTTCCTTAACCCAAAATAATCCAATTAAGTTTTTTATTGGCCCATTAGGCCCAATAAGAGGGTCCTGGTCCAATAAGAGTTTGAACTGGGATATTAGGGTTACCACCCAAAGTTGAGTGTATGAAATGTTTTGAATTAGGTTTAGGGCTTCACGAGTGAGTTTTGATTCGAATAGTTGTTTTTAAATGAGTAATATGTATAACCTTAAACTTGAAGCTATAGGATACCTCAAGAGTTGATTACATATAGACAGAATTACCTAGCCCAATTATGCTAGTTGTGACATTTGGACTAGCATCTACATCAAGTTGAGTCATTTTTGGTGTCTCAAAGGTTCCAAATTCTTCATCAACTTCCAAGCCTCCCGAGAGGATCCAAAGAACTACAAAGGTTGTTATTTCTTCACCTCTTTGGTTGGTGTTTTAATCTTCCTATAACTTGCAAGAATATCCTTGGTGGGTATAAAATGTTTATGTTATTTCAAAAATTAAAGTCTTTCGTTGCCATATTTTTCAAGTTTATGAAACTATCTTGAACTAAAACCCAACATATATTTGCTGCTCACTTAAAATTTACCAATTATAGACTGGGAGCTAGTTGAAAGTCCTTCAGTGTGTTGATGAATCATGTCTCATCTAACTCTTGTTGTGGTCCCAAAATAGCTTCAAACATGAATCTTTTCTCATTCTCAGAAACCTAAGGACAATTTGAGAGTCATAACAAGCTCTGGAGTTCCTCAAAATCCAAAAGCATTCATGGAATGGACCTAAACATCTAAATGAGCCCAAACTTGAAACAAGAAGAACAAGGATCAAGATGTGAACTTTATACCTACAACAACTCCAAAATCTAAAGGGAATGAGAGATCCAAGCTAGCTCCTTGCACCACAATGTACTTCCTTCTTCTTCAAGCTTCACCAAAAGCCAAGAATAAGGCCTCTATTCAATCAAACAAGCTCACAAACATGAAATGGGGCCAGGGTTTCATTGAGAGATGTTGGAGACTAAGAAGGATACCCTCGATCATGAGTTAATGACGTTAAATATGGATGAAACCCTAAAAATTCATGGGTTTGGGCTACATGTTGTCACGTCGTGACACTCAATTTTTCACGTTGTGACAACCATTACGAACACACGATCTTTAATTGCCATGCCACATCGTGACACCCTTGATGTCACATCATGGAATACGGTTTTCCTAAAACCATGCTTTTAACTCCTATATACCATCCATTGATTCAATCTGGGAAATGGGTGTTACACCTGTCATGATCCAACCATGGTCTTCCATGCTACAACCTAGTTGCAGTCTTTCATACAAGAATCACAAAGACAATCTAGCAACCTACATAGTATAGTAAGAAGCCTCACACGAAGTAGCAAAACACATAACTTAGTATTTTCTATTATGTATTTTAATAGATATTTTAGCTTATAGAAAAACTACAAACCTTTTTCCTGAAAGAAATATTGTCTTTTGATTCTAAGAATAGTCTTTATAGCTATTAAGCAGGTATTTATGTTTCTTTTAACAAAATCAATAATAAAAAACAAACAAACAAACTATTCTAGTAGAAGTTGAGCGAAAATGTGAAAATAGTAAAATGGATACTTTTTTTTTAAACGAATCATACATCAAGGTATGGGACCTTTATAGATTTTGGGAAAATGTTAGGGTGGTAAGAGGGTGTTTGGATAGAAAAAAAATAGGGAGCTTATAGCTTATTGTTTATCCCTACTGCTAGGGGTGAGTAAAAACCGCACCACAACTAAAATTAACCGTAAAAACCACAACCACAATAAAAATCGATGGTGAGGTTTTCTGTTTTTCAAAAAGCGCAAATTTGTGGTGTGGTGTTGTTATTAGTTTTCAAAAATCGTAAAAAAAAACGCACCGCATATATTATATACAATTTTTTTTTATTAATTATTAATATATTAAATATTAAAAATAAGACAAGTTTCATTGATGAAAGATGGATAAAATACTAGAAGACAAAAGTGTTGGTTTTTTGTTATGTTTAACTTTGAAAAATGGTGAAATTAGACAATTTTAAGATATTTATTTTAAATTACTATTGATTTGATGTTTTAAAGATATTAGTTGTTTGTGATTTAGGTTAATTGTCTTGTACCTTATGGTTACCGTAACACACACACACACACACACACACACACAAAAAAAAAAAAAAAAAAAAAAAAAAAAAAAAAAAAAAAAACGCACCAAACGGTTGTCAAAATGGATTAACCGCGTTTGCGGTTAGTGGTAAGGTTTTGGCTAATAACTGCACCGAACCGCACCACGCTCACCCCTACCTACCGCTATAAGCTAAGTTTAAGTGTTTTGATAGAAAACATTAAAAATCAGCTTATTGCAATGGAAATAAGTTAAATAAACTAATTTTAAAAAACATTCCCCCTCTTATTTATAACTTATAGCTTATTGAATATTTCTGATCCAAAAACTTTGCTTTCTCTGACGCTAACAAACTAATATGCAATAATCTAACAAGTTGGTTTATCTCTCTAAGTGTAGAAGAAAACGGACAACAGAAAAGCTGGGAGTACCAAAATCCTTCGATGATCTGAGAACCATCCCTTCCCACTCTCACATTCTTGAGCCACCCTTTGGTGTTTCCACTAGATTTTCAATTGGTATGTTTGTTTATTCATAAGTAGTATACATCTTTTTATAATTCATGAAATTTAGAATTTCATTTGATCGATTTACGTTCAATTCGTCAATTTCAACTTAGGGTTTTTTTATGCGTCTCTATTTCTATTTTGAACTAATGGAATTTGGAATCGGCATGTAATTTAATCGTTTATTGCATATAATTGGGCATGTGATCTGTTGATTTCGTTTCTATGGCTGATGAGTTTCATTAAGGAGCTGTTAGATCAGCTTACTTAAGGCACCTATGTCAATAGGACTAGGGGTTATGTATGCATTGCAAGAGGATTTTACTTCCATGATCACATTAGTAAACAACTTTAATGTTTAATTTAGGATAACAGAACTTGAAATCATTCACTTGTATTTCATTATCTGAATAGCTTGTAAGCTTGGTTTTCAATTAGTGGCTTCTATAAACAGCAAAAAGATCGAGCCTTGGTTCCAGCCAATTGAGAAAGAAACAACTTCTAGCTATTTGTTAATGATGGTTCATTTATGGAAAGGTTTAAACAGATTTATCAAGAAAAGGGAAAGGGTGATTTGGAATCTGTTGTTCATGGTCTTGATTTAATCGGTTCTTAAGTGAGATGCAACACCACCATGTCCAAGTGATCCCACAATAAAAAATGTTGCAGAAAAATTAGCAAGTTTTGTTGCAAAAAATGGAAGACAGATTCAACATGTCACACGTCTCAAGAATCCCGGAGATACCCCTTTCAAGTATGCTCATTAATCATTGGTCTTACAACAATCATAATTCAATCCTTTTTTATACTACTATAGTTCGAAGTATCATTTATGATATGTCTTTTGCAGATTCTTGTTTGATGAAAGTTGTGCTGATTACAAATATTATGAATACGTGCCTATAAATTCATGGCCAGCTATAATGATGTTGTTGCACAGAAAGCAGCCAAGGAAGCTGCTGAGAGAGCAAAAATCCAAGCTGACAATGTGGGCCATAGACTTTTGTCTAAAATGCATCCCGAAAGAAAAATGAAATGGGGTTTGGTTATTATTATTTTGTGAATGAATTTGATGTGTGACAAAATAGGAACATGGTGTGTTTTGTTTTTTCTTGATAATGTGTGTTTTGTTGGTTTTCAATTCCTACTTAAGATTTGTGAATGAATTTTCTTTCTACATTGGTTTTTAATTCCTACTTAAGATTTGTTTCCGTTTGTTTATGTTTATTGTTTTGGTTGATGTTTTAATTTTTATTATCGTCGATACGGTAGTATAACAAAATGAACAAACTGAATTTAATTTGGACAAATCATATTGTAAGTACGAATTGTTGTCCAAAAATAAAGTCATGCAAACACATTTTAATAACTATATCGATTTCTTATCCCACAACAGTTATGTTTGATATTTAATTAGCTTTGAGGGTGAATAGAATCTAGGGGTGTGCAAAAAAAACCGAAAAACCGAGCCGAACCGGCCAATCCGAAACAGAAAAAAACCGAAACCAAAAAAAACCGAAACCGGAAAAACCGGATATCAACGGGTCGGTTTTTGGTTTTCATATTTAGGTATCCGCGGATACCCGAACCGAACCGTTTGATTATATATATATATATATATATATATATATATATATATATATATATATATATATATATATATATATATATATATATATATATATATACAAAGTAAAAAAAGTATTATTTCATTAATATTGTTTTGATTGATCTACGAGTCCCATAACCTAAACAAAAATCCATATCGACAACTCCAATTTTGTTATTCTATGTTCATTTGATTTTCTTGTTATTTTTATTATTGTATTTATTATACAAATTATAATATATAATATTTGAACTTCATTATGTTTTTTAAACTTCATTATATTTTTTGTAAACTCTTTGATTTACTAATTTTAAGAAAGAGATAACTAAAATGGAGTTTGCAATTTCAATTGAATTTAATTTTTTATATTTTAGCGGGTACCCGTGAACCGAACCGTGGTTACCCGCTTTCATACGGTTCGGTTCGGTTCGGTTTTTTTTGTCAATATGGTTCGGTTTCGGTTAGTGCGCATGAGCTACCCGCCCCGAGGTCACGGTTCACAATTTTATTATTATCCGAACCGAACCGTCCCGTGAACACCCCTAATAGAATCATACTTGAGAGTTGAGATGAAGCATGTATGCACACATTTGGATTGTTTTTCCAAGTATACTTATCCGTCAAAGTTAATGAAAAAGAATAACAAGGAATAATTAGTTACCCCAAAAATTAAGAGTTAAGATAGTCAACAATCATGCAATGAGACAAAAGACAAAACTCTAAACAAGTCAAGCTACCTACCATTCTTCCATTGGCTTGTCATAGGTTATCTAACCTTCTCCCTAGTGAAACAATATCTTGTCATCTTGTGGCCCTTAATTCTCTACCAAATCGTACAATTTAATCTATTTTCACACAAAACAGTTATATTGTTCTTCAATGGCTAACTTGAACATGAACATCCTAATTGATAGCCATTTTTATGTTTTCTTCAATGGCTAACTTGAGCATTCTACTGATAACCATTTTTTTATTCTAAAGGTACATATACCCTATCTGTATCTTTCTATCTCAAATAATAAAATTGGTGTTAGAAAACCTTGATTATGGTTGCTTTCGTTCTATATGCAAAATTGTCTCGGCTTTGATGATGGAAGATAAGAGGAAGACAATAAGAAGGAAGGAATGTTGCATGGTCTAGAGCTTGCAAATTAACTACTTGGAAAGTCTTCGGACCAGGCTTCATTCCTTTCAACTTTTGCTTTCCTGTTATGAGAAAATTGGAGATCCTATATGAGATTTCTTGAACGCTTCTATCTTTAACTTGTAAGTTCTTGTTAAATTACTAGCATTATATTTGGCGAGAAAATCTTGGATTTTTTTTTTCTTTTGGAATTTTTCAACAAACACTATTTCAGACATATACATGTAGCATTGCACCGTTCAAAAAAAAAAATGCCAAAAAAGAAACGAACAAAAACTATGTAACTATACATAGTGCACACAATACATCTGTATCTGCGTCGTTCAACTCTGCACATGTATGTGCATATGAACCGTACTTATATGCACATAGTTTTTTTTGTACATTTTTTTGAACGATGTATCTGATTTGCTAAGTGTATATGCCATACATGGTGTTTTGATTAATTGTCTTTAAAATTAGAATTTATCATTTGTTTGTCTTGATATCATAAAACTTAACGACTCAAGTGTTATATAAGTTCACTAAAATAACAATTTTACGCTCATATTTATTTCCATCCCACAACCGAGTTACAAACGTGAAGTATGTACCAAATCAAGAGTTTTCTCACCAAAGAAGCTGGAAGTTACAATTTTTAATTGTATAGAATTGTTTGTCAAAAATAATTGTAAAGTTTTGAAACGTGTTAAATGATCAAATATAAAACCTCAAATTTAAAAGCTTTCAAAAGCATACTTCATGTAATTTTATTACGATTTTTTTGTTTAAATTGAAAGTTTTAAGTTGGTAATCGCGAAATAAAGTTTTAAATCAGGTAATCGCGAAATAAAGTTTTTTCTTATAACTCAAATTTGTTTTTATAAACTAAAAGTCAAAAACTCCAAACTTTACAAAGCCCATTACCGAACATACGTTTAAAATAAATAACGTTATTTTCCATAGAAAATTGATTCCATGTTTTTTGCTCTAATTTTCTTGGTCCATTGAGAAATCCTGCCTCTTAACTACGTCTCCAAAATTATCTCCATTTTTTTGAATCATTAAATTAACTAAATTTTAAATCAATTAATTATTTCATGTATTATTTTATCTTCTCTCTGAACACTTGCGGAGATTTATGTGCATGTTTCATGTCTCCCTCGTTTCTTGTACCTCAAGAAATACCACCCCTAAAACGTTTTCAATCATCTTCTTGCAAAATATAACTTCAATTATATATACGATATGTGTCTTCAAGCTCTATAACTCCTTTAAAGGCTTTGAAAAATTGGAACGCCTCGTCTTTTTATCCATTCGAATGATAAAGACAGAAGATCAACCGAAAATATTTTTTGATCAAGAGGAGCATTAATCTTTTCCAAATATCTCAAGGGTTTCGTGATCAAGCTTTCGGAGCTTCATGTGTTTAAGCATCATAATTTGATTTGTGATCTTCATATCAAGAAAAATGAGATTTGAAGATAATTAACCCACATGATCAAAAAATGCATCCTCATGTAACATCATCCATGTTTTTTTCGCAAGGCGAAGAAGCTACATCATCTTCAAAAACCGCACAATGCACGGTGTCATGCATGTATCAAGCGCACATTGGCGGCTTTTGGCGGACCGTGACGGCCCATTGGACCAAAAACATCATGCACCACTCATTAAACATCTTGGTAGACAGCGTCGAATCTCCCGATCGCCGCCATCACTGCAAGGTCGACCTCAAGCCATGGCATTTTTGGGGAAAAAAGAGTTACAAGACCTTTGAGGTTGATAGTCTTCAAATTGATGTTTATTGGGACTTCCGGTCAGCCAGGTTTTCTGGCTCACCGGAACCATCTTCAGATTTCTACGTCGCATTAATTTGTGATGAAGAAGTTGTGTTGTTGATTGGTGACTTGGAGAAGAAGGTATACAAGAGGACAAAATCACGGCCGGGGGTGGATACAATCTTGTTCTTCAAGAAAGAGCATGTTTTTGGAAAGAAAAGCTTTACAACAAAAGCAAGATTTGATAAAGAAAGAAAAGATTACGAAATTTTGGTGGAAAGTTCTACTTCTTCAGGGTCTAAAGACCCTGAAATGTGGATCAGTATCGATGGGGTCGTACTGATCCATATAAGAAACTTGCAGTGGAAGTTTCGTGGGAATGAAACGGTGTTGGTGAACAAGCAACCGATTGAGGTGTTGTGGGACGTACATGCATGGCTGTTTTTGAGCCCTGGTTCGAACCATGGGTCATTTATTTTCAAACCTGGTCAACCTAACTCAGAAAGTGATAAAGAGGATGATAGCCAAGATGGGACCGAAGAGGGTGATAACAATAGTGTAAACAAGGATTATTCTAATGCGCCACAATGTTGCGTTTTTCTTTATGCATGGAAGATAGAGTAAGCAATGCACATATACATATACATTAGTCGATACACATATACATATAGATACATATATCTCTGTGCTTCTCTCTCTCTCTTGTTTTAAAAAGATATTGTTGTACAAAAGTTTCTAACACTTGCAAATAGCTCCTTATAACGCAGCAAATCTAGTTAAAAAAATGGTATGTTGCATGCGTGGCAGAATGCATAAATATTGATTTTCATGTTTAAATGATATGTTCATTTATGGAAATTAATAATTGAAACAAATAAGAATTACTGATTTTCCTAAACTATATACATTCACAAAATGATATATAGTTAAGATATTGTGCCTATCAAAGAAAAGCTCACATTTTCGCCCAGGTATCAATAATCAATGTGGTCATCACTTGCGAGCTTCGTCATCAGGGACTGGATCGCCAATCAATCGACTCTCAGTCGTCATCTTTTAAGTCAACGATTTCCTTCTTCTCCGATTTTCGTCTAGAGCTTCTGGTCAGAGTCCTGATCACCAACAACAAACCTCTCTAAAAGTGTTGTGCCAAAGGAAGCAAAATCATGAATGTGTTTATATCTTGTGTAAGAAAGTGGAAAGAAACAACAAAGAATTAAATAATAAAATAGATTGTTAATGTGTTTATGCCAAGAGAAATAGAGGAAAATTAAAGCAAAAAAGAACTACATAAAACTTTATATCTTTATATAATGTATGTCAATTAAGTGTATCCATAATACATTCAACTCATTAAATACATCATTGTTCTACTCTCCATACAAGTTTTCCTACAATACATTAAACATTAACCCCATGTTGTATTCATCTTAGGTCATCACAATAAACTTTAACCTTGTATTTAATAACCCCATGATGCATTCATCTTAGGTCATCACAGAGACAAGTAATAATAGTAGAGTGCATCAAATTTGAATTGGATTGAGCCAGCGGTATCCGGTGTTGCCCTCCCTCTTTGAAGTCGAGGGTTCAAGTCCCACGAGGGACATAGATGAAGAATTAGGAGTAGAGTAAAAGTAAAATAGATTTATCGTTCAAAAAAAAAAACGTGTTCAATTTCAAATACACATTCAATGTCCAAATGAATATACTTAATTGCCTCATCGTCGCAAAAGGTTGTTTACGTTAAATAGAAAATATGTATATTAATATTGACATGGTTCAGATATCCATATGTGCAACTTTCAATTCAATTAATGCAACTTTCAGTTTAATTTCAAATCTTTAAATTGAAGCCTAATTATTTTATTTGTTTATTTATTTAAATTATTTGTTCAAATCTAAAAAGAAATGAGGAATTCAATTTCAATAATACAATATTTTTTTAATTTTCGTTATAAATTTAAACTTTCTAATTGTTAAGATCTTCATATTTAATTTTTTTAAGAAACATATATAATATATAATATGCAGGCCTCATAACTAGTAAAATAATAAATGAAAATGAGATTATATAATACATTTAAGACTAAACTGCACAAATGGTCCCTGTGGTTAGCCGAAAATTGCTACTTTGGTCCAAAAAGTTTCGGACTAGCACCAGAGGTCCAAAGTTTTCATTTTGTTGCGGGTTTGGTCCAATTTCCTTTAAACTTTTTCATAATGACAATTTTACCCTTACTTTTATATTTTTGAGTTTTTAATTTATTTGAATATTATTTTTTATTTTTTATTTTTTATTTTTTTCTCTTTCAAAAAAAATTTATCTAAATATTTTTCTAAAAATAAAATTTGTCTTTTCTACTTGATTTTTATAATTTTTATAAAGAAATAAAAATAAATAAATAAAATATGCAATCTCTCTCTCTTTCTCTCTCTCTCTCTCTCTCTCTCTCTCTCTCTCTCTCTCTCTCTCTCTCTCTCTCTCTCTCTCTCTTCAGCTAACAAGAACACCGGAAAGTTTGAACACTACCGTCGGAAAAGATAAATGCCACCACCGAAAATGATGAACGTCACCACCACCACGACAGGTCAAAACATCTAGCCAATATGACCACTGTAAGTCAACATCACCACCATCTCCTTGAAAACCTCATATCTGAAAAGTATAATCGAAAACCACCGCTACTGCTACCATTTCTGTGGCGACTCCGACAAAAGGGTTCTAACCCATTTTCCCACCACCCATTTAGCCGGACCACCACCATCGATGGCACCCATTTTTCCACCACCTGGTAACTTCAAACCATGAAAAATCTTATCTGCAACTTGAAGAAGGGAGGCCCAACGCCATCTTCCTCATCAAATATTAGGTCTCCGCCGCCTTCGTTTCTCTACATCTCCGGCGCTTCGTCGTTCCTCAAATCTGAAAGCCTCCACCATCGTCGTTCCACAAATCTGAAAGCCTCCACCAACCTTCAACAGGAAAACCCTCATATTTGATAGCTTCCACCGCTGTTTGGGAACCCTAACCCTAGCGCCATCAAATCTGAACCGAGACGAACGATATAGTGAAGTAGAGACCCTAAACGGACGATTAGAGTAGTGTCGCTAGCGTTTATCAATCTCATAGCTTGAATCGTCGTCGAAGAAGGATGGAGATGAAGAGAAAAGAAGGCAGAGAAATGGGTGACATCGGTATGTGCTTAATGGGGGTGAGTTTGAAAAGGCCTCCATCGTCTTTCCAGATTCAATGAGAATGTGTTCCACCAGACGATAATGACAATAGAATGGTGGTGTTCCGCCGAAATCAAAGTCGATGGTATCGTCGGAGTCGGAGTCGTTGGCGGTGCCGAAGAGATGTCGCAGGTCTGGAGCTTCAGAGTAGTTTGAGGTGAAAGAAGAAATGGTGGTGCTCCAGACGGTAGGTAATACACGGTGGTGGCCTCCGAAACCCTCAGTCGCCGGAACACTCAATCACCGGAAGCCTAAGTCACCGGTGATTGTATTTTCATTTTCAGAAAGTTTGAATGAGGAAGATGGATTTGTGGAGAGAGAAAGAGAGAGAGAGAGAGAGAGAGAGAGAGAGAGATAGAATTGTGTATTTATTTTTTATTTTTATTTTATTCAGAAAACATTAAAATAATTAGAAAAAATGAAAAAATAGAATATCAAGGGCAAATCCGTCAATATAAAAAAGTTCAAAACAAATTGGACCAAATTCGCAACAAAATGAAAACTTTGGACTTCTAGTGCTAGTCCAAAACTTTTTGGACCAAAGTGGCAATTTTCGGCTAACCACAGGGACCATTTGTGCAGTTTTGTCTACATTTAATTTAACATTCTACCATAAACTTTATGATGAAAGTAATTCGAAAAAACTAATTATAATTAAAATGGTTTCTTTTTTGACAAAACTACAAAAATGGTCCATATGGTTAACTGAAAATTGTTACTTTGATCCAAAAAAGTTTAGACTAGCGTTCATAGTCTAAAAAAAAATTATCGCGATTTTGGTCCAACTTGTTTTGAACTTATTTATTTCCCTATATTTTACTTTTTCAGTTTTTTTATTTTATTTTATTAATTTTTTTATTAAAATAAAGACAAAATTGCAAAAATGATCCTTATGGTATGCATTTTTTTGGGGTTTCAGTGCAAACCTCGATTTTTTTGGATTTATGATCCTTTTGGTCTAGTTTATACGTAGAATTGGTCCCCCGGCTTAACTTTTGTTAAGTTGTTGCTGTTAAGCCCCTCATGTGCCTCCCACATGAGGGTATATTTGTCTTTTCATTTCTAAGGGACCATTTTTACACCTGAAAAAAATATATCCCCTTTTTTTAAAAAAAATAATAATACCTATTAATTTATTTTAATAATTAAAAAATAAAAGTGGTCTCTCTCTCTCTCCCTCTCTCTCTCTTTCTCTCTCTCGTTTTAGTATAAGAAGATACATCATCTTCTTCAAAACCCACCATCAGATCCTCACCACCGTTCTTTCTTTTAGCTACCACAAATCAACCACCAAAAAATACAACCAACACCACCCTTGTTATTGTCCTCATCTCCCTTTCTTCTTCTTTTTCTATACCCTTTTCGTTTCTCTTTTATTTTAAAGAAACCCAGATTTTGAGGACACTCCAACCCTCTTGTTTGTCGATGATGAGGAAGCAAAGTAAGACTACGTATGAGATTTTAAGAGTCCATATGAAGGAGGATTGGTTCATCTAGAAGAGCCACCGCTCCGCTAGTTGTTTCCATCAAATCAAGAAAAAATATGTGGGTCGTAATTTGAAATTGATGGGTAAGTTTTCAAATGCTATCTCAAAGTAGATTTGCTGATCAATCACATTTACAACAAAACACCACTCATCCGTTATACCTAGAGTTAAAAGCCACTTAATAATAGGATATGGCCAAAATCATGTTCCTTATATTACATTGGAAACTATATATAGATACAATATTTACACATTGCTACCTCATAGTTTATATAACTGATTTGCTAGTCTAATATACCCCCTCAGTCTTAGGAAGAAGATCACATATGCTTAGACTAGATCTAAAATCAAAAAATAAAACTCGTGGAAGACCTTTGGTGAAGATGTCGGCAATTTGGTAAAGTGAGGCGACATGTAAGACCCGAATTTGGCCGCGTTGAACTTTTTCACGCATAAAGTGAATGTCGATTTTAATGTGTTTTGTTCGCTGATGTTGAATTGGGTTTCCTGACATGTAAATGGCGCTGACGTTGTCATAGTAGATCGGAGATGTGCGTCTGGGATGATGACCAAGTTCGAGGATGAGGTTTCTGAGCCAACAGATTTATGCAACGACGTTCGCGGCAAATCGATACTCTGCCTCTGCACTAGAACGAGATACAATCGTCTGACGTTTGGATGACCACGAAAAAAGAATGTCATCCAGAAACACGTAATAGCCAGAGGTAAATATGTGTGTGTATGGACATCCAGCCCAAACTGCGTAGGTATAGGCAGTGAGAGTGGAAACGGAGTTGCAATGTAAGTATAATCCCATGTCAATTGTGCCTTTAACATACCTAAGAATGTGTTTAAGAGCATTCAAGTGATACGTACGAGGAGCATGCATGTGCATGCAGATTTGTTGGACGACATATGAGATATCCGAACGTGTGAATGTGAGGTATTGTAAGGCACCCGCGATGCTGCGATAAGTAGTTGGATCATCAATCAGTTCTCCTGTTGAGTTATTAAGTTTCCCTTCTGTTTCGATAGGAGTATGTGCAGGATTACGAGTCATGTTTGCTCGTCGAAGTATATCAGCGGCATATTTCTGTTGTGATAAAAATAATCCTTGCTGGTCACATTTGACAGAAATACCCAAGAAGTAGTTGAGGTCTCTCAAGTCTTCATGGCAAACTTGGTAGACAGACAGGTGAGGAGATGTCATTGTAGAGTCTGTGACGATGTGGTGAGAATAATATTGTCAACATATAAGAGAAGGTATGATGTATCATTGTCATGTTTGTAGATAAATAAGGAGTGATCGCAAGTGCTATGGTGAAAACCAAACGTGGTAACAAGGTCTGTGAATCTTTGATAGCATGCACGGGGTGCCTGTTTCAAATTGTAGAGAGACTTCTTTAGACATCATACATGATGTGGAAAAGAGGGATGTTGGAAGCCCATGGACTAATGCATGTACATTGTTTTTGCTAAATGCCCATGTAAGAAGGCGTTTTTGACGTCGAGTTGATGTATTTCCCACTGATTTTACATAGCAATGCTAAGGACAGTGCGAATACTTGTTCGTTTTACAACTGGGCTGAATGTCTCATCACAATCAACTACAACCAGTTGTGACATGCCATCATAAACCAAACACACTTTGTAGTGCTCAAGAGATGCGCCAGATTTGGTTTTATGTTTAAAAATCCTCATGCACCGGATAATGTTCATGTCTGAACGTCGAGGTACTAGTTCCCACGTATTATTATCAATAAGGGCATTAAATTCATCTGTCATGGCATGGTTCCAAACAGGATTGCTAAGGGCTTCGGTAGGAGTGCGGGGAAACGATTCGAAAGCAATAGAGGTGTGGATATTGAATATTTGTTTGGGTTTTGAGGAGGCGGTCATGCTTCGAGTGTGCATGTGACGGTTGTGTGGGGGTGGTGGATTCAGGAAATCAATGGTGTGGTTAGGTGGGGGTGATGGACAAATATAGGTGTCGTGGGTGTGTTGCTTGGTTGTTTTGGTAGCGGCTTTTAGGTTTGAGGTTCTACTGGTTTATGTCGGTGGGTGTAAATTTTAATAGTATATTTTGGTTGAGGTTGTGTGGAGGAAGGTAATGATGATGAAGTGGTGGTTTCGGTTGGATATGTGTATGGAGGTATGGGTGGAGATGTGGTGGTGACGGATTCCCAAATAGAGGGATGGAGATCACTCGATTAGTTTGAGTGAAGGAAGTCATAAGAAGGAGAGGAGGAGTGAATTTTAGCAAACAAAAAGACATTTTCATCGAAGATAACGTGACGAGAAATTATTATCTTCTTTGTAGAGATTTCATAGCATTTATACCCCCTATGGTTGGAGGGGTAGCCGAGAAAAACACATAGGGTGGATCTGTTTTCAAGTTTGTGGATAGAGGTGGATGGAGTAAGAGGGTAACATAGACAACCAAAAGTACGAAGGTGGGTGTACGTAGGATGTTTAATGTATAGAAAGAATGATTTGGTGGTGTTATGTTTGGTTTTGGATGGTAGGATGCTTAGAATGTAAGTGGTCATTTGAAAAGAGTGGTACCAAAAAATTGGGGGAAGAGAGGCGTGGGTTAAGAGGGTGCGAAAGATGTTGTTGATTGATCTAATTTTGCTTTCAGCTTTCCCATTTTAAGAGAAGGTGTGAGGGTAAGAAAATCTGAAAACCATTCCGTGTTGAGTACAAATTATGAATTGAGTGATTATTGTACTCGGTTCCATTATCACACTGAAAACTTTTAATTTCACATTCAAATTGTGTGTGAATGAATTTATAGAAGTTTAAGAAGGTGGGATATGTTGGGTTTTGAACAATCTAACACTTCCTAAGTGTGCATGCAACCCTAATAAACCTTGGATCTATGTTTGTCTAAATACATGCAAAATAATAATTTTCCAAGGTTTATAACCTATCTAACATGGCATGGGGAACATTTCAACATAAAAGAGTTAGAAGAGATTACATACCTTTTGGTAAGTTTGGTTCTAAGGAGTTTGAGGGCCAAGCACCAATAGTGTGAATGCCTCAAATGGAATCACAAACACCACAAACTCTTGGAAAACTTTGAGAGAGTATACACCTTGTATAAAATCGGCCACACACATGCACACACACTAGTTCACTAGTTTTCTCTTAGGCTCCATTTCATGCTCCATAAGCATGCTTATATAGTGTGCATGGTTAGGGTGAAACCCTAATAACCCATGTCTTTTCCTTTTCCAAGGGTCCATGGGTTAAAAGCTCCATGGATCATCCATGGACTTCCACATAAGCCTAGCCCATTAACAAATGAGTATTAGCCCACACTATATAAAACAAATAGCCCATAATTTAATTAGTCGTCCTTTTAATCTCTAAATTAATTCATAATTAATTTAAGACTAAAACTAATTAAATAATGTAACTTCATATTAATATATTATAACTCATAATATATTAATAAACATATGTGTATAACTCTCATAAAATTATCCATAATAGTTTGGATGAGATGCAACCCAAATGGACCATGCCGGTCGGGTCAAGTATATACCAAATAAGTTATGGACTTAGACACCTTATCCAACAGACTCCCGCTTGGATAAGTCTAATAACTATATTTGCCTATAACTTCAGGAACCAACCAACAATCGTAGCTCTCGAAAACTCCCTCGAACAATGAAGACTCTGTCGAACTATGAAGCGCCATTTTAGATAAGTGATCACATAATCCTCTGTTCTCATGATATCAGCCGGACAAACACATGGAACTATGTCTTGCTTATTGTCTAGTAGTTGTTTCTCGATTTTCCGATTTGTTTGACGAAGAACTTCACTGAACACATCGGTTTAGTTCTGACCAGGCCTGGTACATGGGTCAACACAAAATCATCAAGGGGCCCAGATATCGCTTCTATTTCTAGAAGGAACAGATAAACTTCGACTGATATGCTTGTTCTACTACTTATTGAATTATACACAAAGGCACGTTTTATAACATCAAGTTACTGATGCGTTTACGTGCAATCAATGCACAACCAACTCATAGGTAACAACTCATATCTCTAGGTTTAAAGATTTATATGATGTTATCGTCTCACGATCACTCGAGATAAATTACATGAAGTGATACAAGTGAGCGTGGGTTTATACCAATACTCATAACTTATGAGTACTCATGAATGTTGCAGCAACCATTGCCATGTCTAAACACCTTTAAGGAATCTACAAACCCAATTCATGACAATCTTGATTCATACCTACTTCCGACGTATGATCGATTGTGGAGGTTTGAATAAATTAATTATTCTAGAAGTCAAAACATGCAAAACTGAAACAATAGTAAATAATTGACAATGATAGTAACACTTTACTCATAAATAAATCACAAATTTTATTCATCATCAAACGTCGATTACATTTTACAAGTTTCAGGAAAACTATCTAATCTGTAAAACTAATATCGTCCCTCAGCCCGATGCGTCTCGCATGCTGAAAATGCTTAACCCTCGTCAGTCCCTTCGTAAGGGGATCTGCAGGATTCTCATCCGACGATATCCTCCTTGTCATAAGGAGTCCTTCTTCAATCTTGTGTCTTATGAAGTGATATTTTCTGTCAATGTGTCGGGATCTGCCATGATCTCTTGGTTCCTTGGCTAAGGTAACCGCACTATTGTTGTCACAGAAAATCTCTATAGGTTCCTTAATAGCTGGTACAACTCCAAGGTCTCCGATGAAGTTCTTTAGCCATATCGCCTCCTTCGCTGCTTCACTCGCTGCTATATACTCTGATTCACAAGTCGAATCGGCCACCGTCTCCTGCTTGGAACTCTTCCAAGAAATAGCCCCTCCATTTAAGGTAAAGGTCCAGCCCGACTGAGAGCGGAAATTATCCCTATCAGTCTGAAAACTAGCATCACTATACCCTAATACTTTCAAGTCATCACTGCCACCAAGGGTAAGGATCCAATCCTTAGTCCTCCGCAGGTACTTGAGAATGTTCTTTACCGCTGTCCAATGAGCCTTGTCAGGGTTCCCCTGATACCTGCTGACCATGCTCAAAGCAAATGCCACATTAGGATGGGTACAAGTCATAGCATACATGATCGAGCCAACTGCGGAAGCATATGGTAATTGGCTCATCTCAGCTATCTCTGCCTCTGTACTCGGACTCTGAGTCTTACTCAGTTTGGTATTGCTTTGGATCGGTAAATCTCCTTTCTTGGAATTCTCCATGTTGAACCTTTTCAACACCTTGTCCAAGTAGATACTCTGACTAAGTCCAATTAGTCTTCTACTCCTTTCTCTTAATATCCTTATCCCTAGGATATAGGTAGCCTCCCCTAGGTCCTTCATAGCAAAGCACTTCCCAAGCCAGGACTTAACCTCCTGCAAGGTTGGGATGTCATTTCCTATGAGTAGTATGTCATCCACATACAGTACCAAGAAGCTAACTATACTCCCACTAGCTCTGACATACACGCAAGACTCATCTTCGCTTCTCAAGAAGCCAAACTCTTTTACCTTCTCATCAAAACAAAGATTCCAGCTACGAGATGCTTGTTTTAATCCATAAATGGATTTCTCAAGCTTGCATACTCTATTAGGGTACTCTGCATTGACAAAACCCTCTGGCTGATTCATGTACACATCCTCAGCCAACTTTCCATTAAGGAAAGCGGTTTTGACATCCATTTGCCATATTTCATAATCATGAAATGCTGCAATGGCTAACATAACCCTAATAGACTTAATCTTTGCTACCAGCGAAAAGGTTTCATCATAATCAACACCTTGAGTTTGAGTAAAACCCTTCGCAACCAGTCGAGCCTTATAAGTATGCACTTTTCCTTCCATGTCTGTCTTCTTCTTGAAGATCCATTTGCACCCGACTGTTTTACGGCCTGGTACATTGTCAACCAAGTTCCAAACTTGATTTTCATACATGGACTGTATCTCGCTATCCACAGCCTCCTTCCATTTAGCAGACTCCGGGCCTGCCATGGCTTCCTTAACACTGCTAGGTTCATCCAAATTTACAAGTGTACTATCACTAATAAACGTATCACCTTCCATAGTAATATGAAAACCATAATAAAACGAAGGTGTGTTCCTAACCCGTGTGGAACGCCTCGGAGGTACAGACTCGTCAGCTGGATCAACAGGAGTTTCCTCCTCAGGTTGATTGCTAGTGTCTGAGGTTCCTTCACCAATTGATTCTTGAATTTCTTCAAGATCAATCTGCCTCCCACTGTCTCCTTGGCTTATAAATTCTTTCTCGCGAAAGATCCCTCTTCATGCTACAAAGACCACATTCTCACTGGGTCTGTAGAAGAGGTAACCGAAGGATTTCTGTGGGTAGCCGATGAAAATACACCTTTCACTTCGGGGTTCAAGCTTATCATGAGTTTCACGCCTCACGAAGGCTTCGCAACCCCAAATTTTGATGTGGTCCAAATTGGGAACCTTCCCAGTCCACATCTCATGAGGTGTTTTGGTAACCTTCTTTGTAGGGACTAGATTAAGGATATGGGCGGCAGTCTCTAAGGCATACCCCTAAAAAGAGATTGGTAACGAAACTCGACTCATCATAGAGTGAACCATGTCCAACAAGGTTCGATTACGCCTCTCAGCTACACCATTCAGCTGTGGTGTCCTGGGAGGAGTCAATTGTGAGACAATCCCACACTCCTTAAGATAGTCAAGGAACTCGGTACTAAGATACTCACCACCTCGATCGGATCGAAGCATCTTAATGTTCCTGCCCAATTGATTTTCTACTTCCTGTTTGAATTCCTTAAACCTTTCAAAGGTTTCGGACTTATGTTTGATTAAGTAGACATACCCATATCTACTAAAATCATCAATAAAAGTCACATAATACCGATTAGCATCCCTTGTGGCGGTTTTGAATGGCCCACATACATCAGTATGTATTAGGTCCAACAAACCTTCACCCCTCTCACAAGTTCCAGTGAAGGGTGATTTTGTCATTTTTCCAAGTAGACAAGATTCACAACTATCATCTGATTTAAGGTCAAATGATTCCAAGACTCCACTCTTTTGGAGTTGGCCTATGCGTTTCTTGTTTACATGTCCAAGACGACAATGCCACAATGATGCTTTATTTTGGCTAGTAGAAGAATCAATATACAACACATTATTTCCTAAGTTGTCTACAATCGACACAGTTTCATACACGCCATCACAAGGTAATGCTTTAAAATAAAACACATTATTAAAGAAAGCATTAATACCACCACATTCATTATCAAACGAAAAGGTAAAACCTTGTTTGTACAAAGCATGAAAAGAAATAATATTCCTCGCCATTTCAGACGAGTACACACATTTATTCAAATCTAATTTTAACCCATTATTAAGCAACAAAGTATAAACTCCAATCTTGGAAACAGGTGAAGCCTTCCTATTCCCCATGATTAACTTTATCTTCCCGTGATCCACATCCTCACTTCTTCTTAGGCCCTGCAAATCAGAACATATGTGAATACCACATCCTGTATCAAGCACCCAAGAGTTAGAGTATGTTGAGTAATTAGACAATATAGTGTAAATACTTGCATAGGTGGGTTTCACTTTCCCATCCTTTAGATCCTGCAAGTACTTAGGGCAGTTTCGCTTCCAGTGTGCCTTTTCATGGCAATAAAAGCATTCAGCATCCTTGGGAATGGCAGAAGGAGTGGCAGAACCGTTCTTGGTCTTTGATGAGGAGCCTTCAAGAGACTTTCCCTTGGTACCCTTCGAAGGGTGCTTCCTCTTTTTCCCTTTGCCTTGCCCAATAGCTAAAACAGGGGTAGAAGTTGGAGTAGGAGTAGTAGAGGTAACAACCGCTTTACCCTTAAGACCGGATTCCGCGGTCTTTAAGAGTCCTTGAAGCTTGCTGAGGGTAACTTCCTCCTTGTTCATATGATATGTCATTCGAAAATGATCATAACAAGAAGGCAAGGAGTGCAAAATGATGTCAATTGCTAACTCCTCGGGGATGTTAACATTCAGCTTCAGCAAACGGTCCACATACTTTTGCATCTTTTGCATGTGACCCGTGACGGATTCACCGTCCTTCATGCGGGTAATTATTATGGAGGAGATTATTTCATACCGCTCCTGACGAGCACTCTGATGGTACCTTTCCATCAGGTCTTTTTGGTGCATCTCAAAAGGGTAGAAATCTTCATACGACTTTTGGAGCTCGGCTGTCATCTTGGCCATCATGATACATGCCATCTTAGTAGCATCTATCTCATGAGTCCTGAATTCAGCGATCTCCTCAGGAGTAGCAGTAGACTCATCAAGTTCTTTTAACTCCTTATCGAGGACATATTCCTTGTCCTCGTAACGAGTAACCATCCTAATGTTCCTAATCCAATCCATGAAGTTGGAACCATCAAAGATGACCCTCCCACAAAGATTCATGAGAGAGAAAGAACCAGTTGGGTTAGAGCCTGAAGCATTAGTGTTGGAAGACATCTGAAAGAAGAAAGTAAGTTTAGATTAGATATTTAGGATCCTTAATAAGACACCCAAATGTAATATTAAGGCTAGGATCCAATCACAATATATTACACTTAGAAGAGGGATGCCGTAATCTAAGTAATAATATATTTGAAAGGTAGGTGAATGACGATTCACCAATTTCCACCATGAAAACGAAATGATTTATTAGGTTTAATTGGATTTGAAATTCCTAGATTCTTTTGAGATTCATTGAACTTTTCAATGGCATGTTTCAATCTCGATTGTGCCCTTCAAGTTTTGTGATTGGGATGCCGAGGATCACAAAACAAGGTGTGAATAACCATGCTAATTCACTTGGTACTCTTAATATTATCACCTAATCAATGTGCCGGTTAACCACACACGCTCCATTGATCTATGACAAACATTAAGTCACCCTTCGTGATCCTTACTAGTCCTAGTTAGTGTGCCGGTTAACCACACACGCTCCACCAACGACTTGGTAAGGTACAAAGTGTGAATTCCATGGACTAGCACCATGTTCACATTTTCCTAAAATAACTAAGATTGGGAATTAAAAGAGTTTAGTTATTTTATAATATTCATTATACTTTTAATGAGGATTTAAAGTCATTGTTCTACCCGTTCGGCTAACGACCCTCCACCGATCAAGCAAGCGGTGGGTGAGAGTATACACCCATTAAGTCGCCTTTTTATAGGCAACAACCTTATACTCACCTTATAGACCGGCTTCGTGAATGAGACCTACTAACGGTAAAACGACTTATTCTTATACATATATATAATAATTATCCATTAATGTTATAAATAGTATAAGGGTTGAATTTTAACTATTAAAACTCTAAGGTTTGGAATTAAAGTTTATTAAAGTGTGTGAAACTTTATAAATTCCAAAACTTGAGGGCAAGTTTTGTAACTTTGCAAAACTCTTCATTTCATAACTTATGAATTAAAGGTTCATAAAAATGAAGACTCTTCATTTTCATGTAACTTATGTGTTTTAAGTGTGTGTTAAATGAAAGTGACCTTTGGTAATCCATAACTTGAGGACAAATTATGGACTCCATTAAAACGCATAAATGATAAAGAATTAATCCTAAACAATTCAGCAAATAATTCCTATCATTTTCTAAATTCATAAGAACATGAACATGATCATCAAAAATTCAAGAATTATATGAACACATAAAATCATGGAATTTTGATATATGCTATTGTAAATGGATTAGAACAACCATTACACCAACTAAAATAAGTTTTATAACACCAAAACAATTTAGGGTAATGTTTCTAGTCCATTTCCAGCAGCAAAAGTCGAGAATCTGCACTCTTTCGATCCTACTCGTCGAGTGCATGAACTGACTCGTCGAGTAGGTTGAAGTTTTCCTTGGACTCGTCGAGTCCCCCCAATGGACTCGGCGAGTCCACCATGCAGACAGCAACGATTTCGACCTTTTTCACTATTTTGCATCAAGTATCAAACAAGCAAGCCTAGGCTCTGATACCACTGTTGGGTTTTGAGCAATCTAACACTTCCTAAGTGTGCATGCAACCCTAATAAACCTTGGATCTATGTTTGTCTAAATACATGCAAAATAATAATTTTCCAAGGTTTATAACCTATCTAACATGCCATGGGGAACATTTCAACATAAAAGAGTTAGAAGAGATTACATACCTTTTGGTGAGTTTGGTTCTAAGGAGTTTGAGGGCCAAGCACCAATAGTGTGAATGCCTCAAATGGAATCACAAACACCACAAACTCTTGGAAAACTTTGAGAGAGTATACACCTTGTATAAAATCGGCCACACACATGCACACACACACTAGTTCACTAGTTTTCTCTTAGGCTCCATTTCATGCTCCATAAGCATGCTTATATAGTGTGCATGGTTAGGGTGAAACCCTAATAACCCATGTCTTTTCCTTTTCCAAGGATCCATGGGTTAAAAGCTCCATGGATCATCCATGGACTTCCACATAAGCCTAGCCCATTAACAAATGAGTATTAGCCCACACTATATAAAACAAATAACCCATAATTTAATTAGTCTTCCTTTTAATCTCTAAATTAATTCATAATTAATTTAAGACTAAAACTAATTAAATAACATAACTTCATATTAATATATTATAACTCATAATATATTAATAAACATATGTGTATAACTCTCATAAAATTATCCATAATAGTTTGGATGAGATGCAACCCAAATGGACCATGCCGGTCGGGTCAAGTATATACCAAATAAGTTATGGACTTAGACATCTTATCCAACAGGATATGCATGGGATTTGTTTGTGAAAGGGTATGTCCAAAGATAATTTGTGTAATCGTCTAAAAATAAGATATAATAGCGGTGATCCCCCGAGCTGACAACAGGGGAGGTCCATAGATCACTGTGTACAATATCAAATGGAAAACATGTAATGGAAGAGGATGCATAAAAAGGTAATTTGACATGTCTACCCAAAACACACGATTGATATAAATGTTTGTCTGAAAAATTCATAACAGAAATGAAATTACGTTTATTTAAGACTCGTAATAAAGATGAATTGGGGTGGCCAAGGCGTTTGTTCCATAGATCTTGCGTCAAGGTAGCAAAGGTAGAGGGAGGAGTGACTTGAGCAGAAGGGAGTGAGAGAGGATAGAGTTCCCCACGACTGTTACATCATAGGATAGGAATCCGTATTTGATAATCCTTCATAAGAAAGCCAAAACGATCAAATTCAATAGATATAGGATTGTCAGTAGTTAAACGTCGAACAGACAAAAGGTTTTCGATTAGTTTAGGTGCATGCAGAATATTATTAAGTTGTAAAGGTGGGTAGGGTGGTTGAAGTGTTGTGTTACCGGTACCATGGATGGGTATTTTAGAACCATTGCCAACAACAATATTATTTTGTATGACATTATTGAAATAATTGGAAATATTACCTGATGTGTTGGACATGTGATTGGTGGCGCCAGAGTCGAGATGCTAATTCTGGTATGGGTTTAAAGTCATTGTGTGCAGGGCCTGTTCAATGTTGTTCGGAGTATGGGAGATCACATAGTTGTATGGATTAGCGCTAAGGATACCTGCAAAAGATTGAATTATGTTTTGTGTTTTGTTGCTTGGGGCTGTAGGAAAAGGAGCGGGTGGAAAATTCCATTGTGTTGGCTGCCAAGAAGTATTCCACCCGAAAGAAGTATTCTGTTGGTAGGAGCGTCTGCGACCACGTCCCTGACCTCGACCTCGACCACCACGACCTCACCCCCTACTGTTGTAATCAGATTAGTCAGGTTAGTCGTAGCCGCCACCCACGCGGTAGTGTTGGTCGTTTGGCAACTGTTGGTAATGACGATCCCTGGTGTTGGTGGTGGTATGTGTGTTAAACGTCGTCGTGTTGTCGGTTGTGTTGGAAGTAGCAACAAGACTAGTGTTGGTATTCAACTTGTGGTTCTTGCAGGTTTCTTCCAAGATAAGTTTCGACCTCGCAGTGTAGAAATCTGGTAAGGGAGTGGACTGTTGGAGCATGGTGGCGAGACTTTCGTATTTATCTCCAAGGTCATTTATTAACTAAAGGACCAGACGATCATTGGTCATGGGTGCATCAACGTTGGTGAGTTGATCAAATATGGTTTTGAGTTATTGGCAATATGCAGAAACGTTTGAGAAAGATTCCAGCTTGACATTGTTGAACCTGTTTTCAAGGTACATTGTTCTTGATGGTTTGCTATCAATGAAGATATTTTCCAACGATTTCCATGCTTGGGTGGCTGTGGAATCAAGTTTGAGAATTGTGGTCATAAGATCTTTTGAAATTGTACTTTATATCCATTGAAGAACAATGGAATCTAGGCATTTGGTGAGAGTTGCATCAGCAACCTTATCTTTGTCTTTCTTTGTAGAAGAAGAAGCTTCTGTTGGAAGAATATGGTGGATAACATCATGGGCACGACAATGGATTTTGAATAGTTCTACCCTTGACGTATATTGTTTGCCATCCATCTCCAGAATAATAGGAATGAAGTTCTAGATATTAGTGAGAGTAACAGCATGGTGCAACGAGGCTATTGGAGTGAAAGGGAGAAAGAACTCGAAGTGGGGGTAGAGAAGATGACAGATGTGGGAAGAGGCTGCCGATCTAGGGCTTGTAGAGGAAGAACAATAAGCAATCGCTATATTTTTGGGAGAAAGGGATGGAGCGGCTAGGTTACAAAGGTACGCTCTGATACCATAATAGGATATGGCCAAAATCATGTTCCTTGTATTACATTGGAAACTATATATAGATACAATATTTACACATTGCTACCACATAGTTTATATAATTGATTTGCTAGTCTAATACTTAATTTGCAGAAATCGAGCCATCCATTTACATTTAATGGATCTTACCCAAATCTACAATCAAAATGCACAGCGAGTGTATGTGATCGAGAACCCAAAATGAGGGTCTTTCTTCTTCCCTTCTGTTACAGCTATTAGTCACTTCCTCAGCCATTAAACCATGTTGTTTGTCCCTGAAAACCTCCATTACAGACGACCCATAAGATTTTATTTCCTCATGGAACATCCCTACCCACCATTACTCCTAGTCTGACCTAATTCGAGAGAAAAGAAAGCAAAATTCCAAGGGTAGGAGATGGGTACGTGGCAACGAACTCGACTATGTTCATCGTAATGATTTCATAAAGAGCTTGACTGGGTCCAAGATTCAAACTCAACAAGAAACCACACGAATCTGAACAAGACAAATTATGTGATGGCGTGATGAATACCAAGGTTGGAGATGGTGGTTGAAAGGTGGTGTATGGCGGTGGTTTGTGTGATATGCTTGAAAGATGAAGATGATGAAAATGGACTTGAAGGTTTGTGGCAGGGAAATGGTGTGTAATGTGTATGTTTCTTCAGGTTTACCACAAAATGAGAGAGAGAGAGAGAGAGAGAGAGAGATACCTCTTTTAATTTGTAATTATTAAAATAAATAAATAAATATTAAATTTTTTAAAAAAGGGGAATATATTTTTTTCAGGTGAAAAAATGGTCCATTGTAAGTGAAAAGACAAATATACCCTCATGTGGGAGGCACATGGAGGGGTTGATGGCAACAACTTAACGGAAGTTAAGTCGGGGGGGGGGGGGGGGGGGGGAGGGGGGGGGCAATTCTACGTACAAACTAGGCCAAAAGGACCATGAATCCAAAAAAGTCAACGTTTGGACTAAAACCCCAAAAAAATACATACCACGGGGACCATTTTTTGCAATTTTGTCAAAATTAAATAAAAAGCAAAAGAGATGGTGTTTACTAGAGGGCAAGATGGTGCTGAAAACCCTCCAAAGACTCTGATGCTGGAAGAGAATCGATTTCTGGAGTATATGTGTGTCGATTTATGGAGACCTTGTTAAATCTAGGTTTTGTTACTTTGTATGTTAGGTTTGATCTTCATATGTTCTAAAGAAACATAGATTGGTTGTAATCTAATGTTTGTTTGATTGGATTTCTAGGTTTTATGTTAAATCTTCATGAGATAGATCAATGGTGGAAAAATAATTTGATGCTTATGTATGTGTGTTGAATCTGGTCTAAATCTTCATCTGGTTCCAGATCTTCATAATGTTCATCCTAATAGTTATGTATGAATCAAGAAGTGAGAGATAGTGGGAGTTTACAAATATGATACTTCTTGAGTTTGAGTTGAATATCTGGATTTTTTTTAGTTAATCTGGTGGTAGTGACCGATGGTGTTGACGTTAGTGGTGGTCGAGTTGATAGGTGGTGATGGAGAAGTGGGGTGTTGACCGGTGGTGGTGGTGACCGGTGAAGGGGTGTTTAGGAAAGAAGGTGAATAATAGGAAAAATTGGTCTAGTAGTAGGGAATAGAATGGGGAGGGATTATGATGGGGTTTATTTTTCTTTTTGCTTTTTTTAATTGTTATACCTAAAGAAAAATAGAAAACAAAAATAATAATGATAAATCCATCATTTAAAAAAAAAAAATCAAAATAAATTGAATCAAACTCACAATAAAATCAAAGTTTTAACAGGTAATGATAATACAAAATTTTTGGATCAAAATGATAATTTTCGATATATCATAAGGACTATTTTTTCAGTTTTATCTTTTTTTTAATTAATTTTATTTTATGTTTATTCCACTTCCCCTCCAACGAACACATTTTATCCATTTGTTTTAAACAGTAGGAAGCAAAAGATGGCAGCTTCGATTCATCACTCAATTTGGTCTCTCCGGCCATCTTCAACTCAACGCAGTACATCTTTAACTTCAAACTTGTTAATTTTGCTTGAAACTTAAGAGTTGTAAAGTTTTAATCTCTATTAATTTCCACTGATATTTTCAACATTTCAGGTTATTGTAGTTCGAAGAAATTAATTTCAACAACTGGGTGCTGGAACAACATCGTATTCAAATCAAATTCAAAAGGCAGAATGCAATCTAACAGGAGTAAGTAATTGTGAACCCTTAGCTGGTATCAAATTCATCTTGCTACATAATTGAAGCCCAGGGTTTCAACATTTCGAATCTTTCTTGTATTTTCCCAATAATTTAGGTGTATATATTCTGAAAAATCGATTTTAATGTTGCAGATAAATCCGATATGAGACCTAAGAGGAGTAACTGTAAAGAAAATTCCAGCACTGATGTTGAAATTGGGGAAAGACTGTATTTGGGGATGGATTTTGGTACATCTGGAGCGAGGTATGCAATTATCGACAAGGAAGGGATCATACATTCGGAAGGAAAAAAGGATTATCCTCTACTTTTAGTAAGATTTCTATCATTTTCTTTCTTCTCATATGAAATAAATGGACCCATAATCCATATTTTTAGTAAGATTTACAAGATTATTATATATGTTGTCTAGGAAGAGTGATGGATCAGTCGATTGGGTGCAATCATGGAAAACAACACTTTTTTCTCTGCTGGAAGCTATACCGATTACAATGCGTTCATTAATCACTTCCATCTCTATAGACGGGACTTCTGCAACTACTCTCATTTTAGATAGGTATTCATTTATCTACATATATCCCAATATCAATGGGTCTACATTTTTATACCAATTTTCGTGATATCTGCAGAGAAACAGGGGAAGCTTTAGCAAGACCTTTACTCTACAATGAGAGTTGTCCGGATGCTTTACCAATTGTAAAATCCATTGCCCCTTCAAACCATACAGTATGCTCAGGTTCTTCAACCTTATGCAAGCTCCTTTCATGGTGGACCTCAAACCCAAACCATTCCAATAAAGAGTCTGCAGTTCTAATGCATCAAGCCGATTGGCTTTTATGGCTTCTCCATGGTAAGATTGGAGTTTCCGACTACAATAACGCGTTAAAGGTATATATTTCTATTATTTACAGTTTTGAATACTCGGTGTAAAAGTTAAATGTTTGACCTTGAAAGCATAAAGTCAATTTTGTTGTATAGGTCGGCTATGATCCTGAACTCGAGTCATATCCACCATGGCTGAAATCTCAGCCGTACTCATCTGTACTACCAACCGTCCAAGCACCAGGAACTGTAATCGATACCCTTAAAGAGGAAATAACAACAAAACTCGGTATTTTTTTTTGTTAGTAAAAAAAATAAAACATATTATATTAAAAAATTGGCAATAACAATATTACTTTTATTAATTAAATTATTTGATATTGGCCATAGGTTTTCCTAACGATTGTGTTGTGTGCACCGGAACCACCGATAGTATCGCTGCATTTCTTGCAGCTAGAGCTACTCAACCCGGGAAGGCGGTGAACTGCTTTTAAACTTTAGGCTACATTCGTTTTCTTCTTTCTGTTCGTTGATATCAGTCTGAGTCTCAGTGTCAGTCTCAGTACAATGTACACCAAAGGCAGTCGAATTATTTTTGTTATGTTATGTCATGTCATAAGAGACGGGGTTTATTGGAATGGAGCCTACTATTGAGAAGTGATTATATAAATATAAATTTTAATTATATCTGGACTGATTTTGGAAAGGTTGTATATATAATAGGTGACATCACTGGGTTCAACACTTGCGATAAAACTAATGAGCACAACAAGGATTGATGATGCGCGATTCGGGGTGTACAGTCATCGTCTTGATGACAAGTGGCTGGTCGGAGGTGCGTCAAACACTGGTGGAGCGGTTCTCCGGCAACTTTTCTCAGATGAGCAGCTGAAGGAGTTAAGTAAGCAGATAGACCCAATGGAAGCTTCATCTTTGGACTATTATCCATTACCCACACAGGGCGAGAGGTTTCCTATTGCGGATCCCAAGATGGTACCCAGGTAAACTAAAAACCGCTATGTACTTTCACAACTTTTTTTTTGGTAGTGATTAAATTATGATACTTGCATTTAACCAGGCAAAAAAAAAATCCTGATTTTAGAAAAGGTTAAAATACAGAAAAAGACAATGTACTTTCACCTTTTATCGATTTAGCCACCAAAATGTATTTTTAATTACTTGATTATTGAGTAGGTATTATAATTCTCATTTAAAAGTAATCGCTCGGTGGTTGACTCAATAAAATAGTGAAAGTATGTTGTCTCTTATGTATTTTAACTTTTTTCAGAAGTGGGCAACAAGGAAGATTGGGTTTTTAAACAGTTGAAAAAAAAAGTCACTAGTGAAAATAGTTAAGCGGCTAAATCAATAAAATGATGAAAGTATGTTGTTTTTTTCTGTATTTTCCCTTATTGAAAATTGGAAGGAAAAAAAAAAAAAAATTTCCTGCGTTGTAGGTTGAGTCCTCGCCCAGAAAGCGATGTAGCTTACTTGCATGGAATTCTCGAATCAATAGCACGAATCGAGGTAAAAACCTTTTGTCAAATGTAAATGTAATTGTTCATCAACTGTTTTCTACAATGACGAGGAGGGCATTTATGTCTTTTCCTGTCCCACTTTTTGGGTGAATTCAAAACTTGCAATTTTCCCATTGACATCATTATCTGTCCTAGCCTAGCACACGTCAAACACAGACAAAACAGTCATGTTCTGTCATGTCATGTCATGAGCTGTCTTGTGTTTTGCTTAGGCAAAAGGGTATGCATTGTTGAAGGATTTAGGAGCCACCGAAGTTGAACAAGTGTTTACGGCGGGTGGTGGATCCAAAAATGATAAGTGGACAATGATTCGCGAGAGGGTACTTGGTCTGTCTGTGAGTCGAGCACTTCATACAGAAGCAGCTTATGGGGCCGCTCTATTGGCACTGCGGGCAACCCTGTAGCAATAAAGCGACTTTTGCTACATTGGTCCATCTTTGATTAAAAAAAATCATTGTATCATTTTAACTAGAAATTATATGTGATTCAATTGATATCCACATGTTAAATTAAAAGTATTTAAGTATTTCAGAGTTAATGACTTGTAAGGATAACGAATTTTGCTCCATATACACATTACTTTGTATATGTTTTATCAATGACTTGTGCACCTTTTTTTTACCGTTAAAGATCCATATATTCACAATTCTAGCAAATTGCTAGGATGAAAAAATATTCAATCACAAAGGATTCAGAATTCAAGCGTTCCAAAGTACATCCGAATTTGAAGCTCGAAATGTATTTTTCCTAATTTTAACCCCATCTAAAACCAAAGAGTTTTTGAATCACTTGTAATCCCAACTTTTTATTTTGAAAAATTTGTGCACTTTTACTAACTAATTTATTTTTTGTATATATTTAATCACTATTTTTTTCACAAGTTTTACCACCAATCTTACATAATATGAATATGTATTAGTACGCACTAATATGTATAAATATTTATATAAAACACATATTTACATGTAAACAAAATATTTTTACAAATAAATGTGTTTTCCGCATATAATTATATGTTTTAATGTATACATATGTATTAAGGGTCTTTGTTAATTTTGCACAATCTTAAACTCTTGGTCTTTTTTACGTTTTAGAATGTACTACGGAATCTTAACGGTCAAATTTCTAGTATAATGATTGAAAATTCAATACCATAAAGGTTGAGTTAAAACAATATTAACTCTATGTAACTTCGAAGTATATGACTAAGCACGATAATTATTTAATAGTGAAATACAGTTTTTTTAGAATGGTAACAAATACTTCTTACCAAACTCATATCGGATGGAGTGTCGTGTATATGCACGTGATGCCACTAACTGCATTTTGTTGTTATGCAAAAGTTTCAATTTGCTTTTTGGTCTACTTTTCTTTGATTGCAACTGCAATCAGTAGCGAGAGCAAAATCTAATGAATGATGGAGAATAATAATATATACATAAATTATAAATTATTATGTTTGTATAATTTATGTTTTACCTATAGTTTTAAACTAACCTATTTATAGATTTTTATGAGGATTAAACTGAATACCATTAAATAAATAGAAAGAAAAAAAAACGTACTTAAAATACCTACACGCTACGATTTATAATCATCCATTGATATTATGATATAGTGTTATCTTTCCTTATGTCACTTTCATTTTGTTGTTATGCAAAACTTCCAAGCTTTTTGGCCCGCCTTTGTTGCATCATAATTTGTATTTGCATCGTGCTATTTTGTTTAATAAAGGGATAACGATTTAAAAGGGTAATTTATTTTTAGATTTGTATATATTTGATTACTGACTTTTTTTTTTTTTTTACATTTACCATTTCAATTTGTTAAACTGTACACATATTATCCCTATGATCAGTTATTCCAGATTAGCCGAGAAAAATGACTTAATAGAATAACACATTTCTCATTTTGTACACATTTAGTCCATAATATTTTTGTCTACATTTAGTCCTTAATTTTTTATTTTTTTTTTTCAAAATAAGTCATTTTGTTTTTGTACTCATTTAGTATTTATGAATGATTTCTTTAGGTTGTTGATGTTTATGTCCATCATGATCCCAACTGCTTGGTTGCGTAGGTTTTGTGGTTTGGCTTAGGTTTTGTGTTCTGAACGTCGTAACTTTTTCATACATTATCAGATTTTAACAATTTTTATATCAATATGTTCAATTTTTGCGTCTACTACAACTTTCCTGAAGATTATTATCGTTAAAATGTAATATATTTTTACTTACGATTTTATAAAAAAAACATCCATACATACATTCATAAAAAAAACATATGGATATAAAGATCATAAGTAAAAATATACTATTTTTTCAACGTGAGTAATCTAAAGGAATGTTGTAGTAGACTAAAATACGAACGTATGAATATAAAAATCATTAAAATTTGAGATCGTATGAAGAAGTTATGACGTTCAGAATACATAACCTAAGCAACCAAGTAGTCGTGATTGTGATGGACATAAGCATCAAAAGCCCCAAACACTTCATTAATGATTGTCTCGCGTAAGATGTCGTAAGAAAAACCTAAAAAAATGATTTATAAGTACTGAATGAGTACAAAAACAAAATCGACTTATTTTGCAACAAAAAAATATTAGGGACTAAATGTGTACAAAAATATTAATGATTAAATGTGTACAAAGTGATAAATATATTACCCTATTAAGTCATTTTTACCTGCTAACCTGGAGTAGCCAGTCATAATGACAAAATGTGTACAGTTTAACAAGTTAAAGGGGTAAATGTGAACGATAAAAAAAGTCAGTGATCAGATATGTACAAATCGAAAAATATATTACCCTTTTAAATCATTATCCTTTTAACAAAAGACCTAAACGTTTTTGTTAAAGAAATTCGATTCAAGTTGATAATTATTACTGATATTTTTATTAAATGGGATATTTTTATATTTTAAAAGATAAACATTGGCTTGCTTCGTGTTGAGGGCTGGGTGCCTAGATGATGAAGATAAAGTGATTATCCATTAGATTTTGATTTTGATTGATGATTTAGGATATCAAATCATAGTTTGGGCTTCTCATCCAAGTTAAGATTTCAATTTATGAAGCATTCAATTTCATTCATTGATGATTATGATTTTTGAACTTATATTGAATCTTTAATGGAGTACAGCTTGTGTTTTCTTTTGAATTGGTTTCTAAACTATTGAACTTCAATTATTAACATTAATAAAATTTTGATCGTCAATTATGTTCATATGTTATGGTGTTGAATCATCAATAAAGTTTACATCGTGTTCGGAAGATAATTGGAACTCGACGAGATGAGTTCAGGGAGGACTCAACGAGTTGATTCAAAATATAACGATTCTGAGGTTTATGGGAACTCGGCGAGTTAAAGGATAACTCGACGAGTTGAGTCTACTCGGAGCGTTGACTTTGACTTTGACTTTGACCTTGACTGTGACTTTTACCATAGTTGACCCTAAAGGGTTATGAGTATGAAATGGTATCTAACGGGTTGTTTTGGTTTAAGGATTGAGTAGAGCTAATTCCGAAGCAGAGACGTTCAACTTTCATCCAACGTTCGAGGTGAGTTTTCCTCCTTTTTGAACAGGTCAAAGGCACCAATGTCATTTATGACCGTATATATTCCGGATTAAGCTCCGATGTCGGGCGGCGCCCGATATATGTTTATATGTTTTTCGGATTATGATCCGATGTCGGACGATTCCCGAGGAATGTTTGTATGCTTGATGTATTCGTGATTCTTGCATGTGTTTGTATTTGTATGCTTCCGGACCAAGGTCCGATGTCGGGCAGTGCCCGATGAATGTTTATATGCTTTCCGGACTACAGTTCGATGTTGGGCGATGCCCAAGGAATATTTATATGCTTATGTTATGTGATTAGTATATGTGTATTTGTTAATATGATATGTGTATACCGAGCTTTGCTCGATGTCGGGAGGGGCACGATGAAGGGTGAAGCCCATGATATTGTAACACCTCAAGTTTCAAGACAAATTTTTCATTTTACTTCTCCAAATACTACTTATAAATTCAATTCATCATGTAAATTGTACGTATTATCGAAACAAGATCAAAGTATCCTAAAATCCTTAAATCTTCATAAGCCGACGAAATGTACAATCATGCCTCCGCCTTTCCGGAATCTACAAAAGTACCTGAAACACATATAAATCAACACTGTAAGCACGAAGGTTAGTGAGTTCCCCAAAATATCACATACACAAATAATTAGCCTATCATGACTATATCTTAATAAGGACCCTCCAGTCATGTGTCTCAGTGAAGACCCTTTGGTCTCACATCTCGGTATGGACCCTGCGGTCATAACTCTATATATGCACAAAATAATATAACAACATAAGTGTAACGACCCAATTTTTACGTCCGAAAATTTCATTTTAAAATATTACTTTAGAAAACATTAATAAATAAAAACATTGTTTGATCACACCATAACACATCGCAACCATGTTCCAAAAGGTCAAACCATACATCCCATCAAAATATCAGAGTACAATCCCAGTAAATCTCGTAAATGCGGAAACCGAAGAGTGTGTGTATGACGTGCCGCTACCGCGCCGGCTCCTTCCCCTTCGGTGCAGAGGTACCTGAAAACAAAACTGTAAACGTAAGCACAAAGCTTAGTGAGTTCCCCCAACGTACCACATACCACACAAACACATAACATACGTACTGCCAGGCTATTCTGGGGTGCCTGACTACCCGGTACGGCCATTCTGGGGTGCCGACCTACCCATGCGGCCATTCTGGGGTGCTGACTACCCATCGGTCCTAACAACCGATCCTCGGGGACTGGTCCCCTCCCGCTACCTCTATCGCATAACACAACAGAACCAACATACAAGCATACCATCACATACAGTCAGATAATTCTGGGGTGTCTGACTACCCGGCGGTCCTAACAACCGAACTCTACTACTATTGCATATAACGTATCATGATAGCATATAACATAACAGGTAATAGCAAACCTACATGATTTCACAAAGACAATCATCTTTCATACGTCTCCTACTGGTGGGCCGGCATTGTGGCCTTAGACCCACCGCTACTGGAAGGTAACTCACCTCAAAGTAGCTGCTGAACTGATCGGGAACTAACTGACTGCTGCTGCTCCGGGAGTCCTCCGGCTGCAATTCCCACAACATACTCAATCAAACACTGCTAACTATCCTTTAGGTAAAATGACCATTTTACCCCCGGTCTAGCTCTAAGCCAATGCTAGAGTCAACTCTCAGTTGACCCGACTCGCCGAGTGGATCTCCACTCGCCGAGTCCCTAGCAAACTATTGTCCTGGGTCCCTGGTTCTACTCGTCGAGTTGGGCTATGACTCGACGAGTTCATCTTCTAACTGTCATTCAACTCCTTCATCCTACTCGCCGAGTTGTATGAACAACTCGTCGAGTTCATCTTCATCCGAAGAACACTTTATGCTAAGACTCGCCGAGTTGTATGAACAACTCGCCGAGTCTGTTCTTGATCTATGAAGATTGCCTTGGACTCGCCGAGTCAGGGCATTGACTCGCCGAGTCCTAACATGGGTGAGTTCAGCTCCCAACTCACCGAGTCACCCCCTGTGACTCACGGCTCAACTCGACACATCATGAAGGGACCAAATCGGTGACTCGCGACCAGACTCGCCGAGTCGCCAATACGACTCGCCGAGTCGCCACCATGCATCCACCAAATACACCGATTTACTCGATTTCAGTCCATGCCATTCATAGATCTAGACTTCTAGGACACAAATCACACGTAAAGTTTCCAACTTTACGTGTGGATATTCACTAATGTGGATTTTAGGGTGCAAAATGCCTCAAAAGGGTAGATCTAGGATGAACAAGCCACATGGGGCCATAAAGCTAATAGATCTGAGCTCCTGGAGCTCAATCTTGCCTAGATCTAAAGGTTAATCCACTTATTACGAAACATTAAGCACAAACAAGCTTGAAGAATTGCTCAAGAGTGTCTCAAATGGGATCTTAAGCATAGAAACAGGGGAAAAACGAGATATACCTCAAGGAAAATGTTGAAATGACACAAAGATGGCTGATCTCCTTCGCCTCTTCTTGATCTACTCCTCTTTCTCCTCAAAACCTTCAAGAACACACCAAGAACACTTCAATCTCTCAAGGAAATAAGGGAAAACGATGTTGGGGAAGTCCTGGGGGTGAATGGGGACGAGTTGGGGCGGAATGAGGGTTTAAATAGGGTGCAAACCCTTGAAACTTAGGGTTTCATCCAGCAGCAATGACTCGCCGAGTCGCCCACTTAAACGTGTCCTGAGTTTCGTCCCTACTCGGCGAGTCGGACCTTATGACTCGCCGAGTCCAAGGCTAAAATAGGGCAATGCTCAAATAAAATTCACATATCGGAAACCAGGTGCTACAAATCTCCCCCACTTATTTTAGACTTCGTCCTCGAAGTCTGCTGCCCGATCCTGAAACAGCTCGGGGTAATGCTCCATCATCTCGTCCATCGGTTCCCAAGTCCACTCCGAACCCTTGCGGTGCTGCCATTGCACCTTTACTAGTTATACCCTCTTGTTTCTCAACGTCTTGGTCTTTCTGTCAAGTATTGCGACTGGGCGCTCAATGTAATTCAAGCTGTCATCAACCTGAATATCCTCCAACGGTACTACTGCTGAATCGTCCACCAGGCACTTCCGCAGCTGTGAAACATGGAAGGTGCTGTGGATCTGACTGAGCTCGGCTGGCAGATCCAGCCTATACGCCACCTTGCCCACCCGAGCTGCAACCCTGAACGGCCCGATGAACCTTGGGCCCAACTTTCCCCGCTTCCTGAATCGAATGACACCTTTCCAAGGCGACACTTTCAGGAGGACCATATCCCCGACTTGGAACTCCAAGTCGGATCGACGTCTATCGGCGTAGCTTTTCTGCCGAATCTGTGCAGTCTGAAGTCTGCTCCGAACCTGCTGGATCCTCTCGGTCGTCTCTAGCACCACCTCGGTGCTTCCCATGACTCTCTGGCCAACCTCCCCCCAACATATCGGGGTTCTGCACTTCCGCCCATACAACATCTCGAACGGTGGTCGGTCAATGCTCGCGTGATAGCTGTTGTTGTAGGAGAACTCAGCCAAGGGAAGATAGGTATCCCAGCTACCACCGAAATCCAACACACACGCCCGCAACATGTCCTCCAAAGTCTGGATGGTCCGCTCACTCTGACCATCTGTCTGCGGGTGAAAGGCGGTGCTAAAATGCAGACGAGTGCCCAACTCGTCATGGAATTTCTTCCAAAATCTGGAAGTAAAACGCACATCTCTGTCCGAGACCACCGATACTGGCATCCCATGCCGTGCCACAATCTCCCTGATATAGATGTCGGCCAATTTTTCGGCCGATATGCTCTCCTGAATTGGAATAAAGTGAGCACTCTTGGTCAATCTATCCACGATGACCCAAATCGAATCCACTCCACGTGCGGTCCTGGGAAGCTTTGTGATAAAATCCATCGTGATATCTTCCCATTTCCACAGTGGAATGTCCAACGGCTGCATCTTGCCATGCGGTCTCTGATGTTCGGCCTTGACCTTCCTGCAGGTCAAACACCGCTTGACGTACCATGCCACATCCTGCTTCATGCAAGGCCACCAATAATCCGGACGAAGATCCCTATACATCTTCGTCGCCCCGGGATGAATAGAAAATCGGGACTTGTGCGCCTCCTCCATCAGAATCTGATGCACGCCACCGTGATACGGCACCCACACCCTACGGTGTAATGTCAAAAGTCCTCTGCCATCATAATCAAAGGAGGAAACCTGACCCACCACACGCTCGCTCTTCCGATGCTCCTCCTTGATAGCCTCCTGTTGAGCTTCCCGAATCTGCTCCAACAGGGGAGTCACCACAGTCATCCTCAAACAGACGTCCCTGATCGGCACCGTCTTGCGGCTAGGCGCATCGGCCACCACATTGGCCTTCCCCGGGTGGTAAAGGATCTCGCAATCATAATCCTTCACCACGTCCAACCACCGCCGCTGCCTCATATTCAGATTCGGCTGGTCCATGAGGTACCTCAAACTCTTGTGGTCCGTGTAGATGGTACACCGAACCCCGTAGAGGTAATGCCGCCAAATCTTGAGGGCAAAGACCACCGCCCCCAACTCCAAATCGTGCGTCGGGTAATTTGCCTCGTGAGGCTTGAGCTGCCGCGAAGCGTAGGCAATGACATGCCCCCTCTGCATCAGAACTGTGCCCAACCCTGAAATGGACGCATCGCAGTAAACCACAAAATCCTCTACGCCCTCAGGCAGGGCTAGGATCGGTGCCTCACACAATTTCTGTCTCAGCATCTCAAACGCAGCCTGCTGCTCGGGTCCCCACCGAAAGACCACGGCTTTCTTCGTCAGTCGTGTCAGGGGTACGACTATCTTGGAGAAATCTTGGATAAATCTCCGATAGTAGCCCGCCAATCCCAGGAAGCTCCGAATCTCGGATGGAGACTTCGGGACCTCCCATCTCATCACGGCCTCGACCTTGGCCGGATCAACCAGAATCTCGTTCTGGTTGACGAGGTGTCCAAGAAATTGCACCTCGCGCAACCAAAACTCACACTTGGAGAACTTGGCATACAAGCTCTCCCTCCTCAGGGTCTCCAATACCTCCCTCAGATGCTCCTCGTGTTCCTCCCGAGTCTTGGAATAGACCAAGATATCATCGATAAAGACTATCACAGACCGATCCAGCATCGGTCTACACACGCGGTTCATGAGGTCCATGAACGCGGCAAGAGCATTGGTGAGCCCAAACGGCATCACCACGAACTCGTAATGACCATAGCACATCCGAAACGTAGTCTTCTGCATATCCTCCTCCCTGACCCTCATCTGATGATACCCCGAACGCAAGTCAATCTTGGAGAACCAAGATGCTCCCTGAAGCTGGTCAAATAGGTCGTCAATCCTCGGAAGCGGGTATCGGTTCTTCACCGTTACCTTGTTCAGCTCCCGATAATCTATACACATCCGATGCGACCCGTCCTTCTTTCTTACAAACAGAATCGGGGCTCCCCAGGGTGAACTGCTCGGCCGAATAAATCCCTTGTCCAGCAGCTCCTGCAGCTGCGTAGACAACTCCTGCATCTCGGGAGGAGCCAACCGATATGGTGCTTTGGCTATCGGAGCCGCACCGGGAATGAGGTCAATCCTGAACTCCACCTGTCGCTTCGGAGGTATCCCAGGTAGTTCCTCCGGGAAAACATCAGCAAAATCTCGAACCACCGGGACCTCGCTCACGGTCGCCTTACCCGCCTCCTGGGTATCCATCACATACGCGACATAACCCGCGCATCCCTGCTGAAGGTAGCGCCTAGCCCTCGCTGCTGAACATACAGTGGGTCCACACTGCGGCCGCTCTCCATGAATCACTAACTCTCCCCCGCTTGGGGTCCTGACTCGCACTAGCTGCTGCGCGCAATCTATCACTGCCCCATTAGGGCTCAACCAATCCATACCAATAATCACCTTGTTCCCACGCAATGGAATGGGAACCAAGTCTACCAGGTAACGCTCCTCAAACAGTCGCAGAACACAATCTCGAAACACCATCGATGCTCGCACCGATCGATCGTCAGCAATCTCTACCTCTAACGGGCAATCTAACTCGCCTGAAGTCTCATGAAATCTCTTGCTAAGTGCAAGAGAAACGAACGATCGGGATGCAACCGAGTCGAACAATACCTGAACCGGGATGCCGTTCACATGGAACGATCCTAATACACATGTATACATACGGAGCACATATCAATATCATAACAACGTAAAATAAAAGATAGAAGGAAGGAATCATACCCGTCACCACATCGGGCGCGGCGCGTGCCTCCTCGGCAGTCAACTGAAATGCCCGACTCCTCACAACTGGAGCCTCTGCCTTGCCCTGACGGCCATCCGTGATCCGCAGGGTCGCTGGAGCTGGCGCCTTCACTGGCGCTGAAACTGTCAACATGGGGCAATTGGCCTTCTTGTGGCCCCTCTGGTTGCAGTGGAAACACAGCAACTCCGATGTCTGAATAACTGTCGCAGGAGCAGTGCAATCCCTGCTGATATGCCCAAACTTTCCGCACTTGTAGCAGCCTGACGATCCCATCCTGCACGCCCCCTCGTGCGGCCTGCCGCACCTCCTGCAGCGGCTCGGTCCCGACTGGCCTTTCGGCCTCCCATCTGATCCCTTGGGCTTCTTCCCCGAAGCCCCTGCTGCCTGACCGTCCTCAAGTTTCCGTTTCCGGATGTGCTCCAAATCTATCTCTCTCTCCCTAGCCCTGGCAATCATGGAGTCCAGGGTAGGGCAAGCCGAAAAGCTAACATGCTCCCGAATGTCAGGTCGTAGCATATCATGGTAACGAGTCCTCCTCATATCCTCGTCACCTGCATACTGGGGCACCAATAAAGCCCTCTCCCGAAACTTGGCGGTGATCTCCGCCACGGTCTCTGTCGTCTGCCTCATGTCTAGAAACTCCCTGGCCAGCTGTTGAAGCTCGACCGCTGGTGCAAACTCTGCCCTGAACCTAGCCACAAAGTCCGACCAGGTCATTGCCTCGATAGCCGAGGCTCCCAACGAGTCACCCACTGACTCCCACCAATCCCGGGCTCGGTCCCGTAAACACCCTGCTGCGTACCTCACCTTCGACCCCTCGGGGCAGAAGCTGGTCAACTGGGCGGACTCAATATCCGCAATCCACCGCCTGGCGACAATGGGGTCCTTCACCCCATGGAAATCCGGCGCACCACTGCCCCTAAAGTCCTTGAAGGACAGTGTGCGAGATCCCGACTGGCTAGAGGCCAAGTCGCTCCTGAATGCCCGTAGGCGATCCTCCATCAACTCCACGATCCCTTCCTTGATCGACCCAAAGATGATGGGGGTCGACTCAAGGATGCCCCTAGTGATCTCCGACGTGATGAACTCACGTAACCTCTCATCAATCGGCTCGATGCCTAATCCCGAACCTGACCCCTCTCCTGACCCGCCATCTGTCGGTCTCGGTCGAAGTACCACCATTCTGCAAAACATCATAATAATCATTAGTGGTACTGCTACTTTCTGAGGAATCTCAACTACTTACAGGTTCCTTGGTCTCGTCTTGGCCTTCCTCGGCTCGGGTACGGATCCTCTGCTTTCAGTAGTACGGGCCCATACTACCTTCCACATCTACCCGTACCTTCTCCGAGGAATTCCTCGACTCCACCAGCTCCCCTTTACTACTGCTACTCTCTGTTATTCTCATCCTAGGCTTGCCCTAGGGAAAACTCAAGTTCAACACGACTGGTCCTCAGCTGCTGTAGGTCTCCTCATAATGCCAGTTAGCCACCACCTAAACACCATCACATGTGATGAGGATTAGATAATCCTTCGAGTAAAAGATCCGTCCCTACAACGGTTGGACTCAAACAAGAGCTGCGCAATAGGGCCAGTTTCAATACTTTGGGATTATTCAACCCTGATTACATGTGGTGTGACGTGTTTACCTAGTGGCTAATTCCCATTACTCAGAATCCCACCAAGCACGAAGCAAGCAGCATTCGGATAAGGGAAAAACATACTCAAGCCAAAACTATTCTTGTAACAAGAAACGACACTTAACATAGGATTCTAAGCTCATACTATCAGGCATAACCTAAACAGGCTATCCTACTGCTGTCTACTCAATTCTAGCATGCAATATTCATAAAGCTGTAACACATAAGCAGGCACATAAGGCATCACTCCTAGATCCTTAACCTATTCTAGCATGCAGTTCTACGTAAGCTGATAAACATAACATAAACTTGTATGGGTACTATGGGGAATACTTACTTGAGCTCGGCCGGTCGCGCACGTCACACACTTTTCTCTTTCTTATGACTCTTTTCCGGGTTTTAAAGAACCATTTCTTTTGGAAAATCTTTCAATCCCTCGATTTGAGTCCAAACACTCCCGAAGGCGTGTCCGAATCCCTCAAACCAGGGCTCTGATACCAACTTGTAACGACCCAATTTTTACGTCCGAAAATTTCATTTTAAAATATTACTTTAGAAAACATTAATAAATAAAAACATTGTTTGATCACACCATAACACATCGCAACCATGTTCCAAAAGGTCAAACCATACATCCCATCAAAATATCAGAGTACAATCCCAGTAAATCTCGTAAATGCGGAAACCGAAGAGTGTGTGTATGACGTGTCGCTACCGCGCCGGCTCCTTCCCCTTCGGTGCAGAGCTACCTGAAAACCAAACTGTAAACGTAAGCACAAAGCTTAGTGAGTTCCCCCAACGTACCACATACCACACAAACACATAACATACGTACTGCCAGGCTATTCTGGGGTGCCTGACTACCCGGTAAGGCCATTCTGGGGTGCCGACCTACCCATGCGGCCATTCTGGGGTGCCGTCTTACCCGTGTCAAGCCATTCTGGGGTGCTGACTACCCATCGGTCCTAACAACCGATCCTCGGGGACTGGTCCCCTCCCGCTACCTCTATCGCATAACACAACAGAACCAACATACAAGCATACCATCACATACAGTCAGATAATTCTGGGGTGTCTGACTACCCGGCGGTCCTAACAACCGAACTCTACTACTATTGCATATAACGTATCATGATAGCATATAACATAACAGGTAATAGCAAACCTACATGATTTCACAAAGACAATCATCTTTCATACGTCTCCTACTGGTGGGTCGGCATTGTGGCCTTAGACCCACCGCTACTGGAAGGTAACTCACCTCAAAGTAGCTGCTGAACTGATCGGGAACTAACTGACTGCTGCTGCTCCGGGAGTCCTCCGGCTGCAATTCCCACAACATACTCAATCAAACACTGCTAACTATCCTTTAGGTAAAATGACCATTTTACCCCCGGTCTAGCTTTAAGCCAATGCTAGAGTCAACTCTCAGTTGACCCGACTCGCCGAGTGGATCTCCACTCGCCGAGTCCCTAGCAAACTATTGTCCTGGGTCCCTGGTTCTACTCGTCGAGTTGGGCTATGACTCGACGAGTTCATCTTCTAACTGTCATTCAACTCCTTCATCCTACTCGCCGAGTTGTATGAACAACTCGTCGAGTTCATCTTCATCCGAAGAACACTTTATGCTAAGACTCGCCGAGTTGTATGAACAACTCGCCGAGTCTGTTCTTGATCTATGAAGATTGCCTTGGACTCGCCGAGTCAGGGCATTGACTCGCCGAGTCCTAACATGGGTGAGTTCAGCTCCCAACTCACCGAGTCACCCCCTGTGACTCACGGCTCAACTCGATACATCATGAAGGGACCAAATCGGTGACTCGCGACCAGACTCGCCGAGTCGCCAATACGACTCGCCGAGTCGCCGCCATGCATCCACCAAATACACCGATTTACTCGATTTCAGTCCATGCCATTCATAGATCTGGACTTCTAGGATACAAATCACACGTAAAGTTTCCAACTTTACGTGTGGATATTCACTAATGTGGATTTTAGGGTGCAAAATGCCTCAAAAGGGTAGATCTAGGATGAACAAGCCACATGGGGCCATAAAGCTAACAGATCTGAGCTCCTGGAGCTCAATCTTGCCTAGATCTAAAGGTTAATCCACTTATTACGAAACATTAAGCACAAACAAGCTTGAAGAATTGCTCAAGAGTGTCTCAAATGGGATCTTAAGCATAGAAACAGGGGAAAAACGAGATATACCTCAAGGAAAATGTTGAAATGACACAAAGATGGCTGATCTCCTTCTCCTCTTCTTGATCTACTCCTCTTTCTCCTCAAAACCTTCAAGAACACACCAAGAACACTTCAATCTCTCAAGGAAATAAGGGAAAACGATGTTGGGGAAGTCCTGGGGGTGAATGGGGACGAGTTGGGGCGGAATGAGGGTTTAAATAGGGTGCAAACCCTTGAAACTTAGGGTTTCATCCAGCAGCGGTGACTCGCCGAGTCCAGGATATGGACTCGCCGAGTCGCCCACTTAAACGTGTCCTGAGTCTCGTCCCTACTCGGCGAGTCGGACCTTATGACTCGCCGAGTCCAAGGCTAAAATAGGGCAATGCTCAAATAAAATTCACATACCGGAAACCAGGTGCTACAATAAGTCACAAAGATAAAATGCATAATAACACATATCCCGGTATAAGCAAAAAAGACCCTCCGATCAATAACACGAATAAGACCCTCCGGTCACACATAAATTACCACATAGGTAAGTATAGTGAGAAGACTCACCTCAATTGATACACGAGAAATCCTATATTGTTGCTGCCACTGCGTACTGGCTCCTGAACTAGGCCAAAACAGCCCAACACCATAATCAAAAACTATGCAAGGTTACACTCCAATACTATGCCCTAAAGATGTCCCCACCCAAACAGGCTCATAATGACCCAACCCAATGGGCCCACACAGGCCCAACCAAGAGATCCATAAAGGGCCCACTAATGGCCTATTTTCCAAATTGTGCCCAACCCCAATATGGGCCTTATCCTAAGCCCAAGGTTTTTCTTAGCCCACAATAATCTCAGATGGCCCAGAGGCCCAAACAAAAGGTCCAAACAAAACGGCCCAAGGATACGAAGCGCAAAATGCAATCAAGCCCACAGTAAGGTTACATGGGGCGTACCTCCACTGGTACGCTCAGCGTACACACGAATTCTGATAAGGGAACCTAGACCAGTACGCGGGGCGTACTGGGACTTACGTGGGGCGTACAACTCAGGTCCAAAAACTCTATTTTTGACTTAACCACTTCAGACAAAGCATCTAAACCTTAGGAAAGCTTCATTACAAGATCCTAACTGGTAAAGTTGGTGACTTTATTAGTTTGCATGCCTTAATTGGACCAAACTCCAAAAATAACCATTAAGACTCTCTTAAATCATCTTAACACATGCATAAAGAGGTCTAGACGACCAAGTTCTCGTTTTTATGAATCGAGGCAACCCAATACACTTAAAAGGATAGGAGATTTTCTCTAGAGTTCACCAAAATCATAAATTCCCAATCTTGGGACATAAAACCCTAAAATAGACCCAAAACAAGAACTAGCACAACAATGAGCATGTTTTGAACTTGATGCATTTGGAATATGCACCAATAAGAGTAGAACTCATATCCAAAAGCTAGGTGCACGAGCTATCCTCTTTCAAGACTCCTTCTTCACCAAGAGCTTCACCAAAAACCCTCAAATGACCCACCAGACTCACACAAGCTAAGGGAAACAAGATTAGGGTTTGAGAGAGCATGGAGACTGGAAATAGTGGCTGAAAATGAGGCCACCACGTTCCTTAAATAGGGTCACCTCAAAATATTAGGGTTTACACTTAGTACCCCCAGAGTACCCTCTGGTATACCCAACGTACTAGGTGGCCCTCGCGTTTATGCTATGCACATGAGTACGTTGTGCGTACACAAGTGTACGCCACACGTACTCAATTGCCACCCATTTCTCAATAAGGACTAATCTTGTCAAAGCTTCAAACTATCATAACTTCTTCGTTATAAGTCTGTTTCCAACGAACTTTATATCCATAGAAAGGTGGCGAGAAGCCCTATGCTTCGAGCAACTCGTCACAGCCTCAAACTCCATGAACATAACCCAAAATTCATAAAAGATCGAGCCAACGCCTTCACCGATATTCTTGGGCTCTAAAGCACAACCCGAACCCTTTCATCACACAACCTACCTTATCCATATCCAAAAAGAGCCTAAACCTTTCTCCTTCAAAGCCTCAAAACCTTATCATACTCAAATTACGACCCACGAGCCTTGAATCGCAAAACTATCTGAAACAGGATGTTACAATTCTCCCCCACTTAAATTTGATGTCGCCCACGCAATCTCTCCCTATCGATATTCAGATAAAATCAAACAACCCGAGGAGCGCATCCTAAGAATCATAACATAAACCGATCTTCCCAAGACGACCGAAATCAATTAGAACCCTCTAACCCAAAGAATAACGAACCCCTCACCGTTACAAAACCACTTCTACCTCTCCAAAACCTAGAATCTATATTGGTCTGCCACCCTGACAGGCCACCCATGTAGAATATCACCATGTCAATCGCTCATCGAATAACAGACCTAACAAAACACTTCCAACCCTGACTATCTTGATGTGACTAATGGAAACGACTTGTTGACCATATTCAACTGCTAAACACTCATGCCTAACACACTAGTCGATCCTGATCGAAACCCAAAGAAGCGGAGGGGTCACCTCGCAACGAAGACCAACGACCGACACTACTATCATAACCCATCTGAAGAATGAACCTCAATAATCTACCCTTATTTACTAAAAGAATGACCTGCTGATCCGCATGGAAACCGAACTCTACACTAGGTCTGACCTCCCGTCGGACCAAACCATTCTACTACCAAACCCCGAACGATTCGGCCCCGCCTCGAACTGAATGAACATACCCGACCAGAACTATCCACTGGATATCCGCAACATAAGCCCCAAGTTAACACCAATTCTGAAGATAAGGTCGACTCCCGACCCAAAAGTGGAACCGGCACAGGCCAATCTTAGCACATTTAGCAATACAACTCCACAGCCGTTCAACCTAACATGTCTATCTCACCCAATCACATTGTTCACGCAATCACCAACTTTGCTTCACCCCAAGCGAATATTACAACCAATTTGTAGTCACATATCACCTCTAACCTCTATCGTCTACCACCTACTAATTCTATGCGTGTTGTGGTCCCTCCCAAGCCAAACGAATAGACCCACTTAGGTCTAAAACATCAGGTGGAAACCATAACCACTCAAATGAATCCACCTCAATATCCAAAATCCCATCCAGCCTATCCTTTACATAGATAGAGCCAAACTCAACTCAAGAGTCTGGTCTAACAACAAAAATTGGAACCACTCATACCTAATCTGATACTCAACTCACGACCCAATACCCACGAATCTACGTGTGCATTACACCCCAATCCTTCCGATTTGCAACAACCCCTTCCCTAAATCGAGATGTGATGGTTTTTCGACCATCTCTGAGACCCCAGTCTCACACCTGATCTGGCCACCAGATTCCCAAAGACTCCAATGGCAAGGCTATTCAATCCTAAGAACCCCTCTGCATCACACACTGACTAGTGAATGCTACGATCCCCGCAGTCTTACAACACTCTCTCACTGAATAGTAAATGTTATGGATCCCCGCAGTCTTATAACACTCTCTTACTGACTAGTGAATGCTACGGCTCCCCGCGGTCTTACGACACACCCTCGATTGTCATGGACTCACTCCATGGTCCTTACCAAGAGTCCTAGGTGATTACTCCCACCTAGATCCATCCACTCTCTTGTAACGTCACATCTGCCCGTTACCAAGCAATCCCACACTCTCATTATCACATCATCACCATACTAAGCGCACTAGACTCATGCTCTGTGATCCAACATAAAAAGGTGCACCCATCCACCCAAATTAAGCTCTACTACTCCTAGAGAAGATTGTCGCAAACAAAGCACTTTCCCTCAATACAATTCACATCCCTGGATAATCCCGGTTTGACGACAATTAACTCATGGGTCTACAACTGGAATGGATAATAGTCGCTCGATGCTCCGTTTACCGTCTAAAAAACCCGAATCTTATAATAATCCAACACTTTAGGGTATAAATACCTAAATTTTGTTTTAGCTTTCATTTTTCAAGGTTTTTGTTAAGAGAACGCTCTTTGAAGACGAAAATCGATGGCTATAGATAATTTCATGTACAATGCAAACCAAATATTCATTCATTTTATTAGAGAAGTTTTAAACAAATTCTCCAAAGAAATAACAACTAAAGTGAAATTTTTTTGCAAGACTTTATATATAATATGGTTGTTTCGTAGTCAAACTCTATCATTTTTTAAGACAAAATAAAAAAAATGCACAAAATCGCAGATGAACTAAGTTCATATGCGATTGTAATCTGGTGTGAGGGGGTATTTATACCGGAAAAAATTAAACAAATTAAAAAAATTAAAAAAAAAACAAAAATAAAGCATATGCGAACGCACAACTACTAATGCACACCCATGCTTTAAACACTTGTATATTCGCAAATCAATGGTCAAATCGCAGATGGATCTAATCCATCTGTGATTTCGGTGACTATTTTGTAATTTGGTTTTTTTTTAGTTATTTTTACAAATTAATTAAGGAAAATAGTTAAATTTGTAATTTTATCTTTTTATTTCAGAATCTCTTATATATTGCAATCACTTAGAGCTATATATTGTGAATTATTATGTAATTATAATTTAGAAATATATTTAAGAGCTGATATTATTCATTTTAATTATAGTTGAAATTTGTAAAGTTCTAATATTAATCATCATTATCATCATATCATATCATACTATATTATAAAAGAAACATTTTTTCCTTCACCACATTAATTTGAAACTCCAAACTTTTCATATTTTCATATAATATACTTAATTTATTAACTTAAATATGTTTTTAGTTATAAACATTATCATCAATGGAAGAATGTGTGACTTATCCATATGATAAACTTACTTTGTTAACTTCAATATATAGTTAAATAAACAACCTACATTAATATATCAAATAAGCTTAAAATTTTAGTGTAAAATTTAAAACCTAAAGTAAAATATCAAATAATGTTTAAAAAAATTCAATATTTATTTTTTAACATAGTTAAAAGGAAAACATTAAATATAATAATAATAATAATAATAATAATAATAATAATAATAATAATAATAATAATAATAATAATAATAATAACAAAAGAACCTAAATTGATGAATTGAATTAACTAAAAGGTGTCAGAAAACTATATTCTAACAATATATTTTTAACTTGTGTCGCGCAACGCGCGAGAATTCATCTAGTATACTTATAAAGGAAGCATTTTTTCCTTTCACCATATTTATTTGAAACTTCCATGTATTTTTTCTTTCACCACATTCATTTGAAACTCTCATTACTTTTTAATTTCTTTCTAATAATAATAATTATAATTTGGTTAATTAGGTTAAATAAATATCAAACCTAAAGTGTAATCATATATAAACTAAATTTCAATATTAAAATAATATATTTACTTCTACTTATAAAGTTATTTTTTTAACTTTTAACATATTATACTTAATTTATTAGTTTTAGTATATTGTTAGATGTAAACTATTATCATTTAAACATATAATTTTGGAACAATTTGTATAAAATACTTAAATTATTAATTTAAATATAAAATTACAGGGTCAACTTAAATATAAATTTTAGTTTAATTCAAACAACCCAAATAATATTTTGTAAATAGTTAAAAATAATAAATTGTAGCGTTTTTCTAATAATGATTATAAGTTAGTTAATAAGATTAAACAAATATCAAACCTAAAGTGTAATCATAAATAAACTAAGTTTCAATTTTAAAATAATATATTTATTTCTACTTATAAAGTTATGTGTTTAACTTCTAACATATTATACTTAATTTATTAGATTTAATATGTCGTTATATGTAAACTATTGTCAGTTTAAAGCTATAACTTTTGAACAGTTTTGACAAAATACTTAAATTGTTAACTTAAATATAACATTACAATGTCAACTTAAATATAAATTTCAGTTCCCTTTAAAAACCAAAGAATATTTTGTAAATAGTTAAAATTGATAAATTGTAGTGATAAATGCAAAAAACTAAAATGTAATCTCGATTTAACTAAAATATTTTATTAATATATTTTTATAATCGTTAAAAGTTTTTAAATAAATAGCTTAAAATAACCTAGAATAACAATACTTAAAAATAACTCTATAATAAATTATTATATTGTTACCTTTATAACCAACCACATTAATTTGAAACTCCAAACTTTTCATATTTCCATACAATATACTTAATTTATTAACTTAAATACGTTTTTAGTTATAAACATTATCATAAATGGAAGAAGTTGTGACTTATCCATATGATAAACTTACTTTGTTAACTTCAATATATAGTTAAATAAACAACCTACATTAATATATCAAATAAGCTTAAAATTTTAGTGTAAAATTTAAAACCTAAAGTAAAATATCAAATAATGTTTAAAAAAATTCAATATTTATTTTTTAACATAGTTAAAAGGAAAACATTAAATATAATAATAATAATAATAATAATAATAATAATAATAATAATAATAATAATAATAATAATAACAAAAGAACATAAATTGATGAATTGAACTAACTAAAAGGTGTCTGAAAACTATATTCTAACAATATATTTTTAACCTGTGTCGCGCAACGCGCGTGAATTCGTCTAGTATACTTATAAATGAAGCATTTTTCCTTTCACCATATTTATTTGAAACTTCCATGTATTTTTCCTTTCACCACATTCATTTGAAACTCTCATTACTTTTTAATTTCTTTCTAATAATAATTATAATTTGGTTAATTATGTTAAATAAATATCAAACATAAAGTGTAATCATATATAAACTAAATTTCAATATTAAAATAATATTTTTACTTCTACTTATGAAGTTATTTTTTTTAACTTTTAACATATTATACTTAATTTATTAGTTTTTGTATATTGTTAAATGTAAACTATTATCATTTAAACATACAATTTTGGAACAATTTGTATAAAATACTTAAATTATTAATTTAAACATAAAATTACAAGGTCAACTTAAATATAAATTTTAGTTTAACTCAAACAACTCAAATAATATTTTGTAAATAGTTAAAAAATAATAAATTGTAGCGTCTTTCTAATAATGATTATAAGTTAGTTAATAAGGTTAAACAAATATCAAACCTAAAGTGTAATCATAAATAAACTAAGTTTTAATTTTAAAATAATATATTTATTTCTACTTATAAAGTTATGTATTTAACTTCTAATATATTATACTTAATTTATTAGATTTAATATGCCGTATATGTAAACTGTTTTCAGTTTAAAACTACAACTTTTGAACAGTTTTGACAAAATACTTAAATTGTTAACTTAAATATAACATTATAATGTCAACTTAAATATAAATTTCAGTTCCCTTTAAAATCCAAAGAATATTTTGTGAATAGTTAAAATTAATAAATTGTAGTGATAAATACAAAAAACTAAAATGTAATCTCAATTTAACTAAAATATTTTCTAAATATATTTTTATAATCGTTAAAAGTTTTTAACTAAATAGCTTAAAATAACGTAGAATAACAATAGTTAAAAATAACTCTATAATAAATTATTATATTGTTACCTTTATAATTAAAAATTAATGTTTGATGTTTAAATAATTATAATGTTAGAAATTAAAACATTAAGCAAATAAATTTTAAAAAACTAATTAATAATAACAACTATAAATAACATTAAATCATATATTATATTTAATTTTATTAATGTGTAACTCGCGGGTAAAAGTTATGAAGTTATAATAGATGTATATATTATCATATAATTCAAAATAATGAATATATTATATCAATTTAGTATAAAAATTATTATATCAAATTTTAAAGCTATTGTTATATTAAAAAAAAAACATATTTATGTAAGACTCCAACTATATAAATGTTTCTGCGCAATGTGCGGACATTCGCTTAGTTTTTATATAAGGGTGGACCGAGCAACATCAAAAATCTAATACATTGCACGGCGGTACTGCTAAGAGTCTTAATTTGATAAGGAGATGGTTTATGTTTTGGCCTTAAATGTTGGTTGAGGAACTCGTGATTCCTCCAACGACTTCAAATTTTGATTTTTTTTTTTTTTAAAAATAAAATAAAATTTTCTACTATAAATTCTCTATTTTCCCATTTTAAAATTACACAATTCTTTCTTTTAATTCCATTCCATTTTTCTATATTTCCTCTATTTTTTTCAATTTCATTTCATATTACTCTACTTTCTTTACATTTCAATTCAAAACTTGAAAATAGATATCATTTCCGCCAGAATGATCTTTAATCGAAGAAGTGACATTGACTCAATCATACACGGACACTTTCGAAAATAATCACATGAGTCAACATAGATCGTCAATTTCTAGCGATTAACTCTGGATCATTTTAAGCAACAGATTGAAGGTTCAGATCGTTCAACATATCAAATTGCTTCAAAATGGAAAGATATACATGGGAAAGTGAAAGAAGTTAATGTTATTTTCACCCAAAAGATAAATATCCACGAGCTCGGTATTTCCAACGAATAAATTTTAAATACAACAAAAAATGAGTACAACATACACTATAATGTGAAAGATTTTTGTTACGAGGTGGCGTGAAATATTTTAAAAATACTCTTCTTTTTTAGTATATTAGTATTTCTTTTAGTTTTCGTATGTTGTTTGTAGTCTGATTTTTTTAGTTATTTCGTTTGTTGTTTTAAGATTTAATTTGTGTTATTATAATGCGGTTTTAATTTATGTTATTGTAGTGTGGTTTTTTAATTAAATGTTACTTTTAATATTGTTCAGTATTTTTTTGGTTTAAAGTTCGTATAAGCTTACTTTAAAATTTAAATTTAAAAAAATGATATGTTTTATTTTACTTTGAATTTTCTAAATAAATTAAATTAAAAACAGTGATTTGGTAAGTGAATTAAGTGGGTTAGAACATATCAGTGTTCTAAAAGGCACGTCATGACGTGAGGCGTGACTTCGCTGTTACGAAAAATCTCATAACGTTGCTGTTAGGTGTGACGTGTGATAATGTGTGATATGGCGTGCCATGGTACGTTATGGCGTGTTATGGCGCGTGTTTTTTCGTTTGGAACACGTTTTTTTTGCTCTTTGTTATGTCTTTTCTAATTGGAGATACAAAAGTTGTGTTTTTTGTTACTTTTTTGCTATTAGTTATTGATCTAACACTTCTAAAAAGTAGTTATATTTAATATAATTTTATGTTTATTTGGTAATATAATTTTAAACTAATACAAAACGGTTGCCTTACATCACGCCTTGAAAAACGTCATGGTTCGTTAAGCTTGAGGATTGGACTTGCCGCCACGCCACACCTCACGCCATTTAGAACATTGGAAAATATATTATTTTTATTTGTTATGTGTTGGGAAAGATGTAAGAAATAGAAATGAGAAAAGATAATGTGCCAGATATTAAATGGGTTTGAATGATTCTTTTGCTAGCACCTTTAATAATTATCTTGGTGGTTTTTTTTTTTTTTTTAATTTTTAGTATAATATCTGATTTTTACCTGATTATATTTTGGTTGATAGTATTAGGGAAAATGTCATATTAGTTCATCAAATTTTTCATGTTTGTTTTACAAGGTCATTAAATTTTTTTTTTATTTTTTATTTATTTATTTATTTATTTATTTTTGCACATTAAGGGAATGAACTTACATTTTCATGTTTTAAAATACCCTTATGTGACCTGATATCGGGTTCAAAGGTCGGGAGAATTGTCAATGCTATATCATTTAATGAAATGGCCATGTATACTTACCTTTTGTTTGAATTGTTTTAAATAAGCCTATTTTGTCTGTCACTCCCGTCGTCTTAATTAAAAAAAACTCTTACCTCCCACCAAAGTTTGTGTCGAGTGTCGATGGCTATATTTGTCTCAATCAAAATTCATTTCTAAGGTGTGTTCATCAACAAACATTTTTGCTACTCTGATGGTATTCAACATGTGTTCGAGAATCTTGATATTGCTAATATGTCTTATACTGAATTTGTGGGTTTTCTTGAACGATTCACACAAGAGATGTGTGAGAAGCTTTATTATTGTCAACCCGATTTAGAGATCCTAAAAGGTTTAAACCTTGATTTCTAATGACCTTCAATATCAAGAGTTTATAGATATTGCTTATCAGTGTGGAGTACAATTGCTTGTTTACATGGACCATTTTGGTACCACTATGCACGTAACTAAAGAAAATGAAATCGAGGATAATTCTTATGTTATGTCAAACATGTTAATCAAAAGGGAAGAAGACAAGGAACTAACGAGTTCATGAGTCCACAACAGAGCAACATGGAAGGAGTAACATATGAAGGAGTAAGTCAGGCAAATAGAACTGAGGATGCCATAAAAGGTGAAAAATACCAAAGATGATGAAGATGACAATGTCCCCGATGTCAAAGGAAAACCAATGTTTAATGAAGACATACCTCAGAAGAAGTAATTGCCAATTCTAGGTATGAAGTTCACCAACCCTAAACAATTGAAATTCATGATTTGTAATTATGCAGTAGCCAATGGGTATCAACTGTATTCTGAAAAAAAATAATAATAATAAGAGTAAAAGGTTATTGGTTAAGTGTTGTGATGGTGAATGCACATTTAGACCATGGGTGCCATTGATGAGTGAGTAACACTCATTCCAAATCAAGTCCCTTATCAATGATCATAATTCCAGGAACTTTAAGTTAGGGTCAATTGTTAATTATAGATGGATTGGTAGTAATTTCACCAGGGTCAATTGTTAATTATAGTTTGCGTGCAACTGTTGTCTCATCTGCTCCCTTAATGTGCAAAAAAAATAAAATGAATGACCTTTTAAAACAAACACGAATAGTTTGATGGATTAATATGATATTTTTTCCATAATATTATTCTATTTTTTTTTAATTTGATATATTTAATAAATGCTAAAGTATCAATATTATCAAGGGTGAAGAAAACCGAAAAAAATGTATAAAACCAATATCAAAACAAAAACCAACGACGTGGTTTCTAGTATTGCAAAAACCTAAAGTTTTTAGTGTGTTGTGTTTTCTAGTTTTGTAAAAACCACAAAAAAATCAAACCGTATATAGATTTGTATAAATTTGATTATAAATATATTTAATTTACATGTATTCATTAACGAAACTTTTTTTAGTACTAGGGGGCATAGCCCCCTGTTTTTTTTAAAGAATTAGTCATTTATTATTAAAAAATTTACATATTATACCTAAAACTATAAAATTTAACTTTAATCTCTTTTGTATTACAGTTTTATACACATTATATGTTCACCCCCTCCCCAAAATCAAAACTTCAAGCTCCGTCGCAGCACGTATTATATGAATCTGCTTAATTTCAACACAAATCCTCCTCTATATAATCAAACAAAGTCATTTTCATTTAACTCTATTCTACGAGGAGTTCCACATCGTCTATTGCAAGAAATGCCCATTAATTATTTTCTATATTAATGATTAGTCAACTCTTTCTTTGATAGCATCCAAGGTTTTAGCTCCGAAGTGCACCAAAGTCATATGGTTAAAAAATAAAAACTAAACCGCAAAGGGCTTGAAAGTTGAAACCAAACCGCATCAAGATACTAATAAAAAGTCGTACCCGTTCAGTTTTATAATTGAGAAAATCGTATTTAGGGTTTGTGGTTTGGTTTTGAGCGAAAAGGACACTAAATATTATATAACAAATAACACATGAGGTTAACACAATATATTAAAACGATAATAAAAGTATTAAAAACATGTTGTGGGATTTTTTTTGGGAAAGTTTGATTGGGAAAGAAGAAAAAACGAGTTTGAATTGGTTTTTTTGAGTCTGAACATTCTAACCGGGAGAAAACAAAAACATCAACGTGCTGAAATCACGTCCAGATATTTCACCACCACGTCCATGTCATACAACTCCTTCTCCACCAATTCATCTTCTTTTCAGTTCTTCATTTCGTCCAGAGCAAACCAGATCAATACCCGATTCATGGATCCCAAAACCCTAATTCGGCACAACGAATACCTCAAAACAATCCCAATAAACCCTAAATTCAACACGTTACCGACATTTTTGTCACCTACGCAATGCCGCTACAGCTCGCGCATTCAGTTGGGTCTTAGATCGTCTCATTATCCATTATTTGGAAAAACTCGGTACGCGAACCGGTTTCTTACTCATGCTAACGCTAGCCGACGCGTTTCAGATGAAGGAGATGAGTCAGGGTATAGGAACGGCCGGAGTTTTGCCGCGGTTTCGTCTTTTGGTGATAGTGGAGAAGACGAAGAAGAAATTTCGAGTAAGACGTCGGTGATAGAGAAGGATTTGGCGGTGAATGAGAGTATTTGGGATCAATTGGTGGAGATTCTCAAGTTTTCGGGGCCAGCTGCAGGGCTGTGGTTGTGTGGACCGTTGATGAGTCTGATTGATACTGCTGTGATCGGTCAGTCGAGTTCCGTTGAACTCGCTGCTTTAGGTACACTAATTTCTTCGTTTTCTTACGCTCTATTCTCGAGTTTAAAAATATGGGGGTTGAACTCACTGCTTGTTGGCTATCATTTTCCAAGTGTGATGGGAACTGTTATACTTATACCAGCAGATCGCTGTAGATAATGTGTAATGACAGTGGTGAATCATTGTATTATTTCTAGTCTTGGTATGAAAACTAAAGATAGTTTAGGGACATTGTTTCATGATCTGCAAGCGAACATCTAGACTTTAGGGACATTTTGGTAGAAATTTGGAGGTGATTAGTCTTAATTTGATTTCCACAGGGCCAGGTACTGTGCTCTGTGATTATATGAGTTACGGATTCATGTTTCTTTCTGTAGCCACCTCAAATATGGTGGCCACTTCACTTGCTAAACAGGTTTCTTTCATATCTTTAAATTGAACATTCATTAGATATTCTCCAAACTCTATAATCCCCCCTTCATCCTTGATTTCATGTTTCTGCAACATCTACCTCTTATCTTCTTCTCTTGACTTATCTAACTAGTGAAGTTATGCAGGATAAATCGGAAGTGCAGCATCAGATATCAACTTTGCTTTTTGTTGGATTGACATGTGGTATAATGATGCTTTTCTTTACAAGGTTCCGTGGAGAATGGGCACTTAGTGGTAATAAAAACTTGTTCCCTGATTTTCTTCTATATAAGCCACAACAAGGTTCTTGATCTTTGAAGCACAATGAAACCATATCAACAATTGATTAATTCATAATGCAACATTTTCAGCTTTTTCTGGAGCCAAGAATGCACATATGTTATCAGCAGCAAACACATACGTACAGGTTCTTCAGATTCTACAAACCCTTTTACACAACTATTATTCATCAAATTCTACAAACCAATTCAATACTTGTATTTTCTCTAATCGCTTCATTCTATTTTATTTTATGGTAGTAGATTCGAGGCTTAGCATGGCCTGCAGTTCTTGTTGGGTGGGTTGCTCAGAGTGCAAGGTGATCATATAATCTTTATTTGCTCTACTAATTATTGATTCTTCTGGTAGAATCTAGTGCACACCATCTCATGTTAACTAACATGTTCTCCTTTTTTTTCTTAATCAGTCTTGGCATGAAAGATTCATGGGGACCTTTAAAAGCTCTAGCAGTTGCAAGTGTCATCAATGGTGTTGGTGATGTAATCCTCTGCTTATACTTAGGCTATGGTATTGCTGGAGCAGCATGGGCAACAATGGTCTCACAGGTATATAAATTATATATATATATATATATATATATATATATATATATATATATATATATATATACTCTATGAAAAATATTACAAAATGCATCCATTTTTATATGTTAATTTTAGTTGTGTCACACTTTACTTTACACATATTGTAGGTTGTTGCGGGATTTATGATGATTGAAGCTCTGAAAGACAAAGGGTATAATGGGTATGCCATTGCTGTCCCTTCACCTACTGAACTTCTTCAAATATTCAAACTTGCTGCTCCTGTTTTTATAATGATGATGTCAAAGGTCGCATTTTACTCTTTACTTGTGTACTTTGCTACATCAATGGGAACACAAACTGTTGCTGCACATCAGGTTGGTTTGACTTTGACTGTGACTTTGACTTTGACTCTCTGGTAAGGTCCAATTCTGACAAATTACTTTTAGGTCCTTGTCCAAGTTTACTGCATGTTTGCAGTAGGGGGTGAGCCTCTTTCACAAACTGCACAATCGTTTATGCCAGAGCTTATTTATGGTGCTAAAAGAAGTCTCTCAAAGGTTAGTGATATTAAACATTTTAACTTGATTTGTTACAAATGGTGATGTAATCTTACGATCTTACCCTTGCCCCAGGCACGAATGCTGTTGAAGTCACTGGTGATAATTGGTTCATCATGTGGATTAATATTAGGTGCTGCTGGAACAATTGTTCCCTGGTTATTCCCCCAGATTTTTTCACCTGATCCTCATGTCATAAAGGAGGTCAGTTTTTTCATTTTCTTATGTTTTATAAAAGGGTATTTTAGAATGGACAAAAGTTGCGTTTTTTTTAATGGTTTAATGGTTTGTAACTTGTTTGAAATTTGAATGCAGATGCACAAAGTTCTACTTCCATACTTCATTGCTTTGTCTGTGACAACAAGTACTCATAGCCTTGAAGGAACATTGTTGGTATGCTTAATTTTAAGTTGAAAATTGAACTCCTGAATTTTTTATTTTTGTTTATTGAAATATTAAAGAAAGAAGAAATATGTGTTAAATTTAGTGTTGTTTATATCTGTTATGCAGGCTGGACGCGATTTGAGATTTATTAGTTTTTCAATGAGCACGATATTTTGTGTGGGTGCTCTTCTTCTCATGGTAAGGAATGTTTTGAAGTTGAGTAAAAATGGTGATTATTTATTTAATTATTACGTTTTTTGTTGGTATCAGTTTTTAAGCAATTCAGGATATGGTTTGCCTGGATGCTGGTGGACATTAGCATTGTTCCAATGGGTAAACTTTAACTTACAGCTACATATAATTTCATAATTGTTTAAAAATAATAATAAAATAATGTGTGTTGTTTATGCGTTGTGATTTACAGTCTCGATTCAGTATTGCTCTCCTACGACTTGTCTCCCCAAATGGCATCCTTTACTCAGAGGACATGAGTCGTTATGAACTTGGGAATGTTAGCACCACCTAGGAATAGAGGATGATTTGGTATAGAAATAGTTTATGTACATGGTTTATGGTAGTATATCATCATCATCATCATCATCTGCTTAAATCAAAGTCAAACAATCAAGTAGTTGTCATTCTTTGAAACCCCAACCAAGTTAGGATATCATTGGACACATTTGAAGACTTTTGTCATGTTGAAGGAAATATCTTTTGATAGGGAATGATAACATAATTTCTTGACTATATGTGGGTAGGCATAGACCAGTAAGGTCTTTGTTATTTTGGACATATTACTGCTGCATTTGCATCTCACCGAGATCGATCAATGTCAATGTCAATGTGACAAAATTACAAGTTGTTTTCCAATAAAGAAGGTGGATATGAACTTGTTATTGGTACATGTTGTAAATTGCGGGTGCAAATACTTATGTAAAAGGTATCTTGATACTTGAAATAAGGCTGCTTTGCTAGATTTATATATATATATATATATATATATATATATATATATATATATATATATATATATATATATATACTAGCCGTCTACCCGCGCAAAGCGGCGGGGCACGTGAGTTCTTTCGGTGATATGTTTCCATTACAAAATTGTTATGTTAAAAAAAAGTACATGTTGAAGACAATATAATCAAACTATGGTGTTATTTGTTACATCATGCATCAAATAACCAATAAAAAGCAACCAGTCAAGACGACACAAAATATTAATCGTGCAATACTTCTTTATACACCACATTTGCTGTATAAACCCCATCACCTTTTGAATTTTCGTTAGGCTTTACTAATACTTTTGTATTGCAACGTGAAACCCCTCTGGACAATGCAACATAAAGTTGTCCATGCGAGAATACTGGTTCTGGAAGATAGATACCTACATATGGAATTGTTTGTCCCTGAGCTTTATTGATTGTCATTGCAAAGCACAATCGAATAGGAAACTGTTTCCTCATTAGAGGATCGATGGTTGCTACTAATTGCTTGTAACTGGTATTGGTTTCATATCGATGGATGTGGATTCGCATATGAAATCAATTGTGTTCGCATCTATGAAATCAGTTCGCATATGACATCAATTGAGTTCGCATTTGGTTTTGTGGGTCAAAACAGTTCGCATAAGAAGTTCACGATTTGTTTGAGGTTAATTGATTTTGATTTCGCAAGCTTGGAGTCGGAGATCTGGATTGTGTTCGCATCTATAGAATGCGAGGAGAATTTAATGGTGATATTCAGTTCGCATTTGGTGACACAAGTACGTGGTTGATGATTTTTGGTTGGTTCGCATTTGAAATTAGTGGGTTTCGCATTTGGCTTCGTATCTGGGTTTCTCAAACAACTGAAATGCGAATATGAGACAATTGATTAATTTCTCAGTTAATGCGATGAAATGCGAATGAACTCAAAGACGGATGGATGCAAGATGCGAAGAATTTGAATGAAAATGCGAAGTTTTTAATGTATAAATGCGAATTGGGGAAGAAAGCTTAGAGTTTCGCATTTGGCACCTGATCTTTTCAAGAAATAATATAAGTGGTCCAACTTCGCAAAATGGGGTCATTTAATCAGAAAATCGATCATTCTTCAAATATGACATTTAATCAGAAAATCGATCTAAAAATGAGACATTTGGTGTTTATCGATTTTTCAGGGTCGACGGGTTGTATGAAAAGCGAAGGCTGAGTAATTGAAAATTAGAGGATCGATGGTTGTTGCTACTAATTGCTTGTAACTGGTATTGGTTTCATATCGATGGATGTGGATTCGCATATGAAATCAATTGTGTTCGCATCTATGAAATCAGTTCGCATATGACATCAATTGAGTTCGCATTTGGTTTTGTGGGTCAAAACAGTTCGCATAAGAAGTTCACGATTTGTTTGAGGTTAATTGATTTTGATTTCGCAAGCTTGGAGTCGGAGATCTGGATTGTGTTCGCATCTATGGAATGCGAGGAGAATTTAATGGTGATATTCAGTTCGCATTTGGTGACACAAGTACGTGGTTGATGATTTTTGGTTGGTTCGCATTTGAAATCAGTGGGTTTCGCATTTGGGTTCGTATCTGGGTTTCTCAAACAACTGAAATGCGAATATGAGACAACTGATTAATTTCTCAGTTAATGCGATGAAATGCGAATGAACTCAAAGACGGATGGATGCAAGATGCGAAGAATTTGAATGAAAATGCGAAGTTTTTAATGTATAAATGCGAATTGGGGAAGAAAGCTTAGAGTTTCGCATTTGGCACCTGATCTTTTCAAGAAATAATATAAGTGGTCCAACTTCGCAAAATGGGGTCATAAAAAGACAAAAGTGCAGAATTTTCATTTCGCATCCCTGTAGTCTTCGCAAAATGGAAAATTTTACCCAGTTTCGCATTTGGGGTAAATTTTTTTGAGAAATTGGAATATTTTCAAACTTTTTTTCTTAAAAAAAACACATTGTCTTCGTCTAAGAGAGGGAGAAAAACGATTAGGGTTTATAAGGGAAATACTTCATGGCAGTGGGATTTATAGCAGGGTTTATAAGGTGGAGAGAACAAACACACGTCTGCTATGAGATATTTTAATCAGCTGCAAATGCAACATTTAAAGGATATTTGTTGAAGCGTATTAGGATGAAAAGGTTTTAAATTTTGAATGACCATGAAATTAGGATTTTGCTGAGAAATATAAGGAATCAAAACAAATTTAAAATTTAATATTATTTTATTAATGGTTGTTTGTAATATTAGCTTAATCGTTTGTACGTCTTAAAAAAATAATATTATTATATTCAATCTATTTATAGAAATAGTTAGATTTCTTTTATAAGTAGTAAAGATATATATATATATATATATATATATATATATATATATATATATATATATATATATACATTACAGCTCCACCTAAGCTTAGACACTAAACCTCTTGAAAATACATTGTTTTATTATATAAAGATTACGGTTAATGGATTCACGATTAATACTTCAAGATGTAAATTCAAGATCGACACAATACGGTTTAGGGTTTAGGGTTATGTTTAGGGCTTAGGGTTTAGTGTTTAGGGTTTAGGGTTTAGGGTTTAGCTTTAGTGTTTAGGGTTTGAATTTAGGGTTTAGGTTTAGGTTTAGGGTTTAGTAATGTTCACTTGGATGAAGTAATAAACGATAATTGAGGAAAGAAAACGGAGATGATAAAACGATAATGAAAGAAAAAAATGTTATGGAGAATGATGTGTTTACCAAGTGAAACCAAACCGGGTATATTTAGCATGTTAAAACGATATATTTTAGAGGTTTAGTACCTAAGTTTAGGTGGAGCTGTAATGTATATTTTCTATCCCCTATATATATATATATATATATATATATATATATATATATATATATATATATATATATATATATATATATATATATATATATATATATATACACACACATATTAATTGAGAAATGAATAGTATATTTTTAGGTTTAAGACTTTGGCCACAAAAGTTTCATATATGTTAAGAAAAATAACATAAAATTGTTTTTGTAATATACATAAAATGTCTGCAGAAGTTGTTTATAAAAATGAACCATGTGTTCAAGACTTTCATATATTAGCATGTTCAGTCATTGTGTGGAAAATAAATTACAAAAATTGTTTGTAACTTACAAACAAGGTTCTAAGCAGATTTTTTTTATAGAAGTGATTTGTATGTTTAAAAAATTACAAAAATGATCCATATCTAATAGAAAATTTTCTGATTCCCAACTAAGCGGGGGTAATATCTAGAAGGTTTCCTAAAAGCTGTTATTTCCAAACAGAGCTCTATTAGACACACTATGTAGTTTAGAAATGTGCTCATAATGTTAAATCAACAAAAATCTTCTTAAGTTATATAGGATATAGATAATATTTTTACGAATCTTTTAGAAACACTATGTAGCTTAGAAATGTGCTCATAATGATAAATCAATAAAAATCTTCTTATATTATATAGGATATAGATGATATCTTTACGAATATATAGTTATAATATAGAAAATCACACAAGATATATACATGTTCATTATCTTGAATTTTTAATAAATAAATATTAGTTTTTTTTTTTTTTTTTTAATAAAAGAGATATAGATTGTATCTTTATTTTGAGCTACTTAATAACAAAGATGAGTTTTTTACAAATTAATTTAGTATGTGTGTGTATATACACATAAGAGATATAGATGATATCTTTATTTTGAGCTTCTTAATAATAAAGATGAGTTTTTTTTTTTTTTTTTTTTTTTTTTAATTACAAATTAACACGTTAGAATGTGTTTTACGACAATAATATACTTTGAAAATGTTTGACCACCTTGTCGAGCGTAATGGTTGTGTCGTATCATGTGTTGAGTTAATTACTTATCAAACAATTAACCAAAATGTTTTTAAACAAGCAATTATATTTATTTATCTAGAGTTAATGTTGCGCATTTGTTTATTCATTAACCAAATATATTTAATATGCTCAAAATTAGGAGTGCAAACGAGCCAAGTTATTCGGGATCGACTCGTTGAAAGCTCGACTCGAAACTGATTTTAAACGAGCACAAGTCGAGCTCGAGTTTAAAGATAAGCTCGTTTATTAAACGAGCTCGAGCCTATGTCACTAAGCTCGATTAGGCTCGCAAGACTAAACAAGCATATATATATAATATAATTTATTATTATTATTATATATTAAAATAAGAAAAAATATTTGGGTAATTAGGGATTTAGAGTAGTAATAACGAGCTTTTTAATGAGTTCGAATTGAGATTAAGCTTATTTAGACACGTTAGTTAAAAAACAAATTGAGCTCAAACCCAAGCTGAACTTGTATAATTATTTACGAGCTCGAGTACAACTCGGTTTAAGAAAGTTCGAGTTTGAGCCTCATTTGACTTAAACAAGCTCGAACCGAGTTTGGTCAAGCTTGGGCTCAACTCGACTCATTTGCACCCCTATTCAAAATTAAATGAATAACAAAATTTTCCGTGAAATGATAAAACAGTGAAACTAAATTTGTGATGTATTTTAGTGAAGGGTTGGGCCCAACTATATATTAAAATAATAATATATATTTTGGTTATATCATATAACAAAAAAGTTTATATACTTATAAGAAAATTCATTTTACATGTGCTAGGAACCATAACTGAAAGGAAAACATTTCTATGAAGGCATATCCGTGCAAGAAATCCAAAACTTGTTAATATTTTCTATAGCGTATGGACCATTTTTGTAATTTACTCTATAATATACAACACGCGTGAAAACCATTCCACATCATCCTCTATACATCTTCACAACTCATTTACTATTGATGGAGGTGATGTTCACAAGAGAACAACTAGTGAACAAGAGTGAGACAAAAGAGAGAGATAGATAGAAAGAAGAGAGAGACAGAAAGAAATGGTTTTGATTGGGTGTGAGAACCCGTAATTGGCTTCAATCTACACCGCCATTACTCATATTGGAGGCGGTGTTCACTAGTGAACATCTCCTCCACCTAGGCTCCACATAGGATTCTTACGCGTGAAAAAAGAACCATACCCCATGGCCTAACATTTAAATAACAAATTAGAATGCATTTACACTGCATTTATATTTAATCTAATGAAAATGAATACATTTGCGTTCCAATATCGTTGAAGCCTAAAGGGATGGATTACCGCCTAACGCCATTGATTTTGCACATTTTAACATGGTGCGTGCTGCTTGCTATCATCATTTCCTACTGATTAAAGTGCTCCCAAGTCCCAAGTTTTTCTTTTTTGGTGTCCGAGTGACTTTGCTAAGAATCTTAAACCTCGATTTGAATATTGTTTGTTAAACCTCACTTAACTGTCCCAAAGCAACTCCTAAAAGTCATTTTTTTTCCCAAACGGTTAAGATCTTATTCGATCCAATAAAAATACCTCCAGGTAAAGCCCAACCCGGTTACCAGTCTGGAGAGAAAAAGTTCGGATAAAGCTCAACAAATGCTCACTCCGAACATTTAAGAAAAAGTCCACAAAAAAATGGATAAGACCGGTCCAGACTTAGAAAATAGAGCTCAGACAAAGTTAGACTCAGGCCTCGAAAACTCAATAACACCAAGTCTCTTGTGCAGCTCTAGGTTATAGTTATATATCTAAAATAACTAAGTGTGTCAAGTTAAAAATGATCCACCATAAAAAGAGGATCCATTATGAAATCCAGATTTTCTCTGCCCGAAAAGATAAACCTTAAATAAATATAAACTAGTATTTGACTTATCTTGCACATTGTGACGGTTAACTTCTTTGCAATTAATAAAAACGAAAACTATAGAAAGAAATTATGCAATGGACCAAAAGTGTTATTTTAAAATATAGTAAGAAATCAAAATCACAATTTATAAAATACCAATAATTTAACTTTTATGAATGATGAAAACTGTTAGAATATATTTTTAATATATATATATATATATATATATATATATATATATATATATATATATATGATTACAAGCAAAATCTTTATTTCTAGGAAAATGCTTTATTTTGTATCTTATATTACAGGATTGGAAAAGTTATAATATGATATGATATTAGTCATGAAAATGATAAAAATTAATAAAAAATCACTAACACTCACAAAACCATATTTACAAATTATTAATATATATTAAATATAAATATATAGCAATAAAAAAAATAAGTTTTATACATTTAAAACTTGTTGCAAGATATTTGTATTTTTTTATTCTTTTTTAGAAGATAACTTCTGATAAAAAAAGTTAAAAACACCGTCACCAGTCCACTGACGGAGTTATGGACACGAAATTGGGCTCAAGGTTATCCACTTCATTTCAGTTTGGGCTTTCACGCTATTTGAATTTGATTGTGGATTTGTGAATACAGCAATAAACCCTACCAATTCTTCTTCAGCGCCGAGTCTTCCTTCAACATCTTCAGGTTGATTCCTTTGAGGTTAGTGCTGCAATTTCCATTTCCCTCATTCAAAAGTTTCCTTAATTTATTATATACACCGCTGATTATTTAGCACTGTGTGTTATTTTCTGTACTTTTTTCGATGAATCTGTGCTGTTGTGATGGTCAAACTGCTTTTTATCTGCTTCCTTTTTGATCTACTGTATGATAGACAAGCTTCGTTATTTCTTAGGTTTTCTTTTGATTTTTGTATGTTGATAAATTATGGAGGTTCAACCTGTTTTTTATCAGACATCTTGATAATTTCTCTTGCTGTTGAAAACGTTAATGATATGTTTCTTTTATGAATGCCTTCTAGATGATGATATTTTCCAATCATCCGAACATGTTTGCAATCCCTGAACAGCACACACATGGATGCTAATTATATAATATAACGTGTATTTGAAGCTCGATTGACATTGGAAATTTGATAACATAACAGATATCAAGTTACTGTCTAGCTCTTCCCTTGATTAACAATATGTTAGAAATGAATCTAAATTTTGTAACGCCGCTATTGATAACAACTTTCCATTATTGCTAACGCATTGATGATACCAAATTTCACTGTCAGGGCTTTTCATTCCTTATTAGCTACTAAGAAAGATGGCAACTCAATTGAGCAAGAAACGAAAGGTTAGTCTCATCATCATTCATCAATCACTATCACAAGCTAATGTAAACCTTTTCTTCTCCTTCTTCTTATAGCTTGTAATCTAATTTCTTTTTGGGCATCAGTTTGTAGCAGATGGTGTGTTCTTTGCTGAGTTGAATGAGGTCCTCACAAGGGAACTTGCAGAGGATGGTTACTCAGGTGTAGAAGTTAGGGTTACACCAATGCGCACGGAGATCATCATCAGGGCCACCCGTACCCAAAATGTTCTTGGTAAAACCCTAAAAGCATGTTTATCATTAATGTAATCATACATGACAATTTTAGAAAAATAAATTGTTACTTCACATAATAATAATAAAGTGTGATTATATGGTTATTGGATCAGGTGAGAAGGGAAGGAGAATAAGGGAGCTGACATCTCTTGTTCAGAAAAGATTCAAATTTCCTGAAAACAGTGTGGAGCTTTATGCAGAAAGAGTCAACAACAGAGGACTCTGTGCCATTGCTCAGGCTGAATCTTTGCGTTACAAGCTTCTTGGAGGCCTTGCTGTTCGCAGGTTTCTTTTATTCTTTAACATATTTTTGGTCATTCTAATTCAACCAATCTTTGTGTAATTGATGATAAAACTGTTTATTATAGGGCTTGCTATGGTGTTCTAAGATTTGTTATGGAGAATGGAGCAAAAGGGTGTGAAGTGATTGTAAGTGGAAAGCTAAGGGCTCAACGTGCCAAATCCATGAAGTTCAAGGACGGGTACATGGTTTCATCCGGTCAACCGGTCAAGGAGTATATCGACTCTGCTGTCAGACACGTGCTTCTTAGACAGGTAAGCAAATGTTGTTTATACTTGTTTTCAAAGTTATTAAAATGAGATGCAGATGAAAACTTTCTATAAATAGTAACTAGTGGTATGTGTACAGGGTGTTCTTGGGATTAAGGTAAAGATCATGCTTGATTGGGATCCTACTGGGAAGCTTGGGCCTAAAACTCCATTACCTGATAATGTTATAATTCATATGCCTAAAGATGATGTAATTGTTCATCCCCCAAAAGATGTTGAGGAATACAGGCCACCACTTGTTGCTGATGAGCCTTTGCCCATGCCCATTCCTGTACCTGTCTAAAATATGATTAGAATTTTTAGACTTCTAAAGTTATGGATGATAAAGTTTTGATTTGGTGCCTTTTTGATGAGTTTTTCCTTGTTTCATTGGTGTAAGTTTTACTTGTTTTTACAGCTAGTGCTATCAATTTTTGTTATTTTGGAATATGATAATATAATGTTAAAAACCTTAAAATATAATAGGCGTTTTATTTCTTATAGTTTAATCATCGTCTAATTCTTTAATATTCAACTTATTTGAAACTAAGGAAATCTTCATAAAAAATCGCTTACCCAGGATCATCAATAATGAAACGATGGTAATCTACATCAAAAGTCTTAAGTAATAAGAAAAACAGGATAGAAGATCATAAAGAGGAAATGAGAACAAAATTGAAAGTTCAATCGTAATTTAAGTCATAAGTCATTTTTTATATTTTGTTAAAACTTTTAAAATTGTTATAGTGATACTGAGGCGATCATATCTAAGAAAGACTTTAAATAATAGAGGTTTTTTTTTACAACACGTACATACTAAAACCAACTCCAACCTCTATCTTATATCATTACTGTGTAAAACATACATTAAAACTTTTTTCAACTTCAATCACATACTAAAACATTTCCACAAAATCATATTTTAATATTGTAATAATAAAATCATGCTAATTATTTTTATATTATTAAAATATAAATAAAGATTATAAATAATAAACTATTACAATAATGATTTACCAATATAAAAATACGCTCTTATAACCTTTATTTTTATGTTTTGAAGGTCGACGGTCTGTCATCCACCGATCACCACCAAATCCAATATAATATTAATAAATAAAGATTTACTATTCTCTATTTGAATATAAAATTCGTTCCTTAACCTTTATTTTTATGCTTTGAAGGTCGATTGTCTTATCATCCACCGAGTATCATCAAATCCAATATAATATTAATTAATAAAGATTTACCATTCTTTATTGAATACAAAATACGTTCTTTAACCTTTATTTTTATGCTTTAGAGGTCGATGGTCTATCTCTATCATCCACCGACTACCACCAAATCTAATCTAATCTTAACATTAATATTAATTATGAATTATGAATTATTAATAATAAATAAAGTATAGAGAATGCGATCTGCCACCTATCATGGATCGTGACTCATGAAAGAAAAAAAAAAAAGGCATCTTGCTGAACGTGGCACTGGCTTTTGTCAGCACCACAATTAAATTTCCTAACTTTTTCGCTTTAAATACGTCACAGAATGGAAGAACGATGGACAGAAAAAAAAAAAAAAAAAAAACAAAGATGGAAAGCTCAGTTGGGGAAAAATACTCAAATCCATCACATATTTGTGCCCTAAATTTTACTACCTTCAATTCGAAGCTTAGTGGTAGGGACAACTATGGCCTGTGGAAAATACAGATGCTAGTATGTCTCCTAGATAGTCACCATATCAATGGAAAACCAGTAACCCCTCAAACCAGTTTTACATGCAAAAGATCAGATGCTCTTGTCAAAGTTTGGATATTTGGTTCTTTATATGAACATGCAGGTAAATTTTCTTCTTTTTTATTTCATAAACTGCCAAAATTACCTACTTTTATTCACACAAAGAACATTCAAAACAACAAAGTATATTGTAAATGCAACTCATAAAGATTATGTATTTATGTCTTACCAACTTTTAATTTCATGTTTGTAATTGTACCGATGTACGAATTTATGTGATTATTATGCTTTACTCGATGAACCAAAAATAGCAGAGAAAAGGAGGTTTATTTCTTTTGTTTGAGATGTTTATTTGGATCTATGTTGCAGTGTGGCTATTAAAGGATCCGATTATTGAAGCCACTAGTCAAAATGCAAATCATGGGTCTTTCTTTCCAAATGCAATTTGGAGTGCCAACAAAGATGGTCACAACATTATTCAATATAATGTTTACAACCTACTATATCAAATTGTTGGTCAAAAGAGTACTTGTAGAACAATCAAAGACTCTTTTGAAAATAACCTATTGCATTTTTCTCAACAACTGTCAATTAACAACGAATTAAATCTTATATCAGGGTAGCTTTACAAATACAACGTGAACTACAATGGTTTAAGGTATGAATCTTTATGAATCCAAGTTTGAGTTTTATTCAACCTACATAATGTTTTTATACGGCTAATATATCCTAATCTTGTAGGAAGTTGAAAATTTTGCATGTTCTCTGGAGATTACATACGAAATACCTCAAATGGTATTTACAAGAGAACACAAGGATTTGATGATTGAAGGAGAAAAATGGATGAAGACCTCAAATGATATTTACAAGAGAACACAATGACTTGGTGATTGAAGGAGAAAAATGGATGAAAACCACCACACATGCATACATAATTACTACTACACTAGTCAACAACATTGTATTTGCAATATCTAGTACCAATTACTACTACACTAGTCAACAACATTGTATTTATAGGATCATTTCCAATTACTACACTAGTCAACAACATTGTATTTATAGGATCATTCCAATTACTACTATACTAGTCAACAATATTGTATTTGCATATCTACTACCAATTACTATTACACTAGTCAACAATATTGTATTTGCAATATCTATTATGATAATGAGAAGATATAATTAATACACATAGATGTCATTTTTTACAATATTGTATTTGCATATCTAGTACCAATTACTATTACACTAGTCAACAACATTGTATTTGCAATATCTATTATTATAATGAGAGGATATACTTAATACACATGGATGTCAGACTGTCAGTTTTTACTAGCAACATTGCTATTTAAGCTTTTTGCCTTTTGCAATATTAGATATCATATCATTAGGTCCAGGGTTTGAATTCAGACCCTAACACATGATTGACCTATCACATATGTTAACTTCAATGTTGATGTATTTGTCACTTCTCATGGCACGTTTTGCTGAAAAAGAATTTCCCTTTTAAGTTTCACACAAAGTTGGTAATTGGTTTGATCTCCTCATCAAGAATGCAACAATTAGAAGACAAATAGACGATACTAGTTTTTACCCTCACTTTTACTCACTTCCTGCAAACATTTAGAATCATAAACAAATTAACATACTTCTTAAGATGTAAGGTCTTGTCAAATTCAAAGAGAATTTGTAATAGTTTTTAAGTTCATAAATAAATGAGTCTGCTTCCAAAGTAACACTCTTATACAGTTATACTGGGAAGGAGGAAAATGGTTAAGTTTATGTAGGGGTAACTACTTGTGTATTAAGCACACGATCAATCTCCCTTTGTTATAGTTTTATATCCTAAAAAGAACATACTAATGGTTAAAATATGTCATTATAACCTTTTTCAGCACGCCATGTATCCTTAATGTCCAAATTTCAGATTGAAAAATACATTTTTTACCAATTTATTTTTGGTACTCGGTGAGAAAAGGTTCCAGGTCATCTAACGTGTTTAATGTAAACAATACTGACCAGCTATGTACAACAAAACTTTATACCTATTTTACTCCAATGTTAAAATAGTTATATAGATATAGTTAGTACAAAGTAGTAAGATGAACTAAACATATGCATTAAACATGGCACAAAAGTCAGTACAAAATCAAACAAAAATGGGCCTACATTAGAATACAGCAATCCATAATAAGAAAATTCAACAATAAGTATTAGTAGAAATAAACTTACATCAATGCAAAAAGGGTCATTCATGAAAGCAAAACTCAAAAAGACAAAAACAAAATGATCTTTCTATAACTTAAAAGTCTTGGAATCAAATAGAATCCTAATCATGTTAAAGACTTGGTTTTAGACAGGTAGAGGGATGGGCATGGGCAAAGGCTCATCAGCAACAAGTGGTGGTCTGTATTCCTCAACATCTTTTGGGGGATGAACAATTACATCATCTTTAGGCATATGAATTATAACATTATCAGGTAATGGAGTTTTAGGCCCAAGCTTCCCAGTAGGATCCCAATCAAGCATGATCTTTACCTTAATCCCAAGAACACCCTGTACACATACCACTAGTTACTATTTATAGAAAGTTTTCATCTGCATCTCATTTTAATAACTTTGAAAACAAGTATAAACAACATTTGCTTACCTGTCTAAGAAGCACGTGTCTGACAGCAGAGTCGATATACTCCTTGACCGGTTGACCGGATGAAACCATGTACCCGTCCTTGAACTTCATGGATTTGGCACGTTGAGCCCTTAGCTTTCCACTTACAATCACTTCACACCCTTTTGCTCCATTCTCCATAACAAATCTTAGAACACCATAGCAAGCCCTATAATAAACAGTTTTATCATCAATTACACAAAGATTGGTTGAATTAGAATGACCAAAAATATGTTAAAGAATAAAAGAAACCTGCGAACAGCAAGGCCTCCAAGAAGCTTGTAACGCAAAGATTCAGCCTGAGCAATGGCACAGAGTCCTCTGTTGTTGACTCTTTCTGCATAAAGCTCCACACTGTTTTCAGGAAATTTGAATCTTTTCTGAACAAGAGATGTCAGCTCCCTTATTCTCCTTCCCTTCTCACCTGATCCAATAACCATATAATCACACTTTATTATTATTATGTGAAGTAACAATTTATTTTTCTAAAATTGTCATGTATGATTACATTAATGATAAACATGCTTTTAGGGTTTTACCAAGAACATTTTGGGTACGGGTGGCCCTGATGATGATCTCCGTGCGCATTGGTGTAACCCTAACTTCTACACCTGAGTAACCATCCTCTGCAAGTTCCCTTGTGAGGACCTCATTCAACTCAGCAAAGAACACACCATCTGCTACAAACTGATGCCCAAAAAGAAATTAGATTACAAGCTATAAGAAGAAGGAGAAGAAAAGGTTCACATTAGCTTGTGATAGTGATTGATGAATGATGATGAGGCTAACCTTTCGTTTCTTGCTCAATTGAGTTGCCATGTTTGCAAGCTGTGTATTGGGTGATGAAGAACACTAACTCTGAAATTTGAGACAACGGGGACTTTAGAATCAAACTTCACGTTCGTTTTATAGTCAAACAAGAAAATAGGTATTCAGTAACTTGTAATTGGTGCTATCACACCTTTGTATATCTATCTCATTAAAGTCTGTGACAAGTTATAAGCAAAGCTACCCCAGACTACGATCACATTTCCAAGTAGTAATTTTCCAATTGAGTAAAAGTAATATTTGTCTATCAAGTTTAAAATTCAATCGAACATCCACTATATATTCCAGATCGAAATGAATATGAAATAACTTTTATATGAATGTATTGCATGCGTGTTCAATGACCAAACAATAGATCCAGCATGTTGCCAATTGGGAAATTTTATCAAACGGTTGGTGCTCATTAAAATAACAAGATATTGTCGAAACATCACTGCATCACTAGCAACAGATTACAGCTATGCATCATAGGCAGATAGTTTATCATCATGAAAGAGAGGTCAGAGAAAAGGTAAAAAAGCAGACCGGTATTTACCCTAGCATCGTATAGATATAACATATAAAACACAAAAACCGAGTCGTTTCACCATCACTAGTACCAGAAAATCATCAGAAATAAAACTATAAAAAGATAACATATAATCCTAAATATTTACCAACTTGGATGAATTTACAGAAAAAGTTGCAGGAAAATAATGTAAATCGCACCTCAAAACTCAGGGTATGAAAGCCGAAGATGTTGAAGGCAGATTCGGCGGGGGAGAGAAAAAGGGAGGTAAGAGAACAGGTAGGGTTTAGATGTATTCACCCGGATACGCTTGAAGCCCGAAGTGATGTGAAATGGACCAAACCGAGTTAAGGCCTTAACTTTTGGATCGACATTCGAATCGGGTTTCCGGCCTAAACATTGTTTACCCGAATTCCATAGAGCAAATCGTTTTCACCAAAGAAAATTGAAAAAAATGACATAATAATCCTTAAGTTTTTATAAAAATATCGGTTTTATCCCTGCACGTGTTTTAGGTCCAATAAAGCCCGAAGGTTTGTTTAATTTGTTTATTTTTACATTTGTAGCCGGTTTTCAGGTAACATAACGGTAACCTAATACCAGTAAAACCCTTGAACTTTCAAAAATATTCGGATTTACCCTTAAGTTTTTCAAAAATATTTGGATTTACTCTTACCTTGATTATTATTATTATTATTATTATTATTATTATTATTATTATTATTATTATTATTATTATTATTACATTTAAATGTATGAAAATATTTTATACATACATTTTTAAATGTATACAAATATTTTTATTAATATAAATATATTTTTAAATATATATATATATATATATATATATATATATATGTGTGTGTGTGTATATATATATATATATATATATATATATACACTTGTATTTAGTATTCATATACATTTGAATTCCCATGTATTCCATTAAAACCGTATTTATATATTAAAAAAGTATTTATTTGTATATAGCAGGTATAAATATATATTTATTTCATATAAAAATATATTATATACATATAAATACAAAATACATATTTATATGGATTATATTGTATAAAAGATATATTAATATGTATTTGTACATATTACTAACTATAAATATGTATTTATTTCATAACTATTTGCATAAGCTAATTTTTATACAGATGAAACACATATTTATATCTATTAAATACAAATGAAAATGTATTTATATATTTCCAAACATATTTATATGTATTAAATACAAATAAAAAGCGTATTTATACATTTAAAGACATATTTATACATTTAAAAATATTTTTATTTGTATTTAATAGATATAAATATGTATTTCCACTATATAAAAATTATAGTATGCATATAATTATGATATAAATACATATTTATACTTGGTAATATGTACAAATACATCTAATTATATCTTTTATATAATATAAACCATATAAATATGCATTTTTATATTTATATGCAGGGCCGGGCCAACACGATTGGAGGCCCGGGGCAAAATAAAAAATGGGGCCTTTTATTTATTCGTATATTACACTATTTTATACATACATAAAAATATATTTAAATTCGTACACAATAGAATGGGGGAAACTAAAAATACAATGCTATTAGAAGTATTAAAATACTAAAGTCTCATCCCCTTTGTTTCTTCATTAACTTGTTCAGTTTTGTTCCTGTACATAAGTTGTTGACCTCCAACTGAAGTAGATTTATCATCGACAAAAAGTTGTTAGGTGAATAGCTTAAATCCAGAATACTTGTTGTTGGTAATAACCTATAAGTAGTTGAAAAAACTATATACAACAACAGAAAATTCTATACATATCAAAAACATAGAAATAAAAAAAAAAAGTACCATTCATAAATAAAAAATAAGAATATTAACATTATAAATCGAAATTACGCAATAAAGTTCAAGAATTGTCTCTAACTCAAAAATATTAACATTTGATTATGTCTCTAACTTGAACAACCTCATACAAATCGAATTTCAAAAAAGAATAAGAAATTTCAAGAGCGATAGAACATACAGAGATTCACAGTCATATTATCATAAATCAATTTCACCTCTAACAGTCGATTCTGAAAACTGAACCTTCAAATTTCTAGAAATTGAGAAAGAAATCCAATTGAGGCAATGATTGGAACTCTCATTGGTGCTATATTAGAAAAAGGAAATCGACAACAAGAATGGAAACAATAGAGTTTCCCGTTTTTTGAAATCATGAGAAGAACGAGACACAATCAGTCTCTCAATTCTAAAATAACATTTGATTCACTAATGGTTGTTGTGGACGAATTCGGAAAATCAAAAAAAAAATGAAAGAAATCGATTAACTTGAAATCTTGAATAAGAAATAGAAGAATGATCGTTAACTCTTACTTTTGGAGAAGACATCGTTTGGATTTTCCATGGTAATGTTTGGATTTTCTATAGAAATCTGATTGTTGAAGAGTTACGACGCTTTGGAATTAGGACGCATGCCAGGTAAGTCTCATTCTCTCCCACGCTCCATCTTTTGGATTAGTTCCTGATCAGAGTATTAGGGTTTGAAGTAGTCCAATTGGCTAAAATGTAATGGGTTGTTAATATATAACCAAAATAACAAGTTAAAAATTGGGGCCCTGTAGCATTTGGGGGCCCGGGGCAGTCGCCCAGCTTGCCCATGCCCACGGACCGGCCCTGTTTATATGTATATAATATATTTTGATATGAAATAAATATATATTTATACCTACTAAATACTAATAAATACATTTTTAACATATAAATATGTTACTACAGGAATACATGGGGCTTCATATGTATATAAATACTAAATACAAGTATATAAATTTTTTAAAATATATTTATATTAGTAAAAATACTTTTATATATAAATATGCATTTTTATATTTATATTAGTAAAAATACTTTTATATATAAATATGCATTTTTATATTTATATGTATATAATATATTTTTATATGAAATAAATATATATTTATACCTACTAAATACAAATAAATACATTTTTTACATATAAATACGTTATTACGGGAATACATGAGATTTCAAATGTATATAAATACTAAATACAAGTATATATATTTTTAAAAATATATTTATATTAGTAAAAATATTTTTATACATTTAAAAATGTATTAAATAATAATAATAATAATAATAATAATAATAATAATAATAATAATAATAATAATAATCAAAATAATCAAAATAAAAATCAATATAAAGGTAAATTCGAACATTTTTGAAAAACTTAATGGTAAATTCGAATATTTTTAAAAATTCAAGGGTTTTATTGGCTTTAGGTAACCTAGGTAACTGGTAGGTTACCTGGAAACCGGCTATAAGGGTAAAAATTAGCAAATTAAACAAAACTTCGGGTTTTACTGGACCTAAAACACATCCAAAGGTAAAACCGAGATTTTTGTGAAAACGTAAGGGCTTTTATATCATTTTCCCAATAAAATTATAAGTATAACCATTTTTTCTAGTTATTTTTTAAAAAATAGCTAAAAAACTCAAAATTACAAAAATAGCCACTAAAATCACAAATAGATTAGGGTCTTGCGATTTGCCTTCTCATCTGCGGATGTATAGGCGCTTAAAGCATGAACGTGTATTGACAGTTGTACCTTTGCAGACCTGTCCATCTGCAATTTTCGCTTTACTCAGAATATGAATTTCTATTTTTTTTTAGAACCCTCAACATTTTTTTTCTTTAGGAAAACTCTCTCTAAGTTTTTCAGAGGAAGCTATGGACAAGTATTTAATATCTCCCAATAAACATGGTATGACGTTTACTCTTTTTGTGTTATAATCATCATTTATCATGTTTATGTTATGTTTGCTTACGACTTATCCGGAAAAAGTACGAAAAAACCGTAAATCGAAGTGTTGCCCTTCCAATTTTCATAGATGTATAAGTTATATTCGATACTTAGAGGATTTCATAAATAACATTGTGGTTTTGATGCGTGAGTAGTCTTGATATTGTTTGTTTGTTGTAGATATGTGATTGTACAAGTATGTGATGCGTAAATTATGCATTATGAGGTTGTAAATTTGGTTGTCATACATTATATTTGTAGTAAACAAATTTATGATACATCTTCTAGTTCTACATTTGTCATTTTTGAGGTTGTACAGTCGGTTTTCATACTTTATATTTGTAGCCAAATCATTTTTTATACAAGTGCAAATATTAGGTCAATATGCTAGACAATTCTAATATAAATATGATTTATGTTATAAAAGTGATTTCTATGCATAGGTTGTACATTTGCATTTCATGGTATGTTATTGCAAGTGAATTGTCATATATATATATATATATATATATATATATATATATATATATATATATATATATATATATATATATATATATATATGTTTTTTTTGATAGTTTTGTAAATTTTTAGTATATATAGAATTTCATTAATGCGTTACTGAAAATAAAAATTATATCATTTTAACATTTTTTTATATTTCAACATAAGTGTGACGATGTGAAAGTTATGGTGAACCTAAAAGGATCGCGATGTAATATATAAGACGTCTTTGAACATTTGACGGCTATCCGATATGAATCATTTAGCATAACCGTTTTTGGTTTTTTGTTGGACGTCCCTTCATTACAATAGGACGGCTTGATATTCGACAAAATGTTCATTTATTAGATACAGCTAGATGTAGTATTATCTCCATATGGCATAAATCGGTTGTATTTTAAAATGGGAGATACAAAACTGGTTGATGGCCCTGAAGAGTTTTGTTTGATCACTGGATTTATTTTTGGCGTGTATCGAAAAAAAATAGGAAAAACAATATCCGAAAAAAAAAAAAACATACTTTTAGTAAAAAAAAAAAAAAAAAGGTGGTTATTGCGGGAACACCTCTTTCCGAACAAAACAAATAGTTTGATGTCAATATCTTATTTGAAAAGTATCATATTAAACAATGATGATGTTGTGAGAGCATGGTTGATATACATTTTGTGTCAATGGTTTTTGGGAAAAGAAATTAATGATCGTGTACACAAATACTTTTTTTTTTTTTTTTTTTTTTGAGAACTTGGAAGACTGGAACAGTTATAAATTGAGGAATTATTATTGTTAATCTTTTTGTATAGTAAATTTTGCTTTAATTAAAAGTTTTATACTATAGGTTTCCATGCGACAGTTACTTGTGGGAGTTCACATTCGATGATCGTCAGGAGACTTGGAATAAAATAAATAACTATTTATCACTACCCGAGCCTCGACAACCTTTCAAATACTAATTTACAACACCATTCAGGGTATGTATATTTATATATCTATATGATTTAACAGGTTATCTTAATTGGTTATGAAATATTGTAGATATGGATTTACGAGATGTTTCCATATGTGAGAGGTGTTTATATGTCGTGTAGGAATAAAGATACACCTCATATTAAGCGTTGGAGTGTGATAAAAAAAAAAAATTTGAAATGGGTCGACATGAACAGGATTTTTGATGTTACAAATGTTTGTATATTTATTTATTTAGTAAAATATATTGTTGGAGTTTATAAAGACGTTATACATATATAATTTTTTTTAAGGGCGACGTAGACCTAAACATAAGATGATACCGAGTGAAGAGGAGACAAGAAAATCATATTATTTGTCTTGTCTAGAGTATGTGTTTGGTGAACCGGCTTTAGTTCCATCCCCAATGCGGAAGCATTTTAGGAGGCAAGAAGAATCACCATCTAATATATCTTCTAGTGGACGATCTGAAGCAAGAGCAAGACAAAGTTGCAAACAAAGTATAAAATTTTCGCTAATTGGGTAATTACACTTGAGGAAATGGTGTTTTTGAACTGACAACGCACCGAGGTGAAGCAGCAATACACCGAGGTGAATGTGAAAGAAGTGAATAATGATGATTTATGGGAGCACATAAATTTTGATGAACATGTAACATTTCAAAAAATCATTTTTTTACGAAGATTAAATAAGCAAGTGTCCGTTGATAATGATGAAGAAAATGTTAATGATATGCTAGAATTGTTCTATTAAGATATAAATTGTTAATAATATATTCTAAATTTTATTAATACATTTAATGTATTATTGTGGGTGTTAGATGAAAGGGAATATTTTTTAAAATGAGGAGCCGACTACAAATCACTTTAATGATGCGACTTTGGATGATAATGAAGCTACACCTTCCGCTAGCCCTAAGCTTCGTAACTGAAACATCTCAAAAATACGGTCCAAAATTTTCATTTTAAATCATTAATAAAAACCATACGTATCATTAATCATATAAAAATCATAAATTGCGTATCTCAAAAATATCATAACATCTGTCAATATATCAAAATCATATGTTAAAACATCAGAGTAAATCCTCCCAGGCTAAAACATTGTGGTGTGTGCTATGCAGTCATCCTGAGATCTTCACCTTACTAGCAGAAGTACATGAAACCAAAACTGAAAACTATAAGCACGAAGCTTAGTGAGTCTCCCCAAACTACCACATATCATACACATAATCACATAATAACATACATTGGGCCTTGCCGCTACATCGGGCCCCGCCAGGCATCGGACGAATTCGACATCGGGCCCTACTCGGCATCGGACTGAAGTCAGACATACATATAACATATCAACAAGTATATAACATAAACACATAGCATAAACATATAAACATTCCTCAGGGTTGCCTCGGCATCGGACCGAAGTCCGAAACATATAACATGTAACATATAAGCTAAACATTCATCGAGCTTGCCCCCACATTGGACCGAAGCCCAGAACATATAAGCATACACATGCAAGAATCACGAAAACATCAAGCATACAAACATTCCTCGGGCTTGCCTCGGCATCGGACCGAAGTCCAGAAACATATAACCTACATCAGGTTAACCCCGACATCGAACCTAATTCTAGCATACGCTAACATACATAAATGGGTAGGCATTAGTGCCTTCGACTCATTCCTACTGGAGGAAAACTCACCTCACAAAGCTGGCTGTTAAATCTCTCGGTAAGGAAATCTCTATCGGATGCTTCCGCGACTCCCCGGCTAACATCATAACAATAACACTTATCAAAATCCAATAATCCTTCTTAGGGTAAAATGACCACTTTACCTTGGTCAAAGTCAAAATTCTGGTCAAAGTCAATGTTTTGGGTTGACTCAACTTGCCGATTTGACCCATCAACTCGTCGAGTTCTATAAATCAGGAACCCTAAATTCGCGATCCAACTCGTCGAGTCATCGCCCTGACTTGTCGAGTTCCCTTGCTACTCGTAGTCGTGATAAAGCGAGTCAACTCATCGAGCCCCTCCTCGGGCTCGTCGAGTTCTGCTTGGTACAAAATTAGGACAAATCAACTTAACTCGTCGAGTTCCTTTATGGACTCGACGAGTTCATCAGTCTGTTTAGGGCATCTTAATGGATTAAGCCCATACTCTTCATATCTAAACTTCATATTTTTCATATACACTGAAAATGTCCTTTTAAGGGTAAAGTTTCAAACTTTATGTAGCACCTGGTTTCTGGTATGTAAATCTTATTCGAACATTTCCCATTTTAGCCTTGGACTCGGCGAGTCATGGGTCCGACTCGCCGAGTAGAGACGCGATCTAGGTCACGTTTTAAGTTGGCGACTCGGCGAGTCCATATCCTAGACTCGGCGAGTCGCCGCTGTTGGATGAAACCCTAAGTTTCAGGGGTTTGCACCCTATTTAAACGACTTAACTGCCCCAAGCCAGCCCCCATTCACCCTTAGAGCCCTGTATACCTCGTCCTAAGCCATTCCTTGAGAGTTTGAGACTTTTGTGGGTGTTTTTGAAGGTTTTGAAGGAGGAAAGAAGTAGATCCAGAAGAAGGAAAGCTAACCAAGCAACTATTGTGTTCTTCCAGCATTTCTTTTGAGGTATAACCCGTTTTCCCCATGATTCTATGCTTAAAACTTCATGTGGGTCTTTCTTGGTCAAGTCCCCAAGCTCGTATGTGCCTTATATGTCGTATTAAGACGTTTGGCCTCTGGATCTAGGCAAGATTGAGCTCCAGGAGCTCAGATTTGTTAGCTTTATGGCCCCATGTTGCTTGTTAGCCCTAGATCTACCCTTTTAAGGCATTTTGAGCCCTAAAATCCATATTGGTGAATATCCACACGTAAAGTTGGAAACTTTACGTGTGATTTGTGTCCTAGAAGTCCAGATCTATGAATGGCATGGACTGAAATCGAGCAAATCGGTGTATTTGGTGGATGCATGGCGGCAACTCAGCGAGTCGTATAGGTGACTCGGCGAGTCTGGCCGCGAGTCACCGATTTGGTCCCTTCATGATGTGTCGAGTTGAGCCGTGAGTCACAGGGGGTGACTCGGTGAGTTGGGAGCTGAACTCACCCATGTTAGGACTCGGCGAGTCAATGCCCTGACTCGGCGAGTCCAAGGCAATCTTCATAGATCAAGAACAGACTCGGCGAGTTGTTCATACAACTCGGTGAGTCTTAGCATATGTGTTCTTCGGATGAAGATGAACTCGACGAGTTGTTCATACAACTCGGCGAGTAGGATGAAGGAGTTGAATGTCAGTTTAGAAGATGAACTCGTCGAGTCATAGCCCAACTCGACGAGTAGAATCAGGGACCCAGGACAATTGTCTGGACAGGGACTCGGCGAGTGGAGATCCACTTGGCGAGTCGGGTCAACTAAAAGTTGACTTCGAATTGACTTAGGGCTAGACCAAGGAAAAATGGTCTTTTTACCCAAAGCACAGTTAGCAGTGTATGATTAAGTATATTGTGGAAATTACAACTGGGGAGTTTCCGGAGCAGCAGCAGCAGTAGTAGGTGATCAATTCCCACACAGAACAGCAGCTATTTCGAGGTGAGTTTCCTTCCAGTAGTAACGGGTCTAAGGCACCAAGGCCGGCCCGTATAGACGAGACGTTAGTATTAGAGTGTGGGTCGAGCCCGTATCTCTTAGTTGAGTTGATTATGATATATGTCAGTATGATAGAATTGTTTACACTTGTTGTCTGTGCGATACTTGTACGATATGAGTTGGCGGTTGAGTGTGGGCGAGGCCCGTATCTCTCCGAGAATGGAGTGTGGGCTAGGCCCGTATCTCCCAGATAGCGAAGTGTGGGCGGGGCCCGTATCTTCACGAGTGTGGGTGGGGCCCATATCTTCACGAGTGTGGGCGTGGCCCGTATCTCCTAATTGCATGTTGTTTGTTAAATGCTTGCATGGTATGGGGTATTATGGGGGAGCTCACTAAGCTTTGTGCTTACGGTTTCAATTTTGGTTTCAGGTACCTCCTCAGCTAGGGGAAAGGAGCCTGCGCGGTAGCAGCATGTCACACACACAGTCTTCGGTTTCCGCATTTACAAGCTTTTCTGGGATTGATACTCTGATATTCTGATTAGTTGTATGTTTTGGTTTTCAGACATGGTTCAGTTTATAATATGGATGATCGAATGATGTTTTAGTTACTAATATTTTCTAAAGTAACCTTTTTAAACAAAAAATTTTGATCTGAAAAATTGGGTCGTTACAAGTTGGTATCAGAGCCCTGGTTTGAGGGATTCGGACACGCCTTCGGGAGTGTCTGAACTCAAATCGAGGGATGGAAAGATTTTCTAAAAGAAAATGTTCTCTGAAACTTAGAAAAGGGGTCATGAGAAAGAGCGAAGTGTGTGACGTGCGCGACCGGCCGAGCTCAAGTAAGTATTCCCCATAGTACCCATACAAGTTTATGTTATGTTTATCAGCTTTCGTAGAACCGCATGCTAGAATAGGACTAAGGATCTAGGAGTGATGCCTTATGTGCCTACTATTTGTGTTTCAGTTGTATGAGAAATTGCATGCTAGTTACGGAGTAGACAGTAAGTAGGATAGCCTGAATAGGTTATGCCTGGTAGTATGAGCTTAGCACTATATGCTAGCTCAGTTCCTGAAAGTGGATAGAGTTAATTGAGACTGTTACCCTTGTCTGAATGTTGCTTGCTTCGTGCTCCGTGGGACTCTGAATACTGGGAGTTAGCCATTAGTCGAATGCATCACATTACATGTAATCAGGATTGGATAATCTTAGAGTGCCAAATTTGATCCTACTGCGTAGCTCTTGTTTGAGTCCAACCGTTGTAGGGACGAGTCCGGTACTCGAAGGATTATCTGAGCCTCGTCACGTGTGATGGCATTCGAGTAATGGCCAATTGGCATTATAATGAGGCCTGCAGCAGCTGAGGATTGGTTAGAGTAGAATTAGAGATCTCCCTAGGGCAAGCCTAGGATGAGTATAGCTTTGATCAGCAGTAGTGAAGGGGATTTGGTGGAGTCGAGGAATTCCTTGGAGAAGGTACGGATAGATGTGGAAGGTAGTATGGGCCCGTACTACTGAAAGCAGAGGATCCGTACCCGAACCAAGGGAGGCCAAGATGAGACCAGGGAACCTGTAAGTAGTTGAGATCCCTCAGAAAGTAGCAGTATCACTAATGATTATTATGATGTTTTGCAGAATGGTGGTACTTCGACCGAGACCGACAGATGGCGGTTCAGGAGAGGGGTCAGGTTCGGGATCAGGCTCCGAGCCGATTGACGAGAGGCTACGTGAGTTCATCACGTTGGAGATCACCAGGGGCATCCTTGAGTCGACCCCCATTCTCTTTGGGTCGATCAAGGAAGGGATCATGGAGTTGATGGAGGATCGCCTACGGGCATTCAGGAGCGATTTAGCCTCTAGCCAGTCAGGATCTCGCACACTGTCCTTCAAGGGCTTCAGGGACAGTGGTGCGTCGGATTTCCATGGGGTGAAGGACCCCATTGTCGCCAGGCGATGGATTGCAGATATCGAGTCTGCCCAATTGACTAGCTTCTGCCCCGAGGGGTCGAAGGTGAGGTACGCAGCAGGGTGTTTACGAGACCGAGCCCGGGATTGGTGGGAGTCAGTGGGTGACTCGTTGGGAGCCTCAGCTATCGAGGCAATGACCTGGTCGGATTTTGTGACCAGGTTCAGGGCAGAGTTTGCACCGGCGGTCGAGCTTCAGCAACTGGCCAGGGAGTTTCTAGACATGAGGCAGACGACGGAGACTGTGGCAGAGATCACCGCCAAGTTCCGGGAGAGGGATTTATTGGTGCCCTAGTATGCCGGTGATGAGGACATGAGGAGGACTCGTTACCATGATATGCTACGAGCTGACATCCGGGAGCATGTTAGCTTTTCGGCTTGCCCTACCCTGGACTCTATGATTGCCAGGGCTAGGGAGAGGGAGATAGATTTGGAGCACATCCGGAAACGGAAACTAGAGGACGGTCAGGCAGGAGGGGCTTCGGGGAAGAAGCCCAAGGGATCAGACGGTAGGCCGAAGGGTCAGTCAGGATCGAGCCGCTGCGGGAAATGCGGCAGGACGCACGTGGGGGTATGTAGGATGGGATCAGGAGGCTGCTACAAGTGTGGCAAGACAGGGCACTTTAGCAGGGATTGTACTGCTCCAGTTTTAGCTATTCAGACATCCGAGTTGCTGTGTTTTCACTGCAACCAGAGGGGCCACAAGAAGGCCAATTGCCCCCAGTTGACAGTTGCAGCGCCAGTGAAGGCGCCAGCTCCAGCGACCCTGCGGATCACGGATGGTCAGCAGGGCAAGGCAGAGGCTCCAGTGGTGAGGAGTCGGGCATTTCAGTTGACTGCCGAGGAGGCACGCGCCGCACCCGATGTGGTGACGGGTATGGTTCTTCCCCTTTATATTTTTTATGATGATGTTATGTTATTGATATGTGCTCTATATGTATATGTATGCCTTAGGATCGTTCCATGTGAACGGCTTCCCAGTTCAAGTGTTATTTGATTCAGGAGCATCCCGATCATTCGTTTCCCTTGCACTTAGCAAGAAGTTTCATGAGCCATCGGGCAAGTTAGATTGCCCTTTGGAAGTGGAGATCGCTAACGATCGATCGGTGCGAGCATTGATGATATTCTGAGATTGTGTGTTGCGTTTGTTCGAGGAGCGTTATTTGATAGATTTGGTTCCCATTCCGTTGCGTGGGAACAAGGTGATTATAGGCATGGATTGGCTGAGCCCCAATGGGGCGGTGATAGATTGCGCGCAACAGCTAGTACGGGTCAGGACCCCAAGCGGGGGAGAGCTAGTGATTCATGGAGAGAGGCCTCAGCGTGGACCCACTGTATGTTCAACTGCGAGGGCTAGGCGCTACCTCCAGCAGGGATGCGCAGGATATGTCGCATATGTGATGGATACCCGGGAGGCGGGTAAGGCGACAGTGAGCGAGGTTCCGGTGGTTCGAGACTTTGCAGATGTTTTCCCAGAGGAGCTTCCTGGGATACCTCTGGAGCGATAGGTGGAGTTCAGGATTGACCTTATCCCTGGCGCGGCTCCGATAGCCAAGGCGCCGTATCGGTTGGCCCCTCCCGAGATGCAGGAGTTGTCTACGCAGCTACAGGAGCTGCTAGACAAGGGATTTATTCGTCCGAGCAGTTCACCCTGGGGAGCCCCGATTCTGTTTGTAAGGAAGAAGGACGGGTCGCATTGGATGTGTATAGATTATCGGGAGCTGAACAAGGTAACGGTGAAGAACCGTTACCCGCTTCCGAGGATTGATGACCTATTTGACCAGCTTCAGGGGGCATCTTGGTTCTCCAAGATTGATTTGCGTTCGGGTTATCATCAGATGAGGGTCAGGGAGGAGGATATGCAGAAGACCGCGTTTCGGACGCGCTATGGTCATTACGAGTTTGTGGTGATGCCGTTTGGGCTCACCAATGCTCCTGCCGCGTTCATGGACCTCATGAACCGCGTATGCAGACCGATGCTGGATCGGTCTGTGATAGTCTTTATCGATGATATCTTGGTCTATTCCAAGACTCGGGAGGAACACGAGGAGCATCTGAGGGAGGTATTGGAGACCCTGAGGAGGGAGAGCTTGTATGCCAAGTTCTCCAAGTGTGAGTTTTGGTTGCGCGAGGTGCAATTTCTTGGACACCTCGTCAACCAGAACGGGATTCTGGTTGATCCGGCCAAGGTCGAGACCGTGATGAGATGGGAGGTCCCGAAGTCTCCATCTGAGATTCGGAGCTTCCTGGGATTGGCGGGCTACTATCGGAGATTTATCCAGGATTTTTCCAAGATAGCCGTACCCCTGACACGGCTGACGAAGAAAGTCGTGGTCTTTCGGTGGGGACCCGAGCAGCAGGCTGCATTTGAGACGCTGAGACGGAGACTGTGTGAGGCGCCGATCTTAGCCCTGCCAGAAGGTGTAGAGGATTTTATGGTCTATTGTGATGCGTCCGTTTCAGGGTTGGGCGCAGTACTGATGCAGAGGGGGCATGTCATTGCCTACGCTTCAAGGCAGCTCAAGCCTCACGAGGCGAACTACCCGACGCATGATTTGGAGTTGGGGGTGGTGGTCTTTGCCCTCAAGATTTGGCGACATTACCTCTACGGGGTTCGGTGTACCATCTACACGGACCACAAGAGTTTGAGGTACCTCATGGACCAGCCGAATCTGAACATGAGGCAGCGTCGGTGGTTGGACGTGGTGAAGGATTATGATTGCGAGATCCTTTACCACCCGGGGAAGGCCAATGTAGTGGCCGATGCGCTTAGCCGCAAGACGATGCCGATCAGGGACGTTTGCTTGAGGATGACCGCGGTGACTCCCCTATTGGAGCAGATTCGGGAGGCTCAACAGGAGGCTATCAAGGAGGAGCATCAGAAGAGCGAGCGTGTGGTGGGTCAGGTTTCCTCCTTTGATTATGATGGCCGAGGACTTTTGACACTACACCGTAGGGTGTGGGTGCCGTATCACGGAGGCGTGCGTTAGATTTTGATGGAGGAGGCGCACAAGTCCCGGTTCTCTATTCATCCCGGGGCGACGAAGATGTATAGGGATCTTCATCCGGATTACTGGTGGCCCTGCATGAAGCGGGATGTGGCATGGTACGTCAAGCGGTGTTTGACCTGCAGGAAGGTCAAGGCCGAACATCAGAGACCGCATGGCAAGATGCAGCCGTTGGACATTCCACTGTGGAAATGGGAAGATATCACGATGGATTTTATCACGAAGCTTCCCAGGACCGCACGTGGAGTGGATTCGATTTGGGTCATCGTGGATAGATTGACCAAGAGTGCTCACTTTATTCCAATTCAGGAGAGCATATCGGCCGAAAAATTGGCCGACATCTATATCAGGGAGATTGTGGCACGACATGGGGTGCCAGTATCGGTGATCTCGGACAGGGATGTGCGTTTTACTTCCAGATTTTGGAAGAAATTCCATGACGAGTTGGGCACTTGTCTGCATTTTAGCACCGCTTTTCGCCTGCAGACGGATGGCCAGAGCGAGCGGACCATCCAGACTCTGGAGGATATGCTGCGGGCGTGCGTGCTAGACTTTGGTGGTAGGTGAGATACCTATCTTCCCCTAGCCGAGTTCTCTAACAACAACAGCTACCACGCGAGTATCGACTGCCCTCCCTTCGAGATGCTGTACGGACGGAGGTGTAGGACCCCGATATGCTGGGGTGAAGTTGGCCAGAGGGTCATGGGGAGCACCGAAGTGGTTCTCGAGGCAACCGAAAGGATCCAACAGGTCCGGAGCAGGCTTCAGACTGCTCAGAGTCGGCAGAAAAGTTATGCCGACAAGCGTCGATCAGATTTGGAGTTCCAAGTCGGGGATATGGTTCTCTTGAAGGTGTCGCCTTGGAAAGGCGTCATTCGATTCAGGAAGCGGGGCAAGTTGGGCCCGCGATTCATCGGACCGTTCAGGGTAGTAGCCCGGGTGGGCAGGGTGGCGTACAGATTGGATCTGCCAGCCGAGCTCAGCCAGATCCACAACACTTTCCATGTTTCTCAGTTGCGGAAGTGCTTAGTGGACGATTCAGCAGTAGTGCCTTTGGAGGATATTCAGGTTGATGACAGCTTGAATTACATTGAGCGCCCAGTCGCAATCCTCGACAGGAAGTCGAGGGACTTGAGGAACAAGAGAGTGGAATTAGTGAAGGTGCAGTGGCAGCACCGCAAGGGTTCGGAATAGACTTGGGAGCCTATGGACGGGATGATGGAGCATTACCCCGAGCTGTTTCAGGAACGAGCAGTAGACTTCGAGGGAGAAGTCTAAAATAAGTAGGGGAGATTTGTAGCACCTGGTTTCTGGTATGTAAATCTTATTCGAACATTTCCCATTTTAACCTTGGACTCGGCGAGTCATGGGTCCGACTCGCCGAGTAGAGACGCGATCCAGGTCACGTTTTAAGTTGGCGACTCGGCGAGTCCATATCCTAGACTCGGCGAGTCGCCGCTGTTGGATGAAACCCTAAGTTTCAGTGGTTTGCACCCTATTTAAACGACTTAACTGCCCCAAGCCAGCCCCCATTCACCCTTAGAGCCCTGTATACCTCGTCCTAAGCCATTCCTTGAGAGTTTGAGACTTTTGTGGATGTTTTTGAAGGTTTTGAAGGAGGAAAGAAGTAGATCCAGAAGAAGGAAAGCCAACCAAGCAACTATTGTGTTCTTCCAGCAGTTCCTTTGAGGTATAACCCGTTTTCCCCATGATTCTATGCTTAAAACTTCATTTGGGTCTTTCTTGGTCAAGTCCCCAAGCTCGTATGTGCCTTATATGTCGTATTAAGACGTTTGGCCTCTGGATCTAGGCAAGATTGAGCTCCAGGAGCTCAGATCTGTTAGCTTTATGGCCCCATGTTGCTTGTTAGCCCTAGATCTACCCTTTTAAGGCATTTTGAGCCCTAAAATCCATATTGGTGAATATCCACACGTAAAGTTGGAAACTTTACGTGTGATTTGTGTCCTAGAAGTCCAGATCTATGAATGGCATGGACTGAAATCGAGCAAATCAGTGTATTTGGTGGATGCATGGCGGCGACTCGGCGAGTCTGGTTGCGAGTCACCGATTTGGTCCCTTCATGATGTGTCGAGTTGAGCCGTGAGTCACAGGGGGGGTGACTCGGTGAGTTGGGAGCTGAACTCACCCATGTTAGGACTCGGCGAGTCAATGCCCTGACTCGGCGAGTCCAAGGCAATCTTCATAGATCAAGAACAGACTCGGCGAGTTGTTCATACAACTCGGCGAGTCTTAGCATATGTGTTCTTCGGATGAAGATGAACTCGACGAGTTGTTCATACAACTCGGCGAGTAGGATGAAGGAGTTGAATGTCAGTTTAGAAGATGAACTCGTCGAGTCATAGCCAACTCGACGAGTAGAATCAGGGACCCAGGACAATTGTCTGGACAGGGACTCGGCGAGTGGAGATTCACTTGGCGAGTCGGGTCAACTAAAAGTTGACTTCGAATTGACTTAGGGCTAGACCAGGGAAAAATGGTCTTTTTACCCAAAGCACAGTTAGCAGTGTATGATTAAGTATATTGTGGGAATTACAGCCGGGGAGTTTCCGGAGCAGCAGCAGCAGCAGTAGTAGGTGATCAATTCCCACACAGACCAGTAGCTATTTCGAGGTGAGTTTCCTTCCAGTAGTAATGGGTCTAAGGCACCAAGGCCGGCCCGTATAGACGAGACGTTAGTATTAGAGTGTGGGCCGAGCCCGTATCTCTTAGTTGAGTTGATTATGATATATGCAAGTATGATAGAATTGTTTACACTTGTTGTTTGTGCGATACTTGTATGCTATGAGTTGGCGGTTGAGTGTGGGCGAGGCCCGTATCTCTCCGAGAATGGAGTGTGGGCTAGGCCCGTATCTCCCAGATAGCGAAGTGTGGGCGGGGCCCGTATCTTCACGAGTGTGGGCAGGGCCCGTATCTCTCAGAAAGCGAAGTGTGGGCGGGGCCCGTATCTTCACGAGTGTGGGCGTGGCCCGTATCTCCTAATTGCATGTTGTTTGTTAAATGCTTGCATGGTATGGGGTATTATGGGGGAGCTCACTAAACTTTGTGCTTACAGTTTCAGTTTTGGTTTCAGGTACCTCCTCAGCTAGGGGAAAGGAGCCGGCGCGGTAGCAGCATGTCACACACACTCTTCGGTTTTCGCATTTACGAGCTTTTCTGGGATTGATACTCTGATATTCTGATTAGTTGTATGTTTTGGTTTTCAGACATGGTTCAGTTTATAATATGGATGATCGAATGATGTTTTAGTTATTAATATTTTCTAAAGTAACGTTTTTAAACAAAAAAATTTGATGTGAAAAATTGGGTCGTTACACTTTACCCGTCAATACCTTTACTTAATGGGTTTATCCCAAACCCTAACTCTTTAGGACCTAGAACTTGGTCGATAAGCCATCCATACTCCAAACTAAAGCATACAAATAGAGATCTAGACTTTAAACACTACATGAAAACATAAAGCTTCCACCTTTCACTCCATGGATGGCCTTTTGGAGCTTAAAAGGCCAAAATGACATCTTATGGCTTACATGGGGCTTCAATGTTCATAAAGTTTGCACTTTTATGCCATGAAAGCCCTCCATGATTCCAGATATAATGGTTCACTCACTTGGGACGTCCATATCCCAAAGGTCAAGTTTCTTGGACCAAAAATCCATTAAGACGGTGATAAAGAGATCTAAGAAGCTACTAAGCAAGTTTGAGATTGTTTACCAGAAAATGACGAGGAAGAAATGAAGTCTTTGGATCTACTATCTTCTTCTTGAATCCCCAAGATTCTCCTTCTTTCATAAGCTTCAAAACACACAGAGTTTCACTCACAAATGACTCACAAGCTCACAATTGCATTAGGGTTTATGAATCTAGGGTTTGAGACTTGAAGGATGGAAATGAGGCCAACAAGTGGGGATTAGGATGTTTAAATAGGGTGTAAAACCCCGAAATTGGGGTTTCATTTTGGCAGCCCTACTCGTCGAATTGAGGCTCTCAACTCGTCGAGTAGGTTGCTTAAAACCCGCCTCCCTTCTAATATTTACTCGACGAGTTTAGGGCTACCAACTCATCGAGTTTCTTCATAAAAATGCATAAATTATTATTTAAATGTGTACCAAGAACCAGACGTTACAGTAATCCATCACCGTATTATCGTAGACCTTACACACAAGTATACGATAGTAGTTAATATACAAAAAAGTTTTTTTTATGTCAAACATTATTAAAATAAAATTAAAAATGTTTTAGGTACAGACGACACCAAAGCATGTGCGAAGAGGAAAAAAGTAGATTGTTACCAGTTCCATACCCCCCCTCCTCCTCTAGTATTCTCTGTTTATTTGGACTTTATAGTTCTGTGCAGGAGAATGTGAATTTTAGAAAATAACATAAAATATAACTTTTAGTTTTGCAAGAGAATGTGAATTTTGTGAAGAAAAATGCCCAATTGTTTGATGGATTGGCCTGATCAAAAATCCGACGAACGTTATTGATGGATTAAACGTACTGCAAATAGAAGCAATAAACATTGTCGACCCCTCCCACTTGCACTTGACAAATTTATGATCTAACATGAGGTGTAGATAAAAGTAATCAAGAAATACAGGGAGAGAACAAGAGGTGCAGGTTTCAAGGAGAATAGAGGAACAATATGCTACTTCTTTTTGCATTTCCTTTCCTCCTCTCTTGTCTCTATCGATAGATCTATTTACCCTTATTGGCACCTTTGTCATCAGTGTAATTGTGGTGAAAAGAGGTATTTAAATGGGATTCTCGAATAGAGAAGAAAGAAGAGAGGAAGAAAGGGAAAAAATCTCACCTGGTCGTTGGTGGGTTGGGGTCTCATCGGAGATGTGGCAGAAGCAGTAATCGGAGAATAAGGTTTAGAGGAAACTTTGGCGATGTAAAAACGTAGGGGGCAATAAAAAGGGTACGTGGTGGGGTTGGTACTGATTTAAATTAATCTTATATTTTTTTTCCTTTTTTAATTAATAATGATAAAAATAACAAAAAAAACTAAAAAGAAAATTATCAAGGGTATAATAGTCTTTTTAGATGACTCAGTGACAAAACGCGCAAGAAAAACAAACAATATCGATATTCCGAGTTGAAAAAATAAGTTACTTTAAACCATAGTATAACAATTGAAAATTTTCCGTCACCAATTGTCACTAAAGATTAGCACAAATCGATGATAATGATAAAAATTTTGATATTAAAGGAAAATATGATCAACAAATAATAATAATAATAATAATAATAATAATAATAATAATAATAATAATAGGGTCAAAATGAGTGACCAAAAAATTATATCATTTTTCATGATGGTTAGTGTTAGGGCTGAGCTTGGTGCGGTTTTAGCGTCAAACCAAACCGCATGCAGGGCCGGCCCATGGGCCTGGGCAAGCTGGGCGACCGCCCCGGGCCCCCAAATGCCATAGGGCCCCCATTTTATATGTCTTATATTAATTGTATAGTATTAGCCCATTAGGTTTAAGCTTAATGGACTCTGATTGTTGAAGCCCAATGTTTCTTAATTCTTATCAACGCCAACGAAAGTCCAAAAAGAAAGCGGATCAGCGGGAGGAATCAGCGGAAAGCAGAATGGGGAACGACTGCATGCTGAGAGCGAGACTGCTAGAGATGCCGACTTCCAAGGCGCAATTAAGATCGGCTATGGAATCGAAACGTTTCTCCGGATTCTAAGTTAAGCAATCGCTGCAACGGTCTCAATAATAATCAGGTTCTTATATTTCTTCTTCGATTTCAATTGAATGATTTGAATCGATCTGTTATTTATTCCCCAATTCTCACTTTTCTAATTTCCAATTTGGCGATTCAGTGCTTCTTCTCCTTCGCTTCTTTCTCGGTAATCACGATTTCTACCGATCATTTTTCGATTTTGAAGTTCAATTGTGAGACTGTGACAGATTCACAGACCTGTGACCACTGAGTCGTGAGTCCTCACAGACGAAGAGACAGAAGATTAGAAGTCTGAGTCGACGAGCCGTGAGTTGTCACAATTCAAAGTTTTCAACAGCAATCTCCAAACATTCATGCGGTCATGCCAAAAATCAAGCCCTAATGTTATCACAGTTCTAATTTCTAGCATTCAAGTTTCTTATTTATCACAGAATTTTATCTGTAAGTTCTATTGTTCTAATTTCTAGCATTCAAATTTCTTATTTATCTGTGATTTTCTAATTTTTTTATGAATCTAATATTCATAATTTTATGCTATGTAGAATCTAAGGATTGAGAATCAGCAGCTTACCACTTCCAGTTGCTGCTTAGAGGTTATTTAAAAGCTTACAGCATCAATAGTTTAACAGCATCAGCAGTCAACAGTAGGTACAAACAACACGAACTCTAATCTTCTATTATTTGTTATCTGTGTCACTGTGTGCTTGTTGTTTGTTTGCATCATTGCCTCTTATGACTCTATTGAATATGCATCCTAGAAAGTATATGTCTGGAAGTGAAAAAAGAAAGAAAAAACAAAAAATTGAACAAGATAATAAAACTCAAAAAGGGTCTATGCACAGGTTTTAAAAAAAAAATAGTTTTGCTGATGTACAAGTAAATGAACAAGATAATCTCACACATGAAACTATTTTTAATGAGCAAGATAATGTCATGAATGAAAATTTCTCTCAAGAAAAAGTTTCAAATGAAAATGTTGATTTTGATGATGAAAAGATTAATAATGAAGATGTTAATGTCAATAATGAAAATGTTAACATTTCAAATGAGAATGAGAATGAAAATGTCATGAATGATAACAATGAACAATTTATTCCACCTTTAGATATATATGATCCTAGTAATTGTGATAATCTTGATAATAACTTAAGAGATATTTTGATTGAAAAAGGGCCAATAAGAGAATCAAATTTTGTGTATCCTAAAGATAATCTATCTAGACATTTTTCTTATGCTTCTTATACTAGAAAGTTAAGTAATGGTGACACAATAGATCGAAAATGGGTAATTTACTCAAAAAAAGTTGATAAAGTGTTTTGTTTTTGTTGTAAATTGTTTAAACCTAATAATTATGTTAATAAAATTTCTTTAGCAAATGATGGATTTAATGATTGGAAACATCTTTTTGATAGACTTAAAGAACATGAAAATAGTTCCCAACATCTTTTTTGTATGGATTCTTGGGATGAACTCTTTTTTGTATGGATTCTTGGGATGAACTAATAGCAAGATTTGATAAGAATAAAACAATTGATAAAGATTTGCAAAATAAAGTTTTAACTGAAAAAGAACGTTGGAGACAAGTTTTAAAAAGAATAATTGTTGTCATTAAATATTTGGCAAAATATAATTTGGCTTTTCGAGGTTGTAACGAAAAACTTTTTCAAGAATCTAATGGTAATTTTTTGGGAGCAATTCAAATGATGGCAGAATTTAATGTTATAATGCAAGAACATGTTAGACACATAGAAAATCATCAAACTCATCTTCATTATTTAGGACACAAAATTCAAAATGAAATCATTTCTATTTTAGCTAATAATGTTAGAAATTCTATAATTACTATTATAAAAGAATCAAAATATTTTTCTGTTATTCTTGATTGCACCCCCGATGTTAGCCATCAAGAACAAATGACTCTTGTTATTCGATGTGTGAACATGTCTAATAATAAAATAAAAGTTGAAGAATTTTTTTTAGAATTTTTAAAGGTAGAAAATACATCGGGTTTAGGACTTTTTAATGAGTTATTAAATGCAATTAAATCTTATGGTCTTAATATTGATGATGTAAGAGGACAAGGTTATGATAATGGTTCTAACATGAAAGGAAAACACCAAGGTGTTCAAAAACGATTACTTGAAATTAATCCAAAAGCATTGTTTATGCCATGTGCTTGTCATAGTCTTAACCTCACGGTTAGTGATATGGCTCATTCTTGTGCCAAAGCGATTTCTTTTTTTTGGAGTTTTGCAACGCATTTTTGTATTATTTTCTAGTTCAACCAAAAGATGGTCAATATTACTTGATAAAGTCCCTAACTTAACGGTAAAATCTTTATCTAATACACGTTGGGAGAGTAGAATAAAAAGTGTCAAAGCCATTAGGTTTCAAGCTCCTCATATAAGGGATGCCTTGATAGAATTAAGTTCATCATGTGATGATGCAAAGTCTAAAAGTGAAGCTGAAAGTTTAGTTAATGCTATTGAAAGTTATGACTTTTTACTTGGTATGGTAATTTGGTATGATATTTTATTTGCTATAAATAAAGTTAGTAAGAAAATGCAAACCAAAACTATATGTATTGATGCCACAATTGATCTATTAAAAAATATGATAACATTTTTTAAAAATTATAGAAATGAAGGTTATGCCATTAGTATTGATAATGTTAAGGCCATTGCATCGGATATGGAAGTTGAACCTATATTCCCAAAAAAACGCCAAGTTACTAGAAAAAAAACAATTTGATGAAATTAATTGTGAAGATGAATTACTATCACCCGAAGAATCATTTAGAATCGAGTATTTTATATATATTGTTGATGTGACAATTTCATCATTAGAGAGTAGATTTGAGCAATTAACAAACTTTGAAAACATTTTTGGATTTTTATATGATTCAAAAAGGTTAAAGTCATTGGATGATATTGAACTTAAAAAAAGTTGTGCTGTTTTTGTAAATAAGTTTACTCATAATAACTTATGTGATGTGGATTTAAATGAATTTTTAACGGAACTTAAAGTATTACAAAAAACTTTGCCAAATGTTGTTATGTCATCGGTTGAAATTTTAGAGTTTGTCAAAGGTAAAGATTGTTATCCAAATGTTTGTATTGCATATAGAATCTTATTAACCGTACCAGTTACTGTAGCATCAGCAGAAAGAAATTTTTCAAAACTAAAATTATTAAAAAGTTATTTGAGATCATCAATGTCACAAGAAAGATTAAATGGTTTGGCTATGTTATGCATTGAAAAAGATTTGATGGATAATATTGAACTTGATTCTATAATTGATGATTTTGCATCTAAAAAAGCTCGTAAATGTAAATTTCTTTAGTTTTTCTTTGATATGTTTATGTATTTTGGTTTAGAGCATGTTTTGGCTTTTTTATTTATTGTTTTGTATTAATAGTTGCTAGGTTGTTTGGCTTACGGGACCTGTCCCGAAGTCTTTTTTTCCATAGGTAGGGAGTCCCCAGCCTTCAATTGTATTATTTTTTTTAATTAATAAAATTTTTGGAGGTGCCGCCCTCTTTTTTTTTATTAAAAAAAACATTATGAGGGCCCCAATTTAGCTTTGGCCCCGGGCTCCAAATTGTCTAGGACCGGCCCTGACCACATGGTGCGGTTTTTTCAATTTAAAAACCGTTGGATGCGGTTTTTTAATGGCTCGATTTTAGGGTTTTTAAATGCGGTTTCTGTTTATATCGGTTTGGTGTTGTTCCTATTGAATATTTTGACACCTGTTTGATTTTGATATTTTATAAGTTGATTACTTTTCACCACAAAACTCATTTTTTCTATTCCAATTGTACATACTCCCAGATATGGTTACTGAAACACAAAGCCACAAAATTAGATAATGTTATGACTTATGAGAAATTAAAGATAGAATCTCACATACATTATACATACTCACACGTATATCTATTAATGTTTAATCGCTAAACCTAACTACCGTCAAATTCAGAATCTCACATACATTATACATACTCACACGTATATCTATTAATGTTTAATCGCTAAACCTAACTACCGTCAAATTCAACCTATAGTAGATATTAGTCTTTTAAATATTATGAATATAATATAAATTAGTGATTTATTGTTTATATGCCTTCTGTGCGGTTCGGTTTTGATGGACCGGTTTCTACATAAAACCCGCACCGCAGCAATAAATTTGGTTTTTTTGAAAATAAAATATGCGTCCTCGGTTTTTGCATATGTTTGGTATTTCGATTGCGGTTTGTTGGTTTTTATTTTGTCGGTTCGGTTTTTGCTCACCCCTAGTTAGTGTATTTGGAAAATACACAACGGAGTGATCCCAATGATATAAGTGTGGCAAAAATCCAACTCTGATTAGAGGAGTTATGATTTTATAAAAGATAAGAATCAACTGTGTTAATAACGATATTAGCATCAAAATAACATAAAGAGATCGATTGAGTTTCGTGTAACGTCCCAAAAATACTGACATAAAATTTTCGTTTTTAAAACAAATAAATCGTTAATACATATCATTTACATAAAACCATGGTAATCAAGATTCAACAAAACATCATCGAATCAGACTAAATCAGAGAATGTGAAAACATGTGGTGTGTGCCCTGCAACCATCCGAGCTCTTCCATTTGAAAACTGAAGTATCTGAAACATAAACTGAAAACCGTAAGCATAAATCTTAGTGAGTTCCCCAAGATACCACATACCATACATATCAAATAACATAACAGGCCCTGCCCACTAAGATACGGGCCCCGCCGACACTCGTATAACGGGCCCCGCCCACACTTGTATAACAGGCCCCGACCAATAAACATATAACCATATAATCATATAACATTCAAACACATGCGAAAATCACAAAGATAGTAGCATACTGCACAATCACCGCGCCCCGCCCATATACATATCATATATGCATAACCTGGTACTAGCATACAAAGTAACCATCGGGTCCACCCAATAAGCATACAAACACATACACATGCAAGAGTCACACATACATCTAGCACTCTACATAGCAATCATGGGCCGACATTGGTGCCTTTGACCCGCTAAACATAGTGAGGAAACTCACCTCGCACTGTTGAATCCCGCGGATAAATCTATGGCTGCTGGATGACAGCTCCCCGAACTATAAAAAATCAAAACGATACCCAATCAACATTTGGGTCCCAAACCATAATCATAAATCCATTACTAGGGTAAATGGCCAATTTACCCCTCACCTAGTATGGACCAAGACTTAGGCCCAAATCACATAATCCACAAGGCCCAAATATCAAAAACCACTAAAGGCCCAATTCATGACCCAATATTCTAAATTGGGCCCAAACCCATTGAAGGCCTTTCCAACATAATTGTAACAGCCCGGAATTTCAGGTATTTCTTTAAATTATTTTTGGGGCACATTTAGGAGGGGACTCGGCGAGTTGGTGCATGACTCGCCGAGTAGGGCCATGGTCTTGGTCGCAGATACGCGACTGGACTCGACGAGTCCAATAGGGACTCGGCGAGTCGACGCTGTTCAGCTGAACCCTAACCGTTTCGATTCTGAATCGTATATAATGATCTTATGGCCGTCATGTCGCGTCTTTTGGCCGATTGAAGATACCTTGGGAGTTTGTGGGCATCTGGAGCAAGGGTGAGGGCTAGAGGAAGCTTGAAGAGATTGTTAGACAAGGAGAGGCAAGGTGGTGATCAAAGGAAGTCCAAGGAGTCGAGCACTGGAGGTTGGGGACACAGGGATCACGTTCCAGGTAATCTTCGGATCATAATCTGTAGCTTTTACGTTGTATGCGAATTTAGGGTTTAGGAAACCCATTTAAGGAATTGTTAGATTATAGAGTTGTTACAAGTGTTTAAAAACCCCTGTAATAGCATATGTGAAAGTCCAGGAAGCCCCATATCTATATACTTCGAAATCATGCGAAATACAGGAGGCAGCGGATTGACTGCATGGCGAGGACTCGCCGAGTCCAATGATCAGACTCGGCGAGTAGCTTGAAGATTCACTAGGACTCGCCGAGTTGTTCTTCAGACTCGGCGAGTAGCTTGAAGACCTACTGGAACTCGTCGAGTCGTTCTTTAGACTCGGCGAGTGGAGTTGGGGTGTCTAGACTCGCCGAGTTGCCCTTTGCACTCGACGAGTCCGGTCAAGTTGACCGTTGACCTGTATGTAACTTAGTAGGGTCAGTTGTCTTGTTTGATAAGATCATTAATAAAGGTATGTGGTATTATAGGGAACCTGCAGATTAGCGGATCGAGTGCGAGTAGCTCGAAGGGTTTATAGCTTGCATACTACGAGGTGAGTCTTCTCACTATACTTCACCTGTAAGGGTTTGACGGTGTGACCGGAAGGTTGTATGTGTTATATTTATGCTATGTCTAGGGAGGTAGACGCTTTATATGTGATGTATGCTTATACGGGCCGGAAGGTGTGACTTATGTGATAGAAAGAATGGTATGATGTATGACTTATGTGTTATGTGTGATATGCTATATGTGTTATGTTTATACTGTTATGGGCCGGAAGGCAAAATACTATGGGCCGGAAGGCAATGTAATACGGGCCGGAAGGCGATATGTTATGGGCCAGAAGGCGATTATGTTACGGGCCGGAAGGCAATGTTATGTGGACCGAAAGGTCCGGGCCGGAAGGCGTATGTGGGTAAGTCGTATACTGGGGAACTCACTAAGCATTTATGCTTACTAGTTGTGTTTATGTTTTTCAGGTACTAGTGATGACCGTGGGAAGGCGCCGGCGTGACACGTACACACTGCCATTGTTGAAGATCTTGGAGATTTATTATTTATACTTTTGCAATAAACTTGGAATAAACTCTTTTGTCGAATAATGATGTTTTGTTTTAAATGGAAAATTTATTTGAAAATTTGAGCTGTTACAATTGGTATCAAAGCCTTGGTTTGAGGGATTCGGGTGTACTTTCGGGTGCAACTGAACTCAGACCGGGGATTTGAGGAAAAACCTTTTTAAATAATAAGGACACAACATTTCATAAATGGTAAGGCGGTAAAACAAGGATGGAACAGTGTGTACGAGCAGCCAGCGTCCGAACGGTAAAGATCCCCAGAATACCTTACGATGTTATGTTATGCACTGAATTATGAATTGTTATGCATGCTAGAAGACTAGGTATACATGATAGGACTAGAATTGCCTGTTTTGTGATGCCTTAGTCTAGGGAGATTGCTTATATGGGATGTTTGGCAGCATACAAGTAGATAGTGCATACTAGAGGTAGAGTACTCATTATTCGGGATTTGGGGAGGAAGACTTGGGACGAATACTGATACGGTATGGTCGGTAGTATTGGGCCCGTACTACCGAAGACACCGGATCAGTGGAAGACCCAAGTAAGAATCCCTGGAAATCGGAGACTGAGTAGGGCGCGTATCGAGTACCATTGTACTTGGTGGGGTCTCTGATGATTTTATGTTGTATTTCAGAGACATCATGGTCATCACACGCAATGGGGCGAGTTCGAGCGGTGCGAGTGACGAGGAGATTCGTCAGATTATTCAAGAAGAGGTAGCTGCGGCGGTCCGGGCTGAGATCCCGGAGATGTTTGGGTCTATTAAGACCACGTTGATGGAGGAGTTTGAGGAGCGGTACGCCGCACTTACTGAAGCTGCAGTTGCTGCCGCTACCGCAACTGTGGCTGCTGCTAGGCCGCAAGGGGGTGATTCATTACTATTCAGGGAATTCAGCAACACGAAACCCCCTGAATTTGATGGGACGCAGGATCCGATTGCAGCTATGAGGTGGATCGCCGACATCGAGGGGTGCTTCTATACTTGCTCATGCCCGGAGCACTTGAGGGTACGGTTCGCCTTGAACCAGCTCCGTCTGGGAGCGAAGGATTGGTGGAAGTTCGTGACGGCGAACTTCACTCAGGCAGAGATTACGGCGGTGACATGGGAGAGGTTTACGGAGATGTTCAGGGACGAGTACGTTCCCCCGGTGGAGAGGGAGCGATTGATTCAGGAGTTCTTGACCCTTAAGCAGGGTACTGATTCCGTGGCAGTGATCACACGGAAGTTTCATGAGAGGGCAATGTTCTGCCCTGAGCTGGTATCTACGGAACAGTCGCGGATGAGCCGGTATTTGGGTGTTTTGAAGAGGGAGATCCGGGAGTTTGTGTCAAACTCCACCTATCGTACTTTCACTGAGCTTCAGGCGAACGCCAGGAAGCGCGAGATCGAGTTGGAGACTCAAGCGAGGGAGGAGGCTGAGTCTCGGCAGGTGGATCGACGGCCGGCCCAGTCTCAGCCGGCAGCCAAGCGGACTAAGTTCGCTGATTCGAGGATGGGAGGTCCGAAGGGTCGCACTTGCGCGAAGTGCGGCAAGAGTCACGAGGGGGTGTGTCGAGCTGGTGGTTGCTACAAGTGTGGCAAGGAGGGACATATTGCCAGGGATTGCCCTAAGGGGTTTATGGTTTGCTTTCACTGCAACCAGACAGGCCATCGGAAGGCCGAGTGTCCGCAACTTCGTCAGGGAGCTACACCTACTACCCGGACTACTGAGACCCGACCGGCGAAGGTCGAGGCCCCGAGGGCTCGCGGGAGAGCCTTTCAGCTGACTGCGGAGGAGGTCCGCGCTGCGCCAGATGTTGTGGCAGGTATGTTATCATTCACGTATTTACTTAAAGGTCGAAATGCTATGCTTATGTTAATGTATGTGTAGGTACTTTTCTTGTGAACTCTATGCCTGCTCTAGTGTTATTTGATTCGGGTGCGAGTAGATCGTTTGTATCGTTAGCTTTTAATCAGCACATCGGCATTAGTCGTGAGCCGTTAAGTCGGCCTTTGAGCGTTTCTATTGCGGCTGAGAGGGTGATTTGTGCTACGGAGGTTCTTCGGGGATGTGTACTAGAGATCTTCGGGGTCGCGTTTCCGATTGACCTAATTCCTATTGCGATGGGGGATGTCTGTGTCATCGTAGGCATGGACTGGTTGAGCCGATTCAGCGCTGTCATCGACTGCGAGTGTCAGCTGGTGACTATACGAGAACCTAGTGGGGGAGTTCTTACGGTATACGGCGAGGGTACCCGTTCGAGATCAGCTTTTTGTTCGGCCGCTAGGGCGAGGCAATGCCTACAGCGGGGATGTAACGGTTTTGTGGCGTATGTGATGGATACGCGGGAGAGTTCCGAGAGACCGAAGACATTGAAGGAGGTTCCAGTGGTGCGCGAGTTTCCAGATGTTTTTCCCGAGGATTTGCCAGGAATACCTCCTGCGAGGCAAGTGGAGTTTGGTATCGATCTAGTTCCAGGGGCTGCGCCTATTGCGAAGGCGCCTTATCGTCTTGCACCTCCAGAGATGCAAGAATTGTCCTCGCAACTTCAAGAGTTGTTGGGGAAGGGATTTATTCGGCCGAGTAGCTCGCCGTGGGGAGCACCGATTCTGTTCGTCAAGAAGAAGGATGGTTCACACCGGATGTGTATCGATTACCGGGAGCTGAACAAGGTGACAGTCAAGAACCGCTATCCGTTACCGAGGATCGATGATCTATTCGATCAGTTGCAAGGGGCATCTTGGTTTTCCAAGATTGATTTGAGATCAGGGTACCATCAGGTAAGAGTGCGGGATGAGGACGTCCAGAAGACAGCCTTTAGGACGCGGTATGGGCATTACGAGTTCGTGGTGATGCCTTTTGGGCTCACCAATGCCCCAGCAGTGTTCATGGATCTCATGAACAGGGTATGCAGGCCGATGCTGGATCGGTCTGTGATTGTATTCATCGACGACATTCTGGTGTATTCGCGGTCTAGGGAGCAGCATGAGGGACATTTGAGGGAGGTCCTTGAGGTACTGAGGTCGGAGAAGCTATATGCAAAATTCTCCAAATGTGACTTCTGGTTACGGGAGGTTCAATTTCTGGGGCACGTTGTAAATCAGGCAGGGATATTGGTCGATCCGGCCAAGGTGGAAGCGGTGATGAGTTGGGAGGCACCGAAGTCACCTTCGGAGATCAGGAGTTTCCTTGGGTTGGCGGGGTACTATCGAAGGTTCATTAGGGACTTCTCCAAGATCGCGGTGCCGCTTACCAAATTGACCCGAAAGGGTGTTACATTTTCATGGGGATCCGAGCAGCAGACTTCCTTCGAGACACTTCGTCGGAGACTGTGCGAAGCACCAGTATTAGCTCTCCCGGAGGGGATGGAGGACTTTGTCGTATATTGCGACGCATCGATTTCAGGACTGGGTGCAGTGTTGATGCAGAGGGGCCATGTGATAGCCTATGCATCGAGGCAGCTAAAGCCTCACGAAGCGAGATATCCCACGCATGACTTAGAGTTGGGGGCAGTAGTGTTCGCCCTCAAAATTTGGCGTCACTACCTGTACGGGGTTCGTTATACCATATACACGGACCATAAGAGTTTGAAGTATTTGATGGATCAACCCAACCTAAACATGCGTCAGAGGAGATGGTTAGACGTGGTTAAGGATTATGACTGTGAGATCCTATACCACCCAGGCAAGGCTAATGTGGTAGCTGATGCATTGAGTCGTAGGGCGGAGAGTACTCCATTGCGGGACGTATGTTTGAGATTGACGGTGATGACTCCGGTATTAGATGCTATTCGTGGGGCACAGGCCGAGGTCGTGAAGTCTGGGATGCAGAAACAGGAGCGGGTCGTCGGATTGATTTCAGAGTTCGTTAAGGATGGACGGAGACTTCTGACATTTCAGGGTCGGATCTGGGTACCATTCGTGGGCGGTACGCGTGTTACTTTGATGGAGGAGGCACACAGATCGAAATTCTCAATCCATCCCGGTGCTACGAAAATGTATTTGGATTTGAAAAAGGAGTACTGGTGGCCTTGCATGAAGAGAGACGTTGCCTGGTTCGTTGAGAGGTGTTTGACCAGCCGTAGGGTTAAGGCCGAGCATCAGAGACCGCACGGTAAGTTGCAACCCTTGGAGATTCCCGAGTGGAAGTGGGAACAGATCACGATGGATTTCATCACCAAATTGCCGAAAACTGCCAGGGGAGTCGATGCGATTTGGGTGATAGTGGATAGGCTAACAAAGAGTGCACACTTCCTTGCCATTAGCGAAAGTTCATCAGCAGAGAAATTGGCAGAGTTATACGTGAGAGAGATAGTATCTCGGCATGGAGTGCCGACCTCGATTGTTTCGGACCGCGATGTACGTTTCACTTCCAGGTTCTGGAAGAAATTCCATGAGGAGTTGGGTACTAAACTGCATTTTAGTACCGCATACCATCCCCAGACCGACGGTCAGAGCGAGCGGACGATTCAGACATTGGAAGACATGCTTAGAGCGTGTGTGTTAGACTTCGGGGGTAGCTGGGATGCGCATCTGCCGTTGGCTGAGTTTTCCTACAACAACATCCATCATTCGAGCATTGGTATGCCACCTTTTGAGTTGTTGTATGGTAGGAGGTGTCGGACTCCCATTTGCTGGGGAGAAGTGGGACAGAGAGTGATGGGCAGTACAGAGATCGTACTTCAAACGACCGAACAGATTCAACGAGTGAGGCAGAGGTTATTGACCGCCCAGAGCCGACAGAAGAGTTATGCGGACAGACGCCGGTCCGAGCTCGAATTCCAGGTCGGCGACTTCGTTCTCCTAAAGGTTTCTCCTTGGAAAGGGGTAATTCGGTTCAGGAAGAGGGGAAAATTGGGGCCCCGGTTCATAGGTCCATTCCGGGTAATTGCAAGGGTAGGTCGGGTAGCTTATCGGTTGGAGTTGCCAGCGGAGCTGAGTCAGATTCACAATACCTTTCACGTATCACAGTTGAGGAAGTGTATAGCCGATGAAGCAGCAGTGGTTCCGTTAGAAGATATTCAGGTGGATGCGAGCCTGAATTACGCCGAGAGACCAGTAGCTATCAGGGATCGGAAGATCAAGGTTCTACGGAACAAGGAGATACCTATGGTGTTGGTTCAGTGGCAACATCGGAAGGGATCGGAGATGACCTGGGAGCCGGAAAGAGAAATGCGGGAGCAACATCCGGAGTTATTCGCAGAATGAGACTTCGAGGGCGAAGTCTAGTTCTAGTGGGGGAGAGTTGTAACAGCCCGGAATTTCAGGTATTTCTTTAAATTATTTTTGGGGCACATTTAGGCGGGGACTCGGCGAGTTGGTGCATGACTCGCCGAGTAGGGCCATGGTCTTGGTCGCAGATACGCGACTGGACTCGACGAGTCCAATAGGGACTCGGCGAGTCGACGCTGTTCAGCTGAACCCTAGCCGTTTCGATTCTGAATCGTATATAATGATCTTATGGCCGTCATGTCGCGTCTTTTGTCCGATTGAAGATACCTTGGGAGTTTGTGGGCATCTAGAGCAAGGGTGAGGGCTAGAGGAAGCTTGAAGAGATTGTTAGACAAGGAGAGGCAAGGTGGTGATCAAAGGAAGTCCAAGGAGTCGAGCACTGGAGGTTGGGGACACAGGGATCACGTTCCAGGTAATCTTCGGATCATAATCTGTAGCTTTTACGTTGTATGCGAATTTAGGGTTTAGGAAACCCATTTAAGGAATTGTTAGATTATAGAGTTGTTACAAGTGTTTAAAAACCCCTGTAATAGCATATGTGAAAGTCCAGGAAGCCCCATATCTATATACTTCGAAATCATGCGAAATACAGGAGGCAGCGGATTGACTGCATGGCGAGGACTCGCCGAGTCCAATGATCAGACTCGGCGAGTAGCTTGAAGATTCACTAGGACTCGCCGAGTTGTTCTTCAGACTCGGCGAGTAGCTTGAAGACCTACTGGAACTCGTCGAGTCGTTCTTTAGACTCGACGAGTGGAGTTGGGGTGTCTAGACTCGCCGAGTTGCCCTTTGCACTCGACGAGTCCGGTCAAGTTGACCGTTGACCTGTATGTAACTTAGTAGGGTCAGTTGTCTTGTTTGATAAGATCATTAATAAAGGTATGTGGTATTATAGGGAACCTGCAGATTAGCGGATCGAGTGCGAGTAGCTCGAAGGGTTTATAGCTTGCATACTACGAGGTGAGTCTTCTCACTATACTTCACCTGTAAGGGTTTGACGGTGTGACCGGAAGGTTGTATGTGTTATATTTATGCTATGTCTAGGGAGGTAGACGCTTTATATGTGATGTATGCTTATACGGGCCGGAAGGTGTGACTTATGTGATAGAAAGAATGGTATGATGTATGACTTATGTGTTATGTGTGATATGCTATATGTGTTATGTTTATACTGTTATGGGCCGGAAGGCAAAATACTATGGGCCGGAAGGCAATGTAATACGGGCCGGAAGGCGATATGTTATGGGCCGGAAGACGATTATGTTACGGGCCGGAAGGCAATGTTATGTGGACCGAAAGGTCCGGGCCGGAAGGCGTATGTGGGTAAGTCGTATACTGGGGAACTCACTAAGCATTTATGCTTACTAGTTGTGTTTATGTTTTTCAGGTACTAGTGATGACTGTGGGAAGGCGCCGGCGTGACACGTACACACTGCCATTGTTGAAGATCTTGGAGATTTATTATTTATACTTTTGCAATAAACTTGGAATAAACTCTTTTGTCGAATAATGATGTTTTGTTTTAAATGGAAAATTTATTTGAAAATTTGAGCTGTTACAATAATTATCAGCCTAAAACCTGATGTCCCAAGACAATTAAGCCCAAAAGACGGCCCACATCGAAGCCCAACATACCAAACCTCTCCTGACTGAGTAAGTGGGGCGTACTTAGTTGTACGCTAAGCGTACATGCAATTTGGCTTGTATGTTATGCATACAGACTTGTACACCCAACATACTCCTCTATTAAGACCATTTTCAACATTAAGAACTTAATGCTCTAGATCAGGGGTCCAAACCATAGATCTACTTCTTAAGGAACATCTAGACCCATAAAGTCATTGACTTGATGACTTTGCATGCCTCAAAAGAACCCAACATCAACTTAAAGCATTAAACTTTCACCAAAAGGACACAAACTCATATGGGGGATTCTAAAACCTCTAAGAGGCAACTTTATTGTGACATTCCCATTTTCACAACCAGAAAAGACCGATTTGTTTATGCTTTATTTTGGAAATCAGAGTATCCTTTTAAAGAAAAATGTTGTGGAAATTGTTCCCAGAAAACCATGATAAAGACTTTATCAAAGAATTCCCGAATAAATGTCTTTTATTCATTTTAAAACATTGGGATGTCAGTATCAATACAGAAACATAAGCATAAACAGATCTTACATTCATTTACACTAGTGATCTACATCTCTCCTTAATCTCTCAGTGTAATGTAGTTTCATATTGACACTTGTGATACAAATAAACTGAGTGGGTCAGGTTGGGAAACCTAGTGAGTACATAGGGTTTTCAACCCACAATAATATGGTTATTATGTTTAAACATCAAACAATTAACCCAATTATCCACCCCATCATCTTCTTTATTCTTAAGTATCCTCCCTATGAATAATCTATTCATCATTATTTATTCCTAAGGATTGTCCTAAAGAATAGGCAAGGAGTCCATCGTTTCCAGGGTTTATTCAATAGACACTAAGTCCATAGTTTCCAGGGTTCATCCAACGAGCGCTAAGTCCATAGCTGCCAAGGTTATCTCATTTATTGACAATATTATTTTCGGGAGTCCACCCGCAATACGTGTCAAGGGGTTTTTAGAGTACACCGGGTGAACGTCTCATTCAAAACACCTACAGGTTGCGAGCCTGCTAGTGTTCCACCAGACTGTCTAGAATAGTATTTGGTTGTCATCTACATTTTGTTAGATGATGGGACCAACGCTTGGGTAAAGGCTCTACTCATTTTTCACCTCTCACCCTCATCTCATGATCTTTATCACCTTTCATCTCATCATCCAACTCATCTTTCATTTACCCATCTTTACCTATCATAATTATATGTATAAAATACATATAATAAAAAACAATTAAAACATGTATATTTTTGTTCATCCAGCATAAATATTAAGTACACATATAATATGCACACATAACACGCAACTTATATTAAATACTTCATATCTATGTGTAAGATGAAAGTAATTACCCACTCACTTGTCAAAGTGATGATTTCAAACTCGGGAAGCGGTTCGCTTCTAACGATTCTATTTTCCTTCGACGAAACCTAACATTATTATCGCTAAGTTTTAGTCTAATCTTTATTGCGACAAGTTATTAGTCTAGATTCATCATTAACTCAAAGTCTACTTTCATGATCTATTAAGTAAGGAACAACCATGTAGGATCATATCGGAGGTAGGGTCCGTTGTTTGGAAATCCCACTTTAAACACCTCACTAAATCACAACCTAGACATCATCTCCATAAGTAGATCAATCAGTATAATGACTTGGAACCACTGATAAATCTTGTTTATAAGTTCATTATAACGATAATGAACTTAAACATAAGTTATACTAAAAGTAGGGTAAACATAACTCACTTACCGGGGGGTTTGGCTAGGAACTGGGGTCTGCGGGGGCAGAACTTCCGAGCCGAAAAGCTCTTTTTCCCGGAGTCGTCTGGTGCTCTGGAGCTTTCTTCTAGCACTAGGGGAGTTTCCTAGGGCTTTAGGGGGGGGGGGGGGGAGGTTTAGAGAGAGTTTAGAGTGAGAAAGAAAGAGCGGAAGGTGTGAGAAATGAAGGCACATTCGCATGCTATTTATAGGCTGAAATATTGCTTAACTCGTCGAGTTGGGGCCTCGAACTCATCGAGTGGGTGCCAGATGTCACCCTCTCGTGGCAAGGCTTGGGGAGAAAGCAATGACCCAGATCCAGCCACGTCACCCTCTTCGCAACAGCATCCTACCGACTTCTAAACCCCGTAACTCTCGCATACAAGCTCCGTTTTTGGCGTTCTTTATATCCACGCGTAGGTGGATACATATTCTACAAATTTCGTTTAGACTCCATCGGCAAATTCTCAACCGATTTTAAATTTAACAGTATGAGAATATTACACTGTTTACGACAATGTAAAATTCATAACTTCTACATATAGACTCCTTTTTCGACTGTCTTTTTATCGTTGAGTTCCTATTAATGAGATATTCAATTCTCATTTAGGTTGTGTCAGCTAAAAATCACTCGATTTGAAATTTCAGGTTGTGCACTACTATGCTAAATCTTAGAAAAATCATAACTTCCTCATACAAAGTAAAACTTGGATGTTCTTTTTATGCACGTTCTCGGTTTAACGTATACTACTACTTTCATTTAGATTGCTAAGGCTAAAAAGTAATTTATCCAAAATTCACTTTTTACATTACGCGGTGCCGTGCCGGTTTAGCCATAGAACTTCAATGGGTTATAACTTCTTCGTTATAACTCGGATTTCAGCGTTCTTTATATGTACGGAACCCTTCTGACATATACTATAACTTGGTTAAGATTATTTATTCTAAATAATCTTCTATCAAAAAGTCATTTTTGACGCTTATTGTCTCCGTATTGACTAGCCCAAATTTGGAGGCGTTAAATTTATGCATCTAGAACATCAGAAACACAGAGAATGGCAACTCATAGCTCCTGAAGTGGTACCAAACCACTAGACCTCATTCTTGGGACCAAAATAAACCAAAAACTCATACATGCTAGATCTAGGACATCAATGATCAAGTTCATAGATTTTTACCTTAAACAAGCCGAAAATGAAGCCTATAATTTAGATCCATAAGCTCTTCCTTGATCCCCATCCTTACATCAAACTCCATCTTCTTGGAAATGGACCAAATACACCAAAAATGGACACCATGAGCTCAAAATACCATCATGAAGGATAAAGGGAGATTTCTAGGGTATTGGGGGCTTAGAGGCTGGTAAAAAGGCCACCCCTAAGGACTTAAGGTGCTTATATAGGGTACAATCACTTAAAATTAGGGTATTCCTCTAACCCTCGTACGCCTAACATACAAGGCTTCATATTCCCAAATAACACTTGCACTACGCTCAACATAACCCACACTAGGCCTTGCGTACACTTCTTCACAACAGTACGTCCCACGTACTCCCTAGGTACGCCCTACGTACTAAGGTTTCCCCACAAGCCCTACACATTCTGAAGGCCATAACTTCTTCGATACACATCCAATAATGACGATCCATATATCCATGAAAAGGTAATGAAAAGCTCTATGCTTTAACCAACTCATACTCACCTTACCATATCCCGAACAAACATCCATTTTGAAAGAAGCTTGAGCTGACAAATTACCAAAATACCCGTTAACTCCAAAACACAAACCAAATACTTGGATCATCCAATATACATCATCCACCTCCAAATGAGCCCAAAAAAGAACTTCTTTAAGGATCTTAAGTCTGCTAATAGCCAATCCTTGATCACTACCCCGAAATGGAACGATCTGAAATAGGGTGTTACATTTCGACTACTATCACTAAAAGAAAAATCGTCGTAACCCATGAGATAAGGATTTTGAAAGGAAAAAGGTCAAAAATGGAGTTCGTATGAAGGAGATATGATTTTTAGAAAAATATAAAATACAGGTTAAAAACGAAAGTCAAAATTTGACAACACAACCTTGAGGAAAGTTGTATAGTAGAGAGCTACACAAATATATAAAGAGGGTAAGAAACAAGATTCATATAAGGAATATATTAATTCTTATAAAAAAATTTAGGAGTGCGTGACATGCCTAGCGCACACACATAACACCTAGATTCGTCGAAGATTAGGGAGACATGGACCATCAAAAGTATGACACATGGCAAGCTCTGGATGGAGCCATGAAATGAGTGCACGTCGCGCATGAAGTGCACCGTGCGCACAACCCTTATAAATAGAGGCACTCACTTTCTGATTTTCTCATCCCAAACACTCTTCCAAAGACCCTCCCTATACCTCTCAAGCTGTTTCGGAGACCCTGTCGATGACGCGAAGCTTCAGATGCAATGACTCGGATGCTTTAGATAACATTACAAGAGTGCGTACATGGCCCTTATTTTCACTATTTTAAATGTTTTACGGGGGAAATACATGATTATCAAATGGTTTTATCAAAATATATTGATTGTTACAAATATCAAATCATTTTATAAAGCTTAAAGCCTTAGGATAATGTAGTTATAGATATTATGTCTATTTATAAGATATGATATTATGTCTAAGAGATATGATGCCCGATAGTCTATGAAGAGATAATACCTAGATGTTCTAATGACCAAATCCCTAAGATAACATAATACCTAGAAGTTATGTTGGTCAAATATAAGGATATGCATTGTAGTTAGTTGTTACTCTGCCCAAATATGATGTTTCAAATAACCAAAATTAGGGTACATATATATATATATATATATATATATATATATATATATATATATATATATATATATATATATATGAACACTTATATATACAAAATAATTATGAGATCTAAAGTTATAATTATCAATTATAAGATAAAAGATTTATATTATGATGGTTATCGAAAATACCTAGGAATGAGTAATATAAAAGATACAAGATAAAAGATAAAAGATAAATACATAAGGTCAATGTGTTAGTGAGTCGTGAATTCATCCAAAGTAGACCTGGCAAGCGTGTCGTGTCGTGTCGGGTTTGTGTTGTGTCAAGACATTAAACGGGTTGAAAGGGCTTGACCCTAACCTGACTCGTTTAATTATCATGTCGTGTTGTGTCAACCCGTTTATTTTCATGTCGGGTTTCGGGTTAAGGTTTAGACTTTATAAGTATGTTGTGTCATGTCGAGTTGAAATATTTTAAAGGTTGGAAAGTATGAGTTGTGAAGGCAAAAAGGAAAAAGTAAAACACTGGAGTTATGAGATAGAATGACAAAGTTTATAGTAAGTTTAGAAGAAAAAATTAAAAGAGTTAAAATTGGGGAGCAAAAGGGATAAGTGGTGAGGATGAATAAAATTAAGTAACTTGAAATTTTGAATATTACTTCTAATTATTGAGTTTAACCCACTACAATTCTATAAAATATAATATATTTATAAAAATATGAAATCTATAATAAATAACATATAATTAAACGGGTCATATTAGTCATCTTCGAGTTAAAAGTTTTGACCCTAACCCTACCCGTTTAACTATCGTGTCGTGTCATGTATACCCGTTTACATAAACGTGTCGAAATCTCTGACCCTAACCCGCTAATTTCGTGTCGGATTTTCATGCCGTAAAGCCAGGTCTAATCCAAAGGCCTTGAATTCGGCATTCTCCCAATACCTATAATCATTAATCCTGCAAGAGACGGTGGTGCCAAATTCACTTGGTAGACCTTGTACCAGTTGTAACACAAGTCGATTTTGGCTGACCGGACTTTCAACATCACTCAATTTAATAGAAAGTTCCTTGAGGCGTTGACAATAAGCTTCAAGAGAAGGCATGGATTTTAGGGTTAGGTTTGTGAATTCATGCTCAGGAGCAGCCGCCTATGAGCCTTTGTTATTCAAGAAGATGGATTTGATCTGGTTCCATGCTTCAAGGGCTATGGATTCCTCCTTAAGTACTCGAGACAAGAGATCTTCACAGAAAGTGTCGTATATCCACGGGAGGACTATGGAATCAGTTTCAACCCATGCCTCATACTTTGGGACGGTTTTCACTAGAGGTTCTATACCATCGACGTGGCTAAGAACTTTGTAACCATGTGCGCGAAGTTGGAGAAGTTTTACCTAAGTCGAGTAAGTGACTTTTGTACCATCAAGGATTCTGACCCTCTTTTGGATGTTGGTGACTGTATACACAGGATGAAGTGGGTTTGCCTTATTGGCGTTTTCTTTGTCGCTCATCATGATGAGAGGAGAAAAGGAGATATAAGGCAAAGGAGATACAGGGCAGGAGCTATAATAGCTCTGATACCATGTCAATTATCGTGTAATTGAATTGCTTGCTCTTCATTATTCACATCCCCCAATATATAGATACATAGTACAACTAATAAACATAGTACAACTAATACAGTGTAAAATACAAGGAAAGTAGATCTACTAAACTACTACACATATATATAGTAAGAATTGTGTGCATTAATAGTTTCTCCTTACAATGTAAGAATTCTTTGATACCAAGTGGCCATGTAATCAAGGTTGTAGAACTCGTTACTCGGTACCTATTCGACCGACTACCGAGTAGCGAGTACTCGGGAGTACTCAGGAGTACTCGGATTTGGTAATTCATGTAGAAATATTTTTAGAGAAATTATTTATATCAAAATCATAAGTTAAAACCATAACTTGATTGAAATATATAATAAAATTAGATAAATATGAATACACAAAAACTGAAAAAACACATAATGATCTCACTTCATGAGTAATTACTGAAAATTGAAGATATATACGTAGTAATAATCACATGTTTGTGTGTTAATTAATAAATCATTAAGTATATTATACATATTAATCACCGAGTTGACAGAGTTTTACAACATTGCTCAGTTCAGTAAGGGGCCGATCGGAGAGTACTCGGGATTTTGTAACTCGCCTCGGTAAGGGGCCGAGTAGCGAATACTCGGAAGAGTAATCGGACAACTCGGTGAGTTTTACAACACCGCATGCAATATAAGATCAATCAAATCAAACTTATAAGTAACTTTATGTAGGTTTGGCATCAATGTCCTCTTTGTCTTCGGTTTGTAGTTTTATGTTATAGTCCTTTGTGATTAATATGTTGAGTTGTTTAATGGGTAAAAAGGACTTACATTCCATACACATGCTAAGAACATAAAAGGGATGATACTATAATGTGTTCATTTTGTAAACATAACAAGAGTGACAAAACTCAACCAAAAACATACAACCAAAACACAATTCAAAGTAAACCGTATCAATACAAAATGAGTCACACGTATCATAATTGACCGTATATGATGAAAAACATAAGAAAGAAGAAAGAATACATGCAAAAAAATAAACTAGAAAAACAAAGGCCAAAAATACATACATTAAGATGAAGGTAGGTAGGTACATACTCTAGTAGACTTGGGTAACCTTGCTTGCAAGAACACGTTCTCGTCTTTCTACAAATTCAACAGGAAACCAACCTGCTTTCCCTTTGCATTCACCTTCAGCCCAACCATTGTTTGACACCTGTACATTTTTTTACCAGATACAAGTTTTGTAACCAAAATATTATTAAAGGAAACAATAACAACAAAGAAAATTCAAAAGGCATAGACCTTTCTGATAACGACATAGTCACCCGATGATAAATTGAGCTCCACATCAGACTCTGCATCATACGAGAACATTGCCTAGAAGGAAGCGTAAATGATATGGAGAATTAAGTTAGTTTATTAGTTATAAATTATAATAGACATATCAAGAAACAGTCAGTTTGTATGTATTAATGTATGCATGCATACCTCTCCTAAAAAGTAATTCCCCCCTTCATTTGAACCATTTTGCATTGGAGAAGGAGATGTGTTGTTATTGATTTCTTCATATGATGGAGGTGAAGGAGGAGGAGGAGGTGTTTCCATTTTTGGAGGAGGAGCTGCTTCAATTCGTTGGCGCTGTGATACCATCTACAAATTTCCCATTTGGAAAATAATAAAATAAAAATACTAAAAACAAAATTATTAATCTTGTTGCATAATGCATACCTCTCCTTCAAGATGATCAAGAATCTGAATAACCTTCTCATGATAAGCACGCTCCGATTCAATCTATCAAAAACACACATGTTTTAAAAAAATATATATACCAAAAGATATGAAAGTGATCCTAAAACATTAAATAAATGAAGAAGAATATTTTTACCATGGAAATGAGCCTCTGTAGTGTCATATTTTGTTGCTGAGCTTCAACTGCAGCCATTGCTGATGCAGCTTCCTTTCCCAATATTGACATGTTGGACTTCAAATCTTGTAATTTTGATTCGGCTGCTTCAAGTCTTGCAAATACTTCTGGATTCCCAGTTCCTTCCATCACTTTTGTTTGTCGTTTTGATACTTCAATCACCTACTTTCCAAATTTTAAGTTAAATAATTAGTGTCAAAATATAAAAAAGCATGTTGGTCCTCGACTATACTCATTTTTCAATTTTAGTTCCTAAAACTATATTTCTTCCAGTTTTTGTCCTCATTTGAGGTTTTTGTAACCATTTTGGTCTCTCATCCAATTAAAATGACTACTTTTATCAACTATACTCAGGGACCACAAAATAGTCACTTTACAAAATACAAGGACCAAAAATGTCATAAGAACAAAAACTACAAGATAAGGACTTTTTGGGACCAAAAATAGTCAGTTTACTTGGAACAAGGACCAAAAATGTTACAAGAACCTCAAATAAAGACAAAAACTGCAAGAGAAAACTTTTGGGGACCAAATATGTTACAAAAACCTCAAATAAGGAGAAAAAACTGCAAGAGAAAACTTTTCGGGACCAAAAATAGTCAGTTTACTTAACACAAGTATAAAGAAGTATGATAAGAAGTTAAGAACCTCAAATAAGGACCAAAACAGCAAAAGAAAACTTTTTGGGACCACAATTGCAAAAACCGGCAATACTCAGGGACCAAATATGTAATTTACTCAAGACAATATGAAACACCTGTGCTTCAGCCTCTTGTCTCATTCTGTCATAACGTTGAGCAAGATGTCGAGCATCTTCAAGAGGAGCTCCCATTACCATTGCTCTTAATGGCTCTGCAACCTGCACACCCCACACATGTTATTTACACCCCCTCAAAAATAAAAATAAAAATTAAAAAATATAATGTATTTTAAACCTGGGTCCCAAAAGATTTGAGTAGATTTTCTCGTTCCTTTTCCATTTGTGCACGGGCTCGTGAAAAGTTGACTGCAGCTCTTGATAGTGTATTACCACTAGTGCATGTATTCTCAATACCATATTTTCTGCTATCTTCTGATAATTTACTTCCTGTGAAAACATTCAGTTCATGTAAAAGCTTAATTACATCATGAAATTTAAAGGCATAACAAACTTGCCTATTTCAACTTGTTTGGAACTCGTTGCTATGTATCCTTCAACACCACGAACAATGTCTCTTTGAAAATGCTGAAATGCAAAAGCAAGTTAATTTCATCTTCAGAATAAAATCTTATAATTTGTTATATGTTTATTCTTGAGTTATTAATATACAACAACAATATGTGGAGAGAGCAACCTTAGCAGCACGTGTGGATATGTAAAGTCTTTCAAGTTTCTGGTGAAGCATGAGTTCTGCTTCATCTGTTACAACATTATCTGAACCACCATAACCTCCACCACCAAACTGCTTGAAAACCGCCTAAATTTTACACCAATTATTATGTAATTATGTATTGTGATAAGGTAGTATAATATCAAATGGGTTAACAAAGAATGAAGTATCTCAAACCAATTGCAGATATAAGCAATTTTTACATATGAGCATTTTTCATAAATAAGTTTTGTCCCCATTAAGTCAAAATGTAACAGCACTTTCGCTCAAAATGCAGCCTATATAATGACTAAATCGCAAGTGTTCCCTTTACTGTGTTTAAGTAACAAAAAGGAAGTACATAAATGTTTGTGATCGAGCTCACTGTTTTTTGAATCTACAGCTTTTATGAATTTGGACACCTGTTGTTAGGTTTATGCAAATAACTTTATATCACTTATAATTTTTAAAATACACAGGTCCTATAAGCATGAGAGTGTCTACTTTTTTAGTAAACACCAGGTGTACAGAGTTCATGGTTGTTGAATCACGCATTTGACCCTATGTGTAAGGGAAATTTCACTACCTCAATCAAAACTTCAAGGTTAAGCTACAAAGTTGGGGATTAAAGTACATTACCAGCGTATAAGAGAGATCGACACCGTTTCATCCAAATTAACCAAATCCAATATGATAAATCTTTTAGGCAAAAAAATATGCTAACTTCATCAAAACTTTTAACAAGTATTCATCCTAATGCTAGTTATGCAGATGCCAACTATTAGGTTGGTTACTTCATATATAACGAGTAGCTAATTAGATGAACTGGAAGAGCAATACTTTATCAGATTCATCGATATATCCTCGACAGTAAACAGTTGTGAATTATTATTGATATGAACGGATTTTGGGGGCAAAACCGAATCAGATTCAAATTGAAAGCAACGAATTTCTTGATTGTACCTGTTGTTGTCTGGCAACCTGTTCCCGGAGCTTCGTTGCTTGTTTCCTGATCGCTTCCATTCACGAATTGGCCAATAAAGGAAGAAATCAATGGATGTGGAAGTAATTTGACGGATTATCACTGGAGATTTATTCCTTTGATCGGATATAGATATTTATAAATCAAATTTCACATACGAATTGTTTCTTTCGTTTTACGATTTTGAATCGAGTTTCTTCTCGTTATGCTTTCAAATGAAATACGACCTCCCCGATCGAAGGCTCTAAAAATACTATTTTGCCCCTAAGGTTTTCCGTTTTTGTACCGAATGGATGAGACGTTTATGGTTATAAGATTTATAGCTTTGGCTTTAAATTAAAAGAAAAAATTACAACACTAGTCATTTTTTTCTTTAAAAAAAATGGTTAATAACTTATAAGAATTTTATTCGGTAATATTTAATTATTATTTATATTTAATTATTTATGTTTCTTTTGTACATATAATCATTAAATTTGTTATAGGTTATAATGATATTTTAGGTACATATAAAGAAGTTTAATGACATATGTTTAAAAGAAATTTAAGTGACTAAATATGTATATGATATAAAGTTTATCATCGTTTAAGTTATTAATCATTTTTATATAAGGGTAATTTCATATATATCATTCCAAACTTTAAATATTACATCAATATCAACAAGTGTCACTAAACTATATCGACTCTTCTAATAATTATGGAACTCTATCGGCCATTTTCATATATTTATGGTTCTTGAAATAGACACCTTCTTTAATGGTTCCCATCCCCGTCACTATGACCTATAATAATTACACCCAAACAACCACCACCACTGTCGCCTCCTCTACTTACTAATCCATATATGTCTTTCCTCCACAATCGAGTTCTCCATTTTTCATCTCTCCATGACCTCCACTATGCGTCATTTGTTCGTTTTCCGATTTCCCGATTTGTGATCAATTTATAGTACAAAATCAAACACATCAATTTAGTTTGGACCAGGCGTCTAGTTTTCATAAAGCAACTCAAATCACCGAGGAGCTCAAAGATATCGTGTAACGTCACAATGACAAGACCCAACATTTTCATTTTTAAATTAATAAAACCGGTATTCCCGAAACATCATCATAAAATTCCAGATAAAACAAATGTATCAATCATCACATCATATTAGACTAAATCAAGAAAATACGTACAAGGTGGTATGTGCTCTACAATCATCCCGAGCTCTTTCATTTGAAAACTGAAGTACCTAAAACATAAACTGATAATAGTAAGCAAAAAACTTCGTGAGTTCCCAAAAATACCACATATCATACATACATAGATAAACACATAGTGGGCCCCGCCTGGCATTGGGCCCCGCTCGGTATACAGATCGGGCTCGTTGGATGAACCCTGTTAACTATGGATTTAGTGTATGTTGTATAAACCATATCGACGATGGACTTCGTGCTTATTCCTCATGAAGAATCCTTAGGAATGAGTGATAGATGATTCTTAGGGTAGATGCTTAAAAAATAAAGACGATAATGGAGATGAGTAATTGGGTTAATTGTTTGATAATAAAACATAATAACTTTATTATTGTGGGTTGAAAACCCTATGTACTCATAGGTTTTCCAACCTGACCCACTCAGATTATTTGTATCATAGGTGTCGATATGAAGTTATATTACACTGAGAAATTAAAAGAGATGTAAATCACTAGTGTAAATGAAAACAGGGTCTCTTTATGCTTATGTTTTTGTATTGATGATGACATCCCAAATTTTTAATATCAATAAAATACATTTATTCGGAAATGCTTTAATAATATGTTAATCATGTTTTTTGAGAACAAATTCCGCAATATATTTCTTTAAAACTATACTCGGATTTTCAAATAAAACATAAACAAATCGGTATTTTTTAATCCTTAATTTGCGGATGTCTTATTGATAGATAAATGATTTTGTTTTTCTTATTTTACCCTAATTTTATATATATATATATATATATATATATATATATATATATATATATATATATATATATATATATATTAACACATACTATAATATATATGGATGTCTCTTAAAACCAATAATAAAACATAATAAGATAAAGCAATAAATACAAATTACACGATGGTTTCCATATTTTGGTTGGATTTTTTTTCTTTAAAGAATTGGAAAAAGGCATGAGTAAGCATACGACCATACCACTATACCAGCTATAAGTCTAAAGAGCAACGACACAGTGCTTTAATTTGTCCGCCACGTGGAACTCCCAACATACATTGCCGGCTTCTCACTCTTGCTCACGTGCCACCATTAAAATATCTTCTGGCAGTCTAACATACCAATCATGTAATTTTTTTGAAGGATTATGGAATTTGTCATCGAAGTATTTTAATTGTGTATTTATTTGATCCGAGTTTAAAAGCTTTAACTTAGATCTAAACTAGTAATTAAGGTCGCATTTTGTCATAGGTTTTCAGTATTTCATTTTAACCATTGGTGTGTAAATGCTTGGCAAATTTGGTCCCTAGGGGGGCAGTTTTGCCAACTTTGAAAAAGTTGGAGTACGCTTGACATACTCCTTGTACGTTCGGCTTACGCATGCACGGGACAAACCCTAAATTTTAGGGTTCAAACCCTATTTAAACAACATCATAACCCCCTTATTCTCTCATTTCTCTGCCACCATTGCATTTCGAGTGTCACTTCGAAACTCTAGCCTTCCTTGAAGAGATTTACCCTCTTGAGTGTTTGTTTTAGTGTGTGTTGGTGAAAGTAGAAGAAGGGAAGCTTGGAAGAAGGAACTTTGATCAAAGGGAACTTGTAGATCTAGATTTTTCACATCATTTTCAGTTTCATTGGGGTATAAAGCTTGAAACTTGCTCCTGGTTTACTAAGATCTAGTATTTATAAAGTTTTGGACCCTTTTTGGTCATATTATGAGATCTTGTGGATTTATTCCACTCCAGGAGTTAGAAGTTGCTTTTTGATGTTTTTGAGGTCATTAGTCCATAAAGTTAGCATATTGATGGTTGTGGATCAACCATACATTAAATTCTTGATGTTAGAGGAAATCATGATTGAGGAGTTCCTGAGGTCACCATCTTTAATTCGGAATCTATTTGAGTTTGTTTGGTCTTTATCTGGAAGATCATAGGGTGGAGTTGATACGGTACCAATTCATTTTTCCTCTAAACCGTGTACCATACCAACTATAATTGGTATAAAAAAAAATTGCTACCGGTACTATACCAAGTATACTTGGTATCAATTTATTTGGCTACCAACAAGTTTGGTTGGTGCAAATTGGTATTGGTAATGGTATATACCAACTTCTTTTAATTTTCTTTTATAAGATTTAAAATTAAGCAAAGACATCAGGATTTTGATGTGTTGTATAAAAATTAGTTACATGGTTCTTTTAGTTTACAAAATAATTCTACTGAAGTAACGCTAAAGTAACGTTTTAATATTGTACTTTAACGTGGTAATAACTATTGACTAATACGACTAAATGACTAATATAATATTATTAAAACTGTGTATATATATATATATATATCAATTGAATTGGTTGGTACGGTATTATCATGGTATTCCAATTTTTGTACCATTAACGTACCAACATTAATCAATTGGTACGGTACTACTACCAACCAAACATGTTGGCTATCAAATATATTGGTGACCAAGTTTCTTGGTTCGGTTGGTAATATGTTGGTTGGTTTTCCATGGTACAATTTTGCCAGCCCTAGAAGATCATATTGAGTTGTGTTATACATCCCAAGGATTAGTCCATTAAGAATGTTGTATGATTGGGTGAGCTAAGTTGAATTTTGTTCTGTTTGCAATGTCAGTTGGTAGTAGTTCGAACCTTAAGTGGAGGAGAGCTGGATATTCTATTTAGAGGATTTGCGATCTATTCGAATTATGGTTTCAGAAGGATAAGTTATATGGAGTTGCAGTTCGGGTATGCAAAACTTAGGTTCATGATTTGGTCAAGATGGGGGTACATAGCAAGATGTCATCAGATGTATGTGTTAAAATGGATGTTTTATTTACTTTAAAAATAAATAATTTTGGGATGTTACACTCCACATCTAAAAACAGTCTCATAACATGTAGTATTAATATGCATTATAATATTCTTCTTCAACCTATTTTTATTTTACATTTTTGGTTCAATTTTTAGTTTTTGTGACAAGTTTGATCCATTTATATATATATATATATATATATATATATATATATATATATATATATATATATATATATATATATTAAGTTTTCTCCAAACATTTTTTAGAATTTTAATTTTATGTTTTAAAACTTTATTTTTATACTTTAAAATTTTTTTATGTCTTTTTTACAACTTTTGTTTGTTATAAAATTTGTTTTCATTATATATATATATATATATATATATATATATATATATATATATATATATATATATATATAAAAGATAAAACTGTAAAATTGATCAATGTGGTTTGTAAAAAATTGTGGGTAATGTTCAAAAAGTTTTCAACTTACACTGAATTATCAAAATAAGATACTTCCCAGGGTTTTAGTCTCTATAGAACTTGAAATGATTGTTTTACCCTTTTATTTTTATTTTTTTGTACTTCTTTTAATACTTTATCAATTAAAAATATTAAACAAAAGATTGGACCCACCCTATACCACCCCTACCATCCCTTACGCTTCTCTACATCTATTTCTCTCTCTCTTTTTTTTTTTCTCTCTCTCACCCACACACACCCACACACTAGACATTTAACCCAATATGATCTTCATCAAACTTCTTTAAGTTCTTCCACCAATATGTCTATTTTCACACACTAAAACTTAAACACACATAAAAAAACTCCAACTAAAAATCGTCATGTGTGAGTTTAATGTTCTTTGGGTTCTTTTAATTTTTAGTATGTGTACGTGCGTGTTTTTCATTTTTGGTGTGTGTTTAGTTTTATCAGTTGTCAACAACCCTTGAAGTTTAGACCAGTCGAGACTAGAGATGTTTATCTAGATCATTCTTTCCCTCACTCGATCTATATTCTCCAACGATTTTTTTCTCATCCACTCTCTCTAATTATTAAGAAACTTCAGCGATTTCAAGGTTTTTTGCGGAGAGAGTAGAAGAAGTTTTCAGCGAGGAGACGGTACCAACTTTTACAGACTAGGTGGAGCTTGTGGTGATCGATTTTTAGGATGCAGATTAAACAGGAGGATGGCGAGGCTGTCAGGCAGCACATGCTGGAAAGGAGATTGGTTGCAGAATTTGTCTCGTTGGGTGGATTGATGATTTGATGTTCGACTGGAGACAAAGCTTTGAACTGGGGACATATATTTTTGCTCTCACGATTGTTTTCGAAACTGTTGTATCCACCTGTGAAAAAAATCATCATCTCCAATGGGAACAGATGGGCATAACCGTCATGATCAAGAAAAGGAAGAAAATCTACCCTAATAAATAAAAATGATTTTGCCACATGTCCTTCTCTCATTCAATTTGCCACATATCATTTTGTCATAATTTAAAAATATATTTATTTTCCACTTGTCATTTATTTCATTTTCCATTTCAAATGTATTATTAATTAGTTTCCATAAATTAAACCTACCATAATGATATTAATTTTAAATTTTAAATTTCAATTTCAATTTCAAATAAATTTACAGTTTAAACCTTTATGTTTAACATTTTGTTATAATTAACCTGTTTAGTATATAGGTCTGATAACTAAACAATAATTTTAATTTATTTATTTTTTGCATGTTTTTTTTCTCATAATTTTTATTTATTTTAAATTTCGAATTCAAATAAACTTCTCATTTAATCGTTTATATTTAACATTTTGTTTTAATCAACCCGTATAATATACGGGTTTCACAACTAGTGAGATATAAATTTAGGATCTTTACTAAAACAATTAAATAAAAGTCATGGGCGCCACTATTATGCCTTTTCTTGTGTTAAGAGAGAGAGAGAGAGAGAGAAAGAGAGAGAGAGAGAGAGAGAGTATTTTTTTTTTTAATTTTAGGTTAAAACGATATTAGAATAATTATAAAAAATACAATTTTTTTTTGCATAATCGTCTTTTCAAGTATTTTTGGATTAAAAATCTTTTTTTTTTTTTTTTTTGATTTTGTCTTTTCAAGTTTTTTTTGGATTATTATTTTTTTTTTTTTTTTAACTTTCTATGAAGGGATTATAGACTTTCTATGTAAAAAAAACTATTTGGATTATATTCATAGTTTTTTGCAAATAACAAAGACAAATTTTGCAGTTTTGTCTTTGTTAAATTATATTTTTAAATTACTTTATAATGATTTCAGGAAAAAAAATTGTTTTTAGAGAATTAATATTTTAGAAATCCTTATATCATTGTTTTTATGCATGGAAAATTAATTCAGACCAAATGATAAAATATTAGGAAGGTTAGCATGGGAAATGTCTACTTAAGTAACTTGTTCGCACAAGGAAAAGTCGTCAAGAATGATGGACCCACGCGCTTTTGTCGTCAGCGCGTGACTTCGTATAGAAGGGAGCCAGGAAGGCGGCGCAATTAACGCGGTAATATTATGTATTTCTGTAAATAAGGACAAACCAAAGGGCCATTTTAACGTATACTTGTGTAGTCAAATATTTTGATTTTTGAGTGGCCCAATTGCATTTTTCCAGAATATTTTGTGGCTTGAACGAAAACCGGGGGGCGTGACCACGACATATAGCAAACAAATATTCGTGCAAATATTCTGTAAATTAAAGAAAAACATTGTTATTAAAAATAAAATAACTTTATAATAATTCTAACTATATAACATCTATAAAATATTATCGTAGTAATCAATGGAGTTTAATTTTTCATTGATGTCCCTTTTAATTTAAATCGTACATTTAGTAGCAATCATATTTTATTACTTGTAGATAAAATTATACAAATGATGCTTGTAGTTGGCAGAAAAGACCACTGTAAGATGAATTTTTAGAATTAATTCATCTTTTCTGGTTTAAAATGAATACACTCGGTTATTTTCAACCAACCACGATGACTCATTATGTGTTTTTAAATCTGAAAATTACTTATCATTTGCTTTTTAAACCTGAAAATGAACAACCATTTTCAAAATTTGTAATTTTACTCGATTTATCTTTTTATTACATATGATTAAAATATTATTATATTTATTATAACGTATTTTCGTTTTAGACTTCTTGGATCGGTCACCGTAAAAAGCATTATTGCTCCTTTAGGGGCCAAAACTAAAAGTTAAAAAGGAAAGTAGTAACGGGACTGGAATATGTTTCACATTTTCCATATCTTTCACTTATAATATTTTTTATTTACTTTTTGATGTAAATAATTTACCTTACTTGTTTGCCTAACGTGTAGAGAAAAAGCCTTTTTTTAAGAGCGGGAATGTAGAGAAAAGAACTTCAACTATTTGAGTTGAGCACTTCATAAATTGATTTATCAATTTTAAATATATATATTTACCAACTTGTACCATAACTATAAATGTGTTGTACTTCATATGGATATGAAGGATTAAATTATTAAGTGGAATTATCACTTTCCATTTGAGTTAGCTCGATTCGATTGATAATTTTTAAAAAATGTATAAGATAAGTATTATGAAAAGTGCATTTCCACTTTCAAAATACTTATTCATTTTGTTTTTATTAATTGTTCATGTTCTCTTGTTCTATCTAATTCTACAATTTATGAAAAACCTATAAATCCTTAAGATAGTAGTGACATAGTGTCATTGTCTTAAAAAGAAATTAAATATGTATGAAATACTCAAAATCCTACTAAAATTTGATCAAAAAACTCGAAAAGTATCATCACAGACGGACAGATAAACCAAACTGATTAACAAATATAGGGTTTTTGACACTGTAGCATATCAATGTTTGATCAATTTGCACATTTAGTTACTAATTTTTTTTGTACTCAATTGATCCTTAATGTTAGTAAATACCGACTAATTACCCCCTTATGCACCCGATAAACGGAACAATCGGTGATATTGCTTATGTGGAATAAATTTACATTTTATATGTCATTTATTTTATCCACATAAGATTTAGAAGTCAAATAAACACATTTATTTAGCCAGAACTACACGTCTTCGTTCTTCCTTTTTCTCATCTTACAGTGAATATGAAGCACTAAACCTAGGTTCGAAGTCGTTTTCTCCGATCGAAGTCAGTGAGCAGTCAACCAACCCACAATGTCTAGCTCGGCGCCAAAACCTGATGGACTCCACCCTATAGTGGAGTTGAACTTCAAAGGTGTTTTTCTTAGAAATCCTTTCTCGTATAACCATGGTATCAATCCCATTTTCAATGATCACGATTTTTCTGGAATGACATATGGTGAATGTATCACCTTTTTCAAACGGTTCATGCAAGAAAGTATAAAGAAGTTATACTATTGTAAACCAGGTAAGCCCTTAATGTTTGGGATAATTTCTGTCGCTAAAGATGAAGACTATGGTGGTTTCATTTTTCAAGCATATGGGACAGATGGTAAACTTTATATGTATGTAGACCATGATGGTCAAGGAATAGAAGATTGGTTTGGTTCTGAAATAGAAAAGGAGGATGGAGATGATTCATGCTTTGATGGTGGTGAGAATGAGGACGAAATTGATAACCTAACAGATTTAGATGTGGACTTTAATGAGGACATAGTCACTACGAATAGGACAAAGGGTGATGAATTTCTAAATAGATTATGTGGCAAAGAGGAAGAGGGAAATGATAACAACATAGATGATGATGATGATGGGCGTGAAGAGGATGCCAATGTAACTCAAAAACATTCCATTTTTAATGAGTTTGTTCCATGGAAAAAGCAGTTCCCAATACTTGGTATGCGGTTCAAAGATCCAACTCAATTAAACTTAATGTTATGCAACTATGTTGTTGCGAATGGGTACCAACTTGGCTTTGAGAAAAATGATAGGAAAATATTGTTGGTTAAGTGTTGCAAGGGTGAGTGCACATTCAGGTTGTGGGAGTCGTGGATGAGTGATGAATCATGCTTCCAAATTAAGTCTTTAAAGCCAATCCACAAATATGCAAGGAACTACAAGTTACGGTCCATGGTCACTTATGCTTTGATAGGGAGTCATTATACAAGAGAATTCTTACTTAGACAAAAGATGAGTGTTAAAAAGCTAAGAATAGTTATGTCACAGAATTTTGGTATTCATGTTAGTGTTGGTTAATGCTTGAGAGCTAAGAAATATGCACTCCAACTAATAGATGTGACCCTAGTTGAACATTATGCAAAGTTATAGTCGTATGCAGAAGAGATTAGGAGATCAAATCCAAGTAACACTGTGAAGCTTGATGTAAATCATATGCCAAATGCGAAGAACTACTTTAGTAAGTTCTATGTTTTCTTTGATGCATTGAAGAAGGAGTGGAAGGAGGGATGCAGAAAGATAATAGGTTTAGATGGTTGTTTCCTTAAAGGGATCTGCAAAGGGAGTTATTATGTGTTGTTGAAAGGGGTGCCAACAATGGGATTTATCCTATTGTATGGGCAGTAGTATGTGTGGAATAAGGAAAATTGGAGGTGGTTTTTGGATTTACTCATCGATGACTTGGGACTTAACTTAGGCTATGGATACAGTGTAATATCAGATCAACACAAGGTAACTTAATTGATTGTAATTAATTTTCCTATCTATTTGCATCCTTATTCACAATATTTTCTATTTGTTAACAGGGTTTGATTGAGGCTGTGAAAGAACTCCTTCCATATGTTGAGCACATGCAGTGTGCCAAGCATATTAGCCAAAACCTTAGGAAAAGGTATAACGGTGACCAATATGAAAACATATTCTGGAAGACATGTAAAGCAACAACAGAGGTAGATTTTAAGGTTGCCATGAAAGAGCTTGAAGTGCTAGACCCAAGTGCTCATCTGTATTTGATGGACAAAGACCCCAAAACATGGTCAAGGGCCTACTTCCAACCAGGAAGATGTTGTGATGCTATGGATAATGGAATGTCAGGAAGTTTTAATGTTGTAATTGTTGATGCTAGGAAGAAGCCAATTATCACCATGTTAGAGGATTTGAGGATGTATATGATGGAGAGGGTGTTCAAGAAAAAATGCAAACGTCTAGGATAAGCAACCAAATTTGTCCAACAATTAGAGAAATAGTGAATGAGATTAACAAGTGTCTAAGACATTACCAAGTCTTACCTAGTGGACTAAATCAGTTTGAAGTAAGAGGAACTATAGATGCTTATGAGGTGGATCTTGAAGAAAGAACTTGCTCATGCGGGCTTTGGCAGCTTAATGGAATCGGTTGTGTCCATTTTGTTGCATCTATTAGTTATATGAATAGGGATGTAGAGTAATATGTGGACAAAATGTTTAGTAGCATCACTTACATGAAGACATACAAGTTTAGGTTAGCACCTATGAATGGAAGTAATTTGTGGCCTGCAACTGATTACACTCCACCTTTACCTCATGTTCGTAGAACTATGTCTGGGAGACCTACAACTAAAAGGAAAAGGGATGCAACAGAAAACCCAAACCAGTCAAGTAAAAATTCAAAGAAAACTACCCAAACACAAAACAAAGGTAAGGAGCGGGTGAAGGTATCCAAGGCTAGGAAAAAACAAAAATGTAGCCCTTGTAAGATTGAAGGACACAACAAAATAGCTTGTACTTTGACAAGGCCTCCTAAAATCAAAGCTAGAAGAAAAACAAAATAGATAAATAAGTATTTAAATGGTTAATCTTTACAATTTCTTTTTAAATTTCTAATAATGTTTCATATTGGTCAAACAAGGTGTAGCTGAAACACTCAAGGAGGATGATGAAGGTAATCAAGTTAATGCAATGAATGAAGGTAATGAAGTGAATGGGGGTGAGCAAGCAGTAAATGATGATGGAGGAGTAGTAAATGATGGTGGAGAAGCAGTCAATGAGGTGCATATGCAACAAGACTATGATGAGGTGGAACTCATTCCTTTTGAGTTTGATGCATCAGGAAATGGAGAACCTAGTCAAGTTCATGTGCAAGAACATGAGGCTAGAGAAACACCAGGTGCAACCTTATTTAAGAAAATCAAGAGGAAGAGATCTGAAAGGATTATCAAGTTGAAGCTGGGCAAGAAAGTTGGTGGTGCAGATGCACCTGGGAATTCAGAAGCTAAACATGTTACTTTAGAATAACTTTAAGTGTTGGTTTATGTGATATGAACATGGTATGTAGTGTGAAATGATGTGTTTTGGTGTAGTGTTGATGTTTTTATGAAATTGCTATTAACTATGTTAGTTTGTATGAAACTATGTTGGTTTATGTGATGTGTATTTTGTGTTGATTAAGTTGGTTGTTATTTTGAGCTTTTTGTTGCGTTAATTTGAAGTTGCATGCATGGCAATGACTTGTCTAGTTAAACTGCATGGAAAAGGAATATATTTGCATATATAGATAATTTTAAATTATCATTGATTATGTCCTTATATACCATGTGTGGTCAGTGGTCCATAATGCACTTTTCCATATATACCCCTGTAAAGAACTCTAAACACAATGCCCTTTTAAATGGACCAAGTGAGTTCCTTATGGCCGAAAATGTGGTACCCACACTTGAATTTTTAAAAGGAGCACATGCATATTATAAAATTTAGCAAGGTATATAACAACTAGTATATTTCATATCATTCATTGAATCTACACAAAGTCATTACAATTGTTCCCATGTACTGCCATCCCATTACATCTACATTCCATTACATCTAAGATCCCATACAAACACTGATCAAATAAGCATTCAACCAAAAACCTGACTATACATTACAATTAGGATCTAGCCATAACCATGTAGCCACACACCCATACACCTATACATTTGCCAAAAAAAAAAACAACTTTTAACATCCATCAATACACTTTCCAAAAAACTTGTTGGAATTATATACCATCAACCATAAACACCTTTTTGACCAACTGCACTTTTCAAGGCCATTTCAACCACATGGCAATGACTACAATGACCATAACAAAGATCCCACACTTCAACATTCTGTTTTGCTTCATCAACTCTATCAACTATGTCTCAAACACTTGCTTATCTGCTTCCATAGCTTGATGTAGCTTAACCAACTTCTTATGAACCTTCAAAACTTCACTAAACTCTTCTTTCCTTTTCAACTCAAACCTCATCTTGGGAAGCTGTTCTTTATAGTACCATCCTCCATTTCTTTGACTTTCCACATAAAAAAAACTTGCATTTTGGACCTTCAACTGACTAATTAAAAGGGAAAACTAGAGTTAGGGTTAGGGTTGCAATTAATGAAAATGTGTACATTCCCAGCTCAAAATAACAAATAGGGTGTAAGTAAACAAAAGGAATACTCACTAAAGATTTTTTACAGTTCCAAAACCTGTGAGCTACATTATCGTCGGTCCAGGAAGTCCTTTCCATGCTTATTGCGTCTTAAAAATCACAAGGTGGACAGGGGTCATCATCACGAAGGTTTCCGACATGCATGAGGTTGATCGATCGACTGTAAGAGGCAGACATTTCTCTGGTTGTATCGATTAAGTGTAGAGTATCGGGAGGGAGGCACTGACCTAATTTGGGGTAACAATGTATCGTCGATGGTTGAATATAAGGTTCAATTAAGGAAGGTTTTCACATTAAAGATGACATGGTCAAATGCTTGTCCACATAAGCCAATACACGTCAGCGATGACCCTTAAACTGGTAACATTTTCTCTCATTCCTTTAATTAGCTGGTATTTACTAACCTTAATGATCAAGTGAGTACAAAAAACTTTAGTGACTAGATGTGCAAATTGACCAAACATTGATGTGCTATAGTGTCAAAACCCCACCAATATACTAGAACTCATCTTTTGATACATTTGAGACAACAAAAATATGTCATTTTACTTTTTGAACATTTTTTTTATTTAGAAACTTTAATATTGGGGTTTTAATTACTTTTTAATAAATTTAATTATTATTTTATTATAACATTTTCTTTATGGTTTTAAATTTTTTAGGGGTTGAGACTAATATAAATAGCATGAACCTCTTCGTATCATTAGGTTAAATAAAGTTTGATTATAAAAAAATTGAATTTTGATAACTCTTAAAGCATAAAGCTTCTCAAGAGTGATTTTTTTTCTGGTGTCCTGGTATTACATTCCATAATTTTCATATTATTTGGTATTAGAGTCCAATTACAATATCTAAACATTCATGTGATTTCAAGATTGAGAGACGATATATTAAGATCAAGAGGTGAGGTATGGAGATCGAAAGACTACTTTAAAGGGCATGTAAGCTTGTGTTCTTAGTAGGCCTGTCAAATCGGGTCGTCGTGTCGTGTTTTTGTCTGACACGACAATATTTTTTGTAATACGAACACGACACGACACGATGTCGTTTTTTTTTTCACTAACACGAAAACGAACCAATTAAAAAACGACAACACGACACGACACGACAAAGATAATATTACATAACTGTTATTTTATTTAATTCATATTTAATCATATATAACACGATAAAAACGAAAAACACGAAAAACACGACAAACACATGCTCAATCGTGTCAATTTCGTGTGGATTTGTAAACACGAACACGACACGACACGACATCGTGTTTTTTATACTTGACACGAACATGACACGAAAACGAATTCGAATTTTGATTTCGTCCCAATTTCGTTTCGTGTCGTGTATTTTTGTCGTGCCGTGTCATAAATTGACACCCCTAGTTCTTAGGATTAGACATTGAAGAAATCAGATATAAACCACGTGTAAAAGATACAACAAATGATGACCTTAGTCGATAGAGAGTATCAACAAGGCTATCAAGCCTATCATTGTGGTAACCCTTTACGTAACATGGTTTTGAAGAGGAAGGAGAAATATGTAACTCATAAGCGTTATAAGTTTGACCAAATTGTTATTGTTATTATTATTTTCAATTAATGCATTCCAAGACTATAGGCACTGTTATACCAACGACACGTGTCATGACTAAAAATGAAGTTATACAGACGACGTGTCATCGGTATAAAGTTGACAATAATTATTTGACCCGATGATTTATCCCGACGATTTGTCGTCGCCTTAACATAGACAAGAAATGAAATGTCTTTATGTGGTTTTCTGAAAATCTATCCCGACGACATGACGTCGGTATAGGTCCTAAAAATATATTTTCATTTTATTTAAATAAATACTATAGAAAAAGAAAAAACGATGTCGTTGGATGAAAGTTATCTCGACGGCATTTCGTTGGTATAGACTGACGATCTGTAGGTACTCTATCCCAATTATATGTCGTTTGTACAAAGTTCATTTATCAAAATGATTGATAAGTTATTTTTTACCCCAACATATAGGAACAAGTCGGCAAAAATTAATGGTAAGATGGCTCTACTTACCCCTATAATTGCTCATGGAAGTTGTTCTTATGCTTAAATACGCTATAAGAAGGTAATAAATTCTATTTGTATTGTATAAAATATGTATTAACGTTTATATAAAAATATTAATTGTTTTGGCTCATTATAGAGAGAAGACAAACAATATCCGCAACATATTCATGGTTGGTTGGAGAAAGATGCGTTTTAGAGAAGGCTCGGGTTGGTGTAATCGTCGAGCATAAATGGATTGTATAAGTAATTAACGAGATTTATGTTGTTTAAATATGTATTGTTATTTTAGCTTAATGTATATTATTATTATTTTTTTAATGTTTAACTTAGTTTTTGTTTATGTTTATTGTTTTCTTTGTTTTAGGAAAAGATCTGTTATTTAAACAAAATGCTAGAAGTGGTTGGTGAGGAATCGATAAATATTATTAAGATTTTTTTTTGAGAAATTAAATAATCTAACTGTTTTTTAACGTGTACTTGAAGAAAAATAACAAAAATAAAAATTTATCAAAAAATAAAATATAACATCCCAAAATTAAGATAATTTTTTTTAGTTTAATTATAATAAAAACCATCAACCCAAACGGTTTACAAACCATACAATAAAATCAGAGTATGTGTAATGCCCGTAGATCCAGGCTAATCAATTTAGAGATAATAGGGGTCGACAATGACTTTTTGACAAAAGATTATTTAGAATAAATAATCTTAACCAAGTTGTATAATATGTCTCAAGGGTTTCGTACATATAAAGAGCGCCGAAATCTGAATTATAACGAATAAGTTATGACCCGTCGAAGTTTTGCGACGGAACCGGCACGGCACCACGAAGACGTAAATAGTGAATTTATGATAGAGCGACCCTTAGCCTTAGTAGTCTAAATGAAAGTCGTAGAATATGTTAACCTGAGAACGTCCATAAAAAGAACGCCCAAATCTGTATTCGTATGAGGAAGTTATGATTTTTCGAAGTTTCGGTTTAGCGGTGTACAGCCCGAAGTTCGAGTACGACACAACCTAAACGAAAATCGAAGATCTCATTATTAGTAGCGTAACCATAAAAAGACAGACGAAAACGGACATCGAATGAAGAAGTTATGAGATTTTAACGGACTAATCATGTCTCGACCTGTTAAAAATATAACTTTAAAAATAAAGTCAAAATTAGCCGATGGAGTCTAAACGAAAGTTGTAGAGTAAGTCTCCACCTACGCGTGGATATAAATAACGTAAAAAACGGAGTTCGTATGAACGAGTTACAAGTTATAATAGCATATTTACGTATTAAAATAAAGTATAAATCATATATACGTACACACACACACACATATATATATATATATATATATATATATATATATATATATATATATATATATATATATATATATATACATATGTATATATCATTAGAAAGGTATCGACGATGTGCTCATTATAAGACTAATGTTGGGTTCTTTCGACATTAGTTTAGTACAAATATCATTAAATCCATTTAAAATAATATTATAGAGTGGTGTTTAGTTCTTTATATAACTAAAATATCATTAAGTAATTATGGATGGTAGTTTTTGAAAATTCAATTAGTATAAATAAGAGTCTTAGGCTCTCATATTTCTTGCACCATTCTCTTGATTCAAGATTCTTTCTCTCCTTATCCCACGAGCATTTCGGCCCCTTGTGATTCGACTTCTCTTTCTGTAGTTTTTAGTATAGTAATGTGAGCGTTGAAGCGCTGCACGAATCTTTCTTAGAAAGATTCAGCGACGAAGTTCTGCCCCTGCAGAGCCTAACTCCTAGCTAAAATCCTCTTGTCAGTAAGTTATGCTTACCCTATTTTAATATAGCTTATATTTAAAATTAATATTGTTATTATGAACCTATAATAAATATTTGAGCTATTATTATGACTTATATAAGTGTCGTTATAATATCTTTTTAACTACTCGCGGTACGGGGAATCTGGTTTAAAAGGCTGCATAGGATTGTTGGATTTCAGAAGTGCTATATAACAAAATGGTTCTGCCCTCCGATGTTTTATGTCTGGCCCCTGTCTATACATAGTGGTTGGAAAATATTGTTTAAACGCTTATATAATAATAATAATAATAATAATAATAATAATAATAATAATAATTACAATAATAATAATAATAATAATAATAATAATAATAAGTCACGATAAATATTAGACTAAAATCTAGTGGTAGTAATACTAGATTTCGTCGAAGGAAATTATTTTAAAGTAAATGAAGCGTTGTGCGAGTACCGAGTCACCACCTTCTCAGGTGAGTGCATAGTTACTTTCATCTTACACATAGATATGAAGTATTTTATATAAATTACGTGCTATCTGTGCATATTATCTGAATACTTGATGTGTATGTTGGATGAACGATTTTATACATGTTTTAAATGATTTAAACTGTATATGTATTTTATATTTACGATCATGTTGGGGTAAAACATGGGTAGATGTAATAGATGGAATATGAGTTTGATGATGAGTTGAGAGGTGTTATAGACTACGAGATGAGGGTGAAAGGTGGACGATGTGAGAAGCTTTTTCCCAAACGATGGGCCCGTCATTCAGCAGAGTATGGATGACAACCACGAACTATTCTAGAGAGTCTAGTGGAACACTAGTAGGCTCGCAACTTGTAGGTGTTGTGAACGATGTGTTCACCCGGTGTACTCTAAACACTGGCGTCCATGCAGACTTGGTGCCTAAACCTTGGCGACCATGCAGACTTGGTGCCTAAACCTTGGCGATCATGCAAACTTGATGCCTAAACCCTGACGACTATGTAGACTTAGTGCCCGTTGTGTAAACCTTGGCGATAATGCATACTTGATGCCTAACCCCTGGTGACTATGCAGACTTAGTGCCTGTTGTGTAAACCGTGGCAACGATGGACTTCGTGCCGATTCCTTAGGATGATCCTTAGGAATAAATGAACGAGGGACAGCTGATTCTTAGGGTAGATCCTTAAGAATAAAGAAGATAATGGGGATGGGTATTTGGGTTGATTTCTTAATTGTTTAAACATAGTAATTATATTATTGTGGGTTGAAAACCCTATATAGTCACCCGTTTTCTCAACCTGACCCACTCAGTTTATTTATATCATAGGTGTTGTTATGAAGTCACATTACACTGAGATATTAAGGTGATATAAATCACTAGTGATAATGAATGTAAGTTCTGTCTATGCTTATGTTTCTGTATTGACGATGACATCCCAAATGTTTTAAAACGAATTAAAAATATTTTTTTCCGAAATGCTTTGATAACGTATTTATCATGTTTTACTGGGAACAAATTCCGCAACATTTTTATTAAAAGAGGTACTTTGATTTTTATAAAGCATAAACAAAATCGGTTTTTTCTGGCCGTGAAAATGGGGATGTCACAGTATGTCAATCAACTAATCCAATACATCAGAGTAATATAAAGCGGAAATCATGGTGTGCGTGAAAGCTCTTCCCTTTTGATCCGGAAGTACGTAAAACATGAACTGAAATCTGTAAGCACGAAGCTTAGTGGGTTTCCCCAAAACACCGTATACCATACATATCAAGCATATAATGGGCCATGCCCCACATCCATAGAGCTCCGCCCGACATCGAGCCCCACACGGAACAACTCTGTCAATAACATGAGGTGGGCCTCGCCTCATCATATTCATCAGGCCCCGCCCGGTATACATATCACATAACAAACATGTAGGAGTCACGCACACAACTAGCATCCTAATCATAATAACCATGGGTCAGCATTGGTGCCTTCGACCCGCCAAGCATAGTGAGGAAACTCATCTCAAACTGTTGAATATCTCAGACAAAAGCTTGGACTGTTGATCCGGAAAATCCTCACGCCAACATCATCAAATAATACCCAATTAATAATTGGTCCACAACCCATACCTGGAATCCTAGTCCACTTGTCCAACACTTAGGGTAAAAGTCCATTTAACCTTTTCCCCACTCGGCCTAAAATCCAAGGCCCAATCCAATAGCACTAAAAAGCCCAATATAGCCTAAAGCTCTAAAAGATACCCAAAACCCAATCCAAGGAGGCCCAATGCCAAACAATAGCCCAAAGTCCAAAAATGATCTAATGTCATAGAAGTTTAGGACCCAAGCCCAATCAATACAAAGCCCAAATAATCCAAGTCCACCATTTCATCGCCCCACTGGTTAGCGTACACTCGGCGTACCTGGCTCGTACGCCCTGCGTACACGATTGATCCAGAAACAGGGATCGCACCCAGTACGACCAACGTACTAAGGCACCTATCGTACTAGCCTGACTCCAAGTTTTGCTCAAAAGTCTTAACCACTTAAGAACTTAACATCCAATCCTCAAATTAATATCATATTAAGGCTTAAACCATAAAGTCGAAGACTTTAAGCCTTTACATGGCTAAAAACACTCCAAAGTCCAAATCTAGCATTTAAACTCCATTAAGAAAAACATCAACCTTGCATGCTTGAGCTAAAGCATCAAACTATCATTTTTATGTACAAGGGACCTCAGAAAAGTCTAGATCTATCACCCCAAGCTGCTAGAGTAGCCCATACTCCCAAGCAAGGATTAAAGGACCAAAAAATGCACAAATAATGCCCTAAACTAGATCTATCATAATAAACCATCAAGTTAGGAGCTTTATACCTCAAATAGCTTGCAAACTTGATGAAGATCGTGGATCTGCAAGCTCCAAGTCCACCAAAGATTCACTACCAAGCTTCAATTCCTTTAAGGGACCCAAAAACCACTACAAAATCACACAATGGCTCACAAACACTCAAATGAGGCTAGGGTTTCGCTCTTAGGGTTCGGAGAAGTGAAGACTAATCATAAGATGCTCCCAAAGCAACATAAGTTGATTAAATAGGCCACAAACCCTAAAAATTAGGGTTTGTCCCTCCTTAGCGTACCCCCGGCGTACATGGGTGCCTCCACGTCCAACAATCGAGCAAATATGCCCATCGTACTCGGCTAGGACCAACGTGACAAGGATTTACAAATAAAGGTTAAAAAGGGACATACCTAAAATTGCAAATGTTACATAACCACTTTGCTCGGAATGGGCATGTCGAACCATGAATAAATTTTTATTTATTTATTTATGAACGACATTCCAGATTTTGGACCTAAATTCTAGAAAAAAATTTCGAAAAAAGAACTTCATAATTTCAAGAACAAATCCGAAATCCAAAAAACAATTATGGAATTTTGAGATTTTTTTCATTGTTTACTTATATTTTAAGAAAAAACAGTACTAATGTGAACAATATAGGATATTAGTCCATAAAATTAGACATTTTTATTCAAAAATGGTGATGTTAAGCATTTCGATATGTAGAATTCGGAATTCAAAAAAAAAGATTTCATTGAAACTAAAAAACACTTGATCTTAATAGTACCTCGGAATAAGAACATGTCTGAAAAAGTGATTATTTTTCCAAAAAAAAAAGAATTATTTATATTGAAAATCTAATTTATAATGGTTAGATTACTTAATTTCCCTTTTTTTTCTCATGATATGATCAACATAAATATTGTTATCATTTAAAACCATTATATTTATGAGATATTGGAACATAATCATAACCACTCATTTTGGAGATCAAAAATATATTTTAAAAATTCAAAATAATTGAAAACTTTTGATTTTTTTTAAATGTTATTTTCGTCATTTATATACTAAAAAAAAAATCTAACAACTCTAGTAAAATACTAGAATATTCTAACATTCAAAATAATTCTAATAAAATATTCTCATATAAAAATTACAACAAAATTATTAGAATATCCACATATTCTACTAGAATATTAGACTACAAATATTCAAACAATTTTAATAGAATATTAGAATATTTTACAAATTCTATCAACTCTAGTAGAATACTAGAATATTCTAACATTCAAAAAGTTACATTTGAATATTTACAGGGTAATATTCTATTAGAATATTTCATGTATATTATAAAAAAATGTAAGTTTTTTATTTTATTGGGTAAATAAAATGACTAAAATAATAATTACAAAAAAGAATTTTTGGATTTATCTTTTTGTTTCGAATTTTAAAGTTATTTTTTTAGTTTTTGTTTTCTAAAATAAGTGGCTAGATCGCGTTCCCACGTCTTATAAAATTAACATTGTCTCAAATAAACACACACATATATATATATATATATATATATATATATATACACACACACACACACAGAGAGCTTGGTTCATATTTGGATGTACATCTGTTGTGTGGTTGTAAGAACACATAGGATTTTAGAAAAAAAAATAATCATTAATTAAATTAAAAAAGGTATATCAGTAATATTGCATACGAATTAAATAACATTCTAATTTTAATGTTTATAATCAAGGAAAGGCAATCGAATGTCCCCTATATCATCACAAGCACGCCATGCCTTCATCAACTCAACGCCACCATCTCCAGACTTCATGGCTCCTTTTTTTCCGTCGTCCGTTTGTTCTTTAGCATCTTCCCGACCAGTTTGCCTTCTTCTGCTCAATATTTTTAATTTTTTTTATACATTTGCTCTTAACGATAGATGATGTTATGCCCAAACCCCATTTTCTGTAGCAATTGTCACAAACATTCTCATCAACAAAAGGTAATTCTTATTCGTAAACTCAAAATTTTGTTATCTAAACGATGATTGGTAACTTAAATCATTGTTTTGGGTCTTGCAAATTCAAATTTCTGATGGATTATATATTTAGGGTTTTGAATCTACTTGTTATGTGCTTGATTTGATCTGAATTTTATTGGTAATATAGATTAGAATTGTGATTCTCGCTGAAGAGTAACTTTTTGCATTTTGACTCCTCTTAATTGGAATAGAATTTAAATTTTTTTCTGATTTCTTTATATAAATATTAATCTTATCCCAAAATGTCTAAGTATGCATGTATTTATTGTGTTTTTAAGATGAGGAAATCAACATTTAGCTTTCTAATTTTAGCTCAACAATCAATAAGAATCATATTCATTGTTAATTAAAGAATGTTTATATATATATATATATATATATATATATATATATATATATATATATATATATATATATAACTGTGAAAACTCTTATAATGGTGCAAAATCACAAATTATCCTGTGCTTAGAAGTAGATTGGTTGAATTTCCAAAGTAAACATTTGTTTTGGGAAGAACGAGATATATGATTTGTTTCTTCCAAAGTGTATTTTTTTATAATAAATAATTTCTAAAGTTGTTATAAACATTATAGGACAAATTTTTTTATTAACCATGATAACTTTTAGTTTCTTTTTTTTATTTATCTTGGAAGCTTTTGTATTTCTAACGTTTTTGTTCTTGGGCTAAATGGTAGAAATATGAATTACTTTAATTTATTTTTTTATTACAACATTCTATTTTCATGTTTTTAACCTTGCACTTTTGAAACTCTACAGATTAGTAGTTAATGACTAGCTGATTATTGATTTCACACAGCTCATTGAGAGAAGACTCCTTAAAGTTCTCTCTAAAGATTATATGATAGTTTGGATTCTTCAAAAATTTGGTTATGCATAAATTAACATGATAGGTATTTCTTTAGTATTCTAATCGATTTTTGAAAGAGTGAATTTAAACATTTTTGTTTAATATTCTTGCAGACTTTTTTCAAGAACGATAGTGTATTCAATCAAAATGTCATTATGATAGAATTTCATAATTATTTGTAATATTTTTTTTATGATTTTCAAAATCATTCATTAAAGAATGACATCTTCATGTGTGAACCTTTTTATTAGGTTCAACTTACAAAAACATCAATATTCTTTCAAAATATCAAGGTTCATCTTACAAAAAAGATCAACATTCTTTTCAGAATATCAAGGTTCACCTTATAAAAATAACATTCTTTATTTAAGAAGAAATCTGGCAATATGCATTCTCAAATTTTATATTAGTTTTGTTTAGTCCAGAATATATATATATATATATATATATATATATATATATGGGTAAAGTGAATATACCTAACAACCTTATATAAGCTTAGGTACCTAACCTCATCAAACTACATCATTGCATTAAATTTTCATTGCAATCATCCAAGGTTCTTAAAGTTCATCCCTAAACTTGATTTACTTCAAAAAAAATTGGAAATTCATCATTGTATTTCTCCTACATCCTTTCATTTGTAGCGGTAGGATATGAAACCTATTAAGTGGTATTCGATAGAAAGATGTAATGTAAAAGAAAGATATTATTCAAAATCCAAATATTTTGAAAGTAATCAAGTTATAGGGTTGAAGTTTAAGAACCTTAGGCAATTACAATGTAAATATGATACAAACCGATGTAGTATTATGGAGTTAGGTACCTAAGCTTATATAAGGTTGTTAGGTATATTCACTTACCCTCTATATATATATATATATATATATATATATATATTTGAATGGTTGACGATAATTAAAGAATGAATGAAATTTAGTTTATACTTTAAGAATATATATCTTTCACGAATGTGTGTACAGTTGAATTCATATTTTTTTTTTGTTGTTGTAATTAATTCAAAAACATGTATTATTGTTTATGAAAATGAATGTCATTGCCTTTTTTTATCAATCATCTACGCTTCTTGCTCATATTTAAAAATTAGACTAATCTTAAAGAATATATGAAAGTATTATTCTTAAAGAATAAATTAATTAAATCAAATTTGATTAAAATTTACATTAAAATTAAAATTGAACTAATTATATATATATATATATATATATATATATATATAAAATAAGAGAATTAGTTATTTCTAAAATCTAGAATTTTTCTTTTTTAGTATAAGTTAATTGACTAAAATACCCTTATAATGATATTTATGTAATTATATTTTATATGCTATTCCATTTTAATATCATGTACTCTAGAATCATAACCTTTTGTTCTTTTGTCAATTGGTTTAGAATTATTCATACGTTCGTACAATAAATGTTTTTATTTTTTTTCATTTATAAATAACGAATATACTGTCATAAAAATCTGATGAATTTTTATTCACTTATTAATAACGAGAGCTGAAACTTAAAAAAAAAAAAAATTTAAAACTATATCAATATAAATATCTATTTACAGATAATAAAAAGTAATGAATTTTGATATATTTAAAATAAGTCTTCAATAAAAATAGGTTTTTACAAATCAAAAAACACAAAAAAAAAAAAAAAAAATTATGTTTATATATATATATATATATATATATATATATATATATATATATATATATATATATATATATATATATATTAAAATAATTATTATTATAGTTTACATTTAGCTAGCGTGTTTGTCCAAATATGAATAGGTGATTTTCGATGTAAGGATCGTTTCAAAATTCAAACTTGAATCGAAATAAGAGGAACATCATTTTTTTAAATATAATGAAAATAGGTACAAATTGAAGTTTCAAAAACAAAAGGCGGCCATCGATATTTTTCAACTTTAAACAAATCTAGGTACCATTTTGCGGACATTGTGATTCTAAATACAAGACTTTTCTTTATTTTCAATATATATATATATATATATATATATATATATATATATATATATATATATATATATATATATATATATATATATATATATATATATATATATATATATATATATATGGGAGGAGGATCAAATGAGAACATCAAAAAGGTTGAGAACGCGAGAACAAAGTATATTTATTTGTGATTTCATTTATTCATTTGTGAAGTAATGATATATTTTTACGCCTTTAATTTCAATTGAAGAGAAAAAACATATTGATGTTTAGTATGCGTAAAAATTTATTGTTTCTCCACAAATGAATAAATGAAATCACAAATGAATATATTTGTTCCCGCGTTCTCAACCTTTTAGGTGTTTTGATTTGATCTTTTCCTTTTATATATATATATATATATATATATATATATATATATATATATATATATATATATATATATATATATATATATATATATATATATATATATATATATAGTTTTAGAGGAAAACACCCTACCTTTTTATTTCATAACTGCATAAGTATTAAGTAACTATGTGTTAACAACACCTTAGAATAAATATAGCACTTCATTTAACCGAAATTGAATTATATGTTACTTAGGCAAATTGAGTATTGCATAGATACAATTGCACAAGCAACTATTTCCGTTTATAATTTTCTTTTGAAGAATAAAAGTTGAAATGATAGTATTAGTTGTTCACAAATAACACATACTCACAACCATAGGATAAAATTGAAGTCTTCTATCGAGTCAAATAGTGAAGAAAAAATCTAAGTGCGGAATTTGGAATAGAAGTGTTTGACTTTCGGTTGATTTGGTCCTACCCTTATATTTATAATCAATCTTGTCAGCTGTTTTTTATCCAGACAAAAGAAATGCGTTAAAATATATAATGAATAAAAAAATCAGTTATTTTTTGTATCAAGTAGTAACGATTTTATTTTTATATTTATCTTATCATGCCTTTTTGTTCTCTATTACTCCAGCTTATATCTATCATAGAAAATATAAATAAAATCGAAATTACATGGCTATTCTATGATCTTTATTTGTATAAAATCACAAATATAATATACTATTGATAATTGGAAAAACAAAATACGGTCTTAGTATATAACTGTAGAAATGGAAATTTGGCCAATATAGTAAATTATCATTTATGTAGTTTAAAGTTAATGTAATGTTCGAAAATGTGCGTTACAATTTTATAATTAGTAAACGTTTGATACCAAATAAAAGATTTGGTCATAAAAAGCTGATATCGTATAAACATTTAAAAGAATATACTATTTAAAATAAATAAATTGAAAATATATTTCTTTTGATATTTATCGACTAGTTTTAAACTAAATTCTATAAAAATTGTTGTAGTTTGAAATTATATTGATTTAAGTTAACCATTGGAAACATTTTTATTTAACCAGTTAAATATACCCTTTTCCCTATAAAACATGCACTACATGAAAATTTAAATTATATGAAAATCAGTTAGCTTTGAAATTTGTTTGGTTTAACTGTTTTTAGAAATTTTTATATAATTTAACTTAAAAATTTACTTTAACCAAATAATATATTTTCTATGCCGTTTTTTCAAATTATTACGGAAAACCATAACGTGTGATTTTTTCTTAAAAAAAAAAAAAGAAAAAAAAAAAGAAAAAAAAAATCTCTTAGTTTCCAAGTTAAATAGAAAAAACTATGGTTATAAAACGTTGAACTATACTAGTTTTTATAAAATTTGACTTAATTTTATGAATATACTATTCAAAAAGTATGACATTGTAACGATTAATAATCTTTGAAAAGAATGCATATAAAATGGAAAAAGAAAATAAACATGGAGTCCAACCCATCAGGTTCGCACATTAACCATTCCTCAGTGATCTTCACGCCAATTCCCCCTCTTTCTCTCTCTTCCATTTTCTCCCTCTCTCCAGGTAGATATACATACACAATTATTGTATCTATATACATACTTCATACCTCAATTCATATAATACCAATTTCATTTGAAAATTCTTTGTTGGGGTTTTTCTCTAGCGCTCACCTAGCAATTAATCTCATTCAAAAAAAATTAGAATTCATATGGAGTGTATTGAAGCAAGAGCATTGAAATCGAGCTTTCACTCGGAAATAATTCACATGAAATCAACCCAACAAGCTTCCTTTGAAGATTTATGGTGTGTAGCCGGACTTAACAACGTTGTTAATGTCACCGCCGATGAATTCTCCGTTGACGATCTTTTAGATCTTTCTGACAAGGATTTTAGTACTTCTGGTGAAGAATCCTTCGAGGAGGATTTTGCCTCGGTTTCTTCTCAGGATAATGATAGTAATTCGTTGAATTCTAGCAATTTTTTAACCACCGGCGACCTCGTTTCTCTTCCCGCCGACCAGCTGCCGGTTCCGGTATATACACATAACTTCATAAAATTCAATTTATTGCATGGAAAATTGTCTGCAACTTTTACAAAGTTCGATAAAAATGGAGAAATTAATTAATTTACGTTTTATTTCAGATTGATGATATGGAAAGCCTTGAATGGTTATCACAAATTGTGGATGATTCTGTGTCGGAGCTTCCTGTTTCGTGCCCGGAGACGAATTTGAAGGATGAAGCCGGCCAGTTTCCCGAGAACCGGTTTGAACCGGTGTTCCAGATGTCAGCTCGGAGTTTTACGGTTTTGGGATTAACCTATCCGGTTCCGAAGAAGGGTAGAACCGAAAAGTCGAGAAAACCAGGCCGAGTGTGGTCTTCCGGGTCGCGTTCACTCACTGAGTCGTCTTCGAGTTCTTCATCGTCCCATGACTTGTCTGCAACTTCTCCTATGCTTCTCACAAACCCGTTTCACTTCATTGAATTTTTCGAAAACCCGGCGTCGGCAAAGAAGCAGAGAAAAAACCCGGTTTACCAAAAGGGACAAATTTCAAGCGAGTTAATTAATCAACGTCGGTGTACTCACTGTCAAGTTCAAAAGACGCCTCAATGGAGAACCGGTCCTTTAGGTCCCAAAACCCTATGCAACGCTTGTGGGGTCCGCTTTAAATCCGGCCGGCTTTTTCCTGAGTATAGACCGGCTTGTAGCCCTACTTTCTCCGGCGACGTTCATTCCAACAGCCACCGGAAAGTGTTGGAAATGAGAAAGATGAAGGAAACAGATGTTGAACCGGCATTGAACCTGCAAGCTCAAAGAGATTCAATTTTGTTGCTCGACCCGGTTCAGTAGTTTAACCCAGGCCGGTTTGAAGACTTTTGTTAGGTTGGTAACGGTAGGTTAGGGAGGTCTAATTTAGGTTATATTATTTTTGTTAAATTCTTTACGTTTAAATGAGTTGTAGTTTATGTAATAGAAGTTGTAATTTTTTTTAGTAATTTTGTTGTTAGAAATACTACTATTACTTGTAATGATGAATCGTACTTTATTAAATGATAAGTTTCGTGTCGTTTTCATATTTCATATTTTAGGATAAATTTGAATTATTCACAATTGTTCGTTGGTTTGTTGTCAAGTGGTTGTTAATGACGTTGGCTTGCTATTCTTGGTTAATTTTAGGTACGTCTTGTTAATCAGACGGTCGTAAAATAATAAACTAAAAGATAAAAAAATCTATAAACTTTCAAAGTTTTTATTAAAGTATTGTTTTTTTGGATTATGACTTTTTTTATAAATAAAATTTTTTACACTTATACTCTAAATAACTCTTTTTATTTAGTTTGAGTATTTTCTTAAAATCTAATTTCATTTATTTTGAAACAAATTAAAAGCAAATAATAATAATAATAATAATCCGCGAGGATATTTGGAATGGATGTGTAGTATAAGAAATCAAAATATCCTTGATATGGATACGAGGGTATAATTCAAAGAAATTATGATTCACCAATCAATGTTCTCTTCTCCAATAATACAATTCTTTCGCAAATGTTGACGGAATTAACCTTAGAGTAAAGTTTACTACCAACCTTGAAACGTAACCGTAGATATATATGTTTTTAATGTCTATAAAACTAACATACAAGTGACAACTTACATGCTAGAAAAATATACGGACATGAAACAAAATATTGGCAATCAAAAATCTAGATTGCTTCACAGATCGTATAGGTCTAGTTTTTGACTTTGTGTATTGATATATCTCACACAATATGTGGGTTGCCGAGAAATCCAACTTATGATAATGTATGTGAAGATCATTCTATGTTTTAGGTACAAAGTTAAAAATATTAATTTTCCATATGTATGTATGTTGCAGTTAGATTTTTTTTTTTGTGTGTGTGTAAACATGTCTAGAAAGATTGAGCTGTCTATGGCAGCTTGGACCAGAGCTGTAACAACCATCTTGACTTGTTGAGCAGTCAAGTCGTTGCGCAGTTTGAGTTGTCTAGATGAGAGGTGTCTTCGAGCAGGACATAACTCCCATGACCCCTACTTTTCTTCATGTCCTTAACTCGTCTTAGATATAAGTGATACCCCGGACCATCTAACTTCTATATATTATAGTTTAAATACATACTTGACACCAAGATTCTAAACGATATGAGGCGTCTCATGATGACAAGATTAAACCTCAAGTTTTACGAGTAATAACGAGATTATAACTTTTTTAAGGTGATTTAAAGCGACAATGTTATATTAGTTTATAATTATATTATCACATAAATATATATTTATATCAATTATATCAAGTTTTTAGAAGTTTTATATCAACAACTAATGATAAAAAAACTTAATGGTTGTATGTCCGATTATAAATGCATAACAAAGAATAAAAAGAGAAAATGATAAAAATAGTCATTTACACTAATTACATTACAAAAATAACCAAAAAAAACCGAAGTTGCAAAAATAATCATGAATTTCGCAGATGGAATAGTCCCATCTGTGAAATGGGCTTTCCATCTGTGAATGTACAAGCAACTAAAGCACAACTGTGCTTTAGCTGTTTATACATTCGCAGGTGGTTTATTTAATTTTTAAATTTTTTTTTCTCTATATATATTGAAATTGTAGGGTAAATTCACAAATGGAATAGCCGCATCTGCGATTTACTCTGATTCCATCGGTGAAATTGCGGTTTTATTTTAATTTTTTTTTTACTATGAAATCAATTGGTTTGTAGCTCGGTTATATTTAAACGTACATCACCAACATCAACATAATGCCCGTAAACATGTTTTTTTTTTCATTTTTTTGACTTGAATTTTTTTCTTTTTAGTTTTATCTACCACACGTCTATTCATAACTTTAACTTCTTGTTCAACAATATTATTTCATAGTCAAACCAATTAATTTCATAGTCAAACTAAAAAAATAAATAAATAAATAAATAAACCGTAATTTCATAGATGGAATCAGCGTAAATCGCAGATGGAGCTATTCCATCATAGAATTTACTCTACAATTTCAATATATATAGAGAAAAAAAATAATAATAAATAAACCACCTGCGAATGTACAAGCAACTAAAGTACAGTTGCGCTTTAGCTGCTTGTACATTCACAGATGGAAAGCCTATTTCACAGATGGGACTATTCCATCTGCGATATTCATGGTTATTTTTGCAACTTCGGTTTTTTTTGGTTATTTTTGTAATGTAATTAGTGTAAATAGTTATTTTTTGTCATTTTTCTCGAATAAAAAATGTATCTTGAAAGAAAAAACTTGCGCCATAATGTGTGATGGAACAATATATCACACTTTGTAACGTGTCATTCAACAGCACCGCTATAAGATTTTTCGAAATAGCGGAATCGCAGCTCACACCATAACAAGTCTTAGAACACGTCATAACGCGCCTTTTAGAATATTGTTTGACTTTTAAATTAATTCAAATTACGTAAACAGCTGATGATATAAAATCACTAACATTACATGCAAAGAATATACTTTCAAAAAGCAATATTTAATATCTATATATATATATATATATATATATATATATATATATATATAAAGTTGTCTTGTCATAACCAGGTTTCTTATTTGATTATAAACTTATATGATGGGCCATCAAATGATGATTTTGAATAGCTTGTTTTCTAAAATAAAATTGACTAAAGTAACATTTGTATATGTGTAATTTGTCATCTGATTGAAATTTTAATTTCTCTCGTTATTTATTGTTGTATCTTATAAACTATGCTATAAATAGCGCTATAGTGGCGCTATAGCGTTTTGCGGTGGTACTGAACTTCTATTTTGAAATAACGTTTACGAATAGTGATGACGCTATTTATCGCAAAACTCATCAAAGCTATAGCGACACTACATCCGTTTTTACAATTTCGTACACATTAAGAGGGTGTCTGGGATTACTTTTTAGCTTCAAAAGTTTTTTTTGCAAAACGACTTTTGGTAAAATAACTTTTAGTAAAAGAAGTTTTTTAAATTATGTTTAGATTAGCTTTTGAGGGATAAAAATGGCATTTAATGTTGTTGAGTGGGAAAAATCTTTAATGATTGGTAAGTTTAAGGGTATTAACATAATTTACTTTCTATTTTTTCAAAAGTCACCTTTCCATGACCTTTGAAAGAGGGGAATTTTGTTCTTTGCCAAAAGTTGCTTCAAAAGATCTTTTATAACTTTCCAAATAACTTTTAGATTTTTTTGATTTTTCATAAAAATAAAAAGTTTAAAAGTTGCTTACAAAGCAATGTCAAAGACCCTCTAAGCTACTTTGACAAAGAAAAACCAATTGTGGGTTATTTAAATATTAAATCTGTATTTTTTTAATTAGCCCACTACACTTGAGTTGCGATGACACTTTAACGTTTTTTAGTTTCCATATTACTGTATTAGAATATTATATATAGTTTTTGTTATGTTTTTATGACTTTTCATGGTATTAATTTTATATAGTATTGATACTCTAATATATAAATTTTCTATAATATTAAAAAAACTGTTATATCATCGCAATAACCACGATTTTAAATAGCTGCATGTGATCGCTATTTAAATTTCAACCGCTATAACTCATTAGCTTATAAAACAACCGTTCGAATGCAAATGAATTTGTTTTAGGACGCTATAAACATAGGTCTCAACAAATTATATCTGTTTGGATGTTCTTTCATACAATACTGCTTTTATTTGCTTACAACACCGGGGTTTCTATAAACCATATATTAAGAGTTGTTTAATCATTGAGCCATGTTTGGGTTACCCCTATCAGTTAGACTAGCGACTAAAGCTTCTTTATCATAAAAGGCACATTACCCATGTTCAATCAAACTTTATCCACTTTTAACTTTATATGAATAGATGTCACTTGATTTTCAGATATATAACACGAATATGTCAACTCTCTATCAGTCAATGTTAAATAGACAAAACAAAAAAAGACCAACGCAATCACATGTGAAAGCCGTCATTAGGTTGGTTTAGTAGTAAATACCTGTTATCACTTGTTTATTCATAAATGAAGAGGTACCTTGTTCGATTTTATTATATGTTTTTAATACATATTCTATATTACATTGATATTATATACAATAGAGTTCTATAGACTTTACTTATGAGTTTTTTTTTTTAATCTTATTACCGTTAGAATGAACATAATGTAGGGACATCAATTATCAAGAAAATTGACCCATCAACATGAAATGGGTTTGTTAATATCATAAATTGGTTGAATTATTAAGAGGGTCCAAACACCAACCAAATTGAATGACCCATGATGGCCATTTGCCCACAATTGTATTACCAACCTTTGTCCTATCCTCATGGCCAAACTGGTTCCAAAGGTAATGTAGATTTGAAGCATGCCATGTGAGAGTGGGTAAGACCAACTTACACCAGAAATATAACATGTTGTCTGATGAGTGATGAGCAATAATAATGTATAATAAAATACTACGTACTTTAAAAGCAATAACTAACAAGGCAATTATAAAGCGTATGAGTGTGATTGTCACTAATCGTTACACAAAACATTAGGGGAAAAGGAGTCGAATACTTAAAGTGGTATGCATCTTTTCATGTGTTTGGAACCAAATAGATATGATGGATGTATTTCGGTTAAAGTGATGATTGTGATAAAGACATGCATATAGCTACAAGCCTACAACCAAGATCGATGGATGAACATCGATAAGAACATGTTATTTTTATTTGGAAAAAGTATTTGATCTTTTAAAAACTATTCGACATACTAGTGGCATACTAAGAAAATACCCGAAAAAAAATTACTTTTAAACTAATCTTTGTATTAAATAACAAAAAGTCACATACATACATACATAATATTAGTATGTGTACAGTTTCAAAAATCTTACAAATATTCCAACTATAATATTTTATATAATAATATAATTACATGTAATATAACTATCAAAATATCACCACGTATAACTGGATATAGATTCAAAATCTTAACAATATTCAAATTGGACTATTCAACTAAAACGATGATTCTTTTATTTTTATTTTATTTGGATTTTCAAATTCACGTCAAATAATGTCATAATTCTTTTCCAAAAAAAATTGATTTGTTTTGCATTGAAAATGTGTTGCTGAGAATCGCTCCCATGAATTATCACAAAATTTGATTTGTTTTTGCATTGAAATTTAGCCACATAATTCTCAATTACAAACTATGTGTTACAACGCCGCTAGTTACTTTTTCCCGCATCATCTTCCCTACCACCATAATTGCCACCGCCACCATCATGACCATTACCTCTATCATTAACCGACCCCACCATTACCACCTCCATCACCTATACCACCGTCATCTCTGTCACCAACCACTATAATTATATATGATTATTCAATATGTGAACAAAAATATATGTATAATCATTTATGATTAGACATATATGTATAAACATCTATAATCATATATGATTATACTTCGCTATCATATAATCATTTATGAATAGTCATACCCTCTTGATACCAGTACGATGGAGCATTAGAGCGGCAAATGACAAATATGTGGCTGATGTTGAACCTTAAGATCTCTATTTTTTTAGAATCTCCTGTGAACTGTCTCATATATATATATATATATATATATATATATATATATATATATATATATATATATATATATATATATATATATATATATATAACGACCGGAAAACTTTATACTTCATAAGCAAAGGATTAACAGAAAAATGTAAAGGTTATTAATGAATGATTATTCAAAGAGAGTTGTAATGACCAAAAAATTACAAACTATGTGTTATAAGATGTATTTGGTTTAAATACATCCAATGGTGAACCCATGTAGCAAAATGTAAAGATTGAAATATGTAAACACGATTGTTTTAATCAAAATAACTCTTTGATTATATGAGAAACTCTCTCAAAACGCACGATATTACAATGTTTTCCAATGATCATAACTCGACCTAAACCATGTGTATATATACTCCTAACTATCGACTTGTAATTAGATTACAATTAGGAAACTAAAACCTACTTGTTTATGATTTCCTAAAAACTAGGTTGCTATTACTTGGTCTTCAAGTCCTACTCGACTTAGGATTCCAACAATCACCCCTGAATCTCTAAGTCCTTCTAGAGAATTCTTCAACCCAATCCGTATTTAGAACACGGATTCGTCGTTGTCGTCACGTTCCGAAAAATCACCTTCTTGTAATTTTTGGAGTCGTTCCGGACATTCAGAAGCAAAATGACCCAGTTTGTCACACCGAAAACAAATTACCTTAGGTCGATCATTTTCCCTATTTTTCCGATTCTTGCAACAACAACAATTACAATTTTTGTAATCAGAATTAGAATTGGGCTCCCCTCCTTGGGCTTGTGATGAGTTATTGTGTTTATTTCCTTGTAGGCTTTTATTTGATTTGGGCCCATTTGAACCACCCGATCCGGATCCGTTGTTATAACTATATCCACCGGATCCACCTGCCCCTTTTTCTTTCGCTCCACTCTGTAACCTCGACGTACTTGTACCACCAGACGACGACCCACTTCCATCTCCGGTTGATTTTATAAATAGCACCTTTGATTGATCGCTCCCATCGGTATCCTCTTCCCTTACTCTTTCCTCGTAGGCCTTCAATCGCCCAACCACAACCTCGTATCCAATAGTTTTCAGGTCAAGAACTTGTTCAAGGGAGGCTACAATATGGATGAACTTCTTCGGTAAGGATTTAAGAAATTTCTTAACCATCTTCGATTCTTCAATGGTTTCGCCAAGTGCTGCTAATTGAGATACAATTCCGGACAACTTTCCAGCAAAGGTATCGATCGATTCTGATTCCATCATCTTCATTCTGTCGAAGTCAGAACTTAGGGTTTAAAGGCGAGCTTCTTTCACCCGATCGGCGCCAACGTACCTCGCTTTGATCGAGTTCCAAAGTTCTTTTGCTGATTCAACATCTCCCAACTGCATAATCAAGGATTCCGGTATTGCTTGGTACAATAATCCGATTGCAAGGTAATTTTTTTCATCATTATCGTCTGTTCCTGGATCAATCGATGTCCAAACTTTGTGAATTATGAGCACTACTTTCATCCTCAGTGCCCAAATGGTGTAATTGGTAGAAGTAAGCATTGGACATACGATTGTGGTTGTCCCAACCTCCTTCACTCTCACCGGAGGAGGCCCTGCATCATCTTCTCCATCCGACATGTTGACCTGGTAACAAACTTGTTTTCACAGCCTTCGGTTCCTTAGCTCTGATACCAATTAAAGATTCGAATATGTAAACACGATTGTTTTATTCAAAATAACTCTTTGATTATATGAGAAACTCTCTCAAAACTCACGATATTACAATGTTTTCCAATGATCATAACTCAACCTAAAACCATGTGTATATACTCCTAAATACCGACTTGTAATTAGATTACAATTAGGGAACTAGAAACCTACTTGTTGATGATTTCCTAAAAACTAGGTTGCTATTACTTGGTCTTCAAGTCCTACTCGACTTAGGATTCCAACAAAATGGTGAACTTTTCGGTAATATAATATGTATATCCTTGTGCTTATTGCATTATAAAAGAAGATTTATAAGTTTTTAGTAAGCGATTGTTAAAGGAAAGTTGTAGTTCACTGCGATCCGGTTGACATGATAAAAGGTTCATTAAAATCAGAGTCTGTATGAGAAAGTTATGTTTTTCCGAAGTTGACACAAAATTGTTGCGAAATTGTGGCGCGATTCAGATAAGGCAGTGGCGCGGAGCAACCGAATTAACAAAAAAATGTGTTTTAGGTCCCTATTTCGTCATTTTGGAACACGAAATAGAGATGGAAGATGTGGATTTTGAAGGGATTACGCTCACAGAAGGCACGAAGATTGTTAAGAGTCTTGATTTCCGCAATAACGACGACGAGGGTAAGCTTTTAAGTTGTATAATTTTCATATTTTACGTGTATGTCTGGATGGAACCCTATAACCCGTAGAGTTATGTTACGTGAAAACCATTAGGGTTAAGACGTCTATTAGACGCGATGCCATATTTGACAAATTTGGTAACAACTAGATACTAGATTCGGCTAATGGACCCTTATGGTATATGTAATAGTAAGTTTATAAGATTCTAATGATATGTTACCCAAATAGATTTTGCCAAGACGGTAAGCTAAAACGCAATATTGAGCCGGAATCCATGATAATAGTTAGTCGTCACTAACTAGTCAGGTGAGTATATGTGAATTTTCTGGGTACATAGCAAAGTGGATGTTACTTGATAAATGTATTGTTGAATATAAGTCTATATTTTCCTTGGTTAAGGAAAAAAGAACATTGTTGGCTGTTTGATAAATCAATAGATTGTATGATATATAGTTAGGAATCGGAGCTTTGGATGAGCTCAACTATAACTCCCCACAATTCAACCTAAAATTTTCAATTAAAAGTTTAAGTATTTATTCAAATCAGTAAAACATTTATCAGAGTATCATTTAAAAGTTATCATGTACACACGTCCCCCATTGATGCGATGCAATCGATCCGTGCCTCTTCTTTAATATAAGAAAACCTGAAACATGCGTAACCACATAGCTTAGTGAGTTCCCAAAAATATCAAACACATCACATCACAAATAAACACTTATAGGTTATCAGCAACCCTGGGGTGTGACGTCCGGTTCTCTGGTACGCATTTAATTTAATTATTTATTTATTTTGAAAAAAGGACTCAACGAGTTGGTAGCCCTAACTCGTCAAGTAGAAGGCAGACTGTGCGTGGAGTTTAAGTTGTCTACTCGGCAAGTCAAATTCCTGACTCAGCGAGTAGGTCGGTCAGGGTGAAACCCTAATTTCAGGGTTTTGCACCATATTTAAACACCTTAATCCCTACCCCCCCCCCCCCTTAGCCTCATTTGTAGCCTCCTTGTCCCAAACCCTCAGCTATGAAACCCTAGAGTGCTTTTTGAGTGTGTGAGCCACTTTTGAGTGTTATTTGTGCCTTTTGAAGCTTGTGGAAGAAGAAGAAGTTGGAGGACTCAAGAGAGAGACAATAGATCCAGAAGTTTCATCCTTTTAGCTGCATTTTCTGGTAATAAAGCCTCAAACTTGATCATTCTCTTCTTATATCTATTTATGACCTCTTTTATGGGTTTTTGGTCCAAGATTTTCTAACTTGTGGGTAAGGATCGACCTAAGAGTTTCTCTTCCAGATCTAGTGCCTTGAGAGGTTGTGAGGACATAAAGGTGCAAACTTTATGCCCTTAGAGTCCACATGCAAGTGCTAAAGAAGTATTTATGGCCTTTTGAGCTCAAAAAGGCCATGCATTGAAGCAAACTTGAGACTTTTCATGGTTATCTGATAGTTAGACCCTAGATCTAGGTTTACATGCGTGGATTTGAGATTATAAGGCTTTTTGGACAAGATCTATGTCCTAAAGGAATTAGGGTTTTGTCTAAACCCTTTAAGAAGAGTTATGAACAGGTAAAGTTGGAAACTTTACCCTTAGAAAGACCATTCCAGTGAGCAAACGAACTAAGGACCTTGGATCTAGAAGATAGGAGATTAATCTATTAAGATGGCCAAGCAGATAGAGGGACTCGTCGAGTCCATAAGGGAACTCGATGAGTCGAGTCGTGTTGTCCAGATTCCAGTTTATAGTAGAACTCGACGAGTCTGTAGAAGGACTCAACGAGTAGATTCGCCAAGTCGCGACTGAGCAGCTCGATAGACTCGATGAGTCGGAGGAATGACTTGGCCTAGTTTAGTTGCGATTCCAGGATTTCTGAGTTATAGAACTCGGCAAGTTGAAGGGTTGACTCGGCAAGTTAGTCAACCCAAAAGTTTGACTTTGACCAGATCATTGACTTTGACCATGGGTAAAATGCTCATTTTACCCTTAAATGGATTTTCAGTTTTCTAATTAAGTATTGTTGTATAGAGTTAGTCGGGGAGTCGTGGGAGCAGCCAGCAGAGATTCCTCACGCACGAGATCAACATCTAGTTTGAGAGGTGAGTCTTCCTTTAGTAGGAACGGGTTGAAGACACTAATGTCGGCCCATTTATGTATGTTAGTATGTGTCGGACTTCGGTCTGATGTCGGGGCTATCCCGATGTAGAGTATATGTTCCGGACTTCGCTCTGATGTTGGGGATGGCCCGAGAAGTAGTTATGTATTCTTGATGTCTTTTTGATTCATGCATGTTATGTGTTATGTGTTCCGGGCCTAGGTCCGATGTCGGGTAAGTCCCAAAGTTATGTTATTGGTTATATGTTATGTGTATGGTATGTGATAGTTTGGGGGAGCTCACTGAGCTTCGTGCTTACGGTTTTCAGTTTTGGTTTCAGGTACTTCTGTTAGCAAAGGGAAGGGCACGGGATGATCGCATGGCACACACCATAGTTTTCTAGAATGGAAGATTTACTCTGATGTTTTATATGAGATTATGATATGTTGATAGATATTATGACACTTTGAAATACATGCTTTATGATTTATACTATGGTGATGATATTTATGGTTTTAATAATGATTTAAAAACGAAAATTTTGGATCGTATTTTTGGAATGTTTCATGGGGACTATCAATAGTCCCAGTGGGCTAACAACATGCCTGATGGGTTATCAGCAACCCTGAGACTATCAACAGTCCAAGTAGGCTAACAGCACCCGATGGGCTATCAGCAACCCTGGAGACCATCAGCAGTCTCGGTCATATATAAACAGCATAGCACAATAATAGTAGTTAGACCCAACTGGTCATCACAGATACATCTATCCAACCACACATGCTCATACAAACATGCAAGAGTCACAAATACAGTTAGCATCCTACATACATAATTTACTAAGTCGGCATTGGTGCCTTCGACCCACGAGTACCAGGAGAAGACTCACCTCAAACTGCTGAAACAACCAAATAAATGTTCAAATTGATGATCCGGGAAACCTTTGCACTAAATATCATCAGACAATATCCTAATAAATAATCTGGTCATAAACCAAAAATAGGCCCTGCCCAAAGACTCCCAAAAGCCTAGAATGGCACGAAACCCTAAATGGTGCCCAAATCCCACTATGAGCCCAAATCCAAAAAGGCCTAAAGCCTAACAATGACCCAAAGTAAAAAAGGACTAATGAACCGATAAGACCAAAAACTTTAGTAGTTCGAATATGGCCCAAAGCCTAAAAGTCAACAACGGTCAATAATCTAAGCACGCCGTGCATACTCGATCTACGCCCAGCATACACCACATTTGCGCAATACGCGTTGCGTACGAGTTGGGTACGCCCAGCGTACTCCTCAATAGCCCAAACTCATCATTAAGGACTTAAATGGTTAAGCCAATAAGTCCATTTCTTAGATTTGGTCCCAAATAACGTCTTAACACATAAAGTCAAAGACTTTAAGCCTTTGCATGGATGGAAAGAGTTTAAACCTTGAAACTCTAACTTAATCCACACTCAACACTAACAAGATCTTGCATGGCTAGAAAGGGACCATCAATTTACCATTTTTATGATTCCACAAGACCTAAAATAATTGAAAGGACAACTAATAAGCTCTAGAGTACTCCATACTCACGGTCCAAGTTTTAGGACAAAAGTTCATGAAAAAAACCATCAATGGAGATCTAGAAGGAAACTCATAAAGGTATAAACTTTATACATTTAGATTATGCACCAAAAGGAGTAGTTTCTAGATCCAAAAGCTTGCAAGCAACACCTCCTTCTTCACTAATCTTCTTCTTTAACATAAAGGCCACCAAAATCACCACCAAGCTTCAATATCTTCACTCACAAGGGATATACTCGATATTAGGTTTTGGAAGGAGTGGAGGCTGATTATGTGAGCCCCAAGGGCGAGTTAATGCCTTTAAATATGGGTGATACCCTAAAAATTAGGGTTTGGCATCAGCCTACGACGTACTAGGTTCAACTCCACGATCACCTTTTGCCTAGTACACCCAGCGTACATTTGGTACACACGACGTACTAGGCTCAACCTAAAAACCCTCCAACTTCGAATGGTCATAACTTCTTCATTTCAACTCCGATTTCGACGATGTTTATATCCACATAAAGGTATTTAAAAGCCCCATAGTAATATCTATATATATTAGACAAAGAACTTCTCGAACAAAAATCCATTTCTCATGCAAGAATCGACCTATGACTTTTCCCACGCTACCGTTCGGCCAAAAGCACAATCCAGAGGATTTAGGTCTCATAACTGTCATTTCCTTCTTCCTAAAGATCTAAACATCGTCTCCATAAGGCCTCAAAGCTTTTATGGAATCGAATTCTGACCCACAACCCTGAATCACAGAATGGCCCAGAACAGGGTGTTACACAACAACCATTTAGTAATTATTGATGAATTAGCATAAGCATATATGTGAATCTTAACGTGAACTCTATAGAGAGTTGTTTAGGGCAAGAAGCATGTGCATGCATCCATTTATTATGGGCTTTACGAAAAAAAAATTATGATAAATGTTTGATGTGAATATGTACTAAAAGCTTAATGAAAAGTTAGATGGAATAGGTGGCATAAAATGGCACTATATAGTGAAAAATGTAAAAAGAAAAAGGAATAAATGATGTAAAGAAAATTTATAGCTTTATAAAGAGCATGTGTGGAAGTTTTAGATTGTGTTATTGGTTCCCGTTAGTGGATTATCATGGATTAACATGAGTTTGATGGAGGATTGTGGCAAGTCTATCTTGGATTAGTCTTTAACAGTAGGACACATGTGTAACTCGTATGGGTTACGGCTAGCCCGGTTGATTCGTTCTTCTGTTGGGCGTACTTGTTAGGATTTATGTGCTAAAGTCTTTGTGGAAAGAATAATTTAAAGTATATAAAATAAATAAATGAATGAGAATGTGTCAAAAACTCATGTAGCTCACAAGACTTTTTGTCTAACGTGTTTGTTTTAATGTGCATGAACTCAGGTATAGAAGTGGAAGAGTAGAGTGTGATCGATGATGATGATGGATAGAATAGAGAATGTTGTTTAATCATTTTCTCTTTTACTATAGTTGTTGATATTATTTGTAACATCGAAAAGTTGCGAACTCTGATAATTATTGGAAAGATTATGTATAAATACATTTTATTTTAAATAAAATATTGTTTAAATGTTATGGTTTTACATATAATTTCTATTAGAATATCACTATGTGCAATCAAAATCTTAACAATATTCAAATTAGACTCTTCAACTAGAATGATGATTTTTTGATTTTTTTTATTTGGATGTTAAAATTCACGATAAATAATGTCATGTAAGTTTTTTTTTATAGAAAAAGGATTGTATTTTCTCTTCGAAAATGTATTGCTGAGAATCATTTTTCCGTTCTCACAAAATTAAAAGTTTTAAAACGTACCAAAAAGTGTAAGTGTAAGTGTTTTACAAGTTATAAATATTGATTTATGATTTATGAAATTTGAAGTTCTAACGTTCATTTGTCAACTGAAATTCATTTCTCATTCTCGATGACTATATTCTTTACTCTCTGAATTTGAATCTATGTATTAATCACTTAAAGTTTTATCCACTCATCTTTTAAGTTTATCGGTGTTTCAAGTTAGTTTTGATAAAGAATTGAAGATGTTGGAAAAGCAAAGGCAATGTGGGAGAGACATCATGAGCATGGATGGTTTACTTTGTTTATACTTTTATTTCATAGGTGTATAATTATTTATAATTTCATTCTAGTTTTGTGGTTTTCTTTATTGTGTTGCATGATCATTTGCTAAAAATGCAAAAAATTTATTAGTTTGAATGATATCAACGGGGAATCGGTATGGGTATTCGAATTTGGTATGAGTTCAATATTTTGTTTGATAGGTGTTGTTCTTTATTCCATTTTATGGACTATAAAATTTGGTCTATGATTATGTTTTTGTTTTACTAATAAAGGCAACGTAAATTAGTGTTTATGATTAGGTTTTTTATGTTGTTTGGAAGCTTGATTTGGCCCCAATTACTTGGGTACAAAAGCTAGTAAGTTTGTGTGATCAAGATCCTAGAGTCTCTTTAATGTGGTGATGCATTTTCTTAGAAATGAGTGAGGTAAAAGCATTGAAGATATGTTTGGAAGATTGGATTGTGATCCTATATGCTCCACTTCAATTATACGTCTACCTTATTCTAATACAATTGTTAGACCTTATTATACTTCAACTTTAGTTATTTAATTAATATATTCTATGTTTTGAAGGACCTCATATTTAATTTTGCTTCGTGCCTCAAATCTGCTTTGAACGGTTTTGGGCACCATAGTTCACAAAAGCATATGGACATGTGTGCATGACATAATCCTTAAATATGAATTACCTAAAATGCTTGATAACACTTCAAGCACCAACAAAACATCCGTTTATGGTTTTTTTAATGAACTTTATTTTGAAGTGTTTCATACGATGTGTTTCTTCTTTGACATTTTAAGAAATTAACACGAATTAATAATATTGCAATTATACCACTTTGAATATCTATAAATTAATATTGAAAAAATATCATAATTGCAACCGGGATCAAAACGGTAAAGCTTAAGGTAAATGTCTCTACTTGGGATCGTGGTGCCCATCCAACAGTGTCTACAACACAGATCCAAACTCCGAAGCTCTGTGAGCAGAAGAACTGTAGAAGGTACAACAATTTCAACCCTTTTGTCAGAAAGTATGAATAATTGATGTAAATAAAATTACACCATGGTTATTCTTTCTTTATGAAACAAAAAAGGCCAGATGACTTAATTCCACCATTGATTTTTTTTTCTCTGTAAGAAACAAATAATTCCAAACGGTCTAGTTAATGATTTTAAATCATTTACCCATTAAATCTATCAGACTATGAAGTCAAATCAAATGAACTTAGTGTCTTCCACTTACATATGAGCTATTAAGATGTTACATAAACTATATATATATATATATATATATATATATATATATATATATATATATATATATATATATATATATATATATATATATATATATATATATATATAGAGAGAGAGAGAGAGAGAGAGAAAATTACAAATTTAGTCAAATGCACTAATTACTTTGTAAAAAATAGCTAAAAAAAACCAACATTGCATTTTTAGCCACTAATATTGCAGATGTGTATGATTCATCTGCGAACGTACAAGTGGCTAAAGCATAGACGTGTTTTAGCTACGTGTATGTTCGCAGATGATTTTTTTTTTGTTCTATATATACCCCTTTTCCAACTTAAAATTGCAGATTAACTATGTTTATCTGCAATTTTCTTTTTATTCATCTGCGATTTAGTATTTTTTTGTTTTTTTAAAAAAAAAATTATAACTTTGACTACGAAATTGATAGAGTTTGACTACGAAACAACCATATTATATATAACTTTTTCAAAAAATTATCAACTTTTTTTGTAATTTCTTTGGAAAATTTGTTAAGATATATATTATTGCTTATTTTTATTTTTATTTTTATTTTTATCGTGTAGAAAAAGAAAAGTATAAGTTTGTTTCTAAGTGTAAGCAGCCAAGCAGTTGCGATGGTCAACAATCACGGCCACAAAATGTTGTTTCCAGTCCCATTCCAGTTGAGTTACGGTTCGTCGACCAATCTCACTTATTTTTTACTTAATTCTTAATCTAATTATTAGTTAAACCCTTTCGTCCTTTAAAATTTATCTCTAGTTAACTTTTAACTTTCTTGTTAATATGGACTATTATTTTGTGTTGGTTGAATATTTTATAAATATGATAGCTAAGAACAATTTATTGAAAGGAGTTGTATTCACTTTAAGTGGTATTAGCCATAGTAGAAATAGAATGTACAATCTAATTAAACATGCATCAAGTAAAGTCTAAATCCAACCAACAGTTGCACAAAATAAAATAGAATTATCAACTCATGTATAAGAGATAGAGTTACTCTAAAAAAGATAATGAAAAATACAAAATTAAAAGAAAAAAATTAAAAAAACGTTTTTTTTATGAAATCGCAGATGGATTGTTCCATCTGCGAACATACAAGTGTTTAAAGCACATATGTGTTTCATGCACTGGTACGTTCGCAGATGGAAATGCAAAACCTGCGATTTTAAGGGTTAATTTTGTAATTTGGGTTTTGCTAATTTTGTAATTTGGGTTTTTTTTTTTTTTTTTGCTATTTTACACAATAATCAATGTATTTGGCTAAATTTGCAATTATCTCATAAAAAAACACCCCTTGATCTGATGATACTTAAGCTGAAGTTGCATTTGGTTCTCTCTCCCCCCAAATTCCAGAAGATAGAAAAAACATTGCTTTTATATGAAAAAAAAAAAAAAGTAGAAATAAAAAAAGGGAAACATCAATAAGTGTCACTATGAATCATGGTGTCTATGGCATGAACCATGAATCACGTTTATTCAGCATAAACAATAAGAAAAAAACCCGCAATGCTACAAGACAAGACAAGACAAGACAAGACAGGACAGACAAGTCTAGTCGGTTATGATATTATGTTAAATCTTAAAAGCACATAAAAAACCTACACTGCACACGTTTTCTATCAATGACGAAAGAGATGCTAAATAACTATAAATATAACCTAAAACGCAAACATCCATCTTTCATCTACCCACCACACACTACAAATGCTGTACAAAACAAATGTTACGATCACACCCCCTGGGGTTTGAGGTTTGTCACTTTCAGTGCCTTGTATAACCACCACCACCACCTCTATTCCTCTTTTGTCCTGAAAACCCACTTCTGTTGTAGTTTTGTTCATTTCTGTCCCACATGCCTCCTCGATTCCTAGGTGTTGGGGAACCCCACCCCTGGTTCGCCTGTGGACCCCACCCTATCTCACTGGGCCCACCAACCCATCCACTGCTCATCATATTGGATGATGCTCCCTGGTTCACCTCACCAGGAACCCAACTAGGGTTCCCAGAAACCCACCCTTGACCCGGTGCTGGTGTTGGCGTTGGTGGTAGTGGACCAACCCAACCACCACCACCACCACTACCACCACCTGCTTGCAGTTGCAAACCCCATGGGGAATTCACTGTTAATTGTGGACCTTGAACATTAACTCCCCAATTCATGTTTTGATTTCCTGGAGGAGGTTGCCAACTTACATTTGGTTGTTGTTGTGGCGGTGCTGGTGGTGGCGGCGGCAGATTAACCGGAGGTGGCGGTGGCAGAAAGTTTCCGGAAGGATTCTGAACCATATTCGGTACACCACCACCACCACCCCACTGGGGGCTCGGTTGTGGATTATGAGGTGCACCGCCACTCCAACCATAAGGCCCACCGGAAAGACTTTGATCGGTGGTGGTAACCGGTTGAACAACTGGCGGCGGCATATTATTACCACCACCAAATGCCACCATCCGGGGACCACTAGCACTCGGTGTAGGTGACTTCAGCCCTTCGTTGGCACCATGATATGAAGAACTAGCCATACTCTTACTTTGGTTTGGAGTGGGAGTAGGAGAGGGAAGGCTACCTAAACCTAAACCAAAACCATCTCTCTCATCATGTTTTGGGCCCCACTTAACAGGGAGCGTAATTGTAATTTTAAATCGTCCCTCTAATGCATCGGTTAAAAGAACACCATCATCTTCCTTCTCACTCTTTCTCCATATTTTCAAATCAACAGGAAAAAACTTATTATTGTTCCATTTACGCAATTGTGCCATTGAAAACGGGCCTTGAATTTTCCCAGATGGATCCTTGTAATGCCACATTTTCTCTGTTTCGTTTACTTCAGGGGTAGTTTCGGGAATAACATCTTTTCTTGAACTTGAAGGTGAAGGTGAATCTTCGTTTTTCTTTTGCACGATTGGGTCCCGTCCTTGATCGCGTAAATTTTCATTATGTGGTTCGGTTTTGTTTGAGAAACTCAAGTTTCGGGCAAATTCGTAATTTTTAGCAGGACCTCTTGTACTACTCCAAGGTTCTTTCGAGGGGTAGTCTCGTCTCCGGTTATTATTAAATCTGGGGCCCACAGAGCTTTTGTATGTATCTACATATAGCAATACAGATTCATAAACCAATCTTTTTACCAATATAGTTGGTATATTGGTTGCTATTTACTGAAATTTACTTATGGTAAATTAATACCTTGTTTCTTGTCATCTTCATCTGTGTCATCTTCAGACACATGTTTTGGATCCATAGTAGGATCATCATGTATTACAGGTAAATCTTCTAGCCTACGAGCACGTTCTTCAGGTGTCTTCAAAATTTGTAGTTTTTCTACACATTCTCTGAGCGTGGATATACAAGTCAAGGATCACACAAAAGTCAAAACTCTCCATTAAATTCATCATGAATAACATAAAAATGAAAGGGAAAATGGTAGCAATATGAAACAGTAAAAAAAAAATAATAATAAGGATATTCCTTTTTACGCCCTAAATCGCTTGCTCGATCACGAAGATGACTAAGGCGCAAAACCTCCAATTCAAGCCACTGAAACATTTATAAAGCATTAGATACAAAATATATTTAAAATAAAATACATAAATAACGAAAAAGATGAATCGAATTACAGAAGTTACATCATCAACTCTTGCAGCTTGAAGATCCATGGCTTTATCCAGAATGTCTCCCTACAAGCAACCAAACATGTTAGAACAATGGAAACAATTTATATATATATATATATATATATATATATATATATATAAAGAAAAAAGAAAAACATACCACTTTCAGCCTATTTATCAATCCACACTTTATACTTTGCCTTAGACGCTTGCATTCATCCTACCATATGAAAACTAAACATATCAGCAACTCAAAATATACCATTAATTCTTCAAAAAAAAATTAACTTTATAACCTCTGTGAATTCTTGATTTGAAATGGTATCAATGGATACAGATTCTGTTTTGTCAAGATTCAATATTTCAAGCATGGAATCAGTCTTCTGTTTGCCAACTGAATATTCCTCCGTTTTGATAGTCCCTGTTTTCAATCATTGTAGATTAACCAAATTATTTATATATTAGGAATAAAAAATTAAAAAAAAAAAAAAGTAAAGTGTTTAATTACCTGTAACTTGAACCAGTCTATATATGTCACTCTTATTATGAGAACCAGGAATCCTTATTCTAACAAAAGTCCCAAAAACTTTTTTATGAAATGTTTCATTATCTTTAAGTAAATCCTCCACCAACTTCCTTCTCATGTAAATTAAATTTATATTGTGTGTATCAATTGCAGCATAATCCTCACGGTTTGACTGAGGTTCTCGGTCAACTTTCTTGCGAATTTTACGTTTTTTATTATCTTTCCCACTTTTCACATTCTCATTACCTTCATCATCATTGTCCACCTGGACAACATCAGTGTCAACAGTGTCCCCTTGTAGTTGTACATCATCTATCTGAGAATCTTCTTTGATAAGAAAATGGGATTCTAGAAGCTTCAACATCTCAAAATGTCCAACACGTGGTTTTCCAAAAAGTCTTTCGAGTCTTGCATCACAAATTATATAACTTTTGCGACGCGAATCGCGAAGTTTGTTTGTTTTAATGTACTCAAGCAAGAGAGCTTGGACATCAAACTGTGTTTGAAATGACGTGTCGCCACCTGTCATGTGGGCCACGAATTCTAGAAGCTCTTTTGATGCCCAATCGGTGTTTTTCAGATCTTCTTTGAGCTTTTTAGGCTTTCTTATTCGCTTCTTTTTTGTTTGTAGGGAAGGGGAAGGGGAGGAGGAAGGGTTTTCTGAGCCTGAACCACCTTCGGAGTGTACAGCTGGCGGGTCTTTCTTGCCAGCTGGATCGAATCCTTTCCAAGCATTCTTGGCCTCAAGAAGGTCGGGTAATGAAAGATTGAGTTTGGATTTCATGTCTATCCAATAATCTTTAAATAGATATTCCCAGCTGTTCTTGTCATCAAAATCTACATCACCCTATTGAAACACAGGTTTTTAGTTATCAATTGATATTAAATTAAGAGTAAAGAATAATATAATTATACCTGATTTTGATTTTCCTGAGAGTTTTTTTCAATTAGCATGATGGTTTTCATGCAAGTCTCACAAAAACCTTTCTTCTCTTTCTCTTTGAGACATAATATAACATTGGTTTTGATACATGATTTGCACAAGGAAAAGGTGCATGTATAGCACATGTATTCAGCCTTCTTCTCACAGGTACTACATAGATGCCAACCTGAAACCCAAAATTTAAAAATTTAAAAATAATAAATAAATATGTTGCTACCATGGTAATTTAAGTAAAAGCACATTTAAATGGTATCTTAGAAATCAAGTATTTAATATGGCACATAGTAAAAGCACATTTAAATGGTATCTAAGAAACTCAAGTATTCAAAATGATTTCTTTATTTCTCTTACTTCTTTTAATTTTCATGATCTTTTCTTCATTTCTCAGTTGCCATGTTTATCTCTTTGTTGTTTAAGGTTAAGAAGAAAAACTTTTTTCTTGAGATTATTCACATGAGAAAACAATGAAAACAAATATTGCAAAAGGTGTAGTAGATTGGTTATTTAAAATGCTTTTGCAGTAATTGCTTAAAACAAGTATGTATGTGTGCCTTTACAACAACTTAATCATACTACATTCAAGTCCTTGCATTTGTTTACAGCAAGGACTTAATTATACATTTGAATTTGATTACATCAAAAAAGAACAAGCATAATATAATGCCATTGGATATTAGAAAGCAACAGTTTTTCCTTTTGACAACTTCACCACACACACACAAAAAAAAGGCTTTGCTTGTTTGCACAACTCAATTAAGCATTCATGGAGTCACACAGTGACACTATCCTACTGGAAAAAAGCCATCAACTTTAGCAGTGAAGCATTCATGGTATCTGTGTTGTGGCAGGTTCTCTGATGAATCTCCCTTTTAACTGAATCTCTGATACAAACCAACTGCTCCAAGATTAGCTCTCATATATCATGTAACACCCTTAACCATTTACAGCAGAAACAAAACAAAAAAAAAAAACTTTGTCCATAACATACACACACCACAAAGTCCAAAATTAGAGTGTCCTATTCCTACTTAAATCCCCAATCCACACTATATAAATACCCCATGTATGATTTCATTCTTTCAATCATAATAAACATATACTTCACTCATTCGTTTTTCATATCCACATTCTCTGAAAGATTTCCTCTTTGGTTGGTGCTTGTTTGGTGAATGTCAGCTCAAGAGAACCCAGAAGGAGCAAGTTTTACTTTTAACACCAGAATGGAATGTAATTGAATTCCTAAGGAACCCAGCAAACCAAACGCCACCTTAGGCTTTGTCATTTACCTTGTTTTCAGAAACTAGTTTCTGAGAAGAGTCAATTTTGGTCCTTGTTTTGATAATATAAATGGTAAATATATTACATGAGGTGAAAAGCAATAATTATTTAAATGTATGAGAGGTTAGAGAACATACCACAATTCCATCGACCCTTGGTTTGGAAGAAAGCGGCTTCTCGGTTAACACAAGAAGGGTGATAAGCTTTAGGGCAAGTCCTGTAGATATGGAACAACGGAATTTAGAACACTGTAAACCTAGATTGATCATCAATCAAGAAAACTCACCTCATATCGCATAGCACAAGGTCTCCGCCATCAAAGCAAATGAAGCAAACATCTTCGTCAATTATCTTCTTACGCCCAACTGTAGACTTGGGGGTAGCTTTTGAGTTCTTCCCTCCTCTTTTCCGTTTCTTTCTGCCACGCTTAACAACCGACTCTGTCAATTCCGTTTCCATCTCCTCCGTTGGGGCTTTCTCTTCATCAGCCATGGTTGCTTCTTCATCGGTCTCCAATTCTGTATCTAATGATTTCTCCTCATCTGCCAACGTTGGCTCTTCATCCTCGTTTTCTGCAGCACCAGCAGCGTTCTCGTCGTCGGTCGTGTTTCCTTCCTCAAGACCTTCCTCTTCGTCTGCAACAACTTCTGCCTCCGCATCTTGGACATCAACCTGACTCTCTGTGATTGCTTCATCTCCTAGAACAATTTCGTCACCTGATATCTTAACATCCGCCATCACTTCCTCTCTTTCATCAATTTCAGAAACTGGCACCAGCGGAACATCCACTCCTCCGCCCTCTTTCATCGTCTCGCCAGCTTCCTCCACTTTCACAGTCTCCATTTTATCTTCACTTCCGTCTTTATCATTCTGAATCGCGAACGAACCATTTGTATTGGTAACCTCCTCGCTGTTATTGGCATTTTCTTCGACTGCATCTAAACCATTATCTCGCACAATTACAGCTGCTTCACACTCTCCAACGTCAACTTTGGTCGAATTTGTTAATTCGCTACCACCACGCTCCGTAGCAGCAACATCAGAGGTAGAAATTCCATCATTTGCAGCACCCTCGGCTCCTTTCTTCTCGTCTTTCAACAAACTCGTAGGCTCGACCACCACCGAGTTCCAACATCCACCCGTTTGCTCTGAGTTCTCGCATTCAACAATAACCACCTTCTCCTCCGCTGTTTCCCCCACTGCAACCGCGTCAAAAGGATTTGGATCGTCCAATTTAGGGGATAAAACAGATGATTTTTCTCCTTGCTCTTCTTGAGTGTTCGATTCTGGTGCCTTTATTTCTAATTCTGTATCATTCATGCTATTATTTTCTAACAAACTTTCATTTGATACGGCTGTCGTCGATTCTTGAAGGTGCTTTGAGTTATTTTCTTCTTCGACCTCCATGGTGAAATCTCTTCAAAACCCTAACCCTAATTTTCCCCTTTCCCTATGACTAGACATGTGTCGGATGTTACGAAGCTCCGCAAAGTGAGAGAAGTGTGGAAATATAGAGAGAAGGCGATATCAATGGGGTACTGTGTGTATCTGTGTGTGAGAGAGAGCGAGATGAGACAGAGTAGGAGAGAGTTCTTCGCCTCGAATTTGGTATTTTCAAGCCAAAATAAAACCGGACGAACGAATAACTAAATACACGATTGAGTTACTAACTAGTCCCTTGACAATACTATATATTTCACTTCCTGCCCTTATTGGAAGAACGGTAAATTCTTGGTCGTTAAATGACCTTTTATTGTCTTGCTCAGTCCTCAAGGTTATTTCTCTTTTTTTTTCTAAATCAAATTTTGTATGTGAAAGTAGGTCCGGTGTGGGTTTTGGTCAAAATCAAATCATCAACCATAAACTTGGTTTTTTAAGGTGTAAAATGTGTTAGGAAATAGTTTATTTGATTTTGTGGTTGATTTTAGAAACAAAACCATTAGGAGCAATGGGTTATTAGATTATAACTTAAGATCTTTCTTTATTTATTTCTATTATTTCATTTGTAAGAATAACTCGCGAATTATTTGTAGTAATGACTCACGGGTTATAGTCATAAGCACAAATTTGTCTACATGCCATTTTGAAGATGCAAAAGTAATAAGTTACTAACATTCTATATGAGAGAGTAGTTGATAAACCCTCTTTAATATATTAAGAAAAGATGTCCACACGACAGAAAGTTCACTAATAAAAAATGATGTTTGGTAAAAGTAATTAATAAGTTAGTTGGAATATGTGAAAGGGAAAATGACATTATATCTATACAATGTTTTCGGAATTTGTCTAATCAGCCTTTAAACTTATTTTTGGCTTTGTAGGGGCATAAAGTGACAATTTTCGAGTTTAAATACTCATTTTGGGAATTCTAGAGGGGTAAGTCGGATATCCTTTGCCACATAGACAATTCTCTTAACCCACTTCCTTGAACGAATTCTCTTTCAATGCCCCCATTTGATTCAAAGCAACCCCAAAAAAGCATTGTTCTCTTCTCGCCCGCCAACCTAAGCTTCAAAAACGTCACCTTCAAACACCCATACGAATCTGGATACCACCCCCATCTGATGGGTTTCGATCCTAGTCAACGGCCAAATTATAACAGCATAAGCAACAAGTTTTCCAATCTATAGACTCAAAACAAACATATATAACTCAAAACAAATATATGCAACTTTGATAAACATAAAAATGAGTAATCATGAATCCGTCTTCTTCTTGGACGATTCTATATGATATGTCCAATGTGAATTGATCTAAAAAATCCCTCGTTACTGCTCAAAGGAGCAATAATAGGTAGGGATGACAGGATTTGAAGCCGTGACATTTTGTACCCAAAACAAACGTGCTACCAAGCTACACTACATCAATTATAGATACTAATACAATTAGATCCACTCTTCATAGACAAATTTGGGATTTGCGATCCCAGGTAAGATCGGTCCAGGATCATGGGATCCTTTTCTATAAGATAGGAAGGGTTGTAGCACAAAATGTACTTTTAAGTAATTGCCCCATAGATCCTATATCTATCTATATGAAAAAGAAATCATGTAACGAAGTGGATTATTATTTGTACAATTGGTACTTCGAACTTAGAACGAGCATGTTTGGTCTAGCCTATTGATCGAACTTGAGAACTCAACGTAGAGTTTCTCTCTTGTGAGTGTACCCAAAATGCAAAAATGCAAAAACTTCATTAATCTGAAACTTCCTCAAACACTATGTGACATCCCCATTTTTACGGCCAGAAAAGACCGATTTGTTTATGTTTTGTTTTATAAAATCAGAGTAATCTTTTAAAGAAAACGGTTGCGGAATTTGTTCCCAAAACAAGATATGATAATAACTTATCAAAACATTTCTCAAAGAGAATGTATTTTCAATTAATAATAAAACCTCGGGATGTCATGTTCCGATACAGACATATAAGCATAAACAGAACTTACATTCAATTACACTAATGATTTACATCTCCTTTAATCTCTCAGTGCAAAGCAGCTTCGTATCGATACCTGTGATACAATTAAACTGAGTGGGTCAGGCTTGGGAGCCTGGTGAGCATATAGGGTTTTCAACCCACAATAATATAATTATTATATTCAATCATCAAACAATCAACCCAATTACCTATCCCCGTTATCTCCATTTATTTCTTAAGTACCTTCCCTAAGGAATTATCCTAAGGGTCATCTCCTACATCGTATTTACCTCTCATCTCCTTACATCACATTTCCTTGTATGTTTGTTCCTAAGGACTTTTTCATAAGGATCATTGCATGAATACGTAGTCACAACATCGCCTGGACTAGTAAGTCATAATAAGGGTTAGACTATCATCGCATCAATACATAGCCACAACATCGCCTGGACTCGTAATCCATAGTAAGGGTTAGAGTATCATCGCATGAATACGTAGCCACAACATCGCCTGGACTCGTAATTCATCACCTACAGGTTATGAGCATGCTGGTGTTTCCACGGGGTCATCTAGAATAGTCTGTGGTCGCCATCTATACTCTGGTAGATGACTACATCGCCAAATTTCCACATCGCCGGTCAAGGTTATGGTATCTCCTCTCATCTCACATCATCTATTTATCATTACCTAATTATCATCACCTTTCTATCATCACCTAATTATCATCACCTGTTTCTCATCACCCAATTATCATCACCATTATATCCTCACCTTTCTCTTATCACATTCGTTCAACACACATCAACTATTTCATCTACTCATGTTCTACCCAACATATTTGTAGATATAAATTACATATATAGTTTAAATCATTTAACACCCATATAAAAACATCAATTCCAAGCCCATCTCATATAGACAATTAATATATAACACATAGCACGTATTTCATAGCCAATACTTTATATTTATGTGTTTAGAAGAGAGTAACCACACACTCATACATATAAACAACAATATATATACAAATAACACGTATTTCGTATAGAATACTTCATAATTATGCGTTAGAAGAAAGTAACTACACACTCACTTGATCAGAAGATGATCGGACAGCACTACGGCTTGTAGAAGTAGTATTCTTCGGTAGATCTGGAAGATCTTCACAAAAACCGGACTTCTCGCGGACAGAGCTTCGGCTCGGGAATTGCACTTCTCGGGATATTCGGGGCCTCGGGACTTGCTTCGGGTCTCGGGAATGATACCGGGGCTTCGGGATATTATTGGCACGTAAAACGATGCAAAACTTAGAGAGAAAGGAAGAAAAATCGCAAGGAAAATGGCTGATCTCGAGTTCTATTTATAGGCTGCTGGGTCTGGGATTACGTTGGGCGTAATTTCTAATTACGTTGGGTGTACTTAGTACGCTGGGCGTAATTAGGTTACGTTGGGCGTACTTTGACGTCACTGTATGCGTCAATTGGTGGCACTCGAGTATTGGTCAGACAAGTTGCACCCTTCTGAGTACGCTGGGCGTAATTTGACTCGTCGAACTTCTAAATTGCGTAACTTTTGCATACGAGCTCCGTTTTCGACGTTCTTTATATCCACGCGTAGGTCAGACCATACTCTACAACTTTCATTTAGACTCCGTTGGCTAATTTTGACTTTTATTTTTATTATTTATTTTTAGAAGGTCGGGACAGAAAAACTTCGTTATAAATTCATAACTTCTTCGTCCGACGTCCGTTATCGCCTAAATTTTCATCGTTTCGCTACTAACAATGAGATCTTCGATTCTCGTTTAGATTGTTTCAGCTAAAAACCGCTCGATCTCAAATTGAGTATTCGGGCTGCAAAACTACTAAGCTGAAACTTAGAAAAATCATAACTTCCTCATATGAAGTCAGATTTGGACGTTCTTTTTATGCACTCTCACAGTTTAACGAACTCTACGACTTTCGTTTAGATTGATAAGGCTAAATATCACTCTAACATAAATTCACTTTTTTTTTACGTCATTCAGCGTCGTTCCGGTTCTGTCACGAAACTTCGACAGGTCATAACTTCTTCGTTATAACTCGGATTTCGGCGTTCTTTATATGTACAGAAACCTTGTAACATATACTATAACTTAGTTAAGATTATTCATTATAAATAATATTGACGTCTATCATCTCTAAATTGACTAGCCCGAATCTACGGGCGTTACAGTTATCTCCCCCTTAGGATGATTACGTCCCGGAATCATCAACGAAATAGGATTCGTATACTGACTCCATAAGTTATCTCTCCATCCTAAGTAATAACCTTGATGCTCAATCCTGCATCTACTCTTCGTACTATGTTGGACTTTCAATCGAAATCTTAAAGTTACAAAAATAAATCCTTATTGTGGACTCCTTATTCTTCTTAGGGTAAATACATTCATTTATCTATTTTAACTAACCGATGGGTCGAGTCCCGATGACCTCTCATCATAGTCGGACTCAATTTAATATGACCACCAGGGTCAGAATAACCATCATCCCACTAGCCATTACCGAAACAAGGGTAATGACAAACTTGAATAAAACGAAATCAATTACTAGCTTCCTGGTAACCTTGCAACTTTCCCTGATCCAAGTGCGAGTCCTGTGCTTCCGGTAGTATAGATCTCTACTACCATTCACACCTACTCATAGTCGTCCCAAGTATTGTCTTGCAGTTAACCAAGTCACCATACATAAATCATATAATCATTCAACACACCAGATAACAAAACCAGGGTTTATATTAATTCTTGAAACTATTACACAAAAGTTCAATTTCACCCTATACTATGCCTCTAATAGGCTACATCATACGTTACTATTCACACTGTTACTTCATAACTTGATCGTTGGATATAAAATCCTCATCCTTGATTCGCTTCATCGAGGATCATGTGAAATGCCCTTGGCTGTGGCGGTACATTTTTCTTTGCAGCTTTGTCTTTCTTTAGGCAGTTCTTCGAAATATGACCATCATCTCCATATTCGTAACACTTCCTATTGTCGAACGTACAATCTCTGGAATAGTGACCGATCCTACCACACTTATAGCAGGTCACTTCTCCATCGCATCTTCCGAAGTGCTTCTTCTTGGACTTTTCACACCACTTGGTTTCATATTTTCCTCCGGATTTCGAGAGTTTGGTTTCTTTGTCGATCATTGAAGATCCCTCGTGTTTCCTTTTCCCTCCAACTTCAACTCTCTCTAGACCCTTTTCCCTTATTTGGGTCTCAACATTCTTGGCTGCCCAGATGTTGGCTTTCAGAGTGGTTGCTTGCTTGACTGTCGGACCAAAGTCCGCTGGTAATCCATTGGCAAACTTGTTGACATTGGAAAGTTCATTTGGAATTAGGTATGGAATAAGCTTCATCTTCTCCGTAAAGCTTGTAGCGTATTCAGTAACGCTCAATTTTCCCTTCTTTAAATTCTGGAACTCATTGTTGATTTCCAGAAGATCCTGCTCAGAGCAGTATTGCATTTTCATTTGCTCCACGAACTCTTCCCAAGACATCTTGCTAGCTTCCCCCTTGGGCATTGAACCAGCCAGTAACTTCCACCAGCTCAGTACTCCAGATTTTAATAGAGTGATTGCAAGAGCGGTCTTTTGTCTGTTGCTACACTCGCAACTTTCAAACATTGTCTCCATCTCGGAGATCCAGTCCATGACTTGCACCGGTGTCGGGCTCCCAGAAATACATGGTGGTTTGGATGCCATGAAATCCTTGTACTTGCATCCACGTCCATCATTGTCTCCATCCTGATTGTTTCGGCGAACTATTGGTGGGTTGGCTTGACCAATGGTCCCACTATAGTTCCTTTCTTCTGACTGCCCCTCATTCAGCTCGGGCTGTTCAACTGGTATTGAGGGTTCACTCTTGTTGTTCAGCAACAAATGTCTCATTTCCTCCTTTTGTTCAGCCATCATGGCTTGAATCATGGTTCGCACTCCAGCCATTGTAATTTGTTCAGGTGTTGCTGCTACAACAGCCACTCGCTCAACCACATGTGGTTGATTCCTATTTTCGTTCACGTTTCCAGCTCCACTATTGGTTCTTGTCATTTTTTATCTATACACCGAATAAGGTGAAATTAGATCCTTATTCACGATAGATATTCAAATCATCCTTATCACTCCGAAACTTTTACATGCTAGTTCTAATATCGTAGACGTACGCTTAGAATCCAACACACATAAGGTTTCAAGATCTGGTCGGCAACAGACCATAGATCCGAACAAATAATATCATATATGGCAATATATAACAATTAGCACATAAAAGCATTTTAGGCATCACTCCTAAAATAAACTAGTGCTTGTGTCAATTTAGGTGTACTACCTAACATATTTTAGACACACTCCTCACAATCATTACTTAGCATTCTAAGTTTAAGTCTAGAAATTTCCTACAATTTCCTAGTTCGCTTAAACTAATGCTCTGATACCAACTGTGACATCCCCATTTTTACGGCCAGAAAAGACCGATTTGTTTATGCTTTGTTTTATAAAACCAGAGTAATCTTTTAAAGAGAACGGTTGCGGAATTTGTTCCCAAAACAAGATTGATAATAACTTATCAAAACATTTCTCAAAGAGAATGTATTTTCAATTAATAATACAACCTCGGGATGTCATGTTCTGATACAGACATATAAGCATAAACAGAACTTACATTCAATTACACTAATGATTTACATCTCCTTTAATCTCTCAGTGCAAAGCAGCTTCGTATCGATACCTGTGATACAATTAAACTGAGTGGGTCAGGCTCGGGAGCCTGGTGAGCATATAGGGTTTTCAACCCACAATAATATAATTACTATATTCAATCATCAAACAATCAACCCAATTACCCATCCCCGTTATCTCCATTTATTTCTTAAGTACATTCCCTAAGGAATTATCCTAAGGGTCATCTCCTACATCGTATTTACCTCTCATCTCCTTACATCACATTTCCTTGTATGTTTGTTCCTAAAGACTTTTTCCTAAGGATCATCGCATGAATACGTAGTCACAACATCGCCTGGACTAGTAAGTCATAATAAGGGTTAGACTATCATCGCATCAATACATAGCCACAACATCGCCTGGACTCGTAATTCATAGTAAGGGTTAGAGTATCATCGCATGAATACGTAGCCACAACATCGCCTGGACTCGTAATTCATCACCTACAGGTTATGAGCATGCTGGTGTTTCCACGGGGTCATCTAGAATAGTCCGTGGTCTCCATCTATACTCTGGTAGATGACTACATCGCCAAATTTCCACATCGCGGTCAAGGTTATGGTATCTCCTCTCATCTCACATCACCTATTTATCATTACCTAATTATCATCACCTTTCTATCATCACCTAATTATCATCACCTGTTTCTCATCATCCAATTATCATCACCATTATATCCTCACCTTTCTCTTATCACATTCGTTCAACACACATCAACTATTTCATCTACCCATGTTCTACCCAACATATTTGTAGATATAAATTACATATATAGTTTAAATCATTTAACACCCATATAAAAACATCAATTCCTAGCCCACCTCATATAGACAATTAATATGTAACGCATAGCACGTATATTTATGTGTTTAGAAGAGAGTAACTACACACTCATACATATAAACAACAATATATATACACATAACACGTATTTCGTATAGAATACTTCATAATTATGCGTTAGAAGAAAGTAACTACATACTCACTTGATCAGAAGATGATCGGACAGCACTACGGCTTGTAGAAGTAGTATTCTTCGGTAGATCTGGAAGATCTTCACAAAAACCGGACTTCTCGCGGACAGAGCTTCGGCTCGGGAATTGCACTTCTCGGGATATTCGGGGCCTCGGGACTTGCTTCGGGTCTCGGGAATGATACCGGGGCTTCGGGATATTATTGGCACGTAAAACGATGCAAAACTTAGAGAGAAAGGAAGAAAAATCGCAAGGAAAATGGCTGATCTCGAGTTCTATTTATAGGCTGCTGGGTCTGGGATTACGTTGGGCGTAATTTCTAATTACGTTGGGTGTACTCAGTACGCTGGGCGTAATTAGGTTACGTTGGGCGTACTTTGACGTCACTGTATGCGTCAATTGGTGGCACTCGAGTATTGGTCAGACAAGTTGCACCCTTCTGAGTACGCTGGGCGTAATTTGACTCGTCGAACTTCTAAATTGCGTAATTTTTGCATACGAGCTCCGTTTTCGACGTTCTTTATATCCACGCGTAGATCAGACCATACTCTACAACTTTCATTTAGACTCCGTTGGCTAATTTTGACTTTTATTTTTATTATTTATTTTTAGAATGTCGGGACAGAAAAACTTCGTTATAAATTCATAACTTCTTCGTCCGACGTCCGTTATCGTCTAAATTTTCATCGTTTCGCTACTAACAACGAGATCTTCGATTCTCGTTTAGATTGTTTCAGCTAAAAACCGCTCGATCTCAAATCGAGTATTCGGGCTGCAAAACTACTAAGCTGAAACTTAGAAAAAATCATAACTTCCTCATATGAAGTCAGATTTGGACGTTCTTTTTATGCACTCTCACAGTTTAACGAACTCTACGACTTTCGTTTAGATTGATATGGCTAAATATCACTCTAACATAAATTCACTTTTTTTACGTCATTCAGCGTCGTTCCAGTTATGTCGCAAAACTTCGACAGGTCATAACTTCTTCGTTATAACTCGGATTTCGGTGTTCTTTATATGTACGGAAACCTTGTAACATATACTATAACTTAGTTAAGATTATTCATTCTAAATAATCTTTCGTCAAAAATTCATTTTTGACGCCTATCGTCTCTAAATTGACTAGCCTGAATCTACGGGCGTTACAGTTAATGTGGGTTAGATCTGATCCCACATCGGCTGGGAAGGAGAACTAAGCATTCCTTATAAGGGGTGTGAATACCTTCCCTATCACAACACGTTTTAAAGTCGTGAGGGCAGCAGATCCCATAAGAACTCTGCAGTTAAGCGTGCTCGGGCGGGAGTAGTACCAGGATGGGTGACCCCTTGGGAAGTCCTCATGCCGAGTGGCCTAAAGCGGACAATATTGTGATATGTGCCAGAGGGGGATGTTACACACTAGCAGCAGAAAGACTCGAATAAACAAATCGTTTCCACTACTATGATTAAGTGTATTGATGTTGATAAAACATAACAGTGGTATCAGAGCCTATAGGTTTTAGCTATTTACAATTTTGCACTACTTTGTAAAACTGAAAAAACAAATTATATATTTGCAACTTCGTCGCACGAGTCCATGATGTTCGTGACGCGACCGGTTGATGAGAGTATGCCAGTTAACCTGAGGAGCCACGTCACCCTAGTGCATGACGCGCATGTGGTTTTCTCACCTATAAATAGTGTTCTCCGTATATGCTCCATCCTCCACGCCTCTACACCGCTTTTCTCTTGAGTATTCCTTACTTTTAACCTATTTTCCTTAGATTTTTGTACTACGACAAAGCCCTGAGACATCCTTAAGTACTCATATGAGTAGTAGTCTTCTAGTAGGAGATCCCGACTCAGTATATTGTCTGCTTAGATCCCAATTATCATCAATAGTACTCTGTAAGTAAGCTACACTTACTCTGCCTCCGTGTAATTTATAATTATAGTTATAAATCGTTACTAGGAACCTATAATTAAGATTTATCAGTAATTGCAAGTCGTTATACTGATTGGTCTACTTACATGACAGGTGACTAGAATGGTCATGTTGGCTTGGTTATTGGATTTCATAAAGGGATATATGATGGAATGGTCATACCTCCCAACTATCCTGCATGGTTGATCATTTTTTGATAAAACTATCAGTATTCATTGTGATTAGTGATAGGTTTAGCCTATTTTACCAATATAACCATAAGAACTAATAAACTATAATAATATTGGTAAATCCTCCTTGAAGTGTTGGTCGTCAGCTAAATTGTTCAGTTAACTGTTAATCCTCTCTGAATATGTCAAGGTGAGTTCTTCTCATTATATTATATACTCCAATATGTATCATCTTTATGTTATGATATAATTATCTTGTTGTAAGCACTTAGGCAATTAGACTATGATAGTTAGTTGCCTGTTATGTGGATTGTTGTTATATATGTATGTTATTATATATGGAGTTGAGGGCAGACTAACCTCATAGTGAAGGCCAATAGACTCAGGGGGACTAGTTTCATGTTAAAGGCTAAGGTGCGGTCCATCTATATGATGTAGGCAAAGATAGGGTGGGCCAACTTAATGCTAAATGTCAGGGGCAGACCAACTATATATTGAAGGCCATTATGTGTATGTATTGTGTATATGTTGTGGTATGGAATATTTTGACGGAATTCAGTAATCATCGGCTTACAGTTGTTTAATAACTACTTTGCAGGTTGTTCATCAAACCGTGGAAAGGACTACACATGATTGTATCAGCATCGAAGCATTAATAAAGTTTTATAGACTTACGCTAAAATAATCATTTATATAATAATGATCTGTAATATTTTGTAAGGATTATATTTTAAATAAATAAAAATGAAAATTTTGTCTTTGAAATTTGGGACGTTTCAACTCTGATACCAACTTGTAACATCCCAAAAATCAAGGTAAAATTTTCATTTTTAAAACCAATCCAAAAACCAAAAATGTTTACAAATCATAGTTTCCAAAAGTCATAACATGAATCGGATTATCCCAAAATCATAAGCTCATAAAAATCCAGGATGATGTGCACGATCCAGCCTTCGCCTTGCATCTGTCCTATGAGGTTTCTCAAAACCATAACAATAAAATCATAAGCCATCGCTTAGTGAGTTCCCCCAAAGCACCAGACACAACCAAACAGATAACAACATGTATATACGAACCTTCAGCCTGACTGGACCGCCTTGCAGGGCCTACAACCTATCTGGACCTCTCTTTGGGCTTCCAACTTGACTGGATAACCTCGCAGGACCTACAAACTATCTGGACTACCCTGAGTATCTTGGATATCGATACAAAGAAGGACCACATCAACCCAACCAAACAATAGCATGTCCACATACACAGTAACATTCAATATCCAGTTATAATACCCGCATATTTGGGATGGTCAATTAATATAGATTTAGTGTAGCATCCTAAAATTTCATGGTAAAAATTTCATTTTTAATTTAACCATACACCACTTATTATTATCAAACATTCAAAGTGTATTAATGTAAAAACAATTATCAGGGTATAATCCCAAAATCATAAAGTTGCGGAAAAACATGGGTGGATGTGTTGCGATCACGCCAAGCCCTTCCCTTTTCGAATCAGAAGTACCTGAAACCATAACCATAAAACCCATAAGCACAAACCTTAGCGAGTTCCCCAAATACCACATATGATACATACACTAGAGAATGTTATGTGCCAACCATAGTCTTAGCATTATGCCACAAGCTTTATCATGGTCTTTCCTTGCCAAGTCGGGGGCCAATACCCTGGATCTTATAGACAAGTTCCAAGAGCCACCTCTTGTTCTTCCATGCAAGTATCACAAAGACAACTAACATGTCACCTATACACTTATACATACAACTATCTACTTATTTGATAGGGTCTGATCCATAGTCTTGCATACAATTTGTTAAAGCCGCATCTGGGCCTTTCATACAAAGGACAAGGGCCACCTCCTGGTCTTCCTATAACATAAGCCAATAGGCTGACATTGGTGCCTTCGACCTATAATATAGTGAGGAGACTCGCCTCCAGCTGCTGGATATCACAAACAAAGCTCGAACTGTCGATCTGGAAACTCCCAGCGCTAACAACATCAAATAACACCAAATAAATGATTGGTCCTCAGCCCAAAGCTAAAAACCTAACTTTGCCCAAAATCGAAGCCCAAACCAATTGAAACAAAAGCCCAATATGGCCCAATATCCTAATTAGGCCTAAAACCCAATATGGTCCTAAACCATAAGGCCCAATATCCAAATTTGCATCAAAAGCTCCATATGGGCCTAATCACTAAGAAGCCCAAAGACAGAAAACTAGGATCCAAAAAGGCCCAAAACCACATCTCACGTCGTGGCCAGACCCTAGTCACATCGTAAGAACTCACTCAGTCAAATCCAAACTTATCACGACTCAACCTAGCCAACTCAGTCAAGGGAAAGTTAATGGGTTGACCTCATGTCGTGAGAATCCTTTCTCACATTGTGAGCCCTAAACAAATAACTAGAAATAGGACCAAACACTCCTCACATCGTAAAACCTTGTGTCTCAAGTCGTGAGAACCGTCTAAGGCTGAAAATATAACTTTTAAGTCCTTAATCGTTAAAAATTCATAACTTCTTCATCCAACATCCGTTTTCGTCTGTCTTTTTACCGTTGGATTTCTTTTAATAAGATCTCTGATTCTCGTTTAGGTTGTTTTGGCTAAATGATGATCAAACTAAATTTCGAGTTTTGGCCTGTGCACTGTTGTGTCAAAACTTAGAAAACTCATAACTTCTTCACATGAAGTTAGATTTAGACGTTCTTTTCATGGATGTTCTTGGCTTAATGAATTTTATGACTTTCATTTTGATTGTTAAGGCTAGAAAGCATTCGTTTGTAAACTCGCTTTTTATGACACATAATGTCGTGCCGGTTTTGTCGCGGATCTTCGATTAGTCATTACTTATTTGTTATAACTTGAATTTGGGCGTTCTTTATATTTTTGGAATCCTTGACATGATTTCTACAACCATATTCAACCCAATTTAGTTAATTTAACATTTCATTTTTGAGGGTCGATTATGTAAATGTACATAGTATAGGAAAATTTTTCTTTATTATTTTAAAAAGAACTACAAATTGATCTATACTATCACATAAATTTGAAATAACGGGTTGTTACAATCATCAATGGATATAGTTACTACCTTTATTACATCATCTTATAAATCACATGTCTATCTTTTCTTTTTATTTCAGTTAAGTGCATTGCTATTATGGGACAAAAAGTACAAAACTTATAAATTAAATGTTTGAAACAAAAAACTACATTTTTAGAAAACAAAGATTTCCTATACTACATAAACCATAGAAATTAAGTCCAAATCCCCTATAGTTTTGTAACCCTGGACACCATATTTATCTATACAAATGGGGAGTAAGCTATATTCCATAGTTTATAGGAACTAATATGCACATTTCATCCTGAAATCAAACAAAGAGACCGAAAATCAAAGAAACAATGATAAGACTGACATGAATATTTCATCCTGGTCTGCATCATGAATCAACAATAAACTCACCCACATATTTCAAATTGGACAAGATTTAAAACTAAAAAATGAGTAAAGAATCAAAACGAAGATGAAAATGATATTTTCCATAAAAATTCTATAAAAAAAACCTTTGAGAGAGAGACAAAGATAAGGGGACATAAGTGGTCCAATGGTGTTTGACAATGGGTTTCTTCAACAAGAAATCGTTTGAATTTGTAAGTTGGTGATTATACGCTCTTATGGTAGCACAAACGAATACTAAATCCAAAAATAGAGAAAATGAAATAACCATATTCACATGTGCGTGTGATGGTTGTGAGAAAAAGAAAATGATTATCTTCTTATACACATCAACAATCTGATTATAGAATGCGATATGATTTAAGCCTAAAAGCTACTCCTCTGCATCTTCGTATTCTTCATAACAAAAAGTCAATTCAACGCATAAATAAATAGACAAATCAAAAGAAAATAAGTAGTAATTGAAAACATAGACTTAACAGATGCAGGTCAACTTTAAGCATTTTCCAAACAACACCCAAAATGCAATTAAATGAAAATGACCAATCTTCGTATTCTTCATAAAAAAAAAGTCAAATTAAACTCATATATAAATATCCAAAGCAAAAGACAATAAGTGGTAATTGAAAACATAGGCTTAAGAGGTGTAGGTTCACTTTAAGCATTCTCCAAAGAAAACCCAAAATACAATTAAATGATAATGACCAAAGTAACTAACCAAAAAAGATTGCCCAATCAAATTAAAAAAAAAAACAAATAAGTCCCAAAGGTTTGATTCACTCGATTAACAAAGTTATACACTGACGTATACATGGTTCAAGAATTTTATCGAGCAGTTGGTGTGCATCATCAAAGTTTCTTTCAAATCTAAAAATCACGTGGCTCTGTATAGCTAAATCGTCTTCCTGGGGTATGACTGAAGCTAGTCACCTGCCCTGATATTGTTTGCGTCTTTGCATATTCTTCACGCCTACACAACATGTGTTATAAACTCTTCCTGCTTAGACCTTCATTCAAATGGAAGTCTTTAAAGATCTATCATTTTAAGTTCAAACAGAGTGCTGAAGTATGTATAGAAGAATCTACATCGATATCTGATATTTTTACTGCGATATTGCTTGGGCAATTTCCATCCATCATTTGTAACAGCGGGACGTCAACGCTGCACCCTCCGATGGTCGACACCGTAATCATCAGCGACTGCACTCATATATTTTTTTTATTCCCGTGACCTGACAACAAAATAGACGAATCGATTATGTCCCATGTGATACATGTTTTTCAACTTGAAACATGAAAAAAATCAGGTAAACAGTAAACGTATCTGATCAATTTGAAGTTTAAGAGGGTTGATTTTCTCCAATAGAGACTTTCCCTTACCCTCCTACCATTGTTCCTCTCTAATCGACCGCTGGTCCTCCCACATCCAATGTTGTTGTTTCCCGAATCGAAAGGGTGGTGATAGTGGTGGAGACGCTGGCAATTGAAGCAAAGAGAAGCACAATGAAAGAAGTGAAATGAAAGGCAAAATTTGGAGGAATGGATCTAAACAGAAGAAAACACAAACGACTGGGAAAGAAATTGGATGTGTAAAAGACGGATTTAGGATTTAATCAGAAGCTAAGAGAAGCGGTGATTCTCGGAAGAAACCATGACACCAAGCGGTGATTCTTGGAAGAAGGCATGACACCAATCGTAATGTAATTGGCCTACCGAGTCGGGGAAGCAATGAATTAATTAGTAAATAATTAAATTCACAAACCACATAAAAAACACACACAAAAAAAAAAACAACCAGTAAGACCAAAGAACTGTTCCCTAAGGGACTTTACAATTAATATATATATATATATATATATATATATATATATATATATATATATATATATATATATATATATATATATATAAAACGAGAGATATACAATGATTTTTATTCCATATGATAAATGTATGAACACTAATGTATTTACAAAATCTCGTACTTCTTATAGTGATTTTTATTGCATCATTTTTAACAACCACATAATCTATAGCTTTATACTTAAAAAGTGTTTGAAAAAACAAATGAGATGATTATAAATCTTACCAACAAAATGTTATTTTTTTTACTGAAATAAGAAATATGTTATTAAAACATAAATTATTTGAAATATGAGCAATGTTCTTTAAATGATAGATTGATCTATTAAATTTATGTTTTCATTCTACTGACCACTTTATCATCAATCTTGGTTGGAACAACATTGCTTATATTTCAAACCATTTTATTTATTAATTTAAAATAATTATGATACAATTATAGTTAAGAGACAAAATATCAAACATTATACATAAATAACATATCTATGATTAATGATTATGTTTTTTTTTTAAAGTCTATATTTTATTTTATTTTATTAACCATAAAATATAAATATTATAACCTACTCATTTATATACACTTACATACACTTGAATTAAGATGTACCACATAAAGATAATTATGCTGTCGCTATATTTCTTGCCAATAAAAGGTTTTATCAGTGTTTTCAACAAAAATCATATTTTTGAGTATTTTCATTCATATGAAAGATATCAATTTTGGATGTAATATTTTTGGCAAAGGTTTTATCATGAAAGGAAAACTTAAATTAAATTCTCATATTATCCTTACTCATCATGTTTTCTAAACTTTTAAGATATACATTTTTAATTAGAAAAAGATTCTAAAGACTATTTTTATTTTTGTTCTATAGAAATCATAGAAATTCTTTCTATAAGAAAACAATATCTAACTTTATCAACTCAATTACCGTTATTGTAACATTAATTACTAGAGCTGTAAACAAAACAAACTTTCAGCGAATCTTTCATAAACCGTTCGATGGGAAATTAGTTTATGTTTGTTTACTTAATAAGTGAAAGAATATGAATTCAAATTCTTGTTCGTTTAATTAAACGAACGAACACGAATAATAATTTTGTTCGTTCATTTATGTTCATGAACGTTCGTTTAAGTTTATTTACGTTTACATATGTCAAATTGTGTTTAGTTTTGTTCGTTTAGCATATTTTTTTTTTGGAAATGGAACTTCCGTAACGAGGGTTTTCGGGTCAGCTTTCGCACACCGACTAATCCCCCGCTGCAAACATAAAGCTTTGCCTCATGCCCTGAAGTCACTACAGACGAACCTCCATGGCCACAAAGGCTGAGTGGTGCCAGGATTTGAACATGTGTCAATAGGTTATCTCGTTTAGCATATTTACGAACATAAATAACGAACATGAACAATGTAATTGATGAATAAAAAAATTTGTTTGTTCATTTGGTTTTTTTAAAAGCTCACTTAAATTAAGTTATCAAATATGGTTGGTTAATTTTAGTGAAAGCTATGTGATTCATGTAAAAGAAACTACATATTATTAAGTATTTGTTGCTCCTTTATAAACAAAATCCGTTGTAGTCTAGTTGGTTAGGATACTCGGCTCTCACCCGAGAGACCCGGGTTCAAGTCCCGGCAACGGAATTAATTTTTATCATCCATTTTTTTTTTTAATTTCCAATCTTAATTTTACTGCAGAATTTTAGCCAAAACCCTAATCTTTTTCAAGTCATTTTGAGGATTCACTTCGCAATTTCAATCATCTTCTCCAACCTCTGCTTTCAGTTGTCTTGGTGATTGATCTGTTCTTCTCTCCTCCGACGCCAAACGGTAACTTTTTTCTCTACCCTCTTCGGTTTAACGTACGTGCCTGTGCTTCATAATTATATGATTTCTATTCACGATTGAGAATTTTCAAAAGGTACTTATGAAACATCTAAATCTGAAATTAGATTCGATCATAATTTTGTCTGAGATATATGAAGAACACGACAGTGTCTGAAGCAGCAAACCACGAAAACGATTAGGTTTTGAAGTTCGAAAACTTCATTGAAGATAGATTGTTCTTTTGTTTGGATCAGATGGAGTATAAATAATAAATCTAAGAACATTGACAATGTCATTGTTTAAAATATGTAAATTGTTCAGTGGCCATTCACCTATTTAGGATATGAACTTGATATTATTGAAGTATATGTGACAGATATGATTCTTAGTTTTCATTTACTAATTAACTTTATCTAGTTAATCAGCATCATTGTTCTAACAAGTGATTAATGAGCAACAAAGTTGAGTGTCTTTATAGTGCTTAATCACCTAAGAGGCTAAGGACAACTCATATAAATGGACATGATAGAATTATTTTCAGATTATGGAAACATATAAGAATTAAGATTCAGATGCTATATTTGTACAGTTGTACTAATATTGCTATTTAACAAGATTGGCTTTATTGATTATCATGTCAGAAACGATACTATTATCCCTCATAAGGCTAGTTTTTACTCCTGGTTATGGAGGATAATGACGAAACTACCCTTGGTCTACAAAATGTTGACTCCAAAGATGAACTCTCTGCTGAAGATTTAGCTTGGGTGAACTCGTGTCTGATTGAAGATCCTGAAATATCAAAAACTAATATTGATTCTCTAAAAGAAGCTTTACTCAGTATTCTTGATCATCATTCTGAGATCTTCAGCCCTTATGAAAATGAACTAGAACTAGACAACTCAAATGACATAATTGACCCCGAGAAATCACCTTCTCCAACAGAGGAAGTAACAGATGCCAACGGGGATTCTGGGAATGAAAGCTGTGATGTTTTATCCCCATTAAATCATCCTTTTCTTCCGAATTTTAATGATGAGATGATGAAGATTGAGTATTCTGATTCTGATTCCGGTTCCGATTCCGATTTGGGTTTCCGGTTGTCAGAATTAGTGATGGAACCGGAATCGGAGGATATTTTTAAGGTTTGGGAATTGGATATTCCGGTTGAAGAAGATGAACTTGTTAAAGAGTTGAAGGAGGCTCTTTCTGAGAATGATGCTACTACTAGAGAGCCGAGAATGAAAAGTTTAAAAATAGAGTCACTTGATAGTCTTGTTGAGAGCATTGCAAATCTTTCCTTGAAGTAAAATGTGTTGTTTGTTTATTAGTTTTAGACCAAATGTTAGCTACTTAAAGTATCATATGTTTCATATTTATGCAAATATTTGTGTTTCTTATTCTTTATCACTTCTGTTCTATCTATCTTATATTAAATGGTTAATGATGGTAGAACTTCAAGGTAAAATTGAGGGCAAAAGCTGATCATGAGTTTATAATTTGGTTTTTTCTTTAATTTATAATAATCAATTCAAAGACATATGTCCAGGATGTTTGAGCATTGATGTATGTCTTGTAATTTTTTTGGAAGCCCAAAAATATGTTAAACTAGCAAGATGTTAGAAAAAAAGTCATTACAATACAATGCAACCAAATAACTCAATCAGATTGGAGCTTCTAATAGTAATACAAAAGAACGATTATGCAACAATCTTATGAAAAGGATATGCTTTTCTATGTTTAATCGCTCCAAAAACCATATTGTTACAAAAACGCTAAAGCAAACAAGTAGTTTATCAAGATAATCACACCCAAACTTCTTATTTGCATGGAAGTGACTTTCACTTGTCTGCCCAAGTTTTTCAATACGAAATAGAGAGTCAGTTGTGCAAAAATTGATCGTCTGTCTCACTTTGATTATCGCAAAAAATGATAATCCGTATCATGTCGGACAAGTAAATCAAATTTGATCCCTCTTTTATCCAAGTTATTTATGATCGACACTTTACTTAAAGATAATTTCTAAGCCAAAGAACAAGTAATTTCCACATCTCATATATAATGGAATATGGATGCAACACGAGTAACGTGACTCCAAAATGATATGTTTATTTATATGCAAGTTTTTTTTTGAATGTTTTAGGTAAAGTAGAAAGAACCAAAACCAATATCATAAGTACAAGAAAAAACTTTGTTTTAAGTCATTTGTAACGTGACTTTCATTTTCAGTTTTTCGTGATTTCCATTTTTCCGAACTATATAATCATCTCGACCACTTTTTGCTCCTTGTAATAATGTCTTTGCCTCTCCAACTCCTATTCTTTTCATTTTGCCCTATAAACTTATTGGTAATTTAGTTGTTCCACCTCTCAACTACTAATTTTTTCAGTTTTTTATTTTTTTCTTTCCGATTGATTAATTCTTACTCTTTCAACATGTTTTGTGTTTCAACCTCATATGATAATAACACATTTCAAGGTCTAATCTTAACCCGAAAATAAATAGATCGACATGATACAGTAGGATTATTAAACGAATCGGGTTAGACATGAGATGTTAAGGTAGGAATTTTGAAAAATAATGATTTATTGGATGACTTAAATGCCCTTGACCATGTATTAGGTAAAACGGCGACGTATCTGTGATCTGGTTTGCGCCTCCGGTCGTATAAACACACAGTGGAGACGCAAATCGTGTGTGTGTGTGTTTTTGTGTGAGAGAACCAGTGATGAGCGGAGCAGCGTCGTATCTGGCGAGGAGGGCAGCGCAGAGGGAGAAAGTCAGAATCCTCTACAGACGTGCCCTCAAAGACACTCTCAATTGGGCCGTTCACCGCCATCTCTTTTACCCCGATGTATTTTCCCTTCAATCTCTTAGGGTTTTCAACTTTTAGATTCGTTTTGATTTTCATCATGTATGTCTTTGATTTGGTTTAATCATTCAGATTATGAATTTTTTCAGGCCGATGCACTTCGTGAGAGATTCGATGCGAACAAGAACGTGGTTCGTTTCTCCTGCCTCTTGTTATACTTTAAATTTCCCCTTTTTTGTTTGAATTTGAGTTATCGAATTAGCCAACGATGTTTCTTTGCTCTCGTTCTCATAAAACCCTAATATTCCAAAAAAGAGCAAAAATGTTAGCTAGAGCTAGTGAGTCTTTTGCATTTACATCCAACATGTTTACAAAACCACTCATTCTTGGAAAATGCATTCCTTTTATTTGGTATTAGAGCAAGAATGAATGTTAGTTTGCAACTGTATCAAATCACTCTTGGAATAGGTCGTTGAAAGTGTATCTCATTAGTTCTTTACCTGTATGGATGTTGTATTGTGCTGAAATATTCCATTTGTGGCTATAATGATTAACACCAGGGTCATGATTTTAGTGTGATCTAGAGTTGTATATTGAAAAAAGCAGTAGTTCCTTGCTTCACAAATTTCCTCTTGAAAGCAAATATAAAATAATGGATTCTCTTAGTTGTATGTTCAAAGATCCATTGCACTTGCAGTTCAAAGTTTCCCCTATGTTTATGTGTTTGTGGTTAAAATGTTCCTGCTTGAGTTGTGGCTACAAATGCTCAAATTAGAATTGTGGTAATCATCTGATATGCACTGTGTGTGTGTGTTTGCAGGAAGATATTGAAACAATTGATAGAATGATTGCAGATGGTGAGGCACAGTACAATAAGTGGCGACACCCTGATCCTTACATTGGTAAGCCACAGGAAAATCTAAGTTTTATATTTTAACTGGATTAAAACCAAATTTATATATATGAAAAATTGCAAATGTCACTTCTTTTCTCATTTTTCTTTTTATCTCATTCCAATTTTTTTACAGTTCCATGGGCTCCTGGTGGCAGCAAGTTTACTCGCAACCCTACACCACCTTCTGGGGTAATAATATAATCTTCTGCTTCTTTTATGATTTTGCATGTAATTTTGTATGTGTCTTTATGCTTATGTTGTTCATTTTTGTGGTTATTGTAGATTGAGATTGTGTATGATTATGGTCGAGAGGATCACATTTGAATCTAATATGGCTCCATGGCAATAAATCAAGGTTAATTCCCATTATGATTGTTATAATAATAGTCGAGTGGCTTATTATTATTATTATTATTATTATTATTATTATTATTATTATTATTATTGTTTTGTTAAATAGTGTATTTTGTTGTTGGCAGGTGGTTTGTTTAGCAAGTGTTTTGTGTGACTTTTTGTCATCAAAGACAGACATTGGTATGAATTGTTTTAATGAATGTGTTTTGATTGGGGCATGAATGTTGATGAAAACTTTCTCCTTTCATTTCATGGCTTTTTTGCAATATTTCTTTTTCTTTTGGGGGAACTTTTATGCACGACTTTCATACTTGTCTATTATCATTATTATGAATAAGTTGATGATGCTGATTTTTCAAAATACAAACTTTATTTCTTTTCCATGTAAATGCCCCTTGATCTTTCATTAATTATATAGATAGAAAATAAGCAACGAAATAGATTGAGTGCATATCTTCTCTGCAATATGGAACTATTCTTCATAGGTGATGTTTTTAGTTCTTATACCAATTATATGCATTGAAGTGGATTTTTTTTATTCATAAATTGGTAGATTTTCTTATGAAGTTGGAATGTAGTTTTTCTATTGGATTTCTTTGTTCGTTGTTATCAGAATTTGTATTAATTTAGAGAAAAATGATCAAAATTGATACATATAATCCATATTTGAGTATGTAATTAAATACAAATACACCAAGTACATCTAGCAGTTTATCTTTTCTTTCCTGTGAATTGGTACACCTTACTGGCAAAGTAGGAAGAATTGTTTCATATCGTACAAAAGATAGATAGCATGAAATCAGGTATACAAATATTGATTTTTTGTTGGTATACAAATACAAGATTTATGATATTAATCCTCGTTTCATTTGCTTATGAAGTTTAAAAAATGATTAGGATTAATGTTACAAGTAACATAGCTTAACATATGATCCATACGCAGTTTCAACACAAACTCCCCTCCCTTTGTCTTGTCTTCCCCAATTATGAGCATTATTGGCCTCCATTCCAAGCTTCCTCTCTTTATCCATTCCATAGATCTTGTTTACAAAAACATAAAAAAAAAAAAAAAAAATCAGTAGATGGTTGGTTAGCTTTATTTCATCAATTTGTAAATCTTGCAAACTAAATAAACACATACTTTGTAAAAATTTAGACGTAACATTTTCATGCTTAAGTATGTCTTTTTTTTTGGGTATGGATTGCATCGACTCCAAAGTAAGTCAAATTTATAAGGGATAAAGCAAAAATACAAATTTTATCATACAAGTTAAGTCATTATTAGATAGGATTGGAGGCAACATATTCCATCTTATCTACATGATAACAATCAGAAGAATCCGGCAAGAGGCCTAAAGGAAGGCTCAATAGTGACTACTTCAAAGGAAAGAATATGCCCATGCATGCAATGGTGAGTTGTAGGGTACAATCCGACAATACATCCCAAGAGCTAAGGACAAAGACCCCTCTGAATTCTCATGACCAATAAGCATACGAGTATGTAGGTCATGATGCATTTGGTTGTGGTGAGAATCTGGTAATTTGCCCCATGTTGAGCGTGGGACCCTTTTATCATTAGGAAATAAAGATGATTAGAAAAGCAAATCTAGGTAGCCTATTTGTTTAATTTTGAATTTGATGTTTGGATGCATGAAAGGTCCGGATGCAAAGATGGAAGTTGCAAGTTGAGTCCGTTTGTTGTGTAGTATAGCAAACAGCCAAACACACACTCATTTCCCTGTTGCCACATCTGCTTTTAACAAACACGAATGTTGAACATATCCTAGCAGACCCATCATGACTCACTAAACCCCAAAACAAAATACTATTCTATAACTCAAAATTTTAACTTTGGCCCACCACACCACACCAAAAGAGAATACTCTCATCATGTTAGGACCACATATTTTGTGGCTCACCTCACATTATATGCCTTATGCTAAATCCCTTTTCCTTTTCCTTTTCTGTATATTCCAAGATCCCCTAGATGCATCTTCTAACGCGTATCCTAAATTTTGAACACACACATGACACGAATATCCATATAATGGGACGCCCTATGCCTATAATCCTCTATTCAACACCTCATTTTACCGTTTCTTGACTTTTCCCCTTCACCATCTCCATTTCTGCCATTGCAAACCTTCGCTTCTTCATCATTTCTTCTTTGTTTCCTTCATTATTATTATTATTATTTTTAAAAAAAAAAAAAAAAAGTTAAATCTATGCGTTTTGGTTTTAGGGCTGTTTTATTTTTACCCAATAGACCAATAACTTAAATGGATGTTTCCTTTTACGTAATCCAGATTTAATCACCTACCGAGTCACTTTACCTGTTTGGCCTTTTTCTTTTTTCCTCAAAACTCTCTTACTTTGTCGGAATGTAAAGGCAAAATTGTCATTTAGTCTTGTATGATACAAACTTAATTAATTGGGGAAAAAGAAAAAACCCTTGGGTCTTTTTTGTTGTTAAAGGTAGTACTAAAGTTTGACCCTTAACACGCTAATTAAGTCGGCAATTGGTATAGATAATGATATATATGTGTGTGTGGGGTATTGGTATAGGTTCCAAGCAGCCACCAAAAGAGATCACAAGATTTTCCAACAAATTAACTTTAGCCAAATGGAGGGTTACACGACAATCAAGTAATGAAAACCACTTGTGTAAATATAGGAAATGGGAATCAATGGTCACTTTCCACGAATCTTCTTTCTTCACATGGTTGGTACCAATTGCATATTAAGATAAGAGGTCAAAACAGACGCAACATATTCAAATCTTTCAACAATATATATCGTATGCTTTATTTATGCTTGCTAATCATAAAAAGACAAGAAAACATACCTTCCATCAAACATAAAAAGCCTGACCATGTGTATGTATATAATATGGCTCTGCAAGGAAGAATTCATAAGAATCCGTTTATTAAAAAATAAACAACATAAGCAAAAGAAGAAGAACTTGTTTGTATTATTACCATAGAGAATAATAATAGACTACAAGGAGGTGAAGAAAGAGAAGGGGAATTAACAAATCGGGCTACATAAAAAACCCCCCAACTCTTTATCTTCACAAATTTATCAGAAAGATCACCAGCTCTCTTTTTAAATCTTGTTAACGGATAAAAAGAGAGCAGACCCAAATTAAAGATAACTCTCTACTTTAATTAACTAAAAACAAGAAAAACAAATAAAGTTTGCAGAAACAGAAACAGAACGACCTCACTGACAAACACCACTCATCACGATTACGCACCCACATATGACCACTGATCATCATCCTCACCGGAAACCACCTCGCCTCCAGTGGTGAAATCCTCATCAGAACAGTAATAGTACCCCTTATTGCCACTTGCAGCAGTTAAACAGCAAGAAGATCCGACACTTAGATAAGGCATGTTGTGGAAAGACTGAGCAATGCCACCTGCAATCGTATCACCTTCTTCATGAACATACTCTTCGATTCTGTGTTTAAGGGTTTCAAACATCATCTCTGGTTCATGATGCATTGAACGAAGAACATCACTGCAAGACGTCCCTGGGACAGCTCTAGTAACAGCAAACCCGAAAGGACCATCACTTTGAGATACACGAATCACACTAGGGCCACCGAATAGATTGTGGACACCCCCCATAGCCTCCTGGTATGCCCCTCCTAAGAACATACCCAGATAGTACTTCATTCCATTCTCTCCTTCTAATTCATGGAGGGGTAAGCTGGATTCACCTCCGATGAATTTATCAATCTTTCCATCACTGTCGCAAGTTAGATCTGATAGAATCCCCTTTTTTGATGGGCAATCGGAAAGTCGGTGGATTGGAAGGATAGGGAAGAGTTGTCCGATGCCCCAGAAATCAGGAATTGAAGTGAACACAGAAAGATTGACATGATAAGTGCTTACAGGATTGGATACTCCAATTGCCTTCGCAACCAAATCACAGAACCCATCAATAGCAGCCAACTGTTCGATGTCCATTGATCCATCTTTGAATTTCTCGACGCATGTCTGCTTTAATTGATCGGAGTAAGCCAAACAAGCATCGTACTCGCCTCTCACGGCAGACTGGGACAGATTATTGTAGTCGGAATGAGCGTCCCCAGGGAGCTGCTCGATGAAATGCTGGACGTCGTGAGAGGACATGGTTGGAACTGTATAGTTGCTAGACGAAACTGCCTCGAATATCAGAATTGAATGGTGGGAGACGATGGCACGGCCACTTTCGCTGCAAATCACAGGATGCTTCACGGAATTCCGGTCACAAACGAATTTTACTGCCTGAACAACCGCCATTGCGTATTCTTCTAAAGTATAAGCAACGGAGACATCAGAATTAGTGGATTTTGAACCATCGTAGTCAATCCCAAGCCCACCACCTATGTCGATAACTTTCATGGAAGCACCAAGGCGGACTAATTCGCTGTAAATCTGGGCGGCTTCACCTACGCCATCAGCAAGCAAGGATGTCGATGGGATCTGAGAACCGATGTGGAAATGGAGCAATTGGAAGCAATCCAACATGCCACATTGTTCAAGCTTTTTCACAACACGGAGAATTTGGGTCGTAGTGAGACCAAATTTGCCCTTTTCGCCGGAAGTCGATCCAAAATGGCCGGAATGTTTAGTCCGTAGCTTAGCACGGACCCCGACGACGGGACGAACGCCTAGCTTTATGCTTATATCAATTACAGAATCCAGCTCCTCCTCTTGTTCGAGAACAATCACGGTGTTTAATGAAAGCTTTCGAGCTATCAAAGCTAGCGAGATATATTCCGCGTCTTTAAAACCATTGCAAATCAGGAGGGATTCGGAGCTACCTTTGCAGAGGCAGCTCATGGCCATAAGAAGCTCAGGTTTGGATCCAGCTTCCAACCCGAACCTGAACGAGGATCCAAATTTGACAATGTCCTCGACGACGAATCGGTCCTGGTTGCATTTCACGGGATAAACGCCTTGGTAATGGGAGCTGTACCCTTGTGATTTAACGGCGTAATTGAACGCCGATTGGAGACATTCAAGGCGGTCCTTCAGGACGTCTGGAAACCGGATGATGAGAGGGAGCGGGAGGTCTAGGCCTCCTATGGATTTGGAGTCGGAGGCCTTCTTCACGACCTTGAGGAGATCTATCTCCTGGTGGTCCATGGTTCGGGAACCGTGTGGACGGACGGTGACGTTACCGGATGTGTTGACGGAGAAGTAAGGCGCTCCCCATGCGTCAATCTTGTAGAGAGCATTAGAGTGGGATGACGTCCAAGGAGTGAGGGATGATACAGATACATCATCCAGAACGGTGTTTGTCGTTGGAGGTACGCCGGAGAATGTCTCCGGCGCGGGAAGAGAGCTATCCCAGGCGGTATAGCCGGAAGGAGGAGAAAGAGCGGCCATGGCGGCGTCAACACAAAACGCTAGGGCCGGCATCTCTTCCCCGATCTGCTTGTAAGGGGGTTAAAATGAAAGAATCAAAGAATTGTAAGGGTCGAATTTGGCAAGGTTTGTAAAGGTAGGGGGCTTTACAACCCGCCGAGGCCGGAGCCCCGGCTACCCCCTCAAAAGAAGCAGAAGGAGATCTGAATCAAAGGAGAAACAAACCCTACGCTCCTGATCAACACCGATATCCCCACAATTACCGCTCAGAAGAAGAAATCAACAAATTGAAAGAGAATTTCGAGGTTCAAAAAGAGAGGCGGAAGCAAATCTAATGGGTATGCACCGATTCCACCATGCAGATTTTGAAACAGGTAATGAGAACGGAAACCTAACGGCGGCGAGATCAGAGAGAGAAATAGAAATGAGAGAAGTGGGCGAGAATTGCATGTGAGTTGATGGCCGTTTATATAGGGGGCCGTTTATATAGGTTGGCCAGAACTCTACCTTTTATTTATTTTCTTTTTTCATTTCTTTTTAATTCCAGAAGTTGGAAGAATTCAAGTAAACGGAAAATAAAAAACACCTCGTGTTTATTGGTTTCACGATAATGCCCTCCTCCCTCCCTCCCTGCCTTCAAGTGACCTTCCTTTAATTTCCTTTCTTACATAATAATAATAATAATAATAATAATAATACTTCGTTAGTTTATCCTCATTAATTTGTTAAACTATTAAACCAATAAATGTGTTTAACATAACTTGTGCGTTACATATATTGTATTCATTACAATATATTGTATTCATTACAATATATTTAGGTAACATACATCATATTTATCATGATTTTACTTGATGAATGTTGATAAAACGAATGTATAAACATGATATGTATCTGATAATTACATGTGATAATTCGTTTTATGTGTATTTTCTTTATCTAATTTGAATATAAAGTTTTTTTTAAACTAATTATTTTGAATTTATTTTCATTTATAATATTGATTTAAATATATATTAGTTAAATGTCCATAAATTGATATCCTAGGATAATAAAATAGTGGATAATTGAATTAGTTGTTAGTCTTGATGAATGAATTCACATTTATGTAAACATAGCCGTAAAGAAAAAAAATAAAGGGCTCATGTATGAGATGCATTTTTGTTTCGCATGATATACGGTTGATTAATATTGATGATTTATAATAACTTCGAATGGATCCAACATGTCTAAAACTTTGTTTAAACATCTAATTTCATACCATTTAACATCATTAAGAAGACCAATTTATGAATTGATGATGTAGTCATCGTCTTTATTAACATAAACCTACAATATATCAAAAAAATGACCATTAGAATGAATTTCTGTCAATGATTTGAACACGAGACACTTGAATGTATATAGGATCATATTAGATTATAAAATTTATCATCAATTTCGAATTGGATGTATCATAGGGCAATCCAACATTAAAGAACACTAAAAACTTAACTGAAACTTCACAACTTCATGGATAACAATTTGCATGGGTTTTTCTCAACGACTTATAGTAAACCATTATAATCCATTTCCGAAACAATGAATCCATAATTCAACCAACAATTTTATGATATGTGTCCAAAGGATGATCCACAAAGGCACAAATGTTTGAAGTTAAAAACTCAAATCAAAACATCAAATGAAGGATACCACCTCACTTTATTAGTTAGTTAACCCTTATTTCTATTGAACTTGAAATGAATCACAATTCTCTCATCATAAATCAGAAGATAGAAGATAGAAATTGAAATTGGAAATTAAGTGGTTGCATGAAAAAACCAAAATCTATTATATTATGAATTGATTTTTTACCGTTGAAAACATCATAATTGGTTTTTCTTCCAAACACAGGGGCGGACGTAGGATTTCTCGGTAGGGGGTGCACGGGAAAGTTAGGGGTTGCACGATAGTAGAAAAAATAAAAATTTTAAAAATTTTTGAAAAATTTTCCACTACGGCCGGAAAAAGTTAGGGGTTGCCGGTGCCACCGGTGACCCACCCTAAATCCGCCCCTGCAAACATAATTGGTTTTTCTTCCCAACACGATGCTTATTCCAGAAGAATCACACATTCCTTTTGTTTTGCATCTATTTCCTTTCCTTTTTTGCTTAGTCGTTAATCCGTTAGGCCATCCGGTATGGGGGCATCAAACTACACGTGATGTCTTATGTGGCATAGTAGGCTACGCGTGAATACGTCCCCAAAGATGAGTGAGTGTCTTGTGGCGTGGTAACCACTACGGAAGAAGACGATAACTGTGATTGTTGGAGAATTTCTTTGTATCTGTCTCTCTCTACAATCTCTCTTTTCCACCACCACTTCACTAGTGAACACTATTTCTACAACCTAATGGGTTGGTTGTGGAATAGTTAAAATAATGATGTGACTTTTTTCCTTCCCTTCTCATGCGTAAGGATACCTTTCAGCCTTATATATGATATATCAGTTAATTTACATTAACATAATAGGGTATATAAAAATGTAGCCTTCAATAAATATTAACATCTTATAACAAAAAATTGGATTAACTGAACTGTTAATAAATTGACAAAAAAGTGAATCAATTCACTTGAAATATATGAATAAAAATGATACTAATACTTTTATTAAAATTACGATTTTTTTTTCTTATAGATCGATATAGTCTATGAACTAGGAAACCGAAAATGTCAATATCACGATAAGAAACCAAGTTTGTTGGACTTTGAATCTCAATTATTGACTTAGAGGTTGAGCAACTTAGGTTTGCTTTTCTTGGACACTCCACATGCAAAATGGAATTTTAAGTCTTACTTCATTTGACCAATTCCTTCTTTCACTCGACTACCCGTATACTATTCTTTAAAAAGTTGATCTAAGATATAATAAAGAATATTAAAAAGTGTTTGAGATTATGTTTTAAAGGATAAAAATAATAATAATAATAAAATATTAAGAAGGTATTTTGTAGCCGGAAAGTTAGCTGATAAAAAATAATATTTGATAACAAAAAACCGATAAGTTAATTGAGAAATATAATATATTATGTAGAATCATGTAGGTTTGGAGTTTAGTAAACTTGATATTTTTTGGTTTCGTACGAGATTCTCAAGAGTTTTCTTATCTTACTGGTACGGTTTTAGAAAAGAAACTTTCAGATCACTTATCTATTTTTTTGTTGGAGCACATTGCTGATTTTTGGGCCTTCTCCTTTCCTATTATTTCATTATTGGTTCGAGTTGGATGGTTTTGACCAAATTGTGCGGGATTCTTGGTCTCAATAATTTGTGGCGTTGGATAATCTATGGGTTAGATTTAGACAAAATTGCAAGAATGGTCCCTGTGATTTGGTCGAAATTGCTACTTTGGGCCAAACTTGGTTTGGACGAGCACTTATGGTCCAAAAGTTTTCATTTTCTTGCCACTTTGATCCATTTTACTTTAATTTTTTTGATAATGACCATTTTGCCCTTTCTTTTTTACCTTTTCAGTTTTTTTATTTATTCAAATACTTTTATTAAAAGAAAAAGAAAAATGAAAATACATTTTTCTCTCTCTCTCTCTCTCTCTCTCTCTCTCTCTCCCCTAAAGTCTTCTTCCACCTCTGTGTTTTATCGTTCTTCTTGTTTTCCTTAAATCCAAAAATTGAAACCTCAATTTCTTCTATAATCGACCCCCTAACCACATTGTTAGTATCTCCCGTCCTTTCCTTAACCATCCAACCCCACTGATGGTGGGAAGCACGAGTTTTTCGGATTAACAATGAGGGAGCGATTTCTAAGGTAGAGGTGACCCAATCTTATGCTTCCATGGAAAATCGAATGTCTTAGGTATTCCATTTCGATCTTGTCGTCAACTTCACTGGTATTCATTTTTGATTAAACGATGAAGTGGGTGGAGGAAGATGGAACATCGATGGGCTGATGAACTCCAAATTCAACATCGCAACTTTTCTCCCCCTTCTTATTATCCCGATCTGATCAAGATTAGGTCAACTCCAAAAGAAAGACTCCCCGTTCTCTCCCTTCTCTTTCTTTATTTCTATTTAGTCGGACACCAAACTTGAGATCCATCTGTAAATTTTTTCTCTTCGGAAAATCATATCCAACACCTGTTGCTTAATGTTCATACTTTGGAGGCATCTAGTTATTTTCAAGGTAGTATTTAATAGCTACACCCCCAACAACTACCTTTACCTCCTATGCTGTGAGGGACGATAATGAGGAAGAAAATCTAGTGGTGGCTGTGGAAACTACGGTGGAAGCTGGAGTGGTAGGATGGTGAGAATGGTGATGATGTAAGCTGAAACGATGATGAACATGAAATGGGGTCGGAGATGGAGAGATGGGGTCTCAATGATTTTTTTTTTCTTTCTAAACTCACCAAAACCAAAATCAATGTAATCTAATGTTGCGGTTATGCGTTGTTTATTTGTGGAGATTTGTTTTGATTCTTGTGTGGATTTACAAATCTTGAAAATCCAAATTAGTTTGCTCCTGATTATAAATATGGGTTCTTGAGAGAGAGAGAGAGAGAGAGAGGGGGGGGGGAGGGAGGGAGAAAGAGAGAGATGTATTTTTATTTTTCTTTTTCTTTTAATAAAAATATTTGAATAAAAAAACTGAAAAAGTAAAAAGAAAGGGCAAAATGGTCATTATTAAATTTATTAAAGTAAAATGGATCAAAGTGGCAAGAAAATGAAAACCTTTGGACCATGAATGCTAGTCCAAACCTGTTTGGCCCAAAGTGGCAATTTTGACCTAACCATAGGGACCATTCTTGCAATTTTGTCTTATATTTAAGAAAAAGTTACAGTTTCTTAAATCTAATCTACGAGTTTGGAACTCTACTACTAAAAGTCGGTTAGAAGCGATACGGCGGGATATTCAGTATGATATGCTTGATGTGTGTCTTATGGATGATGATGGAGATTCGGCGGTTAGAGAGCATCGCCTTGCTTTCAGGGGCGGAGCTTGAACAATTTTATTTATTATTATTTTTTTTGGGGGGGGGGGGGGGGGGGATTTGCCGAAAGTATTATAAATTAAAATTAACGTTCTTACATACAAAAAAAACAAATTTGTTTTTGCAAATAAACACAAAAAATAACTAGAAAAAGAATTACAACTCAGCCCGATGACCTTTAAGGTCTTTGAATTCATCAATTACTGACTTCGAATCAATGTTTTAAGCAATTTCTCTTTCTATGTAAACCACCAAGTTGTTTGCAACAAAGTCATCCGACATCGTATTGCGAAGACGGTTCTTGAATATTTTCATTGCTGGAAATCCCCTCTCTGTTGTTGCGGTAGAAACTGGAAGTGTCAAGATTAATCGCACCACTCTATTAAACAAATAATACGTCTCACGTTTCTGAGTTTCCACAAGACCCTTGCATAAGTTAGCAATAGTTGATACACCACTAAGCTTAGGATTCTTTGTCATATCAATATTAGAAATCTCCGATTGATATCTTAATTGAATTCTCTCTTGCTCCGTAAAATCTTCGGGATAATACTTCTCAACAAGACGACAAATTTGATCAACTTTAATCACTTTAGGGTGTTCTTTTGAAACGAAAGTAGAACTAAGACTTAATAGTGTAACGACCCAAAATTTAAGACCAAAAATTTCTTTTAATAAATCATTACTTAAAGTAAAGTCATCATTCCAAAACATAATATGAGTATAAGTTTTCAAAACACATGTTCATTATCAGAGTAAACATTCCCAGGCTGTCTAATCTATGGTGTGTGCCATGCGATCACCCCGAGCTCTTCCCTCCGCTACCGGAAGTACCTGAAACCAAAACTGAAAACCGTAAGCACGAAGCTTAGTGAGTTCCCCACCCTACCACATACCATGCATAACCATATACTGTACATACTGGGCCACGCCCACTATCTTGGGCCTCGCCCCTTACCTCGGGCCTCGCCCGCTACAACGGCCCCGCCGCTCCAGGCCCCGCCTGGCTTCGAGCCCCGCTCGGATACATATCTGTTTTACTTAGGCCTCGCCTGTCACAGGGCCTCGCCCGCCCACAAATAATAACACATAAGCATATCACAACACATAACTAAACACATGCAACTGGTTATGTCCTAAGGCCTCGCCTATCCTGGGCCTCGCCCATGACCTGCTACTAATGAGTCATGGAACCCCGTCCACGCTCCTAATGGTAGTGAGATACGGGCCCAGCCCACTCTCACTCATGTTCTAGTTTGGGCCTCGCCCCTGTTCTGCTTCTAATGAGATATGGAACCCCATCCACACTCTGCTATTGGTGAGATACGGGACCTCGCCCACACTCACCTCCCTACCAGGCACATACATGTATCACACAGATAACAAGTATAAACTATCATATAAACAAATCCTTGGGCACCGCCCGCTATTACTGGACCTCCATCTGAATATCATACTAGAATACTGTACCTAGGGCTAACCCCCGAGTCTTCTACTTGTAACTACATGGGCCGGCATTGTGGCCTTAGACCCATTCACACAAAAGGGAAACTCACCTGCACTGGCTGAACTTGCTGATGATCTCACTAGCTGCTGCCCGACAACTCACTGAACTCCTGCTCCCCTTGCTCCCCGAACTACCAATATCAATGCAACACTGAGTCTAACTGACCCCCGAAAGACAACCAAGTCAACCCTGGTCAAAATCAACCTTTCAGGTCAACCCTACTCGCCGAGTCACCCTACTGACTCACCGAGTTCAAAATGTTCAGATTCCTTCCATTCACGCCTCAACTCGCCGAGTCAGTCCATGACTCGCCGAGTCTACCGATTTTTGAGTCCTGACCTGTCCAACTCACTGAGTCTCCACCCGACTCACTGATTCGAGACTCAACTCGAAGGGTTTGGGGTTTCGCAACCTGACTCGCCGAGTCCAAGAACAGACTCGCCGAGTACAAGGCAATCTTCACATGACTCGACGAGTTGTTCATCCCACTCGTCGAGTTTCTCCACAACTTCATGCTACTCGCCGAGTCCACTCAAAGGACTCGCCGAGTCCCTTTAGTTCTCCTTACATGCAGAGGACTTTTGAGTCATGCATGGACTCCAAAATGTAGATCTACCCTTCCCAAGTCTATTCCTCACATAAAGTTGCAAACTTTACGTGTAGAGAAGGAGATTTAGGTAAAATATGCCATAAACTAGGGTTTAAGGCCAAGGGGCTTCAAAATCGACTCAAGGGCTGATACTTTTTGCTTCTCCAGGCCATAACACACTTGGATTTGAAGTAGCAACTCCAGATCCGACTTCTAACCCATAAGGGTGGCTAATCATGGCTTAAAAAGCCCAAAACTCACAACCAAAAATAGATCTAGGGGAAGGAAATGACTTAATACCTTCAATACCTCAGAAAGACTCCACAAACTCCAGATTTGAAGCCAATCCTTGAAGCTTCACTGATTCCCTTCCCTCTTCTTCCTTCAAATCACCCATAAATGGCTTGGAAGCTTGGATGCACAATAATGGAGGCTTAGGCTTCGTTTTCTGAACGAGGGATGCTATAAGGAACCCTAATGGAGAGAATAAGAAGCTTAAATAGCGCCCAAAGTCCCGGATTTAGGGTTTTCCTAGCACAGACCGAACTCGCCGAGTCCACTTGGCCGACTCGCCGAGTTGGCCACTTACACCTTGACCCGGATCCTGCTTGGACTCGTCGAGTCCCTCCTTGGACTCGCCGAGTTGACCCTTAAAATTAGGCTTTCTTTCCTTTCTTGGCCTTTAAAACTTTGGGTGTTACAAATAGCTCCATCGCCTGATCATTGAATCTACTATTCAACTCATGTAACTGTTTGTCCAATGTGGCTGTAAACAAATCCACTCGATAAAAATATTCAAAAGTAACATGATTATCTGTTTTTCGAGGTCGGTATCGAGTAGAAGTATATGGAGCATTCGTATCTGGCATGTCTATTTGATGTTTTTCACAAAAAAAACTTTACCTGTGCAAGTACAGAGTCCCATCCCTTGTTTCTTAATTCATTTAGACTCTCCTTTGTTGCTGAAACTAACTCCATGGCGTTAAGAATATCTTGAGATTTCTGTTGTAGAGCTTGAGAAAGTACATCAGTTTTCCCCATTACTTCCTTTATCAAGTGAATAATAAACACAAACTCAAATGATTTTAGGAAACAGTAAGCTGCATCAGCATCTCCGTGTTGAGAATAAGTAGCGAATACATCATAAATTATTCCCTGCAGAGCAACACGAGTACAATCAAAGATGTTAAGCAAACTGCAAACATAACGAAAATGAGAACCCCAACGTGTATCACCAACTCTTCTTAATGTCCCAACTTGATTCAATCCTTTGCCTTATTCGATTTCACCTAGTTCCAATAATTGTTCAATCTCAGTTGCCTTCGCCTTTTGTAACTCACCATGACGCTTACTGGAAGCACAAACTACATTAATTTAAAAAAAAAAAAAGTTTATGAAAAATTGGTGTATATGAATAATTTCCCTTGAAGCACATTGTAATATGTGAGCAAAGCAATGAACATAATATGCATAAGGACAATCCTTAAGCACAAGTGCCTGTAATCCATTCCATTCCCCTCTCATATTACTAGCACCATCATAACCTTGGCTACAGATTTTACTAACATCAAACTGATAGTGTAAAAGTTGTCTCCACATATTTGTTTTTAGGGTTAATGATAAGGTATCCCTAACATGAACCAAATCCAAGAACCTTTCCCGTATGATCCCTTCTACATCAACAAATCTCAAAAATATCATCATTTGCTCTTTTTTAGACTCATCCCGTGACTCATCAACCATGACAAAAAAAATATGAATCACCCACTTCACTACGAATATGCTTTCTAACTTTATTTGCAATAATACTAAGAGTTTCTTTTTGAATTTCTACAGAAGTATATTTTGAATTATAAGGAGCTTTCTCTAATATAACATTTTCAACTTCATCATTATAAGATGCTAGAAGTTTTAGTAGTTGCAAAAAATTACCACGATTTTTGGAATTAGGAGATTCATCATGTCCTCGTAAAGCACACGCGTGGAATGTCAACCAACAAATTGTGTCAATCGAAGCTTTTAATCGTAAACAATTATTTAATATTTTCTCTTCATTTTGCTTCATTATAATATTTTCAATGTGTGCTTCTTGGTTCATCAAATTTTCAGCGAATGCAACAACATTTTTATGTTGTGAACAACCAATGTGCTTCAAGAATGCACAATTTTTCCCGTCATTAACTTTCTTCCAATTGTCGAATCCTTTAACAGTAAATGTATCATAACCATGGGACACACTTGATTTATCGTTAAATATAAAACAAATAAAACAATAGGATGCATGTGTTGTTGGCAAATATTCTAACCAATTAGGGAAAATGTTGAACCAAGAATATTGGAATCTACGAGGATGTTTCTTTGAACCTTTAGCATGATATTCTTTAAGACGTATTTGGAAAGGTCCTAAACTCATATAAGATCGTCTTACTTCTTCCCTTAAGTTAATCGGATATTCCCACATTTGTTTTCTTTTAGCGGGATCTCTTTCTAGTTGCTTAAGATCCACTTGGAACACCTCATTAGGATTTGATTGTGTGGCATCATTCCTATCATTCTCTTGTTGATTTTCATGTTCTTGTAGTTGTGGTTCACTTGTTGAAGCTTTGTGATGTTTAATCTCTTCATTTTTATCATGAATTTCTTCATTATCAACCTTTCTTTTGAAGAAAGAATGAATGGTTTTCATATTTCCCAAGATTATACCTATAAAAATCAAAATAAAAAAACAATTCATAAGAAAATAAGGAATATATAATTAGTTGATTCTAAAACTCCAACAACAATCAAATATAGAGGAAAAGCAACAAAACAGTTCATTCTAGACATATCAGTAATCAGTTCATATCAGTTCATAAAACATGCTCCTAAAATTAGTTGATTCCTAAAATTCCAACATATCAGTTCATAAGTTTATTCTAGACAATAGCAACAAAACAGGCTCTGAAGTCAGAAAAATTCCAACTTTATAATGACAATTACTATCCAACAAGGCAATAACCAAACAATTGCAACAGGAAAGAAATCAAGAACAGGCTGAACAACAGTCAGCAGCCAATTTGAAACTTGAAAGCTCAACGCTGAAAGCATACCTGAGGAAGAGAATTAGGGATTGCAGCAGAATTGAAACTATGTGATCGTGCAGATTGAAGAACAGTAGCAGGTAGTACTGTAGCAGCACCGCATGTCCGCAGCAGCCATCGCCCAACAGCGACGAGCAGGCGAATGGCGACTGACTGGCGTCGATTTGGCGGAGTCGCGATTGAGCGAAGATTGAGGATGGGGCTTAGGAGATTGGGGGAAGGCGGAAGTTTTACTGAACGATCGAGGTCTCTCTCTTGGATTGCTTCTTGGCAAACAATTGAACAAACATTGGGTCATTGATCTGGACTCAGGACTCAGGAGGGGCCACAGCCCAAAACTCACATTGTTGGGCCTATAATTCCGAAAATTACACATATTTAATCACTTCTAGCCCAAAATTCAGGGGGGGGCACAACCCCTCCTGGCCCCAAAAAAGGTGCACCCATGCTTACTTTGGTTAAGGATATGTTAGTGTTGCATCATCTTTCTAGATTGGAGTTAGCTAAAAAGGCTAAGGTCCAATGGAGCATTGGGGGAGATGGAAATTATAGTTTCTTTCATGGAGTTTTGAAGTGTAAGAGATGTTAGTTGGTGATTCGGGGTATCCTAGTTAATAGTGTGTGGGTTGATGAGCTAGCTATGGTGAAAGAGGAGTTTCGTTTATTCTATCGTTCCTTATTCTTCAAGCAACTTGACAGGAGGTCTGTGACCGATCCGAACCTTTTTCGTTTCCTTTCTGATTCTTAGCTTTAGGTTTTATATGCTAATGTCTCTTATGATGAGATTAAGAGAGTGGTGTAGGGTTGTTGTTCGACAAAAGCTCTTGTCTTGATGGTTTTTCTGTATCATCCCGGAATATCAAGAGTAGAGTTGAAGGGCTAAAAGTGTAAATTTGAAGGGCAACTCGTCGATTCCATGGGTGGACTCGGCGAGTATGGTCGCGATTTTGGTTGCGTGTTAAGTGGCCAACTCGGCGAGTTGGTGCTGAGTGGAGAAGACCCTAATTTCGGAGGATGAGCCCTATATAAAGGACATTATGCCCTCTTCCTAGTCTCCTTACCTTCCCTTAAGACCAGAAAACCCTAGAAAACGCGAGTGTGAAGGATTGGAGTGCAATTGAACCTTGGAAAAGAGATTTGGAGGATGATCTTAGAGAGTTAGGAGGCTTGGAGCAAGGGGCTTTTCTTGGATTCGGATTTCATTGCTGTTGGGGCTTCCTTTTGAGGTATAATCTCGTTCTTGGGCCTTATTCTTCTAGATTCATGATTCTTGGAATGTATGGGAGGCTTAGCTTGTGGTATCTTGAGTTTGAAGGGTAGATCTGAGGTTGCTACCTCAGATCTAGAGTAGAGGAGGTCTTAAGTGCATTAGAGTCCCTGTTCTTGAGTGTTTGGTGACGCCACCATGTCCCAAACCCAAGCCCTAAAGTGTAAAATGCCTAGATCTCTTTGGATTCACGTAAAGTTTGCCACTTTACGTGATGGATGGGTTGTATAAGGGTAGATCTATGTTTTGGATCTTCTGCATGGCCTGGAAAGCTTCTACATAGGTTAAGATCTAGAGGCACTCGGCGAGTCACAAGGGTGTACTCAACGAGTTGCTTGAAGATGGACTGGAACTCGGCCAGTTGGAAGAACAACTCGGCGAGTAGGTTGAAGATAGCCTTGGACTCGGCGAGTCTGTTCTTGGACTCGACGAGTCTGGCCGTGAGGTCCTAATATTCTTCTGGTTGAGTCATGAATCGACAAGTCAAGGGAGGACTCGGTGAGTTGAGTGTGAGGGGACTCAGAGTTGTGAGACTCGGCGAGTCTCGGGGTGACTCGGCGAGTTGAGTCGCGGATTGGGGAAGTTCTAAGCATGGGGACTCGACGAGTCATTGGGTTGACTCGGCGAGTAGAGTCAGTCAGGAGGTTGACTTTGACTTTGACTTTGTCCAAGGATTGCAGCAGCGTGATTTTATCCTTTCAGTCAGCAGTTGCGAGGTGAGTTATCCTCACTATATCGACAGGGTCTATGGCACCAAGGCCGGGCCTTTATTGGATTGAGATTCAGATATGGTTGTTATGTTATTGCTTTGATATGTTTGCATCCTGGTAGCTAGGATGGTATATGCTAGAGACCTGGTTAAGGTCGATCTCCCGATATGTGGAGTGATGCTATGCTAGTGACCGGTTAGGTCGGTATCCTGATTAGGGTAATTATATGTTATGTGATTGGTTTGATCGGTTTGTGGACCATGAACTGCTATATGATTGTATGTTATGTGCAAATGGTTGTTTGGACTGGAGTTGGGTTGAGGTGGGTCCTGCTTTGTGCTGTAGGCCAAGATACCCAGGGCGGACCGGTTGTTCCGAAGGCCCAGCGAGCGGTCCGGATAGGCTGTAGGCCCTACGAGGGCGGACCAGACGTGCCGAGGCTTGGAGAGTGGACCAGGCCGACTGAAGGCCCAATGCGGGCGGACCAGTCATACTGTAGACTCAAAGAGTGGACCAGGTGGGTTGAAGGCCCAACGCGGGCGGACCAACCACACTGCAGACTCGAGGGACATGATTGGACTCGGAGGGTGGACTCGGTTGACTGAAGGCCCGACACGGCGGACCAGTCCCACAGTAGACCCAATATGCATGGCTGTTCTGCGATTCGTTATGATATAACATGTTATGTGTATGGTATATGTGGTTGGTATTTTGGGGGTATCTCACTAAGCTTTCGGGCTTACAGTTGTGGTTTAATGTTTTTCAGGTTCTTCAGGAGACCGTGGCAAGGGGAAGGCGTGATCGTACCGCTCCTCGTGTTTATGTTTTATGATATGGACCTGGGAATGCTCTGATAATAAATGTATTGAAAACCTTTTTGTAATAACTCAATGAATTGGCATGTTTTTGAAAAGTTTAAATTTTGTTGAAATTTTGGTCGTTACAAGTTGGTATCAGAGCCTTGGTTTGAGTGAATTGGAGGAACACTTGTGTGACTCCAGTATCAAATCGAGGAGGGTTTTCAGAAGAGAATTTAAAATGGTTTTCAAAATAAATAAAGGAGGATGCGGAGGTACGATCAGCCGGAGCCAGTAAGTAACCCCAAAATACCATACATGATATTTATTTTATTGAGCTTCGATAGAACAGCATGCTAGTGTTAGGCTAGGGATCTTCAGGATTTCATGATGTGTTGCCTGATTTATGATGCCTGTTAGCCTAGGGTTTTTCTTGTGAGAGATTTCTAGTGTTCGTCTAGTAGTGAGGATAGAGTGTTGTTATGTATGTTTTCACTAGGGTGTTATGGTCGTACTTCATACAAATATGGGTAGGTGTGGAAGGTAGTATGGGCCCGTACTACTGAAAGCATAGGACCAATACGCGTATCAGGGAAACCATGACCTCTAGGTTTGGTCCCGGGTTAGTGGGAAGTATCTGAGATATTATGGTATTTTTCAGTATGGAGATTTCGAGGCATGCAGGGAGTGGATCCGGGTCAGGATCGGGTGTAGGAGAGGGAGTTCCGGACGGGTCAGTACCGCCCGAGGTTATCGGTCAGATGAGTACGCGCGAGTTGGATGCGAGGATTCATGAGATCCTGCATGATGAGGTTGTTGCATTGTTCCGGGCCGAGCTGCCGGAACTGTTTGGGTCGATCAAGACCGCCATGGTGGAGTATTTTGATGAGCGCTATGCGGCTCTCACTGAGACGGCTACCGTGGCGGCTACATCGGCTGTAGCAGCGGCAGGGGGAGGAGCTAGTAGAGGTTTTCAGTATCGGGACTTCGATAATACGAATCCTCCCACCTTTGATGGAGTTCAGGATCCGATCGTTGCTATGAGATGGTTATTAGACGTGGAGGGGTGTTTCTTCATGTGTTCATGCCCTGCTGATCAGAGGGTGAGGTGTGCTCTGAACCTGTTAAGGCTCGGGGCAAAGGATTGGTGGAGGTTGACCACAGGGTCATATTCGGATGCGTAGAGGGTTGTGGTTTCATGGGATCATTTCAGAGAGATGTTCAACACTCGTTATGTTTTGCAGGTCGAGAGGGAGAGGTTGGATCAGGAGTTCCTTGAGCTGAAGCAGGATTCAGAGTCGGTGATGGAAATCACCAGGATGTTTGCTGAGAGGGCGATGTTTTGCCCTGAGTTCGCTTCGGAGCAGGCTCATATGTCCCGATATCTGAGTATGCTAAAGAGAGATATCAGACAGTTTGTATCCACGTAGAAGTGCGAGACCTTGTTGGAGTTGCAGGAGGCCGCCAGGCGGCGTGAGTTAGAGATTGAGTTGCAGTTGCGTGAGCTGAGGCAAGCTCCGGTACAGTCGCAGCCAGTGACGAAACGGTCTAAGATCGTTGATTTCAGGATGGGAGATCAGGGCAACCACGTTTGTGGGAAGTGTGGGAGGGGTCACACCGGAGTTTGTCAGTCCGGTGGTGCATGCCGCAAGTGCGGAAAGGAGGGGCACCATGCAAGGGATTGTCGGTAGTCAGTGCCGATTTGGGATTTGAGGATTTGTTATCATTATCATCAGGTTGGGCACTTGAGGGTCAACTGCCCACAACTTGTTGCAGGACCTGTGCAGGCTCCAGCACCGGCCACTTTGAGGATCACAGGAGGAGGTCAGGGTGGAGTGGAGCCCCCAAGGGCTCAGGGTCGTGCTTTTCAGCTTTCAACAGATGAGGTCAGAGCAGTGCTGGATGCAGCTGCGGGTATGTTCCTTTCTTGATATCTTGTTACCTTGTGATTATTGTGGGAGTGTTATTATCTGCTGGTCTTGTTGTGTGGGTTTTTCGTTTTGGTATCCGTTGTTCCTTGAGGGTTGGTTTGGTTATGGGTTAGTGTTTCGGGTTTTCGCTGGTTATCATTTGTGAGGGTTATTGGCGGATACGACGTTGGTTTGCATGTCGGGTAGCATTTGTAGTCTGAGGAGTGGATAGATGAAGAATGGGTTCCTTTCGAGCGGGATGATCAGTGTGGAAATGTGTTTGCGAAGGTTGCTAGTGCTAGTAAAATCAGTCCGCGTGTAAGTGTTGGGTTTTGTGCAAGGTTATTTTGGGAGGTCGGTGATAGCAACCAGTGGTTGATAGTCAGTGCCCTAAGTGGGGGAGAATTGGAAATTCTCCGGATGATCGATAGGCTAGGGAGACTGTTTAGCTGCTTAGGATTCGGTGGTATTTCTTTCAGCCGAGAGTAGGTTGGTATGAGTGAGTAGCAGACGTGCGGGACGGGATACAGACCTATGGCATTGATTGTGAAGGGTCTGGGATCAGGGTAGGATCGGGTATGTATGATGGAGATAGAGTTTGGAACCCCTATAGGGCTAGAACAGTATGCATGAGAGGGTTTCCCGGAGGGATAACTCAGAATGATGAATGCTAGTTGAGCGGTCTGGATAGACTGAAGGCCGGTAGGCGTACCAGTCAGGCCGAAGGTTCGGGGGACGGTCCAGCCAGACTGAAGGCCCTGGAGGGCGGCCCAGACTGGCTGAAGGTTTTGAGAGTGGTCTAGATTGACTGAAGACCTGGTGAGGTGGACCAGTCATGCTGAAGACTCTGTAGGTATTATCGGATCAATTCGAGAAAATGGATTGAGTATGTCGCGATATGTTAGCGTTGTAAGGCTTGGCTCCGGATATTGATCGATCAGTGGAGGTAGTGCATGGACTTGAGAGCCTTCGCGGGTGGTTTCAGGGTATGTATGGCGCATGTGATAACGACTATGTCATAAGGAAAATGGAGTAGTGTTGGGTGAGCACCGTGGCACTAGTGGTAGTGTCAAGGCGGCCAAGTGGGTCTCCTTGGTAAGGTAAAAGAAAAGGAATGTAGCTCTGAGGGGAGAGTAAGTCACGGAAGTGAAATCAGTAGTACAAAGTTATGACTGAGGTGTTTCAATTATGGTTATTACGCAGTGTGTGCGGCGGTGATATGGAATCACATCCGGTTAGGATGTCTGCCGAGGTCACGAAAGGAATTGTGTAGTAGTGGTTCACCCTGAGGGATGTTTTGAGGGTCGTCAGTGTGATGGGTTTTCCTAACCTAAGGGTGCTAGACCTAGTTCAGCATGTGCATGTGATTGCAAGAGAAGAACTCATGGGAGTTACTCTGAAGAATGTGTCTTTCTGTCAGCATGGAATGGATAGAGTTGGACTTAGATCGGGAATCTGGTGGTGCATAGTTATTTATAGCTCATATGGGTCGAGTAATGGTTGTGATTTGGAGCTGTGTTGCATCATGGGTGGTACTCAGTTGTTAGGAGTGGTTATCAGAGATTAAAGCCGGTGTCCGGCTTGTGACGGTGGTTAGGATACCGCGAGCAAGGAGAAAGTGAGTTTATGGTTTCCATGGTTGTGCTTTGAGGAGCCTGGTTGGGTTAATGCCAGGAGTTGTAATGCGAAAGAATTTCTAGAGTTGAGTTGTCGCAGGCTTCGAGGACGAAGCCTAATTTAAGTGGGGGAGAATTGTAACATCCCGGAATATCAAGAGTAGAGTTGAAGGGCTAAAAGTGTAAATTTGAAGGGCAACTCGGCGAGTATGGTCGCGATTTTGGTCGCGTGTTAAGTGGCCAACTCGACGAGTCGGCGGCTGGACTCGGCGAGTTGGTGCTGAGTGGAGAAAACCCTAATTTCGGAGGATGAGCCCTATATAAAGGACATTATGCCCTCTTCCTAGTCTCCTTACCTTCCCTTAAGACCAGAAAACCCTAGAAAACATGAGTGTGAAGGATTGGAGTGCAATTGAACCTTGGAAAAGGGATTTGGAGGAAGATCTTGGAGAGTTAGGAGGCTTGGAGCAAGGGGCTTTGCTTGGATTGGGATTTCATTGCTGTTGGGGCTTCCTTTTGAGGTATAATCTCGTTCTTGGGCCGTTATTCTTCTAGATTCATGATTCTTGGAATGTATGGGAGGCTTAGCTTGTGGTATCTTGAGTTTGAAGGGTAGATCTGAGGTTGCTACCTCAGATTTGGAGTAGAGGAGGTCTTAAGTTCATTAGACTCCCTGTTCTTGAGTGTTTGGTGAAGCCACCATGTCCCAAACCCTAGCCCTAAAGTGTAAAATGCCTAGATCTCTTTGGATTCACGTAAAGTTTGCCACTTTACGTGATGGATGGGTTGTATAAGGGTAGATCTATGTTTTGGATCTTCTGCATGGCCTGGAAAGCTTCTGCATGGGATAAGTTCTAGAGGCACTTCGCGAGTCACAAGGGTGTACTCGGCGAGTTGCTTGAAGATGGACTGGAACTCGGCGAGTTAGAAGAACAACTCGACGAGTAGGTTGAAGATAGCCTTAGACTCGGTGAGTCTGTTCTTGGACTCGACGAGTCTGGTCGTGAGGTCCTAATATTCTTCTGGTTGAGTCATGAATCGGCGAGTCAAGGGAGGACTCAGTGAGTTGAGTGTGAGGGGACTCAGAGTTGCGAGACTCGGCGAGTTGAGTCGCGGATTGGGGAAGTTCTAAGCATGGGTACTCGACGAGTCATTGGGTTGACTCGGCGAGTAGAGTCAGTCAAGAGGTTGACTTTGACTTTGACTTTGTCCAAGGGTTGACCAGTTGACTTCCAGGGGTAATTTGGTAATTGTTGGTATTTATTGGATTCAGTCTTTTGGGTATTGTCAGTGTTGGAGTTCGGGTCGAAGGTTGCAGCAGCATGATCTTATCCTTTCAGTCAGCAGTTGCGAGGTGAGTTATCCTCACTATATCGACAGGGTCTAAGGCACCAAGGTTGGGCCTTTATTGGATTGAGATTCGGATATGGTTGTTATGTTATTGCTTTGATATGTCTGCATCCTGGTAGCTAGGATGGTATATGCTATAGACCTGGTTAAGGTCGATCTCCCGATATGTGGAGTGATGCTATGCTAGTGACCGGTTAGGTCGGTATCCTGGTTAGGGTAATGATATGTTATGTGATCTGTTTGATCGGTTTGTGGACTATGAACTGTTATATGATTGTATGTTATGTGCACATGGTTGTTTGGACTGGAGTTAGGTTGAGGCGGGTCTTGCTTTGTGCTGTAGGCCAAGATACCCAGGGCGGAGCGGTTGTTTCGAAGGCCCAGCGAGCGGTCCGGATAGTCTGTAGGCCCCACGAGGGCGGACCAGACGTACCGAGGCTCGGAGAGTGGACCAGGCCGACTGAAGGCCCAATGCGGGCAGACCAGTCATACTGTAGACTCAGAGAGTGGACCAGGTGGGTTGAAGGCCCGGCGCGGGCGGACCAACCACACTGCAGACTCGAGGGACATGACTGGACTTAGAGGGTGGACTCGGTGGACTGAAGGCCCGACACGGCGGACCAGTCCCACAGTAGACCCGATATGCATGGTTGTTCTGCGATTCGTTATGATATAGCATGTTATGTGTATGGTATATGTGGTTGGTATTTTGGGGGTATCTCACTAAGCTTTCGGGCTTACAGTTGTGGTTTAATGTTTTTCAGGTTCTTCAGGAGACGGTGGCAAGGCGAAGGCGTGATTGTACCGCTCCTCGCATTTATGTTTTATGATATGGACCTGGGAATGCTATGATAATAAATGTATTGAAAACCTTTTTGTAATAACTCAATGAATTGGCATGTTTTTGAAAAGTTTAAATTTTGTTGTAATTTTGGTCGTTACATTTTCTTTTGAGTTCCTTAAGCATTATCAGGATCTTATTGCTAACAATGTGGTTGCGTTTGTTTTGTTTTTTCCGTGGGAAGCCTTTTGTCCCAAAGGGATGGAATGCTTCTTTTTTCACAGTTATTCCCAGGATTCATGACCCCAAATCAGTTTCTGATTATAGAGATATTAGTTTAATTAGTTTCCAATACAAAATTATTGGTAAACTTTTGGCTAATAGGTTATCGGAGGTTATTGGTAGTCTTGTTAGTTTGGAGTAGTTTGCTTTTATTAAAGGCAAACAGATTTTTGATGGCCCTTTCCTTATGAATTAGGAAGTATCTTCTAGTAAGGCTTATAAAAATCCCCTAATGATCTTTAAGGTGGATTTTTAGAAGACCTATGATTCTCTTTCTTGGGAGTACCTCATGGAGATCAAACCCTAATTGCAGGGTTGTGAACCTTATTTAAGGACCTTAACCATTTGAGGCCCTTCTTATGTTCAACCTCCACTCCCATAACTGTAACGCCCGTAGATTCGGACTAGTCAGTTATGATATATTTAGCGTTAAAATGACTTTTTGATAAAATATAATTTAGGATAAATAACCTTAACTAAAGTTATAGTGTATGTGACAAGGGTTCCGTACATATAAAGAACACTAAAATCCAACTTCATATGAAGAAGTTATGGTTCTTCGAAGTTTCAGGATCAAACCGGCACGACTTTGCGTGTTGTAAAAAGTGAATTTTCGATAGATTACTTTTTAGCCTAAGTGATCTAAACGAAAGTCGTAGCACTTGTTAAACTGAGAGCGTGCATATAGAGAACGTCCAAATCTCATTTCATAAGAGGAAATTATGATTTTTTGAAGTTTCGGAGCAGGTGTATACGACTCAGAAACCGAAGTAGAGATCGGTTAATTATTAGGAAAAACAATCTAAATGAGATTTTAAGATCTCTTGTCAAGAATGGATACCATATGAGAAAGTTATGAATTTTTAATAAACTTTAACAGTCTAAGCATGTTAAAAATATAGCTTTAAAAATAAAATCAAAATTAGCCGATAGAGTCTAAATGAAAGTTGTAGATCTCCTTGAAAGATTTACAAGGATATAAAGAACATCGAAAATGGAGCTTGTATGAAGAATTTAATGCATTTTGAAAATCTTGAAATTCACACGCATGAAGTGTGCCATACGCCACGATGATGTGGCACTATCTGGGGGCGACACGTGACAGTGTAGGATGCCCCTCTCTCTTCCCAGACAAGGCGATGTGGCCAACGGAAATGGCGACACGTGGCACCATGAAATGGTGACACGTGGCGACTTCTAGAATAAGGAAGTGTGGACGGATCAGCATGTAACACGTGCCGTGAGCTGGGAGGAGCAAGCAGGACAAGAGTGCATGGCGTGCCTCTTGTCTGTACATGAAACGTCTCTTGTCTGTGCATGGTGTGCCTTCCAAATGACTATATATAGCTTCCGAATTTCCTTCTCACTTCCTCACCAATTCACCAAAACTCAATTAGTCAATTTCCCTTCTTAAGATCCGACTTTTTTGGGTTTCTGAGTACTCTAGCGGGACTCTGGCTGATCCTTACTTTATAGATCTTGATGTATACATTGGGATTAGTGAGGATATTGTTGGGTTTTTATTCAAAAATTATTTTCAACAACATAAGATTTAGCAACGGAATACTTTAAAATTAGAATAAACATAAACCAAGTTTATACCCACCAACGATTTTCTTGAAAAGTTTGGAAACTAAACAGGCACCAAAGAGGAAGAGTTGTTTAACAACCTTTATAGACTTTGAATCCTCAAGGGGAGGCTTGGAAGTTGATGGAGAATGTGAAACCTTTGAGACACCAACAAGTTGTCAATTTGATTTTGTAACACCCAGATTTTTGGTATGTATGATTTTGCTCCTTCATTTATCAAGGTTTACATTTTGGCCCTTTAAGATGGTATGCGGGGGATACCACTTGGTACGCTTAGCGTACTGGATAGAGTTGGATCCGGACAAGCGTGTGTGTACGTTGGGCGTACTTGTGTCTTTCAAAAACCCGAATGTAGGGTGTTGCACCCTACATATTCATCCTTAGCCTTTAGGTTTGGCCTCATCTTTTGTCCCTCAACCTCCATAAAACCCTAATTTTCCCTTTAGCCTCCATTTTGCATCTTTTGAGCTTTTGAAGAGAAATTTGTGTTGTTTTGGATCCATCTTGAAGAACCAAGAAGAGAGTGAAGTTCATAGCTTCGTGGGAGATTTGAGATCTAGGACTCTCCATCACATTGCAAGCTTCTCAAGGTATAAAGTTCAAACATTGACTTGTTTATGTCTAGTTTCCTTTATGGGTTGATTTGGTTCATTTTGGTCTATTTTTCGTGGATTTATGGTTTGGGTCGACTTGATGGGATCATTTCTCTAGATCTGACCTTGCTAGAGGTTTCCTTGGCATAAAGGTGCCAAGTTTATTGGGTTTTAGTCATCTTTCATGCATTAAGCCATTCATTAAATCATTTCTAAGCTAAATATCTTCATGTAGCCATGTATGAACATAAAGTTAGCAACTTTATGTGTTATTTCAGCTCATGGAAGTCTGATCTACGTTTTGGGACCTTATCTTAAGGTATTAAGTGCTTAATGGGATTTTGGCTTAACAGAGGAGTACGTTAGGTGTACAAGCCAGTACGCGCAACGTACAAGCCCCAATGCGTGTAGGCTTAGCGTACAGTTGAGTACGCCCCACATACTCAGTTTGTGGGCTTTGCGGTTTGGGCTTCGAGTTTGGGCCACCTTTTTGGACTTAGATGCTTGGATCCTAGTTGGGCCATATGAGTGTTGATGTTTTGGGCCTAGTGAAGGATTGGGCCTTGAGGAAAAGCCCAAGATGAAGTTGGGACCAATTTGGAAAATTAGGCCAATACTAGGCCTTGGATGGTTATTTAATGGTTGGGACTTTTGGATCAAGATTTGGGCCTGGATCTTAGCCCAACTGAGGAACAAGGGTAAAGTAGCCATTTACCCTAATATTGGACTATAAGCTTAGATTGTAATCCAAGTATTTATTGGATGATTTTATGTTGTGATAGTGCGAAGATTTTAGTGAGCTAGCAGCCGGAGACTTCCAATGTGATTTCAACAGTGTGAGGTGAGTGTTCCTCACCGTACTTGTTGGGTCGAAAGCACCAAGGCCGACCCTTTTGGATTGTTATCCTAATTATTGCATTATTGAGTATCGTAGTGATATGTTAGATATGTATCCTGGTAGATAGGATGATGATATGCTTAGTGATATGTAAGATCTGTCTGTTTGTTATTTGCTAGATAATAGTATGATTATGTGTTATATATATATATATATATGTGTGTGTGTGTGTGTGTGTGTGTGTATGTGTGTCGACACAATGTATGAGTAGTTGGGTTGAGGTGGACCTGCTTTGTGCTGAAGGCCAACAGACCCAGAGCGTCCCGGATAGACTAAAGACCAGTAGGGCATACCAGTCAGGCCGAAGGCCCGGAGAACGGTCCAGGTGGGCCAAAGGCCGATGTGGCGTACTAGTCATGCTGAAGGTTTTGTGAGCGTACTAGGTAGACTGTAGGTCGGTGTGGCATTCCATTCAGACTGAAGGCTCTATTTGCATGTTGTTTATTGTTATTATTTTGGTTTTGTGCTGTTTTGGTATTTTGGGGGAACTCACCAAGCTTTGGGCTTACAGTTTTGGATTATGTTTTAGGTACCTCAAATGATCGTGGGAAGGTGAAGGCTTGATTGTGCACCTCCCCATGTTTTGTTTATGATTTTAGGAAAACTTTGATAATTGACATGTTTTGGAAAACTATTTTTGTAAACAAGTGATGATTTTGGGATTGTTTTAAAATTTTAATATATTTGTGAATATTTGGATGTTACAAGTTGGTATCAGAGCCTTGGTTTGAGTGAATCGGAGGAACACTCATTTGAATCCAGTCTCAAACTAAGGGAAAAGTTTTTAAAATGATTTTTGAAATGGTTTTCAAAATAATCGAGGAGAATGCGATGTGTACGATCAGCCGAAGCCAGTAAGTAGACCCCAAAATACCATACTGTTATTTAATATTGTAATACGTTAGAAGAACATGCTACCGATAGACTAGGGATCTTCATGCTTTTGCATGATAGAATTGCCTGATTATATGATGCCTGATAGCCTATGTATCTTCTTCATATTGATTGCTTGCATAGTCATGTAATTGACTTTGAATCCTGATTATTTGAGATGTGCACACAGAAGCAAAAATATATGTAGCCTCAACTTTCGAAATAGAAACACATGCATGCTCTTTCGATTTCCAACTCACAAGTTTCCCGTCTAGTAATTGACATCCTCATGTAGTACTCTTCTGATCCAATTGACAACCCCTAAGATCCGCATTATAAAAAAGCTTGCACAAAGAATCATGTTTTCACCGGATACCATAGTCCTAACATTTTTGTGCCCTGGAGGTATCAAAAGATATTTTTCACAACTATAATATGGGGTTCTCTTGGGTTCGATTGGTACCTAGCATAATACATACAAAAAACATAATATTAGGTCGATTTTGAGTTAAATACAAAAGCGAACCTATCATGCTTCTATATGTCTTGAGATTTATAGCAAGCTTATCCAACGAAGGACTTAAGCATGTGCCAACCGCCATAGGTACTTCAACTTTCGTGTAATTTGTTATCGTAAAATTTTCAAGCAGGTTTTGCTTATAGTTCTCTTGATTGATAAAAATTCCTTCTCTAATTTGATGAATATTTAAGCATAAAAAGTGATTTATCATACCCGTCATGCTCATTTCGATTCACTCTTTATTAACTCCTCAAATTCCTTAGACAATGAAGGATCAGTCGAACCAAAAATAATTCCATCAACATAAATTTGAACGAGCATCAGATGATCCCCTACTTTCTTATGAAATAAATGTTGAATTAGGTGTCAAAGCCCATAACTATAATTGGTATGTACTTCATCTGATAGTAGCATGTTCCTTTTGGGTTGTTGATGTGTATATAAATGCACGAGTTTTAGTCCTACTTTGAGATGAAATTTAAACACACAAAGGCAGTGAACCTGTCTATTAGTGATATAGTTGAATAAGTAGGGTATCGAACACAAGGAACGGAAAATTAAACTAATGACTAGAATTAACTAAGCAATTAAATTAAGTAAAAGGTTTTCTCTAGTTTTGCAAGACTAGAAACTTTAACAAACTATCTAACATGCAATTTAAATAGCTAACAACTAAAACAAGTAAAAATCAACTAAACTCAGTAATCAAAAGGGTTTTTCTGTTTAGGTGCGATTCATTTACTCCTATGGTTAATTTATTGTCAATGCAATGGATTAATTGTTATTGGTTACCAACTAAGGTGATTAGATTCACATTCGCTATTACCAATCCTTAGAAAATAAATTAATTTAAACAGTGATCAAGTGATTAAACTAATAAATTCCCTAGTTTAATTATTCAGATTAAATAAGACTTGTAATTAGTTAATCAAATTAATAATTCAATTAACCTCTTGTTGATGGTTTATCACACAAGCTCACATATTAATTTACTCATTCTCTAGTTAATCCTAGTTTCACATTCACTATTCCCAGACATATAACAATGTTTTCACATAAATCATATGAGGTAAGCAATTAAGAGATGTTCATGCAGCTTAATTACTTGACAATTACCAGAAAATAGTTATGGTTAATGCATAAGGGTCTTTAACAAGCTTAATTTAACAAATTTCACCAAATAACAATCAATCCAAACATAAATTAATCCATAGTAGCAAAGTTATCTACCCTAAACATAAACTAACGAAATTAGTTCATAATTACAGTAGATAAAGCCTAAAAACTAATTCAATCAAACCAAACATAGTTCTATTCAAATATAAAGTGAAAAAGTAAACTTATGTTGCCTTAATCTTCTTGGAATTCAGCCTAAAAACGATTTCCCAAGCTCCAGATGTATTCTTGGTCGCCAGGTAACTCCACCAGGATTCTCTAACCAGCCTCAATGCGGGAATGTGACTTCTATTTATAATTTTTGGAAAACAGGGTCTACTCGTCGATTAGATAACCGACTCACCGAATCCCCCTTGTGGAACAGTATACGACAAGGACTTTATGTATGGCTTCGCGAACCTTCGTGGGTACTCGTCGAGTAGACATCCCTACTCGTCAAGTAGCTTCAGAATTTGATTCTTTTCTTCTCTCTTTAGTTCCCGAGCTTCCGATCGCCTCTCTTGCTTCCTTTTTGCTTCCGAGCATGTCTTTTGGACTGAAAATATAATTTAAACACTATTAAGTATCTTTTATAGATAATTTGCAAATAATTAGCTAATAAATAATAAAAATGTATAGTAAATATATAGCTAAATATGCACATATCAGTTGCCTTCACCATAGCAACTTGACAAGATGAATTATGGAGAGAGAGGTTAGTTAATGATTTATTAATATATTATAAGAATAATATATTAATTAGAAATCATATTAATTAATTAATTAGTATTTAATCAGAAATTAATTTGGTATTAAAGGAACTGATTTGATGTAAGGGGACTGATCATGCAAATCATTGATAGTTGCAAACTGGGCTGCTGGATTTCCTTGGAATGGGTTGGACAAAATCTACAGGAGGACCTATAGAAATCGTGTAGGGCCTTTTAGAAGGAAGTCTATGGGTTGCTTGGAGCCTAAGTAAGGAATTAGGGTTTCATTTGGAAACCCTAGCAGCCACAAGTATATAAGGACCCCTAGACCTCTTGAAATCGGCCACTGCCTCACAAAGAGAAACCCTAGCCGATTTCTGCCCCTCTCTTACTCATCCTTTGCTTTTCGTGTTTGTGATTCCATTAGAGGTGCAACACATGAGACACTCATGCTTTCAAGAGTCAAGATCATTCATGGATTACTTGTTATTATGAGATAACAAGAAAGGTAACAATCAAACCCTAGTTTTTCATATTAATGTATGAAATTGTATGCTAGTATTAGGGTTATTGCTTTGGAACTTCTATTTGCATGTATAACTAGAGAGAAACTTAGATCCAAAGCAATTAGAGTTGCATGAACACATAGGAATGTTGTTGTTCTCAAAACCCATCAATGGTATCAGAGCCTATGATGTTTTTCTGTTATATTTGATGCAATAGTGAATTGTACAAATCAATTGCAAAGCAGAAATCGTTTTCTGCCTGATGTACTCGAAGAGTCCCATGAGGAACTCGACGAGTTCATGCCCTAACTCAACGAGTTGAATCGTCTGTTAGCAAATTCTTCGAATTTTTGAACTATTTTGGATTAGGATAATTACCATAAATTGTTTTTATCACCATAAATTGATTTTGTTAAATGGTAATCTGATTTATGTATCTAAATCGATGGATTTTGTTAAATTATAAGATAATGACAAATTATATGATTAATTAATTATTTAAAATTTGATCAAGTAATTTTGGAAAGTTTCAAAATGTATCCTTTAAGTTTCAGAATTTAAAATTTAATTAAAAGTTTAATTTTAAATTATTAAATTCTAAAACCCTAGTATCTTAAAAGTTTAAAATACAACCCTTATACTATTATAATATTAAAAGATTAATATATATATATATATATATATATATATATATATATATATGATGAGTCGGTCTTACTGTTAGTATGCCTCATTCACGAAGCTGATCTATAAGGGGTGTTTAAGGAAGCAGCCTATAAAATGACCGCCATTGGGTATCCATTCTTACCCACCACACTCTTGACTAGTGGAGGGTCGTTAGCCGAACGGGTAGGATAGGAATTTAATTCCCTGATTAATAAGTATAATAAAAAATATAAAGTATCTAAATGTTTTTATAAATTCCCAATCTTAGTTACTTTAGGAAAATGTGAATTTGATGCTAATCTATGAAATTGCACATTTCACCTTGTCAAGTCGTTAGTGGATCGTGTGTGGTTAACCAACACACTAATTTGGACTAACAAGGGTGGCAATGGGTAGCTCGTAAATTATCATAGATCAATGTAGCGTGTGTGGTTAATGGACACATTGATTAGGTGGTAAATGACATCCAGAGGACCAAACTAATTTACATGGTTATTCACACATTATTTGTGATCCTCGGTATCCCAATCAGAAACATGAAGGACATAATCCAGATTAAACATGCCATTAAATAGTCCAATGAATCTCAAAGAATCTAGGAATTTCATTTCATTTAAAACCTAATTATTTATTTCGTTTTTCATGGTGGAATTGGTAAACCGTCATTTACCTACCTTCAAATAATTTACAATTGGATTACGGCATCCCTCTTCCGAATTGTGAATTATTGTGTTGGGTCCTAGCCTTAATATTTCATTTTGGGTATTATATTAAGGATTCCTTATCTATTCAAAACTTTGTCTTTCTTCTTTTTCAGATGTCTACCTTAAACAACGCTTTCGCTCCCTCCAACAACAACTCCAAAAATTCATTCTCGCTCTTGAACATTTATGCGAGGATTACGTTTGATGGTTCCAACTTCAATGATTGGATCCAGAAAATTCGTATGGCCTTGCGTTACGAGGACAAAGAATATTTCCTCGACAAACCATTGAACAAGATTAATAAGTCCAAAGCTACTCCCGAAGAAATAGTTGAGTATGGGGCTCACTACAAGGATGCTACTAAGGTGTCCTATATTATGGTAGCCACCATGACTCCTGAGCTGCAATGGTTCTACGAGAACTATTGGCCCTACGAGATGTGCAAGGACTTGATGGAAAAGTACCATCAAAGAGCGCATCAAGAGAGGTACGAGATATTCACCTCGTTCATCACCACCAAAATGAGTGATGGAGAGTCCATCACGACCCACCTGCGAAGAATGCAAAGGTATGTGGATTGTTTTCTCAAGTTGAATGTCAACTTTGATGAAGCGCTGGTTATTGACATTGTCATACACTCTTTGCCACCTTGATATGATTAGTTGAATATTACTTATCATATGAGCAATAAGGAAGTCACATTGAGCAAGCTCCAAGGTTTGCTAAGAATCGTTGAAAGTAGATTGAAAGGGAAAAGTGTCAAATCCACTCCTACTCCTACTACTGCTTCTGTCCTGGCAATTGGACAAGGAAAAGGGAAGAAGAGGAAAACTCCCTCGAAGAACTGGAAGGGAAAGTCTCATGATGTATCTTCTACTAGTGGATCCAAAGCAAAAACCGTTTATGCCATTCCCTCCTCCGATCCTAAAGAAGCAACGTACTTTTAATGCCATGATGAGGGGCATTGGTAGAGAAGCTGCCTAAAATACTTGCAAGACATCAAGGATAGGAAGATAAAACCCTCATTCATAGGTATTTACGCCATTCTATCTAATAACTCATCACATGCTAGTTCTTTGTTCTTTGATATAGGATGTGGTTATCACATTTGTTCTGATTTGCAGGGGGCTAAGAAGAAGTAGGGATGTGGAGCATGGGACGATCAACTTGACTATGGGCAATAGGAAGTCGTTTCCTGTTACCAAGATCGGAGTTTACTCTTTAGTGCTTAGTAGTGGGTTAGGGTTAGATTTGAATGATTTTTGCTACTCGTCAGAAATGACAAGGAATATTATTTCTTTTCATGGTTTGTACAGACAAGGATTTAGATATCCATTTAATAATGAAAGTGGTTCTATAAATGCTTATTATAATGGTATTTTTTTATTTTGAAGCATTTCCTTGTAATGGTGTATATGAAACTACGATGGTTGTTGATAACTTAGGAAATAATGTGTTGCATATTGATTCATCTAATGGTTTAGACAAGGCATGCTTATGGCATTGTCGTCTTGGACATGTCAAAAAGAAACGCATAGCCTAACTCCAAAAAGATGTAGTGTTGGAGTCATTTGACCTAAAGTCAGATGACACGTGCGGATCTTGTTTTCTTGGAAATATGACTAAATCACCTTTCAATGGTGTTGTGAAAGAGGTGAGGGATTTTTGGATATCATACACACAGCTGTGGGTAGGCCCTTCAGATCGACGACAAGGGATACAAACTGATTCTATGTGACTTTTACTGATGATTATAGCAGATATGGATATATCTACTTAATCAAGCACAAGTCATAAACTTTTGAAAAGTTCGAAGAGTTTAAGTAAGAAGTGGAGAATTAATTGGGTAGGAAGATAATGATGCTCAGATCCGATAGGGGTTGTGAGTATCTTAGTATCGAGTTCCACGACTATCTTAAAGAATGTGGAATTGTTTCACAATTGACACATCCTAGGACACCGCAACTTAATGGTGTGGCTGAGAGGCGCAATCAAACCTTGTTAGACATGGTTTGTTCTATGATGTGTTGAGCTTCTCTACTAATCTCATTCAGAGTGTATGCCTTAGAGACTGCCGCCCATATCCTTAATCTAGTCCCAACCAAGAAGGTTGCCAAAACACCTCACGAGATGTGGACAGAGAAGGTTCCCTCGTCGGCACATATCAAGGTTTGGGATTGTGAAGCTTTTGTAAAATGAGAGACTCACGATAAGCTTGAACCTCATAGTGAGTGGTGTATTTTCATCGGTTACCCACATAAATCCTTTGGATATCTTTTCTACAGACTTAGTGACAACATGGTCTTCATAGCAAGAAGAGGAGTTTTTCGCAAAAGGGAACTCATATGCCAAGAGGACAGTGGGAGGACAATTGATCTTGAAGAGATTCAAGAATAAAGCAGTGAAGGAACCTCTAACACTAGCGTTCAACCTGAGGAAGTGATTCCTCCTAAACCCATTAATGAGTCATTACCTCTTAGACGTTCTTCTCAAGTTAGAATGGCACTAGAGTTTTATGGTTTTCATATTACTACAGACGGTGATATGTTTGTCAGTGATAGTACACTGGTAAATTTAGATGAGACTTCTAGCTACAAGGAAGCAATGGCGGGCCCTGAGTCTGCCAAATGCAAAGATGAAATGGATAGCGTTATCCAGTCCATGTATGACAATCAAGTTTGGAACTTGGTTGACAATGTACCAGGGCGGAAGACAGTTGGGTGCAAGTGGATTTTCAAGATGAAGACCGACATGGATGGAAAGGTGCACACGTTCAAGGCACAGTTGGTTGCGAAGAACTTTACTCAAACCCCGGGGGTTGACTATGATGAAACCTTCTCACCAGTTGCCAAGATCAAGTCTATTAGAGTTATGTTAGCCATTGCTGTGTTTCATGATTATAAAATCTAGCATATGGATGCCAAAACTGATTCCTTAATGGGAAGTTGGCTGAAGATGTTTACATGTGTTATCCGGAGGCTTTTGTGGATGCTAAATACCCCAATAGAGTGTGCGAGGTTGAGAAATCCATTTATGGATTGAAGCAAGCGTCTCGCATATGGAATATTTGCTTCAATGAGAAAGTCAAAGAGTTTGGTTTCTCCAGGATTAAGGATGAGTCTTGTGTGTATGTCAAAGATAGTGGGAGTATAGTTAGCTTTCTAGTATTGTATGTCGATGACATATTGTTCATAGGAAATGACATTCCAACCTTACAGGAGGTTAAGTCCTGACTTGGGAAGTGTTTCTCTATGAAGGATCTAGGGGAATCTACTTACATTCTACGGATAAGGATCTTGAGAAATAGGAGTAAAAGACTAATTGTACTTAGTCAAAGTACTTATTTAGACAAGGTGCTAAAACGTTTTGCATGGAGAATTCCAAGAAAGGGGAGTTTGTTGGGTTTTGTATACTACAACATCCTATGGTGCACAAACAACCCTAAATGCCTTGGATCTATGTTTTCTATAATTATACATGTAATGGTATTTACAAAGCATTAAGCCTATAACTAGCATGCAATTGGCATAAATAATATGAAATACTAGTTAGGATGACATACCTCTTATCTACCTTGAAACCTTATTGTATTTGGCCTTAAGAGCTTAGCACCAAAAGTATGAATGCCTCAAATGGCTCACAACTCACCTAGGACAAAGGTGTCTCTTGAGATAGAATCTCCATGCACCAAAAAACACCTCCAAGAACTCCAAGAACTACTAGTATCACCAGTAGGGGTTTTTAGGCTATGGAGTATGTATTTATATGTAGGATTTCAAGGGTCATGGGTAGAAACCATACATAAACTTGGTCCAAATCCATGGTTCTATGATCCATGGTTCATGTGGCCTAACTCTTTATGTATCTATACATAAAATTCGTCCAACATGGATCATAAGCCCAACATATATAAATATAACTAATTACCATAATTAGTCCCCATAGATTTAATTACTCTCTTTTGATCACTAAATTAATTCCAAATTAATTCTTGATCAATACTAATTAAAATATATGATTTCATATTAATATATTATAACTTATAATATATTAATAAATAAGATATAACCTTTTCTTAAGAGTCCATCCTAACAAATTGTCCTAGTGTTATGCAACCCAAATGGACCATGCTACTCTCGGGTTGAGTACATACCAATAATAGGTATGGGCTTAGACATCTAATCCAATAATCTCCCACTTGGATAAGTCTAAAACTATTATTGCAAGTACGACTCCAAAACCCGACTAGCAATCGTAGCTTTTAAAGCCGCTATCGAACTCTGACCTAGTCAATGACATGTCTATTAGATAAAGGATCATATATTCCTCCATTCTAGATATCTTATGGAATGAGACATGGATTGTAATCATTCTCTCTGTCCATATGTTGTTTCTCGATTTTTGATTTATGACGACCGACTAATTAAACAAATCATATCTGTTTAGGCCCGACCGATCACTAAGGGTTTTCATCACTAAATCATCGAGCAGCCCAGAGTTACCTCTTTTATCCACATGGTACAAAAGGAGCGGATAAAATTCTACCCAAATGATCACTTGTACTCACTCATCAAATTACACACAATGATATGTTTTATAACATCCAAGTTACTGGTGCGTTTACATATGTCTATGTGCAACCAACTCGCAACTACAACTCACACGTCTCCGTTTGAAGAATATAAGATATAATCGTCTCATGATCACTCGTGATAAAATCTATGAAGTGATTCAAATGATCGTGGGTTTAATCCAATACTCAAATCTTATTCTAGGAGTACTCATGAATACTGCAACTATGTCTAAACCATCTAGACATACTACAGACCCATTCATGACAGTCTTTCCTCAATACCTACTTCCAAAGTATGATCAACTGTGGACGGTTTGAATAACTTAGTCATCTGGGAAGTCAAAACATGCAAAGTGAAACACAAGAATAATACTAATCCTAAATGGCCCCAAAACTTTAGATTCATATTGATTACTCATTATTCATTGTATAATGCTTCAGATAATCAACTTAATACTTGAACTAAAACAATAGTTTCCCCATGCTACAAGCATGCACACTATGCTTACCTATGGTCCTTTCTTTGTGAAATAGATCAATTGAAAACATTTCAACGATTCTCATGTCACAATTCCAAATCCTTATGACAAATGTAAGAATACAAGATTCTTTACCACTCTGTTAGATTCTAAACTTATACGCAATGATCCTCTTGTAATGACTATGCACAAAAAGTCACAAAGACTTGGCAACAGATATTACAAAGTATTCCAATGAAGAGCAATTCCATGAAACGAAGTCTCACATTCAAAGTACATTCCTTAGAACATCCTTCTTGCATTAAGTTTTCTAATCTTACATAGATTTAATGAATAACTTCCACCTATGGAAACATTTCCATATTCCTATTTTGACTATCACTTTTAAACAAGAGTTTCCTCTTTTCAAAATATGCCAATATGGTCCTTCTAAAATTAACACTATATTTCCAACTGTTCGTGAGTAACCAATATTTGGTAAGCCTTAGATTGTCCTCGACAATTGCTTAATCATTTTAGTCATATAAAGTTCTGGTCCTTTTTCCCTCTTAATGCCCTAGGCATTTGGAAAATTTAGAACGGATGAATATTACAACACATATAATCGATCCTATATCCGAAGCATATGAGACACGATTCTTGATGTCTCACATAAAGACATGATACTAGACCAGTATTTTGCTATGATATTTATATTTCTATTTGTCATGTTCTCATAATTTGAATTATGAAAAGGTACGCCGTAATAAAAATCGAATTTTAAACCGCAAATAATATTTCCATATATAGAATTTCCTTATGTTGAACCATTCCAACATAACATTCATATATATACTTGACTAAATTTGATTAAAGTCTCAATCTAAGCTTTTAGAATTGGGATGAAGTATAATTTCCTCTCCCTTAATTATAGCAAAACAACTTTTCAAACCCTGGAACTTTGCAAATTGAAACTTTTTGAGTTCTATAGTTAACATTGTTAACTTTCAATACTTAACACAATAATCATTTTCCCAGTAACATGATAATTATATCCTTATTAGCATAACACTTATGCTCCCACTAGCTTTGACATGTATCCAAAAATCAACTGGACTTCTAGAAATCAATATTTTATTGACTTTCATTACCAAAGTTTAGGTTTCTGATATGATATGCTTCAATAAGACTTTATCTAAGCTTCCCAAAATCATACACATTTCCTTAGATAGCTCACATGTGTGTCTAAACAATTTTAGAACTATGAAAAGGGATGTTGTAATCATAGTCTCAAATGTTTAGACCTTTGCCATTGCTCACAATTCGATTTATGAAAAGGGATGTCGTAATCATAATTGAATTTGAGAATGCACGTATCACAATTTCTATCTGTTTAAAATCTACTTAGTGAAAGCGTTTCCTCACCATCATTTTCATGAATCGAAGAGAAACCTTATGATACTTTGATTTTATGGTGTATGTGTTCTTATCCATGTGAATTTTTCAAAAACATAACCACAAGAGGAGGTTAGTGACAATCCAAACTTATATGGATTGAACTTGTTCAATCTTAACTTCTTTCCACCTGGCAGCACATGGGCCTGCCATTTCTTCCAAGTAGTTATGCAAACAACTGAGAACTAATAGAACTCACATGCATAGTCAACTTTAATTGGAATGGGCACAGAAACAAGAATATGTCAACATGATAGGTTATAAACCTCAAGTCGTGTGCTAGTGATAAACAATACTCTTGATTAGTTCTTGAAACCTTTTAAGATCTTTAAGACTCCCACTGACCTCTTGACATATAAGATTCTCTTTTCAAGAACCATTCCACGAAAAAGCAAAATATTCAACTGTTAGCGCAGATTCTTATCAAGACAAGTACTTCACACAATTGGCCTTAGTTGGTCTTTGTTTTATCCAAAACATCACAACTTACCAATTTCACATGTACAAGAGTAGGAAAACATTTTACTCTAAATTTGATAAGTGTTTTAAACCCTCTTAACATTATGTCACTCAAGGCTTGATCTTGGAGTGTTACTCTAATACTCAATTTTGGAATGAAGTATGACTCATCTTCTTGATTTAACCATTTCAACAATTCACGATTCCTCTTCTTAGCCAAGCAAATGCACCAAGATGTCCTTAGAGAATAAATTGTGATATGGCTTTCCATAATCTTTAAGGTGATCATAAAACATGATACTGAAGTACTCTCCCATCTTTTCAGATTGGAGAAACTTGATCTTTCTGCGTAATTTGATTATTTTTATTCGTCTTACCATACATTGAAACTTTTCTAATGTTTCAGAATTACACTTCAACTTGTAAGCACAACCGTATTTACTAAACTTTAGTAAATCATGACGAATAGCCTTATCGTTCTTTGTGGTGGACCTCATCAGCGCACAACCAAGTGTACCCAATCTCCTAGTCCTTCACCTGACTCACATATACATGTGAACAAGGAGTTAGTCTTAATTTCCCAAAGATGAAAATTCTCATTCATCAGTGTTGGGTTAGTAATATTGTGTCATTGGGATTTTTGTCTATAGTCCATTGTTTCCACGGTACTGGGCCTGTCCAGCCGTGTTTCATTTAGTAGGGTTAGCTTTATATTGTGCATGCGTGCACTGTGTATGTGTGCGTTGTTGATTTCATTATTATAAACCTACCACACCTCTACAGTAACAATTCTTAATAGAGTTCTTCTGAGGTTGTGGCTTATTAATAATTCGACACTAGTTTGATACATCTTGTGTTCTTAATTGCTTTGTATTATTCTGTTACTTGTTAAGAATCCCATCGATCTTAAAGATTTTTAATCTCATCAATTGGTATTAGAGTAGGAGCCTGTGTAATTCATACGCTTCTCTTATGATGAAGAAAATATTAGCGTTTCCACTTTTATCGAATCTGTTGATTCGTCATCTCTTCATTGACGTTGTTCTTTGATCTCGATTTTACCCTAACATCGCTTTACAAGTCTGATTCTTGACAGGTAAACAAATCAAGTCATCATGTCACACAATGATTCTCAAACCAATCCCATCAACATCTCCAACAACATTGGTTTGACTACGAGGATTCTGATCTCGTATACTCAAGAGTATGAAGTATGGGATCTACACTTTGAAAATTATGTTCATGGCTCAGAGGAAAATGTATATTTAATATGGGAGGCTATTACTGTGGGTCCTTTCGCCCACTCAGGAACTAACAGAACCATCAAGACACAGAAAGAGTACAATCAGTTGATGATCGATGTGAAGGATGTCACTTAGGATGAGATGGACAGATTGATTAGCAACGTAAAAGCAACGAGGATGATCAGATTCGCTTTACAATCTGACACTTTTTTTCTGGTGAGTTCTTGCACTACTGCAAAGGAGATATGGGACAGGTTTAAGGAGTTATATTCCACCGATGAGGAGCTTAAGCATTCAACTCAAACTCTTCTACTTTCGGAGTTTGGTGACTTTAAGAAAAATCCAGATGAAACTATCATTCAAATATTCAATCGTTATAATCATCTTCTCAGTAAGATGATTAAGCACAAAATCAGCAAAGATGTGATTGAGCAGAAGGTCACTTTTATGAATGGTCTAAGGCCAGAATGGATGGCGGTGGTTTCAACTGTTAAAGCTCATGAACAGTTTAAATCCTACTCGTTGGCGAAGCTCATGGGAATTCTCAAGTCACATGAAAGTGTTATGACAAAGGAAACAAAGGTGGTCTCCGAAATGGGATCCTTGACTCTTATCTCAAAGGGTAAGAATTTGGTTGAAGAAGAAGAAGAGTCAAATATTTCTGAGTGTGATCTGACAAATGAAGAATACACGTTGATGGTATCGAATCCCAAGCGGTTTTCTAGAAAGACGTTCCATGCCAAGAACCAAAACTGGCAGGGAAGCTACAGTTCAGAGAAAGAAAAATAAGAGATTAAAATCACTCCTCAGATTGAAGAAGAGAAGAAGGAGAGCAAACGTGTGGGTGACTCAGGCTATGATTGTAATTACTGTCATGACAAAAACCATCTAACGAAGGAATGCATGATAGGGGGATTGAATGAGAAGAAAGAGGTTGAAGATAATGAAGCTTACAACATGCGTAAGCTTGAAGAGACCAAGAAGAAAAAGTATAACGATAACTCCATGCCTGTGTTAATTGTGCTGGAAATTATTTAAGAAAACGAGTTCGGTAGAGTGGAGGTATGGTCTACTAACTCGGAAGATGAGGAAGTTCGCAAACCCACTCATGGCAGGGCATTTGTTGCAAAGGAAGAAGGTTCTGAGTTTGCTGGAAAGTGTCTGATGGTGACAGCTAGAAGATCACAAATAAGAGGCTATGCTACATATGGTGGGTGTGATTCTAACCTTGAATCTCTCAAAATACCCGTTTCTAACTATGATAAAGAATTAAATGATTTAAAATTCACCTTTTCTAGTTTAAGTGGTAGCCTAAAACAAACACGTCTCGCGAATTCTAACCTAACTAATCAAATCAGCAGGGTGTCTTCCAAGAGTGAGAAGCGAAGGATATGGATAGATAAGAAGGAATTAGAGTTGGTTAGGGCTAGAGACGAATTGATTTATTTGCAACATGACAATAAAAAAGTTTTTGAAAAAAAGGAATATTTTTTGCTTGATTGCTAAATGTCTTTATTCCAACATTACTTACTTGCATTTGGATTGTGAGATAGGCAACAAAATTCACAAAATGATTGTGCCTTTACTTGAATTAAAGGAAGGCGAAATAGATGGTGATTGTTATACTTGTGAATCAATTGTCTCGTATGAAGAAACTTCTGAAGCCTACAGAATTGGACTGGACAAAATTGAGTCATTTATTAAGTCCAAGGACCACAAGGACATGCTCAGAAACTTAATGGATGAAAATGATAATTTGAAAATAAAGACTGAAACTGTACAGACATTTGACTCATCGAGTTCTAAGTTGAGTTCAGATAACAAGATTAGTGATGAAATTACATATGAATTTGATGAGGGTAGTGACATGAGTGAAATATATGAAGAGGATGAGGTTGATTGTTCTAAATTTATTAAAACCGAACCTGAACCAACAAAAGTCCTCATTTTCAAAAATTCAGTTGAGTTCGCTCGCCTGTCTAAAGAAAAGGTCAAAGTCTTGAAGGAAAAGGTTGTGGTATACCAAAAGGTACAAACGATACCAAATCAGGTGTACACGACCGCTGGAGTAACTAAGGATCATACAGTTGAGTTAATAACCTTGGTTGATAAAGATAATGCTGATGATTGTGATGATCATTTTTGGTCAACCTGAATCGACAATGCCGATGAAACGAAAGGCTTGTCCGAACAAACATCGTGGAGTGTAAAAAACAGATACGTTGCTGAACCACTAAATAAACCCTCATGGTTTGATAAAGCCAGCACAAGTTACACCAAGGACGTTCAAAATGAACCTTTAAATGGTACAAGCGAACCTCAGTAAGCAAGAACTGAACCTCATGCTAGGAAGGCGAAACCGAATGTGAATATTCACAAATATTCCAAGCAACTTGCAGAGCAGAAAAGTCAATGAAACATTAGATATCAGAAAAATCTCAACAAGAGGATGCAGTTTTGTCAATCCCATAACTCTAACTATGTACAAAAAGAAAAAGGTTCTAATCAAAAGAGGAAACCTAAACAATGTTCACACTGTCATTCCTGTGCTTCAATGAAACAAAAGGGTAGTTTCGGCCGAAGGTCATCAGCTCCTAAAAGATTTTCTGAGAAACCGAACAATCCTAAATCCCAACCAAAGAAAACTCCTATCAAGGATGTTAAAGGGAAGGGAAACCTCGTCTCAGATTCAGAAGTTCGAACAGAGAAGAAGACCACTAACCCTAGGAACGACAAGAAAGACTTTGTTAAGAATCAACATAAAGAAAAACAACTTGATTTAAATAAAGTAGATAACAAAATCAAGGTTTTCACCATTAAAAGGAAAGACGAAACCACTTTAATAAAATGAACGTTCATGCTTGACCTTTCTATCGCTTTTCCATGTTCTGTAAAAGGCTCACTAGGACCCAAACAACTTTGGGTTCCTAAATCTGCTTAATTTTTGCAAGTTATTCGTGACGAGCAGTTTGACGACGAATGGTATATTGATAGTGGCTACTTGCGTCACATGACATGGAGGAAGGAAGAGCTGAGAGAGTTTCGTGCTCTCAAAGATGGTGGATATGTCAAGTATGGAAACAACTCTTATGGCACAATAAATGACTACGACATGATCACGAATGGGGATTTCTCAATCCGTAAAGTTGCCTATGTGGAAGGATTACAACACAACCTGATCAGTGTTTTGCAATTGGTTGTGGGTACTGACCTGAAGGTTTCATTTGACGATGAAGGATCAGAGATTATAGAGAAGAAAATGAAAACGGTTCTACTGAAGTCACAACAAAAAGGAGAGATGCATCCATTAAATCTTAATCCGATATGAGGGAAATATGTTGTCTGTTTGTTAATAAAGGATCATTTTGATGATAGCTGGTTATGGCACAGAAGACTCTCGCACCTTAACTTCAAAGATATCAACAAGCTCGTTCTTGGTGATCATGTGGGAGGTCTTCCCCTCTTGAAGTTGGATAAGGATCATCTATGCGCTACATGTGAAATGGGGAAGCAAAGCAGGAAAAGTCATCCCACTCTTGTGAACACGAAAATTATTGAACCTCCTAAACTGCTACACATCAATCTCTGTGGGCCTTCGGAAATTGAGAGTGTCGGTGGTAGTCAGTACATCCTCGTTATTGTCGATGTTTTTTCATGATTCACTTGGGTATATTTTCTTAAACAGAAATCAGAGGCGACTCCAAAACTGAAGATCTTTATAAAACAAGTAGAGCTTCAAATAAGAAAGGTGGTCAGAAATATAAGAAGCGACAATGGATTGGAATTCAAGAACAAAGATTTTGAAGAATTTCTAGCCAAAAAGGAGTATTTGAAAGGCGAAATGGAGTAGTTGAAAGGCGAAATCGTTCGTTGTGTGAGGCTGCTTGAACCATGCTTAGCTTCGCTTCTCTTCCTTTGTATTTCTAGGCCGATGCTATTGCTGTTGCTTGTTATATCCAGAACCGATCCTTTCTTAATAAGCGATTTTCTATTACTCCATATGAAATTCTTAATAATCGCAAACCTAATGTCAAGTTTTTCCATGTCTTTGGTTCCAGATGTTTCATCTTCAATTCCAAAGAGAACCAAAATAAGTTTGATGTGAAAGCTGACGAAGGGATTTTCTTGGGGTACTCTCTAACCTCCAAGGCATATAGGGTTCTCAATAAAAGATCAAAGAAAATAGAAGAAACCTATTATGTCACGTTTGATGACACTTACATGATGAAAATTCAATCAAGCGAAGAACCTGTGGAGGAAATCTTTCCTAAGACAGGTCAAGTCACCATACTGGTATCCAATCTGTTTGAAGAGTACATGTTGCTCTTTGATGAACCAGAAAAAGCCATCAACTCAAAAGCAAAGGCAGCTGATAACAAAATTGATAATCTAAAGAAGATAATCGATGATGCTGCAAAAGAAATGGAAAGCGGACCCCTAACACTTAAGCGAACCTCCAAAAGAAGCACTCAATTGCAGGGGGAGGGTTCGTCTTCAACAGGTAAATCCGCTTCGCCTTTCCAGGGGGAGAACCCATCTCCAACCATGTCCAACAACAGTCCATTCAAGGAGGTTCCTTCTGAACCTGTTACTGAAACCATGTCATCATTCGAGGGGGAGAATTATAGTACGAATGCAAATGCCGATGATGATCAATCAGAATTTGAAGAGGAAGTGGATGACGAACTAGATACTCTTCTATGATCCAAATTACCCTCCGCTTACTAAATGGACAAGAGATCATCCGAAATCACAAGTGATTGGTGAATCATCTGAGGGAGTCCTTACACATTCTCAAGTTAAAGTGAAGCAGACTGCTTTATTCTCTCAAGTATAATACTGCATGTTCAATTCGGTCGTCTCCAAGTTAGAACCGAAAACAGTTAACACTGCACTCGATCACTCTGATTGGGTTCAGGCCATGCAAGATGAACTCAATGAGTTCAAATGAAACAAGGTTTGGAGATTGATTCCCACACCACCTGATGCATGTGTGGTAGGTTTAAAACGGGTGTTTCGTAACAAGATGGATAAGGAAGGAAACATCATAAGGAACAAAGTGAGACTTGTAGTGAAAGGATATTGTCAAGAAGAAGGGATCGATTATGAAGAAACCTTCACTCCAGTAGCAAGGTTAGAATCAGTACGGATCTTTCTCGCATACGCTGCACACAAGAATTTTGAATTTTTTCAAATGGATGTCAATTGTGCTTTCCTAAATGGGGAGTTGGAAGAAACCGTATATGTTGAACAACCACCGGGTTTCGTGAGTGAGAAATACCCTAATCATTGCTACATTCTGGACAAGGCGGTTTACGATCTAAACCAAGCTCCTAGATCCTGGTATGAAACTTTAACTCGTTTTCTAAAAATGTTTAAATTCAAACAAGGTTCGGTTGACCCAACCTTCTTTCGCAAGAAAGAAGGTGACCATCTTATGATAGTCCAAATTTATGCCGATGACATCATCTTCGGTTCCACGAATCCAAGCTTAACAGCCGATTTCCGAAAATTGATGGAGACTAAATTTGAGATGAGCTCAATGGGTCCAATTAACTTTTTCCCTGGCCTGAACATAAGACAGGAACCGGAAGGTATTTTTATCAATCAGGAAGCTTACACAAAGACCTTGCTGGAAAAATTTGGCATGATGGGAGAATTAAAAGTGAAGGTTCCAATGGCATTCGGAATGAAGCTAACTCCATCTCTGGAAAAACCGGCTGCTGATATGACTCTCTATCGTCAAATGATAGGGTCACTAATGTATCTTACAACTAGTAAACCAGATATCATGTTTTCTGTTTGCTATTGTGCCAGATTCCAAGCCAATCCACACGAACCTGTTGAGAGAAAAACTTGAGACACACTTGAACGAACGTTAGAACAAGTATAGTTGCGGAATAGTTTATGTCAAAGGATCTAAAATCTCAACAATAATAATAAGTTAGAGTTAGATAATTTAAGAGTTAGATGTAGAAATGTAAGGAAATATAAATGACAACAGGTGTTATATCAAGTATACACATAAGTTGATTCTTAACAAGGAATGCATTCAGACCAAGTTAGTAAGTGAGATCAAACTTAGTGATTAATTCAAGAATGACTTGCTCCGAAGAGAGAAGATATTCAGATAAAGTGATCTTTATGAGTAAGAGAGAAATGAGAGAAGTAATATTAGATATGTGTTGGGGTGCAAAGTTATTCATTCATGACTTTGTAAATGTTTGACTTGTGTAGACCCACTTGCATGTGGAGTATTTGCCTTTTGACACATGTGTTAGTGAGAGTGAGAGAGAGACATGTAAACACCTCTATAAATAGTAGGTTCATACCACTTGTAGAGGTGTGCTTGAGAGATGTAAAAGTGAGTGTGTAAGTGTATGTTGTTTATGTAGTCTAGATCTAGATCCTTTTTGTAACACCATATACAATCAATACATCTCTTAAACACCCAAATCACCATGTTCAATTGTGGAAGCTTTAATTCTGCATGTCAAATCATGTTTTATGTCACTACAATTGGTATCAGAGCGGGTCTTCTTTATTTGATCAAGAATTGATCCTTGATGGCTTTCTTGATTTGGTGCTTCATTTTATGATCTTGGATCTTCATGTTTTAGAGAGTTTTTGGATTCTAGAAATCGAATTCATCTTTGATTCTATTCATAATTCGATTTTCTTCACTAGAATTCAAGTGATTTTTGCTTTCTCTCTCTAGAAAACCCATTCATAATCACTTTCTCTCTCTAGAAATCTTCAAGTTCTAGTGATCAAAAATGACGGTTTACTTGGAGCATGCTTCTTGGATTGTGATCGTTAAAGATGTGAAATACAAGATCGGTTTAGAACAATTCATTAGATTAATATTGAAAGGCTTAATGATTTCATGGGATACTTTGATTTCTTATGGAGGTTTGAAGGATGATCATGGAGGATTGATTTTCAACCACTTTCAAAGATTGAATGCTTGACTAAAGTTTGCCATAACTTGAAGAATGAGAGAGATAAAAAGGAAAGAAAGGAAAAAGAATTGTTTGATGAGTATTTCATTTTTCTTGTTGAAAACCCAAGTGATCTTCAAGCTCTTATGTTTCTTGAAGATGTTCTTAATGATCATCATGTTCTTGAAGTTCAAGAAAAAGGAGTTCAAGTTGATTTTCTAGATGAAAAAGTTTTTTTGCTCAATTAGAGTTCAAACCGATGATATTTTGTGTTCTTGTGATTCGTTTGATGGAATGATTCCTTATCGGAAGCCGATGATCCAAGAAAATCACAAGTATCAAACTCCAAAAGATTTGATTCAAATTCACAAAGTTGATGCTGTGGAAAGTGGGTTTGTTCATGGAGTCAAGTCTTCAAGATGCAAAAAGATGAGAAAGAAAAAGAAGAAGAAGATGAATCAGAAGAACAAGCGGGTTTACTCACAAAAATCGTCATATGTTGTGAAGTCGAAATCCGTGAAGCAAATTTGGGTTCCAAAGCAACAATCTTCAAAGGTTGCATTGAATTTGAAGTCAAAACCCAAATGTGTTTGTGGATCTTTTGAAGATCTTTGAAGCACACGAAGAACACGAAGAACGAGTTGTACATCTCGCATGGTGGGTGGTACAATGTTCGATTTGGAGATTTTCTCATTCCGACAAAAGAACCAAGATCTTCCAAATTTGATTCGTTCGTTGAAAACGGAACTCGATTCGTGAAAAAGGTAACTCAAATTCTCAAGTGGATTCCAAAACGTCAATGATTTCGATTCATATTTTTCGTTTTTCATTTTTGATCGATTTGCCTCATTGGATCTAATCTGTTTCAACCTCATAGTTGATCCAATTATTCTTGTTAACATCAAAATTCTAAAAATCAAAAATCATATTTCCAATTTTTTTTTTTCAAAAGTTTGAAGTCATTGTTCATGTCCGATTTAAGCCCAATATTCAATTTAGTGCTTATTACTGTTCGTGATCTGTTTGAGCCCAAATAAATGATTTGTTATTGTTCACTTGATTGCGTTCATCATCAAATTAAGTCAACATTTCTGTGTTCAGACGTATTTCTTAGGTCAGAAACTTCGTTCTTATTTCCTCAAGTTAGTCGATCGTTTGGAATTTGTTCCTGAATATGAACTTGTGAATCGGTTGCATATGATTTATGTTATTACCAAGCCGATGATGATCAAGTGAATCAGTTTTGTTGAAATTGTTAATCAAGAATACTTGAAAGTGATGAAGAACAGTGAAGTAATCTCGTTTTGATCTAAAATTTGTTGAGAGATGCATCGATTTCGTGTTTAATTACATTTGATTTCGAAAAGTCAATCATCATAAAAAGTCAACTGCGATTTTCTGGAGTTGAAATTAGTTGATACAAGTTGAATAGAGGCTATGAATGTTGAAATCATACTTGATTAGGTGTTTAATTTCGAAAATCTCAACTCAAATATCGATGTCAATTTACGATGACTTAGGTTTCATAGTCGATAATTTGAAGTTGATGGTGGATGATTGAAAACGAAATTGAGTTTGTTGTTGATGGTCGAATTGTCAAAGAATGGTGGATGTGATTTTGGAACGAACCGAGACTTGCAATCGATGGGTGATGATTGAATGAACAATTTTTTTTGGAAGAATTGTGATATCGATGATCTAGATTGTAGTGAAGTGTCGATGATATGATTGGTTGTGTGAGGTCGCAAGTTCGATTGTTGAAATGCGAATAATAAAAATTTTGTGATTGATTTGTGTGAGTTCGCATTTGGGTTTCAAACATGAGTTCGCATTTGATGTCAAGAACGGTTCACATATAAGGTTAAAATTGTTTGTTCGCATCAAGGGATAAACAATTACATTTGAAACAATCTTATTTGCATCTGCAATGTTTGTTCACTTCGCATCTGGGTTTCAAACATCACTTTGCATTTGGTTATAGAAATCAAAATTGAGTTCGCATTTGGCTCTTAATATCAATTTCACATATTTGGTTAAATTGGGTAAAGATGCGAAGTCTTCTTATCCATGATTCGCATCAATGTTTCACAAACGTGCGAAGAATTGAGATGCGAAGCATTTCACAGTTTAATGAATGGGGAAGAAAGCAAATAGTTTCGAATTTGGCCCCTATATTTTCACGAAATGGCAAAATTAGCCCAGTTTCGCAAGTTTGAAGAAAATGCAGAAATTTTCAAAATGAGTAACTGCAGTTTCGCATTTTTGGCAACAAATACCCAACTTCGTATATGGGTAATAAAAGCTGAGAAATTGCAGAATTTTCAGTTCTGGTTCTTGCAGTTTGTGCGAATTTACGCTTTATGTCCGGTTTCGTAAATGGGCTAGAGTTTCGCATATTTGACTGTTTTTGGCGCAACGGGTCCCTGCAAGTTTCAGAAAGTGACAATTTCTACCCGGTTTTTGAAAAATCTTGCAACTTTCACCCAAAAAGTCAAAAATTTTCATAAATTGGAAATTTTTTTAATGGCTTTTTCGTGATTGTTTTTCCGTGCAAGATTTTTGGTGATTCATTTTTGGTACACATCAAGGGGGAGTATTGTATTGTCTATTCCTCGGGCGCTTCTCATCCTTAGTGGGTTTTATAATCATTTTTTGATTATAAAAAGGGGGACAATGATGGGTATTCGAAGCTTCTCAGGTTTGTCGAATATTCATTTGCGGATTTGAAGACCGGTGTTACTTCGAGGGGGAGTTTGGTCTTGATCGCGCTAGCTCGTTGGAGATTAAATTCGGACATCCAATCCTAACTTTGAGGGGGAGAATGTTAGGGTGCAAAGTCATGCTTGGATGTAGTGTTTTAGGCTTTCCTCTTTGTATGTATAAATGGGTTGAGTATTTGCTATAAATAGGAAGTGAGTGACTCCCATTATGTAAGTGAATCCATTTGGAGTGTTAGACTAGAGAGAGAAACTTTGTACAAACCCATTTGTATATTCTTTCTAGATCTAATAAGAGCTTACAAAGATTTATTTACTCCATGTGAACTTGATTTTACATGATGATTCACTAGATCTTTCATATTCCGCACATGCCATCATAATCAACACCACTACACTGCCAAGATTATGACGTTCTATATTAGGCGCAACTGCCGATGTTATCCTTTTTGCGTAGCTGCTAGGATGTTTAGAGTACATCATAGTTTGAAAACATTACAGGTTGTGGCGCAACTACGAATATTCATGTATATCATCTTTCTTCCGTCATCATTTATCTATCCATGTTCTACCCAACATATTTGTAGATATAAAATACGTCTATAGTTTTAGATCTGAAGAAAAGGTTCAGATCTAAAAACAAAATACATCTACAGTCTAGATCTGAAAAAAATGTCCAAATCTGAAAAAAAAATACATCTATAGTCTAGATCTGAAGAAAAGGTTCATATATGAAAACAAAATACATTTACAATCTAGATCTGAAGAAAAGCTTCAGATCTGAAAACAAAATACATATACGGTTTAGATCTAAAAAACAAAGAAGTTTAAATCTTTCATCTAGCACGGGTCTCAAGTAAATATGCACACATAACACGTAATTTATATAAAATACTCCATATCTATGTGTAAGATGAAAGTAACTATGCACTCACTTGTTAAGGTGGTGATTCTGATCTTAGACAGCACTTCGCTCTTTTAAAAAAAAATAATTTCCTTCGACGAAATCGGGAGGTTTGCTAAAAACCGGGTACTGCGCAAGCAGAGTTTCAAACCGAAAAACTCTTTTTCTCGGACCCTTCGGGTGCTCCGAGACTTTCTTATAGTGCTAGGGAGGTTTCATAGGCTTCAGGTTGGTTTAGGGAGGCTAGATAGATTAGAGAGAGTAAGTGTGGCTTAAAAGCTATGAGAAAAATGCATGGCCTCACATCTTATTTATAGCCGAAGCTGCTGACTACGCTGCGCATACCTTCGGTGATACGTTGGGCGTTCCTCGGAACGTTGCGCGTACGAGGTACGCAATGCGTTCGTACCGTTTGCGTGTCAACCATCAGATATTGCATCGTGGCTCACTTCAGACCTAGTGTTGCGAGAACGCAAGGCGTTCTCTTCGGACAATCTCTCAATTTGCACACCTGACTTCGAAAATTCGTAACTTTTGTGTACGAGCTCCGTTTTCGATGTTATTTATATACACGCGTAGGTGGAACCGTGCTCTACACCTTTCGTTTAGACTCTATCGGCTAATTTTGATTCTATTTTTGAAGTTATATTTTTAACAGGTCGGGACAGGAAAAGTTCGTAAAAATTCATATCTTCTTCATCCGACGTCCGTTTTTGTCTGTTTTTTTACCGTTGAATTACTATTAATGAGACCTTCTATTCCCGTTTAGGTCGTGTCGGCTAAAAATCGGTCGATCTATTATTCGAACTCCAGGCTGCATACTATTATGCCGAAACATGGAAAAATCATAACTTCCCCATACGAAGTTAGATTTTGGCGTTCATTTTATGCAGGCCCTCGGGTTAACATATATTATGACTTTCATTTAGATCGCTAAGGCTAAAAAGCACTTTATCATAAACTCACTTTTTACGTCGTGTAACGTCGTGCCGCTTCTGTCACGAAACTTCGATAGGTCATAACTTCTTCGTTATAACTCGGATTTCGGCGTTTTTTATATCTCCGAATTCCTTGTCACGACCACTATGAATCCCTTCATAGATATCGGGCTTATCTAATATTTTATTTTTGATGCTCGTTTTTATTATGGGCGTGTTTGGCACGGAGTTTTTGGAAGTGTTTGGGAGCTTCTAGCTTTTAGCTTTTGATAAAACTCTCTAGTTTAAACAAAAAGCTTTGTTTGACACTACGAGCGTTTAGCTTTTAGTTTTAACAAAACGCTCCGATTCTAAAAGCTACTTCGTGTAGCGTTTAACAAAACGCTCTTGAGCTTTTGAAATCAATTTCCATACTTACCCTTAAAAATATATTTATATATTTATTTATTTTTAATTAATTGTCCTTTTATGTAATTTTATATATTTTAAAAGCTTCAAGCTATTTTAGCCAAACATTTATATAACAAATAAAAGTTATAGCTTTCCGCTACCAGCTACCTGTTACACACTACGAAGTACCCGCTTCCAACTAAGAGCTAATTTTGCCAAACCCGCCCTATATCTTTTCAAACAAATATATAATCACATAAAATCACATAATATTCAAGTAATTCATCTTTATTATTTTAAAATAGTTACAATGGTTGACCTTGACTATTACATCATCGAATTAATGTTTATCCTCGAAACACAGGCGTTACATTTATACATGAAGATAAACCCTAATATGAGAGATGGAAGGGATTTTGAGGATCTTGAGTTAAACCGGGAACTCAACCCTCAACCCACAAGGTAAGTAAATATTTTATAAATTGGTCCATCAATAATATATATATATATATATATATATATATATATATATATATATATATATATATATATATATATATATATATATATATATGATGTGGTCACATAATTATCTAACACAAATTACTTTGGATACATGACTTTAGGGATGAGCATCGGAACCGGTTCGGGAACCGAACTTGGTGGAAAATAGGAACATAATCGGACCGCCAGTTCTACCCGTTCTTGACATGTCTTTAATGTTGGAACCGGTCCTCTAAAAATAGCAACATGCAGGTTCGGTTTTTGCCGATTCTACTGGTTCCCGCTTCCAAAAATCCATAAGAATATCGTCCCGGTCCCGGCCCGATCGATTCTATCCGTTACCTGTTCCAACCGTTTCCCCGGTCCAAATGCTCATCCCTACATGACGTGTTCATTTTTACCTTTTGTTTTTCCAGGTCTTTGTTTTCTTAAAAAAAAAAAATTAGGGATGTGAAAGATGCAATGCAACCCAATGAAATCGAAAAACCAAACTAAACCATATTAAACAAAAGTGATTGTTTGGTTATAGTTCAAAATTTTATTTAGAATAAAAATAAAAATTCCATTGTGTTAAAAACCAAAAAAAGAAAAAAGATTATATGAGTTTATTTGATCCTATCCACCCTAATAAAAAAGAATGATTTTGCCACATGTCTTCTTCTCCTTCATTTTGACACTTGTCATTTTCTAGATTTTTTTGAATTATTTAATATACATTTGTCATTTTTATAGTATTATTTTCTTTTTATTCAAATTCCACCTATTAAATGTCACTTCATATTAATTAATTTTATAAACATATTAATTAATGTATATAATAACTTTCTATTTGTGAATGGACACGATACACTATTTTGGATGGATGTTTGGTGGGGAAACGAAACTTTAAAATCAAGGTTCCCAGAATTATTTAACATTGAATGCAGGAAAAGATGTCGAGTCAGTGATCGTATATCAAACGATGGATTCTCATGGGATTGGAAGTCGGACCCCATGATACCATACCTAAACCGAAACCTGAGTCATCTCGAAGCGTCGTTGGGGCAGGCTCGTATATCAAATAGATCGGATACGTGGAGTTGCACAATCGAAATGAATGGGTTGTACATGGTGGAGGCTTTCCAGAATAAACTGGACGAATTTACCCCTATCTTACCCGGTCCTAAAGTTGAATGGATGAAAGAAGTTCCACTCAAAGTACGGTGTTTTGTCTGGAGGGCCAAATGGGGTAGAATCCCATTAGCGCATGCTTTTGGATGTTAGAGGGGTTCAAACATCATCAATAAATTGTGGCTATTGTCTGAATTGTGTCGAAACAGCAGACCATATTTTCACTCAGTGTGAGTTAGCAGTTATAGTGCGTAATTGGATCATGAATTGGGGTGGTACTAATCCAGGATGTATTGATAGTACGGAGAAACTCTTACTTTTTGCAGCTAACTGGAGTCAGTGCTCGAAGAAAAGGAAAATACTTACGATGATATGTTACGGGATGATCTGGAGTCTTTGGAAAGCTCAAAATGCTAGGATTTTCAATCAGGAGAAAAGGAGTCAAAACCGGGTCATTGATGACATTCAAGCACTGGTTTTCTATTGGTTAAAACACAGGGGATCAATGGGGAGTATTCAGTGGTGTGATTGGATAGTATCTATTTTCTCTCTTTTCTAGTGTGGTGTATTTCTTTGCTTATTGTTTCCTTTTCTGTATCCTGTAGCCTTTTTGTACTTTTTTCCTGGGCTCATCTTGCTTCTTGCTAGGTGGGACTCATTTATAAGATCGTTAGCCGTTTCCAATTTTTTTTTTCTATTAATATATTAATTAATGTATATGTATATTAATGTAGATAGTACATTCCATTTGTGAATTCATATTAATTAATTTTATTAGTATAGACTAATTAAAATCAAATTACATAATTTTTTTTGAAACGACAAATCTAATATACTCCTTAAATCCACATATGTCTATAATGGAACTTGAACCCTCAACCTCAATAAGGGAGGACAATACCAGATACCCTTGAGCTAGAAACTCTTTGGTACCAAATTACATAAATAGTCCATATGGTCTACCAAATGTCACAAATTCAGTCGTTACTTTTTTTTTTTTATTAGCATGGTCTTTGTGATTATCAAAACTTACATGAATTGGTCTTTTTGTGCTCACATCAATACTTTTGATCCATTTAATAAACTCGTGTAATACACGCGTCTCACACCTAGTTAGTTATAATTTATCGATCCTTAACTCAATTAAATTTAGTCCACTACACTACGTTAGACAAAATTAACCTAAGGTGTTGAAGAATCTACCATGGTCCAACCGTAGGTTTAGCATCCAATACACTTGTCACCTTGTGGCCTCTAATTTTGCTTTTGATTCTTTGACTTTATAAAAGCTTAAAAATCGATTAAAATAAAAATAGCAATAAATTACAAAATAGAAGAATCTTTGCCATTTAAAAATATAGCCAACGGTTATCTAAGACTAGAATAATCTTCCTTTATTCCTATTTTCTTAAAAGTAAATAGATTCACGTCTTGTGTATGCTTGATGTTTGGATTTCACTTGAATACCTTTTAAGAAGGTCGACAAAAAGATTAATTTTTTCTTATAAAAACGTTTGGTTGTAGTTTTAACATTATAAGTAGATAACATTTCAATTAAACGAATACCAACCATTACGCCTACTTAAAAAATAAAAAACCTAATCTTTTAGGTTAGGTTGAGCCAATGGTATTGGTGAATATCTGGGACAAATAAGGCAAATTGACATGTTCCGGTCCAAATCATATTTCCTTGGAGTGTTGTCCAAGTTCCAAAAATCATTGAGCAATAAGGAATGTGTTTAATAGGAAAGTTTAAGTTGTCTTTCTTATAGAATCCTAATATGTTTGTTTAGTATAAAATCGGTGTTTGATTCCTCCTTTAATTAACAATTGTGAATATTGAAATTTTAAAGTAATATTTCTTGAATAAAGATTGCGAGTTTATGCAACCCAGTATGTGTTCTTTCTTTGTTGTTTGACTTTAATTGGTATCAGAGTATTGAGAAGTAGAGATGGCAAAAAAAAAACCGAACCCGATGAGGAAACCCGAAACCCGATTATTTTGAGTCGGGTAATGGGTCGCTATCGGGTTTTTTATCGGGTTTGGGGTAGGAAGTGGGTTATCCTTGCCCCGACCCGACCCGCCCCAATTATATATATATATATATATATATTAACTGCACGCATTTAAAGATAAAATACTTATTGTGGATAATCTTTTTAGTTATTAACAATCTGGTGTGAATGGTCTTTTTTTATGTTTTGACGTATTACACTAAACTTAAATCAAATAAGTTTTAGTATAACGTCGAGTTAATTTTATTAAAGTGATTCATCATATTTTTAATTTACAAGAGAGGGTAGAACATGTAGTTTTTTTTTTTTAAGACATCGGGGTACCCTTCAACCGAATAAGGACTTCGTTATGAATTATTGTAAACCCGATAAGATACCCGAAACCCGACGGGAAAACCCGAACCCAACGGGGCGCCCCGATAAGATACCCGAAAGATATCGGGGCGGGTTTGGAAAACCATGACCCGCCCCGAACCTGCCCCATTGCCATTCCTATTGAGAAGTAGAAGCACTTTTGACAGTTTTCTGTGAAAAAAGAAGAACCTGCAACAGAAAAGGAGAAAAGGAAGATCTCTTGTTCGTCGTTCATCTTCGGAAAAGTACTCGTGTGGAGAACCTGTGTGGCCCTTCTCAGAATCTGCAATCTTAGAGCTCTGTGAAATAAAGAAAGCTCGAGCAGAATACCCTACTCTTTTTATTTAGGTATGATTTCTGTGAAGCAAGTGAAATCGGCTACGACACGTGTTAATTGGCCACATAAACTGTTTGAAGCCCTCCTTTTTTTTGGAGTCTTGATGTTTGAGATTGTGTATACATAAAAGATATAAAAATGTAGTTGTTTTGACTTTTGGCCCTTGTTCTAATCAGAAGACATGTTTGGCTTTGGGTTTTCTACTTGGCCCAAATCAGCTTTCTTTTTTTTTATTCACATTAATTTCTAATCAGCTTTGAATTAAAGAAGAATTCACTTTAATTTAGTTTACTTGAGAAATTAAGGAAAAAAACAAATCAATTTTTTCTGATTTATGTGGAAGAATCAGAAATTGAATCGCGGTGTCGAGAGGAGAATTGTCCCAACCACCGGCTAAGGAACACATGTCGTTAATGTTCCAATGTCCGAATTTGACATTAATGAACTACACAATTGGAGGATATGTGTGGAGGTGCTACTCGGGATTCATAGTGCCTGGGATGTGATCGATCCCGGACTGGGTGACGTAAAGAAGAACAACATCGTGAAAGCATTGTTGTTTCAGTCGATTCCGGAGGATTTAATCCTTCAAATCCGGTAATTTGAAAATCGAAGAAGAGATGTGGGACGCGATCAAAACCCACAACCTTGGAGCTGATTGAGCAAAGGAATCTAAACTCCAAACACTTATCACTGAATTCGAGAACCTCAAGATGAGTGACATGAGCACCATAGACGACTTTGCAGCAAAACTATGCGAAATTGCTTCAAAATCCGCTTCACTAGGAAAGGTCATGATTGAAAAGAAACTTGCGAAGAAATTTCTTACGAGCTTCCCTGGATGATTTTTCCACATAGTTGCAGCTTTTGAACAAATTTTGGACCTTAAGACGATAGGCTTTGAAGACGTTGTTGGTCGCTTAAAAGCATATGAAGAAAAAATCAAGGGAGAAGACAAAGTAACCGAGACTCAAAATAAATTATTTTATTCCAAAGAAGAATCTTCTAATAGAAACATTGGATCATCAAAAGGTAGAGATCAGGGTTCAAATAACCGAGGAAAAGGATGTGGTAGTGGACATGGTAGTAGACGTGGTCGAGGTAACACCCAAAATCACAGTCATTCAGAATCTACTAAAACTCGTGATGATAAAAAAAACAATGTGAACAAAGGATCTCTCAAATATTCAATGTTACCGATGTGACAAGTATGATCACTTTGCTTCAAGATGCCCTAAACCGAATAAAATATCATGAGGCAAACCTTAATCTGACACACGGAGGAAATACAAATCATGAAGAATGGACGTTCTTTATGATGAATACAATTCAAGAAGCGGTGTTCTTGAACGAAGACAAATATATTCCTCCAAAAGCTGAAGCAAATGTCGATGAAGACGAAATTTGGTACTTAGACAATGGTGTGAGCAACCACATGACCAACAACGACTCTTAATTTTCTGAATCAAATAAAAACATAATGGGTAGAGTGAGATTTGAAGATGGGTCATGTGTTAGCATTAAAGGAAAAGGGTCAATTTTTTAGAAGGGAAAAGTGGCGAGGAAAAATTAATGAAGGATATTTATTATATTCCATAACTTTGTAGCAATGTTATTAGCCTCGGGCAATCTACAATAGTTGGTTGTGATATTCAGATGTGAGGTATCTTCTTAACCATGCGAGGTAGAGACGGAAGATTTCTTATGAAAGTCTCGATAAGTGCAAATCAACTCTACAAAATAAACCATATTACTTGCAAGCCAAATTCAATGAAGAAGCTTGCGTATGGCACGTACCACTTGGCCATCTTAATTTTGGTGCAATAAACTTGATGCACAAGCTGGAGAAAGGGGTACCGACAATCCAACATCAAGACCAACTTTGTGAATCTTGTATGGTTGGAAAACAAAAAAATCAGACGTTTGCAAAGAACGCTAAGTATTTGTAGACCGATTGATTCCCTTGCTCAAGGGGGTAACGCTTACATTTTGGTACTTACTGATGATTTTTCTAGATATATGTGGTCTTTTCAATTTAAGCATAAAAGCAATGCATCTGGAATTATTAAAAGATTCAAGACCTAGATTGAAAAACAAACTGGTATAGACATCAAAACATTCCATATAGATAGATGTGGAGAATTAATATCACAAGAGTTGAATTGTTTTTGTGACAAAGTAGGGATTTCATGTATGTTGATGACTCCTTATGCACCTCAACAAAATGATATAGTCGAACGGAGAAATTAGACTCTACTTGAGATGATACGGTGCCTAATGAAAGCGAAAGATATTCCAAACAAATTTTAGGGTGAAGGGGTATGTCATGCAACGTTCATCATAAATCGTACACCTACTCGAGCATTGATAGGTGCTACATCATTCGAGAAATTTTATGGTGAAAAACTAAACCTTGCAGACTTGAAAGTATTTGGTTGTGTTGCATATGAAAAGTAGTCTCAAAACATTTAAATAAGCTTGATGGGTCTAGACCATTGGTGTATCTTGGATGGGAACCTAATTCGGGAGGATTTCGATTGTATGATCTTTGGGAAAATATAATTATTATTAGTGCCCATGCAATTTGTGATGAAAATAAGAGATGGCAATGAACTAATGAACTCGAAAATCAAGATGGAAATGGATCAGGTACATTTATTGTCTTGTGGAGTAATGATCAAGCAACCCAATATAATGGTGATTCGGGCCCAACTGCAACTGATACTGAACAACTCATAGATTCGGCCAAACCGACCAAACCGAAGACACTTCTCACGATGATAGCAGCCCATCGCAACTCATTGATGATCATAATAATTATACAAGCTCCACCCACCCTGCCGATCTACTCCAAATTCAGTGTTGCTAAGAAGATTAAATGACTATGAGCTTAATGTGGATCATTTAATGTTGACATTCGATGAAGAACCAAGGAATTATAAGGAAGCGAAAATGAACAAGAAATGGATTGATGCAATGAAGAACAAGGTTGACTCCATTGAAACGAACAACACTTGGAAATTAGTTCCTCCACCTAACGATGCTAAACCCATTGGATTAAGATGGATGTATGAAATTAAAATAAATATGAATGGATCAATTACGAGGTACAAAGTGCGTCTAGTGGCTAAAGGCTATGTGCAAGAGCAAGGCATTGATTTTTATGAAGTATTCGCGCTGGTAGCTCGACTCGAGACAATAAGACTATTGATTGCTCTCGCTAATAGGAACATATGAAAGATTCATCACTTATTGGATTAGGTGTCTAAGCCCATAACTATTATTGGTATATACTTGAATTGATAGTAGCACAATCCTTTTGGGTTGTCCTCAAGACTAGCAACTAGACATGATGATTTTGGAGAAAGAGGTTGATTTATTATTTGATTAATAAATTGAAATAAATAATTTATTAATATATTATGAAAATAATATATTAATAAGAAATAGTAATATTTAATTAATATTTAATTTGAAATTAATTGGAATTAATTTTGGGATTAAATAAATTAATTAAAATTGCAGGGATTGAATTGCAGTTGTTCAATAGTTGAGCAAGAGGCAATCTAAAACCCTCCATAGCCTATGGACGAATTTCATATGCCTTAGTGTTTCTAGAATAGTTTATGGTGGATAAACAGGAAAAAGGATAACTACCCGGTTTAAGATTATCTTGGATTAGGGTTTATTTAGGGTTTCCTGACTGCACTATATAAGCAGTCTTAACCCTACAATTTTCAGCCACTCATTCCTATGAAGAGCTAGCTGAAAATTTGAGCATCTCATCTCATTCTCAATCATCTTCCATTGCTAGTGTTGGGTGTGAACCACTAGAGGCGTGATATTTGTGACGTTTGCTCTTAAGGCTGCAACAACACAAGGATTTGCATTGCTATTACTATATAGCAATTAAAGTTTGATTATTATAACACTAATTGTATGTTTCAAAGAGATATGCTAGTATGATAGGGTTTTCTATTTTGTTGTTCAAGTTGTATGTTCAATTAGAGAAAACATAGATTAAATTTAATAGGGTTGCATGCACTCATAAGATTTTGATGTTTTGCATAATGCCCATCAGTGGTATCAGAGCGTAGGTTTAGTTTTATATTGAATTGATACAATCGTTGAACTTGAACAAGGAGAAGCAAACAGAATTGTCATTCGGTTCTGTAAACATGACGTGGTGTTCATCAACCACGGTGTGTTGACCTGCAAAATCTTCTTTACATGGTGTAGTGATTGTTTACCATGGTGTGTTGGACAGTCAGATCCACAAAATTCGATTTTAAAGATATCTCATGAATTGAATAGGATAATTACCTTTAATAATGTTTTTAATTGTATAAAACTAAGTATTTTTAAAAGTAACTTGATATCTTTACCTTGAATTCATGATTGACTTATTTTTAATTTAATTAATTCAATATTAATTTTGAATAAAATATAACCTTATTATTTTCGAAAAGTTTAAAACAAAATACACCCTTATATTATATGTAACATAAAAATTCTAATATTACTATATACATATAAGACAAGTCAGTCGAGTCGCTAGTACGTCTCATTCATGGAACCGATCTATAAGGGAGTTTAAGGAAGCGGCCTTTATAATGACCGACATTGGGTATCCACTCTTACTCACCGCTCCCTTGATTAGTGGAGGGTCGCTAGCCGAACAGGTTTAATAGGACAACCTACTCCTCATTAATAAGTATAATGAATTATAAAGTAACTAAACGTATTTTTATAAAAATTCACAGTTTTAGTTACTTTAGAATAAATGTAAACTTGTATGCTCCCATGAAATTACACATGGCACTTTCTGAGTCATTAGTGGAGCATGTGTGGTTAACCGGAACACTAATATTAACGAATAAAGAGTGGTAATGGGTGTCTTGTAAATTATCATTGATTAATGGAGAGTGTGTGGCTAACTGGCACATTAAAATGATATGATAAATGACATCAAAAGTACCATTTAAATTTGCATGGTTATTCACATCTTGTTTGTGATCTTCGGTATCCTAGTCACAAATGGAAGAGCATAATTAAGATTAAACATGTCATTGAAAAGTCACTAATGTATCAAATGTTATCAAAATTAGAGTAAACATCAAGTATGGAATCGCATTGGTGTGTGCGATGTAGTCAACACGAACTCTTCCCCTTGGAACTGGAAGTACCTGAAACATAAACTGAAAACTGTAAGCACAAAGCTTAGCGAGTTCCCCAAACTACCACATACCATACGTACAATAATCATTTAATCAGCCCCACTCTGTCACCAGGCCGTGTCCGACATCGGGCCCCACTTGGAAATAGATAGGGCCCCACCCAACATACATATAACATGTATATCAAATAATCACATACACATGCAATAATCAAAAAGATACATAGCATACAAATGGTCATCGGGCCCTAGCCCGGTAAGCATATAAACACATACGCATGCAAGAGTCACGAAGACAACTAGCATACTAACATAGCATAAACATGGGCCAAAATTGGTGCCTTCGACCAACAAAACCCAGTAAGGAAACACACCTCGAAAGCTGAACGATAGTTGAATATGTACCGGCTCTGAAAATCAGCTTTACCCGACCCCTAAAACAAAACAATTCCATATATACAACTCAAAACAACTCAACACCACTTAAAGGTCAAACTTGGTCAAAGATAAAAATCAAAGGTCAAAAAGCCCCTAGAGGCCCAACACGTTGTGTTATCCTTCAACACGTCGTGTTTCTTTACCAACTTCATATCGGGGAAAAACCAAGCCAACACGTCGTGTTTGCCAACAAACACATCGTGTTCTCTTAAAGTCCAATAGCTTAATGCATTAACCTGTTTTCAACAAATCCGAGAGATCCAAAACTCAGATATTGACCAAAATGAAATATCAAAGGGTGAAGTTTCCGACTTTACTCCTAGGGACCACCTAAATGGGTCCAAAACCCAAAACCTAGGCTTAAAAGAGTGAGGGCTTAATCATTAAGCACTTAATTATCAAAGACATGGCCCTAAAATGCAGATCTGATCCCTTAAAAGCATACAATCTAACCCACAAATGTATCTAATCAACTAACAAATAAGGTGAGAACTTGATACCTCAAAAAATTGGCAAATAAGATGGTTGTTCTGGATCCAATTCCTCTTCTTCAAGCCAAGCAACTCCTGGCTTCTTTAGCTCCTTAAAAAAGCACCAAAAATGAACAGCCAATACTCTCCACAAGCACACACACTCAAGAAAGGAAAAAGATACTCGATTTTAGGGTTTCTGGACAGAGGAGGCTGGTGAGGAGGCCAACCAAGAGACTGAAGGCCTTTAAATAGGGTGCATCACCCTAAAAATCAGGGTTTCCTTCCCAGGTGCCAACACGCCGAGTTGAGATATACCAACATGCCGTGTTGGTTCATTAATCTCCGCATCCAAAGTTGTCTCGACACACCATGTTGAGGCTTCCAACACGCCGAGTCCCGAAGAAATATAAATAATTGGGAAAAATAAGTTCATACCGGAAACCAAGTGTTACAATTCTCCCCCACTTGTATCAAACTTTGTTCTCGAAGTCCACTGCCCCGAACAAAATTCCATACGCCTTGTGTGTGTTTCTGTGTCTAAGTTAGTAGAATTAAAACTAGTTGGTTTAACACACATCACGTAGAGCATCTCAAAAGGAATTCGATCAATGCTAGCGTGATAATTATTGTTATATGAAAATTCCGCTAACGGAAGATAAGTATCCCAACTCCCACCCAAATCCAGTACGTATACAAGTAGCATATCCTCAAGAGTTTGAATCGTCCTCTCACTCTGCCCATCGGTCTGCAGATGGAATGATGTACTGAAGTGGAGACGAGTTCCCATCTTGTAGTGAAACCACTTCTAAAATCTGGAAGTAAAGTGAACATCACAATCTGAAACCACTGATATCGGCACCCCATGACGTGTCACCACTTCCCGGACATAAATCTTGACTAACTTCTCTGCAGAAATACTCTCCTGGATCATGATGAAATACACGATCTTGATCAATCGATCCACGATGACCCAAATAGAATCCACTCTGCGCGCGGTCCTGGGAAGCTTCGTGATAAAATCCATGGTGATGTCTTCCCATTTCCATACGGGAATCTCCAACGGCTGCATCTTGTCGTGAGTTCACTAATGTTCAGCCTTGACTTTCTTGCATGTCAAGCACCGCTCCACAAACCATGCTATATCTCGCTTCATGCAAGACCGCCAGTAATTAGGGAGAAGATCCTTATACATCTTTCTTGGCTCAGGATGAATGAAGAATCTTGACTTGTGAGCCTCCTCCATCAGAACTTGGCGCACACTAACCCAATACGGGATGCAGAGTCAATAGTCTGTGGCTATCATAATCGAAGGAAACCACCTAACCCACAATCCGCTTACACTTCTAGTGCTCTTCCTTCATAGCCTCAATTGTGCCTCCCGAATCCGTTCCAACAACAGAGTCATCACTGTCATCCTCAAGAATATACCTCGGATCAGAGCCACGACCGCCTTGTAGCTGAGAGCATCGGCCACCACATTGGCCTTCCACAGGTGATAAAGGATCTTGTAATCATAATCCTTCACCATATCTAATCAACGATGGTGCCTCATATTCAGGTAAAGATGATCCATCAAATACCTCAGGCTCTGGTCGTCCGTGTAAATAGTACAACGAACCCCGTAGAGTTAATGCCGCCAAATCTTGAGGGCGAAAACCACAACCCCCAAATCCAAATCATACGTCGGATAATTCGACTCATGAGGCTTCAGCTGCCTCGAAGCGTAAGTGATCATGCGACCCCACTACATCAATATTGCTCCCAAACCCGTGATCGAGGCATCACAATAAACCACAAAATCATCAACACTCTCCAGAAAGGTCAGAATCGGCGCCTCACTCAACCACTGTCTAAGAGTCTCGAAGGTTGCCTTCTGCTCAGTCCCCCAACAAAATGTCACCGAATTTTTGGTCAATCGGGTCAATGGAACAACAATCTTGGAGAAATCCTAGATGAATCTCCGATAATAGCCTGCCAAACCGAGAAAACTTCGAATATCATATGGAGACCTCAAAACCTCCCACCAAATCACGATGTTGACCTTGATCGAATCAACTAGAATACCGTTCTGGTTGACACGGTGCCCCAGAAAGTGCACCTCGCGCAACCAGAGCTCACACTTGAAGAACTTTACGAAGAGTCTCTCTCCTCAAAGTCTCCAGTACCTCTCTTAAATGCTGCTCCTGAGTCTTGGAATAAACCAAGATATCATCAATAAACATTATCACAGACCGATCCAGCATCAGTGTGCACACACAGTTCATGAAATCCAAGAATGCGTCCGGAGCATTGGTGAGCCCAAAAGGCATCACCACGAACTCATAATGACCATATCGAGTCCGAAAAGTTGTCTTCTGTAATTCTTCATCCTTGTCCCTCATCTGATGATAACCTGATCGCAAATCAATCTTGGAGAACCAAGATGCACCCTGAAGCTGGTCGAAAAGATCATCAATCCTCAGGAAGGATAATGGTTCTTCACCGTTACCTTATTCAAATGCCGATAGTGGATACACATGCGATGAGACCCATCCTTCTTCTTCACAAACAGGATTGGTTCTCCCCAAGTCGAACTGCTCGGCCTAATAAATCCATCGCCTAATAGCTCCTGTAGCTGTGTAGACATCTCCTATATCTCGGGAGGAGCCAGCCGATACAGTGCTTTGGCTATCGGAGTCGCACCTGGAACTAGGTCAATCCTGAACTCCACATGTCTCTCCGGAGGTACCCTATGCAAATCCTCTAGTAACACATTTGGATACTCCCGCACGATCGGCACATCATCCACAGTCACCTCACCCTTATCCCGGGTATCCAAAAGATAGGCGACAAAACCCGAACTATGTTGATGAAGATAACGTCTCGCCCTTATTGCAGAACACATAACCGGCCCATTCTGCGGTCTCTCTCCCTGAATCACCAGCTCTCGCCCACTTAGGGTTCGAACCCGAACCAACTGCTGCTCACAGTCGATCACTGCTCTATTAGGGCTCAACCAATCCATGACCACGATAACCTTGTTCCCACACAAAGGAATGGGAAATAGATGCACCGGATACTGCTCACTGAATAACTAAAGAGTACAACCTCTATGAACCCTCGCAACCCGAATAGACCTATCATCGACAATCTCAACATCTAGGCCCCAATTATGCCTCCCGAATCCGTTCCAACAACGGAGTAATCAATGTCATCCTCAAGAATATACCTTGGAGTAATTACTTGTATCAGAATTCGTCCTTGAAGTCTGCTGCCCCGAACAAAATTTTGGATAATGCTCCCTCATTTCCTCCTCGGGCTCCCAAGTCTACTCTGACCCTTTGCAGTACCACCACAACACCTTCACCAACTCCATAGCCTTGTTCTTCAAGTTTTTTGTCTTTTGATCCAAAATTGCCTCCGGTGTCTTGATATAATTCATGCAATCATCCACCTGAATATCCTCTATAGGCACGACTAAAAAATCATCCACTAAACACTTCCGCAGCTGAGAGACATGAAAAGTGCTATGAATCTGACTGAGCTTGGCTGGAAGATCAAAGTGATATGCTACCCGGCCAACGCCAGCCAAAACCTTGAAGGGACCGATATACCTGGGGCCCAGATTGCCCCACTTCCTGAACCTGATGACACCTTTCCAAGGTGATACCTTCAGGAGAACCATATCTCCCACCTGGAACTCTAAGTCTGACATGCGCTTGTCGGCATAGCTCTTCTAGGGACTCAGAGCTGTCTGGAGCCTACTTCGAACCTATTGAATCAACTCAGTAGTCTTGAGTACCACCTCGGTACTCCCCATGACTTAATAACCGACCTCGTCCCAACAAATCGGGGTCCTGCATTTCCTCCTGTAGTGATATGGGCATATTTAGTTATAAAATTCATGCATTATCTTAATACTTTATGTTGTTTTTGTCTCATTTAATGAAAACAAGGTGATTAATTAGTTTAGAATTTCATTCTTCAGCAACAATGACATGCTCGGATGGAAAATGAAGCTGAACCAGCGATTGGAGGCTTGGATCTTGGATTTTGAATAAAGAAGGATGTTGTTGGACAGCTTGACCCCTCATTAGTGTTTTGGTCATATCTCATGAACCATAACTCCGATTGATGATTTTCAAAATGTTCTAAAAAGGAGACACAATTTCGGACGACTTTCGTGTTTTGAGAAAATGATGATTCCAAATGGACTCGACGAGTTGGACCTCAACTCAACGAGTCACGTCGAACTTTCGCGATTCTGGATGCTGACTTTCCGTACACGGGTTTTAAGTGACAGACTCGCTAAGTTGTCACTGGACTTGACGAGTCACCTCTGTTTTGTGAAAATCTATATAAAGGGCATTACTGCCTGATACCCTAGGATATAAATGAACCCTTGGAGGCCAATTGTGGACTAAAGGTGCTGCTGGAGCGTGGGAAACGAAGGAATCAACCCTACATTCAATTTTAAGTAGAATCAAGGCAAAATCAAGTTTACTCTTTACCTAATCTCTTGTTTGAACTATGTTTTTACCAATTTATTTCATTTTTGAGCTTATTTCTGCTGTAATCATGAGCTAAAACTCATAACTTTTGTTTAGGGTGGATGAGTTTGTAAAAATGGATTGATTTTATGGTTAGGATTAATTTTTTTTGGTGATATTGTTTTGTTAATGTAACACTAGTCAAAATAGGTCAATAACAATCACATATGATTATACCAATCATGTAATGTGATTTTGTTAAACTAGTCATGTAGTAAAGTCACTATGTATTTCATGATAATTCTACTATAACTATGAACTTTCATACATACTTTATGGTATAAATCAAAGTATACATCCATACAATTCCAGAAAAATAGAGAACATCTAAATCTGACTTTGCATGAAGAAATTATGATAAACCGAACACTATAAAATCTCTATAACATAAGGAATTTATAATAGGCTTAGAATTAGGTATTGGAGTCTAAAAGAGATTTGTAGTGCTCGTAAATACCTATGCGTGGATATAAAGAATGTCAAAAATGGAGTTCGTATGCAAAAGTTACGACCTTCCGAAGTTACAACTGTTTGAGAGCACGACATGTGTCAGAAACCCTAATCTGACTGGACTCACAACGTGAGCATCAAAACTCACAACGTGAGGAGTCAAAACGCCACATTTCGAAGCTAGAATTCTACGGAACAATAACCTAAAAGCTCACGACGTGAGCAAGGTTTTCTCACGATGTAAGGACGTTGTAGGACACAAATCGGGGCTAGAAAACACGCATTAAAGCTACGGGATGACTCTTGCCATAGCTCACGACGTGAATCTATCATTCTCACGTCATGAGAGGGCAAAAATCAGCCTATAAATAGCAATTCCAACCTCCTCTCTCCTTACACCATTTCTTTTCTCTCTTTCTCTCTCTCTCTCTCTCTCTCTCTCTCTCTCGTTTGTTGAAGCTGTTTCGCTTCCCGAGCCCCAACGACCTCGTACCGCTGACCGTTTCTGCTTAGATTACATAAAATCACGCTGCTAAGGTGAGTTTCATGGCCCTACTTTCTAATATTTTCAGGTGAAAATGCATGCTAAATATTCTATATCCGTTACTATTATGTATATATTAGTATCAACGTAGATAGTTATTTAACCGGGATATAGTTTTTCTAAATATAATATTTTGAATATATACAACTATTATCATCTTGTTAGCATGTTATTATACTAATGTAGATTTTGAGTTATACTTAGGATTCTATATATATGTTGTGTGTGATATAGTTCCGAAGTTATATTCGGAAGTTCTATATGTTGATTTATAAAGTATGTTATTATTTTTGGTTTTATGTCAAGATAAAACTTGATATGTTATATATTATTGTTGGTTTTATGTCAAGATAAAACCTGGTTTTACGTCAAGTTATAGCTGTTATACTGCCTAAATTTTATGAAGTTAGGAGTACTATTTAAAAGCATAGTCTAGTAACTTAGGGTTTTAGACATGAAAATGGTTTTGTTGTTAGGACTATAGAACGCCGTCAAAGTCTACATGAGCTACCTCATTCATGAACTAAGAGTGGGGATCTTAGTGGAATTCCTCTGACTTGTAAGCGTTAATCTCGTGCGAGCGAGGAAGTCGTGTATGAATAAGATACAGGTTGACGACCCCACTCGTGGTTGTTAATTACAACCCAAGACAAGCGAGTGACGATCCGTTCCTATTATTTGTTATTCCGGCGTGCGGTATGGTTTCTCATGGTAAATCATGAGTGTATTGTTTCTCATGATAAATCATGAGTGTATCCTTTCTCATGGTAAATCATGAGTGTGTTTTGTCAGAGGTTTTGTTGTCAAGCCGCGGTTACAGACTCATGGTAGCAACTTGTTAGAAACATTATACTTCGTCATTATACAAGTATTAATGTTAAGTATAAGTTTCCCCCTACTTATACCCTAGGTAATACTTATATTAAGTAGATAATTATATCTAGCACACATACTCCTACAAAATTGAAATAGATTTATACATAGCGTTTTTACTCGTATAGAATTGAAATAAGATTTATATGTAGCAACTTTCATTTGTATGGAATTACAAACACTTATATTCATAGTATATGAGACTTATAGGTAAACTACTTATTTGGTAAGTAAACTTTTATGCCTAGGATATATATGCTAAACGTTGGAGAGTCAAAATGATACTTTCAAAACTATACTTTTGAACTTGGAAAAAAAAAGTGTTATTTTATATGGAGTCAAAACCTGTGAACTCACCAACTTTATGTTGATGTATTTTTAAATGCATGTGTTTTCAGGAAGTTGATAACTATGATACGAGAAATGACGTTACACTGCTTAGTGTTTCCGCCGACGGCCGGGGTGTGACAGATAAGCTTGTTAAAGAACCTCATATGTTAATAAAAACTATTCTCTGTTAATAAATCAGTAATTAAGTTGTATGAACATCTCTTAATATGAATTTCATATGATTTATGTGACCACATAGTTATATGTCTAGGAATAAAATTTGTGAAACTAAAATTAACCAGAAGATAGGTAAATTAATGTGTGAGCTTGTGTGATACACCATCAACAAGAGGTTAATTGAATCACCAGTTTGATTAGCTAATTACAAGTCTTACTTAACCTTAATCAATAAACTAGGAAACTCATTGGTTTAATCAACTGATCACTGCTTGAATTAATTTGTTTTCTAAGGATTAGTAATAGCGAATGCGAACCTAATCACACTAATCGGTAGCCAATGCCAATTAATCCATTGCACTTGTCATAAAATCAACCATAAGAATAAATGATTTGAACCTAAATAGAAGTCTCCTTAATTATTAAAATTAGTTGATTTTATTTGCTTAGCTCTTACTTTCTTAGTTAAAGTTTTTGTTAATTGTTTAAGTTTCTAGTCTTGCCAAACTAGAGAAAACCCCATTTCTATTACTTGTTTTATTTAGATAATATTAGCATTTATTTTAATTGTTTACCGTTCCCTATGTTCGATGCCCTACTTACCTGAACTAAGCTGCTAATCGATAGGTACATTGCCTTTTGTGCATTTGTTTTTGTGTCTAAGTTAGTAGGATTAAAACTAGTTGGTTTCACACACATCACGTAGAGCATCTCAAAAGGAGGTCGATCAATGCTATCGTGATAATTATTGTTATATGAAAATTCCACTAATGGAAGATAAGTATCCCAACTCCCACCAAAATCCAGTACGTACACATGCAATATATCCTCAAGAGTCTGAATCGTCCGCTCACTCTACCCATCGGTCTGCGGATGGAATGATGTACTGAAGTGGAGACGAGTCCCCATCTTGTCGTGAAACCGCTTATAAAATCTGGAAGTAAAGCGAACATCACAGTCTGAAACCACTAATATCGGCACCCCATGACGTGTCACCACCTCCTGGACATAAATCTCGACTAACTTCTCTGTAGAAATACTCTCCTGGATCAGGATGAAATACACGCTCTTGATCAATCGATCCACGATGACCCAAATAGAATCCACTCCGCGCGTGGTCCTGGGAAGCTTCGTGATAAAATCTATGGTGATGTCTTCCCATTTCCATACGGGAATCTCCAACGGCTGCATCTTGTCGTGAGTTCACTAATGTTCAACCTTGACTTTCTTGCATGTCAAGCACCTCTCCACAAACCATGCTATATATCGCTTCATGCAAGGCCACCGATAATTAGGGAGAAGATCCTTATACATCTTCGTCGGGTCGGGATGAATGAAGAATCTTGACTTGTGAGCCTACTCCATCAGAACTTGGTGCACATCGCCCGCATACGGAACCCAGACCCTCCGATGCAGAGTCAATAGCCTGTGGCTATCATAATCGAAGGAAGCCACCTAACCCAGAATTGGCTTACACTTCTAGTGCTCTTGGAGAAATCCAAGATGAATCTCCGATAATAGCCTGCCAAACCGAGAAAACTTCGAATATCATATGGAGACCTCGAAACCTCCCACCAAATCACGACGTTGACCTTGATCGGATCAACCAGAATACTGTTCTGGTTGACACGGTGTCCCAGAAAGTGCACCTCGCGCAACCAGAACTCACACTTGAAGAACTTTACGAAGAGTCTCTCTCCTCAAAGTCTCCAGTACCTCTCTTAAATGCTGCTCTTGAGTCTTGGAATAAACCAAGATATCATCAATAAACACTATCACAGACCGATCCAGCATCAGTGTGCATACACAGTTCATGAAATCCAAGAACGCGTCCAGAGCATTGGTGAGCCCAAAAGGCATCACCACGAACTCATAATGACCATATTGAGTCCAAAAAGTTGTCTTCTGTAAGTCTTCATCCTTGGCCCTCATCTGATGATAACCTGATCGCAAATCAATCTTGGAGAACCAAGATGCACCCTGAAGTTGGTCAAAAAGATCATCAATTGTCAGGAGGGATAATGGTTCTTCACCGTTACCTTATTCAAATCCCGATAGTGGATACATATGCAATGAGACCCATCCTTCTTCTTCACAAACAGGATTGGTGCTCCCCAAGGCGAACTGCTCGGCCTAATAAATCCATCGCCTAATAGCTCCTGTAGCTGTGTATACATCTCCTATATCTCGGGAGGAGCCAACCGATACAGTGCACCAGATAACCTTGTTCCCAAACAAAGGAATGGGAACCAGATGCACCGGATATTTCTCACTGAATAACTGAAGAGTGCAACCTTTATGAACCCTAACAACCCGAATAGACCTATCATCGGCAATCTCAACATCTAGAGGAAAATCTAGCTCCCCCGGAGCTCCAGCAAATCTCTTGCTAAGCCCATGAGATACAAATGATCGAGTAGCCCCCGAATCAAATAATACTAAAGCAGAGATATCGTTCACCAGGAACGATCCTAAAACAAAACACATAAAGATAATCAACAATTTAATATAAGTAAAGAGATAAGGAGAAGATACATACCCATCACCACATCGGGAGCTGCACATGCCTTTTCTTCCGTCAGTTGGAAAGCCCTTCTCTTCACCGCAGGCGTATCTTCCCCGCCCTGACGGTCATTAGTAATCCTCAATGTCACAGGAGCAGGTGTTGACACTGGTCCTGCTGCAGCCAAACTCGGACTATGGGCATTCCTATGGCCCCTTTGATTGCATTGAAAGCAAATCAGATCAGATACCTGAGTGATGGAGGTGGCAGCAGTACAATCCATGCTGATATGATCAGTTTGCCCGCACTTGAAGCAGCCAGAACTACCCACTCTGCATGTACCCTCTTGCATCTTGTCGCACTTACCATAGCAGCTACGACCATGCTGGCCTATCGATCTAGAATCAGATACCTTGGGCCTCTTGCCCGAACCCTTATTACTCATCACATAATCCGTCTTTCTCTTATTCTCCATCTCCAATTCAATCTCCCTCTCCCTAGCCCTGGCTATCATGTCTTCCAGCATCTTGCAACTGGAGCGGCTATCAACTGCCGAATATCACTCCACCGTATCTCATGGTACCTGGCCTTGTTCATCTCCATGTCAACCACATACTGCAGAACCAGAAGTGCCCTCTCCCTAAATATTGCGATGATCTCAGCCACTGTCTCAGTAGTCTGACGGAGATCCTGCAACTCTCGTGCCAGTTGTTGCACCTCAATCACTGGTGCAAACTCGGGTCGGAACCTGGTCGAGAAATCACCCAGGTCATCGAATCAATAGTAGCAACATATACCATAGCATGCCCTACCTCCTCCCACCAATCATGTGTCCTATCCTTCAAGAGGCAGGAAGCTAGTCTGACCTTGTCCCCCTCGGGACAACAACAGGTACAGAAAGCATTAGCAACATCTACTAACCACCTGGTGCTCGCAATGGGATCCCTCGCCCCATGATAATCTGACGCTCCACGTGCCCAGAATTCTTTGAAAGTTAGAGAACGTGTCCCAACCAAAGCCACAATCTCAGTGCGAAAGGCGCTCAACCTCTCATCAAGAATCTCCAGAATTCCCTCCTTGATCGAGCCAAAAATCACAAGAGTATGTTCAAGGATATTGCACGTAATAACAGACGAGATTAACTCCCTCTTCTGGTCATCAAGCTGCCCGACTCCAGAACCTGAGCCAGAGCGCTTACCATTACCATAACTGCGAATTGTTCTGCATCGTAATACCACCATACTGAAAATAGACCAATGCAAACTATCAGATTACGCATCAAATATACATATCAGGGAAATCACAACTCTACACTCTCCCTGGCTTTATTGTAGCCCTCTTTGAATCGAGTACGGATCCTCTTCTTCCAGTAGTACGAGCCCATATTAGCTTCCACATCTACCCGTACTTTCCTCAAGGAGTGCCTTACCTCATGCAAATTACTCCATACCCAACAATCTCCTCACAAATAAGGCTCCCAACACTAAATCTCATCGTAGGTTTTCCTTGGGCAAACTCCACACCACTCTCCGACATCAGCTGCAGAAGGAGCTCCTGCTAACTTCCTCTATCTAGTCCACAAATACAGTTACATATTACCAAAAACTAGATAATTCTTCGAATGAAAGGTCTCACACTACAATGGTTGGACTCAAACAAGAGTTGCGCAATAGAGTTAAAACCTAACCCTCTAAAATTATTTAGTTCCCATAATATGAAACTTATCATATCCGTTTACCAGTTAGCTGAAGTTAGTTAGAACACCTAAAATCACAAAGCAAGCAGCATTCGAGCATCAAGTAATCATAACCAAGCATAACCTAATCATACCATCCTATTACCGACTGATCCATACTATCATGCAAATATATAAGCTCATATAGCACGCATATAAAGGCATCTATCCTAGATCCTTCGCCCTAAAGTAGCATGTGATCACAATTCAAAACATATCATAACATGCATGGGTATTTTGGGAAAACTTACTTGAGCTCGGCTGATTGCACGCACCACACCCTTTCTTATTTTAGGAAACTTTTTCTTAAATATTTTTATCTTTTAAAAATTTACCAAATCCTTAGTTTGAATTTTGACACCCCCGAGAATGTGCCCGAATCCCTTAAACCAAGGCTCTAATACCAACTTGTAACATCCAAAAATATGGTCCAAAAAATTTGTTTTTATAATAAGTAAAATAGTATTTTCATTATCATCTATACATATCAACAAAACCAATGTATCAAATGTTATCAAAATCAGAGTAAATATTAAGTGTGGAATCCCATTGGTGTGTGCGATGCAGTCAACACGAGCTCTTCCCCTTGGAACTAGAAGTACATGAAACATAAACTGAAAACCATAAGCACAAAGCTTGGTGAGTTCCCCAAACTACCACATACCATATGTACAATAATCATATAACGGTCCTCACCCTATCATCGAGCCCCTCCTGGCATCGGACCCCACCCGACATCAAGCCCCGCTCGGAAATAGATCAGGCCCCGCCCAACATACATATAACAGGTATATCAAATAATCACATACACACGCAATAATCACAAAGATACATAGCATACAAATGGTCATCGAGCCCTAGCCCGGTAAGCATATAAACACATACGCATGCAAGAGTCACGAAGACAACTAGCATACTAACATAGCATAAACATGGGCTAGAATTGGTGCCTTCGATAGGCAAAACACAGTAAGGAAACTCACCTCGAAAGCTGAACGATAGCTGAATATGTCCCGGCTCCGAAAATCAGCTCTACCCGAACCATAAAACAAAACAATTCCTTAGATACAACTCAAAACACATCAACACCCCTTAAAGGTCAAAGTTGGTGAAAGATAAAATTCAAACGTCAAAAAGTCCCTAAAGGCCTAACACGCCGTTTCGAGAATGCGACGATACATGTATAGGCTAATCAAGCTCAATGTGAATTTTAACGAAGAGCTGGCAATCGACATAGTGTTGAACTCTTTGCCAAGTTGTTATGATCAGTTCATATTGACCTATTATTTGAACAAAAACAATGAAACTGCTTTATCACAATTGTACAACCTCCTTCGAACAGTTGAAGCAGGAATACAGGGAAAATGTATTGCCTCATCTCCTATAAGTGCACCTGTTCTGGTCTTTGAGCAAGGGAAAGGGAAGAAGAGGAAAGGTCCTCCCAAACAAAAATGGTAGAGAAAGTCCCAAGCTGGGTCGTCAAGTACAGGTGTGACATCCCCAAAATCACGGCCATAAAAGACCGATTTCATTTATGCTTTTTAAAATAATTTCAGAGTAAATCCTTTTGATTTAAAAGAGTTGCGGAATTTGTTCCCAAAACAAAACATGATAAAATAATATTTATCAAAGCATTTCATCAAGAGATGCATTTCATTATATAATCAAAACTCGGGATGTCATGTTCCGGTACAGACCATGAAGCATAAACGATAAACATTACAAGTCATTCAACAAATATATACATATACAGACTTGTAAACAAAACAACAAGATGATCCATCCATCTTACGCCCTTGTGCCACTTCCTGTAATACAAATAAAACTGAGTGGGTGAGGCTTGGGAGCCTGGTGAGCATATAGGGTTTTCAACCCACAATAAATAAATTATATTTAATTTCACCAACCAATCACTATCCTGATTACCCATTCCCGTTATCCTCACTTTACGTCCCTAAAACAACAACTATCTCAAGGGACCTAATCTAGGATTTTCATCGGGACGAACATCACTGCGAAGGGGTTTCCTCAATAATAGATATCCTAAAGGCAACCATGAGGGGGATAGAGTACACCGGTGAACACATCGTTCACAACACCTACAGGTTATGAACCTGCTAGCGTTCCACGAGACTATCTAGAAGGAGTTTGTGGTCGTTATCCATACTCCGCTGAATAACTAGGTCAACAACAACAACAACATCGAGGCCTCTCATCTGTTTATTACACACCAACTATCTACCCATGTTCTACCCAACATATTAGTAGATAAGAATATATATTTTCATACATAGTTAATAACCTGTATATCATTTTCATTCAATATATATATATTCCACATAACAGATGAGGCATACCACAGAACACGTATTTCATAGAAAGCAATTCAGATCTGTGAGATGGAATAAAGTGAATATCCATTCACGCATACAATCACAAAATATACACATAACAAGTATATCGCATAAAATACTTCATAGTTACTTGTTAGAGGAAAGTAACTGCACCCTCACACATATAAACCACGATTTACTTAATACACTCAAACCGCACTTGTATTATTATCGTGTTTTTGAAAGGTAGGATACACTCACTTGATCAGAAGATGATTGGACAGCACTACGACTTGCAGAAGTAGTAATCCACAGCAGATCTGGAAGATCTCCACAAAAATCGAACTTCTCGCGGGCATAGCTTCGGCTCGGGAACCGCACTTCTCAGGATCTTCGAGATCTCGGGACTTGCCTCGGTGCTAGAGAATAATACCGGGGCTTCAGGGTATTTCTGGCATGCAAAACGATGCAAAATGGGAGAGAGAAGAGAAGAAATGAACAAAAATCTCGGCTGCCCTCGCAAGCCTTTTACAGGGGCTGAGCCTCGCACGTACGCGGGGCTTATTGGTCCGAGAAACGTCATCGCTTACGTATCCGAAGCCACTTGCTGCGATGTCGACATCTTTGGAGTATGCGGGGCGTACTCGAGTACGTGGCGCGTACCTCGGATCAGATCGATGACTCGCCTTCGGATAAGGCTTCCGAATTTTGATTTAAAAATAAATACAAATTAACTAATAAACTTCGGAAATTCATATCTTCTTCATACGAACTCCGTTTTTGACGTTCTTTATATCCACGGAAAGGTGAGACTACGCTCTACAACTTTCGTTTAGACTCCGTTGGCTAATTTTGACTTTATTTTTATTATTTATTTTTAATAGGCCGCAACAGAAAAACTTCGTTATAAATTCATAACTTCTTCGTTTGACGTCCGTTCTTGCCTAACTTCTTATCGCTTCGATACCAACAATGAGATCTTTGATTCTCATTTAGATTGCTTCGGCTAAAAACCGCTCGATCTCAAATCGAGTATTTCAGGCTGCACACCGCTAAGTCGAAACTTCGATAAATCATAACTTCCTCATAAGAAGTCAGATTTGGGCATTCTATATATATTCGGAAACCTCATTTCAACTACTACAACATTAACCAAAGATTTTAAGTTCATTTTACACTTAAATTTTGACGCTTATTTTTACATTCTTAATTAATCAGGCCACATAATTAAGCAATTAAGCACAAAACACATAATACTCAAATAATACATTCCTATTATTTCAAAACGGGTTACAAAGGTTAACCTAGACTATTACATTGCTAAAAATGGCAAGCCCGGAAACACAGGCGTTACAACAAGACCTAAAGGAAAATCTAGTTCTGATGCCTCCCTCTATCTCTAACCCCAAATAGGCCACTTTCTTCTATTGCAATGATAAGGGGATTGGAAACGAAGCTTCCTGAAATACTTGCGGGATATCAAGGATGGCAAAGTGAAGCCAACTTCGGGAGGTATTTACACTATCTTATCTAATAATTCATTATATTCTCATTCTTGGGTCCGTGATACAGGATGTGGGTTTCACATTTGTTCTAATTTGTAGGGGATAAGAAGTGAGGATGTGGAGAAAGGAAGGATGAACTTGATCATGGGGAATAAGCAATCTTCACCTATCACCAAGATTGGAGTTTATAACTTAGTTCTTAGTAGTGGGTTAGGTTTAGATTTAATAAATTGTTGCTACTCATTAGAGATGACACGAAACATTATTTCATTTCATGCTTTATTTAAATAGGGTTTTAGATATTCTTTTAATGAAAAGAATGGTTCTAATTTTGCTTATAAGAATGGTGTTTTTATTTTGAAGCTTTATCTTGTGATGATGTGTATGAAAATATGATGATTGTAAACAATTTAGGAAATAATGTTTTTCTTATTGATTCGTCTAATGGTATAGACAAAGCATGATTGTGGCATTGTCGTCTTGGACATGTCAACAAGAAACACATCGCCCAACTCCAAAAGGATGGAGTGTTGGAATCATTTGACTTAAGGTCGGATGACACATGCGAGTCTTGTTTTATTGGGAAAGATGGTAAAATCACCTTTCACTGGTTCTTGTGAAAGAGGTGAAGGATTGTTAGATCTCATACATACAAATGTGCATGGGCCCTTTAGATCCATCACAAGGGATGTAAATTGATTTTATGTGACTTTTATTGATGATTATAGCAGGTATGGCTATATCTACTTAATCAAGCATAAGTCAGAAACCTTTGAAAATTTCAAAGAGTTTAAGCAAGAAGTCAAGAATCAATTGGACAGGAAGATAAAGATGCTTAGATCTAATAGAGGTGATGAGTATCTTAGTATTGAGTTCCACGACTATCTCAAGGAATGTGGAATAGATTCACAATTGACTCCTCCTAGGATACCACAACTCAATGGTGTGGCTGAGAGGTGTAATAGGACCTTGTTAGACATGGTTCGTTCCATGATGAGTCGATCTTCACTTCCAATCTCATTATGGGGGTATGCCTTAGAGAGTGTCGCCCACATTCTTAATCTTGTCCCAACAAAGAAGGTTGCCAAAACACCTCACGAGATGTGGACATTGAAGGTTCCCTCATTAGCAAATATCAAGGTTTGGGTTTGTGAAGCTTTCGTTAGATAAGAGACTTATGACAAGGTTGAACCTCAAAGTGAGAAATGTATTTTCATCAGCTACCTACAAAAGTACTTTGGATATTTGTTCTGCACACCTAGTGAGAACATGGTTTTTTTTAGTGCGAAGGGAGTCTTGAGAGAAAGAGAGAGAAGGAGGGAGAGAGAGAGAGAGAGAGCTCATATGCAAAGAGGATAGTAGGAGTACCATTGATCTTGAAGAAATTTAAGAGTCAAACGATAAAGGAACTTCTGATAATACTAGGGATCAACCTGAGGAAGAAATTTCAGTTGAACCAATTTACGAGTCATTACCTCTTAGGCGTTCCGCTAGAGTTAGAATACGAACAAAGTTGTATGTTGGTAAATTTGGAGAAGTTTATACGTTTATCAATGATATTACATTGGTAAATTTGAATGAACCATCTAACTACAAGGAAGCCATGGAAGGCCCTGAGTCAGCCAAGTGGAAAGAGGCAATGGACAGCGAGATCAAGTCCATGTATGACAATCAATTTTGGAATTTGGTTGACAATGTACCAGGTCGTAAGATAGTTAGTTGCAAATGGATCTTCAAGAAGAATAATGACATGGATGGAAAGGTACACACTTTCAAGGCTCGACTAGTTGCGAAAGGATTTACTCAACCACTAGGGGTTAACTATAATAAGACTTTCTCACCAGTGGCCAAGATAAAATCTATTAGGGTAATGCCAGACATAGCTGCATTTCATGACTATGAAATTTGGCAAATGGATGTCAAACATGCTTTCCTTAATGGGAAGTTGGCTGAGGATCTTTACATGAGTTAGCCAAAGGGTTGTGTAGATGAAAAATATCCGAATATAGTGTGCAATCTTGAGAAATCAGTCTATGGATCGAAACAAGCTTCTTGCAGATGTAATCTTTGTTTTGACAAATAAGTCAATGAGTTTGGTTTCTCTAGAAGTGAATATGAATGTTGTGTACATGTCAAAGATAGTGGGAGTATAGTAACCTTATTGGTTTGCTATGTTGATGACATACTTCTTATAGGAAACGACATTCCAACTTTGCAAGAGGTTAAGTCTTGGCTTGGAAAGTGTTTTGTTATGAAGGATTTAGGAGAGGTTGCTTATATTCTAAGGATAAAGGTTTTGAGACACAGGAGTAAAAGGCTAATTGGACTTAGTCAAAGTACATACTTGGAAAATGTATTAAAGCATTTTTGTATGGAAAATTCCAAGAAAGGAGAACTGCATATACATAGTATTACCAAACTGAGTAAGATTCAGAGCCCGAGTACTGATGCAGAGATAACAGAAATGAGTAGAGTTCCATATGCTTCCGTCGTTGGATCTATCATGTATGCTATGACATATAATCACCCTGATGTGGCTTTTGCTTTGAGCATGGTCAGTCGTTATCATGGAAATCCAGGTAGAGCTTATTGGATAATAGTTAAGAATATTCTTAAGTATTTGTGAAGAACTAAGGACTGGGTCCTTGTGCTTGGTGGCAGTGATAACCTAAGAGTAACTGGATATAGTGATGTCAACTTTCAAACAGACAGAGACAACTTTCGTTCTCAATCTGGTTGGGTGTTTACCCTTAATGGAGGAGCGGTAACTTGTAAAAGTTCCAAACAAGAGACAGTGGCTGATTATACCTGTGAATTAGAGTACATAACGGCAAGCGAAGCATCAAAGGAGGCTATTTGGTGGAATAAATTCATCGAAGACCTTGGAGTTGTTCCAACCATTAAGGAGCCAATGGATATTTTCTATGATAATGAAGGGACGATTGCCTTAACAAAAAAACCAAGCTTTCATGAAATATCAAGGCATATCGACAGAAAATACCATTTCAGTAGACATAAAGTAGAAGAGGGTCATCTCGTCGTGAAGAGGGTGTCATCAGAAGAGAACCCAACAGATCCCCTCGTAAAGGGTCTGAGTAGGGTAAAGCACATTCAGCATGCTAGGAGCATCGGTCTGAAGGATGACGTAAGTTTTGGTAGTTAGATAGTTAGATAAATTTTTAGAGACTTGTAATGAAATAAATATAATTGACTTTTGGTGATTAAGTAATGGAGATTTATTTTTGAGTTAGATTACTACCTTCTGTCTATTATTTATTTTGTTTTTCATTTTGCATGTTTTACATCTCGAATAATTAGATTATTCAAACATCCATAGTCGATCATACTTTTGGAAGTAAGTAGTGAATCAAGACTATCTAGAATTGAACTATAGATTGTATAAAGGGTTTTAGACATAGAAATGGTATTGCTGTAATATTATAGAGTACTTTGAAATGGAGAATTTAATTATTGGATAAACCCACGCTCATAGAATTACTTCATGGAATTTATCACGAGTAATTCTAAGACGATAACATCTTATAATCTTTAAACTAAGATATATGAGTTGTTGTTAATGAGTTGGTTGTGCATTGATGATATGTAAACGCATCAGTAACTTGATGTTATAAAATGTATTTTTGTGCATGATTTGATGAGTAGATAGTACAAGCATATAAGTCAAAGTTTATATGTTCCTTTTGATCCTTAAGGAAAAAAAGCAATATATTTTGGCCCCTCGATGATTTGGTGTTGACTTATAGTGTCGGGCCCGGCCAGGACTAAAATTGATGTGTTCGATTTGTAGTTCATTGTCATTACAAATCAGAAATCATGAAACAAAGTATTGGACAATGAGATTGATTATGTTCCATGTCTCATGTCCACATGATATCTTGTAGAACGAAGGATTATATCATCACTTATCTTAGGACATGTATCTGATTGGGTCAGAGTTCACTAGTGGCTTTTGAGAGCTAAAACTTGCTAAAATGATAGAAGAATATACTGGCAATTATAGTTATTAGACTTATCCAAGTGGGAGACTATTGGATTAGGTGTCTAATCCCATAACTATAATTGGTATATACTTGAATTGATAGTAGTATAGTTATTTTGGTTGCCCTCAAGACTAGCAACTAGACATGATGATTTTGGAGAAAGAGGTTGATTTATTATTTGTTTAATAAATTGAAATAAATAATTTATTAATATATTATGAAAATAATATATTAATTAGAAACAATAATATTTAATTAATATTTAATCAGAAATTAACTGGAATTAATTTTGGGATTAAAGATATTAATTAAAAGTGTAGGGACTGAAGTACAATTGTTTAATAGTTGAGCAAGAGGCAATCTAGAACCCTCCATAGCCTATGGACGGTTTTCATATGTCTTATGGTTTCTAGAATAGTCTTTGGTGGATAAACAAGAAAGATGATAACTGCCCGGTTTAAGATTATCTTGGATTATGGTTTATCTAGGGTTTCCTGACTGCACTATATAAGCAGCCTAAACCCTACAATTTTCGGCCACTCATTCCTATGAAGAGCTAGCCGAAAATTTGAGCATCTCACCTCATTCTCAATCATCTTCCATTGCTAGTGTTGGGTGTGAACCACTAGAGGCGTGACATTTGTGACGCTTGCTCTCAAGGCTTCAGTAACACAAGGATTTGCATTGCTATTACTATATATCAATTAAGGTATGATTATTCTAACCATAATTGTGTGTGTTGAATATATGATAGGGTTTTCTATTTTGTTGTTCAAGTTGTATATTCAGTTAGAGAAAACATAGATCAAATTTAATAGGGTTGCATGTACACATAGGATTTTGATGTTTTGCATAATACCCATCAGAACTAACTTGCAATTTGGGAATTGAAGTTTTGCAAGAAAATGGTTGTGTAAAGGTGAAGCAAGAGAATTATGCCATGAAAATTCTGAAAGTAGCTCGTATGAAAGATTGTAATCAACTCAATGTCCTATGGAGCCAGGGCTAAAATTGTCTAAAGTTGAAGATGAACCGGAAGTTGAAGCTACCCATTATCGAGAAATATTGAGTTGCTTGTGATATCTCTTGCACACTCATCCAAATTTAGCATATTCAGTTGGAGTAGTTAGTCGTTATATGCAAAGTCCAAGAGTATCTCATGCACACGCCATTAAGCAAATTCTTCGTTACTTGCCTGGTGCTCTATTTTTTGGGATAAAATATAAACAAAGTAAAAACATGAGCTTGCTAGGCTACATTGATAGTATTCATAATGTTGATGTTGATGATAGTAAAAGTACAATAGGACATGTCTTCTACCTTGGTGACTCACATATCACTTGGTGCTCCCAAAAGCAAGATACAATAGTTTTGTCCTCGTGTGAAGCTGAGTTGATGGCAACTACTGTAGTTGTGTGTCATGCAGTTTGGTTAAAGGAGTTTTTAGCTGAGGTGACAGACATGAAGAAACAGAAGGTACTGATTCGTATAGACAACAAATCAGCAATTGCATTGTCTAAGAACCATGTCTTTTATGAAAGAAGCAAACACATTCACACTTGACTTCACTTCATTCGAGAGCGTGTGAAAGCGAGCAAGTGATTGCTGAACATGTATCCAGAAACAAGCAACGAACAGATCCATTTACAAAGGCCTTAGCTCGGATAAGGTCCGGAGAGATGATAACATTGGTTGGCGTGCAAGAATTACCATCTACTCAGAAATTCAGAGGGTGATTGTTGTTGAATATCTGAGACAGACAAGGCAAATTGGTGTGTTCTGGTCCAGATCATTTTTCACTGGAGTGTTGTCCAAGTTCCAGAAATCCTTGAGCAATAAAGAATGTTTTTAATAGGAAAGTTTAAGTTATATATCTGATAGAATCCTAGTTTAATACTAATATGTTAGTTTAGTATAAAATTGATGATTGATTCCTCCAATAGTTGAGTATATTGAAGTTTTAGAGTAATATTTATTCAATAAAGATTGCGAGTTTATGCAACCCCGTTTTTGTTCTTCCTTTGTTGTTTGACTTTAAATGGTCTAATAAATGTGTTATTTGCATTAAGTGGTGATTTCATATTTATTTTGTTTAATTTTACAATAAAGCCTAAATATGTAATACCGAACCCAAACCAAACCAATCAGCTTGGGCTCTCGTTTCGATTTTGTGTTTGTCTTTGTTGAGCCTCAAAAATTTAAACTTAGCTATTAAGTCACCAACCAAACCTTCGGTTTTATGTTTCCTCTTTGGTTTTCATTTCTTTTTCTGGTTTCTCGTTGGGTTTAATTTTTGCTTATCCCTATGTATCAGTATGGTGGTTGACTAAAAAGACACTCCAATTTTCCATATAGATATCCTAATTATTTTTTGAAATATTTTTATTGGTTGAAATTGTATTGTTTTCCGAAAAAACTTATTATAAGTAGTTAATTATTGGTTGACTTTTTATACATATATTAATAGGGTATCTAAGGGGTATCTTAATAGCAACACACATCACTATATCACCAAAGAATCTAGATAAAGAAAAGGGCAAACATGTAGAAAAAAGTGCAAAAAAGAAGCCATTTATATATAAAAAAGGCCTAAGGGTGGCTCAATGGTCACTAGACAGACCACTATATAAAGTGTCTCCCATACGACAAAGAGATAATCCACAACGTGTGATTGATTGGATTTTGTGTTACCTCAGTACCAAGAATATGACCTAATTTTATGCAATCTTCTTTATAGGGTGGTTGGGTCCTAATTTATAAAATTAAATACAATCAATTTGAGTACGTGGTCACTTAATGAAATATTCTTTAAGTTGGCAGAGTAAATAAGTTAATTAAAATTTCACACTTTTATTAACTCAAATGAATAAATTTATCAATCACAAATAGGTTGTAAAAAAACGCGCGGTGGAACCTCGGCGGTCGACTGTGATTAAATGATTAATTGGTTTATACGTAAGGACAGACGTAAGATTTCATAGTAAGGGTGACATGAGGTGATACAAGAAAGTTAAATAGCGACACAATAATAGAAAAAAATCAAATTTTTTTGCACTACTTACAGACAAGTTAAACGTTGTTGATGCCACTACAGACAACCAACAAAACCATCTATGTCTAGGCGAAGATTAATCGGAAACTCTACATTATTAATAAAACTCTTTAAAAACTTAATATATACTAAGAAAATAAGTACTTGAAACATTAAAAATTTGAAAATTGAAAAATATGAATATTTTTTATAATATTTGAAAATTTGAAATTTTGTATATTTGGTGTAATATTTAAAAATTTAAAATTTTAAAATTTTGAATTTTCTAATTTTCCCGCCTAGCAACCCCAAGGACCGTCAATCCTGAGTTTGACCGATTTCGACCAAACACCTTTGACTATAATCAGTTGTAGACTATCGAATGATTAATTGGTTATCAATACCGATTTCTACAACACTGATCACAAATTTAACAAAAATCCAGAAACATCAACAAATTGTTGTCTTCCAATAATTATCCAAGCTATTTGGTAATTTGAAATGGGACGAACACAACAATTTGGGTTTTAAATTATTGTGTTAATTGTATAACTGTATAAAATATAAATTGTTATGTATGTAGATTAAAATTAAATTAATTAATCTAATTTAAAAAGATATATTAATTAATCATGGAATATAACCAAGTGAAACTGAAAGGATAACTGATTATTTGATAGATAAACTATTTAAATAATTAAACCAACGAAAACAAAGTCGATCAAGCCATTTGCATCCTTAAATTAATACTTTATTTGCACTTTTATAAACGATAATCAGATATGTTAAAAAAATATGGGTTGGGTTTGTATAATTGTATATACTAAGTTCCTAACTATTAAATGAACATCTTTAAGTAAATATTAGGTCATGAAGTCACCAAATCTGTTCGTAATACGTGATGTAACCCATGATCCTATATATAACATTTAAATCGTATGTCGATGACATAATTATCGTCATGTGTACACATAAGTAACATAACAACCTACTTTTCTATGTATTCTTTATTTTATAAGTTTCCTCACTTTCCTGTCTATTTACTTATCAATTTAATATGGCGCACAACAAAATGCTCCATTTCTGATCTTAGTTTAAGACATGTTGCAGATTCATCACAACCACATGTATAAAGGTGAAACTTACATGGCTTACATGCTTACCCATAGGCCATAGGCGTGTTTGGAGCGAAATTATAAAAATTTTCAATATTTATTTTAAACGAAAACACATAATCCAAAAAGCTATTTGAAGTATCTTTCAGGAGCTAAGAACTTTTTTTTCAAATATCTATGCACAAATAAAAAACTAATACAGCTTTCAATTGTTAGTTACCAATCAACTTCCAACTAGTTTTACCAAAAAACTTTTTGTATATTGTAACCCGTAAAGATATAGTTTACAAAAAGAATATTTAAGTATTTTAAGGAGTATTTCTCTAATGTGGAATCACTGTTTTTTTTAACAAATGCTAGAAATAAATGTTATAAGGAGGAAATAGCAAATGTGAGATTCATTTAGCTTTAACTTTATATTTCCCATCACATCAAAAAATATGAATGTGAAATGATCGCCAAAAAGATTTTAGTCTCTGAATAACATCTTATTCCAACTTATTTCATAATTCCCAAATCGCCCATGTCATAGCAGAAATACTGCACGAAAATATAATCTGAATCTTATTTGACCCTACTAAACGACTGGGCTATCCAACATTCATCGTGGGAAAAATGTTTTTGACCCTACTTGAAAGTTCTCTATTATCCAACCTTGTTGTATATAAGATATGAAGTTTAAATTCAACAACTAAAGATAAAAGAGACAAGCATGGGTCCATGTTGAGTCACATGTAAACGTAAGTTTTTCTCCTTGTTTTATATTTGGTAATCAGTTATGTATATGATTTTTTATTTTATACAAATAAAAGATCAAGAACAATATATCATATGATAAAAAAAAAAAGTATCGTTTATTGATTTCATTATTTTTGAAAATTAGTAAGACTTTATTTATCCGCAAGCGATCATAACTCACTTTTTATAGCATCCACATCTACAATCAATCAAATTCAAATTTTTACTATTTATTAACAACCTAAAACAAATAAAAATATATTTTATACTATGGTTTCATACATATAAAAATATCAGTACTTTATTTTATTTATAGGATATTAAAAATCAGAAGTTTTGATACATTTTTCTATATTTTTTACAGAAATACATTGTCTAATAAATAGTTATTATATTAAAAAGACAAAACTACAAAAATGGTACTTGTGCTATGCATTTTTTTAGGGTTTTAGTTAAAACCTCAATTTTTTTGGCTTTTTAGTCCTTTTGAACTAGTTTCCTTACGTTTTTAGTCTCTATGAATAGTGAAATGACTGTAATACCATTGGAGTATTTATTTTTCATTTTTCCTTCATTTCTTTTTAAATCTAATACTAATATATTTATTTTAATAATTAATAAATTAAGAAGGAGCCCACCTTCTCTCTCTCTCTCTCTCTCTCTCTCTCTCTCTCTCTCTCTCTCTCTCTCTCTCTCTCTCTCTCTCTAAAAAAATACACAACATTCAAGTTGCTAACTACCGGAACTAAAAACCCTCAAATAAGTTCAATATTTATTGATCATAAAAAGGGAAAAACTTATATGATGCATAGAAGCGCACTTGAGAACCACATCTTTAGCTGCCCTTACCTTTGAACTTCGATTGATTAGTGTATCAAGGCAAAATCATGAAGGGGAAGAGTCATTTCACTAAAGATAATATATGGTTTATGAAAACATCCCAAAATTCAAGCCCGAAAATTTCATTTTTAAGTTAACAATTCCATAAACATTTTTACCAAAATATTGTCAAATAAACAACACGTCACAAAATCATATTGTTGTGTCCCAAACCATAACGTGAAAAGTAATAAAAATCAGAGTACAGTCCCCAAAACTCCTTGCGGAAACCATGAGTGTGTGTGTGATGCGTTGCTACACTGCCGACTCCTTCCACTTCGAAAAAGAGGTACCTGAAACCAAAACCACAACTGTAAGCACAAAGCTTAGTGAGTTCCCCCATCATACCACATACCATACAATATCGTCGGTATCTTTCAACCGGTAACTTTCATCGGTATCTTTCAACCGGTAACCATCATCGGTATCTTTCAATCGGTAATCAACATCGGTATCTTTCAACCCGTATCCGTCATCGGTATCTTTCAACCGGTAACTGAGGACTATTTCACCCCTACCATTAGCATACAATCAACAGATATAAATATACAATCAGGCATATCCGGGTACTGACCTATCCTTGGGTCCTAAGGACCACTATTAGGGTAACTAATCCCTACTATATGCATAACATATCATCCAGATAAATCTCATAACCAACACATAACCAGACCAAGATAATTATCACATAGACCATTATCTTCTAAATACCCCTTTTTGGTGGGCCGACATTGTGGCCATAGACCCACCTATACTGGAAGGTAACTCACCTCAATGTTGTGTAGTGTTTGAATTATCCTCGGCGCACAAGTCGACTCCCTTCGACTCTTCGATGCCTACACGACAACCTTCAAGTTAACACACAACACGTGCAACCCTAAACAAGGTTAGTCTAAGTCCAGTCAACTTCAACTTCAAGTTGACCTGACTCGTCGAGTTTGGCCGTCAACTCGCCGAGTCCCTCACCCTTTACTCGTCCTCATCCATGACCTGACTCGTCGAGTTGGGCCGTCAACTCGACGAGTTCCTCTCTTATATGAACATCGTACGGACCTCATCCGACTCGCTGAGTTGTATGAACACTCGTCGAGTCCACCTTCATCTATTGAACAAGTCCTGTCTTTGACTCGCCGAGTTGATGAACAACTCATCGAGTTCATCTCCCATCTTAAGGAGATTGCCTTGGACTCGCCGAGTCTGTTCTAGTACTCGTCGAGTCCCATGAACTCCAGGTCTAAACTCACGTCTAATGTGTTGGGTAACTCTTTATGTCCGGTTGCAACCCTTCTAACACTCAACTGGGTTCCTTTGACCCTCAACCGATATGGGACTCAAAGCCTCGGACTCATCGAGTCCAAGAACGGACTCGCCGAGTCGGTCACGTCCACACTCTAAATCATCGATTTCTAATGTACAACCTTTGATCAAAAGATAGATCCAAGCTTCTATAATTGATCTAGCACGTAAAGTTACAAACTTTACGTGCTTGCATGGGACTTTGAGCTCAAAAAGACATAAAACAAGCTCCTATGATGCATGGGGCCCTTCATGGGTGCAAAAGCAACTCAAATCTACCTAGTAACACCTTTAATGATGTGATTCAGAAGCTTTAACCCCCAACCTGTGACATCCCCAAAATCACGGCCAGAAAAGACCGATTTTGTTTATGCTTTATAAAAATCAGAGTACTTCATTTTATAAAAAGGTTGCGGAATTTGTTCCCAGAAAAACATGGTAAATACGTTATTAAAACATTTTCAAAGAAACGTATTTATTTCATTTTAAAATGTTTGGGATGTCATCGTTAATACCGAAACATAAGCATAAACAGAACTTACAATGATTTACACTAGTGATCTACATCTCTTTTAAATCTCTCAGTGTAATGTCACTTCACTTCATCACCTGTGATATACATAAACTGAGTGGGTCAGGTTGGGAAACCTGGTAAGTACATAGGGTTTTCAACCCACAATAATATAATTACTATGTTCAATCAAACAATCAACCCAATTACCCATCCCCATTATCTTCTTTACTCTTTAAGGATTTAACCTAAGAGTCATCTATCCTGCATTCGTTTATTCCGAAGTCCCTTACCTCCAGGGTTATAGGACTGACACTAAATCCATAGCTGCCAATGTTCGTTCATAAAGCACTAATTCCATAGCTGCTATGGTCTATTCATCAGGTACTAAATCCATAGCTACCAGTCTTTATCTAATAGGTACTAAGTCCATAGCTACCAATGTTCAACAAGTACTAAGTCCATAGCTACCAATGTTCAACAGGTACTAAGTCCATAGCTACCAATTCCCAATAGGTACTAAATCCATAGCTACTAACGTTTAACAGGTACTAAGTCCATAGCTACCGGTGTTTGTCCCATAGACACTAAGTCTATAACTGCAAATGTATCATCTTCTATCTCTCATCATTCATCTACCCATCTCATACCCAACATATTCGTATATATAAAATACGTATACAGCTTAAATTCTTTAAAACATGTATAAAACGTTCATCCAGCATAGACATCAAGTATTCAGATAATATGCACACATAGCACGTAGTTTATATAAAATACTTCATATCTATGTGTAAGATGAAAGGGACTATGCACTCACCTGAGAAGGTGGTGACTCGGTACTCGGACAGCGCTTCGTTTACTTTAAAATAATTTCCTTTGACGAAACCTAATATTATCACCACTAGATTTTAGTCTAATATTACCGTCACTAATTATTAGTCTTATTATTATTATTATATAAGCGTTTAAACAATACTTTCCAACTACTATGTACAGACAGGGGCCAGACATAAAACACCGGAGGGCAGGACCATTTTGGCGTATAGCACTTCTGAAATCCAACAACCCTATGCGGCCCTTTAAACCAGATTCCCCGTACCGCGAGTAGTTAAAAGATATTATAACGACACTTATATAAGTCATAATAATAGCTCAAATATTTATTATAAATTTATAATAACAATACTAATTTTAAATATAAACTATATTTAAAATAGGGTAAGCATAACTTACTTTCAAGGGGATTTTAGCTAGGAGTCGGGCTCTGCAGGGGCAGAACTTCGTCGCTGAATCTTTCTAAGAAAGATTCGTGCAACGCTTCAGCACTCACCTTACTATACTAAAACTACAGCAAGAGAAGTCGAATCACGAGGGACCGAAATGCTGGGGGGATAAGGAGAGAAAGACTCTTGAATCAAGAGAATGGTGCAAGAAATATGAGAGCCCAAGGCTCTTATTTATACCAATTGAATTTTCAAAAACTACCCTCCATAATTACTTAATGACCTTTTAGTTATATAAACAACTAAACACCCCTCTATAATACTATTTTAAATGGATTTAATGATATTTGTACTAAACTAATGTCGAAAGAACTCAACATTAGTCTTATAATGACCGCATCGTCGATACCTTTCTAATGATATATACATATGTATATATATGTGTACGTATACATGATTTATACTTTATTTTAATACGTAAATATGCTAGTATAATTTGTAACTCGTTCATACGAACTCTTTTTTTGACGTTCTTTATATCCACGCGTAGGTGGAGACGTACTCTACAACTTTCGTTTAGACTCCGTCGGCTAATTTTGACTTTATTTTTAAAGTTATATTTTTAACAGTCCGGGACAGGATTGGTCCGTTAAAATCTCATAACTTCTTTATCCGATGTCCATTTTCGTCTGTCTTTTTATCGTTACGCTACTAATAACGAGATCTTCGATTCTTGTTTAGGTTGTGTCGGCTAAAAATCAATTGATCTAAAATTCGAATTTCGGGTTGTACATCGCTAATCCGAAACTTCGAAAAATCATAACTTCTGCATACGAAGTCAGATTTGGGCGTTCTTTTTATCGATGTTCTTAGTTTAACATATTCTACGACTTTCGTTTAGAGTGCTAAGGCTAAATCTCTCTCTATCATAAATTTACTATTTACGCTTCCCGGCGCCGTGCCGGTTCCGACGCGAAACTTCGACGGGTCATAACTTCTTCGTTATAACTCGGATTTCGGCGTTCTTTAGATGTACGGAAACCTTGTGATGTATTCTACAACTTGGTTAAGATTAATTATTCTAACTAATCTTTTTGTCAAAAAGTCGTTTTTGACCCCTATTGCCTTTAAATTGACTAGCCCGGATCTGCGGGCGTTACAATTATCTCCCCCTTAGGATGATTACGTCCCGGAATCATCAACAAAAAAGGGCTCGTATAATGACTCCATACGTCATCTCTTCATCCTAGGTAATAATTATAACTTCTATATTCCTTCAAGTCTATCTTTTAGACTCATTGACTGTAAGCAATACTCGATCGTGCACCTGCTCTCTACCTCAGGCTAGACTTCAAATTATGACCTATCATCATGTGATGCACGTTTAGACTTAGGTCTCTTAGAGTTAAATTCTAAAATAGACTATGCCTTCCTTCATGTTCTAATGTGATATAATCACACTTTAACATATAGCGTTTCTGGCTACCAACTTCTTTAACAACGAACGTGATACTTCTATTGATCGCTTTGATTTCAATTGTTTGGTTTAAGTCGGACGCTACATTGAACTTGGTTCCCTGAACCACGCAACATACTTATCGTAGTCGGACTCAACACTAGGATCGGAAATCAACAATCTTTTTAGTCATTATCGAAACGATGGTAATGACATACTTGAAAAAAATGAAATCAATTACTAGCTTCTTGGTAACCTTGTGACTTTCCCTGATCCAAGTGTGAGTCCTGTGCTTCCGGTAGTATAGGCCTCTACTACCATTCACACCTACTCATACTCGTCCCAAGTATTGTCTCGCAGTTTCCCAAGCCACCATGCAGCAATTCATACAATCATTCAACACATCAGATAACAAAACGCAGGTTTTATATCATTTCTTGAAACGATTACATAGGTGTTCAAGTTCACCCTAGACTATGCCTCTACTAGGCTACATCATACGAAACTATGACTACTGCATAATCCGATCCTCAGGTAAGAAGTCCTCATTCTTGATTCCTCGCATGGTTCTCTGCTTCATCAAGGATCATGTGAAATGCCCTTGGCCTTGGTGGCGTTTCTGGTCTTGCTGCTTTATTTTTCCTTGGGCAGTCTCTGGACATGTGCCCCCTGCCTCCACATCCATAGCATACTTTGTCATTATGCGTGCAGTCTTTGGAATAGTGACCAGTCCTCCCACACTTGTAACAAGTCACTTCTTCGTTGCACTTTCCACCATGCTTCTTCTTGCATCTATCACACCATCTTGCTTCACCTCCATTTGCTCCTCCAAGCTTTGAGAATTTGCTTTCCTTGTTCGGCCTCGAAGATCCTTCAAACTTCCGCTTCTCTCCTACCTTATCTTTTTCTAGACCCTTTTCTCTTATCTGGGCCTCTACGTTCTTAGCTGCCTTAACAGCTGCTTTCAAGGTAGTTGTCATTTTGACCATTGGGCCAAAGTCAGTGGGCAGCCCGTTAGCAAACCTATCAATCTTGGAGAGTTCAGTAGGCACCAAGTAGGGGAATAGCTTCATCCTCTCGGTGAATGCGGTGGCATACTCATCAACACTCATCTTTCCTTTCTTCAGGTTCTGAAACTCGTTGTTTAGGTCTATCAGATCTATCTCCGAGCAGTATTGCATTTTCAACTGTTCCAAAAACTCTTCCCACGACATCCTTAAGGCTTCTCCTCGTGGCATCGTATCTGCCAATAACTTCCACCAGCTCAAGACTCCAGTTTTCAGCTGTCTTACTGCGAAGACAGTCTTTTGTTTCTCGTTACAGCTGCAGCTCTCAAACACCATTTCCATCTCAGAGATCCAATCCATAATCTCAACCGGCTTCGGGCTTCCTGAGAGACTTGGTGGTTTCGCACCCAAGAAATTTTTGTACATCCGCCCATCCTTGTTGTTTCTCCCTTCTGGGCCATCCCTTTGCTCACCTTGAGTCCCTACTTGACTCACTTGGCGGCTGTAGTTCCCTTCCTCAGATTGCTCGGGAACTGGCTCCGTCGGTTCAACATGTACGGTAGGTTCGTCCCTGTTCAACATTTGTCTCATTTCTTCCCTTTGTTCAGCTAACATAGCCCGAATCGTGGCTTGAACTCCAGCCATGGTGACTGGATCAGGCGCAACTTCTTCAGCAACAGGTATTTGCTGAACCACTGGGGGTTGGTTTCGGTTCCCATTCGCATTTACGTTTCCGCTACGGGTTCTTGCCATCTTGATCTCTACACCGAATAAGGTGAATCTAGATCTTAATTTAGGATTGATGTCTTAAATCATCCTTATCACTCCGAAACGTTTATATGCTAGTTCTAATATCGTAGTCGTACGTTTAGAATCCTAAACACATAAGGTTTCCAGATCCGGTCGGCAACAGACCATAGATCCGTACAACTAACAGCATATCAGGCACAAGTATTTAGCACATAAAAGCATTTTAGGCATAATTCCTAAAATAAGCTAGTGCTCACACCTCACAATCATCGCTTAGCATTCTAAGTTTAAGTCTAGAAATAAATCCATATTCCTAGTTCGCTTAAACTAATGCTCTGATACCAACTGTGACATCCCCAAAATCACGGCCAGAAAAGACCGATTTTGTTTATGCTTTATAAAAATCAGAGTACTTCATTTTATAAAAAGGTTGCGGAATTTGTTCCCAGAAAAACACGGTAAATACGTTATTAAAACATTTTCGAAGAAACGTATTTATTTAATTTTAAAATGTTTGGGATGTCATCGTTAATACCGAAACATAAGCATAAACAGAACTTACAATGATTTACACTAGTGATCTACATCTCTTTTAAATCTCTCAGTGTAATGTCACTTCACTTCGTCACTTGTGATATACATAAACTGAGTGGGTCAGGTTGGGAAACCTGGTGAGTACATAGGGTTTTCAACCCACAATAATATAATTACTATGTTCAATCAAACAATCAACCCAATTACCCATCCCCATTATCTTCTTTACTCTTTAAGGATTTAACCTAAGAGTCATCTATCCTGCATTCGTTTATTCCGAAGTCCCTTACCTCCAGGGTTATAGGACTGACACTAAATCCATAGCTGCCAATGTTCGTTCATAAAGCACTAATTCCATAGCTGCTATGGTCTATTCATCAGGTACTAAATCCATAGCTACCAGTCTTTATCTAATAGGTACTAAGTCCATAGCTACCAATGTTCAACAGGTACTAAGTCCATAGCTACCAATGTTCAACAGGTACTAAGTCCATAGCTACCAATTCCCAACAGGTACTAAATCCATAGCTACTAACGTTTAACAGATACTAAGTCCATAGCTACCGGTGTTTGTCCCATAGACACTAAGTCTATAACTGCAAATGTATCATCTTCTATCTCTCATCATTCATCTACCCATCTCATACCCAACATATTCGTATATATAAAATACGTATACAGCTTAAATTCTTTAAAACATGTATAAAACGTTCATCCAGCATAGACATCAAGTATTCAGATAATATGCACACATAGCACGTAGTTTATATAAAATACTTCATATCTATGTGTAAGATGAAAGGGACTATGCACTCACCTGAGAAGGTGGTGACTCGGTACTCGGACAGCGCTTCGTTTACTTTAAAATAATTTCCTTTGACGAAACCTAATATTATCACCACTAGATTTTAGTCTAATATTACCGTCACTAATTATTAGTCTTATTATTATTATTATATAAGCGTTTAAACAATACTTTCCAACTACTATGTACAGACAGGGGCCAGACATAAAACACCGGAGGGCAGGACCATTTTGGCGTATAGCACTTCTGAAATCCAACAACCCTATGCGGCCCTTTAAACCAGATTCCCCGTACCGCGAGTAGTTAAAAGATATTATAACGACACTTATATAAGTCATAATAATAGCTCAAATATTTATTATAAATTTATAATAACAATACTAATTTTAAATATAAACTATATTTAAAATAGGGTAAGCATAACTTACTTTCAAGGGGATTTTAGCTAGGAGTCGGGCTCTGCAGGGGCAGAACTTCGTCGCTGAATCTTTCTAAGAAAGATTCGTGCAACGCTTCAGCGCTCACCTTACTATACTAAAACTACAGCAAGAGAAGTCGAATCACGAGGGACCGAAATGCTGGGGGGATAAGGAGAGAAAGACTCTTGAATCAAGAGAATGGTGCAAGAAATATGAGAGCCCAAGGCTCTTATTTATACCAATTGAATTTTCAAAAACTACCCTCCATAATTACTTAATGACGTTTTAGTTATATAAACAACTAAACACCCCTCTATAATACTATTTTAAATGGATTTAATGATATTTGTACTAAACTAATGTCGAAAGAACTCAACATTAGTCTTATAATGACCGCATCGTCGATACCTTTCTAATGATATATACATATGTATATATATGTGTACGTATACATGATTTATACTTTATTTTAATACGTAAATATGCTAGTATAATTTGTAACTCGTTCATACGAACTCTTTTTTTGACGTTCTTTATATCCACGCGTAGGTGGAGACGTACTCTACAACTTTCGTTTAGACTCCGTCGGCTAATTTTGACTTTATTTTTAAAGTTATATTTTTAACAGTCCGGGACAGGATTGGTCCGTTAAAATCTCATAACTTCTTTATCCGATGTCCATTTTCGTCTGTCTTTTTATCGTTACGCTACTAATAACGAGATCTTCGATTCTTGTTTAGGTTGTGTCGGCTAAAAATCAATTGATCTAAAATTCGAATTTCGGGTTGTACATCGCTAATCCGAAACTTCGAAAAATCATAACTTCTGCATACGAAGTCAGATTTGGGCGTTCTTTTTATCGATGTTCTTAGTTTAACATATTCTACGACTTTCGTTTAGAGTGCTAAGGCTAAATCTCTCTCTATCATAAATTTACTATTTACGCTTCCCGGCGCCGTGCCGGTTCCGACGCGAAACTTCGACGGGTCATAACTTCTTCGTTATAACTCGGATTTCGGCGTTCTTTAGATGTACGGAAACCTTGTGACGTATTCTACAACTTGGTTAAGATTAATTATTCTAACTAATCTTTTTGTCAAAAAGTCGTTTTTGACCCCTATTGCCTTTAAATTGACTAGCCCGGATCTGCGGGCGTTACACAACCATGTTTGCAAACATGGTTGGCCACCAAAAATGGCTTATAAAAGCCCTAAATCTCCCCTAAAGAGGATATAACAAATGAATGAGCAAGGATACAACTTTTTACCTTCAATGAGCTGTAGAAGGTGCACAAACTCGGGTTCCCTTGGTCTCTACTTGCTTCCTTAAGCTTTTCTCCTTCCTTCTTAAGACCACAAGCACCAAAATCCACCAACAAGGCTTAGATTGCTTCAATAACGGTTAGGGCTTCAATGAGAGGTGTTTTGGGAGCATAAGGGGCGTTGTAGTCGACATAACATTGCTTAAATAGGGTGCAAACCCTCGGATTAGGGTTTTTTGTCCAGATAGTGTCTACTTGTCGGGTTCGGGACCCGACTCGTCGAGTCCATCACTTAAATCCAGCGTCCCATCTCATTTCGACTCGGCGAGTTCGTCCTTCAACTCGCTGAGTCCAAGGCCAAAAATGCAAAATAGTTAGATAAGAATAAAAATAAATTCGTACCAAGAACCAGGTGCTACAAATCTCCCCCACTTATTTTAGACTTCATCCTCGAAGTCTCCTGCTTGTTCCTGAAACGGCTCTGGGTAGTGCACCATCATCTTGTCCACCGGCTCCTAAGTCCATTCCGAGCCCTTCCGATGCTGCCATTGCACTCTCACAAGTTCCGCTCTCTTGTTCCTCAGATCCTTCGACTCCCGGTCGAGGATCACCATAGGTCGCTCAATGTAGTTCAAGTTGCCATCAACCTGAATGTCCTCCAAGGGCACCACTACCGAGTCGTCCACTAGGCACTTTCGCAGTTGGGAAACATGGAAAGTGTTGTGGATCTGACTGAGTTCGGCTGGTAGATCCAGCCTATACGCCACCTTACCTACGTGGGCTGTAACCCTAAACGGCCCAATGTACCTAGGTCCCAACTTGCCCCATTTCCTGAATCGGATAACGCCCTTCCATGGCGACACCTTCAGGAGAACCATATCCCCGACCTGGAATTCCAGGTCTGATCGGTGCTTATCGGCATAACTTTTCTGCCGACCCTAAGCCGTCTGAAGCCTGCTCTGGACCTGCTGAATCCTCTCTGTTGTCTTGAGCACTACTTCGATGCTCCCCATTACCCTCTGGCCAATCTCGCCCCAACATATTGGGGTCCTGCACTTCCTGCAGTACAACATCTCGAAGGGAGGACGATCGATACTCGCGTGATAACTATTGTCATAGGAAAACTCCGCCAAAGGGACTTAGGTATCCCAACTACCTTCGAAGTCTGACACGCATGCTCGCAGCATATCCTCCAGAGTCTAGATGGTCCGCTCGCTCTGACCATCCGTCTGAGGGTGAAAGGCAGTGCTAAAATGCAGACGAGTACCCAGCTTATCGTGAAATGTATTCCAAAACCTGGAAGTGAACCGCACATCTCTATCTGAAATCACTGACACTAGCACTCCGTTCCGTGCCACCACCTCCCTAATATAGATGTCGGCCAGCTTCTCGGCCAAGATGCTCTCCTGAATCGGAATAAAATGAGCGCTCTTGGTCAATTGATTGACGATGACGCAAATCAAATCCATCCCTCGCGCGGTCCTGAGAAGATTTGTGATAAAATCCATCGTAATGTCCTCCCATTTCCATAGCGGAATGTCCAACGGCTGCATCTTGCCGTGTGGCCTCTAGTGCTCGGCCTTGACCTTCCTGCAGGTCAAGCACCGCTCCACGTACCATGCTACATCCCGTTTCATGCAGGGCCACCAATAGTCCATGCGAAGATCCCTATACATCTTCATCGCCCCGGGATGAATGGAGAATCAAGATTTGTGCGCCTCCTCCATCAGAACCTAGCGTACACCTCCGTGGTACGGCACCCACACCCACAGTGTAGTGTCAATAACCCTCGGCTGTCATAGTCGAAGGAGGAAACCTGCCGCTCAATCTGCTCGCTCTTCCAATGTTCCTCCTTCATGGCCTCCTACTGGGCCTCTCGAATCCGCTCCAAAAGCAGAGTCACCACTGTCATCCTCAGACAGGTATCCCTGATCGGTGCTGCCTTGCAGCTAAGCGTGTCGGGCACCACATTGGCCTTTCTCGAATGGTAAAGGATCTCGCAATCATAATCCTTTACCACATCAAGCCACCGACGCTGCCTCATATTCATATTTGGATGGTCCATGAGATCCCTCAGGCACTTGTGGTCCGTTTAAATCGTACAACGAACCCCATAGAGGTAATGCCGCCAAATCTTGAGGGCGAACACAATGGCCCCAGCTTCAAAGCATACATCGGGTAATTCGCCTCGTGAGGCTTCAGCTGCCTCGAAGCATAAGCAATGACATGCCTTCTCTGCATTAATATTGCGTCCAAACCCGATATGGACGCATCACAGTACACGACGAAATCTTCCATGCCCTCTAGTAGGGATAGATTGGCGCCTCGCACAATATCTGCCTCAATGTATCGAATGTAGCCTGTCGCTCAGGCCCCCAACGAAAGACCACAACCTTCCTCATTAGCCTAGTCAGGGGTACGACTATCTTGGAGAAATCCCGGATGAATCTCCGATAGTATCCGACTAATCTTAGGAAACTCCGAATCTCAGATGGAGACCTCGGAACCTCCCATCTCATCACGGCCTCCAATTTGGCCGGATCTACCGAAATCCCGTTTTGGTTGACAAGGTGCCAAAAAAACTGCACCTCGCGCAACCAGAAATCACACTTGGAGAACTTAGCATACAAGTTCTCCCTTCTCAAAGTCTCCAGAACCTCTCGCAGATGGTCCTCATGCTCCTCCTGCATCTTGGAATAGACCAAGATGTCATCGATGAAAACTATCACGGACCGATCCAACATCGGTCTGCACACTCAGTTCATGAGATCCATGAATGCGGCGAGAGCATTGGTGAGCCTGAAAGGCATCACCACGAACTCATAGCGGCTTAGCGTGTCTGAAACGCCGTCTTCTGTACATCCTCCTCTCTGATCCTCATCTGATGATATCCTGAGCGCAAATTAGTCTTAGAGAACCAAGATGCTCCCTATAACTTGTCAAAGAGGTCATCAATCCTCAGGAGTGGGTATCGATTCTTCACCGTTACCTTATTCAGCTCCCGATAATCTATACACATCCGATGCGACCCGTCCTTCTTCTTCACAAACAAAATCGGGGCTCCCCAGGGAGAACTACTCAGTCTAATGAATCCCTTGTCCAACAACTCCTGCAGTTGTGTAGACAACTCCTGCATCTTAGGAGGAGCCAACCGATATGGTGCCTTGGGTATTGGGGCCGCACCAGGGACCAGGTCGATTCTGAATTCTACATGCCTCTCTGGAGGTACCCCATGAAACTCCTTGGGGAATACGCCCTCAAACTCCCGTACTATGGGTATATCGCCCACCGTCGCCCTACCCGCCTCCCGGGTATCCATAATATAGGCGAAATAACCTGCGCAACCCTGCTCAAGGTAGCTCCTAGCCCTCGTTGCTGAACATAAAGCTGGTCCTCGTTGTGGCCTTTCGCCCTGAACCACCAGCTCTCCCCTACTAGGGTCCTAATCCGCACTGACTGTTGCGCACAGTTGATCACTGTCCCATTAGGGATCAGCTAGTCCATACCAATAATGACCTTGTTCCCCCGCAAAGGTATGGGAACCAAGTCCACCAGGTACCGTTCCTCGAACAACCTCAAAACACAATCCTAGTAGACCTACGACACTCGTACCGACCGGTCGTCCGCAATCTTGACCTCTAGTGGGCAATCCAACATGCCTGAAGACTCCAGAAACTTCTTGCTAAGCACAAGAGAGACAAATGATCAAGTGGCACCCGAATCAAACAAGACTTGAACTGGGATACCATTCACATGGAACGATCCTAAGCAAGGCACATAATATATCAAAATCACAGCGACATAACGTAAAAACGTAAAATAAGAAATCATATCCGTCACCACATCGGGTGCAGCGTGTGCCTCCTCCGCTGTCAGCTGAAATGCTCGGCTCCGAACCATTGGAGCCTCCAACTTGGCCTTCCGGCCATCCACAACCCGTGTTGTCGTTGGAGTCGGCGCCACTGCCGACACCGCTGCTGTTGCTGTAAATCTAGGGCAATTAGCCTTTTATGGCTCTTCTGATTGTAATGAAAGCAAATCAGGTCAGATATCTGAATCGCAGGAGTAAGGGTAGTACAATCTCTGCCAAAATGCCCAACCCCGCCACACTTATAGCAGCCTGAACCGGGCCTAGTGCGACAAGCTCCCTCGTGTGACCGATCGCATTTCCCATAATGGTCCTGCCCTGACATGCCTTTCGGCCTACCATCGGATCCCTTGGGCTTCTTCCCTGAAGACCCCATCATCAGCCCCTCCATTGCCTTCCTCTTCTGGATGTGCTCCAGGTCAATCTCCTTTTCCCTAGCCCTAGAAATCATGGAATCCAGGGTAGGGCAAGTTGAGAAACTGACATGCTCTTTGATGTCAGCTCGTAGCATGTCATGGTAGCGGGTCCTCTTCATGTCCTCATCACCTGCATACTTGGGCACCAACAATGCCCTCTCCCGGAACTTGGCGGTGATCTCTGCCACAGTCTCTGTAGTCTGCCTCATGTCCAAGAACCCCCTGGCCAGCTGCTGAATCTCCACAACTGGCGCAAACTCTTCCCTGAATATGGTCACAAAGTATGACCAGGTTATAGCTTCAATAACCGAGGCTCCCAGAGAGTCACCAACTGACTCCCACCAATCTATGGCCCTATCTCTCAAACACCCTGTAGCGAAACGGACCTTCTACCCTTCCGGGCAGAAGCTCGTCAGCTGCGTAGACTCGATGTCTACGATCCATCTCCTAGTAGCAATGGGGTCCGTCACCCCATGGAAATCTGGCGCACCACTCCCTCTGAAGTCCTTAAAGGATAGTGTGCGTGGCCCTGACTGGCTTGTCACCATGTCACTCCTGAACGCCCTGAGGCGATCCTCCATCAGCACAATGATCCCTTCCTTGACTGACCTGAAGATAACCGGTGTCGCATCAAGGATACCCCTTGTGATCTCGGAGGCGATGAAATCGCGTAACCCATCATCCACATGCTCGGATCCTACGCCCGAGCCCGATCCTGAACCTCCTGCTCCATGTTGCGTGACAACTATTCCGAAAATAAACATACGAGTGTTAGGGTCACATATACCTTTTAGAGGTCTCACACACTTTCCAAGTTTCCAGGTTCCATCTAGGCTCTCCTTGATTCGAGTACGGGTCCTCTGCTTTCAGTAGTACGGGCCCATACTACCTTCCACATCTACCCGTACTTTCTTTAAGGATTGATTCGACTTCGCTAAGTCCCCTTTTTCTGATACCCTTTCCACTGACCTCATCCTAGTCTTCCTTAGGGCACTCTCTGACCTACCCTCTGCCACAAGCTGCACAAGGAGTCCCCACCACCTCCCCCTAACTAGCTTGCGGATACTGTTATATCTCCGTTCCTTAGCTAGTTGAAGATGGCCAGAATCCCCATAGCACAAAGCAAGCAGCATCCGTGCATTGAGTAACCAAAATAAGGCATAACCTACACAGACCATCCTATTGCTGACTAAACAGCCCTAGCATACATCTCATACAACAGGCATATAAGGCGTCCTCCCTAGACCCTTAGCCCTAACTAGCATGCAATTCTCAGAATCATATATCAGGAACACAAGGAATCCTCCTAGATCCTTAGTCCTATTCTAGCATGCAGTTTTCTGAATCAAAACCATATAACATAACATAGCAAGTATGGGTATCTTAGGGAAAACTTACTTGAGCCCGACCGGTCGCACAAATCACACACTTCGTCTTTCTTAAAATCCTTCCATTTAGATTTTAGAAAACCATTTTCCTTGTAAAAATCTTTTAGTCCCTCAGTTTGAGTCCAGACACCTCCGACGGTGTGTCCGAATCCCTCAAACCAAGGCTCTGATACCTATTTGTAACATCCTAAAATTCAAGCCCGAAAATTTCATTTTTAAGTTAAAAATTCCATAAACATTTTTACCAAAATATTGTCAAATAAACAACAAATCACAAAATTATATTTTTGTGTCCCAAACCATAACGTCAAAAGTAATAAAAATCAGAGTACAGTCCCAAAAACTCCTTGTGGAAACCATGAGTGTGTGTGTGTGTGATGCGTTGCTACGCTGCCGACTCCTTCCCCTTCGACAAAGAGGTACATGAAACCAAAACAAAAACTGTAAGCACAAAGCTTAGTGAGTTCCCCTATCATATCACATACCATACAATATCGTCGGTATCTTTCAACCGGTAACCTTCATCGGTATCTTTCAACCGGTAACCATCAACAATATCTTTCAACCGCTAATCAACATCGGTATCTTTCAACCGCTATCCGTCATCGGTATCTTTCAACCAGTAACTGGGGACTATTTCGCCCCTACCACTAACATACAATCAATAGATATAAACATAAAGTCAGGCATATCCGGGTACTGACCTACCCTTGGGTCCTAAGGACAACTGTTAGGGAAACTAATCCCTACTATACGCATAACATATCATCCTGATAAATCTCATAGCCAACACATAAGAAGACCAATATAATTATCATAGAGACCATTATCTTCTAAATACCCCTTTTTGGTGGGCCGACATTGTGGCCTTAGACCCACCCCTACTGGAAGGTAACTCACCTCAATGTCGTGCAGTGTTTGAATTATCCTCGGCACACAAGTCGACTCCCTTTGACTCCTCGATCCATACACGGCAACCTTCAAGTCAACACACAGCACGTGCAACCCTAAACAGGGTTAGTCCAAGTCCAGTCAAAGTCAACTTCAAGTTGACCCGACTCGCCGAGTTGGGCCATCAATTCGCCGAGTCCCTCACCCTTTACTCGTCCTCATCCATGACCCGACTCGTTGACTTGGGCCGTCAAATCGACGAGTTCCTCTCTCATATGAACATCGTATGAACCTCATCCGACTCGCCGAGTTGTATGAACACTCATCGAGTCCACCTTCATCTGATGAATAAGTCCTGTCCTCGACTCGCCGAGTTGATGAACAAATCGTCGAGTTCCTATCTTAAGGAGTTTGCCTTAGACTAGCCGAGTCAGTTCTAGTACTCATCGAGTCCCATGAACTCCAGGTCTAAAATCATGTCTAATGCATTGGGTAACTCTTTATGTCTGGTTACAACCCTTCTAACACTCAACTAGGTTCCTTTGACCCTCAACAGATATGGGACTTAAAGCCTTGGACTCGTCGAGTCCAAGAACGGACTCGTCGATTCGGTCACGTCCACACTCTAAATCATTGATTTCTGATGTACAACCTTTGATCAAAAGATAGATCCAAGCTTCAATAATCGATCTAGCACGTAAAGTTACAAACTTTACGTGTTTGCATGGGACTTTGAGCTCAAAAAGACATAAAACAAGCTCCTATGATGCATGGAGCCTTTCATGGGTGCAAAAGCAACTCAAATCTGCCTAGTGACCCCTTTAATGTTGTGATTCAGAAGCTTTAACCCCCAACCGTGTTTGCAAACATGGTTGGCCACCAAAAATGGCTTATAAAAGCCCTAAATCTCCCCCAAAGAGGGATCTAACAAATGAATGAGCAAGGATACAACTTTTTACCTTCAATGAGCTGTAGAAGGTGCACAAACTCGGGTTCCCTTGGTCTCTACTTGCTTCCTTAAGCTTTTCTCCTTCCTTCTTAAGACCACAAGCACCAAAATCCACCAACAAGGCTTAGATTGCTTCAATAACGGTTATGGCTTCAATAAGAGGTGTTTTCGGAGCATAAGGCACGTTGTGGTCGACATAACATTGCTTAAATAGGGTGCAAACCCTCGAATTAGGTTTTTTTATCTAAACAGCGTCTACTCGTCGAGTCCATCACTTAAATCCCGCATCCCATCCCACTTCTACTCGGCGAGTTGGTCCTTCAACTCGCCGAGTCCAAGGCAAAAAATGCAAAATACTTAGATAAAAATAAAAAGAAATGCGTACCAAGAACCAGGTGCTACAGTTTAAACCCAAACCAGATGGTAAGTTGGGTTAAACCTCGCCTTCAACCTCTAATAACCACCAGTCGCACCTCTGTATTCGAACACCAAAAACCACCATCGACCCTTCACAGTTGCTACTACCATCTACCTTGAAGTCTTGAACCAACGAGCTAGAACTACGAACCCGTTTTCACATGTGTGTTTTTCATGTTTGGAGAGAGAGAGAGAGAGAGAGAGAGAGAGAGAAAGATGTGGGCCCAAATTAATTACTTATTTTCTTTTTCATTTAAATTAAATAGAAAAAAATAAAAAATATATCAGAAGGGCATTACAGTCATATCAATTTTACGAGGGACCAAATTTGCATACAAACATGGCCAAAAGGACCTCGAAGCCAAAAAATCAGAGTTTGGACTAAAACCCCAAAAAAATGCATACCTAAGGGAAGACCTATACCAAGGACCTAGAACATCCAGAATCTGAAGCGTTTACATTGCTGAAATGCACAATCTTTAGAAAAACAAAAATGTTCAAGATAAAGTTAGCACTATTTATTTTCTTCTTTATAGTACCTTTTTTACATTTAAATAAAGCAAGTAAGTAAGGATAAGTTGATCAACCAATCCTCACGATATGCATCCAATGAACATATTTTCCATTTTAAATTAAAAAAGAAGACAATGTAGAAATCACATGTGTTGAAATGATGGAAAACAGTTCTAAAGCTCTTGGGTTTGACCTGCCTAGAGTCTTGATAGCAATGCCTTGATCTAATTACAATTCAAAATAGGCAAACGGTTTCAAAGCCCCTGGCTTTGACCTGCCTAGAGTCTTGATGGCAATTCCTCGACCTAATTACTATTCAAAACATGCAAACGGTTCTAAAGCCCCTAACTTTGACCTTCTTGGAGTCTTGATGGAAATTCCTCGACCTAATTAATATTCAAAACAACAAGCAATTCCAAAGCCCACAACAGACACTTCTCCTAAAAAACCCCTTAAAATTTCACGAAACGCCCCTCCAACATAGAAAATTTACCCTGCAACTCCAAATACGAGGACATCAGAAAATAATTCTCGGAACGAAGATTGTGTGCTTCCCTCTTCAGATGGTTTCGGTCTTCATCAACATATAAGAATTGTTCAAGATAGTTGGCATGTTACTTAAGCAAACAAGCACTTTGCATAGCCGCAAAGCAAAGAGAACTAACAAACTATGACAAGCGAGACCCAAACATGTTGGCCTGAGTACCAGGAGGGAAAACATTCTTCGCAAAATCAACAAAAATTTCAAAATATGACAAACAAGATTTTTCCTTCAAAGAACACTTAGGATTGAAACAAACAAAATCACTTGACCGATCCTCCCCACTACCAATGCGATCGGTCACAGAACATCCAAACCAAAGGAACTCCATACTTATCACATAACCACCACCACCAACATCCACTTGTTTAATATGTGAAGGAATAATAAAATGCACAATTGTTGAGGGAACAACAGGTTGTGTCACGCCAGCGTCCCCACCACCCATGTTCATCTCCAAAGAAACTTTCTCGGTGTTCACATCTTCAAAAATATCAATCACCTCCATTTGACGCTCCATAACACGGGAAGAACCACCAGCCAATCTTTGAGGATGCAGACGACGAACAAGGGATAAGTCTCCTACATCTACTCCCCTAACACTCTGATATGCAACTTTCCATTTCAATAGAAGGGCCACGAGCACCCCCTCCTTATTATCTTCCACAAAATTATCCTTAACACCCTTCCCACCAAAAGTTTCTGCACTAATATTCGTCCCGATACGGTCAATAGATGTAGACCGCGACGGTTGAACAACCGCACAATGACACTCGGCATCCTAAGCAGCCACAACCCGGACAATAAACACCTCATCATGAAAGGGAAAGTAATGGAAAACCTTATCCATAAGATCTACCTCATGATATAGGCAACTCCTAACCCACTTCTTGGCAAGAACATCCATAAAATCCACTCTTTTTCTCAACACACACAGACAATTTTATAGACTTTCTTTTCAAAAAAAAAGAGGGGATGAGAAGGACATAAGGATCAAGGAATAAAATATATGATATATGAAGAACGATACCTTTTGACATGACATAAAATACATACATTTTTCCCGGGGTGTCCACAAAATACTCATTCTGGAAACAACGAGAACATACTCAGGAAAGTCATCCTCCATGACTTGGAAGAAATGCAACACCCTGTACATCCACTCTTTGTCATCATAAAGAGTAAATGATTGATCAGAAATAGATCTAGACCTACTCTTAAAACCAACACTATAAATATTTACCTAATAGTAGCAACTAGCCAAGTTCTTCGTGGAGTTGTTCTTCTCAATCACCAGCGCATGGCTATACATACAAACAAAAAAAGTATAATTTTCACTAGAATAGGTTGAGGCAGCTTGAAAAAATGACGAAATACCCAAACATCAGGCATTATCCCGTTCACTTGACACAACATCTCGAAGGCTATCACCTTTGCTACCCCATTAGGGACAAGTTGATTGAGATGAAATTTATGGTGATCAAGAATCTGAGGAAATAAATATGAAGTGGGAAGCCGTTAAACGACATCAATATGCTTCACCTATATCACGATTTTTCCCTCTGTCGGCTCGAAGAATATGGTTCTCTTATCGGGAAATGTAAATCCATCTTCCAGTTGAAAGCCATGTTTTTCAAGATTACAAAGAACTGATCCGGGGTGGCAATGATGTTGATCGGCAAATCCATCGTAGAAGGAAGTGAGCTGAGAAAGACAACTAAGAAGAACGACAAGGAGAGAGAGAGAGAGAAATAATAGACATAACTAAAAGGGTCGAAAGTATAAGAAGAGGAACCAGGCAGGAAATTCGAAAACCCTAATGATAATGCATGACTTCACACCTGGAAATCTGTTACTCATGCAACCAAAGAGAGAAGAACCAAATAAGTTTGGACCATTGGTATGAGCTAGTATCACCCGTCACAGCTAAGCAAGTCAACTTTGTAACGGATAACACTAGGGAGACTTCATAACATGCCTCCTGAGGACACCACGAAGATGACGATGTTAATCACTATTCCTCACAAACAGCCGGCCAGGCTACCTAGCTAAAGGCACAGACCATATCAGATTGTTCCCCGATACCCGATATCCGACCTGGCAGTTGCGCGGGAAAGTCGCCAGGTGAAAAATTGGCACTTGCCAACTCCAGTAAAGGGACACACTCCTGTCCCCATCAGCAGGATCCATGCCAAGACCATCACTATAAAAGACCATCACTATACTTTATCATACACTCATCTCCACTAGAGGCTAACTTGATCATCATATTGTTCTCCCAGGATCCCCTCCTAGAGATCAGTTGATAACATACTTCTGTTGTCATGATACAAATCTCCACCAAGGCCCAAGCAATCAACGAGAGAATCAAGACTGGAGCTTTGATATTACATCAATGATATTTCTTATAACAACAGGATCCTCTTGGGTTGCCCTCGAGACTCAAATTAAGTAGAATCAATAAAGGAGGAGTTGTTTGATTAATTATTATGTTTTAATAATTAATCATAAACTAATTAGAAAATAATTTGGGAATTAATTAACAGTCTAATTACTTGAAGGGTTAAATATGAATTAATCAATAGTGATTACTCAAGAATATTACAAAACCCTATGTAAGAGGGAGGTCAATGAAAATTCCCTTGGGAAAGAGGATTTTTCATTCTAGGCTCATCCCATCCCACATGGGTGGAAGGATAAAACCATGGAAGATATCCAAGGCTATAAATGGGGCCTTAGGGATTCATTCTTCCTTACTCATTCTTGGTTTGAAATTTTAGCATATTCTTCCTCCCATTCTTGTAGATGAATTCTCTTAGAATTTTTCTACTCTAAGTTATTTTCGATTATACTCATTTGGGTTCATTGGGTGTGAAACAAGAGAAGGATTTTGGTTTGGGTGTAATTTATCCAAACAAGGTGGCACACACGAGAGCTCAAGCATAAAGGTCTTTGGCTGCAAGAGAGGTATGTAATTCTTCTTTTATATTTATGTTTTCTCTGGGTGGATGTAATTAGTATGATGCCATAGATCCATAGGGTACATGTATACTTAGGTATATCATAGTTTCATTTTTTCGCTGCCTAGTTTAAAGTGTATTTAATGCATAGAAACCCTACAAGTTTAACCATCAAGCTATTTGTAAATTCACGAACTACACCATGAAACATATAAATATACATACCATTTAAACAAAATACATCTCAAAGGCACCCACTAAACGTACAATTAATAGAAAAGACGAACACAACAACAAAATTGTGAAATCTCTTAGGGATTTCATCAAGCACCTGTAAAGAATTATAAAACATAAGTTGATAACCTTTTTATCATCAACTATAGTGCAAGTTTAACCATCAATCTATCCATAACTTCACGAAAAAAACCATGAAACATGTAAATATCCACATCAATTAAAGAAAATACATACCAGAGACACCCACTAAATGAAAATTTGAACTGGGAAGATGAACAAAACTAGATAAATTGTGAACTCTCTGAAGCTTTTCATCTAACAATTGTAAGACATCATCAAATATAAGTTGATAAGCCTCTTACCATTTAATTTTTGGTACTAAATCTTCTTATATACATATATAATGCATATAAGGATACTAATTTAATATAACTAACATAAAACATATGATATTTTTCTGGAATCAAGTGTTCAGTCAAGAAGCTGTAACAACAGCTAAAATAGTTATTTTTTGTGGAATCAATTAATTCAGTTTTTTATAGAATCAATTAATTCATTTAGATTTGTTTAACTATTTTTTCTTAGATCAATTCTAGTCATCAGATGTGTGAAATGTAGCTGAAAATTGATTTTTTTAGCCTAAAATAGAAAAAGAATGAACATTTCAATGTCATTTTCTGATGGGTTTTACACACAAGAACTTTCCTATGTGCTCATGCAAACCCTAATGCTTGGATCTAGGTTTCTCTGTTGTACATCCATTGTATCCAAGACTTATAGACCCTAATCTAGCATACATATTTCGAAAATATCAAGATAAAGCAGACCTAGATGTTTACATCTTCAAAAAAATCTTGGATCTTCTTCTTCTTGGAGCTTAGAGTCACAAGTGTAACTCCTCTAATAGCTTACAAACACCACACAAGCAAGAAGGCAATATGAGAGAGGGGGAATAGATGCTAAAATCGGCCCTAGGGTTTCCTTGGAATCAAGTAGCCGAAAATTGCATGTAGGGGTGTCTATTTATACTGTAGGTTGCTAGGGTTTTAGTCAAAACCTTAATGGACAGCTTAATCACCAAGTTACCCATGGAACCTTCTGGAATAAGGCATATGGATGAAATTATGATGGACCTTCATTATAATTTCGTTCACCCTTCAATCCATTAGGTTTCCCTAGCCCAGAAACCAACTATCAGACATTTGACAGTTTAAGCCCCTATATTTAATTAATCTCTTTTAGTCACCAAATTAATTTCTAATTAATTTATGACTAATATTTTTTAAATAATATGATTTCATTTTTAATATATTAAAACTTATAATATATTAATAAATCATAATATCTTCTCTCTTCATAAATTACCTTGTCAAGTTGTTTTGGTGAAGGAAACCCAAAATGGCCATGGGTAAAGTTCATACCAAATATAGTTTTGGGCTTAGACACTAATCCAACAGTCTCCCACTTAGATAAGTCTGACAACTATATCTCACATATGACTTTGGGATCCAGTTAGCAATCATAGCTCTTATACGCTGTTATCAACTCTGATCAAAATCTTGTCCTTTAGGTAAGGGATCGTATAATCCTCTCTTTTAGATATCATGATGACAATCACATGAAACATAGTCATACTTATTGTTTGCACATTGTTCCTCGATCTCCGATTTGTTTGTAATAGAACTTAGTCGAACACATCAAATTTATCCTGACCGGATATCGCTTTCATCCTCTTGGAATAAAAGCAACAGATAAACTTCGACACATATGCTCTTACTATTCGTTGGCTAAATCATACACAACAATACGTTTTATAACATCAAGTTACTGATGCGTTTACGCATTATAAATGCACAACCAACCAACAAATAATAACCATATCTCTAGGTTTAAAGATTATATGATATTATCGTCTTGCGATCACTGGTGATAAATTCCATGAAGTGATACTAGTAAGCGCGGGTTTATTCTAATGCTCAAATCACAATTCATAAGCACTCATGAACTTTTCAACAAACGTTTTCCATGCCTAAAACCTTTTATACAATCTACAAACAAATTCATGACAGTCTTCTTTCATATCTACTTCCAACATATGAGCGACTGTGGACTGTTTGAATAATCTTATTATTCAGGAAGTCAAAACATGCAAAGTTGAAACAATAGATAAACAACCAACACAATATAGTAACTTTACTCATAAATAATACACCTTTATTTACTCATCAAATGTTAAGTACAAATTATCAATTACGCGTTTCCTATTTATCTAATCTAAACTTATATCGCCCTTTAGCCCTATGCTCCTCGCATGCTGCAAGTGCTTAACCCTACTCAGTCCCTTTGTAAGGGGATCTGCTGGGTTATCTTCTGACAATACCCTCTTCACCATGAGGAGTCCTTCTTCTACCCAATCTCTTATGAAGTGATATTTTTTGTCGATATGTCTGGATCTGCCATGATCCCTTGGTTCCTTGGTCAAGGCAACCACACCTTCATTATCACAGAAAATATCCATGGGCTCCTTTATGGATGAAACAACTCCAAGGTCTCCAACGAAGTTCTTCACCCATATTTCCTCCTTTGATGCTTCAGTTGCCGCAATGTATTCTAATTCACATGTTGAATCAGCTACTGTCTCTTGCTTGGAACTTTTCCAAGTCACTGCTCCTCCGTTAAGGGTAAAGACCCAGCCAGATTGTGATCGGTAATTATCCCGATCCATTTGAAAACTAGCATCACTGTACCCTCATACCCTTAAGTCATCACTCCCACCGAAGACTAGAAACTATTCCTTGGTCCTCCGAAGGTAGTTAAGAATATTCTTAACTACAGTCCAATGAGCTCTACCAGGGTTTCACTGATATCTGATGAAAATGCTTAAAGAGAAGGCCACATCAAGGCGAGTACAAGTCATAGAATACATGATTGAGCCAACTGCGGAAACGTAAGGTACTCGGCTCATCTCAACTATTTATGCCTTTGTACTCGGGCTCTGAGTCTTACTCAGCTTGGTAATGCTTTGGATTGGTACCTCTCCTTTCTCGAAATTTTCCATACTAAAATGCTTTAGTACCTTATCCAAGTATGTATCCTAGCTGAGTCCTATCAGTCTCTTACTTATGTTTCTTACTATCCTTATTCACAGAATATACGCAGCTTCTCCGAGGTCCTTCATAGCGAAGCACTTCCTAAGCCAGGATTTGACTTCCTGCAAGGTTGGGATGTTGTTTCCTGTGAGTAGTATGTCATCGACATACAATACGAGGAAGCTCACTATACTCCCATTGGCTTTGACATACACATGACTCATCTTCGCTTCGTAGAAAACCAAACTCTTTGACCTTCTCGTCAAAACAAAGATTCCATATGCGAGACGATTGCTTCAATCCATAAATGGATTTCTCAAGCTTGCACACTCTATTGGGGTGCTTCACATCGACAAAACCATCTGGCTGATTCATGTAAACATCCTCAGCCAACTTCCCATTAAGGAAAGCAGTTTTAACGTCCATCTGCCATATTTCATAGTCATGAAACGCAGCTATTGCGAGCATTACCCTAATAGACTTTATTTCCGCGACTGGTGAAAAGGTCTCATCATAGTCAACTCCTGCAGTTTGAGTAAAGCCCTTCGCAACCAATCGTGATTTATAAGTGTGCACTTTCCCATCCATATTTGTCTTCTTCTTGAAGATCCACTTGCACCCGACCATCTTACGACCTGGTAAATTATCAACCAAATTCCAAACTTGGTTGTCGTACATACACTGAATCTCACTATCCATTGCCTCTTTCCATTTAGTAGACTCTGGGCCTGCCATGGCTTCCTTGTAGCTGCTAGGTTTGTCCAAATTTACTAGTGTACTATCACTAATAAATGTATCCCCTTCAGTAGTAACATGGAATCCATACAACTGGGGTGGAATACTAGTCCTACTCGAACGTCTAAGAGGTAAGGACTCATCAACAAGATCTTCTTCCTAAGGTTGATCGCCAATGTTAGAGGTTCCTTCATTGCTCGACTTTTGAAGCTTTTCAAGATTGATTTGCTTCCCATTTTCCCCTTGCCTATGAGTTCTCTTTCTAGGAAAACCCTTCTTCTCGCAACGAAGACAACATTGTCACTCGGTCTATAGAAGAGATATCCGAAGGACGTTTGCAGGTAGCCGATGAAAATACATCGCTCACTATGAGGTTCGAGCTTGTCTTGAGTCTCTCGTCTTACGAAATCCTCGCAACCCCCAACCTTGATATGTGCCAACGAGGGATCTTTCCCTATTTACATCTCGTAAGGTGTTTTGGCAACCTTCTTCGTGGGAACTAGGTTAAGGATATGGGCGGAAGACTCTAAGGCATACCTCCAGAAAGCTATTGGTAATGAAGTTCGACTCATCATAGAACGAACCATGTCCAACAAGGTCCGATTATGTCTCTCCGCCATGCCATTCAATTGTAGTGTCCTCGGAGGTGTCAATTGCGAAATAATTCCGCATTCCTTTAGATAGTCGTGAAACTCAAGACTTAGGTACTCTCCTCCTCGATCAGATTGAAGCATCTTGATTTTCCTACCCAGATGATTCTCCATTTCATTCTTAAAGTCTTTGAACTTTTCAAAAGTTTCTAACTTTTGCTTTATTAAGTAGATTTATCCATATCTACTATAATCATCTATAAAAGTCATGTAGAAGCGGCAAGCATCCCTTGTGGTGGATCTAAAGGGCCCACAAACATCTGTATGTATGAGATCCAATAGACACTCACCCCTTGCACAAGTGCCAGTAAAGGGTGACTTGGTTATCTTCCCAAGTAAACAAGACTCACACGTGTCATCGTCCCTAAGGTCGAATGACTCAAATACTCCATCCTTTTGGAGTTGGGCTATGCGTTTCTTGTTGACATGACCAAGGCGACTATGCCACAAGCATGCTTTGTCCATACTATTGGACGAATCAATATTCAACACACGATTTCCTAAGTTGTCTACAACCAACACAGATTCATATATTCCATTACAAGGTAGTGCATTAAAATAGAAAACACCATCAAGATAAAAATTAATAGAACCATTACTATTATCAAATGAATATAGAAACCCTTGTCTATATAATCCATGAAATGAAATGATGTTCCTTGCCATATCTGGCGAATAGCAACAATTATTTAAATCTAACCCTAACCCATTACTCAACACTAAGGAATAAACTCCGATCTTGGTAACTGGCGACGATCTTCTGTTTCCCATGACCAATTTTATCCTTACATGCTCCACTTCCCTACTTTCTCTTAGGCCCTGCAAATTAGAACAAATGTGGAATCCACGTCCAGTATCAAGAACCCATGAAGTAACAAGTGATGAGTTATGAGATTTAATTGAATACATACCTGCAAAGGTGGGATTTATCTTCCCATCCTTAATATCTTGTAGATATTTAGGGCAGTTTCATTTCCAGTGGCCCTTCTCATGGTAGTAAAAGCACTCAGCATCCTTAGGGACAGAAGATGGCTTAGCAGAACCAGCTTTGGTCCTACTAGAAGAGGAACCATCTTGGGAATTTTCCTTTTGGTAGCTCTTAGAAGGAGCCTTCCTCTTCTTACCCTTTTCTTGCCTAATTTCCAACATAGGGGCCAATTCAGTAGGAGTTGATGCAATAGATTTATCCTTTAGGTTACACTCATTAGTTCTCAACAACCCTTGAAGCTTGCTCAAAGTGACATCTTCTTTGTTCATGTGGTAGGTCATTCTGAATTGGTTGTACCACAGAGGCAAGGAGTGTAGGATGATGTTGATAGCCAAACCCTCATTAAAGTTAACATTTAACTTTAGAAGACGGTCAACATACCTCTGCAACTTCTGTAGATACAAGGTTAGGGATTCTCCACTCTCCATCCTAGCGGTGATCATGTTAGTGATGATCTCATAGTGCTCTTGCCTCACGCTTTGGTGATACCTATCCATTAAATCTTGATGCATCTCG